>NW_028277075.1:106112386-107349829 GCF_059951505.1 Python bivittatus
GCACTCTTTTACTCTGAAGGCTCCCATGTTGAAATCCAGTTTGATGCCATGTCATAGCGAGTCTTATTGAATAGTTACTGGAAAAAAAACTGCAAATGTTTTGAAGATTCCTGATAAAATGGGAGTTTTTTCACACTCCCAGTGGTCACTGGCATTTACCAACAGGCTAACAATTTTCTCTAATGCTGACCTACATTCAAGCCCATAGTCATTTTTCCCCCATTGGGTACAATAAAAGCACATTCATATTTGTGCTTTATGGCATGACAGCAACTAAAAATACAGATTTTAATAAAACACGTGGAATCTCAGTTGACCAGTAGAGTTGGCTTGCCTGGAAATTGGGAGTGTAACCCTCCATTTACACATTAGATTTGCTGCAGAAAGGGCATTTTCTCAAATGCACTTTTAAAGAAATCAACACTCTGCAGTTGTTTATTTAACCAGAAAAAGATGGATAGAAAAGTTAAAGCCGAAGAGGAAAACCAGTTATCTTTAGCCATAAGGGAAAATTCATCTTCCAGAACAAGGTAAGACCATTATTAGACCAGCTCAAGATCTACCAAATAAGTCTGGATAAGTCTTCAAGATATAAAAACTTTATATTAGACAAGAGCTATGATTACCCAATCTGCTAAGTTAGAAAGCCCTGCAAATACATAATGGTTATGACTGTCTTAGTCTCTCCTCAGCAGCTCTTTAATCAGAGCTCTTTAATCCAGTTTATGAAAAACTGGAATTTGTAACCAAGAATTTACAACCACAACTGTAAAGTCTAGTTTCCCTAAAGCCAAGATGGTGATAGCTTCTGCTAACATGATAGCCTGAAAGCTCTAATTAAAGAGCCCCACAAAACAGAGAGTAAGATATTCACCAACCACATTTTTAGCTTAGTATGTGTCATGTGGACACAATTACAATGTACACTAACAAAGGAGAAGGGGAAAAACAAAAAAAGCTGCTTGTTCGAGTCATGAATCTCCATTTTGATACAACTCATTAGAATGAGGGAATATTCTATAGTCATGAAAACTAAATGATATCAAGTCCCAAGATGATTCAGAGGGCATCAGTCCTCTCCTGAGGTTGCTTGGACAGAGAAGTTGAATCTCTCTCTCTCTCTCTCTCTCTCTCACACACACACACACACGCACACCAATAGAAGAGAATATGTGTAGCTCAGGGTTGAACTCTGGAGTCCCTGGAGTTCTCTGAGCTTGGCTGTTTTCTTGCAAACCTTTCATTACCTGGCTAGTTAACATCTTCAAGATATTACCTAACCGGGTAATGAAAGGTTTGCAAGAAAACGCTCAGAGAACTCCAGGGACCATACACACACACGCACACACAAAATTGACCCATATTAGAAAATGTAAAATGTAGCTGTAATTCTGAATCTATTTCCAGTACTTGGACAAAACATGCTGCCTGATAGATGGAATACAGAAATAAAATAGTTTGCTTGTTTTTAATGCAAGCAAAATTAGAAAAAGATCTAGGTGAAAACAGTCTGCCCATTCAGGTAGCTTCAAAAATGAATTAATTAAAGTCTTAGGTGGTGTAACATCTTTCTCTAGTGCAGAATCTTGCTGATTGGATATTGTCAAAAACCATGCAAAAACCTCATAGGTAGCCATGTTATCTTAGATGAATGCAGAAAAGTAGGTGGTCTCTGAATACAGAAATGGAGAAGTTATTTATTGGTCCAGATCCTGTACCTTTAACTCACCTTGACTGGACCAGAAGCTTCCTTTGTTCAAGTTCATAATGGGCATAATTGCTGTTAAGGTCATAGGAGAAGGAATAGGTGTAGGAATAGGTAACAACATCAGGGGAAGCCTGAGATTAAGAGATTAAGGCTACTAGTGTTGTATGGGAGGAGGAAAAGCAGGCTTACAAGGGACTCTGTTTTTAACAGATAATCTGGTCTTTGGACATTCTGCCTATATTTTGGGGCAATAGTGTAGCAGTACTGACCTCTTGGTGAAATTCTGTGACAAGGCTTGTACAATTTTCTTAACTACGGTTTGTTGAACAAATTATAATTGGTTTGGTTCATACAAAACCAAAAAGATGATTTATCATGGCTGGTTTACATAATGTGCTAATGAACAAAGTGTGGGATGACATGACACACACAGTGTAAACCCAGCCTGTGTGTAAGATATTACTGACATTAAGACATTCCCCAAGATCAACTAAAAGCTCAATCTTTGGACACAGAGGCCAGCCCACCACAAAGTAAAGTGAGTTTGGAACCTATATGATAATGATTTTTTTATTCAGCAGTTCCTGAAAATGCCACTAACCTACTGGGTGATTCTACTCCTGACTGTAGACCAAGAATTACTCACTAGAGAGGGGAGGGGAAAATTTAGCATCTGCAATATTGTGCTATCTAAAATCGATGTTATTCTGTGTGCCTGATGTACTGACACATAGACATACCGTACTAACAGTAAGTGTAATTCAGGCTAAGGCTGCTGTAGAAATAATGGACTGTGTTGACTTTTCCTTCTCCTCACAAACAGCTGTGCTCAGCAATGCCTGCCCTTAGTTCCACCATGGGTGGCGTGCTTTGAAATTTAAGTTTCCTATAATCATGTCCATGTCCTCTTTTGCTTTCCGTAGCTCCCAAACTGAACTGTGGCAACCCTGAGGGGTCTCAGCTTGAACATTTCAGCTCCTCGGTGGAAGATCAGAAATGAGAGATGAGGTGGCCCATCACCACCCTGCCATGAACTGCCCAAAAAAAGTGGGCAGGTTTCAGGCTTGGACATTCATTTTAGCTATATTCACTTATCTTGCACAAATATATACTGTATTGGTAAATATCTTTGATGCAAGAAGAATTTATGATTTGATGGAGAAGACAGTATCATTTCAGGCTATCTGCTCATGAATATCTGTCAAACATGAAATATGCAGAGTTAGATTAGGAAGAGTATAAAAGGGAAATGCCTGTGGAAACCAATGGAATTATCCAAAGCCAGCTCAGTCAGGTCCTACTGAGGGCTCAGATAGGCCTGTGAAGCAATTGCTTCACAAGCCTTCATAAGGAAATTGCTTAGTTACTCCATGCTGTGTGAATGTTGCACCATGCTGAATTAACCTTCTAATGTTTTAAAACTGTTTTTGCCTGTTTTAAACTGTAACAGCTTTTTGTTTTACTTAAGAGCTTTTTTTTTCTTCAGAGAATGGTTTAAAGATAAACGCTGTGCATTTAAGACCCCGCAGAGATATACTGTATGTCCTCAAAGAAATTTGATGGTTCTGTATATTATGACAATTCCAAATGTGTTCAGGAACTCTTGAGCTAAGTAAAACAGCGACCTTCAAGGAATCCTTTGAATGTAGAGTTAATTGCTCACAGTTGGTACCGAGCTTTTGGATCAATGATCTCTGAGCTGATCTTTCTTTTTAATACCATATTATTGTCCTTTCAACATGATTTCCTGAGTTGCGACATGCTTCCATTAAAAGGGGGGAAGCCTTAGAGTGGTTTGAAATACTGCTAACAGGCTTGGGTTGGATCACTGGAGAAAGAGTTTCCATTTGGCACTCTAATTCAGCAGACCGTGCTGAAATGACTCAGGCTGATTATGGGAAAAGGACATGTTACACAGATGGGTTTGCTTTTACTGGTGATGCAGAAAGAGTTTTAAATCTGCCAACTTAGCTTTGGCTAACAGAGTGATGCCCATTTAGCCCTGATACCCATGCCCTCAATTACTGATGCCATGCGAATCCTTAAAGTCATACCGGTCGAGCCCAGACCATCCACTGCCAGCCTTTTGAACCTGGTACTAAGCTTGAGATGAGATGACAACCAATGGCCAGAGCAGAAGAATTTCCACTCTTCCCTGTAACAAACTTGGACACGAATCTTGAACAATGCACGTTTCAGGGTTTTTTTTTTCATATCTGTAAGTATAATATAAAGGCTTTAATAAAGTAAGTTACAGTTTAATTTTTATAATCTTGGCCTTTCATTAATGAGCACAGCAGAACGTTTGGACAATTTTAATATACTGAGAGTGACTCACTATGTTAACTAAAAAAAATCAGATTGCCAGATGTCTAGTACATTTTCTTGGTTTTAAAATTACACATCAGGACAATTATCTTGCACAAGGATATCAGGAGAAACTTTTATGCCTCTAGAAACCAACAATTCTTAAAGAATTGTAATTCTTGCTTGGTTTCCCAAATTTTGCACACATTTTCCCCCACATTATGTGACTTTGCTAAACATTTTTTATTAGAACTTGATTCCAAAAAAGTGCTTTGGGTGTCCAGTGGACATACAAAATAAACCAGCTGATGTCTTAATAATTAAAAGGAATATACAAATAAACCAAGAGAGTGACCTGGATAATTTTCCTATATTGAATTTACAAAAGAGGCTTGTTAAAGCTTTGAAGAACATTGTGAGAAAGGACAAAGAAAAATGAAAAGAAATAAAGTTCTAGGACATTATTTGAAGGGACTAAAGATCAAGACTATTAAAAGTAAAAGGAAGAAATATAAAATTGGTTTATTTGATCAGGGTTAAAACAGATGTGTTGTTATCTCTGGTAACCCTTAATGGACTTTTGCTGATCACGACTGAAATGTCAAGGTTTTGTTTATAGATAAGAGATGGGATATGGGAAGAAGAGATTATTTGTTGTATTTTAAGAGAAGGTGATAAGTTACTAAAGTGGTTTATACTTGTGATGAAGGAGGAAGTCATTTCTTTATATATTTCTTTTCTTTTTCTTTACTATATTCTTATTTTTTCTTTCTAGTTAACCTTCTAATGTTTTTGTTTATTTTTTAGTCTGTATTAGTTTGTATTGTATTTATTGTTGTAATTATAATTTTTAACAAAATTACTATTTAAAAAAAAAACCAAAAAAGCGCTTTGGGGGAAGCAGGAGCAGAAACACAGCATCTGTTTGAGGTCCATATTTCTGAGAAAAGATGCAACTGCTTTAAAGAGTCCAGGCAGGTGCTGTCTTTGCATGCCTGCATATTCCAAAGCTCCCTTTTGGAATCAAATCCCAGGTGTCATTCAGTTCTCTTCACAACTTAACTGACCAGCACAAAGAACAATGTGTTGTAGTAGTCTGAAGTATTACAAGCCCAGCTGATGAGCTGATTCTGACTATAACACAAGCTGATTTCCCCTCAGTCAGAAACAGTGGCAACATTTTGAGAGGCATCTGTTTGAATCTCATAAAGTAGCATTTTACAAGCTTAATGATAAGTAACTTTCAATCCTCAATGTTTTACCAAAGCAGACATTAAACATCACTGAAACTAAAAAAGGATCGTGTTGAACTGATTTTGCTGGATCTTGCGAGCAGTGAAACTGTTACTAGAAAACCTGAGCTGGTAATACCTTAACAATTGCAAAAAGTTATTGCTTCCCCCACAAATCTATATGTAATGAGTTCAGTGATTAGCATTTGGATTTTTGTATAAAAGGAAAAGATTAATCAGCTTTTAAAGTTCACATTCTTTTCCATAGAAAAGAATCAACTGAACTTTTTAGTAAAAAACAAAAATCCATTATAGACATACAAGTATGGGATTTGTAAGTCTAATATTAAATAGCTATTATTTATTGGCATGTTTATTTTAAAAAATCAGACATTCAGGCAGAGGGATATTAATTTTTTCAGCAAGCCATCTCATGGAGGGCGTTTGTACAAATTTAGATCTAAAGCAAAAAGAGAGAGAAAGAGAAATATATCTTTTACATTTGATCACCATCAATTAATGAGTGTGGAAGACACCAATATTTTGTTGACAAGCGTTATCTTTGCAATTTTGTTTCCTTGTATCTCAGCTTTCTAGCAAAATCTTGCCTGTTTCCAACATCTTTCTTCCCTCCACTGTCTTTTACCTCCCTGTAACTGTAGGTACTTACAGAAATCAAATTTATACAGTAGGTTGGGAATTCATTCCATTCATTTGATGAAGTGGACAGATTGACAAAAAAACTAAATGATGGTAAATGTGTTAGTCTTTAAAGTGTCACAAAACTCTTGGATTTTTTTGTCATCCACTGAGACTGAGGTTGGGAGATGGGGCCACTGTTACCAACTCAAGACATTTTGGTACTCAAATCTGCAATAAATTGTTTGCCAAAATCAAGACATATAATATTTGAGACCAACCAAGTTATGCTGGCATATACTGTAAATCACACACATGCTTCTCCCCTTTCTAGCAGTCAAAATAAAATACTCATGAATAAAATAATTATTTGCTGTCCTTTCATTCCCATTCTGTGGTTTCTGTCAGCCCCATTAGGTAAACTAGACCAGGAAATTGGCTGCACAAGGAGGCTAAAAGTACTTTTATTGAGAGCGGCTATCATAACAGAATCCTGCAAATCGGATTGCGGTGTGCCTCCTTCTCCTCCTCCTCCTCCTCCTTATAGTTCAGCAAAATAGGGAGGCGTCTATCTGAGCTACTTCCAAAGGTTATCTCATAATCCTAGACTTAAAAAATGATTCAGCCCCTTTTGTCTAGGCAACGGTTCCTGTGTGTTCTTGATCCTCATCAAGGTCATCTTCCTCACTCTCTACGCAAGATTGTGACAGCCACAATCTACTTCACTAAGAGCCAGCTCATTCTTTAGGGTGTTTTCAAACATTTTCAAGTAATAAAAGGGGATCAATCTCTCAAAAAGTATAGGATTTGGTTCAAGCTCCCCTTTTTCTAACATTTGCACTGTTGAAGAAGTAGCAATGAAACGATAATGCAATTACGGTGTTGATTTTTTTCATGTTGATACATAAGGATTTAATAGTATCCTCTCCCATCCCATGCAGGGTAACTTGTAAAGAGGATTGTAGTACAACTCTTAAAAGGAATTGAACAGTGAAGTGGCAAAAGATGTAATTGGACAAGGTTCAATTATGCAAGTCTAGAGGAAATTATTAAGGTGAGCAAGGGGACCACCACAGAAAATGAACAAGGTACTTGAAGGATAAAATTCACTACTTGCAAATGCAAATGAATACACATCAGAGAGGGAGAAAATGTAGAGCAATGCATATGCTGGTTTAATTAGTTTTAAATTAGCTGCATTCATGCAGGGACAGATCTCGGGCACGTTATGGACAACTCCAGGAATGGCTGTGCTCAGAGTGCAGCTGTGACCCAAATCCAGAGTTAAGTGGTTTAAATAAGAAATCAGCAGAGAAAAGCAAAAATGCCACTTTGGCTCAAAGTTCAGCGGAGCACTCTTCCCTCCTCCCCCCCTCCCCCCAGGCATTGCACATTTACAAAGCACTGGAAGGAGTCAGGAGCACTGCTGGGATATTTAATCTATCAGAGCAGGGCAATGTGCGGCCCTCTGTGGGGAATCCTTAATGAACTCATTTGAGATTGTGTCTGTCTCTGGGTGTGTGCAACACAACCTGCTTGACCGTTGATAGCATTTCCACACAGGCTGGAGTTGCTGTCCAGCAAGTCAGGAGAACCTCTGGTGGCAGAAGCCTGGGTGGGCAATACTGACCTCCAGAAAGGGACTGACCTGGGACAGAAATGGAATTCTACGTTTTTCAACCTGCACTCCCAGGTTATGTCTATTTTGCTCTTGCACTATGTGGGTAAAGGCTGAAGCTGAAGCTGGCAAGGCGGGAACCCACCTTGTTCAGACTGCCCAGAGCACTGTGTAAAGATGGAGCGAGTGCATTCCAGTTTCGAGGTTGGGACAAGAATGCCCAAAAGCCTCTAGACTTGAAAGGGTGGGAGGACAGGGCTTGATTTAAATCCTGGGGTGACAGGTTCATGCCCTACAGGGCTTGATTTCTGTGGTCTGCAGGAGGCAGATCTGCAAATAGGTGACTTCATTTTTGTCTGCAATAAAACAATATATCGAGCATTAGTATGTCCTCGAGGTTATGCTGCTTCTCCAAGGTGGGTTAACCCTAAACTGGAAGGAATAACAGGGGGGTTTAATTGGTGCTGAAAGCTGCAGGTAGAATGCTTATGTGAATCGGTCAGGTCCAGTGCCAGTTATGCTGGCTACCCGTTGGGCGTCATGTCTGGTTGAACACGCTGGCAGCAGCCCAGACCCAAGTGATATAAAAGAAACAATCAAGTCTGATCCTGCCTAACTTTTTGAGATCAGTCAAGGCTGATAGGTGCTGCCATCTAGCGGGATTTTTAAAATCAGCAAATGTATAATCCATCTTGAGGGTTCTGAAAGTGGAATTAAAACCTAGCAAGTAAAGTAGTGAACATTTTAAGCAAAGTAGTCAGTGGTTTTCTTAAAAGCATTCCACCCCCTGCAAATTAAACAGTCTACAATTAAGAGTATGTTATCCAATGAGTTTTAGTTGCTTTTTAAAGAATTGCTGAATAGTGCAGGTCACTTATTTCCTGAATGAACTAAAATATAACTCTTTGTTATAAAACACTGTAGCTAACAGAAATAACTGATGAACTGTAGACCTGGAGGAGCGTGGGAAGAAAGAGACAACTGTAGTAACTGGGACATTCTCAGTTACATAAACTCCTTTTAGACCCTGAACAGCTTATCACATGGAGAGTGGTATGCAGGCCATTTATCTCTTTAAAAACAGAAGCAGTAAGGGGTCCTTTTAGTTATTTATTAAAAGCTTCTGTTAGATAGCTTTCTATGCTTCTGTTAAACAACTGTCTGTAACATTATCATCAACCACTTCTCACCACCGCCGCCACCCATATTATAAATATTTCTCTATTACTTCATCATCAAAAGCAATTCCAGAGCAATGTTTGTGAAGTTAAAGAAACAAACGATAACCGTAAAAGTTAAACAGGGGCACAACCGTCATAAAGCAAGCAAGTAAAAAAGAAACTCTGGTGGATGATAAATTAAATTTCATTTCAACAATTCAAAACTTTCCCCCATAGTTCTAGGAAAATAGCAGTATATGAAATTGGCTCTGAAAAGGAGAATTAATGCCAGTAGAAGGACATTCTGAATTCAGAGCACAAAGGAGGAGATTCTTCTTAAGAATGCGCTTAATGAAGACTGTATTTTTCTTATTGCTCAAATTCTTCTTTTCCTTCATGGTCTTGTCATGCATAATTCTTGTATTCTGCAAACTGCTAGGTAGGTACACACTGATAGGAAAATAACAAAAAGTAGACCTATTCTGTCATTTCTTTTTTTTTTTTTGGTCTAATAATGTATTTTCTAGAATATATTAATCATGTTATTCTTTTCCATTGTTTTAACCCACTGTTTTCATTGTTCGAATTTTACTGGAAACTACTTCAATATTTTTTAGTGGCAGGCAGCAAACAAAAGCTTTAAATAAATCATGTCTTGGGCCAAACAAATAATATTTGGGAACAACCAGCTTCAAACCCCTTCTTTACTGCTGTATATATTCTTACTGTTGGCATTCACGCTTTAAAGGCAGAGTTGGGCTAAGTGATGAGCGTGGTCATATTGGCAATTTTAAATCTGACATAAAAATGCAAAGCTTTAATTACTTCTGCTGGGAGCAATTATTGAGGTATTTCTCCCAGCCTTTATAGCAGCAGAAGAAATTAATTAGAAGTGTGCAGGTTAGAATGATATAATTAGAAGCACTGGATCTTGGGTGAAAATTGGGCTGCCCAAACCTGGTTGCAAAGCTCTCAGTGAGCACTAGCTGGCAGCAAAGAAGGGCAGGAAATAACACTGGCCTGCTCTGTCATGGTCATCTGGATTTTTCCAGCTCAGATAAGTTATTCTAGTAAAACGGGCTGTGAAAAAATGAAAGGAAACATGGCCTGATACAGTTGTTCCATACTTAGCATTACACTTCTTGTTCAGAATTTGCAGCAGATCAAACTATCTTTCAGTGCTCTTCTTCTGTTTAAACTGGCAAAGAAATAAATCACCAGGCAACAACAAAACCCACTCTTATCTCTTAAATCTAACCGTCCTTTGCAAAGAATCTGCTTGAGAAATACAGATGCAGAAATCAGCACCACGTATTGCTTCAACAACTTCTGTTTCAGGGTTTTAAATCTATTAATTAAGCTAAGGAGCAAAGGAAATGGAGCTTATTTTAAGGCAAGGTTCCTCAACCTTGGCAACTTTAAGACGGGTGGACTTCAACTCCCAGAATCCCCCAGCCAGGAATTCTGGGAGTTGAAGTCCATCCGTCTTAAAGTTGCCAAGGTTGAGGAACCCTGTTTTAAGGGACTCGGCCTTAGTAGTTTTTAACTACTTCAGATGAATCTCTGTTGGCAATGGAGTAGTCATAATTCAGAATTTCCAGAAAGACTAGATCTTACCAGAATTGTCTACATTTATTATTAGAGGGTTTGGAATAATTCTTTCAGATTTCCTCCCTGGTTCCAGCTTAGAAATGATATGGATGGCAATGATCAGTAAGTGCATCTTTTATTTAAATAGCAAAGCAACTTTCTGGTTCTTTGGAACCTTCACAACACAGAGAATGAGACTCTGCTAGGCTTAGATCGTTCAGAATGTGTTTGTTGTCTTCTATATCTTTTTTTTAAAAAGCATTTTGTTTTACCAAAAAATGTTTGTCATCAAAGTGGAATTAATCAAAATGGCATAGTGACTTCATGACTGCTGAAAAATATCCTATGTTCTGTGTGTCCATTGAAAAAAAAGATGTTTTCTTTTCTGGAAGTTTTTGTTTGGACATCATCTATATTGGTAGGAAACAAACTGTGGTTTATCCTAATCACACAAGTCACATTTAAGTGATTTCTTACAATATGTGAAATAGGATCAGGTGGAATAATTCTATTGGGTCAACAAATTCAGTGTCAGCTGCTTTAATAGAGTGTAAGTCAAGATCTAATTATATGGAAGGAAGGGAGATAGCTAAGAGAATTTTGGGGCAGAAGAGAGGAAGGAAAGAGGAGATGCAATTGACAATTGGACAGAGTAAAAAGAGGGAATGATAAGGACAAAAGGGAATTCAGTATATAAAAAAAGAAAAGACAAGATAAGCAGGAACAGCATCTCCTTATACTATGTTATTGATGATTGTCAGCCCTTTCAGGTAGGCAAAGTCAGAGAAGAGGAGTTGTAAGGAGCCCTGGAATGTACGTTAATGTGGTGAGGGTATTAAAACAGAATCTTGAAAATGTGTCAAAGCCCTTCTCTACTTCAACTTATACCTAATCCAATCAAGGTGGAGTTGTTCTGAATTTCTTTCTCATGCTTTCTACTTTCCTAGGACCCAAATATTTTTTTCTGTAATGGCTCAGCATTCCCTTTCCCCTTCTGAGTCAAACCAACATTTCATCTCACTGTCCACTGTAGTCCTGATACACTGATCGGGACTACAGCCCACTGATAACCCTTGTGACAATCATTCTGTAATTAAGCCCTCAGGATGCATTTTGTGGGTGTATCTTTGAAAAGGAAAAACTTACACTGTATTCTAAATCATCTGCTCCTATCAACTTTATACAAAAGATTTAGTTCTTCGTAA
Source organism: Python bivittatus (assembly GCF_059951505.1). Taxonomy (NCBI): domain Eukaryota; kingdom Metazoa; phylum Chordata; class Lepidosauria; order Squamata; family Pythonidae; genus Python; species Python bivittatus. The sequence goes on from NW_028277075.1 coordinate 106,123,846, forward strand.
TCCTTATTTACTCATGATCAGAATATTGTATGATAACTCACCACACAACGTCTATGATACCATCTTACCTGAAATAAAAGCTGTAAGAGATGTCAATAAGAATTCTTAACTTCATTATTCTGGAGTGCTGGCAGGGAGACTTTAAAGTATGTTCATCTCCAAAATAGGTTTGGAGGAAATTGTGCCAGTCTGGGCCAAATTGGCCCAGTTTCTTTGCAATCTGCATGCCTTTTGAAAGCCCAGCTTAGCAAAGACAAGGGTCTTTATGTAAGACTGCTATTCGTCTAATGTTGTGGGGACATCTATGTCATGCTCTGCCTTTGGCAACTGGGGAAAAAAGCAGGGAGAATACTGTACTAGTTCAGGCAGAACTCAGACAATTGAGTTTGAAAGGTAACATCCATTCTCCAGATGAGACCATCCTGATGGAATGTCATCAACACAGAGTCTGGGCAGAATTGTGCAGATCTTGCTAACATGTCCCATATTGATGATGCCAAGAACTGCCCTTTTCCTTAAGCAAGGTGGATTGGCCAGGTGGCAAGGGAGTCAAACAGTTTGGGTATTAGCAAACTCTATGAAGTTCTAGGCAAGAAAGCATATCTGTGTAACAAACCTTTGAGAAACTTCTTGATGGTGGGACTGGATAAATAACAATAAGTCCCACCTATCAAAGCATGAAATGTGCAAATAGCTGCCAGGGCAACTTTAATAGAAGAAAAAGGTCATCTCCTTGGCTTCAGTGGCGATAGAAAGGCTATAACAAAGTCAAGATTGTAAGGAAATGGATCTGTGTTGGTTGTGCAACGAAGTCTGTAAATTGCCTCTATTTACAGGCATCCTTCTTTCTTGGAGTTGGATTCCTCGCTCCTTTACTTCATGAACCTCAGTTTGGTGATGATTTCATGGCTGTGAAGCGTAATCCAGATATCACATCCAGCTGTGCTATAAGAGGATGAGGACCTTACATGAAATTATATGAGCCAACTTGATTATATAATAATTTGAGAAATACTTAGCAGTAAGACATCGTTTTCAGATTTTTCTAAACATGTGAAGTAAAAGTCATTGCTTATTTAAGAACTGCATTTCCTGATTTCTAATGCACATACTTTGCAGCTATGTTGCTTTTTTTTCCTTTTAAAATCCTACTTGCATTTCAGTGTTCTCCCTGGCTTAAACTATAGAACGGGAGATGGAAATGGACTTTATATATTAAACTTCTCCTGAATGGCCTCATGTTCTGAATGTCACAATTTAGCAATGTTGAGCTCCTGAATGCAGCTGAACGAGTGTTAAATGAATACCTAGACCAAAGAGCCAAAAACAGCACATCATCTTTCTGGATTTCATTCATCTTCCAGCAGATTTGCAAGGATAACTGACATTAGCGGTCCACCTTTTTCAACAGGATAGCTATAGGATGCAGAGCATTTGATGTGCGAGAGACAAAACCAGCCCATGCTATTGTGCTGCCTGAAGCCAAGGAGGAAACAATTCAACTTAGCACTGCCGGAATGTCACCTTGTGAACTTAATTTGCAATGCATGAAGAGTTCTGACTCAGAGCAGGGGATTTAGGGACTCCTGTTTATATCACACTAGTTGCAATCCCAATTATTTTTCCCCATTAATGGCGCTCTCTATAAATGGCTAATAGCCACCCAAGGGGATTCTAGTTTTTAATTTAATATCCCTTTTTGGCAACATGTTTCCAAATGAAGTGACAAAACGTGTTCACAAAAAGGTGGTTTCCACAGGTGTTGTTTAAGATTTGGGAGTTGCCAAATGACATTTAAAGGGGTACATGTGGAAATGCTCCAGTAGATGATATCCCTGTAATTAATTTTTGTTTCAAACCCATTCATTTGAGGCCCCCTCCAGCTACGTCCCCACCTACTGTGACTGATCCCTACCTCAGACCATCAAATGGGTTCATTTGTCTGAGCTTTAAGGTATAAGGACTACCTAAGGACTACCAGTGCTTTGCTTAAATTGGGGTAGTCTTCAGAAACTCAGTGGAAAAAGTAGGAGGAACTTGGTTTGCTCTGCCTAAGGAATGGCCTTGGTCATTAAAGTAAAAGCATGGCACACCGAACTGCTTTATCCACAGAAAAGAGTATTTCATCATATCCCACCATTCTTCCAAGAAGCTCAGGGTGGCAAGGTTTTCATTCCAGTTTATCCATTTTACAAGGGAGGTTTGACTGAGGGAGAGTGAAGTTTTGTGTCTGGATGGGGATTTGAACCTTGCCTTGCCAGATACAATCCAGCACCGATGTCTGTTCCTGATGATGCTGGTGCCCAAATGATGAAACGTGTGTCACGATGTCACAATACAAGCTCTGCCCTTTTGTACTGATATTGTGACACTACACACAAGCACATAAGGGGTGGAGTTTGCATTGTGACATTGTAATGCATGTTTTGTCACTTGTCCCCTTGTTCTCCATATCCCCTATGAATGCTAGTCAGGTTCTTGGGTTATTTTAGCATCACACACCAAGCCATCATCTGATCTGTTTGTCTTAGCAAGTGTGTAAACCCAGATTTTACCATTTTTAACCTATCATTTATGGCTTAGTATGTGGTGCAAACTCAGCCAATAGTGATAGCTTCAATAAACCATATTTAAGCAAATTATGCCTCAATGTGTTGCATAAACACAGCTACCAGATTGTAGTACAAGTGACATAAAAAGGAATGCAGTTCTATGGTTAACTGATATTTAAAAGTCAATCCAACAAAAAAATATGTAAGCTGACACTCAAAGCGGTAAGTGCTTATCAGAAGATTGAAAGCCACTTCAACACCTATTCTTAATTACAGGCCTCATCATTAAGTTCCTTCCCAGGTAAATAAGCGGGGAGGAGACCCTAAATAATTAAACTTATTGTGGAAAAAACCACGTATCAGTTGGAAACATAAGTTCACATCACTACATTTTTAGAACTCTGACATTGTCAACCATCATAGCGAGAATTATCATTATGAAAACTTTGTTATGGATAGATACGCTGTCCAATTCATTTCACTAAGCCTTGAGTGCAATGGATGAGTCTCACCCTGGGAAAACCACCGTCATGACTGTTGGTATTTCCCCTGCCAGGTAAGTAGGCCTTGAGTGCCTCATGAAACCTTCCTGAATAAACATAGCAATAATGGAATAAGAGGACATTTTAAAGAAAAGTTGCAGATAGCTATCAAAACCATTACAGTAATGCACGTATACATATATATACACACACAAACCTTCAGTAGCATAATACCTTTATCAGGACTAAGCAGACAGACAAATGTAATGAGCAAAAATTTGAGTTTCACAGAATTTTTCCAAAGGCTTGATATTAGCAACAGGAGCAGAGAAGAACGTAATAAAGGAGGGCTTTCCCAATTGTGTTCTGTAGAAACCCTGAGTTCCGTGAGAAGTTGATGGGGGTTCCGTGAGAGATTCGGCGTGAAACATTCACTCAAGTGCAGCCAGTTTTCTGTCACTAGAGCTTTGCCTCTTGATATGGATTCCAGGATTTTTTTTAAATTAATAGGTCAGTGTTTCTCAGCCTTGGCAACTTTAAGATGTGTGGACTTCAACTCCCAGAATTCCCCAGCCAGCACACTAGCTGGAGAATTCTGGGAGTTGAAGTCCACACAGCTTAAAGCAGCCAAGGTTGAGAAACATTGTTCTAGAGTGAAGAGTGAGCAATGAAGTGCCCAAGATTGAAATGGCACAAAATTATTCAGAATGGCCAAAGCTAACAGGACTATGAAGAGCTCCAAAAGGAATGAATAGGCAGGAATGTGCCCTGGTACAATGTGATGCAGATTACAACAAAATATCCCACTGAATGGGGTGTGGCTGTCCAGGAAGCATAGCCATTATCATCAAGCGTTAACATAAGTTGATGGTCCAGCTATATCTGGAAAACAACAGCATCCATGAGTTGGAAAAAATGCAGAAAGACAACCCAAATGATTGAATGTTGAATGACTCACCCATATGTGGAAAGACTCATAAATGGGTAATGAACTAATAACGTTATAAATGGTGTGAAGAAAATAACTTTCACCATGTTACAGCTTGCAATGGACTCAGGACAATCAAAAGACTTGGTTTCATCATTAATTTATAGAACTCTCTGCCACAAGTTATGGTCATTTGCTTAAATGGCTTTAACAGGGACTTGTTAAGGTAAATGCAGGCCACTACAACAGGTATTAGATTTGATAGTAAACTAAACCTCCAGATTCAGAGGCAATATACCTTTACATGAGAGCCAGTTTGGTGGTGTGGTGTAGGCTGGAGACCGAGAGATGGTGAGTTCTAGTCCCACCTTAGGCATGAAGCCAGCTGGGTGACTTAGGCCAGTCACTCTCTCTCAGCCCCGGGAAGGAGGCAAGGGCAAACCACTTCTGAAAAATCTTGCCAAGAAAACCGCAGGGAATTGTCCAGGCAGTCGCCAGGAGTCAAGACTGACTTGAAGGCGCACACATACACACACCCTTTACATATCAGCTACTGGGAGAACAAAGTTCCAACAGAGAATTTGATGAGTGCTGTCTAACATTTTGCTATAAAATCCAGTCATTGGCTCCAGACCAGAGCAGCAAAAAGGGGAGCAGGAAGGCTTGGGGACAAAAATATCCATATGGTCATGTTATGGTAGCTCTACATGGAATGATCAAAAGGAAAACAGCAGCACTGGGTGAAAGAAGGCTCACAGCTGGAGGACCACCCAAAGGTGTGAACTATGATGGCCTGCTTAAATTAAAACCCATACTAGTACTGAGGGACCGAGTTAGACAAATGGTCAGTCAAAAAGGACCCTTTTCTTGGTTCTGGTTATATCTTTGCTTTCCTGTCCTCATAACACATTTTAGAACTGCTCCTGAATTCTAGGTTTTCATAGCTTGACTCACTGCTTCTTGTTTTAGGCACTCTGTGAACAAGCTGCCTTCCTCACCTCCAAGGGGTATTTGCCTTTATGAGTCTTTTGAATCCCCATGACACTTATTTACACGTTTCCCACTTCTGCAGTGCTGACAGAGGAACCAGACTGATTTCCTGTTTTCCTCTGGTTTACGGCTCTGCACACGCACGGCTTTGGGAAGGAGTATGACTTTGGGATAAGGGGACTCTTCCTGTTTGACAAAGAAGCTCCAGCCACTGCAGGATGAACTCCAGCAGCAGAATGCAGGTTCCTCATGTAAATGGTTCCAGTCCAGTTCACGAGGATCTCCTGTTGAAGGATGTTAAGACCCCAGCTTCTTGCTTCAGGAAGCCGCTGACAAAGTAGATTCAGCTGCTTTGGATAAAGGGATTCAATAAAGTACAATTTCTTGATTTAACAACAGCTTTTACCACCTGCTTACCCCTATTTCTCAGGCATGATTTAATCTCCCGCCGAATTTCTCCGTGCACATTAAAAGGAGTAGAGTTGCATTGCTATTTAATTCTCTGGGTTTTTATTCTATTCCGGCTATTGTATGTCTCTGTCCTATATACAGTAGTCAGTCCCTCTATATCAAGTAACCTTCAAGGGGACACTCCTCTGCAAGATGCATCCACAGTCTATTTAGGGTACTGGGTTAGTGGATAGTAATATTTTATACATTAATACATTAATATTATTTTGTAAAGAGACCATTTTTTCCTGCAAAAAAAAAAAAAAAAGGCTACCCTTTTGGAAACTGCAATGGTTGATTGTCTCACTGGCAGTGAATAGAATAATTGTATTTTGTAACCTGGCCAAAGTGCTTTTAACACCACATACAGAACCATTACACGCAGAAGAGATTGTATACATATAGTAAGTCAGTCTCTATAGATAGGCAGAGTCAGGTTTCAATGTTGCTCTTTTATGAATGTAAGAATCTGTGTCTGGTATTTTCCCATCATAACGATGAATACAGCCTTCTCTGTAGCAGTGCCTGCCCTCTGGAATGAGGTTCCCCCAAGATCTGGATGGCCCCCGCTCTGCTGTTGTTTAGAAGAGCCCTGAAAACCTGGCTCTTCACTCAGGCCTTTGGCGAGGGAGAGTAAGATCCCTTACTTCATCGCTCTTGCCATCTTTTATCTTCACTTTAAAATTTTTATTGATTTTATTGTAATTTATTTGATTGTTGTGAGCCGCCCAGAGTCATTGAGAGTCAGGGGGCATACCAGTTTAATAAATGATGCTGATGGTGATGACGATGACGATGATGATGGGGCAGTAGGCGATACAGCCCAATGCAGCCATTTGCACTGAGTGCTGAATGGAGCCTCCCTCTGGATCCACGGTGAAGTTAGGCTTCTCTGACATTGCAGATTCAGGGGCAACAGAGATAGATATAAAAATATTTCCATGGAATGGACACTTAAATATTGAAAAGATTTCTGAGCACTCTTCCTATCGCATCTCAGTTCTCCAGCAGATGGCTGCTCCCTTTCTTCACAACAGTGGCAGCGGTTTGAGAGAACAGTAGGCACAACAGTGGGTATAACAGGACCAGTCATCAGCTGGCCACCAGGGCTTCCCTTTCTCCACTGAAGTGGTTTTACCAACACAGGTGCATTGCTCCACATCACAGCACAGTCACCTTTTGCCACACAAAGATAGTTGATATGTCCATAATGGTTTTAGCACGGCCCTTAAGAAAATGAGTGCAACCCCCCCAGGGAGTCCAGAAGCTCAGCTAATGGGTGCCCCAGTGGTGACCAGTTTGTAGTATGCCCCTTCCTGGGCCATCAGTTCTTCATGAGTGCCCTTTTCAATGATGACTCCCTGAGACATGACAGCGATGGTATCAGAATTCTGAATGGTGGACAAGCGGTGCGCGATGATGATGCAGGTCCTGCCTTCGCGAGCTTTGTCCAGGGCAGCCTGCACAGTCTGAAGAGAGAAAAGGAAAGGACAAAGGGAAGGACTCTTCATCCAGTCATCATGACTATCTACATTAATAGGAATAAAGCCAGTTGGCCTCTCTATGTGACTTTGTTTTTGGAGAGGCATTGACCTACTCAGTCTAATCATGTCAAAAACCCTCCCCAAACATCCAGTGAATTCAAAGAGGAGGAGAACAGAAGAGCCTCTACCGTCCACAACTCCAACCTCCATGGGTCATGTGGAAGGTACCTACTTGGGCTCTGCAGTGTTAAGGAGTAACTCGCAGGCACAGCAATCTGCTTCTACCTCTATGAATTCAGTGTGCACTTGTGATGGAATGGAATTATGAAGGCCAGGCTCAGAGATATAAACATTTTCTTAGCTCGCCAGAGGAGCGTGGGAGATACAAGAGGATGAGACTGGCACCTCCCTGAGGAATTCACACTGTTGTGGCTGGATGGCTTGGGAGCTGGATTTTGAGTCTGGGAAGATTGATGTCAAGCCTAGCCCAAGGAACTCCAAGAGACAATGCAATTTCAGTTCAGCTTTGTTTATTAGCTACAACCTCTAGCAAGAATCTTCCCAGACTGAAACCCCAGCTCCCAAAGTCAGCCAGCTACAACACTATGAATTCCTCAGGGAGGTGCCAGTCTCATCCTCTTGTATCTCCCATGCTCCTCTGGCAAGCTAAGAAAATGTTTATATCTCTGAGCCTGGCCTTCATAATTCCATTCCATCACAGCACTGCAGAGAAGGTGTGAACAGGGATCAGTGAACTCTGTTCCAACGAGCTGCAATTCTCCCAGCAGTCCAGAAAAGCTGGGAAGACAGGATATGGGACAGCCAGCTGCTGGTCTATCCTTTCTCAGATCTTCCCTGTAACTGGAAATTCCCTTAGCCTCTTTGGTAATCTAGAAGGCATTCAGAGGCCATCAATTTTAGAATAACATGGTAATGGCAGAGATACGTAAGCATCAGCAGATGGATCAAAGTATAAATTAAGGGTGAGCTGGAGCAACCTGGCAGACACGCAACAAACATCAGTATATTCCAATGGCAAATCCATCCATAATATCTTCATCCAGGAAGTTTACAAAAGCCACGCTTGAATAATATCACAGTACAGTTGTGATATGACTCTGAAAACATGGCCTTTGGCACCTGCCTTCTTTACAGAGATGGAAAGTTGGATGGCTTCCATCTACACCATTTTTTTTTTTTTCACAGAGGCAGACCATCATTTATTGCCATGGTTGTCAAAGAGAAAACATGCCAGAACAAAGCTGGCCCTGATAAAAGAGACTCTGTTTTTTGCTTCTTGATATTCAGCATGTGTTGCTCTAGTTTCATTCCTGTTTACCTGTTCGCTTTCTGTATCCAGTGCAGAAGTTGCTTCATCCAGCAATAAGATCTTAGGATCTCGGACAATGGCTCGCGCAATGGCAATGCGTTGTTTCTGCCCCCGAGACAGCAGAGACCCTTGAGCCCCAACGCTGGTCTCATATTTCTGAAGAGAGAGATTGGCTCAGCGACTCTGTTTCCCATAAGAACAAAAATACAATTCGGATGGCGAGAAAATGGAGCTATTTTATTGATTTATTCTAACATTCTTTTACTTTATGGGTAGGGGAACTTTCAACTGACAAGCAAACCGGACAGATCTCTTGTGTTATTATTACGGGAAGCATGTGTTAGTTTTTATTTATTTATTTACTTATTTACTTATTTATTTATTTATTTATCAAATTTATATGGCCACCCATCTCACCAAAGGTGACTCTGGGCAGTGTACAACAATCCAGTAAAAAAAAAGGCACTGGAACTGGGTATTTCTAACTGAATGCTCAAAAGTAAACCATGGAAAGTTACTGAATGATTTTTAGAAAATGAATGGACTTAAATTATTAGATAGAATGAACTTTAATTATTTTAACCAGGATAAAAGTTATTCAAAAGGTTCTCCAGCCATAGCAGGTGAAAGCAGCTAGCTGATCTTGGAAATAGCTAAGCAAGTCAGATCTGGTTACTACTTGGATAGGAGACCCCAGGGCTGTAAGCCAGACTGTGCAGTTCACTATTTGGCCTTGACTAAGGTCAAAAGCTAAGCATGGTTGTCCCTGGTTTATGCTTGAATGGGAGACCACCAGAAAAGTACATAGCTGTAGATTCTGGTGACCTAAAGGACTTCTTTGCTTTGCTTCGACAAGACATTTTTATCCCACCAATCAGGACAGGCAGGAGACAGGATTTCTTTGAGAGATTAAGCTAAGAGTGTGGCTTCCTACTCTTAATCAATACGCTTCAAAAGGCTGCTGATTACGGCCATGTGGTTGGTATGTAACAGCTCCGTCATAGTTCCGAGAACATGTTTTTTGAACCTGTGATTCAGTGCCTGCATTCTTCCTTCTTAGTCACCATCCCAGTGATGTGTCAGTTAGGAAACAAGCAAGAGGTGCTGAAGGAATTCCTCAGTGGAATTCCTGGACCTAATGAAGCAATCAAGCCTAATTAGAATAGTGAATTAGGCAGTCATAGACCTATCAAAGGTGAGAAAGCCAAACAATTCAGAGTGGAAGGAATGACGGCAGAGGGCTAATTACTCAAAACATTATTTCGCTGGGGAAGCATTGAGAATGTGTTAAATCAACAGCGAAGAGAATGTTCTTCTTTTTATAACGTAGGATTTTAAAAATGGTACTTACTTTGGGAAGCGACATCACAAATTCATGCAGCTGGGCTTTCTTGGCCGCTGTTATCACTTCATCCATAGATATTTCTCTGCTGTTGTCACCGTATTTAATGTTGTCGGCAATGCTACAGTCAAACAGCACAGGTTCCTGAGACACTATTCCTATTTTAGATCTAAGAAAGCAGATGTTCACTCTCCGGGTGTCATGGCCATCTATCAACTGTACATCGAAAACACAAAACATATAGAATGTCTTTGGCTGAAAAAGAAATCTTAACTTTAAAAGACTTTGCTTACATTTGCTGACATGTTTGAAACTTAAGCACCACAATCTGTGGTCATTGCATCATTGTTCCTCAGTAAAAAATCCGTTTGCAAGTGAAGGGTTCTGCAGGATCTCAGAGTTTTGTCAGAATGATACAAGGAGCAATGTGACACAAGCACTACTCTTTGTATACATGCGTGCACACAACGCTCGTTTTAGCATTTGGCCCCTGCAGACGCCCATGTCTAATTCTGGAATTAAAAATCTGAAGGCCTCAGCTGATTTTACCTCCATGATATACAGTATGTGGAACAAGCAAAATTTGCGACAAAATATTGCCATGTGAAGCCTATTGAGGACTCCAGACACTATTCTAGGCAGCCCATCTTCCCACACCAATCCTCGTCAGCCTGCCAGATCTTGTCAGACTTCAAGGAGTTAAGCTGGATTAGACCTACTTAGTACCTGGATGGAAAGCTATCAGCAAATATCAGGGTTGTAGACTGAGAAGTTGAAAAAAACAAACCCAAAAAAGCAAAAGGACCAGGTTACTTACGGGACCATCCCTCCCCAATGGTTTCCCCCCGTCCTACCCAATCTGGCAGGGTGGGCACGCTCTGGGTGCTGTTGGCTAGGGAGCCTCAGCTGCGGGGCTGAGAAGAAGAGCCTTTTCTGCTGCAGTGCTAGCCTTTGGGAACATCGTCCCCTGGAGATTAGATCGGCCCTGTCCCCATTGGCTTTTCCTGAGGCCTTGAAAATGTGGCTTCGTGTCCACGTCTGGGGCCCTGGGTGTGGGATAGAGCCCGTCTCCTGGTTGTGTGGATGATTGGTTAGATTATGCCCGGCTGCTATGTGTTTTATTTTGATTTTTTTTTTAATACTGTGTATTTTATATATTTTATTTGTTTTATTGTAAGCCGCCTAGAGTCACATAAAAGTGAGAGGGGCAATTATATAAATCAAGTAAATAGATAAGCAAAGCACAGCAAAGCACTTCTGTACCGCTGTAGAGAAAACTACACTGATTGCGATCAGAGGCAGAAATTGACTGAAGTGAATGTGTGAATTTACCAGGAATTAAGCTTGACTCAAAAGAGGCCATTTTAAAGAAGAGACTGTTAAATGTCTAGGCCATAGAATGTACAGCTGGCATATGGAGACCGAATTACAAATTCAGTTATTAGTACAGGTAGTCCTCACTTAGCAACTGTTTGTTTGATGACAGTCCAAAGTTACGATGGCCTCGGAAAAAGTGCTTTACAACCTGTACTCACACTTACGACTATTGCAAACCATTGCACCATCCTTGTGGTCATGTGATTGCAATTTGGGCACTTGGCAACCGGCTTGCATTTATGACCAGTTGCAGCATCCTGCAGTCACGTGATCATGATTTGCAACCTTTTTTGCCAGTTTCCAGCAAAAAAATGTCTATGGGGAAGCTGGATTTACTTAATGATCATGTGATTCATTTAACGGCCAGGTGATTCACTTAATGACCACAGTGATTCACTTTACAACCATCATAAAATGGTCATAAAAATAGATCCAGTCACGTGATGACTCATTTAATGACCACACCACTTAACAACCAATTTTACAGTCCCTATTGTGGTTGTTAAGTGAAGACAATCTGTACTTTTATGTTACCAAAGCAGCAAAGGCTATTTACCACTTTTCCTTCATCAGGATCATAAAACCGTTCCAGAAGTTGGATACTGGTACTTTTGCCACATCCACTGCTCCCAACAAAGGCAAGGGTCTGTCCTGATTTCACAGACACGGAAAGGCCATTTAGCACTTGGGTATCAGGACGAGATGGATATGTGAACTTGCAGTTGAGAAATTCAATTCTTCCATGGAAATTATCCTGATTAAACAACAACAAAGAGAAAATCCTGGTTCTGAATTTGCAAATGATTCTTATGAAACTAATGATTACTATTTCTCCTGTTCCCCAAGATGTCACAGTTCACTCTTTAAATCAATCAGTTGGGAAGTAGAAAAAAATGAAATCCTTTTGCATTCAGCACAGTGCAAAGATGCCCAGTTTCCATTTTAATTTGTAAAAAGTTAATATTTCGTAAAAGAAAAAAGGACAATTATATGTTAATCTATTTTCCACTTTGCTATATTTCTTGCTATGATAACCGATCACACTTCAATGAAATTTGCAGAGATTAGCAAGTTCGAGGCCAATCAGTATAACACACAAGACTTAAATTTAAAAAATATATTTTGACACCATTTGCAACTGACCCTTTCCTTCTACAGACAATGCTAAAAGCCTAGAATCACTAATTAATATTGAAAGTAGACAAACATGAAATCAATGTTTCATTTACAACTATGTGACAACTGCAAGAGATGAATGAACCCAGAATGTGCTGTTGGGACTTGCACTAGAGTTCTGAAGTTTATGGTTTTGCCTGAGGTCAAAATTTTTCAAACAAATCCTACTGGCCAATGGCTCTAAAGGGAGAATTCTCCAGCATACCACGTGTCTTATGGCATATCTGCATTTACTATTTAAATTGCTCCTGTCCTGGGCTTATGCCAGCTTGACTCCAAGCCACTTTAAGAACATCCTGTCTTGCCCGAGATACTCTGGCAAAAGCTCAAGATATTTTGCCTGCCCCAAAGTCACCCAGCTGGCTTCTGTGCCCAAGGGAGGACTAGAACCTGGGTCTCCCTGCTCCTAATCCAGCACCTTAACCACTACACCACACTGCTCTCCATGGATATTATGTCTTTTGAGATATAACGAACAGGTACAAAGTCAAGCCATAGTCACAGTGTCTAAGGGCAAATGTTATACAATCCAGCCTTGTCACCAGTGTGCCTTGCTCTTGTCCTAAGTAGGTATTACTTGCTCAGCGCTGAACTCACACCATGCCCTCCAGATACCAGGACACTTTGCTCTTTTCCCTTAGTTTCCTGGCACACAGCACACTGTAATCTAGTTTGCTTGAGGGTGGCAGAGAGGATTGTCTGACCTTTGGATCTTCCCAATCCTACAATTATGTGATTCAAATAGCACAATTGTTTTCTTACCCACTTTTCTCCAACATCACTGTAGGCACTGATTTGGGGAATCCGATCCACCAGCTGAAAAAAACGGGCTGCTGCTATTTTAGCCTTGGCATAATTTGGTGTATAAGAGGATGCTTTTCCCAAAGCAACACCACTAGTAACAATGGAGGAAATCACCCTGAAATTGAAGAAGAAATGTCTCAGTTCACAGGGCACTTAAAAAGAGCCTCGCTAAGTCCCAAAGTCTACTGTTGGGTCTCCATCAGCCAGTTGGGCTCAAGAAGCTCACAAGCAACGTGTAAAGATTAGAGTTCTTTTTCGCCTTGTCTCCGGGATTTGATTTTAAATTATATATTAACTCCTGACATGGGGACCCATTCTTTATTTTGTTATCAACACATTTTATAACCTCCCCTCTTCATCCTTTTGAACATCCTTTAGCTTTCCCAGTCAGATATTTGTCTGAACAACATGAGAATTCATGGATTCAACACTATTTAAAGAAAAGATACCTGGGTGTGTGTTCTTACCTAAATACATAGCTGAAGTGAAGTCCTTCCTTTTCAACTAAAAATCCTCCGTACCGATAAGAGACAGAATTGGCTATGAACAAAACACACTGTGCAAAGCCAAAACAAACTCCATAAACATTTGCTTTTTTAATAGCTGCTCTGTACGGGATTTCTAGCTGTTTTTCATAAGCATCAATAAATGTCTTCTCCTTTCCAATTCCAGCTATGGTCCTAATATTTGCAAGGGCTTCATTGGAAATCTGATCCCAAAGAAAAAGAAAAATCTATTAATGATGATTCAAAGTTTTATCAACTGTTGTATACATATTTAACTCTTGAGAACTACAGAATTATGATTTTCACGTATTAAGGTGGTGGCTCCATGACATCTGAAGTAGGGATCAGCAATCCAATGCCTGCAGATGCCAGATCACCCACAGTGGCCTCAAACAGTCGTTGTGGAACACCAGACTAAATACTGATGTATTTATTGTTCCTTTGTCACCAAGAATCTGCCTCTTGGCAACTCAGGGCCACTAAATCCTGACAATTTAGGCTGCGTTTCCAGTGTAAATTAAGCTGGCTGACCTCAGTGGAGATACGCTGCTTTTCTTTCTCTGTGGCTTTTGACTGATGCATGAGAACCATTCTAAAAAGTAGGCAAGCTTAGGTCAAAGAAGTGGGCAGGGCCAGGGGTGGGGAAAACCCTGTATTTAATTTCAGCTGAACTTACATTTAAATTACATTACTGTTCATGAGAACATTGTCCATGTCTTTAATCATGTTTCACTTCTATCACATTAAAATCTTGTGAAGGGGTTCTGCAGCTGTATCCTCCACTTGGGGACCTCTAGATACATTGGGACTGCAACCCCCTTGGAAGGACCCCAGCTGGGGAAGTCATTTCTAAGCCATTTCCTCAGACTGGGGAACAGTCTTATTGAATAGACATGGGGACAGCTTTGCCTTACTTTGCCCTGAATGCTGTGCGTCTCCTAAACCCTGATTTCTGGCTCTGGTCCTCTGCTCTTCATTGGCTGGCCTCCCAAGAAGAGACCAGACCTACCTTTCAGCTGTAGCCAGACCTGAATTAAGGCTTGACGTGGTGTTAATCGAAGAGCTAAAATTACTCTAGGGATGAGTTTCCCTGTACCAGGCAAGACTGCTATTGTAATTCATGGCACGAATTCTCTCATCTGGGTAGAGTTCAGGCTGTCATGCATTACAGGCATCCCTGTTTATTGTTAACAACCCTGTCAGGGGTTGGGCTTGCCCTCACTCGTTCTGTTCTCAAGGTATTAGCATTAGCCAGGAGCGTGCCCTGTTCTTTCAGGATCACCAAGACATTGCTTTTACGTCATTTGCTTTGAGTCACTTTCAGATCTGGTAAACTAGCACCCTGACTCATAAAGGTGCTTTTGAAACCCCTTTCCTTCTTTGTATCATTATTCAGAAGTACAACAAACTGAATACTAGTTAGACAGCTGTTTGCCAGAAGTCTGGCTGGTACGGAATTTGTTTGAGAACAAATACATCCTTGAGAATCCAGAATACAATTTTTAAAATTATATCATATAACACAGTTAACAGGAGGAAGGAGCGGGGACTGAAATGAAGTAGCATTCAGATCCTATGGTGGAGAAAACAACCACATTGCTTTGTTGTCTTCTTTTTGGCATCCTTACTGAGCTGAGCAATGATTAATATTCCTACACCTCGGGATATATCTGTAGTTTGAAAGGAGTTCTATTCTCTGCCGTCCTTCCTTAATAACACCGGCTCATCCATAACTGCTTTTCAGCATCTACAGTGTAAGAATGAAGTATCTAGTGCCACAATTTGTCATAAAATCACTGTTTCTGAGGACTTCCTAGTTGGGAATCCTACTTTGAATTTATAGTGTAAATCAGCCATTAAATTTCAAAAGTTTTAAGTTCAGAAACTTCTGTTTTACTTTATGTTTCAAATGCTGTACACTGGTGTGGATATAATCTTTATCAGGAACTCCACGTGGATAGGTGGGTAGTTATATCATTATATAGCTATTTAGTTTATATATAACATTACAATGATAATTGTTTTTTCAGGAGATGTTAATTGTAATGTTATTAAAGGGGAACAAAAAATGGATGGGTGGAAAGAGGGCATTTGCCCAAGCCCAGAGATTTAGGGCGCTGGGCCTAATTCTCTTTCTCTCTTTTTTATTGCCCGGACGTTGTAGACTTGCTGGAGCCAATCTAATGCAGTATTAGAAGAAAACAAGCAAAATTCTGGACAGCAAACTCTTAGCCCTTTGGCCTCCTCTAGGACAGAGGAGAAAAGTCACAACATGCATTTGCACAAGAAACTCTTGGACTTGTATATGGGAGAAAGAGAGATTCATATGCCATCTATGTAACATATTTTCCCAAGAACTACAAGTCTCACTATTCTTTAGGTAATGCACATACTAACTATGCTGGAAATGCTAACAGGGGTCTAACCCTCAACAGATTAATAATACGGGAACATTTAGACCCAAATGCCACTTAGATACTGCTTCTTTCACTGAAATCTAGTCATTCATTCATCCAAATTGAATATTAGATAGAACCTGAATTCATTGTTTTTATCCGCTCTGGTGACTATCAGGACTATGCAGTGCTTCAGCTTATAAGGCAAAAAGATGCGCTGAAGTGCACAGGGGCACAAACGTAGCATCTCTTTGCGTTTCCTTGAAGCAGCAGTGCCTCGTCTCAAGAAAGGAAACAAGAAGTTTCGATTAAGGAGCTGCAGAAAATGCCACAGTTCCATCCCTGCTGTATTAGGTTCTACTATTCAAAGTAGATGAACAAACGATTAGATCATAAGACAAAGATCAGTATCCAAGGCCACATGACTTATATAATAAATAAGATTCATTTGAGTTTGAGTCAGTCTTGCCCACTGTGCCTAAATAGTCCCTGCTATTTTTCTGGCAACATTTTACTACTGCTTTCTTCCTGAGACAGAGAAAAGGACTGGCCCAAAGCCATCCATTGTCTTTCCTGCCTAAGGCAGGCCTGGAACTCACTGTCTCCTGGTTTCTAGGCCAGCACCTTAACTGTTAGACCAAACTGGTTCTCAGTAAATAACTACATAAATATCACTATCGTATATCTGTATTGACAGAAATGAAAATCAACAAACATCCAATATTTCAAGCAGACAAGGACATTCCATTTGGTGGGGAGACAGCCCATATTACAAGATTTGAGAGGATCCACCTCTAGAATACTTGAACCCAGTTTGCTACAGGTGCCATTAGCTGCAATTCACACTGCCCAACTGGGTAATAAAGGTGCTTTTCAAGTCTGGAACTGGACACCCCTGAAATAACAGACTTTCTAAGGAGCAGGTCATCTTTCAAGCCACAGAAATGTTAAACGCTGGGAAGCTTCTGGTGCTTAACAAGCTCTCTGTACGTATATATATGGAGAGATAGATGCAGATAGAAACATCTGACAAAGGCAATTGCTTGAGCAATTACTCACCCTCTCAGTCAGTCTTAGAGTAAAATAGAAATAAAACCCATTACCCTTCCGGTAACTTCCATCGCTGTCTTGTCCTGAGATGCAAAGCCTGTCAGCATTCGAGACTGCACCATTCCCGATAAAGCCAAGAAAGGCAAGAAGCAAGTTATGACTAAGCTGAGTTTCCAGCTGAAGTAGAAAGCAATAATAATGGCCACTCCGATATTGGTGAAGGAGTTCACAATCATTCCTATCTGGGTGCCAGTTGCCTAGGAAGGAAGGAAGGAAGGAAGGAAGGAAGGAAGGAAGGAAGGAAGGAAGGAAGGAAGGAAGGAAGGAAGGAAGGAAGGAAGGAAGGAAGGAAGGAAGGAAGGAAGGAAGGAAGGAAGGAAGGAAGGAAGGAAGGAAGGAAGGAAGGAAGGAAGGAAGGAAGGAAGGAAGGAAGGAAGGAAGGAGATCAATCAATCACCAACAGCTTCTCCCACTAGACTGGGTCTATGCAGCAGATGCTGGAGAGCTCAGAGATGCAACTAGACATTGTCCCACCATCTGCTCTACTCCATGCTGTTACTCAGTCATCAGCGCTGAAACCCATTCCATTTCTTTACATAGAAAGGAATGAGCCATTTTGGCAGCCTTCTCAAGCCTCAGAGTATCTTAGGTTAGCCTTATTTTCTCATGAAAAGCATAGGAGCACCATTACCTGAAAACTGAAGAAGATTGCAGGTTCATGGCTTCCATCTGACCTACTGGCAGCTCTGTTTATTTGCTCGCTATGTATACCAGACACCCTTTTGTATTTCTAGCTGCAAAACAGGCCTATCAGCCACAACACAGCCACTGCTACCTTTATACTTTGTCTATTTTATTCACAGTGTTCTCAGCTTGAGGTAACCTCACAAGAGGAGTGACATAGAGGAGATCTAGAAAAGTTTGGTCCAAAGTCACCGTTATTGACGTAAAACACTTCAGACCAAAGGTGGACCTTCAATGTGGTCTTCTCTATGTGTGTGCTATGGATGACTAAGGCAAGTGTGTTTTTTCTGTATCAGATGTAAGCTCTCTTCTCAGGGAGGAAACATTCCAACAGACAGACCATCTAGGGAGACGGGCATGAATGAAGGGGCGAAGACAAAGGCCTTTTATTATGGAACGGATTGCCCCATAAAGTGCAGCTGATCCCCTTTCTCACTTATTTTATCACCAGTTCTTGAAGACTGCTTTGTGCCCCCAGATGTGCAGATAATGATTTTACGACTGGGTTTTAATGGCTAGCCTCGTCTCCTCTCATTGTTTTACATTGTTGTTTTGATGAAATCATAATTTTAAATGTCATAAAGTTGCTTTGAGAGGTGGCTTTTGCAACAGAAGGGCAGGAGAGAAAGGGTTTCATAAAACAAGTCAAAATAAATCATGCAAGCCACTTGCTGACTAAAAGCCTATAATGAAGATACAGATTTACAACTGCAATGAGAAGATGCTTAAGATATCTGCATACCATGTATTAATAATGTCTTGTAATTTTCTTCTTTTATCATATTAATAATTATAAATCATTGGGAACTTTGCAGCCACACTGGGGGTTGCACCCATGATCCTGGGAGGGGGCTCAAGTTGTATACTCTTCCTCTATAAGATTACTGAAATACAAATTTGCCAGTAGCAATTATCATTGTGCTTCATTCTGACTTTGCACTGCACAAGCATATTGGATGATTTCTGACATAACCTTTAAATAAAATCTCTTACCCCTTGAACTTGAGAGGCGTCAGTTGCTAGTCTTGTAGTCAAGGCCCCTGGGCTGTTTTTATGATCATCAAACCAACCAATTTCTTGGCCTAACATAGCCTGGAAGCCAATTTTCCTTAACCGTCGTGTAAGCAATTCTCCAGCTTTTGCAAAAGTGTACCCCTGCAAGGGATTTTTACAAAGTGTAAATCTAAGCATCTATCTACATGTACAAAAAAGAAAAAAACAAAAGGGGTCACAGGGAGAGTAGCCAAGGAATGGCACCCGCCTGCCAATAAGCCCATTCCGTTATCATCACCTGCAAGAACTGGGTGAAGAACGATACGATCCCAACGACGACAAAGAGCAGGCAGACACCGTTGATCTGAGATCTCTGCTCTTCTTCATCAGGCAGAGAAAAGGTCTTGGGGAAAGAAAAGGAAGCATTATAAGATTAAACACATGTTTTTACACAAAGTAATTGAAAGCACACTGAGAGTTTTCATTCAATATTTAGGCCACCGCATACAGTGATATAGAACCACACATACTTGTGTATTCTAATCTGTGTTTATTTTAGCATGGCATTTCAAATGGTTCATAATCATTGCTGGCCACATCATCAGGTATAAAGAATCAATAACAGCAGAATCTGAGTATTAACATTTTCCACACTACATTACTAACAGTCTTGGTTGCCCCTCTTTGGCCCCTTCCCAGTTTGTGGACACCTTTCTTCAAGAGTATTACCCCATTCTGGATATTTTTAATACCTGGATTTAAAAAGTGAAAGTTTGTTGAACCAGCGCTATAGTTCTGAAAAGCCTAACACTGCCCCCTCCCCACCCACCCCCGATGAAATAGATCAGAAGAAACGAGCTGCTCTTGAGAAGGCAGCAATCTACGTATTATTAGTAAGCGCAATGAAAATAATGATTGACCAAATGAAGCCGTGCAGCTTTGAAAAGGAGTACAAGAGAGCAGTAGCAGTAAAAAAGAACAACAATTAGGTAGCACTACGTCTTTTAAAAGTCCACTTTTAAAAGTCTAAAACCCATTAATGAATTTTCAGAGAAGAACCCATCAGGGTGAGTAGGTCGATTTTCCTATTTTTTTTCCCTTCTTTTCTTTGGCAACCATGTGACTGAAATTGTCCCTGAATCCTCATCAAGTTAGCTGCAGACATTGACTTGCTGGGAAAATAAAATAAATAAATAAATATGCACGTCCAATACATCTGTATTTGCATATTCAGATGCTAAGGAGGAATATTTCTGCCTTTCTTAAACATGCCTAATACACCACATTAGTGCCACTAATGGCACGTTTGCTGACATTCCTCACTTCGCTAAATATGTTCCACTCCAGAGAACAAAAAAAGCCAGTCTACATATTAGTTGACTGGCTAAGGTTAAATGAGAAGCAAAGTGCTTATTCAGGGCTTCCCACGCAATTGCTTTGTGCTCAGATGTGCCTCAGGCCAAGGTCCCCTCCAGATGTGGGAACTCCAAATCCCTGAATTTGCAGAATGGCTGTTAAGTTGCCTGGAGCATTCTAAGGGTGAAATTCATCCCTCTGGAGGTGGGCCAGGTTGGGGAAAGCAGTCCCAGCTGTCAGTAAAGACAAAAAGCTGCCTTCTCTGCAGCTTTTTGTCCCCTTTCAAACCCAGGAGGACAGTCCTTGTGAAGCAGCGGCAACTTTGGACCTGTAGCAAGCATTAGATCAGGGCCCAAGGCTCCACTGATTGCTTTTTCTACTGTTTCCAGCTGACTGTCAATCAGTTGCATTTGTAACAGAAAATGAGATGAAAAAATTGGTTCCAGAAAGAAAATTCCCTGCTTACACCGCTTTCAAAAGAAATTATAGTGGAGGTATAAGATACTTTTGCATTATTAACTTTCAGTCAATCTTGCTGCCTATGGAGGATCAATATTAAATTTCAGGGGCAATAAAAAAGAGCACAGGGCTATTCTTGCTTTCTACAGGAGCTATTGGTATGCCCTGTCACGTTGGCAAAAATACAAAAGCTTGTGTTTAACACAGGTAAATGTTTAAAAATCCCCATCATTAAATGCATGCTAACTAGCTAACAGTAGAGAATAAGATGTTTCCATACTGCGGAACAGTTTAAAGCTGAAATAAAGTGCATTTGGAAAATTTTAAATGTACATAGACCTCTCTCCATTAAATATGATATTCGTCACTAAATTCTTTAAGGTTAATAAGCTCTACTAGGATATAATGATTCCTCAAGGGAAAGGACATCTAATTACTGTATTCTTTTCTTTTCAGATTATGTTTATAATTCTACGCACTTTGACTAGGAATAAGTCCCATTGCGCCAGATTTAAACAAAGCCACAGCGCAAGGAGGGAAAACGTTTAAAATGTTGGTTCCCCCTATTTCAAACTCCCTACCTCACCACCAAGAACATAATTATTAATCTCTAGGGAGAAAATAAAGGTACCTGTATTCTGCTGTCATTTTTCTTTTTCTTTTTTTAATTTATTCCTTCAGGTTAGCACAGACTCCTGGCAACTGCCTGGACTAGTCCCTGAAGTTTTCTCTGTAAGCTTTTGGGAAGTGGTCTGTCCTTGCCTCCTTCCCAGGGCTGAGAGGAGTGACTGGCCCAAGGCCAGCCAGCTGGCTTCGTGCCTCAGGCGGGACTAGAACCCTCGGTCTCCCGGGTTCTAGCCTGATCCCTTCACCCGTACATCAAAGCGGCTTTCCACTTGCCTTCTGCAGGGCTCATAAAACATGACAAGGGGGTTATGATTCCAGTCAAGAATACCCAAAGGAGAAAAGCTAGAAAAAAACCCTGCCACAAATTGGAATAGCCCCTCTTCCAATTGCTTTAAAGGAAAAAAGAAAGTGTTAGGAGCTCTAACCATACAAGTCTTGCCATGATATTTGTCTTGCCTCTCCCCCAAACTAGCATTTCTAGCATCCTTCTGCAGCAAGAGATGAAAAGGGTGCTGAGACATATTTGGGATCAGAAGTAGCTATAGGATTGTTTCCTCATGTGCTGAAACCAAAACGGACAGGGAAAACTACCCTTCTTATAGGCATTGTGCAACTGGTTTTTCCACAGAATTTTGAATTCCCGGCTACATTCCAAAGACTCCTTCTGATCTTGGGCCCATGAAAGATACTTTCGCACCTTCCTTTCCTTGTTTCTCCAGAATACTGCTGGCAAGTTAACAGGGCCTGCTTGAAGAACCAGTCTTAAAATAGTCTTCAAAACATATGTTTGTTTATATGCAGACACAGTGGTTAGATTTCCATATTGCACCAAACCACAATTTTTAAATAGTGGACGAAGCCACACGTTTGGCAAGATTCCAGTTTACAAACTACAAGGTAAACCAAAGAATCCACATTATAGCTTAGAGCGACGTGTGGATTCCTCCAGTAACGGCTTGTGGGGATTTCCACAAATCTTCAATAAATAAATGAATAAATAAATAAATCACGAGCAACCCAAAATAACAGAAAGGAAATCATTATGTCAGTGTTGCACACTGTTTCCATGCCATTTCCTGCACAACATATCACACCCAATAACATTTATTACAAGGCCAAGAAAATTGGTTGTGACCTACTCCAAGAATCTGACTGAAAAGCAAGGCATAGAGAGGGCTTACTGCCCCATTGACAGCTGCCCCAAAGGAGCCAAGCACCATATAGGGCCATTCGGGAGCATTGTACTTCAAAATCCTGGTGACGTTAGCAGGTTCTACTTCTTCATCATCATTTTCATTAATCAGTTCCTTTTAAAAAGGAAAGAAAGAAATATTAGCATTCAAGAATTTTGCTACCAGAGGAACAACAGCCAATGGCTCTCCACCCTGCCACTTTTCTGCAAGGGGGGAATCAAAATCAGGGGGGCAAATAACAAAAGCAGCATTGCAGCATTGTGATGCAAACTCTTTGCCTCTTTTGTACATGTGGTGTGATATCACACGTACATACAAAAGGGTTGGACTTGCGGTATGGCAGCATAATGGCCCCTGCCCTTTGGAACATCTTGCCCCCGGAGGTGAGACAGGCCCCCTCACTCCAGGCCT
This sequence comes from Python bivittatus, assembly GCF_059951505.1. Lineage (NCBI taxonomy): Eukaryota > Metazoa > Chordata > Lepidosauria > Squamata > Pythonidae > Python > Python bivittatus. Next base: position 106,146,496 of record NW_028277075.1, read on the forward strand.
TTCGGAGGGATTTGAAGACCTGGCTCTGCCATCTGGCCTGGGGCGGGGAGGGAGGATGTCAGAAATGGGGTTGGCTGGCTCCTTAGCGGCCTGGTGTGGCCCTATCGGCCTCTTGGATTTTTTAGCTTTTTTATTTTTGTAATGTCTGGTTTTTATAACTTTTAATTGTATTTTTGATTTTAGTTTGTTGTAAGCCGCCCAGAGTCCCCCATTGTGGGGAGATGGGCGGGGACAAGTCAAATAAATAAATAAATAAATAAATAATGCGACTTGCATCATTTTTATGAAAGCTTCTGGTCCAGCAGACATCTCTGAAACTTTATAGATCTAAGTTTTTAGGGAATCGCCTCGCAGTATTGCTAACAAATAAAGTGCAGTTGCTGTGACCTTTCTGATCTCCTTTAAAACCTGCAGCATGAGGATCATCAAATATGGCCACTGTCCTCCTTTAGACTCCCCTTGGCCTTACACTAAGATTCTTTCCCCAGTAACTTCTTTCTTCTGCCATCTCCTCCTTTTACCCCAACCCATACATGAGCCAGCTTCAAGTTGTCCTTGGCTGTTATGATGTGACAGAAGTGTTTGCCCCTTTAAGCAAGCATCAGGCTCCAGAAAATTTGTGGTGGGAGCAATCTGCCACAGTTCACTAACAGTTTGGTTGGTGTCACAGTCAGATGATCCCTACGGGGTTGAAGTCCACAGATCTTAAAGTTGCCAAGGTTGAGAAACACTGGTCTATTGCATAATGAAGGGGAAGAGCACAACTCTCCTTAAGCCCATCAGCTGGTGGGCTGCTTTTCAACATGTGTTTAGCACTCTTCTGGAATCGGGCAAAATCTATGCCCAAAAGGAGTCTGACTATCAGCTGATACGACAACAGCACTTGTGCAAAATCAGAGCAAGTTCTGAAAGATGACTAAATCCATCAGTCAAAACTTGCCTATTCTCCATCCCCGGCACACTCAGACTGTGACATTTATTGGGAGGGAAGGAAAACAAAGCTGGGGGAATCCACCAATCCCTATCCTGAATGTGTTCTTTATGCCTCAAAATGGAGAGCACCACTAGCAGCATTGTACCTATGGCAGGACGGGGACTGCCAGCAGGGGTAGCAATTTTGTGCTGGTCTAGTTTTCTGCCAGCTGTAGGATGGGTGGGTAGGGCTTTCCCTGAGTCCAACAATGGGCCCATTTAGCCCCACTTTGCCTTTCCTGACTGGCAGAAGCTCTCCAGGAATTCAGCCAAATCTTTTCTAGACCACCCTGAAGCCACCAGAGACCGAACCTGAGATCTTTCATGTTCAGAGTGTGGCCTCTTCCACACTGAACTATGGCTCATACCACAATTTTATCTTACACTGCTGAGGTCAAGCTTCTCCAAAGCAACTATTCTCTCACCACTTCTGAATCTGCCTCTGCTTTCTGCGCCTTCCATTTACATCCTTCTCTAGGTTCTTGGGTAAACTTAATGGCTATGTGATGAGAGGATCTGTCCTTTCATGCATTGCTAACAGGTCCTCTCATCACATTTAGGAAAAAAAAAAAAAAAGGAAAGCAAAGAGTAGGAGTAAATGGGCACTTTACTCAGTGGAGACTAATAGGAAGTAGAGTCCCACATAGGTCTATGTGGGGAACAGTGCTTTTTAATATATTCATCAATGATTTATTGATTTATGAATGGGCAAGGAGCTGGCCAAGTTTGTAGATGACACCAAGTCATTTAGAGTGCTGGAAATCCAAAGTGATTGTAGAGAGCTCCCAGAAGATCTCTTTATTGGGTGAATAATCAACCCAATGGTAAATGCAATTCACTTTAAGTAAGTGTAAAGTACTGTAATGTGCACTGGAATAAAAACTCATAACTTAATATAGGCAGTGATGGGATCTGAGCAGTCTGTAACCATCAAAAAGATTTGGGGGCCATAATGAACAGTTCAGTCAAGATGTCGACTCAGTATGCGACAGTTATGAAAAAGGCAAATTTCATGCTAGGGGTCATTAGGAAAGGGGCTGAAAATAAAACTACAACATTTAATGTTGTTCTACAAATCTAGATACAGCTGCAACTGGAATAGTGTATAGTTCTGGACACCATATTTGATAAATAATAGACTTGGAGAATGTGCAAAAGAGGGCAACCAGAACAATCAGCTGGCTAAATACCTTCCTTACAGGAAAAGGCTAGAGCCTTTGGGACTCAGTGGCCTGGAAAACATAGTGATTGGTGGGTGGACATGTTCAAAGCATATAAACATATGCACGATATGGAAAAAGAAGATAGGAGAGATTTTCTTTTCAAAACGTTAGAACTAAGAAAACCAACGAAGCTGACTGGAAAGAGATTTAGAACATGCAAAAGAAAGTACTTCTTCATCCAATATATACTGTAATTCACATGTGGCATTCATTACCACAAGATGTGGTGGTGGCCACTCATTTGGATGGCTTTAAAGAGGAATTAGATAAATTCAATTCATGAATTTATCTAATTCCCTTTTAAATTCAGCATTACCTTCATGTTAACCAGTTGCAGGAGAACAACAGTGGGGTAGAATAAGTTGGCCACCATGAGAAAAGAAAATGGTGGAGAAAGATGGGCCTTGGCCTGATCCAATTCTTATGTTCTTAGTCTAACATGCCCACTTACACTAACTAATTTAATTAAATTAGCTGGTCCATAATGTACTACCTTCCACTCAAAAGTTTGATTTAGATGACCAGGATTTTCTTTCATGATTGCAGCTTTTGCATCACAACAGGATGTAAAAAAAGTGTTCACAATCAGCTTTTGTTTTGTGGGAGACAAGCAATTTATTTATGTTCAGATAAACATTTGTTTCTCAATTTTGCACTAAACAGGCACCACTCAGAGCAGCTAAAAACAGCTACACCAATACAAATTTAAACCATTTAAAAGACAAACAACAGAGAAGGATACATAGTAGGTGCAAGCAGATTCAATAGATAATATATTACAGCAGGTAAAGTTTATATCCTGTAGAAGGAATAATCTTAACTGGGGGTGAAAGACCAATGTGAGGTTGCCAATGTGGCTTTCTGCAGGAGGGATTCCCCTGTTTAAGTGCAGCCACCAACAAAGCTTTTTCTTTGTCCTCCTCCACCCAGCCTCTGACTCACCTGGGGTACGGGAAAGGGCCTCTTCATTGGATTTTAGGGTGCAGGCAAGCTGTTTCCTAAGATGATCTGGACCTACACATTTAGGCCTTTAAGATCATCACCATTCCTTCGTTTGGAGTCAAATTAGTAGTCACTGCAGCACTTACAGGACCAGTGTAACATCCCTCCCTGTAACCCTCACCAACCTTATCATCACTATGTTTGGATCAACTGCAATTTCTAAAAATTCTTAATGAAGGCCTCCAGCAGAGTAACTTGCAATCATTCAATCCCAGTGCAAGTATCACTGTGGCCAGGTCTGGTGTCATGAGGTAGGAAGAGAAAAAGGAACATAAAACAGAAGTTTGTCTTGGTCTTGCAGTAACTGTGACTGACCTTTATAAATGGTCTTCTGTCTTCTTCATACAGAGATATGCTATGGTTGACCTCTGAATAGGATCCTACAATTGACACTGGATGGTCAGGGACTATATTTGACAACTGTGATCTGGAACGCTGTCGAAGAGATGCTCTAAGAAACAGAGAAAAGTTCAATCACACTCCTATCCATTTCAAGAGTTGATGTCATGATGTATTTATCATATAATATCAAATGGCACCACGAGCTTTGCTTTGATGCCACTCTTACTGCACCTGATCTTTGTGAGATTCTTTATCAGCAAAATATTAGCATGAAGTCTTTAACGTTAAGTGCTGCCTATGCACGAGAAGATATCAACAGGCTTTGTAGTTCCTGAAGATTCTAATAAAAACAAAAATGCTTTAAATGTTTAAAAACAAAAATAAGATGAGGGAGTAAATTAAAAACAACAACAACAGCTCCAAAGTGGGCTGTCTGCTAAAGCAAAACAAAGGAGGAAACTGAACTGGAGAAGCAGATAACCTGGACATGGAGGTTCATAAGCAAGAACCAGGAGCATTCTACCCTGCAATGTTTTGCGGTGGGTCTTGCTTGTATCCGTGGCTCAGTTTAATCGCTCTCAAGAGACCCAGAGAAAAGCATCATGTGTCATACGTGCATCCGACTGAGTGACAAAAAGTCCTCAACACAGAGATCAACGCTTTAAGGAATCCATTTGCTACAGCAGCCCCACCTTTTTTTCCCAGGTCTGCACAAAAGCCTGGATAAAGTGAGGGTTCTTTTGTAAAAAACAGGGAGGTGCTGCATTTACATGAGATCCAAAGCCCTCCTTCTGGATTTATTATGTAGTCCACACAGCCCTAATATTTATGGCCTCAATTCACGATAGCTGGTGTAAATGAATCTAAACAAACCTTTTAGTTCTTTGCCCTAGTTCTGCACAATCTCTCTCACATCTGCAGCTTAAGAGAGTTTTTTTTCCCCAAGCCCTCTAAAATCCCCATTGCATATGTGGGCAGAGAAATTGGGAAGATCAGGTTACCAAATATTTACAGGGGGAGAAGACATCACATATTCACTATTTCTTGGACCAGGGCTCCTTCACCCCAAAATAAAACTTGGAGACCACCAAATAAATTAACTTTAAAAAATCCTTTAAAATGTAACTGGCCATAATTGTCAGTCATAGAGTTGAGTCATTTGGGCTTTTGAAGGTCCAAAAGGATTTCTGATCTACAATACTTTTGTTTGTTTGTTTTCAGAGGCAATGCCAGTATACAGGTAATATGCCATCATACTGCATCCCTTATATGTCCTAGATTGAGTGTCCTTCCCATTCCTTGGTGCAGGTCCACACATGCATACAAAACTGTGAAAACATGTTCAAAGAAGAATTCAAAGGAAATGGGGGTGGAAGGGGGAAACCAGACATTTTTTTAGGATATTTTCTGCAAAATAAGACCGAGAACACATCTGGTATCTCCTTCAACACTAGTATATAAGAGGGGTGGGGGGGATTCCATTATTACCAATATTATCTTTGTTCAGAACCAGAATCTTCTGACTCTGTACTTGTAAAAAACTAGGAGAACTTTGACATTATTTATTTTTATATATATTATATATATTCATAGCCATGGGTGTGGATTTATTTTCTTTTCTAGAAACTATTATGGAATGTGTGTTGCAAAACTTTCCCTCCTAATTCCATGGGTACAGTTGTAATGTGTCTCTTAAGTTTCAAGCCTTCAATGGAAAAGAAAATACGCTGCTTTCACACAGGTAGAGGTTTTCAAACTTTTTGCTACATGTTCTAGTTTAGATTCTAAGATTATTTTGAATCCATCAGGCTTACCGTAAGCTTGCCTGATAGCTCCCCCTGCTGAAAGACTGCTTTTTTTCAAGTCTTGGGTCAGGTACTGTAAATATAGACATAGAAGATTCATGACAGTCCAATCAAAGGTAAGAGAATCCAAGAGAAAGACCATCTAATCAAGTAGTATTAACATCAAGCAAATCTATGATGAGACTGAAAATCTCTGTAGGGTGCTTAACACTTGCATCTCAAGCCTTGCACTTCTTCTCTTTGATCACTTAAGCATTTGATAATTTGATCGTCTTAGGTCTGCTCATTTGGCAAACAAGCCATTATCTCTTTTTCATATGGAAACTTTCATAACTCACAGCAGCACCTGGACTTGGCACAAGAAAGGTGTGTTAAGAACACCAATTGCCCCTCACACTCATAATTGTGTGAAACCTTCACCTAGGTCCTCACCAGGAGCAAAGGCACAGGGAGCTGCTTCTATTGGCTGTATCATTTCATGTGGCAAGTAGACATGTGTGTATTTGAGCCTCCCCCCCCTTATCAAACTGTCATTTCAAACCCACTGCTAGAAAGTCAAGAGGAAAGCTAATTCAGAGCACTTATTCTGGAACAAGCAATGTTTGATATGGAGGAATCTTTTCTTCTTGCATTCTAAAATGGCCCAGCCCAGCCCATAGTTTGTTTGTTTTCTTTGATATTGTTTAAATAAAGCCCCTTTCCAGGGGCATATTTGCTAATAGATTTCAGTACATGAGGAGAACTGAACAGTGGGGCTAAGGTGCTGCTAGTGATATCAGCGAACCAGTGGCTGTTGGCAGCAGAGAGCCTTCCTTGTGAGCAGGAACCAACCAGAGCCTGCACTATTATCAGGGTTCTAGCTCAGCAGAAGCCTTCCTTGCTGAGACAAACATGCTATAAAATGAAGACGGGGTGTTATTAGGCTTGGAAGCACTCCTGGCCTGTTTAGCGCTCATGCAAAATATTTCAGAACACTAGGCGAAATCCAAAAAATATGCTTTAGAAGAACTACTTTATCACAGATGGGTTTGGTTACTGGATGTATGCAGAAAGCCCTGGCTGAAGGTATCTGTGTGTTTCCAAAAAGCACTGGATCAATGCATCTTCTTTCTAGGTCCCGGTGCCTAGTGGTAGGGCCATGCGTTACATGCACAGAGTTCAAGGCTCAGCCCTAGGCATCTTCAATTAAAAGGGGATTTGTAGTCCCTTGAGAGAGCTAAGATCAGAGTAGATGATATCTGAGCTATGTTTAATGCAAGAAGAAATGGTTTGATCCTGAATCAGAGAGCTTCCTTTGTTATGAAATATGCATAGTCTACGTCTCCGTGAAACCAAAGAAAATAAAAATCAAGCTCCATTACCAGGAAGTTAATTATTTGAGTTCTGGAACATTAAAGATACAGAATAAGAACTTGCTTTGCATTGATGTTTCCGTGAGTGCCTTGTCCCCCTGGCTTTGCAACGTTACCAGTGTGAAATACACCCCTTTCCGTTCTATCAGCTCTTCATGTTTTCCTCTTTCCACAGCTCTTCCACGCTCAAATCCAATGATGACATCTGCAGTTTTCACTGTGGACAAGCGATGAGCTATGGAGATCGCAGTGCGCCCAAGACGAGCCTACAGAAACAAAGGAAAGTTTCTTGGAGGTTCAACCATTAATGAAAGCGAGGTTTGTTCAGTCTGCACTTCTGTCATCCCAGACTACAGCATGAACCTTAACCAACTGATTTCCCTCTACAAGTATAGATATACATATGTCAAAAGATTCCTTAAATTGACATGGAGACTGATGCGCCATACAATGTAACTCAGTGGCTGGTAATAAAGCAACATATCCTTAATAAACCTGTGTGACGGGAATGCTTGAACTGGGATATTCTCTGAACCAAAGTCCTAGCAAGACAGAAAACTCATGCCCTGATAATCATGCAGCTGGACTATTACAATGCACTGTACATTGGATTATCGCTGAAGACCATCCAGAAGCTACAATTTCTCCAGAATGCAAAGGCTAGTGTAGCAGGTGACACTTGCCACCACAAACATGTTGCACCCATGCTCTGAGCCTGCACTAGCTTCCAATTATCTTCTGAGTACAATTCAAGGTGTTGGTCGTTACCTATAAAGTCCTGTATAGCCCGGCCTCAAGTATCTCCAGGACCACTTGCTCGAACTGGAATTAACCCACTTACTTGTTGGTCCTGGGAGAAACTGCTGCCAGTCCCTCATTTCTGCGAAGTACATAATATAGAGGCTCACAGGTGCTGTTTTTCTATGGTAGCACCTATACTGTCTATTTATAACTACATGATTTTAGTTTTTACTGTGGATGCTTTATGTTCTCATTTCCGTAAACCCCCAAGAGTCTTGAGACTGCAACAGATAATAAATGATAGAGAGTGAGACAGATTAATAGAGAGACAGATATTGAAAGCACACTGTGTGGTTGAGAGCATGCTGTGAACCTAGAGTAGCCTTGGGGGCCTTGCCCAATCATAAAATAGCTCCCATGTGGCTAGTTCTCAAATCCCCAAGGATTCCAAGGAAGGTATGAACAAGTACATTCATCCCCACAGATACCATGTTGAGGAACCCTGCAATAGTCAGTGCTAAGGTGTGGGCACCCTCCTTGGTTGCTAGGGCACAGTTTTTCATATAATTTAAAGGCTTTGTGATCTGCAGAAAGCATGGCAGTGATACAGTGATACCAGAGAAGCATATTTTAGCCCAGGAAGGAAAGAAGATCACAGTGCAAAAAATGATCTTGGCAGTACAATTTTTGGAGGTTGGGGGCTACAAAAGTGGTTGTTGCCAAATCTTCCTCTGCATCTCTTTGTAAGAAGATAAAGCAATCACATATTCTTCCCCTGTTTATTTCGACCTAAATTCCTCTGTTGTTTACCTATATCTGTTTTAGAACTTAAGTTTCCATGATGTTGAAGGATCTCTCATTCCTGTTTGTTAATAGAGAAAGCCATCTGTGTCGGTGTAAATGAATAAATCATATTTTAAAAATAAAATATGGGATGTTACTCAAGGCCCACTTAGATCTGTATGGGGTATTCCAATCCCTTTCTTAATAAAACAGCTGTTTCTGGGTCATTGCACTTTTGAAGCACGGCTTCCTTTCATATCTACTTCAAGTTGAGGATGGTTTGAAAAACGGGATTTGGTGTGGTCTCTGTGCATATAACATGTTATGTGTTCAGCACTAATGCATTAATTTTAAAATGTTTTTAAAATAATAATAATAATAATAATAATAATAATAATATTTCCAAGAAATTACTTAAAGAGTATAATTTGATTGAACCATAGCAGACAAAGGAGGCAAACATTTCTCATCTGTCCTTTCTTAAAATTGTAATAACTCTAAATAAAAAGCTGTAGATAAAGTAGGGGACCACCTCCTTCACCATAAAAGCAGCTTCCTTTTGCTTCTGATTTCATTTCTCTCCCAACCCCCCTTCAAAAGTGATGCTTACAGAATCCACAAAAAGTCAAAGGTAGCTTCTATAGCTTGCTAAAGAGAGTGACACTGAGTGATTTCCCAGCAAATTCGCAACAACTATGTACATGAAAGGAAACTGTACAAAGTTCTGTATCTTAAGCAAAGCTGCAGACGGAAACAGATGGAGGTTTTAAAGAAAAATCTGATTAGAAAACCTGAATGGACCAGAATGCTGCCCTACTAATCCAGAGAGTGAAAAGAACCATCAGTGCACTGATCTGCATATCCCTACATACTTTTTGCCAGCATCACTCAAGCTCCTGATCCCATCCTGCATCCCATTCTTACTGCAACCTGATTCTCTGGAAACTGCAAGACCATTTGATGGATCATGAATGCTTGTGAGGCACCATGTTTTTGAAATGCATCCAAGTCACTGTTTTTTAACAAAACTTTATGGAGTTCCACTGCGCCCACAGGCCTTTCTCTTCACAAGAGCTGTCACAGTCATTTCAAAGGGAGACTGCAGCAAGCAACAGCATGTGTGCATTGGAGAAAATGCAAAATCTAAAAATCTATCCTTACTATTATCGTTTCATGTTGCTGTTCCTCCAAAAGTCTTTAGATGAAATACTGTAGGCACCTCTCTTCCCCACTCAGGGTTTACCCTCACCAGAGTTAAAAAACAGTGCTTAGATTCACAGATTCTGTTAAGTCATAATCTAAGTTGAATTAAATCACAGTAGTTGCCTTCACAAACTTTACTAAGCCCTAAGCTATGCTTTACAGATCACAACGTCTGGGTTCACACAGCATGCAAAGCCGAAGCTACGCAAACCACATGGCTTAGTGCACTGTGTGAAATCAGGCAACATCTGGCTAATGGTGGATGGTAGTGTCAAGAAGGAATTCCTCCTCCTCATCTGAGACTCTAACCGTCTTGCTATGTTAATCATAATTTTATATCCCAGACCCTGTTAAAACTAGTGAGAAGAATCCCCTTTATAGGTAAAAGAGGCCATACTTAAGACTGAAAAACAGAGTATTCCTAACCCCACTGGACTGAAATAGTATGATGACACAGCCAACCTTGGAAAGCGTCTCTTGCACGGTAGCCTCACTTTCGTTGTCCAATGCTGATGTAGCCATGTCCAGCAGCAGAATTTTAGGGTTTCGAACTAAAGCCCGAGCAATAGCAATTCGCTGCTTCTGGCCTCCACTCATTTGGCTACCGCCTTCTCCAACAAGGGTGTCAAATTGCTGAAATAGTGGAAACAGCAGACAAGTTACAAAAAGTTTTCATCTCAGTCCTCTTAGGTCAAATCATGAGTATTACATTGCATGGCATGAGATGGAGAAGCAGCCACAGTATAACTGGGGCTTTGGCCTTCTGTTCCAAATATGGGGGGAAGAAGAAGCCCATCTTCCTCTCCAGAGGAAAGGTCCATGTGATCCTGAAGCAAGGATGTCGCAAGCAAGCTTTGCCCGAGAAGAGAAACACAGAAAGGGAAGGCGGGGGCTGCCAATTCAGTTCCAACTCTTGCAGAATGGGAAAACAGAGATCCGAAGGGCTCTCCCCACTGCTGAGCTGGTGCTACTCTCCCCATCTTTGAACGGGCAGAAAACTATCCCGGCATGAAATTTATGCATTCCTATCCAGCCTCTGCTGCCTCAGTTTCAAGCCACTGTCAGTCTGGGGCTTGCTCTGCAAGCCTAACTGATGTCACCCTCTGTTTGGACAGGACCAAGGGAGGAGAAAAAGGCTACTCTAACACTGGTACAGTACAAAGGACTAGGTTCACTCAAGGCCTGGGGACAAGTTGAAAGCAATATCATGGGGTCAAGGCAGGAAAAAAAAAAGGTGTTGCTGGGGCACAATTGTGCAGTACTTGGATAAAAGGGGAAAAAGATTTCCCCAACTTGCCACTCTCTAGATACATTGTGCTTCAACTCCCATAATCCCTCACTATTATGCACACTGCCTAGGGGTTATGGGAATTGAAGTCCAACAGACATGGAGAGCACCAGATCAAAGAAGGCTTGCCTAAGATAAGGTGCTACTTTAGATCAAGTCTAACTCCTAGGTCAGCATTCCTGAAAACAATCCCAATAAATTTGGACATGATATGTATTATGTATGAGATCTGAGGGCATTACTGACTACTGAATTTAGCTTTCAGTAGCACTCACATTTGCCCCAAACTCAAGCATATATTGATTTATTTTTTTATTTGGTTTTTTTTTTAATATAAAACCACCATTTCCAAGAAAAAAGTCTACCAATAATGGCTGTAACTCATATATAGTTATGTATGCATGATAAAGCATAACCCCATGTGCATATCCACCTACAGATTATGATTCTGAGATATTTTTTTTTCTGCAGCTGCTCTATTTGTTTTAATCTCCTCTAAGAGCTTTTCAAGGAAAAATGTCAGGGAAAGAAGGCTCATTTTGCCTCTATTCCTTCCCTAGAAGCAATGTCTTTTCTACCATCTTCTATCCCAGGCGCAAATGGCTTCAGAAGGGATGAGATGAAGCACATCGAATGTCTTATTACAGAAAGCTACTGAGCAGGAAATGATCTGAAAGGTTCCCCTAGATACGCAAACAGTCTTTGGGTAGACCATTACAGTTAGTACTGTCAACCACTAGCCATGGATGGTAATCTACCACACCACCACTAATTTCCCCTTTCTAATTGCCTAGGATCGCAACAACTACGAAAACAATACAGGTCTTGCAGAGTGGCAAGTTTTTCTCTTAACTTAGACAGAGCTGAACAATCTTTTCAGCCTGGCATGATATTATACTGCCTCTGCCCCCAAACCCTTAGTAAAATCTAGCAATATCATATGAGAATGCTAAAATCTTATACATTCTCACCTGAACTTACATGAGATTGTATGCAAGAGTTCTTAAGATTTAAGAAGCTCTTGAGATGTTGGCTATTTCTTAGATGCGATCATTTAAACAAATTAATATTGGGTGTCATGGATACTTTGGCACTAGAGGACATCATGTTGCCAACCCCTGACTTAATGGTTACGAAGATCTGGCGTAGGCGACAGTCTTGGCAGAAGGTTGAAAGGGGTAAGCTGAAGTTCCTTTTACCAGAGGTAGATCCATGATAAAGTTGTAGGCGTTGGCCTCTTTGGCTGCTCTGGTGATGTCTTCCATAGTTGCATCTTCCCGACCATAGCGGATGTTTTCTGCTATAGTGGTGGCAAACAGGACAGGTTCTTGTTCCACAACACCCATCAAAGAACGCAGCCACTGAATATTCAGGGAACGAATGTCGTGTCCATCTAGGGTAACCTGCGCAATAATAGTTTGTAGGGAAAGACTGCGGTCACCTGCACCTTCTTGTTGACATCTTCCTCTCTTAACAGGAAGCAGCTTCTTAAAACAGCAGCTTTGAACTCCACTAATTCCAGTTTCATGCCTAATTCCTACATACAATGCCTGGAAGCTACTGAGGCTTAGCCTAGCCTATGAATTTTTCACAATTTTCCTTGAATCTCAAGCCACACATGATCTCTGAAACACCTCTTGGCTTCAAACATAGTTTGCTCTAAAGCATCTGAGCTTCCCTTGTGGGGAGTGGGAACTAAGAGTAATATAAGGTCTCTCTGGACCAGTGTTTCTCAATCTTGGCAACTTTAAGATATGTGGACTTCGATTCCCAGAATTCCCAGCCAGGAGTTGAAGTCCACATATCTTAAAGTTGCTAAGGTTGAGAAACACTGCTCTGGACACATAGCATTAGCTTCACAATTCTTTGAATTCTGAACATTGTATTTCTATGCCTCCACAGATGTCTCCTGGAAGAGCCCCCCATAGTTGCCTTTAATCATTGTACATACCATCTACTTAATTCCTTAGTGAAATCTGTGAGAGTTGGTTGTACTGAAAATAATGATACAGTTCTAGGTGCCAGTATTTAGGGTGGCTGTGCATACCAATTCTGAATTTTCCAAAGATGAATGTTCTTTTCTATTGGATATTTTAATTCAGATGCAACCTGTGAGATAATATTACTTAATAGTTTCATCTACCTAGGTGGATTTGATATTAAAAGACAGGATTTCAGCATGAAAAGAATTTAAAAATATTTTTACACAGATGGGCTGTGCCATATCCTGGAGCACATCATAATGTATTTTCTTCATTTTGTCTTGATGCAATACATGTACCCAGGTAACTATAAATTCCTCAATAAAATCACAGTTAAGTGCATTCTGACTTAATGAGGCTCACAAACCCAACCACCTAGTATGAAATCTAATTGATCTGAATCCTGAGAGAACTGCTTGTCAAGATGCATCTTCTAGTCGCACAAACATCCCATTTATGGAATGTGTGCATTACACAATGAAAAACACCCATTTGTTTTAAATGCTGATGGCATGATACCTTTCCATGTAGACAGAGTTGTGCACATGGAGGGGAATCACTGGGTTCAATAGAGTTTTCCATTTCCAGTTTTGAAGGCCAGGCATGTCTCTCATATAAATATGAATGTCACCTCATTCCTCTCCAACATGTGTGCAGTCCCTGAGAGTATTTGCCCATCCTACTAGGTTTGATAGTGTGTGTACGCTCCAGGTCCTCTCCCTTAAATGTTGTCATCTGATGGGACCTTGGGGGCACACCTTCTTAGTAGCTGCCCATGTCCTTTGGAATAGCCTCCCACATGAGATTCAAGGGTTCCCTACCCTTTTAGCCTTCCAGAAGGCCATGAAGACCTGGCCCTTCCCCCAAAGTATTGGGCTAGGATGGGGGCTGAACTGGGAAGCTGTTTGGTCTGGTGCCTGTGGGGAAAGGTGATTTTGTTTGTATCTCTGTTTTTATTGATTATTGTGCGCTGCCTAGGATCATTATATGAGATAGGTGGCCATTTGAATTCTGCAAATGAATGAATGAATGAATGCTATTTTGCTCTCTGAGTCCACAGACCAGTTGATTATAGGAGGCCAAGAACACAGCTTCATAGCAAATTGCAAACATAACTACCCAGCAAGAATGGATCAGGCCTCAGGATTTTTCCAATGAAAACAAAGATGATAGAGTTAGGTCAAAGTCTCACCATGCCTTCTGTAGGGTCGTAGAAGCGCTGGATCAGCTGAATTGTGGTACTTTTCCCTGCTCCACTTGGGCCAACAAAGGCTGTGGTTTCACCTGGCTTGATAATCATGCTGAGTTTTTCTAAAATCTGGTTTTTTTTAAAAAAAGAAAAAGACATTGTATTTGAAAAGTCCTAGCCTAGGTGCCCAGAATAAATCTGGAAGTTACGGCAATGCTGCACAATAGAATCTTTTGAGTTCTTACCTTAACCTCAGGCCTGGATGGGTAATAGAAGGTTACATTATGGAATTCAATTTCACCCCGGACTTTATCCAGTTTGTAGCCATCTTCTGACATGCAGTCAATACTAGGTTTCTGGGGTAGAATTAATCGGGTCACTCATTTTGCTTTTTCTAAAGAAGCGTTCTTTCAGTTTACAACTAGTTCCATATCTCCATATGAAGGATTTATCCTTCCTCCTTTTCTGGCTCTTATATCTTGAACTGACTTTCAGAATGCCCGTGTGGTCGTTCCATCTCTTATTGATTTCCACTCCCAACCCAGTACTTAACAAGTCCATGAATGTTTTGGTAGACCACCTAGTTCCCAGTTAGAGAACTCTCCAAACTCTTGAAACTCTAAATGTAACTATCCAGTGTGCACCCTCACCCTGAGGCCTGATGCCAGCACATCTGGCTATGCTGCTTTTATATCATCCATTTAGGGCACCCAGAATAGCCATAAGTGAAAGGCTCAGACCACACAAGTATTCAAGTGATTGGCTTGCTAGTTATATCCCATCTTTCATTCAGGAGCAAAAGGTGACGTACACAGTACTCGCTCCTCCTATGTTCCCCCACCACAACCCTAGGAGGTAGTTTGAACTGAGAGAGAGGGACTGGCCCAAAGTCAACAGGGAGTTTCCATGGCTGAGGGTGACAAGAACTTGGTTTCTTGCTCCAGTGCAGAAGAGACTTGCTTAAGTCAACAGCTCAGTATGTGTTTTTGTTTTGTTTTTATCCCTTCAAGTCAATTTGACTCCTGGTGACTGCCCAGACTAGTCTCTGCAGTTTTCTCGGCAATCTTTTTTGGAAGTGGTTTGCCCTGGCCTCCTTCCTAGGGCTGAGTGAGACGGACTGGCCCAAGGTCACCCACCAGGCTTGGTGCCTCAGGTGGGACTAGAACTCTCGGTCTCCTACTTTCTAGCTTGGTGCCTTCACCACTACACCAAACTGGCTGTCTTCAGTATGCATAGACCTGCCTATTTATATGCATTCCACTTTAAAAATTATTTTTGGCAAAACAAGGAATAAAACTAATATTCATTGTATCATTGGCTTGTACAGCCATAGTTCGTTGGTATCCAGAGAATTATTGTGGGAAAGATTTAATGGGTGTTTTTTCTTGCAATTTCCTGAAGCATTGGCAGTGCTATACATATTAATATCATTCTTGGAGCTTCTGGCCTTCTTTTCTTTCTTATAATCACACGCCTGAGGGGCCAAAAAGACTTAGTTCCTGAAACCACTTAATTTGCAAATTGTCTCACTGCCTTTCTTGATGATCAGGTACCTTATAAAGTATAGCCTCCTTTGACAGACAAAGTGGGGCTCAGTGAGAAGCTGAATATTCATAAGAAAATCATTTAGGAATGTCACTTGGATGAATGCACTCTTTGTAAATACCCAGACAGGATGCTGGCTTGCTTTAACTTGCAATCAATTTCTTTTAATCACTATAATATTTCTCATTTGTACTCTTGGCAGAAGCTTAGTTTCCATTACTTGAAGCTCTCTTCGCCTATTTCTCCCCCCTCCCCCCAAAAAGCAAACAGGCAGCATCAAAGGACTCGGTTACTCACTTCATCTATTGTCTCAAAGATATTCGTGGCAGCCCCTCGACCTGTTGCAAAGGCTTCCAAGCAAGGGGACGCCTGACCCAGATTTAAAGCACCTATCAGGACACCGAGAAAAACCTGAGAGGGATAAAGGGAAAAAATAATTAAGTTTCTTGGTGCCAATACTAAATTACAATTAGAAGCTATAGAAGTCCAAAAGGAGTATTTCTGGAAGGCAGATAAAATGCTTTGTTCTTTTGAGAAATAACATCATAAAGGTTATTTCTCTCTATCAGAAGGCAGGAATACAATATAAAGCCTAGAGTGATTCTTTTCCTTCCCAATCTAGGGAAGCTATTTCAGCTTTCACATCAGGGATTGGCCCCTTAATTCCAAGCAAGATTTAGAGGTCTAGAAAATACTTGGTAAGTACTAATAATAAGCAGACTAGCTGAATGCTGAGCCTTATGGTACTCCCCCTACACCACAGGGAAGCATCAACCAGCTTGAAGTTCAAGGCCTGCAGAAATGCAACACATCTTCAGAAAAAGAAAGAAACAGCTCCCCAACCCCAAAAGACAGATCTGTTTGCAGCAGACATGCAACGCTCCTTGACAGCAACACTGGGGCTGGAGGGGTGGGAAGAACATATGGTGGAAAGGTTATGGCATTGAGCGAGGCTGGGCAAAGCATTTGCTTGAAGCGACCTGGTTCTGCACAAGAGACAGCAGGGAACAACTTCTGAAGCAGCTGCATGAACCTTGGAAAGGGCACAGCTGCTTTCACAGCTGGAAGAGAGAGGCTTTGTTTCTGTTCCCAAAGGCAGCAGCACTTTTAATGATTTGCACAGTGTTATAATGGAAGCTCCTGGAAAGGGGTTGCCAACAGGAACATGTTTCACTGCAACATTTTGCTGCAGGGTGCCATCACTCCCAGACCCACCTCTCCAAGAAAGGAAGTGACTTGGCTTCCTCAGGGCTTAGATCCAACCCAGCCCTGGGGTCAGAGGAAAGGTTCTTCCACTCACCCTTCCATATTTACACTCTGCAAACTTCCCTTCAGTTTGGCTAGCCACCAACTCTTTTGGAAACACTGGGCAGTGGGGCAGGACAAAAGAAATAGGAAAACCCACATGGATGAGTTTTCTTTTTGTATTTTCTGGATTCCAAGTGAATGGCTACTACAATGCTATCTACAGAGGTCGACCATCTTTTTTTTAATAATTCAGTTTACAAAATAATCACTCCAGGGTCAAAGCAAGCAGTTGGGCAGAAAGGGAAGGCTTTTGGGGGGTCGCTGGCTCTCCTGATAGCTAAATGACTGTTTGTGCTTAAAGGAGGAAGGCTTTAGAAAGCACTTGCCTGCAAAAGAGTGCCTGGAGAGTATTCCTGTTCTTCAAGGACAAGTTTTGAGCCATACCAGAAGGCCAGCGCATAGCACAGGAAAATGATACACCAAATGTAGCCCGTGAAAAATCCCATTATGATTCCTTTTCTAATCCCCCAATTTTGAGCAAACACCAGATTTTTGTCATATCTGTAGAAAGAACAAAAGGTATATTGAAAGAGCACATTTCAAAAAAATAAGGTTGACTCAAATGAAGGATCATTTTACAGGTTACATCACTGCAAAATAAGAACTGTGACGCTCTATAGGAAGATGCCTTGTAATGTGGTGTCACAGCCCATCCTTTGCATTTCCAGGAAAGTCTGGGAAAGACCCATGTCTAAACTCTGGTGATTTGCTGCCCAAGCAGTGACTAGGTTCACACATATGGCTAAGTCATAATGTGATCTGTTTAGTTTTGGTTTAGCCAATTGCATGAGCTTAGCCATTGTGGTTACTAAGCCTTGGTTTACATCTTTATTTGTTGCATAAATTAATCAAGAAACTATAATTAAATACCCATTGTTTAACACTATCAGCCTTTCAAAGTAGGCCAGGTAGGAAACAGACACCTTAAGGCCTACTGGAGCTCTACTTTATTGTTATAGGGTATAATAACAATCTTGAAAGCCAGAGAGAGATTCTCTCCCCTCCCACTTATACCAAAGAAAATCAAGACAGGGCAGTCTTGGGTTTCTTCCACACCCCCTCCTGTCTTTTTGAGCTAAGCTGATGTTTCTCTAATGGCTGTTGCATTCTTCAAGGCTATCTCTGTGTTCCTACATAAGCATAATGGATGAAGCCATCCACTTTGGAACTACTACTAGGCCAGCTCTACAATATTGCTGGTTTAACCAAAGCAGCTAAATCTGAGGAAACTCTTATGGCATCTTACCATTTCATGCATCTGTCACAAGCTAGACTAAAAATAGAGCATCTCCCTAGACATAGCTTAAGTCTATTCATTCAAGAAAGAGCTTATTTTCAATTGTCACAATATGTTAACATTCATCTTTAGCACTTAAGCAATCATGGTCTGTTTTGATTCAGCTGGCTTGCTTAGTGCTCTGAAGCAACCCTGATATATAACCAACCTTTCAACTTCTTTCCTTTCCCCTCCAAAAGCAGCCACGGTTCGGATTGATGAGAGCACTTCATCGGCGATGGCACCAGCTTTTGCATAAGCCTTTAACTCTAGACCTGTCAACTTTGCCACAGACTTCAACAACAACAAAAACAAAAGTCAGAAGAATGAATATGGCAGAAAGGCTCTTTTTAAAGGTTGCTGTTCCATAGGCCAAAGTCTAACTCAGTCTTTTTCAAACTTGGCCACTTTAAGATGTGTGGACTTCAACTCCCATTCTGGGAGTTTTTAAAGTGGCCAAATTTGAAAAACACTGGTCTAACTAAATTACCTAGTTAGTTAATGAAATTGGACTCATGAGCAGGTTAGCACAATGCTTTGTGCCTTTGGGGAACCTATTTGTTAGGAAGGCTTTCTTAGCCTTCTTGTTTTGTAGAGGATTCTATGTAGGTACAGCTGAGATGGGTTAAAGGCTTGCCTTCACAGGACCAAAATCCCAACAGATGATCATGTTGATTAAACAAAGAGCAGCAACTCTTTTAATCAAGCAGCAAAGAGTCGTGAGACACTTTAAAGGTGACCCAATGCTGTGTGGTATACAGTGTCATACGTCAGAGCTCTCTCCTTCAGTTGCATGGAACAAAAGAAAAAACTGGAAGCCAGTTTGGTCTAGTGGTTCAGGTACCAGGCTAGAAACTGGGAGACGGTGAGTTCTAGTCCTGACTTAGGCATGAAGCCAGCTGGGTGACTTTGGGCCAGTCACTCTTTCTCTCAGCCCTGGGAAGAAGCAGGCAAGGGCAAACCAATGGTTTCTCGAGGTGCCCACCTATCAGTTCTTATAAGGAATGACAGAAAATACTCCTGGGAAATTGTGTCAAATAAATGACCACTAGACTTTTAAAAAGAAAAAGGAGAAATAAATGGTTTGATGGAGTGTTACAAAGGCACTTCCTGAAAATCTTGCCCCAATCCCCAGGTCTCTCTAAATGACCTCAGGAACCCTCTTTCAATATAAAGGACATTCTTCCGTACCAGGCCAATTATGCCAGCTCCGATCCCAATTAGAGGACTAACTGCGATAATAACCAAGGTCAACTTCCAGCCTCTGACAAATCCTAGCAGGAATCCACAAACAAAGGTGGTGAAGCGCTGGATAAAGATTGCTACTTGATCAGCAACAGCATCATTTATTTTATTAATGTCACTGTGGAGAACAAGAAAAGTTGAAGCAGCAGATACATTTTGCTTTCATTTCAATTCCCAATGTGCATGAACGATATCACTCCTTTCTACACTGGGGAAATGTTGATGAGAATGATTTATCATGGTAATTATTCATTTGATCACTCTTTTATCTAGGGAATTTATTTCCTGTACATAAGATTAAACTTAAACTTAGTGCAAGCAGAGGGTCCTAAATTTCCAAGTGTCTTGTTCTGCTGAAACACCCCAAGATTCTACATGTTATAAAATGTGGGCTTCTATTTTTTATCCTCCCCGAGGGTTGGTTAGGCCCTCTTTCAGAGGTTCTGCTTAGCAAGGACAAGATGGGGAAAATAAAATTTGCATGGATGCTCATCAAGCACTATCAGCTTGTAAAAAACACCCGGCCAGATGGACTTTCCTCAGATATTTTTGTCCATCTAGAAAAATGTCTAAGTGCCATCTTTATCTTATTACCTGCATGTGATTCAACCATCTTCAGCCAGGTCTGTGGTTGTCTCTGTCTTTATTACTATATTGACATCTCAACACACCCACAAAATATTGGCTCTCCTGTAGCAAGAAACAAGGTCCCTGATGCTAGGCCTGGCCCTGCCAACAGCAGCTTCATAAAGCCATTTGCAGGCTTATTATGGACAACAGTTGTGGCAGTCCAGTGGACAAGTTGGCACAGCTGAGAATCAAGCTGGTAGAAATAACTTTTTAAACATTTACTGACTTTCCAGAGACTGTTTATTGGCATGTAGTCACATCAGTGGCTATCTTAAATTACTCACTCAGAAATTCGTGTGTTGAGCTCCCCCACTGATGTACAATCAAACCAGCCTATGTCCATCCTCATTATTTTCCTGAAATAGGCTTTTCGGATGTGTTGTGTCTGACGAGCAGCTGATATTACCCATAAGCAGATCTAAGAAAAGCGGGGCAGGGGGGAAGAAGCACAATTAGAAGAAAAATAACCCTTTCCTTGACTACTAAAACACAGTGCCAAACTGACAATACAGTGAGCTAAACAGATAACAGTCTATTTCCCAGTATCCATAGCATTGATTGTATGCCTTCCACTGCCATCATCTTTGCACACACTGAAAAAGAGAAAGAAAAATCAAACATCTCCTTTCTTTAGGTGAAACTGACAGGCAGAATTACACTTGGGACATTAGTGGAACTGCTTGGTTACATTAACTCAGAATGGAAAATATTAGACATGGGGATCGTGCTGCAATGGTGCTATTTATGGGAATAACACCGTATCACCGTCTTGCCTTTTGTAAGACCGGAGTTTCCAAATGTTCTACCTCCAGGGAACCTCTGACACATCAGACTGGCTGTGAGAGGACCATTGCACATAGCAGAGGATTCTGAAGAAGACTCTGCATTATGCTGTCCAAAGTATTGGGCTTCCTCATGTGAACTGAGTTCATACTCTAGCATGTAGAAACACTCATCAGCAGCATCAAAGGGAAGATGGATAATGGTGCACAAACTTATTTTTCAAGCACTTTGATCTGCAGTTTTGCTATTAGAAGAATACCAGATCAAGAAAAACCTAGCTGGAAAATCTAGGCATAATAGACATGTGGGAACCTGAGACCAGGCCTTTTTAAAACTCAGCTGTAGAAATCCATCCCATCTCTGTTTACTCAAGTACTGGCTATAGCACTTTTCTTTCCTGCATCAGCTTATTCCTTTTGATTTTGGCTTTTTTCCAACTGCATAGATATATTACACATTATTCTGAAGGTGTAGCATTTTGGCTTGCAAATGGATCCCTGTGGTTTATAAATAAATCAATGTCTACTCAGTCCCCCCAGCCCCAAAATCAATATTAGTCCTAAGGCAGTACAAAAATTTGTCTCAGATCAAGAAGGCACATAACTCCTATTTCCATAATGGCCTATTATTCTGTCCACATATATGTCCACGTATGTAAGAAGTGGCGGGGGAGGGGGGAGAAGAAGGCTACCGGTTAATGCATAATACTTTGTATGATTGGACTTTGATTAGTATTTCCTATTATTTAATGTTTTTGCAAATCAACAATGACAAGAATTGTCTGTTTCAGGAGCCTATGGTAGAAAAATGGGTTATATAATATGGAAAGTATTACTGATTTCCAAATCAATTACGTTTATAGGAGTTTGAATTGTCACTTAATATAGATGAACCCTGGCTGTTAAATAACTGACTTCTTTTCTGTTCTGGGGTGGGGTGGGAGATGAGGGACTAGAAGTAAATACTGACTTGGAGGTATCCAAGCACCAGAACAGCACAGCCAGTTCCTGCATAGAAAGTTGCAAAATAGATCATTTGGCTTTCAATATCCAGCAACCTATGAAAAAAAGAAGAAAAATTAATCAGGATTGAAACATCTTCTCAAGAGCCAAGTCACATGAAAGGCCCATCTTATTTTGGGCTAATGGGACTGCTTAAATGAATGCGTGCAAAGGATGTCATTTTAGGATTATGATTTCAGTGAGTCAATTTAAATATGTGGGCTAAACTGGCTGAGTGAATAGCACAGCAACTGGAATTGTCTTACAACCAACTAGCTGCACCATTTCCATGACTGTTCTCTTGCTCAGTGATCAGGCATGGATCCAGAGAAGACAGAATGATTCATAGCATGAACGTAGAATAAAAACATAAAATGACATTAGTAGACAGATAGTCTGACAAAATGGATCCATACATTATCTGTTTCTGTAACTCAGTACCAGCACTGAAGGATGACTTATTCCACAAGAGCAAAGCAGGAAAGATGATCAGGATAAAAAATGCTCTAATTTCAAACAGCTATATTGGAAAGGATGCTCTTTAATGCCCAATACCCATAAACGTGCATTACCTATATGCATTAACATATGCCACTGATTGGATTGTAAGAGTAGACACTTTCCTAAGGCTACAGAAAATTCATATACTCTTGAATTTCAGATCTTCGTAGAATGGTGATAGTAGGAGTGACTCTGCTTTAAGCGGTTACAGTTTTAGGAATTAGAACAACAGTTCCAATAAATTCAAGGCCAGCATTTGCATATACTCAATAAGGCTGATTGCTTGTATGCACTTTATACTGTGCCCTTTCCTCTGCCTGCCTGCATCACAAATGCTTACACCTATGGGCATCAAGGAGAGAAGATGCTTCAGAGTAAGCACTGTGACATGACAACTTGCAACTCAATATACAGTCACCTAATATACCTAATTCCTAATGCAAGTAAATTTCATTTTAATAGACTTATGCATGAATCTGTTGTGATTAGATTCACATTAAAAAATTGTGAAAAAATTTGTGAAAGGTATGACTCTGCTCCAAGCTGTGATTCAAGGCCTATCAACCTGCTTCAAGATTCCATTCAGAAAACAGCCCATTGACAGTAACTGTCACACCACCTACAGCTATTTCACACCACCTACAGCTATTTCAATTTTTGTCAGGATAAGATGAACACATGGGCCATAAAGATACTGAACAGCTGAGCCAAAGCATTAGCAATATCATTTCTTTTGTACCCTGGCCTAACATTATCCATTATTACACAACTAACTTGTTTTAGTTGTTCTACAAATGTGCAGATCTTACATTACTGTTGGCTGCAGACCTGAAATTGCAGCGGTGCAGCAGGCATAACCTGCCAGACTCAACATCAACCACATCAGAAAAAGTAAAACAAGCTCACAGTTAAGTCTTACAGAAATCCAAACATTTTTAAGAAGCCAATCAGTGTATACTAACCTATTATCTACTATCTTCCAAACCACATAAACCCTAGCCTTTTTTAAACTACAATTCCAAAACAAAAAGCAATTTATTCTTTCTTCCCACCATCCTTTCTTGATACTTTCTCTACCACTCTTTCAGGCTACAGGGACACAAACATCTTCCACATATTCAAACAGTGGGATATTTAAGCATGAGGGAGGGAAGAGGAGCGATTCTCCTCTCCAAAATCCACTTTGATTCCTTCCGGCTCTTCTTTCAGACAACACAGGCTTTGGCATCTTCTCAGCAACATCTACAGGTAGTGCAATAGGCTGCTCATTTGCATATGCACATAGGAGGGAGGGCTTAATATTGGTTCCCCAAACCTCCAGGCCATTAAAGCCTCTATTGCTACATCAAACATTTGAGACTGGCCAAATATTTCCCACTGAATATGTTATTCTCAGAGGAAATACAGATAGTTGTTGTTTAGTGACCACAATTGGGACCAGCAACTCGGCTGTTAAATGAAGCAGTTACTAAGGGAAACCGCAACCATGCTTATGGTCTTACTTCAGCTTACTCTAGTCCTAACACGACCCATTTCCTCCAAATCTTAAAAGTAACAGGACAAAATTGGCTTGAAATACACAGCCTATCGTTCCCGGATAGAGTTAAAAAAATATATCAACTTTCTCCCAGTCAGGACTTCCAGCAGAAACACCAAGAACATTTAATTATGTCTATAAAAGCATTGCAGTTCAGCTTTTTATGCAGAAGAGAATGCATTACTCATACATTGTAAGAACTATGTTTCACTGGGAACTCAAGAAAACAAACTATCCTATGAAAACCATAAAACTAAGATTGAAAATTATACAATGCGCTTCACAAGCAAAAACAAGTATACTAATTCCTCAACCTTTCCGTTTAATAACTAAAACTCTTAAAGGTGCTCCGTGATTATGAAGTTATCTCACTTTGATACTTTCCCAGCCATCCTTTAAGCTACAGGGAGCCAACCAATGGTCTTAGTATTTCTACAAGAGGTGCCTATGAAATAAAAACAAGAGGAAAAGATGTGTAGGTTCTCCCAAAGCTCCATCTTGGGCCTTGGCCTGCCTTTCTTTCTGGCAACAGGGGCCCAAGCGTCTTCCCAGCAACCTCTCCTGGAGATGCAGGAGGCTGTTCATTTGCATACATGGGAAAGATATGGTTCTCTCAAAGCCCCCTCTTGATGGGACCTGCCTTGCGCAAATCAGCCATGACACATTTCAATGTGAAGACATGAAATTTGAAGGAGGAGACATGTATTCAGTCCTGAGATTTGAGGGCAAAATGATTTCATTTGGGGTGGTTCCAGATTTTAGTTTCAGAAAATGATCTGTAGAAAGCATCTAAATGTTTGTGGCTGCTTCATTTTTTAGCAGCATGACAATGTTAGCTGTGGCTCTTATTCCCAGAAGGAGAACAAGCATTTCTGACCTGCTCTACTATTAAAACCATTGATCTCATTTTCTCAAGGAGTTAAAACAAATTTGAGGGGTCTAATCTAATAAGTACTGATCACCCCTTTTCCTCAGAAGGAATAAAGCTGTTCTTGTTACTTACAAAAGAAATAAAACTAAGCTGATACAACCTCATCTGTTCCCCCGAACAGCAAATCACATCTACCAGATTTAGGCCACCAACTACTAACAATAAAAAACAATTTGACAGCACAGTATAAATCTCTCTCTATATACATATATTCTAAATCTTATTAACCTATTGTTAGCTACCAGTTAATTCAGCATTCACTTCTAAAGCAGAAATAAGAAATTCAAATTTAACTCTCAACCCTTCAACAACACTTCTAACTCACATTGATTCAACTTATTCTTTATGTCTCTTGAAAAAACTATAAACTTAAGCATAAGGGGAAAAAATCTCTAGGTTATTTATTTTTGGCTCCACTCTGTTACTTTCTCTGACATCCTTATAGGCTACAGTGAGTGCAGCATTTTCCCTTCCACCCCTGGAACAGGTTGCTCATTTGCATATGGAAGAGGAATTGGTTAAGATTTTTCTCCACATTTGTCCACTGGCTACTGGGGGAAAATTCAAAGTAACCGAAGTTGCTTTGTTTTTTGGCAGAACGGGCTGAAAATAGCAGGCATCAAAGCCTCTTTAACAGACATCAACCCTGGCAGGTTTCAGCTAGATACCTTCAATGGTTTTAACACAATCGTTTTTGGGAAACATCTCCCAAAGAGAAGAGAAACAAACAGCCTCCCCATTGCCTAGCTATGGAGAAGCTGGCTGAGCCCTCCAAAAGAGGGACAACTCCAATTCAAAAATGCAACTTTTCCAAAACTGTTTTCAGTAAGAAGGTCTTTTGTGTTGCTTTGGTGGGACACCGCAGGACAATCCTGAGATCCCTTTCTGGGGTCATCTGCTTTGCAGTCTCTCTGGGGCACCAAGAGGGTTGGTGTAGTGGGTTGGCAAGCCTGCTCCCTCCATCACAGGCTTTGGTGGACTGCCAGGCTGAGCAGCTTCTAAGCGGGACTCCAAAGAACAGCCATGGATGTGCCTCGTGGGGTGCTGGAGTTTTGCTGGGCCTCATCAGTGGGTCTTTCAGGGGTGCCAGGATGGTCTGCCTAGCTGGCAATGCGGTACGTTAGGTGGCTGGCAGAGAAAGCAGAACAGCTGGCCCAGAGAGATACAATGCCAGAGGAACAGACTGGGCAGCCACTCGCCCACCAGTAAGAGACTTCAGTTCAACCTGCCTCATCCCACAGGGCTTAAAAATGAAGCGTGGCCCAAGAGGGGACACAGCACTGCCAGCCAGCTGATCCACGCGGTGCTGCGCTGTCAGCCCCACCCCTTTGATATGTGCATCATGGCAAAAGCAGGAGGCACCTGGGGATGTCCATGGGAAAAGGCAAAACAGGTCAAGATGGCTGCAGCAACCGTGCAGTCAACCCCCCACCCCTTTTGTACATGCGTCAGGGTCATGCTCACGTACGAAGGGTCAGGGCTTCGGTCACAACTGCCATCTGGACTTTTTTGAGATCTCCCCGCCCTGATGTGGCTAGATGCTGTTAGCAATGTTCTATTTCCGTGATTTACAGGATGCCCTCTGAGAGGGTTTTCTCCCTCTGTAACCAGAGCTGGGCAGCCTGGCACCAATGCCAACCTCTCAGTTAAAAAAGTGTGCTAGGGTGGTGTCCATTTTGGCAGAGAGCTAACATGGAGCAATAATACCCCTGGATCAGAGTTCAAAGACTGTGCCAACTTGGGGCATAAAGCAAAAGGTGTATTTGGTTCAGAGTTGAAACTGTGCCAATATGGAGCAGGATCTGGCAGGTGTTAACTAATCTAGAAAAAGGGCCTTTGGCTTAGAACCGAACACCTGGCTCAGACAAGAGCAGAGCTGGGCAGGCAGCTGGCTGGCTGGCTGGCTGGCAGGGAGGGGAGGCTGGCATGGGGGGCCGGAGCCAATGACACCAGAAGGGGCTGGCAGGATGGCAGAGGAATTGTAACACAAGGGGCACCCAGCCTCCGCTTCTGCAGTCAGACCTAATGAGAGCTCTGCCCTATTACTTCCCAAAGGAGTAAAGCAAGCTTTGGAGGCCTGGCCTGAGTAAAATAAACATTTACACCCTGAGTAAAATAAACATTTACACCCTGAGTATAATAAGAATTGACTGCCTGACCTAATGTGTTTTGGTCAAAAAGGAACAAAACAACTTGTGTGGGGCATGCCTAGCTATTTAGTCAGAGTTTGCTGTTCCAAGAACAGTTTAAACAATTGTTGCTACTCTTAGACCCTCCTCCACCTAATAGTAAGGTCAGCATCTTCCAGAGTTCTTTAAGAACAGACTAATCATTTATACAACCAAAAGAAAGAAAGAAAAAATTGCCCATCTATCTCTTTTGATAGTCTCCAGGGAGTGGCCATTGCAGTTACTTCTACAAGAGCTGAATCTGGCGAATCATGCAAATACAGATAGCAACAGCTCGATATTTTTCCACCAAAGCCCCATCTTGGTACTTTCCCACCCCTCTTTTTTGGGGCAACAGGCAATTCTACAGAAGCTAGAAGTGGCTGGTCGTTTGCATAGAGAGGAAAGGTTACATTCTTCTGCCCAAACCCCATCTTGACTAGGCCAATGCAAATCAAACTAGATTCAACTCAAACTGAAGAGGAAATGTTTCCATCTGCATATGTAATTCAAGAGTCAACCAAATTGGTTTGAGTGGCTTTGAAAAGAAAATAGGGAAATTCTTTCCAACCCCTTAACAGGAGCTCCTCTCTAGGTCACATGACCAGAAGGAACAGGGAGGGGCTTAGAATGGAGATGATGGCAACATTCCAAGCCACTGCTCCAAGGCTTCTCCCACGGGGATTTATTCCTCCACAATCCCCTGACTGGATCTGGCTCCAATCTTCCTTTTACTGGCTTCTCTCTATGGCAAATTGGGTCTGGTTCTGTTCTGGATAGCTATCTTGCTGACTTCTTTTAATAATTTCTTTCCAACTTTGTTAAGTTGGAAAGAATAAAACTATCAATATGCCTGTTGTTGCTTCAGGATCTGGGAGAATGGGATGAAAACATTAGTCACGGCCCTGATTTCCACAAGCAGGAAAACAAAAGGGTCTGTTCATACAATAGCCAAGTGCCCTTATTTCTATAAGGAGTATAACTAACTTGTGAGGCTTGGCCTAAGCAAGCCATAACCTCACAAACATAGCAAAACAAACTTGTATGGCCTTATGTAACACTCCCATTGACCTTTACTCCCAGAGCAACTTGTTAAGGCTTGCCTACTACAACTCATACTCCCTCATTCCAAATAAACTTACATAGCTTAGTACATTAGTCATGTCATATTAGCATACCAAACATTTAAAAGAAAGCAAAGAGCTTACAGCTGTTCCTTCAAAGAAAGAAACTTGAACTTAAACCAGCTTTGAAAAAGTTACAACTCAAAAAATGACATACTCAAAAACAGTTAACCATTGAGTCTCAAAGCTCACTCTTCATCCTTGTGTAGCTGCTTTTTCAGGCTACAGTGACTCAAGCAAGCTTCTCAAGTACCTGCACTAAAAGCAGAACAAGGTATGTATTTAAACATAAGGGAAGGAAGAGGAGAGATCCGCCTATCCCAAATCCACTTTGATTCTTCCCAGCTCTTCTTTCAGGTAACACAGGCTTTGACATTTTCTGGCAAATTCTACAAGTGGTGCAATAGGCTGTTCATTTGCATTTAGAGGCGGGAGAGGTTAACAGTTTGCCCCAACCCCCAGGCTCGTTAAAGCCTCTGCAAATCAGGTGAGAGTCCATTCCTGTTGACGATCCCAAATCCAAAGACAGCAGGTTTCTATTTGTGTTTGCGATTCAGGGGTAAGCCAGTCCCATGGGGGAGCATTAAAATGGCTTCAGCTGCTCGATTTTGGTGGATAAAGATAAAATGTAGGCATCATCACAGGAAGAGTGAGACAAACATGGGGGCCTGGTCTGAATAATGTTAGCCATTGGCCATTATTTCCACACTGAGAGCAGTAAATACTTGGGGCTTAGCTTGATAGTAGACACAGGCCTCTTTTTCCACACAGAAGCTGCTTTTTTTAACGCCTTCAAGTTAGTCTTGCCCTCCGGTGATGAAACAGTCAAGTACTTCCAGTTTTCTTGACAAGATTTTGGAAGTGATTTACAATTGCTTTCTTCCTAGGATTGAGAGAGAAGGACCCGCCTAAAGTCACCCAGCCACCCAAATTAGAAACATCTAATTTCACCTTTTGCTTTTTATATAGCAAACTGTATTCATTGTTCCATTTCTATACAAAATAACCCATGCTATTATTTGATACATACAGAAGCCTAAGGCAAGACTAAAACTTAAACTGGTGTCCTGGTTTCCAGTTTGGTGCTTCTAACTACCACAGCAAATTGACTCAACTAAATGGCATATTTCAAGCAAATATACATCATTCATTTATTTCTCACAAAAAATAAAGTACAGTACTAAGACTTAGTCTAATTTTACCAAGGTGTTTTACTCCCCAAAAATCCAAATGAAAGCTACAAACAACCTTAGTATAAACACCCATATATCAAAATAAATAGAAATGGAAAAGGCTTATCAATGCTCAAACTTCATATAAAACTTCACATAACCATCTAATTTCACCTTTTACTTTTTATATAGCAAACTAATCACTGTTCCATTTCTATAAAAAATAACCCATGCTATTATTTAATACATACAGAAAAAACCTTAACATAATCTTTTTAAAGTCCAACCTTGATACCTTCCCAACCACCCTTTCAGGCTATAGGGAGCCAAGCATTTTCCTTGTCCTGCCTACAAGAGGTGTGATGAAAAAGAAAAAGAAATGTCTTTAAAAGTTTCATCTTGATATTTTCCCAGACATTTTTCAGGCTACAGGAACCCAGCATCTTCCCAGCAACCTCTTCCTCCTGTGTATGCAAATGAGTATTTGCATGCATAGGGAGAGGTTAACAAAACCTCTTACTGATTAAGCCTCTGAGAATAAGTCTAGATTCAATTGCAATCAAAGGTCTGAACAGAACTTTCCACCTTTGTTTGCAATTCAGAGAGAATCCAATTCCAATTCAGGTTGTGCCAAGGATCAATTTGAGAAATAGTCCCTAGGCTAACATAGGGGAGCACTGGCCTTCCTGCAGCTGCTTCAGTCTCAGATTTGGGGAGAATGGGATGAAAATGTTAGCCACAACATCTGCCTTTACTCAGAAAGAACAAAACCAAAGTCTGGGGCCTGCTCTAATGTAATCTATGGGTTCTTTTTTCATGTGGAATGCACAAAAGAATTGGGGTCAAATCTCACATCAGCCAAGGCCCCTTATTTGCCAAAAGAAGAAAAAATATCTGCGGGAACTAATCTATCATAACAGTCTATTCTGTTATTTGCAGAAGGAATAAAACAAACTGCAGAGTTTGACATATTCCTGACAGAAGATATTAATCAAATATTAACAATTTACAAACATCTTCAAACCCTCATTTAAACAATCTCCATAAAAGTTGGAACAACCAGGCTACTTTAGAATAAAAAAAAATCAAAATATTTGACCCCATCTATCTATCTATCTATCTATCTATCTATCTATCTATCTATCTATCTATCTATCTATCTATCGGATTTCTCTCCCGCCCACCTCCCCTACAATAGTCACAAGCTTAGAAGAGATTTTAATACTCTCCTAAGTTTCCTTTTAGGCAGCAGTGACTTCCAACATTTTCTACCATCTTTATAGAAGGAAAAACAGACTAGTTATTTGTATAGAAACCAAAGAGAAATCAGTCTTTTTCTCTCAGAACGCCATCTTGACACTTTCTCAGCCATTATCTCAGGCAACAGTCAACCAGTGATTTTCCATCCTTCAACACTTGCAGAGAGAGAAAGAAGTAACCAATCTTCTCCCAAA
Organism: Python bivittatus; assembly: GCF_059951505.1. Taxonomy (NCBI): domain Eukaryota; kingdom Metazoa; phylum Chordata; class Lepidosauria; order Squamata; family Pythonidae; genus Python; species Python bivittatus. Next base: position 106,177,053 of record NW_028277075.1, read on the forward strand.
GCCCCATACTGACTAGCTATGTGCAAATCAACTTGGTTCTGTTCAGACTGAAGATCTGAGATTAAAAAATGCTATGTCTTTGTGGAATCAAAACGCAGGACACAAATGCAAAATAATCAAGGCTTCATGGCAGTGTTTATTAGGCAGTACATACTGGAGAGGGACCCCACCAAAGGTAAGTGGGAGACACTCCCCCTAAAGGCAAAATGGATGCCCTGATATTTATACAGTTCTACAAGAAGGGGAAGGGAAAAGAACGCATACGTATACATATTCATATGATGATGCAGGCATACCTAAATGTGCAATACTTCTCAAGTTACTGTCTGTCCCTGTTCTTGTCTGCTGTCTACAAGGACAGAACAACTGCTATCTATAAGGAAAGCAATAGTGTCAGTGAGGAAGAAACAAATTGGTTCAAGGTGCCAACTGTCGGGAAGAAGGCATCCTCCCCATCCCTATGGGGATGTTTGTGATAGGGGGGTTACAGTCAGCCTAGTTCACACCAGCTTCAAGGATGCTGCACATTCCTTTGTGTTTCAGTTTTATTAAGGTGATCCCATTAATTCCATTCATCTGAGGCCTCTAAAAACTTGCTTCTTTTACCCAAAGACTCACCCAAAGTTATATTTTTCTCATTTTCCTCATTTCTTGATTTAAATTTGCAATAAAAGGTTCCAGGAGAAGCCTGTTCCATTTGCTTCAAGATTCAAGTTTTTTTTTTTAAAAAAAAAGCATCTGTAAGTTACGATTAGGAAACAGCCAAAAGCTTGCAGCTGCTTCAGTTTAGAGCAGAATGGAATGTAAACAGCAGGAATAATAAATTCTTTATTAGGATCTTAACTCTGCTTGGTTTAAGATGGATCTCTTCAAGGGTTTCATTGCAATACATTTCTCCTTCAGCTTTTTTAAGGCAGCAATAGCAGGGATGAGGAAAGGACAATACACCAGCCTTTACATTGTCTAGCTGTAATGGGCTGTGTGAGTATCCTTGAAAGACAGGAGGAAGAGACGCCACCTAGACAATGGTCTGATAAAGGAAATCTGAATCCAAAGCAGGAATGTAATTTGAGAAAGCATCTCAGAGTTTGACTGGCAAGACTGATGTCAGCCCCTCAAGTTAGTCTAGACCAAGACACCCAAATTACGAATACTACTACTTTTATTATAAGGTTACAGTAACAGAATCTTGCGAGTCTGAATGCACCTCTCCCCTCCCTGCCTTTCACGTTCCAGAGAACTAGGGAGGCTCAACTCAGATGCCTTCTCAAATTACATTCCTGCTTTGGACTCAGATTTCATTTATCAGACAGTTGTTTAGGCTGCAGCTCTTCCTCAAGGTTACTCACACAGCCCATTACACTAGCAAAGAGACTGTCGTGTGCTACATCAAGGCAGCAAGCATCCTGCCACAATTTAAAAATGACATTTTTTTTACACAGTTTTAAGATCTTGCTTTTCGTCTGGTTTTTCCAGGATGTCAAAGTTGGCTTGCCACTGAAGAATGATCACATTGTACAAATCTATCACGTCAGAGTTGTTGCTTGCTTCTAATACTCTCTATTGGTTGTTTAGCAGCAGCTGCTGAAGAGGCTAGCTCAATGGGGTACAATGACCGAGAAAGAAGCAGCAGGCCAAGGACTAAAAGGCTAGTTCAGAATAAGTAGAATCCATAACCTTATTATTGTTGAGTCTTAACAACAGTAAGACTTAAGATCAGTGCCTGCAGTTTTCAGCTTGCTATTCATTCAGTCATTATCCAAAGACTGAAATTGCCCCAATCAAAATCTGATCTAAGAGCAGGGGCATCCACAGGGGGTGGCTGAAAAACTCAGGATGGTGGGCACAATTGCACGGTTGAAACCCCGCCCCTTTTTTTTGCATTTGTGGCACACATATTAAAAAGGGGCGGGGTTTTGATGGCACAGTTGTAGACACCCTTCCAAAGAGTGTGTACTGGACTGATCAGCCTTGATCAGTCCAGTACACACTCATTATTCAGAGTGCCAACAGCTGAGTGGGCAGAACCAGCAGGACCAGTGTAACATCTGATCAGCACAAGTGAAAGCAAAGTGCAGGCTTGTGGCTGGCCATATTACAGAAGATGAATGAAACCCAGATTCTACTAGTCATATGGAGGATGACTTCCTCAGCTTCTCCACATATGGAACTGAAATCGCAACATGCATGGTGTCTATAACAACCACAGCAACATAGAAAAGCCATGAGATCTGCAAAGCCACCCTTTGGTTTGCCAATTACTTTGATGGGATGATTTAATTGCACTGCTGAATCAAATAACTCCTTTGAAGTTTTGCATAATGCAATCCACCTCACATTTAGACTGATTTTTGGCTCTTGGATGTTCTGCAATGTTCAGTTTGTGCACTGTGACTTCAGAATTTCAAGCCTAAAATTAATGACACTGAAGATTAATGCGCTAGATGTATTATTCTTGCTTCTACAAAACCACTGCAAGATAATAGAAATTGAAGGGGAGGGGAAAAGTGCCAGAACAAAGTTGATTGTCATCATCAAATGGTGAAAAAAAAGTGATTGCAAAATGCAACGTTTTGAAATATCCTGTTAAAACCGATAGTTCTTTTAAGTTTAACACCATTGTAGGTGCCGTAGATGAACACAAGCTGTTATCAACTCCTGAGCAAGCAGCAATTTCTCCCATCTCTGGAGAAGTGTCAACACTTGTTTGAAACCTAACTGAGGTAGAATGTGGTCAGACACTATCATTTTAAATACATTAATTTCTCTAATAACAAAGGTTGCAAATCCAGTACCCAGTTTAATGGAGTAATCATCCACAAAGAAAGGCTAATTGTTTGTTGATTTAGATGACCCATTGTATAAACTCTCAAACAAGCGTCCCTGATTGCAGCCAACACCATTTGATAAAATTAGAGAATTGAAAATACTTTGCTGACTTACCCACAACTTATTGATGCGTTACTGTCATTCTGGTGATGAGAGCTGTTGATCCAAACTATTGTGTTATTCATGCACACTTTGTTTGGGTCTTTCAGCTCTTGTTTTTCAATGTCATATTGAATAAATGTGTCCGTCATTATCCCGAAAACAACCAGCATGGCCGGCTGGGCTGTTCCATGAAGAATGGCACAGATGCTCCCCAAAAGCATCATCAGTATCTCAGATGAAGAAGCAAATCTAAACTGTAAGGAATAACAGGCAGGGTTTGCTTACCAGTGGTTTTCACATCATTTGCTTTTTACATCACTGGTCCATTATTTTTACTAACAACATAGCATTGCATCCTTTCAGGTGTAACATGTCCCTGTTCCTAACTTCAGCCTGCAGTGCAGGACCAACATAGGACCTTCTTGATTAAATCCCCCAACACGGATAATTAAAGATAGTCCTCATTTAGCAACTACAATTGGGACCTGCAACTTGGTCATTAAGCAAAGTGGTCGCTAAGTGAAACCACAACTGTGCTTATGATCTTCAGCTTATCTTTGCTTTACAGACCTGCAAAGGTCATAAATGCAACAATTGGTCACAATGTTACTTTTTTATCACTGTTGTAACTGTGAATGGTCACTAAATGAAACAGTCACTTAATGAGGACTACCTGTAGGACAAAAGGGCCTTTAGGAAAATGATGGAAGTTTTTAAATCTCTGGAGACATGTATAAAACATTAACAGCAGTATGAATTTGCCAAAAAGATTCCTTGCTGGGATTTAAAACAATGATGGAGACAAATAAGTTAAAGACTTGGAGTATTAGAAAGAATTTCTAATTTTGTGCAAGAATTAGGGGGTTTTTTTCCTCCTTAAATTACACTGCAGAAGCAAAGAAATTTGGGGAAGAAAAGAGAATTGAGGTTGTGTAGTGAAATCACTGAGACTTCACTTTTGATTCTGAAAGCTAATTTCCAGGCTGGACTTCTGGTTTCAGTCTGTAGATGCTGTGGTTTGAGTAAGTAAGTGAACAGCTGTTCCCATAAACCAGAGATCTTCCCCTCCCCCCCTTGATTTGATGCCGTGGTTCACAACTGATGGTACAGGACCACAGGTTAGACACACAGTAAGACTAAGCTTTAAAACTTAGCAGAATTTATAAATTCTGACAAGTTGCTTATACGTAAACATGAAAGTCTTTCTTGGAAAACTGGACTTTTGTTTCTATTTTGGTTGGACCAGGTTCTTGGACAGATTAACTGGTGGGGTTAGATAGAAAAGTTTGACAGCCTTGCTCTAAAGAAACATAGTGTATGTGAAAAATAATGAAAACTAGGAATGCTATTACCAGCTGAAAGAATCCAATTCGAATTTCATCTTTTTTCTTGCCTGGTATCCTTTAAAGAAAATAAGACACAGAGCATTATACATTTAGTTTTTCCCCTTCTAGCAGATTTGCCAGGACCCTTTTCAAACGCCCCAACACTGAAGACCTTTCTAACTAGCAGCTGTTTTGCCTCCCAGATCCAGCACATAAAATATTTCTAGGAGATGGAGAAGCTCTTTCCTATTTGGTTCATATCTTGTAGCCCTCAGAAGATCTCTTTATAAGCAGCACAATGTCATAAGTTTCATAAGGTTGGCAAGGAGGTGCTGTTTTTCTGTTGCAGCACTGATGCTGTGGAATGCCCTCCCTGTGGAGATCAGGCTAGTTCCCTCTCTGTTGGTTTTTTGGAAGTTTTAAACCCTGAGCTGTTCCAGAGAGCCTTTCCCTGAGTTGAGACTGACCTTGTTATCTTTACTTTTATGTACTGTTATATGTTTGTTGTATTATTGTTGTACTGTGGTCATTTTATATTGTATTTTCTCTTGTAAGCTGCCGAGAGTCATTTTGATTGCAGCAGCATAGAAATATGCTTCATAAATAAAGTGCCTAAGCATTGTTGTACAAATCCATGTCTCACAGGCCCCTGTATCTCATCAATTAATTGATGGATCAATCAAATATTTGCAGGTAACTAAGATATGAGAGTGCTATGGCCTTATTCTGATTTCCATAATTTATAGGAAGGAATACATTGGTGATGCATGTTAAAATCAAAGGGGAATATTGCTAATGGCTGTGTAGGCTGGCAATTATGGGAGCTGTAGTATGAGATCAGTGAAAAGCAACAGGTTGGGGAAATTGGTCTAATCTGAAGGGATTAGTTTGTATTTTCTGAAAAGGTAGAACCAGTAACTCACAATTGACATCACCAATTCATATCTTTGCACAAGAACTCCAAGTATATTTTATTTAGCTTCCTTATTTTTAGAACTTTTCACATATTACCCATCTATGGAAATCACTGCTGTCCCAAGTGATACTGTGCTTGTCTTACACTTGAGCAAATTTTGGAAGAGCTACAGAAGTACTAGAACTCTAGGAAGCATTAGTATAGCCTTGCTTTCCAAATTGTGGGGAATAATGGTCCCACGTTGTTCAAAACTAGACAGCCTCTAGTATGCTAAATCTGGACTCCAGGTGTTAAGAAACCTGAATACAGACTAGAAGTGGGTCAGAAGAAGGCAACAAAATGAGAATAGAGAAACAAGTCCCGGTAAGGCTCTGGGTTTGTTTCACCTGGGGAAAGAAGGCTGACGTGGGACATGATAGCACTCTGAGTTCTGGAGAACTATCTTATAGAAAAGGACACTGTCTGATTTTCTGCAGGGCTAGATTTTATGGGCTTAAGTTACAGGAGGACAGATTTCACACACTGAAAGAAACTTCTTGATGATAAGAGCAGTTCAGGAATTGAACAGTTATTCAGAGGAGAGTATCTCTTGCTTGCTTAATCAATTGCTCTGGCTTTCGCGCATCAAACCAATGGTTGGACTCAGTGACCTTATGAAGAGTCTTCCCATTATGATTTTGTAAGCCTTGTCATGCAGTAGATAAGGGAAATTACTGACGTACTGAATGGTTCCATAAGGACATGCAGGCAACTGTTTCCAGGGAAAGGAGGGAGATGAAGTCCAAAGAGCATGATTCAAAGGATAAGAGTATTTTTAGAACTGGTTGATATTGTAAGCAGAAGCCAACATCCTCAGGCATCTATATGAGGACTATTTAATTGTTTGCATTACCACATTAAAATGTTTTATTCTCTTTGCATTATTCCACCCTGCCTCTTCCCACCAAAAATCTTAATGGAATGAATGAAATCATCAGATGCGCTACTAGAAAAGAAGAAAGTTTATCTTACTTGTTTGCTTTTGCATTGTTCTTTGAAGAGACTTCATTTTTCACAGCAAAACTCCTGCAAAAGGCAATACATTTTCCTCACTGGGAGCAGGATTAACTGTCCAGTTCTGTTCAGTGTCAGTCCCACTGATTATATTCCTCCGAATGTAGTCTGCAGCTTTGTGTGTGTGTGTGTGTGTGTTAGATTTCAATATGAACATCATCTTTAAAAGAAATATTACTTGAAATGTCTTGAAATACATAGAAGGCAGGTTTATTTTGAATGAGCTAAATTTAATCAAAAGCAAAAGTTTTTCAAAAGAGAGCGGTATTCAGAACCAGGGTCGCTACACTTGGCACGCTGATTATTGGTGGAGGTTGAGCAGAGCAGAGAAACTGGCAGGAGCAGGAAGGGGGTGAGAGGTTGCACAAATCTCCAACAGGATACTTTGCTTTGATGAAAATCTGGGCGAAGCACTCCTTTGAAGCCCAGCAACACTGCTCCTGCTTCTAAACAGCACAGCAGAGCTGAGCAGCTACTTCGTTGGAGATAGTGGGTTGAAGCATACGCGTGCATATACAGAAGCATATTTCTGGCTAAGGGAAGCACAAGAAGAGGTCCTTTGCATTGCACAAAAGGCCTCAATGAAGTGATAGGTGTCACGCAGGACCTTCATAAGGTGGAGGATCCAACACGCTCAGAGGAACCAAGAATCTGGCAGAGAGCAAAATGGCTTAGAATGCAAATACTGAGAGGTGAGCATGCTCAGTGACCAAGGGATGTAGTGAGGGGAGATTGGGGGGGAGGGCAGAGAAAATTAGAGGGAGTGTCCTGAGAAAGAGCAAGGGAGGCTGAAATCTGAAACAGAAGCTACACATGCAACATATTTTGCAGGTCTCACTTCTACCACCCTTTTAAAACTCTGACGTACTTACTCTGCTTTGCTGATGTCATTATCTGTTGGAAAACAAATACATCTGGAAGTTAAATCTTTAGCAAGATTTCTTTTTTCTTGCACAAATCTCTATATCTGTATGCTTGCTTCTCGCTTTCTTTGCTACACTGATCTTTCAGTTATGCAATGCAGTGCTGATTAAGGATTCCTCTGACACTTGCATTCATGACTTTTGGAAAAATTCAGCATGGACCAAATTGAAATGTCTTCAGTTTCAGTTCTGTTTCACTAAACTGGTTCCTAATACATGATGAATAACAAAAATTTCAGTTTTGATCTTTCTCTGTTTAAGAGAGAAGTAGGAGGAAAACTAATTTTCTACATTTAATTAATTCAGAAAGCTTTACCCTGTCAAATCCTTTTGCTTTCAGTTATCTTGCCATTGCTAATCATGCAACCAACTTTGCCCATTTTATAAAGCACATTTTAGATTTTAGATTTCTACCCTGCTTTTCTGGGTTTTTTTTAAAACAACCATGCTGACTTAACAGTGATTAAAATACAAATGATAAATTAGAACATTAATACAGTTAAAATTGGAGTGAAATTAAACATTGAAATGTATTAACAACTAAACGTTTGGCAATATTCAGGAAGATAATAAAAAGAGATGTCTTTTCTTATTTTCCTGAATATTGGGGCAAACAGCTTCCGGAAGAGTGTGTTCCTCAACCTGAGATCTACTCAGGAGAAGACCCCTTCTAGTGTACCAGATAGGCAGGGTTTTGGCAGTGGGGGTGAGGGTCATCAAAAAGGCCTTTTCTGCTGACCAAGGTAGCCAGGTAGCTGGATAGTGAACGGCTGGGTCCAAGCCATTAAGAGCTTCAGAGATAATACTTGCACCTTTAAGGTAGATATTTGATAAAGGTAATGGCACTTTTGAAAAAAATCAGTTACTACATGTCACTGTGAATATATTCTGCATTGTAGTCAAATGGTTTCTGCAATTTACATTTACGCATTTATATGAATAACAGGGCTTGTGCAGTGCTTTGGATTTAAAGGGGAAAAGGTGCTTCAAAGGGCAGGGGCTTTTCATGCAAGACATGGAGGTGCCCTTCTGGGAGAAGACACAACCACTTTAAGAAACTGCTGAGAGGTTTTTTTAAGGTTTGGTGAAATTCGTGGATCAGAGTTTTTTTCCCCTTTATGCAAGCACTATTCTATCCCTGAAAGCTGTTGAAGACCATTACATATGCCAAAAGTTAGCAATTAGCCCTTCTATGACCCTCCAATTCAACAAACATTTGTTTAAATAGGCAAAAATGCACAATATTTTATTTACCTCCCTGTGAGTTAGGGTCCAATCTAATTAGTTTTAATAGTACTTTACTAAAAGAAAGTAAAAGCAATATAGTAGATAAAACATAATAAACCATGACCATATATAAACCATGACCATATAATAAACCATAACCAAGGAATAATATGAACAAATCAGGTTTACTAATCAATCTGTGAAGTCAAGAAGTGTTCCAAATGCTTACGTGATTCATTTGATTCAAAGGCAAAATTGTCTTCTCCAATTCTCTTAATACTGCACAAAGTAACTGGTTCAGGCATGATCTGCTTCTTTCAGTTCCTACAAAAATCCAACAAATTGTGATTCTGTTGCTGGCTCACTTGAAACCATACAATGATCTTCTATAACCCTAGCAGGTCTGTCCCCACTCTGTGTCATCCATTTATTTATTAAAAAATAATAATCAAAACCTGTTAGCAGGTTACAATCTCAACAATAAACATCCACAGTATAAATAATTTTAATCACAATATTTAATAATTGAAGCATGGATAAAATAATAAAAATAACTAATCAAAAAGCAATAAAATAGGTGACATCTACAACTGAACAGAACTAAACAGCTCTGTTTTTAACAGTGTTCTGAAGCTAACAAGGTATGAGTTGATTTCAGGGTAGGGAGTTGCATAGCACCAGCACCATTACCAAAAAGCCACATCTGCTGTCTTCCATCTCCCTAATCACCCAGAAATGGGGACTACTAATAGATTTTCCCAGGAACATCAGGTGAAATTGAGTGGAGGAGACAGTACTGGAGATACCTCAGTGTCAAGCCATGTAGGGTTTTAAAGGTCAAAGCCAGCACTTTGAATTGCCATGGAAGCTAACAGGAAGCCAGCGCAGGGCCCAGGACACTGGTGTAATGTGCTTGTCTTGGTAAGTATCTGGCAACAATCAGGCCACTGCATTCTATACTAATTGAAACTTTCATGTGTTCAGTTTTGGGAGAGTGGTGATAAAGGCATGAATCATTGTTGTTAGATCCTCTCATCCCAGGTAATGCTGCAATTGGCATGCCAGTCAAAGCTGGTCAAAGGCCCTCTCTACTTGTCTGTCCAGGAGTATCTGTAAGTCCAGGAGGACACCCAAGTGATGGACCTGCTTCTTCAGCAGCAGTACAACCGCATCAAGAGACACAACTGAAGATATCAGGGATCCATGATGAACAAACAATAACTCCAACTTCTCAGGATTCACCCTCAGCATGTTTCATCCCAACCAGATCCCCACATTTTCAGGCACTGGGTCAAGATGTTGACAGTATCACCTGTGTGATCCAGAGTGGTGATGTACAATTAGGTATCATCACTATATTGATCTCTCCCAGCAGTTTCAGGCAAATGTCAGAGTATTGAAAGGTTGAACATCACTTGCAATCACCATTTAACAAAAATAAAAGTTAAAATGTTTATATGTAGAATTGATATTTAACTGTACCAAGGAAGAAATTAGCAATGTGTATCTACTCTGTCCCCCATACATTTCCATGTATCTTTGAAGGGGCTTCTGTGTGAATAATTGTCTCTTTTCAATAGTTCTACAATCAGTTGTAAATCCACATGCATCCTGTGGTTCCAACATTCTAATTTAAGTAGCAAATGATTAGCAGCTGATGAAATGCACTGGAAGAGATCCACTACCAGCTCACTTTAAGTAGCCCTTGCAGATATACCTCAGCCTTTACTAATTAGCCCATCTTAAAACAATGATAGGCAAATTGCTATTTCTGAACAACTCCCACAAACCTTTGCGGTTGGTCATCATGATTGGGTTCATGGGAGCTATAGTTCAAAACATCTGGAACACAGCAGGTTGCCTATTCCTGCCTTAATGGAATTGAACCCTTGTGGTAGTCCAGTAGTTTACCAGCATATTGCTATACTGTCCTGCCTCTCACTGCTTTTTACTCTGCATTTTAGGACTGGCCTCTTTTATGCACAGTGGTAAGCTTTACCTACAACACAAACCTCAGATGCTGTTTTCAACTAACCCAACAATGAGGGTTTTGTGCATCACGTGAAGACAACATTTTTTTTGTCCCTTATCCTGGATGTTCCTATCAGCTTCACTTTGTGGGTCATCCTGCCCTGATGCTGACATTTCTCTTGTTTCTCTCTGGAGCTGCTTTGACAAGAGAAAGTACCTCCATCTCTGAGCATAGATACTAGACTAATCTAAGCAAGACTCAGCCCAAATGGTGCAGCGAAGGATGGTTTTATTCAAAGATTGGCTTCCAGGATGTCCTCATCCATTCTGCCTTTGCTGGTTCTCCCTTTTCCTTTTCAGCTGGTCCCTCAGCCAGCTTGGCTTTATTCAACTGCATTCCGGGGGCAGAAGGGGGGATTGCCCTTTACCCTACACAACTGGCTTCATAGAGGCTCATACCCACAGTATGTCCTAGCTTTCTGAAAAAAGCAAAGGGGTGTGCAGAGACTGTCCAATCCAGAGCACCCCAAATAGCCTAACTCCAAAGCAGTCTAATCTAATTAATTTTCCAATTCCAGAGCGTGATTTGGAAAAACAGAGACCACTGGAACAATCTACGATTTCCCCTGTGTGCTGCTTTAAGGAAAACCTCATCCCCCTCAGGCTATCTTTCTCTTTGCTGTGCTTCAGAGCACAAACGCAGATGGCAATGTTTCGTGGATAACATCTTGGGCAGGGAGGAGTAAACTCTCAGTATGCCAAGATCACATTCCTGAAATCTGGCTACAAAATAGCTGATTTCAAGACATGGGAAGCTTTCTGAAGGTGGAAAACAAGAATCATTTGCCTCCCAAAGGCTTTCTGCTTCTTCTCCCACTCTTAAAATGATAAATCAATTGGAAACCAACCAATCTCATTCCTCCTGTTAGCATCACCACCCTTCAAGAGATGTTATCTACAATTTGCCAGTTGGCTAGGAGAATACATCTTCTTAGTAGCCTAGTCCTAGGGACCGTGCTAAGCCACCTCCTTTTTTAAAAAAAACTTTGTTTCAGGTCTTTATTGTTTTAAATAAGCTTTGTGGACACCATTTTTCTAGCAGAATATTGTTTAAAATATTGTTCCTTCTAACAGTGTCACACTGAGACTCTTCTGGCCCTCTCTTTTGGTGATAGTGACCCAAATTTCACTCAAGATGGAGTAAAATCCTTGGTCTGAGTCCAGTTGGAATAGCCATAGCCATCTCAAAATATTGATTTCTGTTTTTAAGCTATGGATTCTACGTGTGTGTTCAGATCGCTTCTACCCTGTTCCCAACATATCCAATAATCCATTGCATTCTTAATTTGACTAAGATGTTCCCATGGCTTGGCCTTCCTACATCTGTTCAGCCAGCCCTTCATTGCCCAATAGATACCTTTATGGTGTTCTGAATTCTGTTCTCTGGTTACCAAAAAGCTACATTACTGGAAATTTATTTTATCCTTTTAACCCTCATTTCCATTTTTGCCACTTGTTTATTGTTTGAGTTTTTTAATCCTGTTGATGACAACCTCAGTCAGGTGGACAGCAGAAGAGAATGCTATGCCCTAAATGTTTTCTGATGTGTTTCATGCTTTCTCGTCTTATTTTTTAAACAGGGGTTTACATGAGCCTTACGAGAGACAACTCAAGGACTCAGAATGGCTTCTAAGAGTTGGGAAAGGAATGATAGATGGAGGTATCAGAATTGAGGATGCTTGCATGCAGGTGCATCCTTCATTCCGAGCGAGTCTACCTGGATAGCTGCTGAAACCCTTTCTATTTCTCTTATTTGCTAGAGCTTGCCCATGTAGAAACTGTGCCCTGAAGTACAACACCATTGTTTGACTGTACTTGCTCAGCCACAATGTATCTGCTGGCTGAAAGGAAGATCTTGCTTGAATCCAAGTTTTATTTCCAAAGCCCCATCGTGACCATCTCTGGCCAAAGTGCAACCTAAGCCAGAGACTTGTGTTCAGGTAACAATGGCTGGCATCCAGCAAATTGGGATATACTGTGCTGCCTCCACTGCCTAGCCTCTTGCTGGCTGCTGGCCTGGCAAGAGAACCAAAAGAAGTGTGTAGTACTGCCTAATACACTACATAAGGCACACAAACCAACCTATGGTAACAACACACACTAGCAAAAATGACAACTTAAAAAAAAATAGAAGAAACGGAGAGTATGAATGGAGGGAGGGAGGGAGGGAGGGAGGGAGGGAGGGAGGGAGGGAGGGCTACAGTGGCATCCACAGGGGAGTTCAGATTGATGAAAGCAGCATTATAGGATAGTAATACAAGCCCTGCCCCTTTTCTAGATGTGCCATGAGGTTTCATGCACACCAAAAGTGGTGGAGCTTGCAACAAGAAGTGGTAGCAGTGCTTCTGTCACTCTGACAAAAACAGGATCCTGTGGACACTGCTGGAAGGACACATTATGCAAAGATCTGGCTCCCTTTGCCAATCCATAATGTTGGGAAAGGTAGATAGAAAGAGAAGACGATGACAACCAACAGCAAGATGGATGGACTTGATTACAGCAGCAATGGGTGTGATGTTGAAAGACATGAAGGGACAGGTTGGGGACTGATTATGCTGGACAAGATCTACCTACGTAGTTGCTAAAAGTTGACACCAACTTGCTAACATATAATAAATCAAAGAGGTATAAACCTCAGTATGTGCACTGTATGAACCCAGAATAAGATATGTGAGAATGTTTTCACTCTGTGTGTGTGTTGTGTGTGTATGTGTTGAATGTAAACATGACAAACAAACCATTTAAATTGCCACATAAATGTTCTTGGCTCTTTGGTCTGAATTCTTATTCCTTGGGCTCTAGAAGTTTATAATAACATAATAATAGAAATAGAATAACCAAGACACTGCACTGACTTCTTTAAAATATTTCACTGAGTAGATTATGAGTTATTTTCCCCTTCAGGAATGAAAATAAAAGGATGGGTTAGATGTGGGAAATAATGCAAAGGGATCTCTCCCCCCCTTCTGCTTCTCTTATTTATTCAATTTATATGGGTGCCATCACACAAAAGCATCTCTAAGCAGCTAATACAACATAACAATTCCAAATACAGAATAAACAATAATATAAAAACATATAATGGCAATTGAGGACAAAAACCAATCAACAAGAAATTAGTAGCGCCTCACAGACTCAACTAACCTCTCAACATCCCAATTTAATTTAGACCCCACACCCACCCCTAAACACACACATTTAAAATATCAAGACATCAGGTCCTTGATTTCCCACATCAAATATAATTTGGTCTGAATACAGTCTAAAAATGAGAGGTCAGTGGCTTTTAAATACAAAAGTAAATATTCTAATTCCATTGTCACATCTTATATGATCTTATTATACAGGCATATTTTAGATGTTTTCATTGATATTTCTACTGCCCGTCATTTGGGTGCTGGCAGGCAGAAGGTACAATTTAGAAAACCCATCCATCTATGCATACATACAGCTCTTACCTAATATCATTAATCCAAACAAAAAAGAATTTCATAGATTTTTTTTTAAATTAGCTTTATACTGTTAATAGAGCAAGCGTCTTTATTCCTTTGAATTATAGCAAGAATATGAGAATCTGGTCACAATAACTTTAAGATGATTTTCTTTAGCTTGTTCAAGTGTGTGCTATTTTTAGTATTATTTCCCCCTAAATCTAAAATAGTAAAAAAAAAATTACTCACCAAATGAGGTTTCAAAAAGCAAAAAGAAATAAGTATCAAATATCCCAATGCGTCACATTAACCAATAATGCATCTGTGCGTTTTCAATGCCCACCAACTTTTGCATAGTAACTTAGTGGTCAGGAATTAAGCCTCCACATTGCCCAGAATTATTTACCTATAGGTCAGTAGCCGCATAGTCATCCAAGTTCATTGACATCCCATGTAGAATTTTAACTTGACTGCTGCATCACACAGCTGAATAGCAAAGTTGGGATGGGGGGGGGGGAGGTAGATAAGCAGATGTACTGAAATGTTTATTCTCAAGCTGTGGAAGAAAAATTAATGAATTTTCTACCATTCCACTCCAGCTATTATTACATTACATTGCCTGGCTGGCTACAGCCACACCATTTGTAGAAGAAAGAAAAAATGAGGTTAGGAGGTTGACATTTCTCTCAATTTCACACTGTCCTTTGAAAATTATTGCACTAGGTTATCTTGAAAACTAAGGTTAAAAAACACGTGTTCTGTTGGGAAAATTAGCATATCCATTCTCATGTTTTCATCTAGCATTTGAACAATTAGCCAGCCAACTTTTATTGCAAAGCTCCTGTTTTCTTTTAAAGTCTTTTGACATTTTACACCCCACCCCCTCGCCCCCAGCAGAGATCCAAAATTCACATTCTCCCCTAGGGGAGAATTTACCCCCTCTGGAATTCAATATCCCCTCTAGGCTGCATAGGCTTCCTTTGGTTTATCCAAACTCCTCATGTCAGCAAGTGCAGAAAGAATTCAGTCAAGTTCCTTGATTTCTCTTGTTCTTTTTATAATCTTTTGGATAACAATTTTAGTTGTCCTGCCATTTCACCACCGGCTTTCAGAATCAGACAGAAACGGTTGAATGGAGGGATCCATGTTTCTCCTTTAATATTATTGATTTGATTCCATTTGACTTATAGCCCACTGTTTGCTCCAGGATGCACAATGAAAATAGCCAGCAACCCAGGAAAAGCCAGTTTGGTCTAGTGGTGAAGGCACCAAGCTAGAAAGCAGGAGATGGTGAGTTCTGGTCCCGCCTTAGGCGTGAAAACCAGCTGGGGGACTTTGGGCCAGTCCCTCTCTCTCAGCCCAACTCACCTCACAGGGTTGTTGTCATCGTGGGGAAAATAGGAGGAGGAAGGAATATTAGATATGTTCGCCACCTTGAGTTATTTATAAAAAAATAAGAAAGGTGGAATAAAAAAAATAGGATGAAAGCAAAAAATTAAAGCAACAACAATAAAAGATAACACAAGCAACATGGATATAGAGATGCTAGCATCATCTTAAAACATTCAAAAGACCTTACTGAAGATGGGTGCATTCGCACTTTTTTTAAACAGAGGAGCGGGGAATGAAATAAATACCTGGGGAAACCACCTTTTCCCATATCCTGATAAGCAGGACTCCAAAAACAAGAGCGTCTCTGAAAGGGACCCCTCAGGAGGTCTTATTGTCCAGTTAGGATCAAAGCCATGTAGGCCTTTCAGTGGTCAAAACAACACCTTAATTATGCTGAGAAAACACTGGGCAATCAATGGCAGCACAGAAATACAGAAAGCACTAACTTTTTGCTGCCATTTTGTGACCACCTGGATTTCTGCAGCTCAGATTTGGTAGCATTAGTATCTTTTGAAATGGGCAAAAATGGCACATGCCACTTTATAGATTAAATGAGGAATTCTTAGAACTTATTTGAATAGGCGAAAGTTGTTTATCTTTCCACGTGTGTGTAATCTGACTCGGCCTATGTTTACCCAACGCTCAGTTCCATTACGCTGAGTTGGACTCGCTTCCAGGGAAATCCACACACTATTATATCCTGAAGTAACTGAAATTTTGGGCTCAGTTTCTGACTCTTTTTCAAGCTCTGAGATGGCTTGTGCCAATACCTATCTGATGGAGCTGAAAGAAATCCCTCTCCACAGGAGAGAGAGAGACCACCATAAGGCCACTAGGCTTGGACAAACCTAATCCCCAAAGTCACCACCACCAATGCAGCAAATCCTCTTTAGAGGTGCCCCTCCCAAAGTGCCCTGCAGCGATAGCCCATTGCAGGTAAGAAGTTTAGAAAATACAATCCCAAAGTAATAAGCTCAAGGTACCGTGGTCAGATCACCAACTTCCATTGCAGTTCCTCCCCGCCCCCCGCCCCTTAGCTCTGCTTGGTAAAAAATAAATAACCATTTCAAAATGTGCTACATCCTGAAAGCCAGGTTTTTAGAAGTGCCTCCAAAGCCAGCAAATCATGCATAAATTGTCTGTTTCTACGGAGCTGTTGAGATCCTGCCTCCTCTTTTCTCTTTAGTTTTCTAGTTTTTCTTGGAGCTGCTACTGTTTCTTCTTTCCAGGACCATCCCTTGATCTACAGTATTTCCATTTGATTATCTATCCCCATTCCAATATTGCGATGTGTGGGAGAGTGTGTGTGTATGTATATGTGCGCATGAACAAGACAAAGGATCCCACATGGCCCCATCTCATGTTCTAGTGGCTTTTTCAGAGCCCGGAATGAATGCTTAGAGATCATAGAGGTGTGATTATGCTCCTTCATCTGAGCGTTACTAACAGTTACAAAATGTACATATGCTTTCTGTGCGTAGTAAGTTTATACACACAGGGCTTTATATAAGGTTTGGCACCTTGCCTTTGTAAGGTCAAAGGTCATTCAACCAAAGGCTATTACACCTATCCAAAGTGCATGGATCAAAGGTGTGTACAGATAATGAAGTCACCACATGTTAATCACAAAGAGGAACTTCCTGCCTCAATCCCCTTTTGCTTATATTCATTAACTCTATGAACAATCAGTGCATGATGAATGTTCTGGTTAATTCTGAAGCTGACGAAGGTACATAAACTAAAAATAGGTTCATTGGATTACAGTCACCAGATTCTCAGGTGTCTTTCTATACTGGGTTACTCACCTGACTCAGATAAGATACCGGTGCATGTATATTACCTCACATGGTATGAGTAATGCTACGCATGTCATCTGTGGTAACTTTTATCTCTGTGTTAGTCAATCTCTTCTAACGTGATATTTATGTCTTCCCCAACCTGGTGCCCGTCAGAAGGATTGGATTTTAACATCCATTATTATTAGCCAACATTATTAGAGGCCCACCACATCTAGAGAATACCAGATAGAGGAGAGGAATATGAATTAGTTCTTCATGGATATTCTGTTTTCAGTCATATGAATCAGCCTCTGGATCATAGTGAGTCAGATCTCAAGCAAATATTATATGTTCATACTGCAGTTAGGATATCCTCCAATGACCCACAATCTTCAGATTCCCAGCTTTCATTTTTTAAAGGAAATAAGTAGGCCTCTAGCCTAATTCCCTCTTGGTCCTCTACTGCAAGGTTCCTCAACCTGCTGGCTGGGGAATTCTGGGAGTTGAAGTCCACACATCTTCAAGTTGCCAAGGTTGAGGAACCCTGCTCTACTGTATAGTTTTTATTATCCCCAGCCATCCTGACTACGATAGCCTGGAGGGGGTCTGGATTAGTTTTGTAAAGTTTGTAATCTGAGATACAAAGCAGCCAATGTAGAGATTAAGGAAGATGGCCTTGATGGAATTATGCAAGAACTGTTACCTAGGCAAAAGGAGCTGGAACCTTTTTTTCAAGTCCTGAGAAACAAGATAATAGATGCCTCCCTAATTCATTGGAGTATAAGTGGGAGGAGGCACAGCCCAATCAAATGTGCAGGATTCTGTTACAATAGCCACTTTCAATAAAAGTAGTTTTAGCCTCCCTGTGGAGCTGATGTCCTGATTTGCTCTATCTGGTGAGGCTGACAGCCAGCCATTTATTCTGCCCATTCATTTATGCCCAACTACTTTGCTCAAGCATTTGATTTTTTTTTTTTTAACCAATTAAGGAAAACAACAGATTAACCCACTTGGTGACAGAAGAAGAAGAAACTGTCCAGTTGTTCATTTTCATGGGAAAGATTTCGGGAGGTAAACTGATTGCTGCTTGTAAAAATATACTAAGGGAAGACTGACATGCAAGTGATATTGGACACAAATACGCCTACCCCAAAACAGGAGGTGGCAGTAAAATTATCCATGACTCATGCCAGTCCAGTCCTTCTTATTTTATAAATAACTTGTAGGCCTTTAAAAAAAAACTCTACTGTCGGTGTGCTGCGATAAAATTAATGCCCGTTGCACTCGTATTGTATTGCAGGAGGCAACGCTCCCCATCAGAGAGGCCGGGCTGGCCGAGGAAAGCTGCCAGGGTTGTATTGCGGTTTTAAGGTAGGGCGGAGTGGGGCCGAGACAAGGCGGGAGGCGATCGCAGTTGCCGGTCGCGTCCCTCAAACTCCGGCTTCTGTTTGCGAAGTAAATCGTGGCAGAGAACTATGACAACAGGACAACGGGCTAAGGATAATAAAGGGACTTGTGACGTGGCAATTATACAGAGATTTAGGAGGAAAGCCTGCAGGGACGGCCTCCTTTCCCCCACCTTCCTTGAGGTTTGGGTGAGGCGGCCGACGCCCACCCCCGCCGTCTCGCTGCGGGCTCCGCGGTCGAGGCAGCCGGTCACGTGACCCCGCAGAAGCCCGGGGCTTTCTCCTCTGTTCTATAAATATTCTCAGAGTATCCTATTCTTCCTCTATAAAGAACCTGCTCTAAAAGTAGCCCAAGGTCTTGAGATGAATGAAGAGCAGCGAACGGAGCAGGTAAGCCCGTGCCCTCCCTTCCCCGCGTGTCAGTTAGGGTCAGAGGTCCTCACAGGACGGCGGGGACCAGGGACAGGTCATTCCCTTAACCAGGTAACCGGGTCTGAGCATCACACGTGTCCCGGGGCAGGTCTGCCTCTCTCGGTGGATTCGTGAAAAGATTTTGTCACCTCTCTGTCCCCAGATCTAGATGGATGGATGGATGGATGGATGGATAGATAGATAGATAGATAGATAGATAGATAGATAGATAGATAGATAGATAGATAGATAGATAGATAGATAGAAGGACATCGAAGAGATGGTGGCTGGGAGCTGGGTAGTTCCGAAGGGGTGCTTTCTCAGTTCCAAATGGCCGTGATGCAAATAGAGTCTGAACTTTTTTGGAGCTGAAAAGACAGTCAAGAACCTACCTTTTTCCTAGTGATGTTCAGACAAATTTGCACTGTGGAGGACCCCCAAATAAGTTCTAAAAATTAACTTCATTTGCTCGCGCTTCCTTCTTCTCCCCCACCTCAACTAACTGGGACTTATCCTAGTTTTGCATATTCATTTATTACACAGCAAAGCCAACACTGGAAGATAACCCATATTCCCTTAAGAGTTGGGGTACTATGTTTGTGCATCTTCTTTGCTATTTTATTCTCACAATACCCATATGTGTACTTCACTCTAAATAAACTTGGCTGGCCTTCATGGTACACTATAGCCTAGGTTCACAACATGTTTAACCTGGTTATTGAATTAATCCTTTTTCTGAGGTGACATAGGACTCTGAATCATAAGCTAACCAAATCAGCTGGGTGTACACAACACGTTAAGCCACCAAAGAAACAAACCAAAATGAACTCTAAATAAATGTAGTAGTTTATGCCAGTGGATTTGCTAAATTAGGACTTTTATTAATCTGGTCCCTCCTCCCATTTCAGCTGGAACATGCCTGGCTGATAATTCTTTAAGGTCACGTCCAGGTGACTCAGCCTTCCTTCATCCCCAGCCCGTAGCCAAGGCCAACTAACTGAACCTGATGTGAAGGTAGCGTTCTCCCTCCACCATCCTTGCTATATGCCCCATTTACAGGTAGTTCTTGCTTAACCCTAATTGTGACTGGAATTTCCATCACTAAGCAATACAATCGTTAGGTAAAACATCACAGGACTGCACTGCTTAGTGATGGCAGTTCCGGTACTCCCAGTTGTGATTGTTAGGCCAGGACTTCATGCCTCGCTTGCCTCCACTTCAACTCCTCCCGCCCACCTGTCTTCCTCCCATCTCTGCCCATTTGGCTGCCCTGCCCTCCACCGCCCCTGCCGCCCTTGGGAAGGCCTCGCACTGCCAGCAGCTGCCTCACAAAGGGCCAGGCCATGAAGTGGCACAAGAGGGTGCTCCACTGCCTCAATAGGTTGGACAGCAGTGCCATCTTAACAGTTTGCTGTAGGACAACTTAAGGTGGAGCCACTGGTGATCTCCCTGCCAGTGGGAAAACATCCATCAATCGTTCCCCCCCCCCCACATGGGTTGGGGCTGGAGACCAGTTCAAAACATGGGGAGAGCAGTGGGTTTAGCCATCTGTCAGAGTCCATTGGAGTTGGGCAGCTTATAAATTCAAATAAATAAATAAGAATCTTTAAATATCATGCAAACCCCAGACTTCTGTGGCTGAGTCTTGATGTTGCATGCAAGTATGTAGATCCCATCACTTGTGTCATGATGTTGCAAAGCATATTTCTTCATCTGTCCTTCCCTTGCCCCCTTCACCTGCAGACACCTGTACCTCACCATGTTGGAAAGTGGGGTTAAAATAAAACATTTGCTACCTTGGATGTCCTGTACACCTTTTTGTTGTGTATCTGAGATGTCATGTCCACTGAAGACATTTCTTTTCATAAAGGAATGGTGTTCCAGCAGTTGTGCTGATTACATGTTTAGCTCATGTGCAAGAAGAAGCAAATGTCATGTGTCAAAATCACTGACCCAGTGTTCTAAGTAGTAAAGCCACACCCTTGTCCCCACTGTTGCTGCTGAGTAACAAGTAGGAATGTAATAAGCTGAAACTAAGGTGACTTTCCCCCTAGAATGTTCATTTTTCTTTCCACAACAGTTATTGTGAGCAAAAGAGAAGAAAGGGATTGTCTGCAGTTCTGGATATACTGTTTCCAGATTATATGAGCAGATCTTTTCAATTCCAAGTTATATACATACTGGAAATTTTGATTATTGGATTGCACTGGCAGCATTTAATAAGGTAGAAATGACAGACGTGACCGGGTGAGCATCCAGAGAGTGAAAGTAAACCACACAACCTCATGTTACATTTGGAATAAGAAATATTGGGACCAGAACTCCATTGGTTACAACATACAAGGGTTTGGTGCACTTGAGGCAGTGTTCCAGAAATCAGCCACATTTCACATGTCCCACCTTTTGGACAACAACTTCCAGAAGGTTCAAACTCTGGCTGTGTCCCTATATGAGTTGGTCGCATCATTCTGTCCTAACGTGCCAGCCCACTAAATTAGTTTGCAATCTTAATCCCAAGTTCTCTGCTCTGCTATGAAGAACTCCTTTCCCAGGTTGTATAGTGTCTTGTACCCACTTGTTGTTAAAACAAATCTGTCCCAAAGCTCTAGCTACCATATAGCTAATTCAAGGACTGTGTTGCTGTGAGGAAAGCAAAAACACAGTGTTGCTGCAGCCAATAAGCCAACGTACGTAAAATTTCCTTCCTAGCATGTTAGGGAGCAGTGCATATGTATCTAGGGCAATTACTAGAGGGACAGAAGATGCTCCCCTTGCTGTCACTGAGTTTCTTATTGGTCACTCAGGAGCCCAAAGGTGGTTGATGGCCTCTTCCTCCCACATCATGTGGGAGATCTTCCAGAATTGCTGGTACTTACATGAGGAGGAAGCAGCCAATTGCTTTGCCTATCTCCCACCCCAGTTGCTACACCATCGCAGAATGACCCTTTCTGGACAAAAAAGGGTCTTAGCTTTGACCTCTGCTGGAGGGCTTGAAAACCCAACCAGTTTATGAAGAGGGTTAACAGCAAAGCTCTTATTGTAAGCCTCAAAGTTTGCCTCACAGCAGGATTTGGCAATCTTCTGTTGTTTTTTTATATTCCTAGGCCCTTTTTTACATCTCCTTGAAGCTTTCCAGATCATGCACTAAGTTTCTGTGGCAAAATACTTTTTCATTTAAAAAAAACCCCAACATAATAAACTATATTTATATAATACCTCTGCTAGGTTTAACACATCTTAATTCTTAAACAAACAACTCAAACAGCTAAAAAGGTTGCCGCCTTTTTCCCTCTTGAGATGTCACTGCTTTGGCCCTTAGGAGCTAAAATCTTTTTAAAATTTTTTAAAATCCCCATCCCCAAGTGTTTATGGTAGCCTCAATAGAAGAGAGGCAGAGGGGATCAGAAGGCATTTAACTGTGTCTGAAATACAACATGCACACTAAAGAGAATATTTGTAATTATAAATATTTGAATGAATTCGAGTTTGAATGAATTCGCTGAAAGGAAAGTGAATTTCTGAGAAAAGATCAATATTATGGCACCTTCCTTGTTTTCTAACTATGCTGAAATACTTCCAGATTTATTATTTTATTGGGATTCCACCCTTCACTTTATAAGAAAACTCCTTCGACAGCTTAAAAATAGTTACATGAGAAAAACACATTTTAATAGTGGCATACAAGTGCAATAATTATTTAAAATTACTGAAAAAAATATAAGAACTCTTACTGAAGAGTTCCTTATCCACCCCAGTTTTGACTACGAATAAGATTCTTGCTTTTGATACGTGTTTCTTGAAGATTGAAACCCAGGCATGACTCATAAGTGATTCATAATAATTAGCTCTACAATTTGCCTTGCAATGCCATAATTCATGCTTTAATGTTTCCAATCTGGTAGAGGAGCGAGGCAACCAAACGCTCTCCTAGACAAGCTGTGACTAGAGCTTTTTCATTTATGGCACCTGCTCACAGTATTTCGTTTAACAGGGTAAGAACCAATTTTATTTCTGATATAAAAGTTTACTTATTGCTGTAGGATAATCAGTGCCTGTGTGAGCTAACTATTGGGCAGTTTGTGGGTCAAATGTCCATCATACATTATGTGTTTGGGACCCTTAATTCCTTTATTACAAGCTAACTAAAAATACTGCTTTTCAGAAACTTTTTTTTAAAGTTTAAACATATTAAAATATAACTTGTAGTACATTTTACAGAATACAAAAATTAAGGAATAGGTGGTGAACTTGGAAGAGTTGTATCACCATTTTGCAATCACTAGAAATATTTGTTGTATTTTTAAGTATATTTCTTCAAAAATAGAAAATCAAGGGGAATGAACAGTTCCATTGCTGTTTATTAACATGCCAAATAAAAGGAAGCCAAGTAGCTTCAGAATAGTCCTATCCTGAAGTGACCCAAGAGTGTTGGTTAGCTGTATTTGTTGCATCAGTCTTCTAGCGATATCTCCTCCTATAACTGCCAGTTTGGTGTAGTGGTTGGTGAAGGCACCAGGCTAGAAACTGGGAGATGGTGAGTTTGAGTACCGCCTGAGGCACGAAGCCAGCTGAGTGACCTTGGGCCAGCCCTTCTCCCTCAGCCCTAGGAAGGAGCAGGCAAGGGCAAACCACTTCTGAAAAACTTGCCAAGAAAACTGCAGGGACCAGTCCAGGCAGTTGCCAGGAGTCAACACTGATTTGAGGGCACACACACACAAAAAACCACTCTACCAGTTAGTCATGGATGATTCCTCTAATAAGTTCCATTACCTTGTGATCTCACATTTGGCTTCTAGTTATAAAAAGTGAATTAAATCTTTGTGAGGAATAAAGTAAATATTAAGTATAGATAAAAATCTGATTAATGGATCTGTGTTTAGATGTTGCTGTATGATCTTAGCACGTTTCAGCATTGGACCAGAATTAGGCCATTCTCAAACTTGTTGCCTAAGGAGGGTGCCTTGGTATATCTCTTGATGAGGCCAGCCCTGGACAACAATCTCCTAAAGTAGTGGGTTTGTTTTCAAATCGTCTGTTAAAGAAGGTGCGATAATAACTGCAAACCAATTATAATGCATTGGGGCTATTCCTCTGCCTGCACCTGCCGAAAGGTTTCCCTGGAATTCAGCTAGACTTGCCAGTCTGTGCTCTGAGCTTGTTCAAGAGCTTGAAGGCCCAAGATTTGTGTGGTTGGTGTGGGCAGTCAGACCAGTCACACAAATCTCTAGATCATTGTTCCTCAATCTTGGCAACTTTAAGATGTGTGGACTTCAACTCTCAGAATTCCCCAGCCATCATGGCTGGCTGGGGAATTCTGGGAATTGAAGTCTACACATCTTAGAGTTGCCAAGGTTGAGAAACACTGCTCTAGATGGTGGTCTCTTAAAAGATATCACTCCAGCCTCACCACACTGTACTTCCCTTCTACTTTAAAAGAGAGGACACCCTTCCCCCATGTGCTCTGCCTTCTCCACACTCTTGTTATTGCACTGGAAGAGAAGGAGGGGTGGAGTGTAGCAGCAGAAGCACCAGCAGCAGTTGCCCTCAAAGGCAAGCTAAGGAAAGGAGGGAATGAAGCACATCCACCTTATGTCTCCTGCTTCATGGATTGGCTGCTTGGGCTCAGCTGGTGATGCTCTGGATTGTGGTACTGATTGTGAATCTGGTGTAGCAGAATTGTGTAGTTTGCTAGGCCAAACAGAGAAGCACTTCCTTACTGTGAGGCAAGATAGAAGTGAAGAAAAGAATGAGTAAATGGGATGGTGAGAATGGAACAAGATCATCTTGTATGTTTTTAAATATGTTAACCCTCCTTGATATTCTGCTTTAATACAACTCAATAAATGTGCCTTCAGGTTTGTGAAGGAATCAGGAAGGGGGAGGGGAGTTTGAAGAAAGACCCAAGCAGCTGATTTAGGACTATGTTCTTTGTTATATATAACATAATGGTAATCATTTATAACATAAAATACCGCCATAAGCTCAATTTTACCCCATGACATTGGCTTTGCTTTGTTCCCAGGGCATGATTTAAGCACCTTTGTCTCACTGTTTTTTGTACTGTCACACTCCAGATCCTTTCTTAAGTCACCCATAGCAATGATGGATAAAATGCATGACACTCCTCCCCACTTGAGGGACAATGTGTGTTCATATTTTATTTGGATGTGTGGATAGGTTAATATCTGGGGGACATCAACTGCAAAATACATAGATCATAATGAGAAAATTAGAGACAAGAAAAAGGGAATTTAATGGTAATTGGATTTACATCCCATCTTTCCATCCAACAAAGACATTCATGTCAGCTAACAGCAACATAAAATACAGGAATATTTTTTAAAGAACAGAATTAAAACATGTTTAAATAATACACACACAATTAAAGCATCAACAAAACAATTTAGAAGGCCAAGTCAGAAAGTAGTGTCTGGACACCCTTTCCAAAACCAGAGAGTGTAGTAACCAGACACAATTCCTGAGAAAGTGTGCTCCATAATTTGGGAGTAACCCAGGGGAAGGTATGTTAGAAGGAAAAAAATTTTGGAGAATAGAAGAAAAAAGTTGCTATGGGTGGGTTTGCCTGTATACTTGCACAACTGTAATTTTGAGAAGATATATATGTGTTTCTAGGAATAAATTGGCTGTATTTATTTATGTAGTTTTCTCGAGCTTTCTGATCTGTGTGGTTCTCTCTAAGAATTTATGGGGTTTGTGACATCACTGGGCCTTGTCTTGTGACATCACTAAACTCTGCTTAAAGCCTCAGGCTTCTGTACCCTGAAGGAATCCAGTAGATCTAGTGCATCAACCTCTCCAGCACAGCAGGTCAAGGATCATGGGAGTTAATCCAGTCACTGGAGCGCATTAATCAATACTTCTTTTCACCTAGAAGAGTGGAAAGACTTGCTGTCACTTTATCCCCATGTTCAGAAAAGCTCGGCTCCTTCTTGGACAGTTAGCCTTCCTTTCTTCCCTAAATCAGGACTGAGACAAACTGAGCATGGCATGAAGCTCTTGATGGTAGGATGAAGACTTAATTACTAGAGCCTCGATATAGTTAATACAATCGCATTAGCAAGTTTAATCATTTGGACCAACACTAGCTTTTGGGATTTTTCTGGCTTGCTCATGGGCTGCAAGATGCCCCCGTTCTATATCACAGATATCACATTGCAACTTAAGCCCTCTATTTATTTTCACTCTGTTTTTCTTTGATTCCTCCTGGCCAGATTGGCAAAATTAGGAGAACTATAAAGGTATTTCTCTATATAGATGCACTTTGCCAGAGTTTGTACATTTGGGATTGCTCTCCCAAGATGGGAAAGCATGCTGGTGCAACTAGAGCTCGCTCTTGGTTTTCTATTGTTACCCTGGAGGGCCAAAAAGACAAATGATAGAGATTCCTGCAGTTGCAAGTAGCAACAGATGAAGTAGCCATGAAGATAAATTGATTTCCATTTTTTCCAGGAGGAATTCAGGTCCTACTAGCTCCTAATTTCTCTCTGGAATTTTCTTCTGGAAACTGAATCAGCAAAATGAGAATGAAATTGGGATTCCTGAATTTACTTCCACCTTCCACCCTCCCCCATACTGATACTCTTTGTAAACAGACTTGTAACTTGTTAACACAGTAATGCAAGTCAGTAGAGAGAATACAGAGAGTTCATAATAATTTAAAGGAATTACAGAGCTCAGCAGTTCAGCTGGAGTGCCCTTTCCAAAATCTGAACCAAGTATGTAAAGTCTCTTACAAGGGAGAGAATTTGGTTTTCTCCTGGTGTTGGTGTCACAACATCTAGGATTTGTAACAATTCTTTGAGAGAGCATGGCCATAGATGTAGTAAGTCAGCAGTATTATACCAGCTTTTCTACAAAATGAAATACTTTAAGAAAGAGAGAAATGGCTCTGTTCAATTATTCTTAAAATATTTTAAAGTGTATTTGTAAATCCCTTTGCTGGGGATGCTATTAAACTAAAGATGTTTCTTCAGGACCTATGGATGCACTTTCGTAAATTAGTGGAGGGATGCAAAACCTAAAGGTTGTTAAACACGAAATTATTCTTTTTGATGAATTTTGGGAGAAAAGGGAATTATTGCTGCTTAATGAACTTTCTGTTGATCCACAAATGAAATCCCCACAGGCACACATGGGAACAGGAATTCAGTAGAACAAGTTCCTGTAGTTGTTTTCAGAAAAAAGTTTGTAATCTTTTGTAGTTAGTTTCTTTTATTTTAGAAATGTTATGGCATCAGAATGTAGGAGTGCCATGGTGGATTTTATTGCAATTCCTCCCACTCTCATTTCTCTGCCTTTTGGTCCAGAGAAGTCGAGGCTACATTTTTTCTCTTCCTGTCTAGGGGAAAAGAAAGGCAGGGTCTGTTGTACTTACAAACCTATCGGTCCCTTCAAATGTGATGAGGTAATGAAACCAACAAACCTGCCTTGATTATTTAAATTAATATATTGTATTGCCAGCCTCCATCAGCCTAAAGCCCTCTAGATACTTTCAGTAACTTCCACCATCCTAAGAAAGCTTGGGGAAAGGACCTACTTGTTGCGATGAATTTGTAGCCAAGTATGCTTGAAGGAACCATGTCAGAGATCTAAATTGAGGATGCGCTATAACTATTGTTTTGTATTCAAGATGAGTCTCAGTTTTATTTTATTTTTAAATCATTATTTTATTGCACAGATATGATCTTGGGAACCTTTTTTTATTAAAAAGCTGTGTAGAAACGTGGTACATAAACAATCTGTGTAATTTGTAACACAATTGATAGATTAGTGTGAAAAACGAAAAGATGGCAGAATGTTGTTAATTTATTTAAAATAGTGAGTGACATGACGTATTCCAAATTCCTGTTCTTAAGGGTGAAAAAAACGACATAGAAAGTTTCTGAATAAAGTTTGGCGTCAAAGTGATTTACAGTGTTTGCAGGTGCTTACCAAACAAATAATATGTTTTCTGAAACTCTTGCATCCTCAGTTAAGCGGTTCAACTTCCGTGTGAACAGAATTACTAAAGAAGTGACGACAACCACATCCATCTGTTCTGTTCTGCAACATTATGTCCTCAATGCCCTGCTTTTAAAATGGGTTCTTCAGAGAATAGGAAGTAAATTGATAAGACAAGCAGGCAGCTCCTTGGTTCAGGGACAGCATACAAAATAGGCACCTTGTTCTCTAGATCACAGGCCAGCATGGCTGGGGTAAGTGTATAAAAGATGAGTATTTTGTTTTGCAACTTTTTGTTTTCAACTCTCCTCCTACATCTGGCCTTCAAAATCCCCTCAGGTGGATGATTTTGGGTGCCATGAAAGGGCAGCTGATAGCGATAGTTTATTCTGTTTGCAGAGGGGAAGAGGAGCGGGGTTTGTTGGATTGTCTTCTCAGAGGCTGTTTGGTTGGCTCTGAGCACTAGTGCTGAAATGTGACTTATAGGTGTTTTCCTACCTTTTTACCTGTACAGTAAAATTTCCTGGGCAGGGTTGGTTATTGAAATACATAACTATTTAGTTTCCTGTGAAGTCTGTATTTATTTATTTATTTATTTATTTATTTATTTATTTTTATTTATATTTCAAATTTAGCCACTGCTCATCTCACAAAGAAGTGACTCTATACATGATTGTTATGAAACCAGGTTCAAATAAGAAGAACAAAGTCCAAATTAACAGTTGCTTAGGAATGATGTAGAACTGGCCTTGGGTATAGATAGGTAAATTATGGAACCAAAATTGCTTGGTGAAATCCCGAGGTGACGCTGCATAAGAAATTACTTCTCCGACTTAGCTACCTATTTGTATTTTCTACCTCCTGGCTTGTGAAAGTGGCCTGGGGGATGTCACGTGCATAGGTCCTAGAGATAGTTAATTCTTCTTTGAGTGAGGGGATTGTTCCTTCACCTCTTAAGGAGACGTTAGTTCGCCCCCTTCTCAAGAAGCCATCTCTAGGCCCCATCATACTGGACAATTTTTGTCTAGCATCTAACCTCCCCTTTCTGGGGAAAGTGATTGAGAAGGTGGTTGCATGACAGCCTCAGAGGACCTTGGATGAAGTGGATTATCTGGATCCTTTTCAGTCAGGATTCAGACCTGGGTATGGGTCGGAAACGGCATTCATCGCGCTTTTGGATGATCTCTGGCATGGGCAGGATGGTGGTAGTACATCCATCCTTGCCTTACTTGATCTCTTGGCGGCTTTCAATACCATCGACCATGGTGTCCTTCTGGATCAACTCAGAAGATTGGGGGTGGGCAGCACAGTATTGTCGATTCCAGTTGGTGGTGACTGGGGAGGAGAGATCCTGCCCTTGACCCCTGTTCTGTTGGGGTGCCACAGGGGTCGGTGCTCTCTCTTCTCCTAGTCAACATCTACATGAGACTGCTGGGTGAGCTCATCCATCGCCATGGAGTGAGGTATTATCAGTATGCTGATGATACCCAATTGTATATCTCCGCTCCTGATGATTTAAGTGATGCTATGGATGTCTTATCCCAGTGTCTGGAGGCTGTGAGGGTCTGGATGGGGAACAATAGGCTTCAACTGAACCCTGGCAAGACTGAGTGGCTTGGGGTTCTGAGGCCCTCTGGTTCTGGGATTATATCACTGTTGGTTCTGGATGGGGTTGCACTGCCCCAAACAGACTCTGCGCAACCTGGGGGTCCACCTGGACTCAGAACTCCTGTTCAATGAGCAGGTGACAGTTGTGGCTAGGAGGACCTTTGCACAACTTCGTATTGTGCGCCAGTTGCGCCCATTCTGGACCAAGAGGCCTTACTCATAGTCACTCATGCCCTGGTCACCTCCTGGTTGGACTACTGCAATACACTCTACATGGGGCTGCCCTTGAAGAGTATCCGGAAACTTCAGCTGGTGCAAAATGCGGTGGTGCAGGCAGTTATGTGTGTTTCTGGTAGAACACACGTTACACCTCTGCTTCATGAGCTGCATTGGCTACCAGTCTGTTTCTGGGTCCAATTCAAGGTGCTGGTGTTGATCTTTGAAACCCTTCATGGCATGGGACTGGGTTATTTGAGGGACCGCCTCTCCCCAATTTCATCTGCCTGTCCCACTAGATCTAGCAGAGTGGGTATGTTATGGGTTCCATCGTCTAGGGAGCTATATTTGGCAGGCCCTAGGCATCAGGCCTTTTCTGCTGTGGCATCTGCATTGTGGAACTTTCTGCCCCCCAGAGATGAGATTGGCCTCATCACTCCTGAGTTTTCGAAGGTCCCTCAAGACCTGGTTATGTCAGCAGGCCTGGGGACTCCAGGGGACAGGTGAACTAGTGAGGTGGCTCTATTATTAACATCCCTTCACCTATTATTATTATTTTCCTTTTCTGTTTTAGTTCTGTTTTAGTTCTGTTTTTATAGTTTTTAATGTTTTTAATAATTATTATATAATGGTTTTATTGGACTGTTGTATGCTGCCCAGAGTCACTTTTTGTGAGATGGGTGGCCATATACATTTGATTGATTGATAGATAAATAAATAAATAATTTGTAATGTCTTTCTCGCAGAGTGTGAATTAGGTAATGATTCACAATGACTTTGTGCCCTCAAATATACTACAGGTTGATTAGTCCCAGGACATGGACTGGAAGTACAGAGTAGATCAAACAAATGTTTGCATATCGTGCTAAGCCCTGTTTTGCTTAAACATGACTAACTGAATAAGCCACAGTTAGCTAAGGTTTTATGACACACTAAATCATACTGTCTGTATTTACACCCCAAGTGTTATAGCTTAGTGCAATGTGTAGCCCTATTTGGAAGATTTCTGGAGAAAATTATGTAGGCCTGGACTGAACTGCAAGAAAGGAATATTAATATAGCTAATAGAGCAGAATAGCAGAGTGGATCAGCACAAGCTGGTTCAAAACCACATTCCTCCATTAATCATTAGTAATGTTCAGACTATAAGCACTATCTTATGTCGATCTGTGTAGCATAACTCATCACTATAACACCAAGCATATTTTTCAGATTTACTGGCTTTTTCTCCACCCTCTGCTTTTTAAACATCTTGCCTGGTAAAGAAGTCCAAAGGACTTGTATGATCTATTGTGTCATTTTAATTAATCATAATAAAGTTATTAGCTAACTGTGGCTTTTATGAGAGAAGTTACTGCCTCTCAGACATGGTCCTTCCTTCATCTTTATTTATTTATTTATGGAAGTTCAGGGTCAAGGGAAAGACATGAATTTAATGCCCGGGGCAATTCTGTTTTCATATTTATTTCAGGAGGAAATTGATGAGCACAATCTTAGCATGTGGTACCATTTGCTACTATGGTTAATTGTCATCTTTTTATGGTGGAAATGGAGAGATGGGGAGAATTTAGATGATGTGGATCCTGAAGGGAAATATGTATTCATCACTGGCTGTGACTCTGGATTTGGAAAACTGGCAGCTCTAACCTTTGACAGGCGAGGATTTCAAGTGATTGGTGGTTGCCTGACCGAAAGGGGAGCAAAGGAGCTGAAAGAGGAGTCATCTCATAAACTCCAGACGGTGCTGCTGGATGTGACAAACTCAGACAACATCAAGCAAGTAGCAGAACAAGTTAAGAAGGAAGTAGGAGAACATGGTAAGCAGTAAAACCCTGTCCTGGATGTTTTCCTCTGTCTACTAAATATGGAGTTGAGGAGTTGAGACTTTGGAGCTTCAGCACCCTTAGGGGATGGATAGAAATGGGGTTGTGGACAAGACAGAAGCTTTGCTTCACAATAACCTTCCTGAACTTGCTGGTTCCCAAGTATGTCAAAGTCCATGCTGGCTGGGAATGATGGGAACTGAAGCACCAGGATGGAGAAAGCTGATGGAAGTTATTCTGCTACTTATATTGGACTTTCTCCGAGGACATTCCAAAAGGCAAGAGACTGGAGTGGGGCCATTACTAGCCAGTTTTATGACAATAGTGGCAACAACAACTAAATTTTAAAGCTGTCCCCCTATACAGGCAAGATGCATCTGGGATATGTTTCTATATTTTGCTAGGCCTCACTCAGCCCTGGCAGTCCAAGAGAAACTCTGTCAAGCCAAAAGCTCACTTAGTCTGAGTGGTGTTTCTGTAAAATAGACACAAGAATCATGACTTACATCTTGCCAACAATCCACCATATCTATTTTATAGCTATTTCCTTATATTAAAGAAATAACTGTTCCTCCTTCTCTTCCTCTTTCTTCAAGCTTCACGTTTTAAAGATTACAGAAAAGGAATGTCAGACAGATTATGTATATTATTGTTTAATTGTATTTGAGTTTTTAACCCTGTATTAGCCACCCTGTGTTGCTGTTGCAAGATGGGCAGCCATATACATTGATTAAATAAATCAATGGTAGTACGGTGTGAGACTGCAATTATAAATCTCCTCACAGGGAATGTTGAACATAGCGGGACTTACTTTTGAGTGTTATTTTTTTCCATTTATCCTGCCTTTCCATCATGGAATGTTCAGAGAGAAAGAGAGAGAGATTCAAAATAAAATTAAAAAGAATGAAAAAATTAAAATCTCAGTAAAAATGTCTTAATTGCTCTTATCTGCTGAAGGCTAAGAGAGAGTGTGTGACCAGTAAATAAAGCATCTTCAAAAAGGCCTGCCCTGTATACCATAATATCTGGGAAGGTCAAAAACCACAGAGATTATCTCTCATACGTTCAGATGCTAAGCTATTTAGGGCTGTTTAAAAGTTAACACCCATATCTTAAATTGTGTCCAGAAAGCACTTTGGGGATTGCCCTGGCAGAAGAAGTCAATATTTCTAGCAAAGGCATACCCAAAGGGACTTGTTCCACTGCCAAGCAACTTGTATCATTGGGCAGCTCCTCCTCATGTTTAGCTAGCTTCTCCCCCTTTCTTAGTTCTAGCTGTCTGAAAAGAATCTCTCTGGTCTCTCTTCTGCCCAACAGCCCTTCAGATCTTTGGCATCTTCCCCTAATCTCTTCTTCAGGATAAACAGTGGTGACAGAGCTTTTGCTTTGCATCTGGAATCAATCCTGACATCTCCAGGAAGGGCTATAAAAACTGTGGTGAGCCACTGCCAGTTAATGCAGGTGATGCTTAGCTATATGGACCAGAAGTATCATTTATTATGGCAGCTTCCTGTGATGCTCCTCATAGAGCTTGATTTTCAGACCCTCCACTGGACAGTTTTTCAGTTTGTTTACATCCTTTAGTCCTTTTCAGGATAAATAGATTATGCATTGCTAAAACAATGAATATTTCTGGATTATGATTGTTGCAACCTGTGTGTATGTGCGTGTGTGTACCTGCGCTATCTTTCTTAATGCTTTTCATAATGGTCAGAACATGATTTTTATATTCAGATGTCATAAATTATTTTTTGTGGGTTTTTTGTTCCTTTGCAGGTCTCTGGGGCCTCATCAACAATGCTGGGGTCATGGGACCATCAGCACCAACCGATTGGCTGAGGATTGAGCATTTTAGAGCCCCCATTGAAGTCAACCTGATGGGCCTCATAAACGTTACGTTAAACATGCTTCCATTGGTGAAGAAAGCCAAAGGAAGAATAGTAAACGTAACCAGCATTGGCGGTGTTCTGGCAATATGTTCAGGTGGTTATTGTCCATCCAAATTTGGAGCAGAAGCATTTACCAACAATTTAAGGTAAGACAGGAGTCAAAAATAAGGTTCATCATACCTAAGACTCATTCCAGTCCGAGTGTGCTGTAATGTCAGCATCATATCCCATCATTCATGCTCCAGTACACAAGAAACTTACATCACGATATGGCTGGATGGAGGCAAGGGCACAGGGATTGGACTCCTGATCTTTGCAGTGGTCCCTCATCTAGATGCAGAGGCAGAGGGGATAGGAGAAACCAGCTAGAGACCCATGGGACTCGTCCATATGCAGTTCACTGCAAGTGGGTCAAGATTTTAACCTACACTGAATCTTCTCTTACTTGTAAAGTAATGGCAAAAGGGAGAATGTGGGCAGGAGAAATCTGATTTGGGGAGAGGATTGTTTTTCCTAAATCGGTTGGATCAGATTGGGAAAGAAATGGCTTTTCTTCGGTACTGTCCCAAGGGGGAAGAGAAAGTTTTAAATATTAACAAACATCCAGCCAGCCTTAGTGCAGTCCAGTATAATGGCCATCAGGAATGTGCAGACACAGATCCAGCATTGTAGGAGGAGAGCTGTGGCAGACTATGCTGGCAAAAAATCTAGAGTCTGGTAGCCCCTTTTCCGACAAACAAATGTTAATAAAAGGCATAAGCTTTCATGGGCCACAGCTCTGATGACAGGAGCTGCAGCCCATGAAAGCTTATGCCTTTTAATAGCTATTTAATGACATTTGTTAGTCAGAGCAGGTGCTACCAAACTCAGTGATACTTTCTCTCTCTGAAAAACCCATCTAGTGTAAATTACTGAATTA
The DNA here is from genome assembly GCF_059951505.1 of Python bivittatus. Lineage (NCBI taxonomy): Eukaryota > Metazoa > Chordata > Lepidosauria > Squamata > Pythonidae > Python > Python bivittatus. Next base: position 106,211,293 of record NW_028277075.1, read on the forward strand.
CTGGTGATGTCTTTTCCTGTTTTGCAGACAGGACATGAAGCCCTTTGGAGTGAAAGTGTCTTGTATTCAACCTGGGTTATTCAAAACAGAGCTCTCTGATAGAATCCGGGTCATAAAAGAAAAAATGGCCATTTGGACTAGCCTTCCTCCCATTATCCAACAGCAGTATGGTGAACATTATCTCAAGGAAGGTAAGCTATGAAAAAATGTAAAGGGCCTAAAGAAACTCTGGAGCTGTCAGGTGTCAGGGGAATCTGTCCCATCTTGGTTCAGAAAGGAACTTGCAAGTGTCTTTGAGGTGATGAGCATTTAAATGCCCTCTCTCCATTTTGCCCATGGGGAGATCCCCTTCAACATGGCCACCCCATCTCCCCACCCTCGTTAGCCCCCAAAGCACTTCCCCATGCTTGATAGTCACCTCAGGGCCAAGCTCCGGAGCCCCACAACCCACCTTCAGGGAGGGAGCAGCAGCAGGTTCATCACCGGCACCTGGGTTGAGGCTATTCATGACAACCTATTTCATTTTTATTTTAAAAACAATTTACATTCTGGGTAGCTGGATGGTCATGTAGATAGTTATTGCTACAGATGCCTGTTCTGTATTTTTCTAAAGCAGTGTTTCTCAGCCTTGGCACCTTCAGAGCTGTGGACTCCAACTCCACGAATTCCAGGCTCTAAAATTATCTCGGTGCCCACTGCCTTCCCTTAACTGGCAGTAAGGCCATTTCTCCAGTAACAATTCAGAGCATCTTCTAGTGCCGCCTAGTCACCATTGCATTACTATAGTCCTGTTCTCATTACTGTAGTATCAGCCCAGCTATAGTTGGATGATGCCAGAAGATGCTATAAATCACTAGTGAGGATCCTGCCTACGTGTGGCATCAATAATTTTGCCCAGCTCCAAGGAATGAGCTGATTTGTGCTTATGTGTAAAGTGTGAAATCCTCTTTCTCCCTCTTACCCTATCATACTATCAGAATTCTTTGTGGAATAAGAGAACAAAATGATGTGTTAATCTGCCAGACCTTGTTAGCTCTCTTAGTATGTATCTCTATGTATTTAATGTAACAATCCAATGCAATTTGTCTTTACTGCTTTATATTTTAGAATCATAATCACATCAAAATACTTAATCAAGAGCTGTGAATCCTATTACTGAAAATATTTTCTCCTCCCTTTTATTCTTTCCCCAGATGCAATAAAGAAAGAAAGATTAGTTAAAATGTGCCAGAATTCAAACCTCTCACTGGTTGTGAACTGCATGGAACATGCCTTAATGAGCAAATATCCACAGACTCATTACAGTGCAGGCATGGATGCTAAATTCCTTTGGATTCCTCTCTCAAAGATGCCAGTCTCTGTGCAGGACTATATACTCATGAAGAACAAAGTTAAGCTAGTTAATCCAAATGCAGAATAAGATCTCCTCCTTTGGTTACTTGGCATTTCCTAGGGAGCCTCAACCAGTTGGCTCAGGACAAGAACTGGCTATACTGTGGCCATTGTTAACCAGTTCAAAGTACCAGTTCACGTTCATGCTTCAAAAGCTGTGCTTGCTTAAATAATGAAGATAAATACTCCAGTGTTCAGGCAAACAAGTATCCAGGAGTGTGGGCAATGCCATTTTTTGCTGACATTAAGATGACAATATGGTCTGCACTGTCTGATTGTTGTTAAGGCTGATCTAGCATTTGCTGACAAAAATATACCGTAGGCAATTGATCGATCAAAACTTAGAAAACTGTTATCACAGAACAGTGAAATAATTGTGTATTTTAAGACTTCACTAGAAGAATAACAAAGTACAAAGACAGTTAAAAGTACCAACTATGTGCTTTGCAAATTTTGGTCATTTTGAAGAGCTCTACAGAGGCAAAACAGAGTCCTCTTTCTCTTCACCCCAGCGTGTGTGTGTGACCCAGTGGCAGTTTAAGTTCTTTGCGGAGGGCTGAATTCTCTAAGTATAGGTAGAATCTCTCAGTTGCCCAGAAGTCATGAGATTAAGCCATGGAATAAAATGCCCATGACCATATATAGAATGCCTCTCTTTAGTGAAGAAACGGTTCCTTCAAATGTCTGAAGACTGAGAGATCTCGGTTCCTGTGCCCCTTCCCTCGGTTCAGTCTCAGTGGTTAGGACCATCCAGATGTTGCACTGCTTAAGGTGAGGCATGTTCTGAGATGTCAGGAAGCCATGTAGTTGAGTGTCAGGCTGATTCAGTCTAATGCATTTTATAAAATAGAAACTGGATATTGATGCCAGCCACTCCAGATTGCAGGCCTACTGGCTGAAATTATTGGGAGTGGAAGTTCAGCAACATCTGGAGAGCACACAATGGATGACCTCAGAGCCATGGCTGAACCCATTGAGAAAAATCTCAGGCTTAACCTTCCATCTTTCCAGTTCAGGGATTAGAGACTCAGTTTCAGTTGGTATGGGCAATCTTGGATTTTGCAAACAATTTGGCCAGGTGGAAAGCCCTTCCTATGATACAGTAATTGCATGCGTCTGAATAGCAACAGTGACTGTGTTTGAATTTGTTTTGTGCTCTTCAGTTTTGGGCTATGAAAGCAGGAAGGTTCTGGTCAGGCTTGTATGAATAAAACCAGACAAGCTAGTTCTGTGGCTCTGTGATCACAGGGGCTGCGTTTATCTATTACCCCAAGCTGCGACATGATTTGCTTTTAATTTATCATGTGGTATGATCTCAACTAGCTGTGGCTTATTCCAAAGATTGTGGTTAAAACAAACCATGGTTTAGCATTTCCTGTTTCTTGAACCCCTTCAAACCCTTTTCAGAAATCCTTGCAAACACAGCACATCATAAGTAGCATAAGCTTGCTGCTCACCTCTGCATCACAGTTGTAAATCAAAATGTCGGAAAGAACAGTAAGGCATTGGAAGCAGTGTTGCCCCTAAATAAGAACTGAGTGAGGCCAACTTCTGCAGGATTTTGAAAACAAGGGAGGCACTGTCATTCTTGCCATTTTGCTCTCCCAGTGTGTTAAAAAAGTTAATTTGTCTTTTACACAAGGATATTCTTGACTCATGCTTCATCGACATGGACAACAAAAGGTGGTCAGTTGACAGTGCTCAATAGATAGATGGACCAACATCCTTAATCTAACACAGTGACCATATTTCTTATGCAGAAAGTGAACAGGATGACAAGAACAATTTGCAGCTTGAATTATCCATTTATCTTTCCTATCCACATAAGAACACCCATCAAAAGAACCAATTATAACATTTCACAAGGACATGTCCTACTTAGAACCTTTTATTGAACTTTACTGGTTCAACAAAGGTATGTGGGTTTAGAAGTAATGAAACTCTGAATGGACCAGGCTGCATGGTCAATTGGTCATCTTTTAGCATTCCAGAGAGTGTTTAAGAGCTGAATTATAATTTGCACAACAGGGAAGCTGAAAGAGAAATGTGAAGTTCTGGAGAAAGGTAGGATCCTGAGGAAAAGAGATCCTTTTCTAATCTCCACCCGAGTTCTGGGGGAGTGTCTTCTTCCTGGGAAAAGTCCACATTGTCATTGTGCATGTAATTGCACTGGCACTTCCTTATAATATGTGTTTTTTATGAATGATTCATTTATTGTGTATATACTGTTATATACATTTCAATAGTGTATTTATTGTAAAGTTTTGATCTAACAGCAATAACTTTTATCCTTGGCGATTATACATTTGCTTCCCATGTGTGCAGTCCTTCTTTCCACTGAATCAATGATCATTACAGACTTGATATCTGCGGTTCCCATAGTAATGTGTCTCAAATGTGATAGACTGAGAGTGAGACCTGTAACACTTTACTAAGAGGCTGAAAATGGACTTGTTTATCTTGCTATTAATACTTCTAAATCTGTATGGCCAAGGCACTAAATTTGTACTATATTTGTTTTCAGTTCTTGATCAAGATTCTTCCAGCTAGTAGGTTGTTCAGTTTGCTTGCTTCCCATTTCTGTTTTTGATATTTTGGAAGTTAATTTTGGAATTCTTTTTATCATAACAACTTAATGTTGCTGTTGAGTTTGTACCTACAATGTATTTTAATTTATTTCTATTTCTGGTTGCCATTAGTTCTTAATTTTGATGGAAAGTTTTGTATCTGAGTCGAGCAGAGGAGTCAAAAGGTTTTAAATAAATATGCCCTACTTCCCAAAGATACCATCTTACATATATTTACAGAAAATTTAGACTTCAGTTTTTGGTTTCTGCCAATTCTTATTCATAGGGCCAAAATATGATTTAGGAGGGCAACTGCAAGCATGTGACATGAGGCCTTCCTATGCCCACATCTAAGGACTCATGAAAGAAATGCTTTGATTTTAACAGATTACCTTCTACACATTTCTAAAATTACTTTGGGGTGGTAACAATCTTTCAAGTAATACTTTTTTTTTTTTTAACTATGTCCCAAATACAAGCTTTGAAACTTATGGTAGCACCTAGCCAAATCTGATCTTGAACAAGTTAAAAAGGGTTGGTTTTGGTTAGTACTTGGATGGAAATCCAATCCAGGAAATCCTAGGGCTGAAAGATAGAGGGGAAAGATGGAAAAACATCCTGGAAGAACGCAATAGCAAATCAATTTGGTTTTGTTGCCAAGAAAATAATATGCATGGACCTATGAAGGTACCAGATGTTGCACCTGACTTGAGGAAATCTTAACTAAATATAAGTCCATGTACTAGTGTGGTTGAATTATTTTTGAGAATTGGTGAAGGTACTCCCATCTATTTCTGTAAATTAAAGATCAGATAAGGTTGATTTAGAAATTGAATACGTATGAACAAAAAGTATTGGCAGACCTATTTGGATTATAATGATCACAGGAATTTAGTGTTCCCAAAGGGCCAAAAGAGTAACTTTTAGCACCTTTCAAAGACCAGTTCTGTTTGCCTTCAGACCAAGATTCAGTTTCTCAAACTTGTTTTGCTGCAAGCTGAGGAAGTAGTTATAAACAGAATTTGAAATATGCTACATCATGCATAGATCAAACCTCAATTTGTCACAGAACCTGGCTTATCTGGGGCTTCTATTACCTGACCTTGATACTAAGCACTCCACTTTTAAACCTACTCTGTTTCTGCTTGCTCTGCACCCAACCCAGTGTTCATGGAAAAATGCCTAAGCCATCTGATCTATATTACCCACATTTTTTTTAAAATAATTTTACTGAAGATTTTTTTTAACACATTACCCACACTGATTAAAGTGAAATATTAGTTGGAATGGAATGGACTGATAAATCTAGGGTTGATTTATCTTTCAACAATCCAAAGTATCAAGATGAAATCACTGTATCTCCCATCTGTTTTACTCAGTTAACTCCATTGTTCTTCCTCCTCTCTTTCTCTGAACCGGGGCCAAAACTGCAACCCTTGGATGAAGGGTTTGAAAGGTTTATGAACGTTAGTGAAACTACTGTACTATTGATGACTACTCCGTGAGTACTTCTGTTATTGGTATGAAACTCTGACAGCAGATTTAGTCAGGAAGGAAGTTATTAAGAGGGCAACTTTCTTTGTGGAGTTATGTAAGGTACAAACTTACAGCTGGAATGAGTTATTTGTTACTTGAAATAAGCAGTAGAGTGAAAATGGAGATACTATGAATGTAAACCAAAACAGGCTTGGGGAAGATTCACTAATTCATTGGAAAGGAGAAAGAAACCCAAAGCCTTTGGAAGCTATAACCAGAATTTGTAGTACAGTAATAGGAAAAATGACATTCTGTTCATTTATAAACCAAAATATTAGATACTATTAAAAATAATTGTACGTAATCAATAAATTACAGCATCAGTATTCCAAAACTAGTATGTTTGGTAACCACACTGTCTATGAGACAAATATATTCTTTTTATCGACCACACATCTTTTTCTAGCTGGTCAGATCCTTTCTTTCATAATCACATCATAGATAATGTGAACAGTCAAATTTTATATTAAAATCATATTAAAATATATTTCTGAAATGGATGAATGTGCCGAGATGTTGCAAATTAATAGGAAATGTAAGGTAAGACATGATATATGAAGAGACTAATAATGTTTTTGTCTGTATTGTAGTTATTCATAATTATTTTAACTTCTCCAGGAGATGCAGTTAGAAGAGTCCTGCAAAAGAGACATGAGATTGATTGCCCAAGTGTGTATCAATTTTCTCTAAAAATCCAAATAACATCCATAAATTTTTTTCTCCCTGTGCCAGAAATTCTTCTCTTTCTTTAGAAACAAAAAATTTAGAAAACATAATCTTAGTAGTTATGATGATGGCTCCTGAAAGAAAGGTTTTTAACATGAATTAGCAAGACAACTTTGGATTGGTTTTGTAATTTTGGCTCAGCCAGTTGAAGAGGTATGATGTAATCATGGGCTTATTTTACAGCCTTCATTGCTATTGTTAATTTGCCTAACCTTGTAATGGGGAAGTTAAATCCTGACCCCTTTCAGTTTAGTGAAAATATTAATTGACTTTTCTTTATATAATTGAGAAAGCATATAAATATTCTGCTAAAGTAGTATATTTACTGAATGGTCTACAGATAAGGAAAAATATAGAGAGGGATAGAATGGGCGTCTGTAACATTTTTAAGATTATATGAAAAATCAATCCAAATTGCTTTCTTTGTGTCTACGTGTAGATATTGTGGAGGCTAGTTGCTATTTTTGTTGGGGGGGGCAGGGGATTCAGAAATTGCTCCTGCAGCTGGAAGGTAATGCCTTTCTCATGACAAATAACTCAGATGCCTCCTTTTTGTATTCCATTACCTTGCCTAAGTAGCAAAGTAGTATCTTGTACAACAGCTGGTGCGTGCCTACGTTCAAGTGTTGTAAAGTCCTATGTTTTAAGAGTTCCAGCCAATAAACCTGAGCTAGTGATCATTAACCCTAGGCTCCTATCAGATGTAGGTAACTCCCCATAGACCTATACACAGGTGAAGCTCTCTTGAATCACAGCAAACTAAAAGTAAGATGGAAACTGTAATCTTTAACAGGAAGAGGGAGAAAGTAGAAGATGTGTTGCAGCTCGCATGCATACTATGGAAAACCTGCTAGTGTCAGATTGATCAGCAAGACCAAGTGGCCTTAGGTTGGGCAGATCAGAATGTATTTGTACATCTCTAGTAATCTGCAAGGATTTCTTACTCCCTATATGTTCTAGAACTAACTACCCTGCTGAAATTAGAAAACGTTTGAACAGGAATGGTATTATTTATCTGGAAGTAAGGTTACTAGATAACTGAACAGGCAGAGGACACAGACAATTGGAAAGGAGGACACAATAACACTTTAACTTTCTTGGCATCTGCAACAAAAATTACAGCGAAAAACTAAAAAAAAAAAAAGTACCTAGGCCTACATATAAAAGACTAGTTTTTCAATGGCAGGAATGTGTTAGATCCTATTAGGAGGCAAAAGCCTTCAGAGTGTAACTGATTAAGGTCTTGTCAACTTCAGGCTAGCTGGCTGGAGGGTACTAATTATAGGTAGTCCTTGTCAAGGGCCCAGATCAGGATCATGTGACTATGAGGGCATTGTGACAGCCAGCACTTGAGGATCAGTCATAACTATCACTCATTCAGCAATGTCACAAGTTCGAATGGTTGCTGAACGAGTGGTCATTAAACAAGGACTACCTGTAAGGTCACAGAGCTGAGCTTGTTAATTTGTATTAGGACTTTTTAGGGAAGCGCAGCACTGTGGAGAAAAAGATACTCAAAAACCAGACAGTATTTGATTTGGAAGGCAATACCTGCCAGATGGAGGACATGAGAACAACAAGGAGGCCATGTCCTCCTTTTCCTAGATGTCTGGTAACCCTATGTGGAAACCTGATGTGTTCAAGCCAGTTCTGACATTCAAAACAGGCTTTAAATTCTATAATTCATTGTCTTCTCTATCAGGCTCCGTTTGGTTAATTTAACATTTCAGTCTACAGTAAAAGTAAATGCTGTATATCTGAGGTCTGCCTGAACTGAAGTTCATCTGTCTTTATTCAATGTGGCAAGCAGTATGTTTTTACTTTTTAATCTGAGACCAATTAATAATTAAATAATAATAAAGAAAAATAAAGCAATAACAAAAATAATAACAATTAATAAATATCAAATCAGATATCAGTTTGCCAAGGAGTATAGCAATATCATCAAATCAGGAAAAAGGGCACTTATTAAGCCTTTAAATGGTTTAATGTTTAATGAGCCCAAGAAAGCATTAAGTTAGCCATCAAATGCATGATGCATAGGTTAAGGAAAGAGACTTGGAGCACTTCCACACTACCAATATTTCCAACCTATCACAAGTTCATCTTCCCTATTTACTGATCTCTGCCAACTTAAAAATATGCAGTCATCTTTATGCATTTAAACAAAGAATGCTATAAGCCAATCAGGACCCACTAGCTGAGCTACCATCAATTGGGGAGCAACAAAATTCCCCCCCTCCCAACCTTCATGTTTTTCAATACATTGACTGTCTGGTATAGTGTTTCTCAACCTTGGCAGCTTGAAGATGTGTGAACTTCAACTCCCAGAATTTCCCAGCCATCTTCAGGTTGCCAAGGCTAAGAAGCACTGGTCTGGTAGCTTGGGAAAAAAATCTGAGGTTTTGGGGTTTTTTTTATGAGGGGAAGCTATATGAGGAAGGATCAACTGTAAAATTGATAGCAAGTTTGCTGATTTTGCAACTGGATATTTTCTCAATAGCTGTGGCCATGTTGCATGTTGCTAGCAGAGGTAGATGTGGAAGGGAATGGGAGTGACAGATAGATTTTAAATAAAACCCATACAAAGAAGCATTGGAGGCTCCAAGAATGGAATTGTAATCTCAGGGAGAGGGGAACAGAAAGGCTAACCTGAACTCAACAGTTAGGTTATAGAGCAATGCTAGATCCACCAGTGGGGAAATGGATGGAAGTTAGTCTTAGCAATGATTACATATGTCTAAAGAGGATACAATTGCTTAGAGTGAAAATGTTGCTAGTGCCACATCTTTGCTGAGTCTTTCTCTCCCTCTCTCCTGTGCTAAAAAAGTTCTCTCCCTTGACATTCCACAAAAATGATGCAGGTCTTCTGAAGCACAGAATGGCACGCTACTGTTATCTAGAACAATATATTTTGCAAAGTGGGTGAATCACATTCCTAAATAGGGCAGTAGTCTTATGAATACAAGACCTTATCAGCATGGACGTAACCATCTTTATTACTCACAATTTTTAAAAAAGGTAACTGTAGTACAGTAAGATATAGTCATCTTCTTTGCTGTTCCGTGCTGTAGCAGAAAATATGGTTACCTGTCTGGAAAGATTTGCACTGTAGTATTAATCACCATTCCTTAGATATTTGTTTGTTGTTGTTCAGTTGTTAAGTCATGTCCAAATCTTCCTCACCCCATGAACCATATTGCGCCAGGCCTTCCTATCCTTCACTGCCTCCCGGAGTTTGCTCAGTTTCATGTTCATTGCTTCAGTGATGCTATCTAACCATCTCATCCTCTGCCGTCCCCTTGTCCTTTTGCCTTCAATCTTTCCCAGAATCAGGGTCTTTTCCAAAGAGTCCTCTCTTCACATTAGGTGGCCAAAGTTTCTGAGCTTGAGCTTCAGTATCAATCCTTCCAATGAGCAGTCAGGGTTGATTTCCTTTAAGATTGACTGGTTTGATCTTCTGGCAGTCCAAGGGACTCCTAAGAGTCTTCTCCAGCACCACAGTTCAAAGGCATCAATTCTTTGGCGCTCAGCCTTCCTTATGGTCCAGCTCTCACAGCCATACATTGCTACTGGAAAAACCATAGCTTTGATTATGCAGATCTTTGTCAGCAAGGTGATGTCTCTGCTTTTTAATATGCTGTCTAGGTTTGCCATAGCTTTCCTCCCAAGGAGCAAGCGTCTTTTAATTTCATGGCTTCAGTCTCCGTCTGCGGTGATCTTGGAGCCCAAATAAATGAAGTCTGTCACTGCTTCCATTTCTACCCCTTCTGTTTGCCAGGAATTGATGGGTCCAGATGCCATGATCTTAGTTTTTTTAATGTTGAGTTTCAGCTTTTGCACTCTCCTCTTTCACCCTCATCAAGAGGCTCTTTAGTTCTTCTTCACTTTCTGCCATTAGGGTGGTATCGCCTGCATATTTGAGGTTGTTGATATTTCTTCCTGCAGTCTTAATTCTGGCTTGTATTTCTTCCAGCCTGGCATTTCTCATGATGTACTCTGCATATAAATTAAATAAGGAGGGTGACAGTATACAGCCTTGTCGTACTCCTTTCCCTATTTTGAACCAATTGGTTGTTCCATGATCGGTTCTAACCGTTGCTTCTTGGCCCGCATACAGATTTCTCAGGAGACAGGTAAGGTGGTCTGGTACCCCCATCTCTTTAAGAATTTGCCACAGTTTGTTGTGATCCACACAATCAAAGGCTTTTGCATACTCAGTGAAGCAGAGGTAGATGTTTTTCTGGAACTCTTGTGCTTTCTCCATGATCCAGCGAATGTTGGCAATTTGATCTCTAGTTCCTCTGCCTCTTTGAAATCCAGCTTGTATGTCTGTAGTTCTAGTCTGCAACTCCATTGTTCTTAGCAAGCTTGCTGTCTGTGGACAATGGAAGTAGTATCCCAACACATCTGGAGGATACCAGGTTCAAAAAGCAAATAACCTTTTAAAGAGGAACAAATATTTTGTAAATGTAAAAAAAATACAAAGAAAAATACCAAAATACTTTGTATTTTGTAGAAAAAAAAAATTGACACTGTTAGATGTCTGATTTATGCTTTTGTGGGGGTGATATTATTGACATTTTTACTTTAAAGTCTTTTTGGCACTCATATATGTGGATGTGTAACTAAAACGATATCCTACATGGTGATTCCATGGGTTAATATGTACCTGTACAAGCCCCTTGAGATACATTGAATATGCACTGAATTTAGGCACTATATGCCATGTAGTAATATTTCATGCTAATTTGTGCCTTTTGTCTGACCTTGATTATAACATCAAGTGCAGCTTAAATAGGAAAGTATACTTAAATATACTTAAATAGGAAAGTATACTTAAATATACTTGAATGTAGTTCTGTTTTTGTAGAACTGGTGACAAACGTTGACTTTTCAAGAACTGCATTCTGCAGATTCAGTGCTGCTCCCTGACCTTTCACTCTTGCAACACCACTTCATGCTTCTGCTTCAGCAATTTCTGCTCTTACTTAAGCAACATCTGTTTGGTGGTTTGGTCCCTTTGCGCACGGAGCTCTGAGGAAACTTATTTGCAATTTCTGGGACAGCCAGGCTATGCTGGTCTTTCAGAGAATGAAGGCTATTGCAAAACACACATGGAGTCGTGGTGTACAATTTCACTCATTTAAAAAATATGATTTTTACAGCATAAGGGGCATGCGGTGTTGTTGGAGGTGGGGGGGAAGGACTTTTCTGCTCATTATGATTAATGTGGCCCTCAAACTCTCCTAAAGCCTAAACTTGAGACAGACTTCCTATGTTCACACATGTACATGCACATACACATATGTAATTCCAGAAAAAGATAAAGCTGCTTTAAGGAGTTGCAGGTAGGCCATATGTTTGCACCCTGCATACCCCAAAGCATCTTTTTGTTTTCAAATCTGAAGTGCTGTGTAGCCCTAAAGTGCACAACACTTTGTGAATTCATACTGTCATAGTTTGCACTTATTTACACATACACACCTGATTCCTTTGGAATCTAACTAATAGAAATTGTTCTCCTTCTCCCAGTAGTTACTGTTTGATTATGTGCCATCAAGTAATTTTCAATTCCTAGTGACCACATAGATGGATTTTTCCCCATGACAATCTGTCCATAACCTGGTTCTTCAAGTCTTCCAACAGTGCACCATCACTGTTGTAACTGAGTCTATCCACCTTGCTGCTGGTTGTCTCCTCTTTCCTTCCACCTTTCCCAGCATTAGAGCTTTCTCTAGTTACTGTTTCCTCTGTCCCAATTCCTGTTGCACTGAAAGGAGCAATTAACTCTCTTGCAGGTAGGCTTCCCCATTCATACCATCACAAGAAATGGTTATGCTGTACCTTCAAAGGAATGGAAGTACCACTGTGAGCAGAAACAGGGCAGAAATTTTACCCATGTACCAGAGCTCCCAAGGTGATTAAAACAAGAATTTGATTTTTTTCCCCATAATTCATGTCTATTTTGAAGTTTATTAACCCAGCCAAATCTGTTTTACAGCAAAGATAAACCAGCCAGAATATGCTTCTTATAGTCCCCCTCACTTGGTTGACTTAAAAAAAAAAAAAAGCCTGCATCTCTTTTCATAACTTTAATATATATATGTAATATGTATAGTTGTATGGACAGTCCATGATATATATTCACCAAGTCTAGCATCCTAAACAGCCAGCTTGGTTGCCTTCCCCTGAATCTGCTTTGTACCCTATTGCTAGCATTATTTCTTCTTTGAAAGTATTCTCATTTTTTAATTTAACATTTATTTATTTTGATGTTGAGGTTCAGAATCTAGTAACAGATGTTAGATTTACCATGTTCAGTTATTATTAAAGACTAGAATTATTAATGATAATTAAAGATATGCTGCATACATCATTAATTTTTTTATCAATTCATACATCATAGAGGATGTTTATGTTTTAGCCATTATAGTTTTTATTTTAACTGTTATGGACACTTGTGGAAAAACTGTAGAGAAAGAGAGATGTCTAATATAATCATCACTCCTTCTCCTTCTTTCGGTAACTTTCAGCCCAAATCTGATCATCAAAAAGATATATGTGAGACATGCTCTAGGCACATAAAGTCATTATTCATTTGTAAAATGGGTGTGATAAACCCCTAGTTTTGATGTGACCCAAAGAGGAAAAGCCTGAATAGATGATTCCCCCCCATCTCTTCTCTTCTCCCATTTAAACAAAGGCAGAACTGGTAAAAAACAGAGTGCAACTTTAAAATTAAATCAAGGGCCATTAGCAATGTAGGTTGACTCCCTAGATAATTTTGGTTTGCTGACTAGATCCAGGACCTCAGAGATGGAGCATTGTTTTGAGTCAAAGCAACACTCAGACTTCCCAGTTGGTCAGACTGAGTGTTAGAAGATTCAGCCTAACCGGTGATAACCTATACTAACCATTTTTTCCTGGGGAACCCTTAGAGCAGGGGTTCCCAAACTTTTTATCATCACACCTCCCTTCAGTGTAATCTTAATGTACACACCTCCCCTAAAAATCCAAACACCAAAACAAACACAAATGAACTATGAAAACAATACAATGAAACTGTGAGAAAGGTGGATTTATTGTAACAATCTACAATTAAAAGTTTCTTCACACCTCCCCTGGACTCTGTCTGCACCTCCCCAAGGGAGGTACACCTCACAGTTTGGGAAACCATGCCTTAAAGGATGAGTCTGTCAGAGAGGCCTGAAATTATCTCTCCTTCCATTTTGAAATAAGAGGCCATCAGCATTAAAACCTACAGACTTGGGAACTGCATTGTGCTAATTAACATCTGTTGATAGTGAGGTTGATCAATAGTTCAAGTTGTTTCCAGGAACCTTGTGTCATAATATGACATTCTAGCTAGTTTCATTCTGATTTCATAATTGGAGAGATGACATTTCTGACTTTACAGTACTCAAGAGGGATTCCTCATCAGAATGTAGATACGCGTGCTTTTGAAAAATGGTCCAGAGACTATCTCAATAAATAGTAAGAGTGGTGAATGTTCTGAATAGGCAAGATGTTCAGCTGTAGGCTCAGCTTTGTGTGCATTGCAATTACTTTGTATATATTTAATTATCAGATTAATATATTTGTTCACTGATCATTTCTAAAATGAGATGAAGGTAATATTTGTTTGGGTGGCGTCGGGCTTCAGGGTTTAGTGATTGTGGTCTAGACAACAGATTTCCTGACGTTTTGCCGGCAACTGTGGCTGGCATTTGCAGAGGCAAGGTAGTCTGCTACACAGACCACAGGCAACTGAGCAAGGACTGACTGGGTTCCTGTCTTTATAGCCAGGTCTTCTGACTGCTGATTGGTCTTTAGCTGAGTTGGTTTCCAGTTGGTGCACTGCAGTGAGATTTAGTCAAAAGGAAGAGTGTGTGGGCCTGGAAACAAACCACAGTACTATGGATGGGGGTGCACATTCTGTCTGGAATAGTTTTCTGTCCTTAAATCAGATCTGTTCAACTTATGTCCCACTGAGCTAACCATAGACCATCTGGCATGACAAAAGTGGCACCAAAGGAGCTTAGTTAGGGCCACCAGATCTGGTTTGCCACAATTCACATCACTACTTATATATATGTGTGTGCCTTTGAGTCATTTCTGGCAACTTCCTCGGACAGGTTTTCTAGTCACTATTTGGAATTGATTTCCTACTGCCTGCTTCCTAGGGGTGAGAGAGAAGGACTGGCCCAAAATTATTCAGCTGGCTTCATGCCTAAGGAAGGACTAGAACTCATGGTCTCCCTGAGCCTGGTGCCTGAACCATGCCACACTGCCTCTTCAAAGACTCCTAGAGGGCAGCAAAGAAGTCAGATTTTCTGTATGACCACACTGCCCTCTCGTGGCCTTTACAGTGGAATGGCCCTAGCTTAATAAATTCATGGCTTATCTGGGGTATCCTAAGTGGAGTTTCTTTTTTTTTTAACATTTAAATATTTTATTGATAAAGTATAACAATTAGAAGATATCATGAAGTAAACCAAACATATAACGTTGTTAATATAATCAAAAAAGAATATACAAAACAGTAATTAAATGAGTGGCATTTGAAGAAACTAAAGCTATATCTCTAAAGTATTAATGCAGAATTAGCTCAGCCTTTTGACATATTATCAAATCTAGCCATACAGACCATCCATTGCTCCATCTTTTCAGTTTTAATACAGCATATTATTTCAGTACAATGATATTTATATACAGTAAATACTTAGATTCTTAATATTCTGTTATTTAGGGTTAATATTAATATTAATATTAATATTAATATTCTGTTATTTAGATTCTTAATATTCTGTTATTTAGATGCATTAGAGTAATGACTATAGGTAAGTGGATATTCTATCAATATTAATCACAGTTTCGGATATTAATGTTACAGGCATTACAATTATTTAACTTTTTCTTCAAAATTAAATATAACATTGGAAATGAATGAGAATATAGAGGTAGAACATACATCAAGTATTTGTTTTATAATAAGGCTTTCAGTCTTAAGCTTAATTACTTAATATTAAATGCTCCATCGTGTTATTACTTGGTGTGTGTGTATACACACGCATGTATATGTTTGTATGTATATATATCTGTGTATGGATATATGTGCTTTTATACATGTTGAGAAAGGAAGAATAACTGAATGAGAGGAAACAAGTTTAGCAAATTTGAAATACTAAAAAATAATTTTTTAAAAAAAGACAAAAAAGAGAATAAAAATGTGAAAGGCAAAGGAGCGCTCAAGGCCCTAGCAAGCCTTCCTCAGTGGCTGCTGGATTTGCCAGATGCCGTGAGGTGCCCAACTCTGAAATGCTCCCCTGTTTTTGTGCTACAGTCGACAAGGCTGCTGTGTCAGCATTCAGCTTGGGGTCAACCAGAAACCAAGGGGAAGCAGACCATCCCTGATCCGGGAAGTAATATGTGGTCTCTGTCGCTAGAAGCCCTGCAGAAAACTTTTCTTCCCTTCCCAATCAATATAACGCAGGTTCCCTCAGCAGGGCCTCTCCGGGAAGTTTCCGGCTGCATTCACATACAAGCCTCCTGCCCTTGGATGAGCAGATAAGCATGCCGGGCACGGAGTGTGCTGCCCCAGTGGCCGAGCTCAGTGGCGGGGCTGGCGACTGTCCTTACCATTTAAACGTGGAACAATTTAAGGGCAGTGACTGATAAATTCCCCAGGCTATTTTCCCTCCCACCCAGGATCATCTGCCAGCAGGAAGAACAACCGCCAGTTCTTGTCCCAGTCCTTGATGTGTGGCCGGGTGAGCTCGGGCCACTGTGGGTGAGAGCTGGGCAGAAGCTTCAATTTCCTTTCGAGTTGCCCCAGGGACGGCTGACAGCCTGCTGCTGACCTGTCCTTTGGGTGATTTATGAGCACGAGTCCAGCACTCTTCTGAAAGACCGCTGGGCCTGTTAGTTTCAATTTTTGAATGAAAGTGCTACCATGTGGTCAGGGGGTGGGGTTGTCCTCAGGGTATGGTCAAAAAAGTGAAGATGGAGGCTGTGACGGTGCAATTGAAGATCCACCTGCTTTTTATGTGCCTGACCCCCTGTCTTTGAGCCTGAAGAGGAAACGACTCGTGGAGAACGGGGGTGGGCAACAGCCTGCTTCAGCCCCTCAGCCAGACAGGATTTTGCAACAGCTGGCCTGTCTTTTCCTGACCCTGTTGAGGGCCCCATGCTATTAGCTGAAGGGGCCCTCAACAGCTTCTTGAGAGCTGGAACTGCTAGGCAGGCCTTTGGCCTGGCAAGGCCCTGTCTGGATAAACTGGTTTATAAAACAGAGCATGACTTCCTGAGACAGTATTTTGACGCCCAGAGCACTCCTCTGCAAGCAAGCACCGCACGGGGCTGTATCCTCAGATGCGACATCAGAGAGGGAAATGGACTTCTACCGAAAAAGAGTTTCAGGATGTGGTAAAATGTGAATATAATGCTTTTTTAGCTTGTGGTTATTAAGGGGACAGGCTCTCTCTTTTTCTGATCACAGAAATGTCTGCTTGCCATTGCCACCCCAGTAGGAAACCCAGCCCTCTTCTCAGTGTATCTAATTCGGAGGTCTGGGGCTGGCAGTTTGCCTCCCGCTGTATCTATGGGAGAGGTGTGTATTGGTAAGATGTCTATCCTGCTTTTCCTTCAGGTGCTCAAGATGAGATGCAGAGTGCTTCTTCCTCCCCCCACTTTTCCCTGCCACAACAACCCTGTGGGGTAGGTTGGGCAGAGAGAGAGAGGGACCGGCCCAGGGTCGCCCAGTCAGCTTGGAGGGTGGGCTAGAAGCTGTGATGCCATGGTGACAGCCCCTTGCTGTAACCATTACCCCACACCAGGTCTCATTTTCAGTCCAAACTGGTAACAAAACAGAAAAAAGTTCAATCCAAGTCCTACAGCTGAAGAAAACCAGGGACATATGTATGTATGTATGTATGTATTTATATTTATTGGCCACCCAACTCCAGTGGACTCTGGGCAGCATACAAAACTATCCTTAAGTTGGACTGATTAGAAAAAGGAAGGCAATGCATGAAGGGAGTTCAAGAAGTTATTGGGGGGTAGTTTGTGACTCGAGGTAAAACATTGCCCGTTTGCAATGAGAAAAGGAAGCATTATTCTCACCATCCGGCTGCAGGGACCATTCTGCAACATTGCCGCCAAATGTGATTGCCAATAGCACATGGCAACATTAGCAATGAAGCATTGGCCTTCATTCAGAGTTGGTTTTATGCTATCCTTATGTAGCTCTGCCTTTAAACTCTATGAGGGTTGATACGATGAAGCTGCTCTGTGACTTCCTGAATGGGAATTATTTTTGGAGGCAGACTCCTGTTTTTCAATTCTGATTGGCGCTGAAATGGAAGATTGTGTAACAGCAGCAGGGAACAGCTAGGAAAGGGAAAACAAATTCAGCAGGTTGGCACACGATATCTTTTATCTTCTGAACTTCCCTTTGGCCCCAATAATGTATATTATACATTTCAGCTTTAGTGCCAATCAAAATTGAAAAAAATGTGTTCCTGACAAAATTGCTACCAGCCAGGAAACATTTGGCTGCATATTGTAAGTTGAAAGATAAATAAAATTTAAGCTGTATCATTTATTAGATTTATTTCTGAGGCACTGAAATCCAACCTCATTTGGTGACAACAGCCAAAACTCAGAGGGACTGAAAATCCAAAATCTTGCCGGGCCTATATCAGTAGGGCAGAGTGCTATATCTGTTATTTCCCTTTCCTTGTTTTCTTTTATATTGCCAGGTCTAGTATAGATAAGAAGAATAAAAGCCAAGTTTTCCACATATTATTTACCAATATTTTTCTTTTTCTAAGTGCTCCCATTTTAGAAATGGCTACAGAGTCTCCATGGAAATAAAATAGGGCATTCAGTGGTATCTTTCCACCTACGGAGAAGGAAAGATAATACAGACGATGGGATGCTCTCTGGAATCATCTCCCCCTTGAATTAGTCCTGGTGACCTATCTCTTGAAGTTTAAAAAGGTTCCTAAAATATTTCTTTTCACAGGACCTTTATGAAGTCAAAAGAATTTCCGTTGTCATGATTTGATATGGTTGTTTTTTTTAAAAAAAGATTATGATTGTGTTGATATTAGGAAATGTCTTGTTATTGATCGTTTTACTGTTTTATAGTTGATATTAGTTGATATTTTTATTTATTGTTTTACCTATACTGCACTTAGTAACAAGCACACACAGTATACCATTCATACTGTTCCTGCTACGCACTTTGGGATCTCATCTGAATAAGGCAAATTGGAGTTTCCTTGAAGCTCCCTCTGTTTCTGAAAAATCTAAGGACATTGACTAGTGAACTAGCATGTAAATGTGGTGATAATTTTGTTCCATGTGGAGAATGAAGGTATACTCTGTTAGTTTATGGCAAGCCATCATAGATTTAGGAATAGCGGATTTCATAGGAACATCTCTGTGAAGACATCTGTGAATGTTTGTAGTTCAGGTTGAACCAATCCAAAGTATAACATTGCTATTTGTGGAAAAACCTCCCCCCTGAGGTGAGGTTGGCCTTGTCATTGTTGAGCTTCCAGAGGTCAACTTAAGACTTGGTTGTGCCAGCAGGCCTGGGGACCCCAGGGGACGGGGGAATTAATGAGATGGCTCCCTTATTTTTAACATCTTTTTATTCTCTCTGTTTTATTTTGCTTTTTATTTTGTTTGCTTATTTTGCTTTTTATATTTTTAATGTGTTTATTGTTTTTAGCTTTGTTGTATGCCGCCCAGAGTCACCTGTGGTGAGATGGGTGGCTATATAAATTGGTTTAATAAATAAATAAATAATATATTTATTTATTTATTTATTTAACTTGTCCCCGCCCATCTCCCCACAACGGGGGACTCTGGGTGGCTTACAACACACTAAAAACATAAATACAATTAAAAGTTATAAAAACCAAACATTAGAAACATAAAAAAGCTAAAAAATCCAAGAGGCCAATAGGGGCCACACCAGGCCGCTAAGGGGCCAGCCAACCCCATTTCTGATATTCTCCCTCCCCACCCCAGGCCAGATGGCAGAGCCAGGTCTTCAAATCCCTCCGAAAGGCCTGGAGTGAGGGGGCCTGTCTCACCTCCGGGGGCAAGATGTTCCAAAGGGCGGGGGCCACAACAGAGAAGGCCCGCCTCCTGGACCCAGCTAATCGAAGTTCTTTTACCGCGGGGATCCGAAGCATGCCCTCTCTGTGAGATCGTGGGGGGGAGGCGGTCCTTCAGGTAACCTGGCCCCATGCCATGTAGGGCTTTAAAGGTGATAACCAGCATCTTGAATTGGACCCGGAAGCAAACCGGTACCCAATGCAGCTCACGGAGCAGAGGTGTTATATGGGTCCTTCTTCGGGCCCCAACAATTGCTCGCGCAGCTGCATTCTGGACCAGCTGAAGCTTCCGGATATTCTTCAAGGGTAGCCCCATGTAGAGCGCATTGCAGTAGTCTATCTGGGAGATAACGAGGGCATGAGTGACTGTTCGCAGGGCATCCCGATCCAGGAAAGGGCGTAACTCGTGCACAACCCGAAGCTGTGCAAAAGTCCTCCTGGCCACGGCTGCCACCTGCTCTTTGAGCAGGAATCGTGAGTCCAGGAGGACCCCCAAATTATGCACTGGGTCTGTCTGGGGCAGTGCTACCCCATCCAGAACCAACGATGACAATGTCCCGGATACAGAGGAGCCATTAACCCACAGCCACTCCATCTTGCCAGGGTTCAGCTGGAGCCTGTTGTTCCCCATCCAGACCCTCACAGCCTCCAGGCACCACGAGAGGGCGGACACGGCATCACTTACCTCACCAGGGATGGAGATGTATAGTTGAGTATCATCAGCATACTGATGATACCTCATCCCATGATGACTGATGATCCCACCCAGCGGCTTCATATAGATGTTGAAAAGGAGCGGAGAGAGAACCAAACCCTGCGGCACCCCACAAAGGAGGGGCCGAGGATGGGACCTCTCACTCCCTATCACCACCGATTGGGACCACCCCTGGAGAAAGGAAGTGAACCAGCACAAAACTCTGCTGCCCACCCCCATATCCCTGAGCTGTCCCAGTAGGATGCCGTGGTCGACGGTATCGAACGCCGCTGAGAGATCAAGGAGAGCAAGGATGGTCACACTACCACCATCCCGCTCCCGCCAGAGATCATCCATAAGTGTGACCAATGCCGTTTCCGTTCCATAGCCGGGCCTGAAACCTGACTGATAAGGGTCCAGATAATCCGTTTCCTCCAGGACCCTTTGGAGCTGCGAAGCCACCACTTTCTCAACCACCTTCCCCAAGAAGGGGAGGTGGGAGACTGGATTTATTTTATTTATAAAATTTATTTAAAAAATTATAAATTTATAAAAATTTATAAAGATTTATTTTATTTATAAAAAATAAGAACTAAAGTCATGCATATAGTAATCCACCCTTCTCCAAGCTAATATTATTTAGGTATATACCTTTCAGAATTCTGGGTCTTCTAATGAGCTAGTATGTGGAAGTGTTACAGTGGAATTGGATTTCTTAGAGTTATATCATGAATAGGTTAGAATTAAGAGCACTTAAAATACTTCCTGAAGAAACTTCTGAATAAATGGTGCCATCTTGGAAGCATAGGAATAGTTGCAACGGTGGCCCCAAGCACAGTTTCCCTTATCCCATCTTCTCGAAAGGGTTATGCTATGACTTTTTCCAGATAAGTCAACTGACGCAGACCTGTCTACAGGGGGAGGTAATGAATGGAGACACATATGTTCTCTGTAGCAATGAAATTGTTATCCTAATTTCTAGGTAGTCCCCAGGTTAAGGACACCCAGATTACAGATGACTTATAGTTAAGAACAGAGCCTATTATAGCAAAATTCAAGTTAAATGCACAACTATTCAAGTTAAATATACAATATTACTTATACAGTATTATACAACAACACTTACATACAAATTCAATTTAAGGACAGGCCTTGGGAACGGAACTCGTTCTTAAATTGGGGACTACCTGTATACTTATTAATGAGTAATATAATTTTAACTGAACCAAAGCTTATGGAAAACAGCTATATTGTTTTCTGCAGTATACAGACTGTTCCTGAAGGACTATTTTCCTGAAGAAGAGAAGAGTAACAGTTGTCCCATACAAGGTGGCAAAGACCTGTTCTTTGTAAGCCTGAATGTTCAAATCAGGTGGATTTAAGTTGAGCACCAGCTGACACCTTCTGACAATAGAAGCAGTTCTGCAACAGAACAAATGGCTGGAGGGCAGAGATTCCACTTTATTTAAGGTTTTTGAGCGGAGCTTGGACATTCACATTTGGGGATTCTCACATTCTTGGAGTTAAGGAAATGTTGAAATTAAGTTAGCCAGATAGCCTACAAAGATTGGACTAGTTGGTTCTCACAAAGTCCTTCCAGTGCTGTGGTTCTATGAATGACCCCCTCCTCCCCAAATGCAGTAGAACTTACCTCCAAACAAGCATGCATGAGACTGTGCTATACACTCCAAAACAAATTGTTCTTAGCATCTTTACCCATTGCATGAAAGTATATTCTTTTCTTAAGCCATTCATTTTGTTGTATATGAACAGCAAAGGATAGCACAATTGGAGAAAGCCATCATTTCTAGCTCTGTGTGAATTTAATAGCAAACTTTTTCTCTCAGCTGCACCTTGAATATTATTCAGTAATTTGAGTTGCTTAAAAACAGCTGAATACAATTTTCTGTTCCCCCCCCCCTTTCTTTTAGGGGAGATGCATCATTTTGAAATAATGGTGAACATTATTGATACAGAGTTCTTAAAAACAGGAATTAACGTTTAGTTTCTTGAGGAAGAAACTTATTTCAGTCATGGAACAAATTTACTCCAGAAGTCATGTGTTAAATCTGAGTTGGAGGTTGGTATCCAAGAGGTCAACGACCTCAAGTATGGCCAGGAACCGTTCCTTTTCTAATATTTTATGAATATGTGAATAAAAGCCCATGTTGCCTCCTGATAAGTATTACAGGTAGCAGACAAGATTCTCTGCATGTGATCCCTTTCCCTGGTGTTTGTGTTATTAGATATTTCTAGATGAAGGAAGCACTACATCACTATTTGTCTTTTACATTTGGGTTTGTGGCTGTGTTTTGCCCTTGACCTGTCTCCCGTAAACCAGGGTGTAGCTCCACATTTCATGACTTCTCTGATTAGCTTATCTCTACACCTCTGCACTCAGACCATCCATAATGTCACAACCGTCTGTCAATTTATGGTTGATTATACCACAATAAAGTACTGCGAGTTTCTTACAAGACATACATATTCCTAGGAACATAATTAAAACTTGCTGTACCTCTCCCTATACATACAGGTAAGTAGAGAGTTTGAGGATTATGCAGCATATATAAAAAAATTGCTTTGAGGACCATGTAACAGGAGAGTGGGAAATTTTTTAAAAAAAACGTATTACACTTACATTTTCTGAAGCTCTTTTCCCCTCTTTTACTTCACCAACTTCAGTTACGTGCTGATGTTAAAAGTGGGCATTGAAGTTGATAGCCCTGTCCTGGTCCATATTAAGTTCCACAAAGTTATCATCCTAGTTTCTCACCTATTTCTCAAATAGAGAATTCTGAATCAGTTCCAAATTTGGTATGCACATTACTTTTAGTGGAAAGGTAAAGCTTTTATTTACTTAGGACTTCAGAGTAATAATTTGTAACAAACTCAGTTTACTTCTCCCAGTTTCAAAAAACAGACCATGGAAAAGATCAGTGGAGTTATTTGAGACAAAATAAATGTGGAAGAGACAAGCAAGATCTGATATGCTGAAATAAACCACATTTCTCTGATGTGCACTTTAAAACATTACATGCAAATCTCCAATGAGATAAATTTCCAATGTGAGAGTGACATAATTGTGCCAAGTTCTGATTGTCACTAAAAGAATTGTAAAAGTGATGCAAAAACACTTGCAACAAGGGATGGTCTAGCCTTCCTTACATCCAGCCAGAAAGTTCATTAATCAGTTAAATTAAAATTAAGAAATTCAACTCTTTTCACTGAATTTGAGTTTTGTAAAATAAGATGTTAACTGGACTTTAATTCATAAAAATTATGCCATAATAAATGCATTAATATTCATAGCAATAACAAGATTTTTTTTCAGCAGAGTGAAAGTAGAATGATTGCAGGAAGAGAAAGTTCAAGTCTTGTATGAAAAAGTATTAGATTGATCAGCCAACAGAACATAGGAAAAATCATATGTAAAGAAAGATGATGCTGAAAAGATGTTCCAGAGTGGCACATGTGGATAATGGAAGTCAGGCACATGTGAGAATAAATGGAATGTTTAGGAAGAGGTTCAATGTGAAACACAGAATAAGACAACAATGTGCAATGTCTCCTTGGCTATTTAAGACATCTATGGATAAAGGTATAAAGAAAGTTACCCAAAATAAGGGGAAATGATTGCACATATAAGCACCTTTCTACCACTTCATTTTATCAAAGAAAGAGAACATAAAATTGCATGATTTTATGTTAGAGGATTTATGAAGTGTGTATAGTAAAGCAGCACTGATGGTCAAGCATCAATGGGGGTTGAACGTTGGACTTAATACAAATGCCAGCAATCAGTACAAAAGAAATATGTTGAGACGGATTTAGCATATTGAGAAAATGCATGAAGCTTGAATCACAAAACAAATTTAGGAAGGAAAAATAATTAGGTCATGAAGAAGTTGGAGTTGGGTGGAACTGGAGAGACAAGAAGTTTAAAGAACAAAAGGCAATGTACAAAGTGATACATGGATGTGGTGGAAAAAAGGGTGCTTTGCAAGGGCAGAAAGGCGTGGAGAAGCATAGCAAATGACAACTAGATTTTGCTTTCTTTTCCTTTCTCTCTAATTTCTTTTAGCAATTAATTTCTAGTCATCTCCCAGCTACTAAAATAATCAAGTCAATTTGCTTTTGTTAAGCATGCGAGTTTAATACATGTTCTTTGGCTAACTGCCAACTCCAATTTGAATGATTTTCATCTTTGCATTTATAAAAAGTCTTCTTTTACTGGTTTGTATGTAGTTTTAGTACCGTACTCTTATGCTGTTATATTTTCAATTTTCCCACACATTACCTTACAGCAGTGTTGTCCAAACTTGGCCACTTTAAGATGCTGGCTGGGGAATTCTGGGAGTTGAAGTCCACTCATCTTAAAGTGGCCAAGTTTAGACAACACTGCCTTACAGCTTCTGAGCCAGTGCACTACATTCTTTCTCATGCTCTGACAACCTGCAAGGTTTGTCAGACAGCAGGCCAGAAATGAGGTTATTGCTGTCTCTCCATCCTTTTTTAAAAGTCTTGCTTCCTATTGTAACCAATGGAAAAGAGAAAAGCAACTTAGACCAGCACCTTTGTGTGACTTCAGGGGAGAGTGAAAAGGGCTATCATGCCCCAGGATGACTCTGAAGCCTTTAAGACTTCAATCAGATTTTAAAAAAAAAGACAGGCAATGATAAAACACACTTTAGATTTATTCAGCAGCAGCATATTCCAGTTTTCTTTTTCTAATCAAAGTACCTATCAAGGCAACAAAAACATAAAAACAGGGATAGCATTTCACTTTGAAAATTCATATATATTCAAAGAGCAGAGGTCTGGACTTATACATTAATAGTTAGACCAGAAACATGAAACAAAACAACAGGTTAAATATTCCTGGAGTGGTGCACAGATTTTCCTTAAAGGGATCAAATGATGCCTACTAAAACAGTTAAACAGTTCTTTAATCAAGTGTTTTGGATAGCCAGTTACTATCAGTTTTATAAAATATGAAGGACTGGTAAAACTTCAGTCTAGAACAGAATTATTTCACTGATAATCCGGAGAGGTTCTCCAATCAAAAGGTAAACTTTCAATAAAAAATAAAATTTGTGCCATTTTGTTTAGTTTTGTTCCTCAAAACAGTTAGCTATTCATCTTCTATATGATATAAAAAGAGGGTCATTTTTTTCATGGACTCTTGCATATAAAACAGAGAGGAGAGATGCACAGTAACACCAGTGCATATTTAGCAGAGTCTGCCTATAAATATAGTTCCAAAAGTCTTGGCAATTCAGTAGATGGTGACTATGCTCTCCTCTATATTATTTAGTATAATTATTTTATATGGAGGATTTATCCCTAGTGATACGATTTTAGAATATCAACATCAACAACCTGATAATCTTTTAGAAATTTACAAATGTACAGCATATTTATAACATTACTTTCAGAGTGTCAGTGCAAAGATATACATATAGTACACTGTGATAATTGCTCATAAAAATAGGCATTGGCGTGTGTAAAAAAAGAAAAAGAAGAGAACAAGGCATCGTTTTGACACATGTTTCCACCTAAGGCTAAAAATATTTCTTCACAGAAATGTGAGCCATTTTTTCCTTCTGTTTACAAAAAATGTATGTGCAAATGGTTGTGCCTAGAGATTCCCTAATTGAACCAGTTATACAATAGAATCCTCTTTGACTAGGTTGACAGTGTCTTTAAATGAATCTTCAGTTGCTGAATAGGCTAACGGTGGGTCTCTTTTCAAAACAATCTTCTGGGGCAGTGATGGAGAGGAGGAAGGGACACTTTCGGCTTCTCCTTGCTGTTCTTTCTCCATCTGAAATAATAAATACATGGTAGAATAGAGTCATCAGGGCTTCTTATGCTTTGTAATGTGGTCAGTCAGCCACACAACACTCACTCATGTTTGTGCAGCTACTCTATTTGGTTTATTCTAATTCCTGCATGCAGGTATATTCATCCATTATCATTACTTTAACATCCATGTTCGTAGATTACCGCTTAAATGCAGTGTAAACATTTTAGAGCATGAATGAAGAATGAGTGGGAAATTTCTGCAGGAGACACAAGAACGAGACAAAAATGTTGCAGACAAAGGAACTTTGTGAAAAAATGGGTCAGTGGGAAAGTTGAATCTCAAAACTGACAAGAAGACTCTAGGCTGATGAGGTAACAAGAACATTGAAATCTCTGTTCTCTGTAAACTAAAGAATTTGCTGAATGTTACAATTATGTAAAAAGCAGCTGGACAAGGCCCAAGAGATCTAAGTTGACCAATACCAGGGAAGACTTTTGAGGCCATAGGTGTGCCACCAAAACTCTGACCTCTGAAAAAATCCATCATGCCCTGAGAGAAGACCTCTGCTCTATGACTGGTTGTGTGTAAATATCAACAGAGAGTATCTATAATAAATATCTATCTATCATCTCTCTCTCTCTCTCCCTGCCTCCCTCCCTCTAAGTCAGACTTGACCCCTGCACAAGTTCATGAAGTTTTCTAGGCAATATTTTTTGGAAGTGGTTTGCTATTGCCTTCTTCCTTGGGCTAAAAAACAGTGACTGGCACAAAATCACCCAGTTGCCTAATTCAGTACTAGAACTCAGGTCTCCCTGCTCCTATTCCAGTGAGTTAACCAGAAGAACAAAGTAGCTCTCCTTTCATAATTTACACAGAACTGAACCCTTGTATTAGTCTCATGCTTGGAATAGTCAGTATTCCACTCTAATACAGGACTGATTACCCTGGCCAATTTGGGGCCTGGGGGTGGTATGGACAACTAAAAAAAAACTGTGCTTGACTTCGTGCATAGCAATTCTGGGCATAACAGCAGCTCTTATTTCCAGAATTAAAGGCAATGTGTGTCTCCCTGCTCTAAAAGAGGCTCCAGAGCAAATCTACCTTGTTTCCCTGGGACAGAGGGAAAATGGCACCAGTTCCTGAAGTAGCCTTAGTGAATTTTTCTCTCATTTTCTTCAACAAATAGAGAAATTTGCAACACAGGAAGGAGAAAGAATATGGGGGAAAAGCTCTCCTTTTATTTTCCCACTTTTGTAGGGATTAATACATTGCTCAATGACATCCCTCATTATCAAGGATAGAATATTGTAAAGTATCAACAATTTAAAAATTAATATTGTTTTGCTAAGTAGGAATGTGAAACTATACAACCTTACCTCTGAATAGATGGGATTTTCAAAGTTAGTACTTTGTTTCATTTTTCTTTTAAAGAAGCTCCATTTTGATTCCTGAAATATTTTTTAAAAAATCATTTGAAACTAGTAATTGCTTTGGTACAGTGATGAATCAGTAATTCACAAGTGATCCTTCAAAACTTCCTTTGTTGGAAGCAGACAAGGAACTTAGCCCCTCTTATCCCTGGCTATGGTGTCCTGAACAGCCACTGGTGAAAAAGGTTAAGTTAGAAGCAAAAAATTGTGGCCTCCTGCTGTTTAATTTTTGGGAATTTGCTATTAAGAAAACAATCTAAAACAAAGTTTTAAAACAATAACTAAAAAACTCAGCTGCACAATTAATAAATGCCACAATAAAAATCCTTAATAACAAAGTAATACAAAATGAAAATCAGTTCCATCCACTTTGAGCCTTAGTTCTGCCTGTTTCGGGGGTGTGACTCTCCGCACGCCTGCATAAGATTTTGGAGCAATGGAGATGACATAGTTCTGCTTTCAGTGAGTGAACAAGCAATACCCAGAGGAGAAAGGCTCTCTAGTTGATGGGGCTGAGATAAAGATGTCATACAGATAAAGTGAGGCCACGTACCATACGTATCTTACTAATTACAGAAGAATTAAGCCACAGTTTCCAGTCGGGATGCCATGTTAAACTGCATCTTATGTAACTGTCATTTCAGCAGTAAAATCAAGATGACCAAAGATGGCTAGAAGAGGCACTTGGCTTGCTCTCAAACCCAAAACTAAACCAAAAGCTATCAGTTTAAAATTGTTTGTTTTGCGTAAGATCAAACTGAGTATTGTGAAACCCAGGGAGCAAGAAAGGATATAGGAAGAGACAGGGAAAAGATGCATGTGTTAACAGTAAGCATCTTCCTTTCTATATATAAAAAAAAAGATCACACAATGTATCTAAATGATATTCAGCACTGTGGAAGATGTGCATATTCATACACCAAGCATAGTAAGGTACAAAATCTTTCATCTGAGGAAAGTATAAAGCACAGTTCCTCCCACCCCACAACCCACCCTCCCTTCTTCCCATCTGATCCTGCCGTATCTTGCACCACCCCTTTCTGTTACCTGGCTAGTTTCTGTAGTTGCAGAAGGCTGAGCTGCATCAACAGATACAGACGTAGCGTACATTGGATTCTCAAAGTTTTCATTTCCTCCACTAGTGGAAGCAGTTACCTGTTGTCAAAGATAGTTTGGGAGGATTGAAGAACAAACGAACTACAGAACGGTTAAAAGGAAAGGAGATTGGGGAAATGACATGTAAATGGATACTAAGGTAAGGGGGGAGGGGTTAAAAAAAAATCCTCTCCTTACTTTTGTTGGAGAGGCTATCATCACATTGCCAGCTCTGGTGTCTTTCGTTGCGTACATAGGGTTCTCAAATGTAATGGGCTGCTTCCCAGTTTCCAAAGCAAAGTTTTCATTCTGAAAACAATCGTTATAGATTAGTTCAAGGTTGAATTTACAATTTGTAATTCTTTAACGCAATGTATAATAAAATACACAAAAAAAGAAATGCTGTGGGCAAGAGCAGTGCAAATATTAATCTTACATAGATTAACCTTTCAGCTGTTTTTTCTTTTTTAAATAGACTCTTCTGGCATATATTCAGTCTAGCAGGCACTTCGGCACTATTAGGTAAAATTAGGCAAGATTATTATCAAATGAAACCACTGCTCCTGAGTAAGTGCAAACTGACACTTCATAAATCATTTGCTAGGAAAAATAAATGCATGTCTTCTCCAGCCACTGCAACATACCCTGCCAGAGAAACAAGGTCTTATAAAAACAAATAATTGTTTGGCAATAAAAGAGCCAAAGCAATTTCGCTTCAATAGGTACCTCGCCAGACTTCAAAATAATGGCAAGTGAACCAGATACGTAGAACTGTTTAGGTCTCATGGTAGAAAAAGGGCTATATTAGGTGGATAGGGATGGGCAGGGGAGTTCAACCTTGTTTTATATTATGACCTTCCTTTCTGCTCAGTGTGGAATCAACTAGTAAGTAGCACAGGATGCACATTCAGCCTCAGATGGACTTGGGAAATTAGCTGCCCTAAGTTGGCAAGGAGATCAAAGGTATCATTTAAAAATGAGCTCCCTTAATGAGATGTCATGGTAACTGAAACAATGTTTCTCAACACTAATGAGGAAGACCAAATAGGAATTAGTGTTATCACTGCCAAGGTCAAGCCCTTGTTTTGAAGGATGACAGGATTGAGTAAGACTAATATTTCTTCTTTAAATGGCAAGGCAGCAAAAGCAGGAGACCATAAGGCATGAAATCATATTCGTGCGAAGACAGTAATAAAAATTGGAGTTGGTCTGGGGCCCCCTTGCATTGAAAAAACAGTACTGCAGACTAAGGACCTTCAACCTTCTTTGACAGGTAGAAAAATTCCACACTTAGAGTCTTGAGACATGTTATAAGTGCTCTCACAAAATGCTCTCATGGCAGATGATCAATCAGAAGACCAAACTTATGGGGACCAAGAGAAGAGGCTCTCATCTCCTAAGAGGCCAGACTTAAGAGAGCTTCATTTAGAGAAGATTAAAAAACAGTCTTACCATTTGCATTGCTCTGTCAATGGAAGATTCAGCTCCAAAACCAGATACATTAATGTCCATTGACACATCAGCCCCAGGTCGGAAAGTTACTCCATTGCCATTTTCCGTGGACTTTACAAGACTACTTAAACTTCAAAAACAAATTTATTTTTAAGTGACAAAAGACTTTATAATAGAAGTTTTAATATATTTTAATGCATCATTCTTTGAAATGGATGCAGAAACAGTTGTCCATCAAATGCAAAAATAAAACTGAGCTTTTTTTTCTTTTTAAAAGAAAAGGCACCATATTCAGAAGCCTCCATTGGAACCTTAGCTGAGATGACCTCTGTGGTTAGTCAACTGTCTTTGGAGATAAAGAATGCCAGAATTAGCTGATTCTGTATATAAAGGGAAATACTACACTGTTCAATCCTAAATATTTTTACTATCATGCTTGATCAACTGCACATTCAACTGTTGATAAAAACGGTGCACGTCCCTGGTGTATGGAATGCTCCATTGAGTGAAATGTTCCTTAGACAGGTCCTTGGTGCCCCAGCAAGCCCTGCACATGCACTTGTGGTGCTGCCCCTTCCATATGGAAGTTTGAGTATAAATGGCAGGACAAATAAGACTCTACTAGATTAAAGAAACAAATAGCATAGCCCCAAATATGGGGGATGGACAGTTCAGGGGCAGCTAATTGGCAATCAGTTTTTGATGAAGACTTCAGTAAGAGCAATTCAAGCCATCATCTCTTAAGCAAGGACATGTGTTTTGATGTTATGATTCACAAAGGAAAAGATCAGAACTCTCAGTAGAGTGCACTCTTCTTTGCTACAAGGGTGGGCAACAAGTGACTCTCCAGAGTGACTCTCCAGAGATTATTGGATCACTACTTTCATCCCCCGTTATCACTGGCCATAAAGTTGAAGAGTTCAATGACATCTGCAGGACTCCATGTCATCCACCCTTACTTTAAAATAACAGCTAGTTTCAACTCATATGTACGTTGACCTGAATACTGTGGGGCTTTTTTCTGAGTAAATATGTACTG
Source organism: Python bivittatus (assembly GCF_059951505.1). Classification (NCBI taxonomy): domain Eukaryota; kingdom Metazoa; phylum Chordata; class Lepidosauria; order Squamata; family Pythonidae; genus Python; species Python bivittatus. The sequence goes on from NW_028277075.1 coordinate 106,242,166, forward strand.
GATTGCACTGCAAAGCATTTGCTTTTGCAAGGAAAAGAGAGAGAGAGAGAGTGCTTGACAAAGCATGAATGGTTTTCTTGCTGACAACAGAGATCATCACAAGCCATGCTTAACCCTGCAGAAATCCCAATGGCTTTGGGGAATACTGTTTCTTGAGACCAGATCAATCTTCATTCCAAATGATACCTACCTTGGAAGTTTGGGAAGGGCAGGTAGCAGAGATCCTGTCCTTCTATAATTGAAAAAGCCACCCACGCCCAGTGCTCCAATGATGATGATCAGAATGACAGTCAATAAAGCAGCCACTGCTGCTACCAGACAAGGAAGAAAAAAAAAAGCGTAAGTGAACAATAGGGAAGCTGCAGCTAAAACTCAGAGGCTGCTTCACCAGCTACTGAGAAACAGGAACTTATTTAAAAGGTTTCAGGCCTCTGACTGATGGCTTAGCACAAAAATACATTTCAAAGCTTACTTGTCCCGGGAGGTATTCCTTTTGATAGGCCCACTTCGCAGTAATTTCCAGTGTAGCCCGAGGAGCACCTGGAAAATGAAAACAAGATGCTTGACTGGAACTGACAGTAGAAAAGTCCGTTGTATTTATTACATTCTTAGGAAGGTTTTTTTTTAAAAAAGAAAGATGGCGTGGTTTTTTAAAACCAATTTCTTGGTAATTATATGTTTCACTGGTAGCACAGACACACAAACACACACACAGAGCCACAAAGCAGCTTGCTATTTCTTTGGAAATGAGCATGCTGGAATGCTGAGTCACAACTGATGGCATTTGGTTTTTCACAATAAAGGGGATTTGATTTCAATGGAGCACCAGTGGCCCCTACAGGTTCAGCTGAATGTAAAAATGCTTTGGTTGTCCAGGTTTTCTTTGAATCTGAATAAATTGCTCTTTGCTCTTTTGGACTTTTAAAAATCACTGAATTCCCAATTCCCATATTTGGGAACTGCTCTTGATTTGTGATAGGACCTGTCAATTCATCACTCCAGATACCTTTAGGAATGACCTATTTAAAAATGTAACAGATGAACAAAAGCTCCATCGGTGTGGGATGTTACTTCCTGAGCAATACCATTCCACTGCCCCTAGCTAACCTTGACTAATCTTGAAAAGCTAAGCAAGGTCAGACCTGGTTAATATTTGGATGGGAGATCACCAGGAAATTCCAGGACGATGGACTAGACTTGATTCCTAGAAGGCAGCAATGGCAAAACTACTTCTTTGCTGTTGCCAGAAAGCTGCACAGATATGTTCATGAAATCACTGACTGGACTTGATAGAACTCAAAGCAAAGTCTCTTTCATTTTACTGGGGTGGGGTGGGTGCATATTAGAATATATCCAAACAATAGCTGACCTCTTCCCCTTTGGCATGCTACTTTACTAGGCACAGCAAGTATTTTAGGTACAGTAAATATTCTATCCCCCTCTCCTAATTTGAAATGGCACAGAATTATAGAGGAACGTAGCAGCGTGAGATTTCTGTTATGAAGGAGTGATTTAAAAAAAGCAAGACATAAATAAATGCAGTGACCAGCTCCTTCAGGTAGCATGTGATCATAGTCACTCTGATCAAAATAATCACACAGGCATAAGGCTTCCTGTGTGAGAGTGGGGCCCAACCTCTGTGGAGCGCATTCCGTGGAGGACTTTTCTGTTTCCTGAGATCCCCTTCAGAATGGTATTGATCACACATCAGTTGCAGAGGTGGCTGGCACATCGCTTACAATCTAAGTGGCAGAGTGGGCTTCCGTTGTCTTGACGGTTCTTTCACTCATTCAGTGCACAAAAGAACTACCTGCCTGTACCACATTTATAGCATATTTACAACTCTCATTTTATTCATTCACTTATTTCATTTATTTAATTCCATTTTGATGCCACCTAATTCCAGCAGACTCTGAGTGGCTCACAACAATAAGAGTCACATAAGAACAACAACATGCAAAGAATCAACTGGGACAAGTACAAAAATAACTACAAAATAATCACAAGAAGCAATCCAAACAACAAAGCAAAACAGAGACTATCTGCCACCTCTGAACCATTTCCTCTTACTACTGGCTATGCCTGATTCTGTTTTTCATAAAGCTACAAAACTATATTTTCCATCATCTTTAACCTGGCTGAAAAGGTTCTGAGAGACAGGCAATCAGCAACATGAAGTTTGGAAAACGTCTCTGAAGTTAGAAAGTGCAATTGGCCAGACTGGGCAGAGAATTGCAGCCCACCAGGCCACATGTGTGTGATTGCAGGGGCCATGTGAGTAGTCCCAGTCTTGTATTTCCCAGCGGCTTCTGCCACCAAAGAAACAAGCTGCTGCTCAGTTTTAAAAGATCTTCCCTCCTTGGCAGTAGGAACATCCCCTTTTCACTCGTTGCCCCATCCCCAGTTTCAGTCACTTGCATTCCTCATGTCAACGAACCTGCCCTTTTCCAATGTGGCAGCTTCTCCCCCTGCCCGTGCCCCTCTCTTGCTTGACATGAGTCATGGAGGCACGACAGAGGGGCACTCCTTCTTCCTCAAGGAGCCTAGATTACGGAAGATTACCCGCAGAGGTTTGCTTAGTCTGCTTTTTGATGGGCAACAAAGACAACATTGCAGGATCTGTTTAGGAACCACAACTACTAGTTCTTGGCCAGGAATAGTTTATGGAAATTTCTTCAATCATCCCATCTCCATGAAATATTGTAATATGATCTGATGATTTCTAGTTAGTGGTGGGAGGGGGAGGGGAAGGAGGAGATTGGATTCTTAATCTTTCTTATTAAACTGCTACTAATTCTTGTTGCTACTTACATTTTGTCTGTGAGCTTCTCTTTAGAAAAAGACATTTTTGCAAGAACAAGTGCCTTCTCTGGGCTAAAGCCTACCATGGGTTTCTGCAGCATTTGTATGCAGGGGCACCCATCAGAGTTTGCTGCCTACATCGGAATGAATGCCACATCACAGCACGGTGCCATAAGCGCCAGTGCTTTAGGGCATCCACCAATGTCATGACACAGGTCCAAAAGAGGTGTCATAACATCGCAATGCTGCTTTCATCATTCTGCCCCCCCTTGCCCACCACACAGACAATGCTGTTTGTACATGTTGTTTGGCTTGTTAAGTTATTCTTGGTCCATTCATAAAGACATACTTGCATTTAGGAAGCTCGCTTTCATCAAAATAGCATGTTCCTCCGTACAAACATCTACAAGCCGGTGGCATTGTTGGTGGAGGTTCAATAGCTATGAAAAATGAAAGACATGCATTATACATATCCCATAAAGCATAATTTATTCACTGCCAATAACTCTGAAGAATTTAAATCAGGATTATTATTATTATTATTACTACTACTACTACTATTTGGCCTAGCCCAAGGTTCTATTTACAGTTTGTTATGTATATATGCCACTTTCTTTTATGTGAGGTTCAGAGTGGTAAGCAATACCTTACGTAAAGATATCTCTACCTTGCCACGTGCCTGTTAATAAAATATAATAACAAAACAGCAATGTCTGAGGTCAGCTGACAGTGAAACTAACCAACAAAATAGCCTTGAATCCGCTATTTTCTTCAGCTAGTGAGAACAGCATCCCCAAGGGGGGGGGGGTCTCTACAAGCAGCTCCCATTGGTAGAAACACGTGTGTGTGTGTCGGTGTGTGTGTGATTTCTGCCAATTTCCACCCGCCCCCCGCCCTTGGCTGTTCCCAGCCCCACTTCCCTAATGTGTCCCTCAACTTTTCAAAGCACATTTTCAGTGTGCTGGGGGAGACAAACTATACTTCTTCCATGACTGGTGTGGGTCTTCCGGGCTGTGTGGCCGTGTTCTGGAAGTTTTGTTTCCTAACGTTTCGCCAGCACCTGTGACTGGCATCTTCAGAGTGCAGGGGCACAGACAGGAGCAGTTCTCTCTGTGCCCAGGGTGATGTGACCCCTTTGTGGGTATTTATAGAGATCTGGGGGGAAAGGGGGATTGGGGGTGTGTGGGGGGTTGGGTTACTGAGTGGCTGCTTGTTTTGGTGTCAGAATCTGTGTATCTTCCTGGGGATTAGGCAGGGTTTTTTCTTCTATTGAATTGTTAACGAGGGGCTGCTGGGGGTGATTAGCAAGTTCATTGTGTGAACTGTTCACATGTCCTCGTGGTTGAGCTGAGTTTGTTGACCTTTTGCAGGCTGTATTTTTCAGGATTGGTAGCCAGGTTTTGTTGATTTTTAGACTCTCCTCTTTTTTATTGAAACTGTGCTGGTGTTTGTGAATCTCAATGGCTTCCCGGTATAGCCTGGTATAGTGGCTGTTGGTGTTGTCCAGTATCTCTGTGTTTTCAAATAGGATTTTGTGTCCAGTGTGCTTGAGAGCATGTTCAGCTACTGCAGATTTTTCTGGCTGCTGTAGTCTGCAGTGTCTGCCCGCAACTGCATGGTATGCGGTATACTCCTGCGGCGGTGAGGGGATCCCTTTTGTCCCCTCACCGCTGCAGGAGTATACCGCATACCATGCAGTTGTGGGCAAGTATACATCGGGGCCACAAAACGCAGCATCCATACTAGGATAAAAGAACACGAAAGACACTGCAGACTACAGAACCAGAAAAATCTGCAGTAGCTGAACATGCTCTCAAGCACACTGGACACAAAATCCTATTTGAAAACACAGAGATACTGGACAACACCAACAGCCACTATACCAGGCTATACCGGGAAGCCATTGAGATTCACAAACACCAGCACAGTTTCAATAAAAAAGAGGAGAGTCTAAAAATCAACAAAACCTGGCTACCAATCCTGAAAAATACAGCCTGCAAAAGGTCAACAAACTCAGCTCAACCACGAGGACATGTGAACAGTTCACACAATGAACTTGCTAATCACCCCCAGCAGCCCCTCGTTAACAATTCAATAGAAGAAAAAACCCTGCCTAATCCCCAGGAAGATACACAGATTCTGACACCAAAACAAGCAGCCACTCAGTAACCCAACCCCCCCCACACACCCCCAATCCCCCCCTTTCCCCCCTCCCCTCAGATCTCTATAAATACCCACAAAAGGGTCACATCACCCTGGGCACAGAGAGAACTGCTCCTGTCTGTGCCCCTGCACTCTGAAGATGTCGGTCACAGGTGCTGACGAAACGTTAGGAACAAAACTTCCAGAACACAGCCACACAGCCCGGAAGACCCACACCAGTCATCGTATGCCGGCCGTGAAAGCCTTCAACAGTACATTATACTTCTTCCATTTTGCCAACAAAAGCCTGCCATGTTTAATTCTTTTTTTAAAAAAATACTTATTTAAAAGCAGACTTAATTCAGGAACATCTTATGCCAGCATACAAGTAAAATAGATAAAGTAAATAATATAAATAAGTAAGTAAATAAATAAATCACCACTGTGTGCAAAGGGATTTTTTTTTTTGAACAATTAATCTTCTGTAACCCATATAAAAAATGGAACAATTAGTACCATGTATCAGACAGAAAACACCATGGAAATGCTTAAGAGAATTTTACAGCACCTGACAGCAAGTGATTAATATAGGAAGTGAAATGCTCAACAGATCTCATGAGAAATGTCCTCTTAACTCTAAATACACAATTTTGCACAATGGAAACATATACATTACATTACATTGTTAATATAGGAGTATCTTGGCAAGCCTCATATTTATGAGTAGGCGTAAACTCTGAGGGTCTTCACACCAAGGAATGGAGCCAGAAGTAACTGGGAGAAATACATGCTGCAATTTTAGTTATAAGTACTGCAAAGTAGGAGTGAATAGTTCTTTGTTAGCTAGGAGGCCACATTTAATGTCTCTTGAAAGGTAAGATCTCACCGAGCAGCTCCTAAGGAAAAGTGAGTGGGTTGAAATACAAATATGGGAGGGCATTTCCAATTTTTTTTAGAAAAGAGTAAGGGTAGAACCATTTCCTCCCTTTCTGAAAACTGTGTCAAACTTATTTTAGGGTTTATATAATGTGTTTTTCTCACTTAGAATGGTGGGAAACTGCATTGCTGCTATATTTCTGGACAGATATAAGGCATCATCATGTTTCTGAATGTTCCCTATGGGGAAAAAGATCCTTATAAATAGAAAATTGTTACAGTGGAAAATATTTGGACTAATATTTTTCTGTCTGATCTCCTGGCTTTTTGACTGCAGAGAGTTTATTTGGAGATACAGTCTAAGAGGCAACTTCCTTGTTCTTCAAACCAAAGTACTATTCACTCATTGTCTTGGTTCCATATGTGCATCAGATTTAACTCAGGAAAACTCTGTCTCTTCTGAAAAAGAAGGATGTTCAGCAACTCCCCTCACCTGCATCACATTCTACTGAGCTGCCTTCGACGAAACGAGCCCCTTGTGGGCAAGCACAGGAATATCCCCCAGGTCTCAACAAGCAGAGGTGGCTGCAGACATCTTTGCATGGATTGGACACTGCAGAGACAACAGAAGATGCAACAGAATGCCTTTCAGAAGACTCAATATGCCAATCAGAGGAACTCACTGGAAACATGGAAGCAGCAAGATAAACTCAGAACAGATACAGTGCTCCTTGGTCTCCTGCACTTGGTTCCAAGATTAGGAACATTCTTTGGCCTTGCATTCCCTTTCCCCTTTCCTTTTTCTCCCTGGCCAGGGCAGGCGTTCCTCCTTCCTTTTCAGTTTTAGAGATTACTATAGTTCATATTACTTCTGCATTGGTGTTTTCATTATTTCAACCCAAGGTATAGATGAGCGAGAAAAAAAGGAACTTTGCTAAATATTGTTTTTAAAAATACTGCCACAGTCAGGTGTCCAATTATGGGAAATTGCAAATCCCAAAGGGAAAGGGACAAAGCTTAAACAAGATGAGAAGTGGAGGGAACAGACATTTGTGCCAAACACTCCCAAGTTAGGCAAGTGAGTGTTACCGTGCCTGCACTAAACTGGTGGCAAGAAACCAGGCACCAGAAGTTCTAGTCTTGTGAACAACATTGTGTTTTACCCCATTTCTATTTAGGGCATACACCCAAGGTTAACTACCAGTTATTTTAACTATATTTTTAAACACATATCCCAATTCCTACCTCCTAAGCGAAACTGCCTTGCCCTACAAAGCATCAAAAGGCAAGGACATAGACGTTTCTATGTCTAGGATGGTGGTGAAGGCAAGAAATGATCTCATTCCTGCCTGCGCCATAAGAAAAATATGATGTGTGAAGGACATATGGCAGTCATAAAATAAAAGCAAGATGCTTCCTCTCTAGCTTGTAAGCAGCTCCTTGCACAATTTGAGATACCCAGTGCCATTCTTCCTTTTAGCCTATTTCTGAATGACCAAAATAAGAGACACTGACATGGATAAAGGAAGAGACACGTGGATGGCCAATGCTCCTCAGGAAGCAACCTCAGGTACACATTGGGTTACTGTAACCACAAATTGGTGATCTGGGAGACCACTTCTCCCTGATTATGTTTACCCATCCCATTAGGTCCAGTAGAAGAGCCACGTTCCAGGTCCCATTTATTATGGAGTGCCATTTGGCAGGGCCCAGGAAGAGAGCCTTTTCTGTTGTGGTGCCTGTCCTTTGGAACAACTTCCCCCAAGAGATTACACTGGCTCGAGCCCTGTTGGCCTTTCGTAGCCCTTAAATACTTGGTTCGGTCACTGGCCCTGAGGATCAGGAGCTGTGGCTGAGCCCATACAATGGCTGTGTTGATTTGTTATTGATGAGTTTGTCTTTACTGTGGTTGCTGTTTATCTGTGTTTGGCCATTTCTTGTTTTTTATGCTTTTTTTTTTTTTTAACTATTGTTAGCTGACCAGAGTCATGAACTTGAGATGGGCAGCTATATAAATTGAAATAATAATCAGTTGAAATAATAAATAAAAAATAAATAAATGGTGGGACACAGTGAAAGAATTAATGTTGTGCCATAATCTGCCTTGCAATTTCTATAGGTTTTCATTCCCAGAAAAAGATGCTTCTATTCTTCTACCATATTCTTAAGATGCTTGAGAGTTCATTTCAAATTTCTTTTGGTGGTACTTTTGAGCTTATTTTATTGTTGAAAGTGATGAAATGTCCAAGGGCTACTGATTTTCTTTTTCAGTTATACATATTTCCATCCCTCTGAAACCTCCCTAGCTGCTGATCCTTCCCAGCGTAAAAAAGGTCATGACCTCACTTGGAAATAATGGAAGTGTGAAAAGCCCAGGAAGTTCTTGAATGAAAGAAAGTTTATTCACATACACTTCAGTGCTTTGGCCACCTTCTTATCAGTAATTGCAAGAATGTCAGATTCAACCCATGCAAATTTCACCCAAATTATCTTTTCCTGGAAAAGAAATTTTGAGAGCTTAGGAGGGTAGAAAGTTGGAGGTAAAACTTAGTCGTTTGTTCCTTCCTTCCTTCCTCCCCCCCTGAGTTGTGGGAGCTCTGGCAGGAAGCTATTGGTCTTCTTGAAAAGGTAGAGCCAAATACTGAAGGGGATTTGCAAACTGGATGGTTTTTTTCCCCTCTGATGGGTGACTCACATTCTTAAAATTAAGAACTGATGCGGGGGGAAGGGAGCAGAGAGAGATAGAGAACTGATCTGTGGTTTTTGATCTTATGTGGCTTATTTGAACATGAAAAGCTCTGCTAGATGCTGCAGTCCTTAATACAGGAATGTTTCCTTGGAGATGCTGGAAGAAGTTTGTAGGAGAAAATAGAGTCTTTGTGGAAGACTCTACAGGATGGAAAAGACACCCCTGTCTTTGAAAACTATCTCCCCTTCTATTCTTCACAGCAAAGCCTGTGTAGATGGAGGGAGACTAGTCAGGGCAAGAATGGGGCACCAAACAATCATAGCAAGAAGGCTTGAATTTCACATCACCTTGCATGAACCTGTGATTTGGTCCACAGCCACCTGAGACTTGGAAAGAGAGCTAGGAGAGGCCAAGCTTTTGTTTTGTCAGGTGTTTTCTCTGCCCCTTCAGTGTATTTCAAAGAAAGAGAGCAAATTACATAACCTAACATCAAAGCCAAGGTTCACACATCTCTCTAAGCCACAATGTGGTTTGTCCATTTGTAGCTTAGTGCACTGTGTGAACTCAGCCAGTCATGGCTTAGCAAACCATAGTTAGAAAAATGAACTGTGAATCCAGTTAATATCCAACTGCTAAATGCCTCAACCAACTCCAGTTTCAAGCTGTCAGAAGCACTGATATCAACCATGGAGACATTTGCTCATTAGCAGAAAATGATTCATTTCTTCAAGTGCATCATGTTTGTTTGGGTATAACAACGATTAATACATCAAAAAGTGGTCATTACCTGACTGGTTGCATCTGTGCTGGTGATAGACACGGACTTGAGTGAGCCATGGGTTTATAGTCAACACTTTGACTTTTTCTCCATTTCCAAACTTGTCTTTTTTCCAGACTTCTCCTCTTTCCTTAGATATCCAGTACAGATGGCCCTCGAAGACATCAAGGCTATAGGGGTTGCTGACTTCATGGTTAAATAAAACAGATAAGTTAACAGCAAAGGCCAGCAACACTGTTATTCTAATTAATATTATTACTGAAACAAAAACATTTTTCTCTTATCATTTTTCTACGCATAGGCAGTTAAAAGCTTGTTTAAATGCATGTCAGAGTTTTCTTCATAAACAAAAACAATTTCTGCTTAAGTAATGGAGATATTATGCTACTCATTCTGTCTTTCCTATTTGAAATTAATGAATGATCCCCTTAATCCTCAGAGCAGTATCAAAGCTTCTCCCATTTGCCACCATAAAAGTTTCCCTTGAACAGGCTCCAAATGTCTTGGGAAATATTTTGAAAAAACATTTCAACCCATGTGAATTTTCATAAATTAGCATTATTTTTTGAATTCGACTTTTGGTGATTTCATGGATACATCCATGTAGCTTTCAAAATATGTGATTGCCATTTTTTAAAAACTTCCCAGTATAGTCTAAAGTCCTGGTTTCTTGGTTGTTTCTCAACCAATGATTACCTGTCAGCCTTCTGACATAGTCCATACAAGAAGAATACCCAGAAGTACTAGCTCTAACTTTATTGTAAGGTTACATTAACAAAATCTTGCAAGTCTGAAAGTACATCTCTGCCCCCTTGTCTTTACAGTCCAAGAAACTAGGAGGGCTCCTTCTGAGATGTTTGCCATGCCCCCATTGCTTTTGCGGGCTAATCTGACTCTTATCTGACTGTTGTCTAGTCTTTGGCTCTTCCTCCTGTCTCCCAAGGTCATTCCGACATACCATTACACTACCCAAGTCTGATTTGCTCAGCATTTTTGCAGTCAGTTAAATTCAGCTGGATGCTGTTAATTTTCATACCTCCGTGTAAAATAATTTTCCTATCCGTTCCATCAAATTTCATAGATTCAATTAGATTTTCCTTCTGGTCACTCCAGTAGATCCTGTCACCATTCAGATAATCAATAGAAAGACCAGTTGGCCAGCCAAGGTCCTCAGAGACCAGTGTTCTCCTCTGCTGTCCATCCATCCAGGCACTTTCAAGTTTTGGTTGCCTTCCCCAATCTGTCCAATACATTAACCTAAAAAAGCCAAACAAGCAACTGTTAAATATTTAGTACACATTTTGAAAACCAATCTAGACCAGAGGGAAAGGAGAAAGAAATCTTCACCAAAAGAGAATCCCAGACTTGTTATGTAAATGCACTATTTCATATTGCTTACTGTTCCAGTTAATTAAATCAATTCTTACAATCTTCAAAATACTCACCCAAGTTTAGGATTGACAGCAATGGCTGCTGGCTGGTCCAGCAGAGAATAGATTAGCCATTTCCGATACCTGCCATCAAGTTTTGCCACCTCTATTCGGTTTGTCCCAGAATCAGTCCAATAAAGGTGCCTAATTAAGAAACAAAATGCATAACTTTTGGGTCATGTTTAACATTAGGTATCCAAATATTGAAAAATGAGACAGTGGGGTTTGTTTGGAAATAACAAAGAATCCTTATCTTTGCTTATCGCTCATGAGAAATGTATTCATGAACATTGCCTGAGTATCTCAGCTGCACTGTAGCTGCCTATTGGAATGGCTGACTCAAATAGAAAGTAATGTGGATGCTAGGCAAACCCAGATTCCATGTTTACCATTTTCCTACCAAAAACCAGAATCTGAAGCCAATCTTAGTCTGAATTTGTTAGGGAAAAGACATGTCAAAGTCAGACTTGGGATGTGGCAAGAAACCTTTTTGATTAGTTTAGCCTTTCAGTCCACAGCATGATGACCGTGGTGCCCATGCAGCCAATGGGATCCCCTTGCTTTCCCTGGCTTGTTGCCATTTTTTTAAAAAAAAGCTGTAAAGAAAAGAAAATGTCAGCTGGCAGGGCCCAGGAGGAGAGTCTGCCCCCACCCTTTGGAATATTCTGCCCCCTCAGAGGTATGGTGGGCCCCTACAGTTTTCCAGAAAGGACTTAAGACCTGGCTCTGTCAGCTTACATGGGGTGACAAGAGTTGTAATCAATCCTGGGGTAGCTGGCACCCTGATGACACTCCCTGAGCTGTTCACCAATTTTATCATCCCTTGGAATTTATTTATTAATTATTTAAGATTTTTTCATATTGTACTTTAACTGATTTTATCTCTTCTGTAAGCCGCTTGGAGTTGCTTTTTAACGAGATGGGTGGTAACAGATTTGATATATAAATAAAATAGATAAATAAAGTGTGAGCATTTTTATTTCCAAGAATGCCTCTAATCCCTATGCATTCCACATAAACTTTCTTAGAAAGCAAAAAATGACGGGTGGCTACATCTCAGTGTTTTGTTTGAAAATGAGACCATCTGCCCAGAAACAGAACATTAATATGAGAAACAGGACACCTTGTGAAAATGACAGAGTTTGGGATCGAGGGAATGGCAGGCATCATTCTTGTAGACCAGGGTTTCTCAACCTTGGTAACTTTAAGATGAGTGGACTTCAACTCCCAGAATTCCCCAGCCAGCATGCTAAATTGCATGCTAAAATTCAACCAGATTATGGCGTTACAATTTCCTGTTAACTAGAAATGATTTCCTGAAGCACTTCAGTCTACCTTTTGAGCTTACCTGCCAACCCAATCCACAGCTAAACCAACAGGACTGACCAAGTATCTAAGGTTCAGGTCAACTTCTTTCACAGGATTATTTCCACTGCTTTCAAATGTGGGGATATAAGCACGTTTGATGGAACCAAATTCTGATCCACGTCCAAGAATGCTGTAGTATATAACACCTAGGAAAGTTCAGACATCTCTTTACATTGTCACTAAAAAAAATTGTTTACCTGGCAATACTGGGTCTCTAAGATCCCAAACATGGGATTGGTAGAACTCGGTTCACACATTGTGTTAATGCATACATTGATTTCTTTAATTTTGATCTAGCATCATGATTTGTTCAACGAAGTATGGTTTAACAATCCTGACTTAACATGTTTGAATAAGATCACCGTGTGATTCTGTTAGGCTAAGAAGAATTGACGTAGGGCACCCAATCAAATGCCTTTTGCTAAACCTCCAACTTCGCTGACTATTTGCAAAATACTCTCAGGCTTAAACTGTAGCAATGGATACGTATATCTGTCACCCATTTTGTTGTATTTAGGAAACATTGGGTACAACAGGGCAGGTCATGGTTTAAAAACATACGAACGAAAGATCAGCACTGCTGAAACTAAGAAATTTAATGTCTGTATGCAGAAACCCTTTGAACTGTTTCAAAAAGGTATGCTATCTTGGAATAACAACAAGAATTTTAACAGACACCTGGTAAAAATTAACAAACTGGAAAGCTTCTCTTTAGAAATGGGTAACCTAGGTTGGGAGACTTCCCAATTTTTAATACAGTTATTCTTCCTGATTAATACTTGGTCCTTGGGAAGTCTGCTTACTAGATGACCAAAAGTACACTTCTCAATATTTTCTCCTAACGCTGCTTTAGCAAAATCTAAACCAAACAGCCATGATTCCATCCAATGCTAAAATCATGGCTCCCTAAATGACATTTGCAAGGGAAAGGAAGAGCTCAATCACTGGTCCTTGCTAAATGGCTTCTTCAGGTATTATATATGGCCAGACTGGAAATGGAGGAAGCTGACAAGATGGGTCTCTGCTTCCTGCAGGCAAGCTTATTGTATTTAACTCTACTTTGCAAAGTGATTCATAATATTAAATTTCACAACATTCTTACAAGATAAGCTACAATTATGTCTATTTTATAGATGAGGAGCTTAAAACAATGTTACATGCCCATAATAAATCCATGAAAAACAGATTCTCTCGGACTGAAGAAGTTACTTCTCTGCTAGTAAGACCCTTGTTTCCTGCTGCTATTTCCTTGAAAAGAATCTTCTGTTCTAATAATCAAAAGCTCAGACATACTTAGGCCAATTCCTTCAGGATCCCAATGATAGTCTACTGCTTGAATGTGCTCCTCATTTTCAATATAGTCTGAGTATTGTTCAGATGACATGTTGTATCTTCGAATACGGACATTATCAGGCAGAAGTAAGATTGGTGGGTTACCTAAAAAAAATAATTTGCTATTGGAGCTCAGCAATTCAAACACAAAAAGAATTTTTAAAGCATCTGCTTGTAATTGACTTTCAAAGATACTTAAAGTATATTGGTTTATAAGATGTAGCACAGTTATCTATAAAACTCAGAGGCTGTTTTTGGTAATACTTATTCTAGTGTTAAAACGTTTTCCACATTATAACCTTCTTGTTATCTGTAGATAAACTTGTTAGTACATTTTTGTAATTAGGGCTGTAGAATCAATGGCACTCCAGATGTTGACTGACACCTTGTATGTGTCTCAGCTAGCCTGGCTGATAGGGAAGGATAGTGAGAGTTGCAATTTAGCAACCTCTGGAAGGCTAATGTTCTCTCCCCTGTTGCAGATCTTTGAATTAAGGGAGTCATGTGCTAAGATGATCTGTTTTAATTTAAATACAGTGAATTGTTTCACTCTGTCTCTTTGATTCCTATGCCATCTTACAAACAACTTTAAAATTGGCCTCAATTTCAAAATCCCCTTATCACTTGGTAAGGACAATAAGTGCTTGAGAAACAGGAATATAACATGTCCCAGGATTAATAATGGAGGCTTGAATCCTGGCCCTGGACTAAAATAATTTCCATCTCAGGATTTCCTGTTTTAAATGGAGATGGCTGGGGGAAGAACTGTGTTAATTTATATACTAAACTACACACAGAGACCTGTAGCACGTTCAAGACTTAATACATCTTATTAGGGCATCAGCTTTCACAAGCAGCAGCTCATCTGGTTCCCTATTGTAGACCTTTGAATATAGAGCGAAACACCCCTCTTCCTCTCTCTGTATTTAAAGAGCTGTTGGAAGCTCTTTGACATTGTCCCATCCTGGTGTTGATGTGGACCTTTGTGTTGATACTGTATGTCCTTACTGGAACATCTCTCCCTTTCACGAGGGGATATACCAATGCCCAATGCACCACCCTCAGCTTCAGCCCCTCAACAGCAGTAATAACTTGGATGGGGACCACGGCCTTGGACTGAGTAGGACTGAAGATTTCTCCAGCTGGTCAGGTTGACATCTATGGTTAACTCCTCCCCAGTCAATTCTCTGACCGGCATTCCTCCTGTCAGACTTGATGGTTCTAGCCACCCCTGCAAGGAGCTAGGCACCATGTGTGGGTTTCTCAGGTGCAGCTGGGATCTGAAGGCTAGTTATTTGTGGAATGGGAGCGGACACCACTGAAATGATCTAAAGTGAATGTGTGCCTACGGTACTATGTCTGAGGTTGCTACCATAATTTCCTACAAACTTGCCAGTGCCATGAGGGATTGTCTCCTGGAGGCTAAAACCTATTGCATTCTGCAGCTTGAGTAATTATTCTGGGATTAGGAAGAGCTTACTCTCTTTCATGTTGATCACAGTCTCAGGCACAGCATCTTTTTGGAGGTGGCAAGTGAGCTCTGTTTTGTATTCATTATAAAGGTGATGCTGCTTGCTACCCTCTCTCTTGAGGTTGCCTGATAAGCAGATTCAGGAAAGTATAGACAGTGAAGTCCAGGAGCCTTTAGATGACTTATCAGAGCTGCCATCATCTTGGTAAATATGCTGGGTGCCAATGCTAGCCTGAAGGGAAGATCTCTGAATTGGTACTGCTCTCTTTCATACACAAAGCTTAAGGACCCTCCAGTGTGCTTGTCTGACAAGGGTGTCAAGTAAGCATCTGCTAGGTCTATGGAGGCTAGCCAGTTGGCTGCTATGATGGCCTCTGCTGTGAACCTCCATGTATCCATCCTGAACTTCCAGTTCCTGACAAACTTGCTTAATGACTTGAGGTTCAGTACTGTTTTTCAAGCCCTGTTCCTCTTTGATACTGTGAAAAGACTAAAGAGCAGCACAGACTTCTGTTCCTAATCAGTACCTCTTCTTTTGAACTCATTTCCAGTAGATGGTCTGTTGCTCCCCTCATCCTTTGTAATTTCTCCTTGTTCCTCAAGATAGGAGATTAAGATTTGTCTCTTGACTTTCTTCTGAATTTCAGCACACAGTTCAATCTCTATCACTCATCTGACTTTGCAAGTAAACCCTGAAGTATGCCAAAAATTTTGCAAGTGTCCTCTCACTTGGGAGAGAGCTGAAAGTGTCAATTTGAGGAATATTTCCTTTGAAATTTGTCTCTTCACCTCAACTGTCTTTGTCATGTCTTTGGTGACTATCCTGAGGACCCCAACAATTATATCAGACTCTTTGACAGTTGCCTCAAATGGAAAGTAACTCTTTCCAAACAAATCTTCTTTAGCAAGATTTATTGAGATGAAAAGGATGAGGTTACACAAATTTCAGCAACTGGACTATTTCATAGTTAGAGCCAAGGGAATACTCCCTGGAAGGAAAGGAAGCAGAGGTGAGGGGAAATCCTCCTCCTACAGAATGGAGAGTTAAGACTGAGGAGGAGGAACTAACCTTTACCAGATAGCCAAAAGATTTAAGCCTGGCCTTCTTAATCCTTCCCTGTCAGCTCCATCTTCAAGTTCCTTAACACCTCCCAAAGCCCCCACTAAAAAAAAAAAAAGTCTGAAAATTCAGCTTGCCCGCTCTGGTGGCATACAGCATCACTAATCATGTCTCTGCCACAAACAAGCAGAAAGACTAGAGTGAAAATCTTGCCCACCCTTGGGCAAAAAATATGATTTATTTTTTTAGCTGCAACTTGATTGAGAAGATAACTGCAAAATATATTGATAACTTGAGAAAGTATTGAAACCATAATACGAAGAGAAGTTTGTTTCAGAAAAAAATGTTCAAAATAGATAACCTTTTGAGGAAATTAATGGATTTTTAGCTGCTCTTACC
This sequence comes from Python bivittatus, assembly GCF_059951505.1. NCBI lineage: Eukaryota > Metazoa > Chordata > Lepidosauria > Squamata > Pythonidae > Python > Python bivittatus. The sequence continues at coordinate 106,258,513 of NW_028277075.1, forward strand.
ACTGGCTGCACATTGCCTTCCCTGTTGATCCCCAACAGATCGAAATCCCTCGGCACAAAAGCATTCATAGCTTCCTTTGGAATTCTTACAAAGCTGTGGGCATGTACCGAAGATTTCACATTCATTGATATCTGAAATCAATGATAAATAGAGTTTTCATTTTTGTTTAGAATAGAAAATAATTCCTTTCTTGAGATCTTATTTTCTACTATAATGGTTGCAATCTTTGGCTCACTTTGATTTCATTTTAAGTCCAAGCCAGACAAATGACATTGGGTTTGCATCGGCAGCATCCTTCCACTAGAATCTCTTCCCCACACTCTTCAATAGTCATCTCAATTTGTGTTGTTTTTTAAGAATAACAACAACAGTACAGCAACAATATCTTAAATTTATATGCCACCCAACTCCCAGTGAATCTGAGAGGTTTACCTTGACCTTAATTTTTTTCCTTTAGGCTCCATTCTACTTTCCCTCTTTACTACTGATCCTCCTCCTTCTCTTATTTTGTAAATTTTCATAACAACTGTGTTCACAAGACTTTACAAACATGATTGCTGATTCCTGCCTTATAACCTAACATGTTTGAGAACAAGCCAGGATATTCAGTTTTTAGATAATGGCATGTTAAGCCAACCATTTTTATTTGCTTAGCTGTGTGCATGAGTGAAAATCAGTAACACCAGTGTAAACTACCATCCTAGTTTACCATTCCATGTATATCTCTTTACATAGTGAGAATCATAATACAGGCAATCCTCACTTAACAACCACAAGTGGGACTGGCAACTCTGTTGCTAAGCAATGCAATTGTTAAGCAAGACATCACATGAATGTGACGGACTTACAACCTCACTTTCACTGTGGTCATGACCGTGACTTGCGATTTTATTGCCAGCTTCTCCATTGACTCTGCTTGTTAGAAGCCAGCCATGAAACGCACAAATGGTGATCACCTGACCATGAGGATGCTGCGACGGTCGTAAGTACAAGGACTGGTCATAAATTTACTTTTTCAGCACCATCATAACTTTGAATGGTTGCTAAACAGGCAAGTAAGTAAGACTACCTGTAGTAACAGTGGCAGCAACAAAACTGTTCATTTGAATGGTAAACTGACATTGTATCACAAACTCTTCTCAATAAATGAGTCTTCAGAAGAGTCATCATTGAAACTGGCTGGATTCTAAGTATCGAACTTAAGGTATGGCAGGCTGGGAGAAGTAGAGGATCAGAGACAGTAGCAACAGCTATCTAAAATGTTCTGTGACATAGGATTCAGCACTACAAAAAACAATCCCACCTTGTTTTTAAAGCAGAACTGGTTAAGAGAGGTTTGGAGAAAAAGCACAATATATTATTGTTAATTTGATGATACAAAGTAACTGATTGCTGATCATTTGTAAGGTAGAAAACAAGGTATAGATGAAAACTACCATCACAGGTATTTCTGTTCAGGTCACTAGGGCTGTATCCAGGCCTGCAGGTACATATAAAGCCTCCTTCATTTAGGTTGGTACAATTATGTTCACAGATATTTTCAGCACATGTTCTGCCTGTTCCAGGATCTTAGAGAAAAAGAGGGGGAGGGGGAGACATAGTTTTGATCAGTAAGGCAAAAAATTTACTGATTTCTTTTTCAATTTTTTTCAAAATGCAACCTAACTTTGAAATCAAAAATCACAAAGCAGGTTTGATTGAAAATGCCATGATTACTATGGTAGTAGTTTTGTGGGTGATTGCTATTATTTGGGGGCAGAAAATAATTATGGCTATTTTAAAAACCAGTCATAATTATGCTTTACAAAGAAGCCATCCACTAATTGTGAATCCTTTTCAAAACAGCTTTGTATGGATTCACTTTAAGGGTTAACACACATACCAAGCTGCTCCATACCGATGATGCTAAAAGGAACAGGGGAGATTCAGACTGCCTTTTAATGTACTTTGTGTTAAATTGTCATCATCAAAACAATTAATGGAGGAATTCTTACTGATGTTGATGGGGAGCGGGCTGTAAACTTTGACTTCTCTTTTTTTTCTAGCAATATATTTTTCTCCTTTTTGTTGATTCTATTTTTAGTTACCATGTTTACAGACCACCAACTCCAACACAGCAGGGTGCAAAGATGTCAAATCCATAAAACCACCATAAAATATCCCATCAATACAAGACCATCCCCGATAACAGGGCTTTATTATCATGCCTCAAACATCTGAGGCTCTACAAAAAAAATTGGTGTTCACTCTATTGATGCCACTGGGAGAAAAATCTTTGAAAGATTTTTCAAAATTTGATGTACAGCACTGTTTTACTGTTTCTATTGGAGAGATGACTTCTCTCAATTTATATATAGACTGCCATGACTATATTTTTGCTATTGCCCAGTAGTTACGCTCAATAATGTTGATTAAAAGAAACAGTTTTTTTTAAATCACTGGCAGAGTGAAGATTCTTCTCCTTCCTGATTTGCTTTGAATAAATGTGCTGGAAGAGTAGAGGGGATGCCAATCTCTCTTCTCCTTGAGATCATGTTGGGGGAGCATAGTTCACTATCATTTGAGGCAGTCTTCCATAACTCATTTCCTTCTCAATGTGTCAGTTTTCAATATCCATAATCCCCAGATGGCATGCCCAAAGGATTATGGGATTTATAACCTGACATTCAGGGAGCACCAGGTTATTGAAAGCTGCTTTAAGTTGTGTGGTGGAGATAAAAATCTGCATTCAACCTTCAACTGCTGGAATGGTGCTGCCAAAATCATAGAAGTGGGGGCAGATAAGAAGAAAGAGAGAGAGAGAAAGAGGCATCAGTGTGAGGGATCAGGTGAGGGGCATTTTCTCTTTCTGGAATTGTTTTACTTCAATGGATTTCCCACAATTTTCCCTGACACATGAAGGATCTACCTCACCCCATCTGAGAAATCCTGCGAGGAAAAAAAAGTACATATAGTTTCTATGCAATTGCAATAGTACTCACTGCAGCCCAGCTCATCAAAGTGGTTTCCACAGTCGTCATAATTATCACATACATAATGCAGTGGGATGCAATTCCCATTACCACACTTGAATTCTTCAGTCGTGCAAGGTTTAGGAGTAGGTTCTCTGCCTGCATAAAAAGGACACACAGACACTTTGCATAACTGTGTAATAATTGGTAAATTATGTTGCTCCAAACTATATGGACAAAGCAAGAGGGTAACTGTAGGTCTGGTCGCCCGAAACTAAAGCAAGAAACAGCAAATTCATCTATTAATTCTCATAGCTTAGGTAAATGGATAAACCTACAGTGCTCTTCCTTCTCATCACTTCCATCGCCACAGTCATCCTCCTGGTTGCACAATTCATGGCTGTAGATGCAGCGATTATTCCCACAGCGAAAGCGGAAGGGGGGCTCACAGACAACATCCACTGAAATCAGAGAGGTCGCCAGAGTTTCAATATTGCTTATAGGTCACTGTTTCAAAATACTTCCTGAATGTTAGACAGTAGTTCTAAACTACTAGTAGAACTCATATATTTAAGGAGATGGACTAGTGCAAGCATGAAGTTTAAATTCACCATAATCAGGGACAAGTCATAAACATTCAGGGACTCACCAACCCCATCTCATCAGAATTATTTCCATCCAATTATCTGTGCTTAACATTTGGCCAATATTAATTCTAGTTAATACAAGGTGGGGAAAGCCCAAAGAACCTGGCTTCTGAATTTCATTCCCAACCCCTCAAGAGCAGCTCCATTCTGAGACTGGAAGGAAGATTTGAAGTCAATCTTTCTTTTACTGGCTTTCCTCCATGGCAAATTTAGTTCTGCTCTGTTCTGTTTTTGGAGAGTTATCCTGTTGTCAGATAGAGTCCTGTGCCCCTTTACACAATTTCTTTCCAACACTGTGTTATGTTGGAAAGAACATTATATGCATAATACTTTAAACCAAATCATGACTCAGAGGCCATTCTGATCCATGAATAAAAAGTCAAATTTATATTATTCCTATGTGGATCCCTGAGTTTCTCAGATCCCACAAGTAGATCTGAGAAAGCTTTTGAGATTCTCCTCAAATTGACATGAAAAATTTCCAACTCCCTTGATTAAGTTTCCTAGTTTCCCATCATGCTCAGGAATCTCTATATGCTTAGTAATCTCCATATTTCATTTGCTGCAATATACATCTATACATCTATACACCATTAGCTATAAGAAATGCATATGTCAAGATCAAAAAGGCTGTGCAACTAGATCTGAGCGTCTGTGTGTTCTCAAAAAGCACCCTCTCCATGTTATAGAATAAGCTGATCTTGAACCTGAGCAGAGGCTGGGATATGGCAAGTTAAGCATGTGGTTGCCAGTCTATCATTCAAATATAAAATCAACTCATCAATCCCAATTCTCTGGCATTTCAAAGAACCTGTTGGACCTAGGAGCGGTCTTAAAAAACAAATCTTCAGCTTACGGCAGAATTGAAGTTCTTCATCAGTCCCGTCTCCACAGTCGTCATCACCATCACATTTCCAATATGGCTGAATACAGACATGGTTCTTGCACTCAAACATTGAAGGTGGACAATAAGAACCATTTGGATAGCGAGTGGCTGATAAAAAAAAGTTTAGCTTCAGTGTCACGGCCCTTATAATATTGTTCAAGCATTTCTTAGTCTTTTTCTTCATACACAGTCTCATTCCATATGTTCCAGTAAGTTGATGTTTTCCCCATTACTAAGATATTCCTTATTACTGGTTCATTGAGTCCTACTTTTAGAGGGGTTTAGGAATAGTAACACAACTTTAATAAGGGGTGTCTTTTAAAAAATTTTCTGCTTTGTTCCGTACCGAGAATATGTAGAATATATATTATGGAGTAAAAAGAAAGCAAACCTTTTTTAAAAAAATAATCAAGGAGAATGGAGCGTGCATCTGATTCTCCTTGTTTCCTGCAACCTCAGCACTGCTCTAGAGAGTTGAGGAATATGCAGCAGATTTTAGGGACGTGGGAGACTGTACAGGGGGAAAAAATGGGAAGAGAGCCCTACAGTGATGCTGGAGTTCTCTTTTGATCATTTCTGCTCATCCTGACAGCATTCAGTATTTCTTGAAATTTGCCTCATTATAGAAAGGAAAGAAATGTAGCTGTTTATTTCCCCTACTTCAGAAAAGAAAAGGTCATTGATATTATAAGGAACTGGCATCAAGCTTCTGTCACAAATCTGAGAACTCACGACAAGATGCTTCATCAGAGAAATCCAGACAGTCTGCACTTCCATCACATCGGAATCGTTCTCCAATACAGTGACCACTGTTGCACTGGAAATAACCTGGGTGGCAGGTCCTTAGTTCTAAAAAGAAGAGTAAATAACTACTGAAATCTTTCTTTTCTTTAAAAGCCATGGGGTGGGTTGTTTGATTTTCAAGGGGTGGTGGCGGTGGCCGATTTCCATAAAGTCACTTATAGGGAAGGACAAATTCAAATTGCACTACACACCACAGTCCAGTTCATCTGAATTGTCTTCACAGTCATTGTCATGGTCACATATCCACCGAGAAGGAATGCAGCGCAAGTTTGCACACCGATACTCACTTTCTGTGCATTCACGAGGACCTTGCAATAAGAGAGAATCATCCAGAAATGGGGTGAACTTTCACAAACTCATTCAGAAACAGAGAATATTTGGATCTGTCAATAATAGAATTTTACTTACTTGCAAAATTTTTCATTAAAAACATTTGAAATTATGCAGTTTAAAAGAGACAGCTTCCCCTCCAACCCCCCCACCAACCAAGACAACAACTTGCCAGTTATAGATAAAATTTTAGCCAGTAAACGTAAAAAGTATTTTAGTACAAAGCAACCAACACTGCAGTTTTTGATAAGGAAGGAAAGTACTTACTGCAATTTTGTTCATCAGATTCATCCCCACAGTCATCGTCTCCATCACACTTCCATCGCAATGGAATACACCGGTGATTATCACAGCGGAAATCTCCCAAAGGATCACAAGTCAGGGCTTCTGCAGAACACACACATGCCCAAGATACAGAGTAGTCAGTTTGCCAGCAAGTATTAACATGCCCTTCTCAAATGCAATTTGGAAAGTAGAGAGGTACAATAAGGTGGGTACAGGAATGGCAATAGCAAAAAATCAAACACTAAGAGAGCTTGTTTAAAGTGACTCCTCAAAGGGCATACATTGAAAAAGAGAAGAAATGCAGGTAGTCCTCATTTAGCAACTGCCCCATACAATGACCATTTGCAGTTATCATGGTGATGAAAAAGTAACTTTGTGACTAATCCTCGCATTTACGACCTTCGCAGGTCTGTAAAGCAAAGGAAAGTTTCACTTAGCCTCTTTGCTTAATGACTGAGTTGCTGGTTCCAATTGTGGTCACTAAACAAGGACTACCCATATTTCTAGCAAGCCAAGAATCCTTTCTAACTCTAGCTCTAGCTTTTGCAAAAAGAATCAGACAATCTTCACAAAAGATACATGACATAACTACTGCAAAATGAAAATAACTTTTTATCTCCTAGGCCCTGATGATTAATGTCCTTTTCATGAATGGGAAGCCTGGAAGAGACTGTTCTCCAGGATGAGATTCCACCACAGCCACTGGTTGCCACATCTTCTCATAGAAATTAAACCATCTGCAGAGGTCTTCAACTAAATTCGGTAGCAGCTACCATACTGATCTATTGATAGCACTAGCATAAGATTTTCTACATTCAACATCTGTGTTATATTTTGATTCATCTCCCGTCACTGGAGAAGGAATAATTATAGCAACCAAACAAAATGAAATGAAATAATAAGCTGCAGGTAAACACACCAGTCAATCTGGTTTTTGACATCAATAGGAAACAAATTTGCCTCCCAAGTCAAATATGATACCTGGTTGCAAGCTTAACATGAAAACAAAATCATCCTTCAGCCCCAACACATAAAAAGCAGAAGAAAGGCACTTTCTGTATTACTGATTATTCTTCCTCTGTTCTTCTATGCTTTTAACCCCAAGCTGCACAATTTTTGTTGGCCTGAGGGCTGTATCAGGCTTTCTGTGCTGGGCTGAGGGATGCTTTCCAAAAGTTGATGAGGCCATGGCCCATTTAGGGAAAGAATTCCAGGATTGTTAAGGGATGAAATGGGTGCCTTAAACACTTGCAAGTCTTAAGGCGCCCCTTGGGCCCTTTAACACTCTCCCTAGTGCCCTAGAACACAGCCAAGATCCAATTGTCTTGGACTATCCATTCTTGTGGGGAGTGTTGTGAAAGCTACAAAAGGGGTGCTGGCAAGCCACTTGCAGCACCTAAGCTTCATTTTTATCTTTATCTTTTTATTTTCAAAATGGATGCAACTGGAAATGCCATCATTATTAATTTTATGAGAATCATCAAGCTGAAAAGTAACTTAGAGGTTATCTGATCCAACCCCCTACACACTGCAGGATCCACTAGAACATTTTTGATGGACAACCATTCACTTTCTGTTTGAAGACCGCTGGGGAAGAACTCACCACTTAATATGGGAGCCTGTTCTGCTGATTGACAGCAGACACAGTCAGGAGATTTTTTTCTGATGTCTATCCTGATCCTCCTTCCTTGGGATTTTACCCACTGGTTCTGCTCCTGCTCTCTGGGGCAATGGAGAGTAAGGCTACTCCTTCTTCTATGTGACACCCCTTCATATATATGCTTTCATATCTCCCTTCAGTTATCTTTTCTGTTGATTAAACCCAGAACCTTTATCTGTTTCTCACAGTGCTTGGTTTCTAGTACCTTCACCATCTTAGTAACTCTCCTCTGAACTTGCTGCAATTTGTCACTGTCTTTTTTGGACTTTGATGTCCAGAAGTGGACAAAATACTCCAAATAGGATCTGGCCAGGGCAGAGTAGAGTGAAACAATTATTTCCCAATGAACTGAACTCTATGCTCCAGTTAATGCATTCCAAGGTAGAATCTGTTTTTAGCAGCTGCTGACTCACACTTAACCTATGGTCAACAAGGACAGCCTAATCCCTTTCATATTTAACTCCTGGCAGGCAAGGTTTTCTCCATTTTATACTCGTGCCCTACATTTTTCTTACCCAGATGCAGAACTTTACATTTCTCCCTGTTAAATCCCATCCTGTTCGTTTCAGCCCACTGCTCAAGCTTATTTACCATATATCTTTTAAATTCTTCTTTCATCTAAAATGTTAGCCACTCCTCCCAGCTTTGTGTCATCTGAAAACTTTGTAAGCCCCCCTACCCCCAACTCCTTCAACCAAATCATTGATAAAAGTGTTGAACAGCACATAGCCCAGGATAGAGCCCTGCAGCCTCCACTAAATAGTTCCCTCCTAGTTGAAGTGGAGATATTATTGAGCAGTCATTTGGTCAGCTGTGAGTCCATCTATTAGGGGTTGCATCTACAGCCCTTTTTTGCCATTTTATTAAGTAGAGTATCATGAGATAGGGATGATATTTGCTTCCCTTCAGTCTTTCAGAACCTCACCTTCAGGAGTTCTCAAAGATTACCAAGAATGGTTCTGTGATCATTTCTGCTTTAGTACCCTGGAATGTAATCCATGTATTCATTTAAATTAACCAAGTTCTCTCTTACCCTCTCCTTGTCTATCCTAAGTTGCAATTCCCTCATTCCCCCAGTGGTATGATGATCACCAGCTAGGGCTCTATGTCCTTGCTGAGAGAAGGCAGATACAAAATAGAAATTATGAAGTTCTATCTTCTCACCATCACCCATTACCGATTTACCACTTTCTCCTAGCAACCACTCCTCTTTGGCTTTCCTTTTATTTCAAACATACCTAATTTACCATCCTTTGGGGATGTGTCAAATGTTCAATTTTTTGTTTAAAAAAAGGTAATCACAGTAATGCGGAAAATTCTTCCCACTTACAAAAACATGCAGAGATGAAAAGATACCCATAAATCTATGTTCTAATTCACAGCAAATAAGCATAAATTATGCTGCACCATAAGTGGATACAGCGGCAATTGAATGTAGACACTAATAACTAGGTGATAGTTTCAGATAATTTGGATCTTCAAGGGAGCAAATATCAGAGAAACCACAATTTCAACTGCAGTAAATAAATAATCTCCAGGGCCTTCAATTTCAAGTGCCGTTAATAACCTCCCAGGTCTTAGCAAATGAAAAGCAACAATTACTGTGACATCCTGCTAACAATATTCTCAAAGAGGTCTTGCTTGTAAATGGTATGACTGCAAATGCGTGGATCTCAGCTCACAAGGCATCAATTTTGCAGCTCTTAAACCTACCACAGCCTTGTTCATCACTGTTGTCTCTGCAGTCGTTGTGACCATTGCAGACAGACCAAAGGGGGACACAGCGATAATTGGTTCTACAGCTGAATTCTGTGTGATTATCACATCGATAGGCAGGACCCACTAAAAAGAGAAAGAAAAATTTACATTAGACTATTTTCACCAAATTCTTTATTAGAGAAGATGATAAGCACCACCCCAAGGTTGTTTTCAAAAATGTAGTGGCAAATAAATAATAGACATTAATATACATTCATTTTCAATTCAATTAAGTGTTTTCCACATAAAGGTGCTCAAGCAAGCAATACAGAATTACTGTATTTAAAAAACATAAATGTATACTATTTATGTTTACATAAATAAATAAAATAGTCTTCCTTAATCTGGCAACTTCTTCCACCCAGTAATTGGGAGAGGATTCCCAACACATCTGGATGGTACCAGCTATAGGAAATCTGAATTTTAAAAATTCCATTCTTCTTTGATGGTGTCCCAAGTTCATCGTCAGAAGTGATCCCTTTACTTACGATAGGATTAGATAGTACCTAACTTCAGTTCTTCCTGACTGTTTTATAATCTTATAATTGCACTGGTCTAATTCTCTCCCACTAGCAATTGTACTGGTCTAATTCTCTCCCACTAGATTTTCTGAACAAGTATTCATTGTATATATCAAAGTTATTGGGCCTAGATAATTTGGTTGAACAGAGTTTACAATTCTTTAAAAACTTCAGGGTTTAGAGATATCCCACAATCTCAAACTAAATCATTTCCTGATATGATACATGGATTCAACAACAGACTTTCTCATCAATTTCATATAAAATTGCTAGGGTGGGTTTTACACTACATTTTCCCAAACCTTACAGATGGCATATTATATGTGAATAAAAAAGGTCTTTGAGTCTGATGTTCTATGCATCTATTCAGAAATAAACTCAATGAGTTCAATGGGACTTATCCCAGGTATGTAGATACAGGATGGCACCCTAAAGGGTTAATTATTTCAAACCAGGAATGATATGGACCCTGTCCTCTATCCCAAACTGATTTCCAAAAGAAAAGGGTCCTTTATTTATGGAAAGGAAAGAGGAAATGGAGGAGGAAATGCAGTGGAACAGTCCCAAACTATTAGTAGTTTTTTCCTTGAGGTCTTTCACATCAAAGTCCAAAGTGAACTCCCTAAAGTGACCCCAGGCAAATAAAGGCATGTTCTTTCACCACTTTCGACACACAAGTAACAAATTTAGTCAAGATTAATATTTATGCATAAAGAATCAGATCTTTCTTGAAGTGGAAGCAATGCGATTGCCCTTATTTCGTGTTCTGCAATATGCAATATAGGAAAGATGCACCTCAGAGAGTTATCTCACTGCACACTTGTTCTCCTGCTTTTCACACTGTTTGGCGGTTACTGCTAAGAGTAAAGCCCAACAGTGCCTCTTAATTGGTACAGCAATGATAAAGTCGTTCAACATGTGTTTTGCTTACTGCATTCATGAATTGGTTCGTCCGAGTTATCACCGCAATCGTCATCCACATCACATTTCCAGGACTGGGGGATGCATCGGCCATTGTTACATTTAAACTGGCCTGGAGGGCAAGTTCTGCTGGCACAGTGAGCGCTATCTTCATCTGAATTATCACCACAGTCATCCTCTCGATCACACTGCCAGGCTTCTGGGATACATCGTTTGTTAGCACATTGCCACTGGTTAGATTCACACTGGTGATTGGCTAAAAGAAACCATAACTTTACATTACTAAAAAATTCATAATACAATTTCACTCAGAGGATGGCAAAAAAAAAAATCTGACGTGCAGAAAGATGGGGACACTTTACACAGAGAGACATCAATATGGAGCTGCCTTCTCCAGCCCAGGTGCCCTCCAGGTGCAATGAAATTTCAACTCCCAGAATTTCCAGGCAGTTCGGAAATCTAGAGAGCCCCAAGAAGTGAATCTGATGGATGTACTAAAAACTCAAAGCAGCTTTGATCTTGGGAGGATCATAAGGACTATCTTGTTGAGGTTTTCTCTACTTCCTATTCATAGAAAAGGAACAACCTAGACCCATTTCTGTTCATGATAAATAACTGGGTGATATTTATGAATGGATTTGAGAGCTTGCCACATACCACAAAGCACATTATCTTCATCAGATCCATCAGGACAGTCTGGAACAGCATTGCACAAGTAGTGAGAACTAGTACAGTTGCCATCACTGCACTGGAACTGCCCGACACGGCAGTACCTAACTGAGCACGTGGGAGGTTCATCAGACCCATCCCGGCAATCTCTTTGGCCATCACATTTCCACCAGATAGGAATACATCTACAGAAAACAGAAAATGTGTTTCTTTGCAGGAGGCAGATAAAAATACAACTGCAGAGCCTTTACCAGATACTCAAAATGAAGAACAGTATATTGGACTTACCGTGAAGGTCTATTTTCTGCAGCAGATGGGGTATTCTACAGTGGAATACTTCCCCTTACTCTTGAGGCAGGGCGAGAAGATTCTCACAGTACCTCCCATGAGAGGAAATACTTTCATCCCAAGTTTTGGAATAAGCATACTGTTTTTCTACAGCAGAATCAGGGCATAGGATAGGATCTTAAATCCAAGAGCCTCCTAGTCCTTGCTAGGTATTATTTTCTGCATCCTTCTCTCTGACATCTCCCTGACCAAAGCTATGGCTATCCGGAACACCACTTTCCAAGAGAAGTTATGTATGGCTGACTCATACAAGGGTTTGAACCATGCTTAAGTTACAGTTTGGAGTATTAGCTGAAGGTTCCATGGTGTATACTAGTGGATAGTGGTTGGTCTTAGTAGGAAGATCTCCCTAAGAAAGCTCTTGAGTGAGGATGGCCCATTTATTGCTCCCTGATGATAGGACAAGTAAGACTCTAACACTTGCCTATGGAAAGTGCCTGGTTGTAGTCCCCTATCCAGGCCTGTTGGAATGAAGAACAGGGTTTTGAGAGTAGAGGATGATGTTCGTGGGGTTCTGTTTCTTTTGGTCCTTCTTTAGAAGGCTTGTCACATAAGCTCATATATGTGAATGGTAGAAATTCTTTGGGATGTTAGGATGTTCTGTTCAGCTTCGTTGTCATATCCTAGGCTAGTGAAATGGTCCCACTCAATCCCTGGGCACATAGCTCTAAAAGCTGGGGTCTGGGTAGTTGAATCCACCAGTCTGGCAATACTGAGAGACTCCACAGATGAGAGGTAGACAGATTGGTGAGCTCTATGTACCAGGATCTTCTAGGCCAGTTGGATATAATTAGTATCAGTTCTGCTGTCTAGTCCTGCACTAGTTTCAAGAGTCTGGGGATTAGGAACAGAGGAAAGATATATGCCTTTGGGCCAGATGGTACTGAAGATGTTTGTCACTTATGCTACCTGGATTGGAAAACACGAGATGAATTATTTGACCTCACAATTGGTGAGGATCAGTAGGAAGTCCAAATATTGATGGAATTTGCTCGAGCATCCTGGAGTTGGGACTCCAGTCACTAGGGTCCAGGTATCTGAGGCTGTACTAGTCTACTGCTGTACTACAGACTTCCTATTGTGTTGCCAGATATGGTATGTTTTCCTTGACCCAACAAAGTTTGGCACATTCTTCATCAGCTGCCTTGAGATGCCACCTATCTCTTTCCTGATAGTCCTACTGTCTGTTGGGAAAGATGCTGGTTTTTTAGGAGACTCTTCATCTTGCTCAGGGCTAGTCATATTGTGCACAGTTCCATGAGGTTTATGCTGCCTTGAGGTGCTCTTTCATTCAGACTGCTGGAGTTATTTAGCCGAGGCAGGGTGGCTCTGCTTCTGAGATTAGTAAACTGGATTGGTGAGAGGGCTACATGTCTCTGCCCTTGGACAGCACCTCCAAGAGTCACCACTTGAGATAATGCTTCACCTTTGCTGGAATAATCAGGTGTCTCCAGTATCTTTAGCTTATTAGATCCCTGAAGGTGAGGAGACTGGAGTGGAAACTCACCCATGAGTTTATGCAGGCAAACATCTGACTGGTCATCTATGTGACTGTATGATACTCCAAGGGCAGAGACCTGTGCTCATGTGTATGACATTCTATGGATCGAGAGGTGAGTGAAGTTTGTCAGCTTCCCATCCACTTGGAGGGTCAGATAGTCATCGTTGTTTGCTTTCCCCTTCTTTCTGTTGGGGGAAAGTGTTCCCCCTAGATTGGGGTTAGTATGGTTTGTTTTAGAGTGTCTGCCCCACCCCCCAGGTGACCTGTATCTCTTGTAGTCCCAGGATCCATTTTTGGTTGCAGTAGAGATAAAACGAATGGAAGATATGGCCAGATGATCTGCTTCTCTTCCCAATATATGCTGCATGGGGAAGGGCTTTCTTTTTGTCTTTGATTTCAAGTGGGACCTCATCTACGTCCCTCCACTTTGACCCATTTAACAGCCCAGTATATTTGGTTTATGATTGCTGACCCACAGGAATCTACTGGAGGAGAGCTGAGGAAATGTAGGGCAGCCCAAGGGAAGATATAAAGCTAGGAGGCCAAGGAGGAGACAACCAGGTGTTCTCACCTTCACCCAATTCTGCTGTAGAGACTTTGCTAAATACTGTGGGGGAAGGATGGCAAAAAATAGGATTGCTAATCCCTGAGAAGACCTCCGCTGCCCTAAGGGAGCCTTGTGTCAAGTTTCAAACCAGGCACAGCAGTAAATGTCAACTCTTCAGACCACTGAGACCTTATTCAGGAATTGGCTTATTCAGCAGAAGGTATAATGTTACTAGGTAAGTTTCTTTATTGCACATTAGAGTAGAATTGCACACAGAAGTCAAAGCTAATGCAGAAGTCTGCTCCAGGACTTAAATTCTAAGTTTTTCTCTCCTGCCTTTCTGAGTCAGTGGATATCTGGCCATTTTCTTACTGGCCTTGAGAGGCACCTGATCTATGTTGACAACACAGTTCTCTCTAGCCTGGGAAGTGCTGGTTCCTGCCTTGCCAACTTCGTTCCTTACACCTTCATGGTGGGGTTGGAGGCTGGTTTTTGCAGATTGAGAAGCTGTAGGAAGTCTGAGTTTTGGAAGACACTTGTAGATTCAGGGACTGGCTGGTGGTCATCTTCCTCAACAAGGGACAACTCCCCTCCTCCCTATCTGACTGGTCCTGAGATCAGAAGCTTCTGTTATCTGAATAAAAGGCAATCAGGGATTGGGCACCCAGTGCTGCTGGCCTCTGTCACCTCTGATGCCAAAGGCGTAGCAATAAGCCTTCCAGCTGCTATAGGTTTCATGCAACTTTTGGCGAGTGCCATAACAGTGGTCAAACAGCATAGTACTGAGAAGAGTGTGTGTGTCTGCATGGAGGTTGGTCCCTGGTCAGAGGTCCTCTGATGTATCCCTAGATAGGAAATTGCTACCTGCACATTTGCTGGTCATGTCAGGATAACAGAGGGAAAAAAGAAGAAAAATAAATGAAAAGTAAGAATAGCAAAGATGGAGATCTTCCCAGATTTATGGAGTTCTCCGGAGAACCAACAGGCATAATTCTGTCTACAGCAGGGCAACTTGGGATGGAGTGATCTCCTCATACAAGAAGCACTCTCAGAATCTCCTAGCCATACCTTTGGAGCAAGATAACCCACTGCAGAATGGAAAATGTGAATGTTATTAACTACACTTTTCCTAGCACCCGACTGATACATCTTTGCAGTAAACTTAATTACTAGTTTCGACATACACACAGTCATTTGTCCCAAAAGATAATCCTGAATGTGTGATGACCCCCAACTCCAAACACACAAAAAGTAAGTCTGACTGGAAATATAGTGATAGAGGCCAATTGTTTTCTCCCTAATCAGTCTATACTTAGAGCTTGGTGACTATACTCTATACTTGGAGTTTGGGGACTATATGATTTGAAAATCTAAATCAAGAAACCCAGATGAAATCAATTATTCTAAACAATTCTGATGAGCACAACCTTAGTATTTAGAGTATTTAATTCAATTATAAGTAAGGAATAAGTCTATCAAATTGCATATATCTCTGCTTATAAACTGCCCAGAAAATAATGCTGAACCTCGATGCTCATAATTCCTACATAGCTCCAGCTTTGAATCCAATGAGACAGAGTGATGCAGAGCGATGTAGGAGCACCATGGAATTTCTGCAAAGAACAAGGGTGAGAAACCAAATGGCCAGAATTTTCAGTTGGCACCTTCAAGAGTTGTTAGCCTTTGGAGAATAGGATTCTTCACTTCTACTTCTGTAGCACTGCCTGTTGTTACTTGTGCTACCAGAGAGACAGTGGTGCTATCATTAGAGTGAGCAGACTGGACTAACTAATAGGACTATTCTTTGGAGCACTCCTGAGTATGCATGTACACACCTTTACAACTCCATAAGCCAAACCCATCTTTTCCCAGAATCAAGCTGCAGCTGTAGAGCTCAGCCATATGACCCCAGAAACAGTCACAGTTGCTTTAAGGAGTTGCCAGCATGTGTTACAGTATGTGAATGCCCCCTGTATTCCCAAGCACATTTTCCCTTTTGAACCCAAAGCATTGCACAGCCCTGTTAGTTAGTCCAATCTGCTCACTAATGATAGCACCACAGCTTTCCTGGTAGCAAGAGTGACAAGAGGCAATGCTACAGAAGTAGAAGTGAAGAATCCTATGCTACCAGGGCCTTCAAAGGCCTGCAGTTCTTGAAGTTGCCAGCTGGAAATTCTGGGAATTGTAGTCCAACCTTCTAGAAGCATCAGTTAGGAAAGGCTAGCATAGTGATTAGAAGGTCAGACCAAAACGGAGAATTTCAGGTTCAGATCCTCACTCTACCGTAAAGCTCACTGAGTGTTCTTGGACAAAGCTTTTTCTCTGTGTGATCTATTGATTAAATGGGAATCAAGAACTATATACAGTGTCCTAACTGGAAGTATCCTTCAAGTGTAGGATATAAAATGCTATAAATAAAGCAATGATATCATTACATATGCCTACCTTTCAGTGTCAGCACACAGGAATTGAGTGCTGGAGCACATTGGGAGGCAGTGAGCTGTGCTGCCCAACTGCACTACCATAAAGTTATCAGGACATTCACAGGAATAACCGTAGCCACCACTTTTTATTAGACACAGATGAGAACAGCCACCGTTGTTGGTCCCACAAGGATTACTTACTAGTAAGAGATGAGGTGAGAAATATCTAATTATTCCCCATCAAGGAAATGCCCACAAATGAAATTATTGCCAATAAAATGGTAAAGAATGCTTCAATCTTTGGTCTGATCTAACAATCCAATGTTTGGGTTTCAACTTACAGACCTGGATCAGGATACGTTGGACCCAAACACAACATTTGAATTGTTCCCTATTTTTGCCATATGTGAAAATGTTTAAATGGAATATTCAGCCCAATTAACACCCTAGAAATGTCCCCTGACTTATTAAATAGAAATTAGTCAAAAGTTCCATGGACTATATATAATGTGGGTCTGATGGCAGATTATGTCCAGTTTTGCCTTACATCTCTGCAAACCCATGAGAAATGGCAGGTCCTCTTGAGATTTGGAATATGGGACAAATATGGACTGTATCTGAGCAAGCAAAAACTACTTCAAAACGTTCATCAGAAGGGATTGATAATCCAAATCACTACCAAGCTGAAGTTAAACTGAGGATAATAGTGTATGATAAACAGATGCAAGGAGCAGAACTAAAACAAGCTTGGCAATAAGCTTTTCCTACTTCTTCGTATAAGGTTCACCAGGATCGAAATAGACAAGCATCAACAGAATTTAATTAGTTCAATGACTTGTGTATGGAGAAGGGATAGGAAAGCCATGGACGGGAAAGTCAAGGATTCTAGGCTGCGACAAAGTATGGAGTTCCATAAGGATGCTTCCAAATCTCATTACTTGGAAGCAAAACAGTTGCAAGTGTCCCTTCGTAAACTGCCCATGTGTTTCCACTTCCTACTTTTATGACAAAGCTACACGCAGAATCCAGAATCTTAGGCTTTAAATAAGAATCCAAATCTACATTGATAGAATGAATTCCTTACCTATTGGCTGCCTGTATGGGTGATAGACATGAATATCAAAGGGCCTGTGAGTGGTGTTTGCTAGAACCATTCTGCCTGTCCCATTATATTTGTTTCCCTTTTCAATAGTTCTTGTGTTCCAGTCAGTCCAGTAGATTGTATCCTCAAAAACTGTAATTGCAAATGGATGAGGTAATACCCCATCATACACAGTGTGACGATGTTGACCATCAAGATCTGAGTACCTACAAGAAGAAGAAAACATGGATAACCCTGAGAAAAAAAGGCAACAAAATCTATAATCTACATTCTTTTTGTTTCTGAATGAGTGGAAACTAAATAGCAAAAATGAACTTCTTACGTCCTTCCAAGGTCAGAAAAAGGGAACACAGATTATGGCCACGATCATACAAAATACTACTTCGGGATTCTTTAGATTCCTATATTATCATAAGTATTACTTACGAAGTATTTACTTCATAAGTAAGCATGCTGATATACAATGGCCAATCATTCTGGCTTAGCTCATCGTGCGAGTGAAAGTAGATTTTAGGGCAAACAAATTTAGCATTATATTCAAGCAGAGAGTATTAGTTTATTATTCCTCTGGATTCAGGGTGATTAAAGGAATGAAAACATAAAATCTGAGTAAAGGTCTAGCACTAAATTTTTTCTCCCTTGTTATTCTGATTTAGTCATCTCATTTTCAAGAGGAGCCAAGTGGGAAGGAGGGAGGGAACAGGTACAGTGTTCTAGCACAGTCACACTTGCTCATTAACAATACCACATGATTCTAAGAAATTCTGGCTTTTGTACAAATAGGATCATTGTGTTACGGTATCCAGTTACAAAAACATAATTTAGTGATAAACAAAAACAAGTTTTGATTCTGAACAAGACCAATGATTCAAAATTAATTAATTTTGGACTGAATTTTGAATTTTATACCATGTTGATAGGCTTTAAGGTTCTAGTTAAAAATAAAATTTGCAAGCTTGGTATCTGTCTACCCTGTTCTACTTAATCTTTTTTTAAAACACGCTTTGCCTTCTCATATTGGCTTCAGAAATATCTCAAACTTTAATATAGAATTGAGGACATAAGGAGAATATGCAGGTGAACTGCATGTTCTACCAACTAGAAGCAGTTCTATTAGTTCCACCAATCAGAGCAGTCTTAACCCTAGCACTAAGATACCTATTTGTTGAATTACCATTAGGAACATGTTAATAATAATTATAAAAAAAGAACAGAATAATAGAAGATATTCAGCAAAAAAAAAAAAAGGGGGCAGAATAAGCATTACTATGCACTACAGAACTGCACATTTATGGTGATTTGGAATTTTTTTATCATTACTGATTGCTATTTGTTGTACTGAAGTCACACAGCAAATAGTTTTCTAATTGGTAATCATAGATCATGTGCATTTTAAATAAAGCTGAATTAAAGCTGCCACTGGCTAATTTGGTAACCCTCAAAATTTGGTAGGAAGAGTTACCCAGTTGCTTTATTCTTCTCTATGTACGTACTCAATGTAGTTTAGATGGGCGTCTGCCCAGTAGAGCTTGTCGTTGGTGTAATCTATGGTAAGTCCATTAGGCCACTCTAACTTGGTAGAGATAATCACCGTCTTATTCTTGCCATCCATTCCCACGCGTCCGATATATGCTCGATCTGCCCAATCTGTCCAGTAGACTTGTCTGTTTTAATAAACACAGTAGAAATTAATCCATAATTTGTTGGAGGGGGTGATGGTAATACAAAAATAGATACATTATCCTGGGCAAAAGTAGGTAAGCATGAAAAGAAGGACACTGCAAAATAAGCAAACAAATAGCAAAAGAGAAAATTTACCAAAGCATCCTCCAGACAGCAATATGAGATTTTTAATATTTAAACTATACTGCTGCTGGGAAAGGCCCTGGTACAAGAATTTTAATCTGATATTTTGTAATGGTATGTGAGAAAGACCTTGAAAGATGGGGCGAAGAGATGCCGCCTAGGGAACAGTCAGATAAGAGAAGGCATAGCCCACAGCTGCATAATGGAAGGAAAAAGAGGCTCAGAAGGGACCATCCCTAGCTTCCTAGGCTATAAAGGAAACGGCGGGAGATTTGTACTTTCAGAATTGCAAGATTCTGTTAATGTAGCCTTACAATAAAATAGAATTAGTCCATCTGGTTGTGTTTCCTTTCTGGTCTATCTGGGAAGGTTGACATATTTGCTGAGGTTTAATATGAATTATTTCGTTCAAAAGGACCAGATTAAAGTTGACAGCAGCTCACACAGAAATACACACACACACACACGTATTTTTACAAATGAGAGCCTTTAAAGTAAAGTAAAATGACTACCATTCTCAGTCTTTGACACATTCATCAGCTAAATGACACATTATTTTACTTTGTAATTTGCAAGAATGTAATTAAAGGAGGCATGTTGCAGATTCAGACTAAGAAATTATAATAAAGTCTCCTTTGAGTGAAAAGTCCTGCTGACTTCATGGAAAAAAATCCATCCAGTTTTCTTGGCAACAGTATTATTGCC
This sequence comes from Python bivittatus, assembly GCF_059951505.1. Classification (NCBI taxonomy): domain Eukaryota; kingdom Metazoa; phylum Chordata; class Lepidosauria; order Squamata; family Pythonidae; genus Python; species Python bivittatus. Next base: position 106,278,377 of record NW_028277075.1, read on the forward strand.
TTCTTCAAAGATGGGGAGCGGGTTGGGTCCTCCTAGTCTAGCCTGCAGTTTTAGTATTTCCTAGATGTCTCTTACATAACACAGTCTGACTCTGATTAGCTTTTGAGATCAGTCAAAGTTGGCTACCTGGGTGAAAACCAATAGATGGACTTAAAGAATTTCCTATCCAGAATTACTATAGCTGAGAATTCCGAGAACTGAAGTCAGCACATCTTGAGGTTGCTCAGGTTCCAGAAAGCTGGTTTATATCAATCTGAATTTTAATATAATAATACAGCACCTATAAAATAATCCTGGGATTTTTCACAAAATTTGCTTGCTATTTGCTAAAACAACCCTTCCTTTTTTCTTCAAATCTTTTTGACTCTCTTCACCTTAATTCTTTTTATCTCTTTTTTTAATATAATACTAAATCAGATTTATTCAACAGCAGCACAACTAACCAATAATATATCTAGCCTCAAAATGAGAGAACTGATCTCTAGGCAAGAAGACAACATTTAAGTTCTGTGCTCCTCCTGCAGGTATTTTGCAATTTGTTTTTTTAAAAACCTTTATTAGCCATTATCCTAACAGGTGGTAAGGTAACTATAATTCTATGCTCTCGTTTGAATTCCCACACTGATTTTGGTGTAGTGGTCTAGACCATCAGGCTAGAACCCAGAAGACTGAGAGTTCTAGTCCCACCTCTTAGGCACGAAGCCAGCTGGGTGACCTTGGGCCAGTCACTCTCTCTCAGCCCTAGGAAGAAGTAGGCAATGGCAAACCACTTCTGAAAAACCTTGCCAAGAAAACTGCAGGGACTTGTCCAGGCAGTCTCTGAGAATTGGACACAACTGAACTGATTAAAAGAAAACAAAACTGATCAGTTGCTTGATTTCCTAAGTGGCCCCTTCCAATTTTGTAATTGTAATAACATGTTTTCCCTTATAAAATGATCCTGCCGAACAGATGCATTAAAGAAAATACTGAACCAACTTACCCATATTTGGGATGAACAACAATAGCTCTAGGGTACTGAAAACAGAAGGTGTGGTTGGGATCCAAGCACCGATCAGCTAGTTTTCTCCGGAATCGGCCATCAAGCTCAGCTACGTAGAGGCAATCCTTGTAGGCGTCTACCCAGTATAGTTTTCTAAAATTTTTGACAAAAGGCATGTTACATCAACTACTTCTTCACAAACATCTTTTTGTATTTACCAATATAGCTCTGAAAGGCAGAAAAGTAAAGCAAGAGAAAGCTAGCACAGGGCTAGAGCACTGCAGTTTGGGGTGTAGTTATTCCAGGTCCCTGAGTTTCCCTCTGCATAGCAGCATTTGTCCCTATGTAGAATTATAGTAAGGATTATGTTTGGTGGCTTGGGGACGGCACTTAATACGGGGGGGGGGGGGGAGGGGGTAGCAGCAACAAACATCACTGTTGGTTGAGTAAAGTAGCCGGGGCCTCCAGCAATGACAACATTAGGATTCAGGGACATCATGTGGTCTTGCAGCCTCAGCTGCCCACTCCCATGTTACAATATACTGCTGAAAAAATATATTAATATGTATTGAATTACACTGATTAATGAACTAGACTTTTAGCTATTCTTTTTAGGGCTGTACACCCTTCAAAAATGAGTCTGAAGAATTGCTTCAGATCTCACTCCAGCACAAGCACAGCACCTCCTTGCTACTTCTTCTGCAGCAGCCTGAAAAAAATATGATGCTGCTTTAAGCCCACTCCTTAAAATTAATCCAACTCTTAAAGCAGTGGCATCTTTGCAGCAGAAGCCTGAAAAAATCAGGTTGTTTAAATGGAGAGCAGAGAGGCCTGTGGTCTTGCAACAGCTGAAGCACTTTCTTCCTCCAAATCATTTTTAAAGTGTGAGTAGCTGTTAACACTACAGTGTTATGATCTGTTTGCTGTCCAATATCTAGAAGCAATCTGTAGTTTTTAGTATACCAATACAAAAATAAGAAAACATAATGGCATCAACATTTAGTATTTGGAGAGTTTGTTGGCAGTGTTGGAAGCCCCAACACTGAGGGCATCTTAGTGCTGGAATAATTTTGTACCCATTTTCCATTCCCCAAAAGTAGTATTAAGATGAACCATTCTCCTTTTTAGTCCATGTTCTCCATGGAAACATAAGCTCATCTCACTATCTCTCTGAGATACCTCAGGTGTGATAATAATACTTCAGTGGGCCTAAGGATAGCCAAGATAGCAAAAAATATAATTTCAACTATTATTTGTGATAATTGCTTTTAAAGGAAATGGTTGGGGGATTGGAACTATCAATCCAGCTTCCCCAATCTGGTGCCGTCCAGATGTAGGAGGACAGCAGTTCCCCACATTCCCAGCCAATCAGCGTGGTCAATAACTGGAAATTGCAATCTCATCATATCTAAAAGTTGCAAGGCAGAAGAAGGCTTAATTAATCTATTATCAAGAGGAGGACACAAACTGAGCAATACCACTTTTTGAAAAATAAGAGAAACGTACCTTCCAACCCAGTCAACAGCAATGCCTTCACCATTGGGCACACCATCACTAATTATTATTTCTTTGTTTGTCCCATTGAAAAACATTCTTTCTATAACCCTCCTGCCTACATCAATCCAGTACAGCCTTTTTTCCACCCGGTCAAAGTCCAGGGCTACCACGTTTCTGAGTCCTTGCAAAATAAGAGAGTAAAGTCGGCCATCTGTGGTGAGATTTCTCAGATAGTAGCGGTTGCTAAAGATAAGATAAGGTGAGATGTTACTGTTCTGCCGGCAACTTCTCCCATCAGGTTCACGGATGTAGCCTGGGGCACACTTGCAGATATAGCTGCCAACAGTGTTCTCACAGATCTGGCTACACAGCGATGGTGTTTCATTACATTCATCTATGTCATCACAAGACCTTTTGTTGGACATGAGTCTGTACCCAGGACGACATGAACAGAAGAAACTAGTCTGCCTATCTGTGCAGATGTGGTCACAGTTGCTAATTGAAGGATCATTACATTCATTAATGCCTAGAATATGAAAATAAAACAAAGAAAACAAAATGTCACTCCATTTTTATCAGGAAAACAAGCGGCACTGGTTTCTATTGCTTCATTTAATGACTATCCCCAATTACCTAGTTTTCCCCAAACTAGTATCCTCCATGTGTTGGGCTACAACTCCCAGCCTGCCTTCCCCAACCAGCATGCTGCCTGAGAGATTGGAACTGTAATTAAACACATTTGAAGGGCACCAGATAGGGACGAATGAGACAATTCACTGACATTATAATTGCAAAATGCAAATAGTTGATAGCTAATCAGCCTTTCTGCAACTATTGATGACTTGTAACTCCCCCAATCCATGACTACTTGCCATACTGTCAGGGGATGATTTGAGTGGTAATCCAACATCATCTGGGGACCCAAGAATATGTAAAAAGGTTGTGTGAGGTTGCCTTTGGGCTGATTTATCTAAATACTTAAGGTATAAAAACAGATTTAGTCAAAAAGTTTCCATGCATACCACATCCCTTTTCATCGCTATTATCATGGCAGTCATCTATCCGGTTACAGACTTTGACCATTTCAATGCAGTTCCCATTGTCACAACTAAAATGGTGGGCAGCACAGGTTGCTTCTGGTGTAACACAAAGATACTCTAACTCATCGGACTCATCACCACAGTCATTGTCCCCATCACAGACATAAGCTTTGGAGATGCAGCGGCCATTTTGACAGGTAAACTGGTGCTGTTGACACGGCTGATAGATGCAAGCCCTCTCATCACTGCTATCCCCACAATCATTACGTCGGTCACACCTGAAAAAGAAGCCCATAACAAAAACAGTAGCAATACCTCTGCTAACATTCACATGTATGTGTGTGTATGTGTGTATGTGTAGATATAGATATAGATTAGACATAGATATAGATACAGATATAGATATGAAATTCTCTACCAAAGGAATTTCATGCAAAGCATACAGTTTGGAAGAACAATGGCATGATCTGTAGATAATGGACAAACTAGCCATGACATTACATACTGTAAAACTGTAGAACATGGAGAATTTCAGACACAAAAATTCTGGAGAGAGATACCAACTGAGCTGGACAGAGAGATCTAGTGACAAAAAGTGTAACCTGAATCCCTTGAGGCTCTTGCCTCCTTCTCGTCCTCAGAAATCCTCCACAGATTTTTCTCTCTCCTTTCCCCAAATTAAATCCTTTGCTGTACAGATTGTTACTGCTTAGTTCTGTATTTTGCACCTCCATCCTTCTTTTCTTGCTCATGATAATGTGAACATGCTATTCCTCCCAGTCTAGGTCCAACTTTTCACCATTATAAGCAATATGACATCATAAACTTTTGTGCCAGCCCAGCCAGCAGTCCAGCAGAAAAAGGAAGGGAAAAAATTAAATAAGATAAAGTTGAGAACACTTTTGACTGGATATAATCTTATTAACAAGGAATTTAATCTGACAGAACCCTCTCTTAGTCCACCTAGTGCATCTGTGCTAAAGTGGAGCTGAAAGCCAGGCCAAAGTCTATCACTCCTAGACTAGACTACAGGAATAAACAAAACATGGTCATCCAGACATAGCTGAGTCCCAAATTCCCACTGGTCCTACTCAGCATGGCCAATAGTGAAGAATGAAGTGTGTTATAGTTCAGTGTTTCTAGAGGAATGTATGTTTCCCACTCTAGTACATGTTAGCTTGAAAGATATTAGCTCTAGTACATGTTTCTTGAAAGAGTCTGCAGAGTTCATACAAACCTGTAAGTGTTACGGATGCACAGTCCATTACTGCATGTGAATTCATTGTTCAGGCATGGCCTTCTAGTGCAGTTCTGGTGCTCGTCATAAGCATCACTGCAGTCAGCATCCCCATCACAGACCCAAGCCCTAGGAATACATCTTCTTAAGGGGGGTGCGTTGTTCACACATGTGAATTCAGTGGCTAAGCAACTGCGATTTGCTAGAACAAAGCATACGATTTCAGCAATTTGTTCAAAATGTATTGCTCCTGCCCTTTAAATCAGCCTGCCATCTGTACAACCAACGTCTTCTTGGCCACTTGTAGTCTTTTGAATAAAGGGTGGGTGACCAGAAGGCAATCTAGGCCTTGAGTAACTAAATAAAACAACAGCTTAGCCTTGAAGCTTTATGCTTCATGGAACTTTTACTGTAAATCACCTAGAGTCACTTCTAGGGAGATGGGCAATCACAAATGTGGAATATAAATACAAATAAATAACTAAATAAATAAGCTTACCGCAGCTGTGTCTTTGGTCCTCATCACTCATGTCACCACAGTCATTATCACCATCACAGATCCATGTAGCTGGTATGCATCTGCCACCATCACATCTAAACTGGTTACTCGAACAGCTCCGTACAGGAGAAACTTAAAAGAAAGGTAAGGTTTCACAGACTATGCAACGGGCATTTTTCACATACTGAAGGGTGCTGCCCAAGCTTTGTTTCCTACATCTATAGCTGGCATAGGAAAATATTGTTTTTTAATTCTCAGCCTGGCTAATGGCAAGGGACTATGGAAATCATTGTATAATCCAAATCACATGGACTATGTTTACCTCTGGTTGGTAAGATCATTACAATGCAGAGGTTAAATGTATATTATTGACTTCCAAGAATGCAATGTTGTGATTTTTTTTTTTTTTTAGGTTTTAGTAGGTATGCCTTTCTCAGATTAAGCATGCCCTGTGACATTCAGATGAAGAAGCATCTTGCAGAATCACTGCTGTGTTGTTCAAAACAGAAAAGTGAGACGTGAGGAAAAGTTCTTTAGAATGCTTTTCCCTAACTCCGATACACGTATTAAAATAATGGCAGTGCCAGCAGTACGACTTTACTATAATTTTTGGGTGTATCAACGGCTGTTCAGGAAACTTCATTCTTGGGACTCTGACAGAAATACACCCTGTTCTTTAACATACCTGATCGTGTCCAAGCCGGTGACACGCTGGCCAACAAAGTCGGTCACCACTGAGTTATAGTCAACTTCTCTCATTTAATCTCTGTAGTCTAGGTAAACCCTTCCAAATCACCGTGCATAACTTCACACTTACCACAAGAGACAGGTTCATCTGAGGCATCAGCACAGTCTACTGCTAGATCACAGTACCAATGAGCAGGAATGCAACGTCCAGATGTGCAGCGGAATTCACTGTTGGTACAAGTCAGTGAGGCTGAAAAGGCAGAGAAAAATCTTGGTTTATCTGTGTGTTTTCCTCTGCAATTGCTTTGGACTCCGTAATGATTATAATCAATCCTCAGTCTGAATATTGTGCTCTCGGGTGGTTGAACTGCTTGAAATGTGCTAGCTTAGTCATTCTGGCTACAATTATCTAAAGTGCTTCAGGGTAATAAGACATATCAAATGCAAACTGATGAAGGGTATAGATGTCTTGTCTAAAACCAGCTGGCAAGATCATGGTGGAAGAGAGATGTGGACCCAATTTATACCTCAGATTGCAAGACACTACCTCACAATACTTCTCCATGATAGACCCCTCTGGAAAGACACCCACTGGCCTATCAGCTTCCATTTCCACTTTGCCAGATGTGGGCAGCTTCCATCCCAAATGTGGATCCCACTGGCATCCCCAGTGGCCATCTCCCAGCATTTTAAGACTGTACAGCTGAAAACTGGTGGCAAAATGGATAAGAAGATTGTGGAAGAACAGACTGAGCAGATTCTAAGCCTCCATGCTCCTTCCCTCCCCTCCCTTCCCTTCTTGGCCCTCCGCCAGCATCAGGATGACCCAGCTGCCAATCAAACAGCAACTGCCAATCAAACAGCAGCACTGGGCAGGAGGGGGAGGGAAGAGTAGATGGCTACCTGGGAGCTCTGCAGCCACAAGCCTGATGAAGAATAAGTTGACTAAACAGAGCCAAAGCACAGGAGTAAAAATAAAGCATCAAAGTAAAGGATAAACAATCCTGTTGAGAAAGAAGCAACAGGCAAGGAGGCAGCAGCTGAGAAAACTGGGGAAAGAGAGGCGTTTTTTCCCCTCCCTCAGACCTGACATGAAGGAAAAGTCCTTCTAGCCATTTCCCTCAGATGGAGCCAAATTTTGAAAGAGAAGACTCAGGAAGTCCAGCCGGGAACACACAAGCAGAAGGGCAAAGAAAAAGTCAAAGCTTTGGCAGAGGAATAGAAAACAAACTAAAAAAGAAGAAAGGTGGATTGAACTTTGGTGAAAAGGAGCAATTTTATATCACAATTGGGACAACAGAGATATATAAGGTTTAAGACAAAAGAAATACAGAGGTCAGCAATAAACAAATATATTAGAGATAAAGAATAGAAAGATATACAGATGCAGCGAAATTGGACTTTAAAGAATATAGTGCAGATAAAGTGCCTATAAAAAATAGTTAGAATATAGTTTTAGTAGTAAAGTATTAATTTCTGAAATAATTGAAGGCATTTATAGTTTACAATTCCTTTTTTTTTTTTTTGGTAAGCCTTCCTTGCTTTGTAAAATAAAACTCTTCCCCAGCCATTGAAGGGAGATACAAAAAACCAACCACTGCTGCCGTTCCCATCCTGACCCAAACCCTGACTCCCAAATCAATAAACCAAAAATTCAGGCCTGCCTTTAGAGTGGCATTACTGCAACCTTAGATGATGTATAGTGATCCACCTGCAGGTTGTAAAGTTGAGTGAGAAGCTCCCTGCACCTACACAGATTTTGGTAGCCTGAGAGAATAGCCTGAAATAATTTTGGGAGCCCTTGATGCCCACACCCTGAAGTGGAAATGCAAATGGAGAACATGTGCATTTCCACTTAAGGGTGTTGGGCATCAAGGGGCCCCAAAGTTCTGCAGTCAGCACTGCACCAAGTAAATGAAATTAATCTGATAAACATTTTGAATGAAATAAGAGCTAGTAGTGTGGTCAGAGTGGTCAGATAGGACCTAGGTTCAAATCCTTCCTCAGTCAGAAAGCTCATTTGCTTGGTATCTGATCAGTTTCCTGCTGTTTCAATCTAATTTATCTCAGAGGGTTATTGTGAAGATAGAATGTATGAAGAGCTACTGAGACTGTTGCCTCAGGGTAAGAGGTACATTTCATTAATAATAAATAAAAAGGGGAGCAGTGCTCTTATGCCATACAAGTTCTGGCTTTGAGCCCAGAGACTCCAAATCTCAGTTCAGACTGTTACACTTTGGAAGATTACTCTTGGAAGTCTTTTTAATAAGTGTATTTAGCACTATCCTTCCATTCCTTCAGAAACTCCAGTCATTTGATCCCTCTATGACTGGAGTTTCTGAAGGAATGGAAGGATATAAATCTAAGATTTAAAGTTTTAAAAAATGTAAACATTTCAGGAGTTACAGGAATCTACCTAAGATGTAATCCCTTGTTTAATTTTCTTTTTACTTCAAGTTTGATACCCCCTTTGCCTCATTTTAAGAATATCTGTCTTTCATCTTAAAGTCCAGATTATCAGCAATTTGCTTAAGTCTTGCTTGCGTACACATCTGTGCACACACCCACCACACTTCTCAGCTGTGTCTTTTCAATTACATTCCTAAAAGAACAGAACCTACAAGAATGCTTGGCTTTTTACCCAAACTGAGCCAGTAAAGCATGAAGTGAAGGAGTGTAATTGTGGGAGTCATTAGCTTACCGCAATGAGTGGGGCTCTCATCACTCATGTCACCGCAGTCATTATCCCCATCACAAAGATAAGTTCGAGGAATGCATATGTTGGTGCTCTGACATTTTGTATAGCCAGATTGACAAGTACGTTCAGCTTTAAGAGAAAATGAAAGGTTTTTTTTCTTTCCCATAAAGCATAAGGCAGTTTTTTTTTAAGCAATTACAAACAGCAGTGTAATACATTTTTTGGTATTACAATTATCTGACACACTGTTGAGTCAAATCTAGTTCAGCATAATACTGCTTTTTCATAGATGAGCTAGAATACTAATCCTAAGAATGACAATGAATTTGAGTGGTTACTCAAATGCCCGTACAGAAAATGATGCCCTTCCATTAGGGTAATAGAGTGTACTGATCCATCAGATTCCCCCATCTCCTGTATCTCCTCCCTCTCTAATCATCAAAAGGTTGGAGGATCCTATGGGACTGACCTGAGAGATAGCAGAGGATGGTTGCAGAGGGGAGTAGGAGAACAGAAACTCTGAGAGCATGAGTGGAGGTCCACTTGGATCATCTATGCATGAACTACAAAATCTAATCTATGTTCATTACGTACTCATATAAAATAATTATTTAGCTATGGGTTTCAATTACTCCTTTTTGACCTTATTCACTATGTCCACAAACATGCCGAATGCTAGTGGCAAGTGGAAAAGTGCTTGCCACTAGTGCTGTGCTCCTTGACAGTGCCACATCCCTCGACTCCCTAGACTCCCTCTGCTCCTTGACAGTGCCATATCCATCCAGTAGATTTGGTATTGAAAAGTATTAAATGGGATAGTACTTATGAAACTCTTTATTCCAGGACGTAGTAAAGACACTTTGCCACACAAGTAAAAGATGACCCGCTATTTTTTCAGCAGCCTGATGAAGGTAAGACTGTTATGCTATTCATTATTGTCTCCAAGAACTATGAGAACAGTCCCCAGCAGCTAGTGCTCAATGAACTAAATTGCGTATTATATAATCACACAAGCATGTTAATCCATGCTGTTTGAATGCTCCCACTTGGTTCCTCTGACTGCAAGCACAAATGAACAAATCAAGATCCTCCATTCTTTTTTCTGTTACATACAAACTAGATTCCCTGACTTGTTCCTCTCCTACCAAGCCTCCCATAAATTTGGTATGTTTTTGGCTTCAGATTATGGCTTCTTAGAAAAACAACAAGCAAGTCATATAACAATAGGCTTCTTAGCTTCTTTCACTCCTTACAATGGCAGGAAGAGTCAAGTGGGGACAGATAAAAAAAGGAATCAGCATACCGGTTGATCTATGTAATCCTTCTCAGGATTCTTCAGCATTCATGCTTATCAGAATGTATGAACTAGACCATTTGGATATATTAGTAATTTCATTACAAGGGATGCTGAGTTTCCTGTTAATGTCAATGGAATCACTTGGGGTAATTATCAAATAATACCCTAAAGATATATTCTATAATTCAGTCCCCACTCTTTGAAGCAAATATCCTTAACTGTACAAACTGATGAGAACATTCTCACAGGCAATACACAGTCAAAGAATATCCAATTAGTTTTCAGGACTCCTGTAAGCATAAATCCAAACAAATCAGATGGCTTCTGTGAAGCAACCACTTCCTTTTTCCTTTTCAGCAAAGTTTACTTTTTGGTTGTGTGGAGAATCAGAGCCTAAGGGACAATACATAGTTTTAATCAACTTACGGCAATTTCTCTCATCTGAAGTGCCATTATCGTAACAGTTGTTTACACCATTGCAGACGGATGCAAGAGAGATACACCTTCCATTATTGCAAGTAAATTCTGTCTGAGGGTCACAAGTTCGGAACAAGCATCCCACCTCATCACTGTTGTCTCCACAGTCATTGTAGTGATCACAACGATAAGAGTAGCGTACACATCGCCCATTGCCACAGGTGAAAGCTGTTGGCTGACAGGTATGAAAAGCTGAAGGAAAGGAATGCGACAAAGAAATATCATTGACAGAAGCAACTCAAAGAGCCTTGAGAAATACATCAAAGAAATACAGTACTGGATTGTTTTTACCTGCCAAGACAAATACAGCTGCAAAATGGACTGCATGTAAAAATAAAATACACATTCTGAATCAGACAAATGGAAGATAAAATTTTATTTTAGTGTCCAAATGGATGACAGTGCTGGGGGCTTACAAATCCCTATAAATGTATCATTGTCATTCATGAAAATGAATGTAGTGAATTGGAAACAAGTTAAAATGGAAGAAAGCAAAGCTTGCCATAAAGGCCTGATCAGAGAGTGTGATCCTTACAAAGTCAGTGGAAAACATGACCTTCCTTCACATTCTGAGTCTGCTCTAGTATTTTATTTTTATTGAGAGTTTTTACATAATTAAAAGACAGAGTATATAAAGAGAAAATAGAAAAAGAAAAAAGAAAAAATGCTAAAAACAGTACAGATAAAGAAAGAAAAAGAAAAAAGGGTCTGCTCCAGTATTTTCAATGAATGTTAATAGAAAGGAACAAAGTCCTCTGATGTATCCTTGCCCATCTTTTGGGCATGATTCTGCACACAGATTCCTCCTCCCCTGTTAACAATCCTGTAAACCTTGGTAAACTGTTCACTCCATACATGTGTATAAGATAAGATACAGTACTATATTTGCAGCATAATTATAATCTAAGAAAACAGAAACACTATCAGAAATACTCTTTACAAAGTCAAGAGTACAAATATCTTTAAAAAGTCAGCGGTTTTTAACATTCCTACCCTCTCCCTTGCATTAATCCAAGGAAGAATTTGAACCATTCATTTTTTTTATGAAAGTAATGAAATCTTGAACTAATTCTGCTTTGTACAGTCAACAAGCCATTGGACTCCTAACCAAACAGATACTATCTTTTTTCAAAATGGCTTCCCTAAAAACAATGGCAATTGGGCAACAGCTTCTATTTCAACAGTGGAAGTGCTTACCACACACACTTTCCAATTCATCGCTGCCATCCCTACAGTCATCATCATTGTCACACTTCCAGCGTTCAGAGATACAGCGGCCATTAAGACAAGTGAAGTGGCTACTTCCACACCTGGTACCGTTGTCCACAATACAATGCTTGTTGTTATTGGCTAAATACCAGCGTCCTTCAGCAGGGCATTGACACTCTGCACCACCTGGGCCTATATTTAATTGCATCAACCACAAAAGAAGAATGGGTTAATAATATCTTTAGATAAAACCTCCCCACCCCCATATTAATCCTAAATCTTCCAAGAAATTTATCGAGGATTATCAAAATGTCACAACACCTAATACTTTAAACAATATTCTCTACGGGAATCTCTTTTTATGTCATCTGAATGAGCTCTATTTGTAAATGGGGCTGTTGAAGAAAAGAGTTCTCAGAACTACAACTATTATCACTGAGATCAACTTATAAAATGAATCTGACAACATCTAGCACATGACTGAAGATGGCTATTGTATTCTTCCGTATTTTGCATCAGCGGGAACTTAATTATTGATTTCAAAACATAACAAAACAGCAATTTCCCCTCCAAAATGTAAAAAGCTCCTAAAGTTAAAACAAGAAACATAGTTTGTGCTGATGTTATGTGTTTTTAAAGGAAGAAGTAGCAATATTGTAATAACTAGGATGGTGGTGATAGAGAAGAAAAGAATACAGTATTAAAAATATTTCAGACAGTAATCAAGACTTTTTTTGGTTGTCCACCAACACTGGCATTTATTTAAATATGTGAAACATCAGTAACTCAATTAATCTTCTGTGTACCTAGACTATGGTTCTTTCCCATTAATCAATAGATGCCTCTAAAACCCAAGCCCAGTGACAAACAGAGCAAGTCACCATGGGCTTGCATACCATATGACTGTTTTGCCCAGTTCCTGCAGCACTGGTGAATACTGAATGGTCCGGCAGTGTAATTTAGATATAATTATATGGCAGAGGACATGCTTCACATGCAGAAGCCCCCTAGGTTGAATCCTTGACATCTCCAGTCAGAAGAATCAAGTGGCAAGTGAGTTGCTGCCAGTCAGAGTAAACTATATTGGGCTGGATGGCCCAAAGGGGCAATCAACTTAGTTTCATATTTCAATCTCAGAAATTGTTACTTTTATAAAGGCTGAACTATCTGGACTGGTGTATATATGCTACAGAGCTGAGGAACTGTGTCTTGGTTTCCTAATGTGCAAGCATTTAAAAGAATAAATAATTCAGCTGATCAAATATTTTGCTCATATCCATCCTTCTATCACAACTGAATGTCATTCAATTCATTATTCCCTGTTGCACAACATTTTACCTGGCACACAGATGTGACTACAACCACCGTTAAATTGGTTGCAAGGGTTGGTGCACTGCTGTTGCTTGCTTTTGGCCCAAACATGAATATCCATTGGTCTGTATGGCAGGTTTGCTACCATCACAATTTGATCTGACCCGTCATATTTGTTGGCTCGATAAACACTTCGGGTATTCCAGTCTGTCCAGTAAATGTGTTGATCAAACAAGGTCATCGCAAATGGATATAGGGCAGTGCTAATGACAACCTCACGATTTGCACCTGATAGGGAGCTTCGTTCAATCTTCTGTCTAAAGCAAGTAGGAAACATCAGCATTTGAACACAAAACACAAGCTTCCAACATTTCTTAAATGCCACAGAGAAAATATTGTACATCTGTCATTTTGTCATTGATTTCGAGACTCTCTTGTACCCTGAACATTCACATTATTTAATATTATTTCTTACATCCAGGTGAACAACCTACAGCACCAGGTCGTTATGTGAATCCCAAGTCCCTTTTCTACAGCCCCTAGACTCTTCTCTAGCCATTCCACAGTGGCTGAAAATTAGTTCCATGGCATCTCATTGCTTTAAGGTGGGAAACATATGAAAATTTAAACCCTAAGATCTGCTAAATTCTGTAAAAAAATTAAAGGAAGTCCTCATCTCCCTCAATAAAATCTAGGGGGGAGAAGCCCAGCCTTTTCAGTGCAAATGACAACAGGGCCAATCACTTTGTGTCACTGCCCCATCCATTATGGTCCATGGTCACCAAAAGGCATCTTCTCCTGTTTTCAATCATTAATATTTATTTAGAATGGATTTTTCAACTTTGTTGTATGATTATATATTACAGAAAGATCACGTGTGCATTGGATGAAAATGCTTAACAGTAAGCAAATGAAACAGAGTAAGCAAATACATACAAATTTGCATCAGCCCAATAAATTCGCTGTTCCTCGTAGTCCAGCGTAAGACCATTTGGCCATACTAAGTTGGTGCTTACAATCGCACTCCTGAAGTTTCCTCCAAGTGTTGCTCGCTCTATCTTCGCACTGGAGCTCCAATCAGTCCAGTACATGTACCTAATGATAACACAATTAACAAAAGCTTCTTAAGTCGGAGAAATCCACTTCATAAACATAGGAAGAATGAAGGGCTTCTCCAGTGCCTTGACTGGATGAACTGCACTATAGCTTTTCCCTTAAGCAGTATTTAGGGAAAAGTGGACAGAATATCGCACCTTTCAGACTTAGCTGAGGAGATACATGGCCTGATTCCAAATCATGCTGTAACAGGAGGTAAATCTAGGGTAGGGGTTCACAACTGGCCACCCACTGACATCAACAGCCAAAGATACTCACACCTTTGCCCCAAATTAAATTACATTCAAGCTACAAAGAAATGACTGTTTTACAACACTGAAAAAAAAATCACACTGTGCATTATGCAAAGCCTGTTAAAGATTGGATGTCTGAAATTAACACATGGTGGTTCAGTTCTCTGATTCACACTCACCAACACATGGTGAAGTCTGAAATTCCCTGCATTTTAGTTTTCCTCACTGAATGACAAACTAGGATGTGCAGTTAACAAAAAAAACATAATATGGTTAATTTGGAAAATATTGGTGAGTTGACATTTTGGCCCCTGAGTCAAACCATCTGTGCTGCCCAGCTGCTGTTGTCTCCACCACAATCTCATCTTCCTGCTACTTCCTGCTCTATTTTTTTCCTCTTTGACTCTCCTTAAGGTGTAGTTAGCTGGAAAAGGGACCTTCATGAAGACCCTTATCTTTGCCATTGTGTAGAGGGCATAGAGAATGGCCTTGAAGGACAAGAGGAAGAGCCACTACCAAGTCAATGGTCAGATAAGTGGGGCTTGTGTCCATTCCAAGAAATTAATTTGAGAAAATGTCTCAGACTGACCCTTCCTTAGTTCACACAAAGATAAAGTGAGGGAGGAGGAAAGTACATTCAGACTTGCAAGATTCTGTTACTATAGTTGTGCCAATAAAAGTAGTCCTGACCTATATGGCATTGGTTTCTTAGTTTGGTCTACTTCGTAGGGATAACTTACTGTGAAAAAAAGTTACAGTAGTACAAATTACGACTGCGACTATCTTATTCCAAAATATGCTGATCAGAGGAAGATCCTTCTTTAAAGGAAAGCACCGGGCAACTGGAAGAGAAAGCTTCAGAAATTCCTATGGGCAGCCAGATAACTGTATGTCCTCCTGTTCCATGGGAGCAACCATTCCATAGAACTAGAGGCTGGGAATGCTGCTGAAGAACTACTACTATTCATTTTGCTGCAAGAAATTCTGTTTGTAAATTGTTCAACCTTCAACCATTTTCACTGTGGTGACAAACAGCACAATATCTCCCACTGAGCCATGTGATGCCCAATATCTCCCATTGAGAAAGAAGCCTAGGTTACAATAGTGGGCCTTTTCTCAGAAGTCATGGAGGCAAGATGAGAATACTACCCAGCCCCTCCACACCATGCAAGCTGTTTTGCTATGGCCCAGCTATATTCTGCCCTGCCCTTTGGAGGCTAGACAGACCTAGCTAGCTCCATGGGAAAAGGAAGGATGCCCTCCAACAAATAAAGGCTCTGAGAACGTTCTGCACAGGAATGTATTCTCAAAAAAAGAATCTGTACATGCACACAAGGAATAATTGGGTATTTCTAGTTACTAATTGGAACATTTATTATTCATTAATTATTAATTGCCCTATTATGGTTGGGAAGTTCAAGTTAAAGAGAAAAGCTGTAGTGGAAACAGATACCACATGTTTCATTATGCAGAATGTGCAACTTACCCGTGGCAAGGATCCAAGACAATGGCCCTTGGCCGTGGGACCCGAGCCACTACTGAACGATTAGATCCATCCACAGCCATTGAACTGATGGTCTGATTGAGATAGTCACTATAATAAAGTCTGTTGTTGATCCAATCAAAGGCAATGCCATCTGGAGCTCCCAAATCTTAAGACCCATCAAACAAGACAACGTAGAACAAAAAAAGATCTGAGCATGAAAATCATCCTAGACATCAAAACATTTCAAAATACCTCTTCTTCTCTAGTTCCAACTATTATCAATGGGAATCTACACGTATTGAATCAAACACGAAGGTTTTCATCGCATAGCAAAAGGGGAAGAACCTGTGCCACTGGATTAAGACGAAGCAGACTTCTTAAGAGCTTGTACTTCTGGTATTTTAACTGGTACTGCCCTTGCAAACTTCATTTTTAAAAAGAGTATCAGAAGTAAACTGAAGAATAGTGGCTATATATTACTATTACCAAATCTCAAATAAGCAATGCAGTTCAAAACATTGTGCCTAGCAGAAAGCTCATTTGCCTGAAACTGCAGTGACCTAATTCCATGCAAATGTATTTAGGATTGTGGTATTTTTACACAATTCTTAACTCATTTTGAGGTAATGTCCTGGCTGAAGAAAGGTTTAAAATTTCAACAAAAGGCAATAAAACATTAATTTGTCATAGAATGAATTAGAATGGCCTAGAAGTATGATATAAAATTTTAATTTCAATGGCATTTACTCAGAAATAAATCTCCTGGTATTTTCATCCAAAAAACATGCTTAGGATTACAGCTGAACAGAATAATTATTATTAAATTCAGTGAATTTTCCTTCCTGGTAATATTACTTTCAATAATATTTGCAAAAATATGTTCCAACAAGCAGGTTGCAATCTGATATACCCTTTGGATTTTCTTCTGAGTAAGCATCGAATATTCTGTTCTATGTTTTTAGTAAACTTATATGCTGGACACTCACATAAAAGACTAGCCTATAAGGTACCCTAGCTGAGTTCTGAATTCTAATATTTACCTGATGCTACTACTGTAGGGTTACTACTTCCAGTTCCAGAGTAGATATTGATATAGCTGATCTTTCCTGGGCCTGCCAGAGAACTTTGAGTAAAATATATTAAACCATTTGCACTGTCATAGTCCAGAGCTACTGCAGTCCTCAATACTGTCATTGTACGGAATGGAGGGCTATGATTTTCAGGATCCAGGTGCATGCTTCTAAGGGCATTCTCCAAAGCAAAAATCAAGTAGTTATCTGTTGAAATGGAACATCTCTTGCCATCACTTCCCAGCAGTCCAAATGCACACCCACACTTTGGTGTCTGCAGGTCAGGAAGTGCAAAACACAGATGGAAGCAGCCTCCATTATTCTCTAGGCATGGATTGTAGTTGACATCAGCAGGTGCCTGTGACTGGTAATGGCTATTGTAAACAGTTACATCTCTCAACCAATCAATGTTGTCTCTTATAACGGTTGGCTGCTCAGTATTTCCTGGCTCTTTACTGGCTTGAAAGATTTTTTTCAAGTTCCTATCCACCCAAATTATAGAGTCTTCAAAAATAGTAAGGCCGTACGGTGTTGGGTAACGGCTCCCGTAGCGGACAATTTCAGGCTCGCCACCATCACGAGAAATTCTTGCAATCATGTCTAAAGAATCGTCCACCCAATAAATGTAACCAGTGTTGTGATCGACCGCTAAGCCACGTGGTGTGACGATCCCTTCAGACACTAACACGGTCCTGTTGCTGCAGTCAAGAAATGCACGTTCTATTTTGGGATCTTGCCCATAGTCTGCCCAGAAGAGATATCTGTTCTTGGGATCTACTACTATATGTCTTGGCATATCCACAGTGGTTTTAAGTAGCACTCGTCGATAAGAAGTATTTAAACGCAGAACTTCTATAAATGTTTCAGTCAAGAATGCATTGGTAAAATAGAGGTTTCCTGTGTAAAGTCAAATAAAATGAGAAACACTGAATTCTCTTACTATGTATAAGCTTCAGAGCCTAGTATAGTTTTATATAAAATAACATGTATCAATAAAGACAGGAACTTTAAGAAAAATCCTGCAATTTAGGTCCTATGCAGATATAATTAAATTTTAAATTGACTTAATTACAAATATAATATCTAAATGTCTAAACCATGCTTAAGCATTAACCATAAATATGGATTGAAGCGGTTTGCTAAGTTTGATTTGCATGGCTAAACTTTACATACTTCCTCAACCATGATGAAACAATTTCCCCACTGTCTTATCCTAGCTGGAAGAAGGAGATCCTCTAGAAGGTCAACAGAACTGAGACAGCTATTCTGTACCATCATGTTCTTACATATAATTTGGTTGAATTATTGTATATTAAGGCTGAGATACTATCCATAACCTCCATCTGGTGTCTGGGAGATAAATACTATTGATCTCAGTGAAATTTAACTCATAGTAAGCAGATGTTCTTAATATCCCATGAACTTCAGTTTAAGGATTTTTGAAAGGCAAATCCCACCAACCATTTTTTAAATCCTGGAATAGTACTGACCTGCTACCCAGTCAATAGCAATGCCACGAATTCCATTGAATCCTATCCCGTTTGTGATAACATTTCTAAAATTGGAGCCATCTGGTTTGATTTTGCGAATCGCATTCTGGGATCGAATTCGGCTGCTGAAGTCACACCAGAAAATGAAACCTGAAGGCATGTGAACATCCACGTGCAGCGCATTTCTCCCTGGAACATTAGGATTAAGGAAGCACGTTGCTTATTTTTAATTTTAGCTTTCTAATAGACATATATGGTGGTAGGACTTGAATCAAGCCCCAACCCTTTGCTCAGCAACCATTAGAAACCTTCAAAACTTTGCTAAAATTTAACATGAAATCATTAGTCCCTTGATTTGGGGTGAGAACTGAAAGGATAGAAATGTGATAATTCATGTTCCGTTTACTAACAGGAAACATACACGCACACAGACCCCAACATTAAAAATGGGCCACTTCCAGTCCCTCCTGTCTAATCACACCGTAACTCACTGTTACAGCTCAGTGGCTTTCAACTGACCATCCCAAAAAAATCAGCCCGCAGTTGCAAAAATATTGCCCACTCTGGCTTTACAATATTGGCTAAAAGTAACCCCCCTCACTTATGTCAGTACCTAAAATAATAATATTTCTTCATGACTAGGAACCATTTTTCAACTTGGACTGGAAAGTGAAATCCCTTTATTCTACAATCCAATGTTGATTCACCTGAAAATAAAGACTTTACTTCTAAGCAGACACTTAAAGGATTGCACTATTAGTCTTTTTTTTTTCTTCATCTGTTAGGAATTGGATGATCCATTTGAAAAAACAATTTCACTAGCTTAATTGTTTCTCTTTTTTAAAGTGTTCAAATGTTCAGAAAAGACATTTAATATTTTTATGATTTCAGGGCTTTGATGAGACTGATTCTATTGGGATTTAAGACCGATGAAGACCAGTTCTACAAGTGTATTCATCACTTTGATGCCTACAGATGTGCTTTCACAGGTACTGAATCACAGAAAAGGCTTGTCTTAAGCATCATAGCTTTCAATGGAGTCAGTTCCTATGTTGAGCTGTTCATTATCTCAAGTAAGCAATGAGAAACTGTGTGATCCATGTATGCGTAAACTAACTTTTGAGTATAGGGGGACCTCCAATTAAGGATATGGTACATGAACAGAGACAGAACTGTAAAGAGAACTAGCAATCTCTGTCTAGGGTTTTCCTTTCCTAGCTGATGTTAGTTGACTGATACATGTCCTCACCTGGACTGAGGTCTACAAAACAGAAAAAAAAAAATGATCTAAACATATGCATGGCTTTTGGTTAGCTTAATTTTCAGCTACAACTGAATTCAGTGGACAAGAAATCTGATATGTAACTTAATTAAAGCAAATGCCTGGTTTCAACAGGATCGTATGTTTCTGTCAGCTAATATTTGGTTGATATATCATATCCAGATCCTGAACCAGAAAGCCATCTTGGAAAAAGAGCAGGCAAATGTGAATTTCTGCTATGCCAGGAGCCCTGAAGAACCCAATCTTTCTGCAATGCTGGGAAAATGATAATAGAAACACAGGATGCATCTGAATTTCTGATCAGATTGTAGATCCCCCTTAATGGATTACTGCACCCAAGCAGAAAAAGTGAGGACCCAGGCAGGAACTTCAGGGGTTGTGGTAGTTGCCTGACTAGTCATAAGGGGCTCTTCATGGGGAGGAGTAGCTTGTAGTACTTTTTATCAAGACAGAGCCTCCATTTCTTATATAAGCTCTAAGCCAAGCAGCTGTTCTTACAAGACTTCCCTTGACATTCTCTTTCAGATTTCTCCTGTGGCCACAGTTGCTAGGCTCATACTCACTACTCCTTCTGTTGCCCAGAAGCTGAGAAGTTCCATCCCAGTCTCCCTGGCTATCAGGAATAAATACCAAAGAATTCCTACTCAGTCATACCAACACAAACCAGTAGCTGCTCTTCAGTGTTTCAGGTAAATGTTTTATCAAACTTACCTTGAAATGCCAGAGATTAAATGGTCATGGGGTTCCTCTGTTGTGCTCCTATGCCTTTATCACTGACCCCAATGCCTTGTGGAAAGCCAATGTTTGCTCTTTGGTCACTAGGTCCTACCCCTTTGTGGATTCCTATCTAACGTTCTTAGTCAAAATGATTTTTGCCTAGATTTAAATATTTCTGCTTTGTTTTTTTGAGCTACTAGAGTTCCAACCTTATTCAAAAATACACATACACATTTTACAAGCTATATGCGATAAATGACCCCTCTCCAAGAGGTAGATTATGACAGAAAGTTAAGAGATTGCACTTGTCTCCTCTAAAGTTTACCCACCTCTTCCGGCCAAGGGCACCATTGCTTCAGAGTGGTCAGATGTCTCTAAGCTAAATCCTTTAATTGCAGACAGCATGGAAACAACAACAAAGGAACTGTATGGAGAGCAGGTCCTATTATCAGGATTGAGCTGAAAGCCAGTAGAGCAGGCACAAGAGAAGAGACCCCCAGGCAAGGGCAGACAGAGATGCTGACAAATCCCAATGTTGTTGCTGCAGCCATTCGAGGTACCAGCAGAATCTGAAGAAGGGAGAGATGAAAGTGTCACAAGTGAAAAGGCATTTTTATAAAGGAGAAAGTCCTCACCTGGTACAATAAATAAATAAAATACTGGCACAAACTACTGGTGGCTAGAAAAACTGATATGAAGATGCACATTACCAATTAATACATTTTCGACAGGCACTGCATGAAGGGGACTTACGACAGGTCCTTGTAGTTGCAGCTGTTGTGGTGTCCCCACAGTCACATGATCATGATTCCGGCACTTGGCAACTGGCTTGCAATTGCAATGTCACAGTGTCCCTCGGTCACATGATTGCCATTTGTGACCTTCACTCCCAGCTTCCAGCAAGCAAAATCAATGGGGAAGCCAGCAGGAGGTCGCAAATGGCCATCATGTGACCACGGGACACTGCAACCGCGTAGGATTTGCCTAACAACAATAACTGGGACTGCTGGAACTACCATCATAAGTTGGCACAGTCACATGACATTGAGCCTTATGATTGCATTGCTTAGCGATGGAGTTCCAGGTCCCAATTACCATCGGTAAGCAAGGACCACCTGTAAAGAGATCCAGGAGCAACTTAGCAAAATATATTCTAGGGCTTATAGATTTTTTTTCTCCCAGGCAGATCCATCTGGAATGTTCCTCCCCATTTTTAAAGACTGACGTAGTTTATCTGCTAGGGTTTAGTGGGTTGACGGAGTGTGGTTTGATGTGGTTATGTTTTCAGTTAAATTTTTACTGTAAATATGTTATTCTGAACACTGCATTTTATAAGTGTGTTTCCCCCCCCCCCCGCCTTAATTATAAAGTGCCATGAGTAAGCTGATTTGTGAGGATAAAGGTTTATTTAAGAAATAAACACACATGAAATCATGGCTACTCAGGCCCCAATGCAGAGATGTTACTCTTTTCCATGCTAGATTCCTAAAACATGAAGTGAAATTGCTGCCTCTTGATTTTTTTAATAATACTACTTATTTTCTTAAAGTAAAATACATGATCAAAACAATCACTCAAAATACTGAGCTCGTGAAAGAGCTTTCAAAGGCTAACTATATACTCACTGTCTCGGTAATACACCCGGAGACATTTTAGTCTTGAAATGTTGTCTCTCAACACCACTTTGTTTGCTCCAGTTGACTTGTCAACCCGCTCAATGACTTCATAATCCCGGTCAGTATAATAGAGAAAAGAACCATAGACAGCCAGTCCCCAGGGGTGAGAGAGGTGACCCACCAAAGTCACCCGATTCGTACCATCCACATTCCCTCGTTCAATCTAGGAAATTAACAACATTGAATACTACAAATGAAAGCAAATTTGGTGCTTTATGAATGCAGATCATAGACTCATATCTTAAAGATGGACCTCAGGTTTTGACAATTATTTCTCTTTTCTCTTGCCTCCCTTGAGAAACTAAGCATTTTTTCCCAATTCACTCACGTGTCATCTCATTTCTTAAAAGGATTAGTAAATATAAATGGAAGCAACAGTTCAGATCAAGTTAGCACTAGGGCAGTGTTGTCCAAACTTGGCCACTTTAAGATGAGTGGACTTCAACTCCCAGAATTCCCCAGCCAGCATAGCCGGCTGGGGAATTCTGGAAGTTGAAGTCCACTCATCTTAAAGTGGCCAAGTTTGGACAACACTGCACTAGGGTAATGCAATTCCTTTGAAAGGTCAGTTGGAACATACAGCACCTCCTGAAGTAGCTGCATGAGCCTGGGAAAAGATACAACTGCTTTAACCATTTGGGGAAAAGGTCCTGGATATGGGATCCTGCACATTCTGAAGTATCATTTTCAAACAATTTGCACAATCTTATAAGCCACACTGGGTGAAGGTCAGTTTTTACTTCCTTGTTTATGCATGTTCTTTTTGATGAAGTTATTTTCCCCACCTCTTTAGGTAATGTTATGGGAAGGGAAAGTATATACTGCTTAATTGTACAAAGAAACAGGAAATCTGAAGTAGCTATTTGGATTTGTCTGGTTTTAACATTTAATGACTAGAAAAGGTAACTACCAGAAGAAACTCAAAAACTATTTAGACAGCCTGCTGAGAGTAACCTGCTGAGAGTAACCTGCCTGCAGCCTTTTCAGTTCTGGCAACCCCACTGAGTACATTCTGAACCTGTGTAGGAGGTCCACTTTTTCCCCTAACCTTCCATCTTCTGATCATTCCTGCTTTAATGTATGTAGCCTCTCTATATTTAAGCTGCAGAATTCTGGCAGACGAAGATACATAAGGACACATCTGGATACATACCACTCCAGTGCTTGTGACTGGCCAGTAAAGCTTTTGTTCCTTGATATCAATGGTAATAAACTCAATGTGGTCTAGATTACCCGTGAAGAGAGTTCTGATATCTGAGCCATCCATGTTTGCACTGGCAACCTTTGCTGGGATCCCACTATCTGTTCCTTGGTCTGTCCAATACAGTTTCCTGCAACATATATTATTTCAGTTATCAAAAAGCAGGTAAGACATTCTGTATGCATTTTTATTAATCAAAAGGTGTAGGCATTGAAAGGCTTAATTCAAAGGCTGCTGTTATATACTTAAAAGTAAAATCTACTGGGAACACTAGGACTTCTTTTTGGCTCTGTGTAAGCATGCATATGGTTGTGTGCACAGGCCTACACTGAGTAAGCATGCACACGTTTGCACGTAAGAAATAGGAATCCCTTAGTCAAGTTTATATAAACCATAATTGCTGCCTTATTTTATCATACAGAGATAGGCATACAGCTAGAAGAGAACCACGGCTGCTGTAGATGTTAATGTTAAACCATCATTTAGGTATATTAGTGACAAGCTCTGGATCAGATATAGGCTATGATATCCTCATTCAGTCTTCCAAGATCTTAATTGTCTTCTTCCTCCTCAAAGTCCTTGGAAAAGGACAAGGGCAAACTGAATTAGGTCTTGGTTGACAAAGGATCTGCTCACCCCCCTTCCCTTTTTGTTTGGGTGAACAAGAAAGCTCTGCTGACTCCTCATCACTTGGAAAACCCAAGAGTGAACGAAGCCAGCTCAGCTGGGAATCACCATCACAAGGCACCTGGAGTGCTTTGACAAGATGACTATGGAAGGGGCAACCTCCCCTCACTACTATTGCAGGAGTAGCAAACACAACATGCAGTTAGGAAAACCAATTCAGAAGCCCAGTTAGCATATGATGCAAAAATCAACATACAACAGGCCAAAACATATCTGTCATTTATTACTGGCCTAATAGAAAACTATAGAAAGAAAATATTCCTGAATCTGAGCATGTTGATGGTCCTAAAGAAAGGCAAGAGATTATAGATTATAGATACTACAGATAAACATTAAACTATGTACAGTAAATAAATGTAAATATAAATTAAATATAAATATAGAAATAATCCTTACCAAGTTTTTAGAGACAACTCAGAAGCCATGATAATGAAGGAAGGAAGGAATGAAGGAAAAGTACAAATGGCAAAAATCCAGAATACTCCTTACAGAACAAACACTGTATAGCCACCAAAGCAGTTTAAGCTTTGAAATCCCTCCTCCCTTTTGGTGTTCCAGTGAAAGGAAAGAAAACTGTGCCAGGATGAAGCTGGAGTAAAGAGACAGCTTGATTCTTGTTCCTTGTGAGGAATTCAAGGTCATTTGTATGGGTCCAGTGTGCTGGAGTGACAGAAACCCTGCCAGCAACAGAATTATCCCCATGAAGCTGCCTGCAAGTATATTAGCCCTTCTCCAAGAAAATGACCCATCACCAATAGCAGAGCTTCTCACTAGCAAAGGAGTACCTCTACATATCCTTTATCCTCTTCAGCTGGCAGATTTATTATTTAGAAAGCAATTATTCCCAAATCAACAGAACCTAATTTCACAGAATGAGTGTAGGATCAGGAAGCTAAAAAATAGTATCTTAGTACATTTTAAACAGCTCCAGAAACAATGCATTAAACTCACCCTCGAGCAGGATCGACAGTTAAACCAAGTGGTTTTCCAGATCCTTTAGAAGTACCATCATTGGTAATCAAAGTTTTTCGGTAGATGGTTTCACTGTGGAGCGTCAGTACCTTTAGAAATCATGAGATCTGGTTACATGGAGCAGAAACAAGGCAGGCAAATTATGCTATATGATTCTTATGCTGTTTGGTGTCTGGAGAAAGTTGTGGGATTAAATATAAATGCATGTCTCTCTGGAAGTAGAAGGCTTACCTCAATGGATTGTGTTGAAGGGTTAGTATAGTAGAGGTTTCCAGATATCCAGTCTAAAGCCAGGCCCATTGGAGTACCAATAACAGCAGCCGGGGCAAATATTGTCCTATTTGTGCCATCTGACTTCACTCTATGAATTTCACCCTTAGGATAAAAAAATTGAGAATACAATACCAAGATTTAGAACGAGCTAGGGAAAAAAAATCACTGCCCTTCTTTTCCTAGCATAATGGTACCACTGAGTTCTAAAGAAGAATATTTGGTTTTGTTACTTGAACTTGCAAGAGAACATTCAAAAGAACCTAATGAAACTCACAAAGAAGATACAATGCAATCCTAAGTAGGTCTAGTCTATACAGACATAATGTCCATTCGCTTATTTTCTAGATAAGAATTCATAGCATTGCAGGTACAGTGTGATTTTACTTTTTAGTTTTTATTCCAAAACAGATATGGGATAGAAAAAAAAATATATACCAAGGGAGGAAGGGAAGACCTTGAATGCAGGAACAACAGAGGGAAACTTTTGGGGTAAGGTAAAACAAGTTTATTTGAGATGGTCTATGGGGGTTCTCCTTAAAAGCTATGAATTAAAATCATCCTTAATGAAGCATATTTATATTCAAATGCACTGGCCAATATACTGTCTTTGGTGATGCTCCAAAATCTTCTATTTCATTTTTACAGAATGAGATTAGGAAATTTATCTTTTCTCTTTTAGAGGTATGCAATCTTGAGAGCCCACACCAATGTATTATTTCACTCATGTTTCTTCTAGCACAAGGGGAGTCAAGTTGCACCCTGCAGACCACATGCAGCCTCTATATTGAAATGCCCCTCAATTGCAAAAATCATGCCACCAACATTCAGTAGCAAAATATTCAATTTTTGAATTATGAGTTTTAGCATTTGGGCTCGTTTTAAATCTGATACTAAGTTCCCCACCCAATTTATACATTATTTTTATATTTATGATTTATTTTCTAGGGCCACCCATTTGTCCATGACTCTGGGCAGCATATAAGGACTGAAAACAAAGAAACAATGTATTAAATTACAAATAAAGGAAAGTCATACTAGGGAGAAAAACTTTAAACCCTGACATACATGAATACATCCTTCGTAGCAGGTATACACCTATCCCACCCAGAGTCTAGGAAAAAGGCTAGATCTTCAAGGTTTTCTTGAAGGACAGCATCCAGGCCTTGGGGAGAATGCTGTTCCACAAAGCAGGCACCATTACAGAGAATGTGCACCTCCTGGAGTCCACAAGATAGCACTACTTGATAGATGGGACTCGAAGCATGCCAACCCTATCAGTCTTCATGGACAGGAAAAACAATTGGAGATTTTACTCCTTGAGAAAGAGGCAAGCAAGCAGTAGGATTTAGCCCAGCATTATTTAATTTATTATTCTTTCTCATTTACTTCCTGGAACTTACTACCCTGGGATCTCTTTTATTTGAAAGATGGATTATAAATACAATCAAAAAGCCAGGCAGTTTTTTTTTAAATGCCAGGTCTATGATTTGGCAGTTTTTCAATGCAAATCATTATTAGGCCAAAGAGAAAAATTCAGACTCCAGAGAATGACAGACATTCTCACAAGATAGTGTTATTTCTTCATTTGCCAAGCAAAAAATGGTAAAGTAGTTGCAGAAATACAAGTCATTTGAAGTTGCTCCACTGTTAAAATCAGTAGACCTAGCTACTATCTTTTACAGCAGCCTTCTTAAAACTGATGCTCTCTAGACATGATGGGATTGCAATTCCTACAATTCCCAGCAAGCTTGGCCAAAGCCAGGTTGGGGAAAACTACTTACTGTACACATTTATTATACCAAATTTCCAAAATAGAGTCTCTCCAATGAATTGCCATTCTAAATAACCAAATGTACTCACCGGATTTTCAACCCAGTAGATCATCTGTTCTGAATCGTCAAAGTCAACATCAAATCCATTCTGAACTCCTGCTATCGGGACCATGGCGTCATTGGACTTCTCCTCGGGGTTCAGAGAAATACCATAGATTATGTTATCTCTTACGGCTATAAGGAATGGCTTTTCCACTGTAAAGCAACATCACAAACAGCAGAATTTTATTCTTACGTATTTCCTACAGATAACAAAATAAAATTCTGTAGTTTGTTAAATTCCAGATGTACTAGTTAAAAATAACAGCATGTTTTCTGAATGCCTTTCCAGGCACATTTAAATACAAAAAAGGTAACTTGTATTAGATCAGATCAGTGGCTAGGAACAGCTTTCTAAATAGAGATCTTTTGATCTTGTCTAACAAGGAGTGAATCTGAAGCCTTCACAGGCAAAACATGTGCTCTATCTCTGAACTATGATCCCTCCCCATAATGTATCCAAGTTGTTAAAATCTGTCAGTCTACCTAACACCGGTATTCAAGACGGCATGCAAAAGAGTCGCAAACATATTCTAATACTTCGCACATGGTTCAGCAGTACATTTCTGACATGCAAGCATCAGAACTGGGAATGTATATAGTATGCTGAAAGTTCCAAAAACACAGATTTCTCTCTCTCCATGGGGCCCTTTAATTTCAGTTACAAGTGCAGGTTAATGCAGTGCCTATTGTTTCCACCCAGGAAACCCAGACTGAAACCAATTTTACACAACCTTACTGTCCTAAATACAGGAAACATTTTCAGTTGTGCAGTGAAAATAGGAAACTTAAGCATATGTCAAGGTTGTCTATGGACTGAATTGTCATCATACATCCAGAAGGTCTGTGAGGATGACACCAGCCATCAAATTTGGGAGTGGTGTTTCCCCCCAACATTCTGCAGAAGAGGAAGAAGTTAAGGAAGTATGCTTCAGCACACTTTCTGATTATTTTTCTTCCTTTCTTTCCAAAAAAAGCTCTCTTATGATCCCACCTCTCATGCAGTTCACATTATCAGGGGAGAGAGTCCATCCAGAAGGGCAGGCACAGGAATAAAACCGGGGACCCGATGAAGAAAGCAAACACAGGTGACTACAGAGGGATCGGTCACAGAAGTTGATACCTGGGTGAAAAATTAAAGCACTTGTAAACCGAAAATCATGAGAAAAAATGAGAGAGTTTGGCAAGGTCACTGAGATGACATACTTAGCTTTGTGTACTGAGCGTGATGTTTTGTACCATGTCCAGAGAGTCAGAGGTGGCTCTCTTGGCACAACAGTGGGCCTTTGAGGAGAAAGCTACTCAGATGAGCAAGATTTAAGGTCTCTTTCCCCTTTGGATCTAAGCTATTTCTCTGAACTGTTGAGGATGTCTTCTTGCAAAAAGAGAGAGAGAGGGAATAGGAATATCAGGAAAAGGTTTCGATAGATAGATAGATAGATAGATAGATAGATAGATAGATAGATAGATAGATAGATAGATAGATAGATAGATAGATAGAGAGCCAACATGCAAAATATAGAGTTAAACATTTTGATTTGTCAACAGGCCATTGAAAACAACTGCTTTTTTTTCCCGTCTTTTTATCTGTTTAACTAATTCACGACCTGTTTCTTTGTTGTTTTCTGCACATATTCTTTTGGGGAGTTTTGGGGGGATGATTATATCATTTTACATGTGTCACACCATTTTTCTACTCTGTCATCTTTTGAAATTCACATGAAAAAAATCTGATCCTAATGACATTAAACAAAAACATTAGGAAGGGCAAAGCATTGGAAAGGGATGGTCTTCACAGTGCATTGTGTGAGCAAACTCCTTGTCCTTGAAGTATTAAGCAGCAAGGTCCTTTGGAAGACCCAAGCAGTTTCTCTGAAGGTTTCCTCCAGCTGTGTCTGCAGGTACAGACGGTTCACTCCATTTCACAATGATGTGTTGCCTACTGTGCACATACACACACCCAAATACACAGGGAGAGCCCCTAAAACCTTCCTTTCCAGTGCTTTGCACCGCTCAATTACACAAACCCACACACTCTACACCCTGCTGTGGCCACCACCACAAAAACAAAATCTTTCACATACAATGCATTCGGAAAGTATTCAGATCCCCTTCACTTTTTTCAGTTTTATTATGTTGCAGCCTGATACTACAATTGTTCAAATTCATTTTTTTTCTCATTAATCTACACTCGGTACCCCATAGTGACAAAATGAAAACAGAATTTTAGAAATGTCTGTAAGTTTATTAAAAAGGAAAAACTGGAATATCACATTGGCATAAGTATTCAGACCCTTTGCAACAACACTTGAAATTGAGCTCAGGTGCCTCCCATTTCTCTTGATCATTGCTGAGCTGTTTCTACACCTTGACTGGGGTCCACCTGTGGTAAATTAAACTGATTGGACATGATTTGGAAAGGCACACCCCTCTCTCCAGAAGGCCTCACAGCTGACAATACATATTGTACCAGAGCAAAAGCCATGAGGTCAAAGGAACTGCCTGCAGAGCTCAGAAACAGGATTATTGCAAGGCACAGATCTGGGGAAGGGTACAAAAACATTTCTGCTGCACTGAAGGTTCTCAAGAGCACAGTGGCCTCCATAATTCTCAAATGAAAGAAGTTTGGCACAACCAGGACTCTTCCAAGAGCTGGTCGCCTGGCCAAACTGAGCAATCGGGGGAGAAGAGCCTCAGTAAGAGAGGTGACCAAATACCCGATGGTCATTCCGACTGAGCTCCAGAGATCCTGTGTGGAGATGGGACAAAGTTCCAGAAGGACAACCATCACTGCAGCCCTCCACCAATCTGGGCTTTATGGCAGAGTGGCTACATGGAAGCCTCTCCTCAGTGCAAAACACATGAAAGCCCACTTGGAGTTTGCAAAAAGCACCTGAAGGACTCTCAGACTGTGAGGAACAAAATTCTCTGGTCTGATGAAACCAAGATTGAACTGTTTGGACTCAATTCTAAACGTTATGTCTGGAGGCAACTAGGCATCGCTCATCACCTGCCCAATACCATCCCAACCGTGATGCATGGTGGTGGCAGCATCATGCTGTGGGGGTGTTTTTCAGCAGCAGGGACTGGGAGACTGGTCAGGGTTGAGGGAAAGCTGAATGGAGAAAGGACAGAGATCTCCTCAATGAAAATCTGTTCCACAGTGCTCAGGACCTCAGACTGGGCCGAAGGTTCACCTTCCAACATGACAATGATCCTAAGCACACAGCCAAGACAACACAGGAATGGCTTAGGGACAACTCGGTGAATGTCCTAGAGTGGCCCAGCCAGAGCCCTGACTTGAACCCTACTGAACATCTCTGGAGAGACCTGGAAATGGCTGTCTGCCAACCGTCCCCATCCAACCTGATTGAGCTTGAAAGGATTTGCAAAGAAGAATGGCAGAAAATCCCTCAATCCAGGTGTGCAAAGTTTGTCGCGTCATACCGAAAAAGACTCGAGGCTGTAATTGTTGCCAAAGGTGCTTCAACAAAGTACTGAGTAAAGGGTCTGAATACTTATGCCAATGTGATATTTCGGTTTTTCCTTTTTAACAAATTTACAGACATTTCTAAAATTCTGTTTTCACTTTGTCATTATGGGGTACTGAGTGTAGATTAATGAGAAAAAAAATGAATTTGAATGATTGTAGTATCAGGCTGTAACATAACAAAATTGGAAAAAGTGAAGGAGGTCTGAATACTTTCCGAATGCACTGTATAGGGGAAATTTTTTTTTAAATTATTTCTGCCTCGGAGAGTAATTATCATCACTGGGGTCAGCAGCATCAATGTATTGAGCAAATATTACAAACTGGGAGAAATCTGTTTAATATTTAAAAGAGGAAGAAAACACACATTATGAAGCAATGGAGAGCTTGATTGCCATTGCAGCATGTCCAGTTCAAATGTTTTTTAACACTGGGCTGTTTACTTTTTTTGTTGCTTTATGCTGACCAATCTTACCAGGAGGCTGTTTCACACGATGAACTGCCACAATCCCCAGAGGCTGGTGGACATTATAGATCATTACTGTTTGATTTCTCCCATGCCACTTGTTTGCTCGGATGACTCTATGGGTGTATCGGTCAGTCCAATATACAAAATCCTCAAAGAGAGTGAGTGCGTGAGGGTGCCGCAATACCTATTTAAAAAAAAAAAAAAGGACAAAAGTTCCATTACTATTCAATATCCTTGCTATTGTTATCCTAAAGTTATCCTATTTATATTAAAATAAAGGTGTCTTCTAGGCATCTTCCTAGCCTTGCTGAAATAAAGTTCATGGAAAGTTTATGGCACAACAGATGGCTCGCAACATACATATCAGCTTTGCATCACTATATTTAGGCAGCAAGCTGTGGTCTTTTTTATACGTGGCCCTAAATCAAATGATATGATTTAATGATTATACACCAGCATTCAAAAGTCTGCAGTAATAAACTAGATAGACTGCTGGATTTATTCCAGAGGGACAAAGATTCCAGCTCTTCTCAGCCATGAACACCTTCTACTTCAGCCAATAGAACATAAAACATTGGGTATTAGATACAGGTAGTCCTCAACTTACAACCATTCATTCAGCAACCATTCAAAGTTATGACAGTACTGAAAAAATGGACTTAACATCTGGTCCCTGAAGTTACAGCTGTTGCAGCACCCCCAGTCATGTGATCAAAATTTGGGCGCTTGGCAGCCTGCTTGCACTTAAACTGCAGGGGTGCTTCAATTCCCCCCACCTGCCTAACTTCCCCCCATCTCTGCCCTTTTAGGTGCCCTGCACTCCAATACATACCCCTACTGTCCCCCACCGATGCCCCCAGCTGACCTTCGCCATCTTCTTCACTTAAAAGACCTTAAGACACTTAAGATTTTTAAGACATTAAAAGTTTAATGGTTGAGCCCTCCCCTCCATCATGCAGCTTGCCTTCCCATTGGTCAGAGTGGCCGTGGAGTGGGCAGCCTTATAATAACAAAGGAATCCCTCGACTTGCACAGCAGGGGCAGTGCCAGTAGCCACCTTGATTGAGGCAGGGGGCCGCCCGGTGCCATGGCTGACCATGTTGTGGCTCAGGGACCATCTGTCACCACCAAGGTCCTGAAGGGCCACTGGTCCCAGATGCTGTGCAAGAGGAGCCTGGCTGTTTAAGTATCCCAGTGCCGGCAGCACATGTGACAGTGCCTGGGCATCTTTGTGAATGGGCATCCCCATAGGCCAGTTTTCCAGGAGTGCTTGCAACACGAGCTGCAGAGTGTGTGCTGCCCCAGGAAGCCCGCATCCTTCTGCTTCCTCAGTTCTGCCACCACTCCAAATAGCACCTCCCATACAGCATCCATCTTCACCCAAGGAGCCGCCACCGATTCTCCTGCCTCGTCAGGCAACAGAGAGCGCCATATCTCGCTGTCTCACTGCCTCCTCCCTGGCTGGGCCTGGCAAGCTCTCTCAGCAGACGAGGCTCCACCACCCTGCCACACTTACTTTGCACATCCCAGGGCTGTCCCCTCACCAGCAGGAGGAAGAAGACGGCGAAAGTCAGCTGCAGGTGGCAGCAGCAGGGAGCAGCAAGGGTATGTGGCCGGGTGCACTGCAACCAAAAGGGCAGAGATGGGGGGGGAGGTAGACAGGTAGGGGGAGTTGAAGTGAAGGCGAGCGTCGCAGGGCAGGAGACGCTTGAGGTCATGGCCTAACAACGGTGCTGTCCTGGCCTAATGACCGCAACTGGGACTACTGGAATTGCCGTCACTAAGCAGTGTAGTCACGTGATGTTTCACCTAACAATCACATTGCTGAACAATGGAAGTTCTGGTCCCAACTGTGGTCATAAGTCAAGGATTACCCTAGTAAATATTTGAACAATCTGATCATCCATTTCCCCATTTTTTAATTTCCCTTTTTTTCATACCAAGTCACTTGCCACCACCTGCCGCCTGTTGTTTCCATTATAATCACAGAAATCAATGTAGTCAAGATAGGCATCTGCAAAGTACAGCAGTTTATTGGGGTAGTCAATGGAGA
The DNA here is from genome assembly GCF_059951505.1 of Python bivittatus. Classification (NCBI taxonomy): domain Eukaryota; kingdom Metazoa; phylum Chordata; class Lepidosauria; order Squamata; family Pythonidae; genus Python; species Python bivittatus. The sequence goes on from NW_028277075.1 coordinate 106,311,397, forward strand.
GTCCGTTGGGCCAATAGATCTTATTACTGACAACGGTGGTTCGTAACGTGCCGTCCATACTCGCTCTTTCAATTCGGGGATTCTGACCCCAGTCTGTCCAAAACATCACATGACCACTGCAGAAAGCAACAGATTCATGGTCATAAAGAGATACAGCAATATTCACATGCCTAACACCACCAGAATAATTTTAGAAATATTAGAACCACCATATGGTCAGCAACTGTCCATGTTTCTGGTATAATAAAAACACTGGAGTAGCTCATTTTTCTGGTATGTGCCATAAATCTGGATGGCCCTGGTTCACATCTCACCTCTGCCACTACACAGCATCAGGCAAGCCATGTTTTCTCATGGGTAGTCCCCCCTCTGCAACATGGGAATAATAATGCTGCTGCAACTACAGAACTACAGAACTTGACAACAAGTGAAAAATTCTCTGCTTATATAAAACACTGCTTTACAATGGAGTAAATTTAAGGTAGTCATGTGGTATAAATGGACATTCTGGTCCTCAAATTAGATGTGATTCTGTAATTTGCTGTTATTAAATGAGCTGTGCACAGGATTTTTGCTACAACTCAGAAGACAACCGGTGGGACCCGAATGTGCTCAGATGCTCCGTGAAATCGTGATATGCAATCAAGAGACGGGCAACTAACCCCACATGAATGCCCAGAATAATGTTATAATAACCCTAAAGGTTCTTTATTTCATAATTATTTGCTGTATCGCCCACTGTAAAGAGGGCCACTGAACAAAAATCTTACTTACTGCATGTTAGTAGAAAATACATGTCAACGATTACAAGATGATGTATGCTTAAAGCCAATGCTTAAAAATCTCCATATTACATTCAGCTTTTTTTTTTCTTTTTTTTTTTAACTTACTCAGTTCTGGGATCTAAGACTAGTCCTCTTGGATTTGTTACATTTTCACTGATCAGGACAGTCCTATGGCTCCCATCAAGTCTGGAGACTTCAATTGTTTCCAGGATATAGTCTGTCCAGTAAAGGTTGCGGCCCACCCAATCCACTGCAATGCTTTCGGTGACTGTGACACCACTGTCAAACACCTGTCCAAAGTCATGAAAAACAACCATATTGGCATCCTTGTAATCTTTTATTATTGAAAAGGAGTAAAGTCAGTTTACGTTTTATAAAAGAAGAGAACATGCATTATTTATATCCTCCTCCATGGCAAGACTAACTAAAGTGAAATTCTGTAATCTCCCCAAAGATCATCAATTCACCGGGAAAAAAAGTATTAATTCTTACTCTAAAATTAATGTTTATGAACAAAATCAATGTGTTTCAGGAAACAGGGATCCCTTACTAATCCTGTCTCCAGTGTGGTGTGTCTTCAGTGCCCTAACCCTTCTACATCTATTTATTTACAAAGGAGTATGCATAAGAACTTGGATGCACTTAGTGCTCCATAAAATTTGGACATGCAATCAGTGTCTTAAATCAGCAAGAAACTTACTACTTTTCTGTCTGTTCCATTCTGGTAAGCACTCCAAATCTTGTCCTGGGTGATATCAGACCAAAATATTCTATCAGTCACTGAATCAAAATCAAGAGCAACGATGTTCCTTCCATCTCGAATCAAGGAAAAAATGCGCTGTGCTTGAGAAGTTATGTTGTTAACGACAATTTGATTACGGCTTGCCACCAACAAGAGAAGATTCCCAGATTCTGCAAAAACAGGCAATTAAAAACAAATCTTTCACTATCAACATCTAGAGAGCATTCCATTAAAGGAAGCCATTACACAGTATTAAAAAAGTCACAATTTCATGATGAGATAGGGTGGGCCTGCATGCCAATAGTCTCAGGTTTAAACCCTGGTGCTTCCAAGCCGAGCTGGAAATCTAAAGGGCTGATGCCAATCACTGCAGACTGGGCTAGATGGATTAATAGGCCAACCCAGTCTAGGTCAGCCTCTTGCGTCCTACAAGAAGAAATACAAATGTTCTGCTCATGACAGAAGTGGAGGTTATATTGTACAAATGTTCCTTTTGGTAAGCAATTGTTCTATGCCACCTGAGCAGAGAAGGCTTCAGGTCCCATTGCAGGTAGGATCCACCCTGAAGCAAAAACACTTTTTTACATATGACCCTGGTTATATTGATGTTTAGCAACTGGACATCTCAGCACCTCAAACATATCTTTAAATAATTATCTATGTTCTTTAAAACCTAATTAATTTTGATTTAATCACATTTGTAAAGGTAACTGCAATTATAACCTGCCTTATTAATATGTTAACGCTAGTAGCCTAAACTCAAATGTATTGCGATGGACAACATTTAATCCTCTCACCAAGTAAGAGTAGCCAGGAAGTGGTTATGCATTTGTGTCTGTCTCTATCACCTACCTTACCATGAGGGTATTCCTCACCTGTTACTTTGCATGTCCTCCCATTGGATTCTAATATGTAACCTTCATCACAGTAACACCTAAATGATCCCCTTTCATTGTGGCAGTGTTGGCTACAAAATCCAGGAGAGTCACATTCATTAATATCTTCACAGGTTTTCGAATCATTGGCAAGCTGATAGCCAAAGGGGCAAGAACACTGAGCTCCAAAGGGTCCTTGAATGCATTCATGCGTGCAGCCTGCATTATTATCCGAGCAGGTCTCCTGGTCTGTCAATAAACAGGAGGGAGTGATAAGAACACATTTCACCTACCCTTAATTCAAGAGATGAGCCTTTCCATCAACCATCCTATGGCCCCCACCACACACCAACTGCTGCACCCATTCAAGACTGACACCATGCCCCATGTTGCCATGAAACAGGGGCGAGTCTTTAGTAGACAGAACTATCTATAATGGTAATTTTGCAGCCTTTCTCTAGGGCTGGAGGGGGGTGATTTCACACTGGTGGGAGCTCCCGCCCCATCCTGCCTTGTAGTGTTCCCCCCTTCCTCCATAGCCATGGCAATACAGCATCTTGCCATGACCCATATCCTCCCCAGTTGCCCCGAGGAGCTGCTTTGCCATTTCCCTGCACCATGACTGCCTTTTCCTGTTTGCTGTCCTTTTCTTTTTCTCACTGCAAAAAGCAATGAGGCAACAGAAAAACAGTCATGGTGACACCAGATAGGAGATGTTTTTGTGTCCTCCCAATGGCTAGTCAGAGCATGCTCGACTCTCTTTAATGCCCTTTCTCTCCTCTACCCGATGAGTAGAAGCCAATGGACTCTACCACTGGCTTTAATCACAGCAAAAGAAAACAGAATTTAAAAGCAACCATTCTAAACAGAGAAGGCAAGTTACCCTCCCCCCACGTTCTAATACAAAAAGAGAATGGCTTAATCACAAAATTAGCAGCTACAGTAATATGAGGCCTATTTACATAACCAGATACACCAAAAGAAAAGAGCCCAAGCATTTATGACTGGGTTTTTAAAAGCAAAGTCCAGAGGTTATTCTGCAGCAGAAGTGAATACAAAGAAATTCTGGATAATTTTTAGCTCCCTTTTGCCTCTCCTTAGCTTATGTGATCATGGCTAGAATATGAAGGGCAGGCCGCAGCATTATGCGCATTTACATCAAAGTGGGGTCCCCAGACTTGTTACATCAGTGGGCATCTTTTGAAGACATGTTATGGGCTAATCACAAAATAAGCATTGAACATAAGGCAAACTGGTATCGTGTGTCCCCTATTCCCTTTAGCACTGCTCTCTACCTTGCCTTGGTTTCCATTTTTGGGCGGAGGTGGTGGTGGAGAGGAAGGAGAGATGGAAAGACAGCCTTCCCAACAAAGCACTGGACTGCCCATAATTGTAATTTTCTTACAATCCCTTTGGGATTGGTGTGGGACCTAACGGAGCCTTGCAAGTAAATATGCTTTTTAAAGTTGACCCTTCCATTTGCAGCATTCTGTTTTCTCATTTACTCAGAAGAATTTAAACAAGAAAAATAAAGTGCGGTATGGAGCTTGACAGAAACCACAGGATGTATCATTGTACACCTGGGACCCATGGACCAGGGCTTTTACAGCTTATTGCGCCCTGTGGCAAAATGACCGGAGAGGTTCAGTCTCTGGGCTTATAGAGGGAGGAGGCTTATAGTTTCAAGAGTCTTGTCAGTTTGGGAATGGAAATTTGGTTAGAAGATTCTAAGTGACAGAACTGATTTAAGCTGTCCTTATCACACATGCAATGTTAACTGTCAACTCTTTCTCTCAGAAGAAGGCAACATTTTTACAGTCAGGGACCCCATTGTTTACAGACCTTCATCCAAAGCACTACACAACCCTATTCATTAATACTAGAGCACCTCCTAAATGAAAAGGGTACCCCATATACCCTCCCCTCCCACCAAATAATGGGATGTTTGGGGTATGAGAACAAGCTACAGCTGGAATGAAACAACTGGTTTCCTATGTATACATGGGAAAAGTGTAAAATGTGTAGAGGCCTCTCTGGATCGTAGACATGTTTGGTTCCCAGACTGATAAGGATTCGGGAGATGGTTTAATAAATGACCATCTGCAAGCTCCTTCATTATCAGCAGAGAGACACACCACTTCACTGGTTCACAGAATGGCAGTCAAAAACAAAATAAGGAAGATTCCATCCTAACGTACTTTGGAATCTATTGGCTGCAGATGGGAAATAGTTCAGTTGCTGGAATTCTTGGAAACCCATTCCAATCTTCTGAATACATAGTTGTGCTTTTAAAAAGGAATTACTTTTGCTTTAGGGAGATGCCAAAGAGCCTGACACACATAAGGAGGATGAGTTGACTTTTTCTTGAAAAGGGGGGTCAGCTGAGTTAATAAGGAGTATATGGATGATCAGCTCTTATGAGTCCTTTGCCACTTCAATAACTATCAAATAAATAATAGCCAGAGAATGGGGAACACAAGCACAGCCATTTTATTTTGTTCATGACTTGAGGGTTTCTTATAGGCATCTGATAGGCCAAGGAATTCGCCTAGGCGGGCTTTTGCTCTGATTTAGTAGAGTTCTTCATATACATCAATTCAAAAAGAACAAACTCAATCATAGCAAGTGTCCCTGTTTTTGTAAACAAGCCTTCATTTAACAAATGTAATCTGAAGCTTGGTATCAAAATGTGAATCTAATATGATTTAGTATCATACCTGGCTGAGGCTCATCTGAGAATGCATTGATTGATTAGAGAAAGGAAGGAAAGAAAGAAAGAAGTTAGAATTAAGTTTAAATCAACATTGTCAGTAATCAATACCAACACTACTTCTGCCACCTGCAAGTTTTCAGATTAAAATCAAATAAAAGTTAGAAATATTAAGGAAAATATTAAAGATTGGTTTAAATTTGATTTAAATTAAAAGCAACTACTGATTAAGTTCCAATCTTAAATAATAAATGTAGCATGTTTTTAAAGATATGAATAGTAAAGTCTGAAGTGAAACATATTAAAGTTAACTCTAACACTGACCTAAATAAAAACCATATTCATAAAAAGCATACTCAAACATGAATGTTTACATTTGCAGCAAGTTAGCAACATATAGGCAGCCCTGAATAGCCATTGCCCAAAAATAATATTATTTCCAACACTATGAAAGCCATATGCAACATTTTAGATTTCAGTATGACATAGTGATTAAAACTGTTGAGCTGAAACCAGGGAAATCTAGGTTCAAGTCCCCACTAAACTTTACAATTCCCCAGGTGCCTTTGGGCCAGTCCCTTTCCCTCAGCTTCACCTACCCCATGCACTTAGCGTGAGAATAAAAATGAGGGGTGACCCCATGCAAAACAATATTTTTATCATCACAACCCCAGTCTTTCTTTGAGAAGTCAGAATTGTATACGATGGAATTTTTTTTGCATTTTATTTTTACAATGAACCTATGAGGTAAAGCTGTGTGATAGTTAAGCCACTTTGTCACATATGTATTTGAAGGCCTTTTCTGAATCGTACATTAAAAGAGAACTTACTGCACAGGGGTGATTCATCAGCTCCATTAGGGCAATCAGCAAGATTGTCACATACTTTGCTGAGATTTACACATATGCTGTGGCCTGGGCATTGCCACTGCCAACTGGGGCACCGGAAAGGCTGGGTTGGACAGTCCCTCTCATCACTCATATCCCGGCAGTCATTGTCACCATCACAGATCCAAGCTTGATAGATGCAGTTTCCATTATCACAGTGGAAATGAGAAGGAGGACAGGTCCTAGGTGGACACCTATGATGTTCATCTGAGCCATCCACACAATCTGGGTGACCATCACATTCCCAGCTAGCTGGGATACAGTTGCCATCTGACTGACACTGGAATTCATTCTGGTGGCACATTCCAGGTGGTCTTGTAGCTGGAAGTCACATTAAGGATACAGAGCTTTGTTTGTATTAGTCAACCATCCTTCATCCATAGCAAACAAGTCAAAGGTGACCAGACAATCAGCAATAAATATAATTCTTGATTACTAAGGTGTTACTGCTTTAAAGTAATCTTCCTGTTGACCCCACCAAGGCAAAAAGCAAACATCAAATCATGTGGTTTACCTGGAAGTGCTAATGGCAAGGTTCATTTGCATATTTAATTAAGAAAATATTATGTGCGAGAGATTCAGTTTCAACACTGAGAAAACCCTTGTATGAATAGAACTCTTCAAAGGACTCAAGCCTACTTTTAAATATAAAACTTCCCCAGTAAAGACACAGGGCTGCATCCAACTGGATAAGAGTATCTGCCACTCAATGAAGATGCTCTCTTGACTTTTGCTCTTCCCATGGGCCTGCCCTTCACATACGATCAAACAGATCTTTCAACCCTCTGAAACAGATTTGGGGGGCATACAAAGGGTTTCAGGAGAAAGAGGCAAACCATAGTTTATACTTTTAATGCTTAATCTCTCTCTCTCTCTCTTTCTCTCTCTCTCTGTGTGCATGTGAATGCATTCTGAAACCAATCCACTATCCAAAATACTTTAATTACTGGGCAAATAAACAAGCAGCATGCTTTGAAGGGCACTTGATCATTAATGAATTTCTGAGATGAATGGCTTCAATTTTTTAAAAAGAACACACACATGTGCAGAAGGGCATTCTTCAGAGATAGGATATTTCTGCCTGAAGAAATCAGTCTGGTTGTACAATCAAGAGACAGCCATAACTTTATTTATTTGGGAAAAATCTAACCTAATACTTTTGCAACAGTTTTAAGAAAGAAACGCCTGCATATATTAAAATGCACATACATAAAATATGATCATTTAGTATACTGAAATAATGATTATACTACCTATGCTTTGAAATAATTAACCATTTTTATTTACTCAAATATATTTCTCTCCCATCGGCATTATTTTCAGTGGAGTTGAACTTTTTTTAGATTTAGAATCGAATGCACATGCCATTTAAACTGACGGAAAAAATTCTCATAAAGCATTATATCGTGTTATAAAATTATACTTATTTTATTTATTTATTAAATTTGTATACTTATACTGGTCTCTAAAACTGCAAACGTAATTAGTTTAGCAAAACAAAATTACGATTCCAATGTGGACTCCCAGAAGATGCAGAACTATTAACCCCATGTCATATTTGTCACTTAGAAGGTTCAAAGGTGCACAAAGGTATTGCCGACATCTCATCTTGCCTGGAGCAGGTGTTTCCAACCCTTGTTCATAAGATTCACTTCATTAATAACACAGAAATGGATTTGTTTATACTTACGACAACCAGCCTCATCAGAGTGATCATTGCAGTCAAAGACACCATCGCACTGGTAATAATTCCTAATACACTGGTCTCCACTTGCACATTTAAACTCAGTAGAACTACAGTTGTAGACTACAGTAAAATAGAGAACGACCATAAGGACAAGATTTTTAAGCAATTCGCTATTAGTCATACTACAGAGTGAGAACGTAACAGGAAGTATTACAAAGAAATCTCCTTCCTTCCTTCCTTCCTTCCTTCCTTCCTTCCTTCCTTCCTTCCTTCCTTCCTTCCTTCCTTCCTTCCTCCCTTCCTCCCTTCCTCCCTTCCTCCCTTCCCTTCCCTTCCCTTCGTCTCAAGAAACAAATCACACCGCATCTGCATATCAAGCGTTTCTAAGCAGCTGTCACACATACTGAGGAATTCTGAAAGTAATTTCATTACAGTTCTAAGGCAATCCAACCGTACAGTGTACAAACTCCATCTTCGGAGCATCCAACAATCCCAGAGCCTTGCAACTGAAAGACCGGAGGGAAATGATTTATACCCTTTTTTAGCTTAGGGTATGTTGGAGAAATTAGGAAAACTCTGAGTACCACCTTTCAATCTTTCTGACATCAAAGAGGACACAATAAACTTTCTGACTCTGGAGAAGAAAGGGATTTCTGACTTTGGAGGAGGGAGAAGAATGTAACCACAGCAAAAACCTATGGTCCCTGATACATCTTTATGATTGCAGCCTTAATATCCCTAAACCCTGCAGGGTCAAGAGAGGACAGCATAGAGAAGTCCTATTGTGTGATCAAGTATTTGCTCGTATAGCATTTGTACCTGTTAAGTTCTTATAAGTTTATTGATTACACTCATAATGTTGAATCAGCATAACTTGAAGAAATAGTATATGACTGATCTGATACTTAACTGCAATCATGTTCATCTGCTCCATCCACACAGTCCTTGTCTCCATCACAAACATAAGATGGATCAATGCACCTGTGATCAGGACATTGAAACTGACCGAGTTCACATGCATCTGTGAAAGCTATAAACACATTTTTTTTTTTAAAAAAGGTCCAATTTAATACAAAGTCTCTCATGCATGCACTCACAGACAAATACCCACAGACATATACACAAATAATCACTTTATGCAGAATGGTATAGAGAAAAATTACAAAAACAACCCTCCAGTTGTTGAGGGCTTACAACTCCTAAAAGCCCTGGCAATAGGCCGTATGGCTAGGAATTCTGGGACTTACAAACACATCTGGATGGCTACCAATTATGGAATACACCTCTGCCTTAATCTTGTACTTACTGCAGTTCTTTTCATCTGACCCATCACCACAATCATTATCAGTGTCACAGAGCCAGACTCTGGGAATGCACTTGCTGTTATCACAAGTGAACAAGGTGGCGGGACATGACGTTGGGCCCTGTGTAGGGCAGTGAAGTTCATCACTATTGTCCAGGCAGTCATTATGCTTATCACATCGCCACCGACTGGGAATGCACTGGCCATTTCTACATGTGAAGGCTGATGCAGCACAAGAATTATCTGAGCAAAAAATAAAATAGAGAAAGAGCTTTCCACAATATGCTATGACTTCCACATAGACTAAGAACCACCAATGATTGCTTCCACCATTATTAAAGACATCAGAAAACAAGTCCTTATATCTCCTTGGAGTATATGAAGCTAAAAGACAACTTCATACAGATTTTGCAGCTATATGCCCACTACAAATTTTTATGTAGAGATTATAAATATCAATATGTCATAACATTGCCCAAGATTACTAGGATTATCTATGTATGCATCACTTTGTAAACTATAACTTGCCTTTTGTGATGAAACAAGTCACTGGCATGCAATGGCATTCAGCATATGCATTAAAATGTCTAAAACTGATAATATCTAATCTTATGTGAGAAAGCTTCTGGAATCCATAAACTTTTCCTAAGCATATAAGAGGCACATGTCTGTTCTGGAAGAAACTTGAATTTCAGAAGTATTTCAAATAATTATGCCCTTTACAGCTTCTTGATTAATACTGAGAATTTATAACAAAAACCTGAGGAAATGCAGGATAGAAATGTTTAAGTAACATCAAATTAAAATTTCCTTCAATCAAAATTGTTTTAAAATGTGTAGTCACTGAGAAATGTCCACAGTGCATTAATCTCTGGTCATAAACTCAAGTCCCAAAGTTTCTCATTATGTGCAAGTTCCTCTCACTGTTCTTACTTATCAGAACTTTTCCTCTGAAACCTTCTCAAAGCTGAGCTCTTTTAATTCTAATAGCAAACAGTGTCAAAAGCCAAAGTAAAAGCACTGTGAAATCCTATTTGAGTCATACAGTTCAGATATATTAAACTGAAAAGTTTAATCTTAAAAACAGTTTACAGGTATTTCTGCCCGGCCCTAATTCTCCATCCTTCATTTTAAGTTTTATGTAACCAAAACACCTGCTTTCAAAGTAAGACTGGTTCTAAAGGACAAGAAGAAACCAGAAACCAGTTTTGATATAATGTAATTTTTTGAATCCACAGTAGTAGTGGAATGTTCTGTACAGTGTATTTCCCCAATTTGGGGCTCACCAGATGTGTTGGATTACAGCTCCCATCATTTCCTACCATATGGCCAAATGCCATGTCAGCAGGGAATAGTGTGAGTTAAAGCGCAGCCCATCTAGAAGACAATAGGCTGAGGCAGGCTCTTAGGGACCTGTAAGTATTTCAGTGGCATACATCACTACTCATGAGCTGGATCTGCCACAATTTTTCATCTCTGCACCCTTATAATTCTCAACAAAACCATGAATTTAATGAACTTTTTTTTTTTCATCATTTGTTTATAGACTCAACAATGTCAATACTTTCAGACAGGCATCCATACCACATTTTTTTTAACAATGTCATTTTTGGATCTGTAAGCAACACTTACTCAAGGATCCACAGTTTTGTTCATCACTGTTGTCATGGCAGTCATCCACACCATCACACCGATAGAACCTGGGTACGCATCGGCCATTGCCACAAGAAAAGGAGTAAGAACCACACTGTAAAGTGGGGGGTTCATTGGATGGATCTTCAGTACAGGTCACCTGATTGGAACTCAGCTTCATGCCATAGGGGCAGCCACAAACCCTCTGAAAATTGGGGACTGGGAAACAGAAATGGCTGCAGTCTCCATTGGGATTTGTTGCTCTATTGCAGTAGTTGGAGCCTTCAAAAATACCATGAACAATGAATATACATCCATACATGAAAGATCAAAGAAACAATTTATTTGTTATGGATTGTTGGTAAATTATGGATTATTTTTTCAGGGATGTGTGTGTGTGTGTGTGTGTGTGTGTGTGTGTGTTCTCTCCTTACTGGAAAAGAAAATAAGCAGTGTTTTAAAAAAAATGAAAATATAACCCAACCCAAATTAAAGTCCTCACTGATTTCAAAGAGGTTGACATATATTCTTAAGGAGGCTATGCTATACACACTTACATAGTATTATGTACACTACCTGGAGAGAAAGCTTCACTAACTAGACTTTCTACTGAGCCCATATACATAAGAGTGTGTTACTTTCTCCCACTGAAATTATTGGTCTCATGTCCTAAGACAGTAGGATAGGCGCACCTTAGAAAAATTAAAGCAGAAACTCATTATTAGCCTCCCTGTGGAATCAATAATTTATGTTTAAAAATGTGTATGTAATGGCTAAAATAAAATCAAATTCAGCTTATTCTACTTCTAGATTCTAGAAGATTATAAGATCCTAGAAGTAAGAAGTAACTCTATTGGCCCACAGAATTCATATCATTTCCTCCAACAATTAAAAAAAAACAAGACTTGGTACTAAGTTTCAACATTTGTTTGGTTCTATTTTTGAGCAGCAGCGTTTATACTAAATCGGACAAAGTTATCTTTGGATAAGTTTTCTTGTTTTATTAATAGCTCTACTGGCAGGTTCACTATTTACTAATTAATATGAACAATTGCCTATGGCAATAAATACAGTCATACACACAAGATTAAAATGTAGCAGGATTGACTGCCTCAGAATTAAGAACACACAATTCCTGACCTGTGTAAAAACCTTAGCCAAAACTTGTATACTCCTGAACACAATTTTGCATAAGTTGAACTTCAATATGCAATCTCGTTATCAAAAAGGATGCTTTCATACAGAGGTACACATGTATATTTATTGTGTGTGACAAATAAGCCTACCTATTTGAGAATGAGCATTGTATGCTTTCACGTGCATGATGTTATTGATTCCCCTCCTGATAATGACCATTTCTCCTCCATCAGACTTTCGAACTCGAACTATTCCACCAAGCCTCCAATCTGTAAAGTATGCATAACCTGCAACCCCAACAAAACAACTGATTGTTCTTCTGTTTGAAGGACAGAAATACTAATATGACAAAGGAAGGAAAACCAAGAACCATCAACTTCTGCATGGCCAGGAGCATTCTTCTTTAGACTGTGTTTTTCAGCCACCATGGGCTGCAGTGGCAGAATAGGGAGGAATATTATATCACCCTTGGAGGGTGTGGGATTTTTAACCCAATGTTATCCTCCCTCGGCATCTGAGGAGGGGAGAGGCTCCAGTTGGCTTTCCATTAGCCTCACAAGGAAATGAAAACTGGACAGCACTCTTTTCACAACGATACAGATGTAAATGAAATCTGTGACAGATTCCTTCTCACTGAAATGGCATGATGCACCAAAATGAAACAGTGGCACAAACAGACACATAATTTATGAACTTGCCTAATGTTTGTCCCAAAATAGTTCCCAGCACACACAATGCATACAGAACTGCATGTTTTTTAGGAAGTTGCATTTTAAAAAGTAGACATTTCAGAATCTATCTATCTATCTATCTATCTATCTATCTATCTATCTATCTATCTATCTATCTATCAGGTTGCTGCATTAAAAATGCTTGTAATCAGTGGGCAATCATACGTATTAACATGCACAGAAAATACATACAGTTCATTAGGGAAGGTTCCATAAAAGAATTCCATATGTACAGTTTCTTTTAATTAGCAAAAAATAGATATAACAGATACTTGTATGCATATCTTCCAAATCAAGTCAAACTGCTCCTTGTATGTATGTAACAAACCCTGCATTTTAAAGTGTTGTGATCTATAGTCTCATGAGCTGTTGTATAGTTTTTAGGTGTGAAAAAATGAGGATTGGAAAGTGTCCAATCATTCCTGTTTTCATGTCATACTCACCTCCAAAGATAGTGAGACCAAATGGATGTGTCATCTGGTTAATGCGTTCAAGTGACCTTCTATCTAGCCCATCGAAGGTACTGTGCTCAATTTTATCAAAGAAGGCATCCACCCAATAAAGCCTTAAGGAACTGGAAGAAAAGATAATATTTTACTGAAACGTCATCCGCTTGTTTTACCAAACTGGCTTAGAACTAATGCATTGAAATCATTCCCAGCCAATCTTTGTTGATCTTAAAGAAAGTTCTCAAAAAATAAGTCAGAAACAAGGTTGTATTAAATGTTCTTCATAAACCACTGGCTCAGTGATGTCTAATCTCCAATAGCGTGCTCTCTGGTACCCAGGGCAGCTAGTTTGGAGGGTCTATTTTTTGTTTTGTTTTGTTTGTTTAAAGGGGCTTTTTCCTGGGAAGTACACCCACATAGGGAGTGGAATAGCATGATTCCTGTAGGGCCAAGCAAATTGGAATAGACAATGCCCCAAATCCAGTGATGCCCCAAGATAACATTTTCTGGATCAGCACTGTGCTTTTTAAGGTTGGTGAAAGCTTGACTCAGAATAAGTCTAGCCCCCTTTTTGAGTTGGGCTAAATTAAAGTGTAAACTGATTCTATAGTATTGTATTTCAGAAGTTCTTCCCTGGTCATTTCAAGTTTTTCCATTGTACCCAAAAATAATTGGCTGCCTTCAAACCGAACTATAACTATGTAGCTTGTATTTGCTGTTATAGTGTCCAAGTGTTGAACACCTGCTCAGAAAAACTTATTTGATTTTTTTTTTCGAACCTCCAATCAATAGCTAAGCCATTAGGCCATCCTAGTGTCGTGTTTACAATTGGTAAGGCGTGGGATCCATCACTCCAGGCTCTCATGATCTTAGCAGGGCGGAACCAATCTGTCCAAAATATGTATCTGAAAGGGAAAGGGAAATACATTAGAGTTGCAAATAATCCTCAAAATATTGGTATCCTTCCTGCAAAAAAAAAGGGAAAAAAAGCTTTCAGTAAAGATGCCCAATCCCCCAAACCAAAAGCTATCCTTTAGCAGCATTTAGATTTTAACTTTCCTCGCACAGCTTCTTTACATTCACACTTTTTACAGGACATAGTTTAGACAAAATGTTTTAAGTTGTTTTTTTCTGCTTTATATTTAAGTTGCCATGTAAGAAATTATTTTGTTCTTACACCTATGGTTAAAATTAATAAAATCTAACTGGCGGATGACTTAATAAATAATCACAATCTTTTTGAACATACAAATCATATTCATACATGGATACATTTTAAAAAGTGTTCAATTGTCTCTTCAGAGTGACTTCTAATATTTTTGCTATTGGTTAAGAAAAAGTTGTTCTTTATTGCTACAAGCTTGGGTATCCCCTCCCCATCTATTATAAATTAGTCAGAGTAAACCAGGTCCTCAGTTGGACTGATTTACATTCTTTCTGGGAAAGAAGAGCAGAAAAGAGGGAAAAAGAAAGAGAAAATCCCTTTCAGTAAAAAATCAGTCTTCTCAACCAGAGTGAGAGAAAATCTCCCTGAGCCATGGAACTCGTGTTAGGAGAGAAGCAGCCTCTCCAGAGGTCTGCCTGTGAGAATAAAACCCTGCAGAGATTTTGCCTTCTGAAATCGCTCCCAAAACCCAGCCTTAGAGCTTAGGTAAGCGAAAGACACACTCAGACTCTTCTGTAGGAACTATTTATACTGATAACAAGGCAGTGATAACCGTAACTCTTCTGCAGCAATAAGCTGTTTTCCAACCCAGAAAGAAAATCCCAGAACAAACACACCTTGGTTTTTACAGATAATGCTGCTGAATAGCTCCTCTTGTGCTGATTTTATACCACTTTGTGTTTTGCTCTGGATGATGGAATCAGTGCCAGAACCACAGGGGGTGAGGGGTGGGGGAGAGCATAAACAGAGGAAGGTTTTTGGAGGGGAGAAGAGAGGCTCTTGAACTTAAATGTTAAGGAAGATGCTTAAAACACAGAATGGCTTTTCAAGAAAGCACAGAGCAACAAGTGGTAGCCAACGGGCAGGTTCTAGAATACCCCATGAGAGATCCTGCTGGAAAGGGCATCATGAGAACAGGAGTTCACCACTCAAGGGTTTCCCAAAAGCCTTGACGGTGGTTCTCACAGCCTCCCAAATGTTACTACCAAAGTGTAAATATGAAAGTAACAGAAGGAAATATTATTAAATAAATGGGAAATAGTCACATTAACTGCCTTTTAAAACATGGATCCATATTAACTATTAATAATTAAGTTTTTGTCCAGAACCGCCTATGTTTTTGCACACATGTCCAAGTGCAGTTCTTGGCCCCATAAAAAGCTCCACCTTCCTGTCCTACAGAATGCAGGGGAGAAAATAACTTGATTGGATATTCACTTTGTTTTAATAGCCTGCACTTAAAAAACTAGCACATTAGATAGAAACATTTCTCAGACAGTGAGGTTCTGAATGGGAAGCTTCAGATATATAACACCTTCATTCTGAAGAGAGAATATAACAGGAAGACTGTATTGTGTTGTATTGCTGAACACTTCCTTTAGTTTTGAGACTTACCCAATCACTGGATGAACTACGACTGATCGAGGATTATTCAAATTCTGCAGAATAGCTCGTCTTGATTTATCAGCCAGCTTCATAACGCTAATACTCCGATACCGAGAGTCTGTCCAATAGATATTCTTTGAGATCCAGTCAAAAGCCAAATCTTCAACTCCCTCCACTCTGTTGGCTGCAAGGATTTCCCTACCTGATATTTAGAAAAATATATATCAAAATTGGAAGGAGGTGCTTTCCTGCTTTCTTTTGTAAAGCCAAATTTAATATGATAAATTATAAACATTGCATCTTAATGAAACAGCTTTCCCTATGGCCAAGCTTAGGATGAGGAAACAGTCATCTGCATGCACTGGATCCCAGAGAACTGCAGCCAGTCAAATTAAACAGACTGGAGAGATCAATAAGGCAGCTTCCAATCATGAACAGCAAACCTTCAAGATGAGCTTTTGAGAAGTGCCTTGCTAAATCACTGAATCCCTCCCCCTTTTTTGCCCAAACTTATTTAACACTGACTCAATTCAGTGGCTTTAACTTATTGTTCAGTGGGTAGAACATTCTGTGGAATACTGGAACATTTCCATTTTTCTTCCATGCCTATGTACCCATTCCAAGATTGATCCAGTAGCTTTAGGAAATAAATCTTCCAGAATGGGAAGGGCTTTATGATGTTCCATATATGGTTCAACCCTGAATCAAGTGGTGTTCCCTATGACATTCCTTCCTTAGGTTTTCCACACCCTTATTCACAGAACATGCTAGCCACAAAGTGCTCTGTTTAATTCTGGCTTAGCATGATGTGTAAAATCAGCCATTATAGTTTGTAAATCCTGGCTTATGTCTTAGTGATTTGTATGGACCCAAATAATGATTAAAACAAGATAGCTTAGTGTGACATGCAAACAATGTAATCAGCACTGCAAAACCCTCCTCTGAACAAGATGTGCTGAACCATGCATTTAATATGGAAATGGACTTTCAACTGTTGTGAAATATAATGACACAGTTATTAATTCTATTGAAGAGGTAATAAGAAAGGCAGATCAAGAGAGGTAAATATTACCTGTGCCATCGGTTTTTTGTTTATAGATTATATCTTTAGTAGTATCTGAATAAATAATGGTGTCCTCTTGGGCACAGAAGTCAATTCCAACAAAGTATGAAGGACTTCCTGTTATAGGAGTTATTACATCTTCCTGAGTGGAAAGATTGAATGGGATTCCACGCACAGCTAGCTGGGAGGAGAAGAGCAGAAACTGCTGCACAGCTGTAGAAGAAAAGCCCCCCAAAAGAGTTTGCTTATTTTAAGGCTACAGCAAACCTAAAAAAAATTTTTTTTTTAACTTTTTAAAAAATTTAATTTCAGGAAAGTCAAAAAGCAACTATTAGTATACAAGCACAATGCTGGAAGAGAAAATCAGTTAAACATGAAAGAAGAAGTGAACAATTATAATAAAGTATACAGAGAAGAAGCAAAAGAAGTAGTAAGACTGGAGGATACGCAACGCAGCAAACTCAGTGTCTGGTCACTGACACTTAGGTGCCTATCAGGGTCCTTGGCAGATGCCTCAAATCAAATTCAAATCCTTCCAAGCAAGATGCTCCCAGAATTCTCATTAGCAGGATTGGAGGTGAAAGAGATGCGTTTACAAGAATTTCACCAACTGAACTGATTCCCATTTAAAACCAATAATATATTAGGATGGAGACTTCAAAGTTTTTTTTTTTCTAACAGCCTTCCTGGGATCCAGCAAGGGGGCAGGTTTTTTTCAGTGATAATGGAGAAGCTGGAAGATGCTTCTTTACATAACCGTCTCCTGAAACTTTTATCAGTATGGGACCCAATCACTGCATCAGTACCTTTACTATAACTTCCACAATGGAAGAAAGGTGGGTAAACAGATGTGATAAAAAAATAAGGGATACATCCAATTATGAAACTTTAGGTCGTACACATTGACTCATCTGCTCACCTAAGTACCTCTGAAATCAATCAACTGACTTAATCACAGGAAAAGCATGTCTAGATGTCACCTAGACTTTACTGTCTACATCTAAGCCTTTCTGAGATATTAGGGTATGAATAAGGCAAGTATTAAGGGTATACCTCCTTCAGATTCAAAAGCAAAATGGTGCTTGGGAGAGCATGTGGGCATTCACATAGCACTAGTCTGAAGTTACTAAAGGCTTATATAAGTTCATCACTGTCTGGCCCTAGAGTGCTTTTCAAAACCAAGGAGAAAAGGTAGTTGATATGATCATCCATGGAAGTGCTACTAACATATGTCCATGGCAGTCCTTACCAACGCAGCGTCGTCCATCAGTGTGCAAGTCAAAGCCCAGCACGCATTTGCAGCGGTACCCTAGACCATCATTGTCAGTTTTGTGACTGAGAACACAAATCTGTTCACATCCACCATTATTACCACTGCAAGGATTTCTTACTGGAAGACAATATATTTAATAAATTTAACATATGCCATCAGATGTATATGAAGTTTTTAATTTCACTGACATTTCTCATGTATACACCCACTCCTCAATTAGTGACTACCTCGGTTAGTGACCATTTGCAAATACAACAATAATAAATGGTAATAAAAAATTCATTTTCTGACCAATGAATGCATTTACAACAAAATTTTGTGCACCCAACAATAATGCATGCTGGAGTGAGAGTAACACTGGCATAGCTGTACAAGAGAACTTTATGTTGATGAAGATTCTCAGTCATCCAGGTTGAATTATCTGGAGGCTGAGTCATGGCAACTGGACTTCTTTTCTTTTTTGGTTTGATATGTTTCGCTGCTTGTCCAATTTAACGTATTTAATACGAAACGCATTAAACCAAAAAAGAAAAGAAGTCCAGTTGCTATGACTCAGCCTCCAGATAAGAGAACTTTATCTGAATGAGGTAGCCGCAACCAATGATCTTCACAGCATCTCTCTCTCTCTTTCAGTCCCATGTTAGTTTAGTGACCATTTCGCTTAACAGCCTGATTGCTGGAATGGAACTTGGTTGTTAAATAAGGAGTGGTGTAGAGACAAAGAATATTACATAGTACCCTACTTCTATAATTTGAAGGTCTGCTAAAATGTATTTTGTATCTGCAATTCCCATTAAAACTGTATGTACCAGTCCAAGCATAGTTATATATACTCACCCACAGTAAATACAGCCTATTCACTTAAATAGACTTTCTCAAACTGGTACATTCTGGAGGTGCTGGGATTTTGACCATACTGACTGGGAATTGCTCTACAGTCAGCTGGCACGAGCTTATTCACTGCTTTGGCTAGTGAGTTAACAGAAAACCAATTCTAAACAATCTGTCCCTCTTTTTCAAACTGATAGCATTGACCATTTTTTCAGGAGATCCTTATGCTCATCATAAGAGGATTTTCGTAAAGATGCTTAATCAGAATGTGCTTCGCATGAATTCAGTGTCAGACTTTGCTGTACTATCAGGCTGAAGCCTGACTGCAAATTAGCCCATTCAGTAATTGAAATCTCATTGTTTTCAATGATAAGAAATCAACAGAATTAAATGGTTTTACACTGGGCAGGGATGGTCTACCTGCAGCTTAGAGACATCGGTGACCTTGGGCTAATTTCAAAAGCTGTAGGCAACTCAGACCATTAGTTAAAGCTATTTGCAGGATATGAACCGGGGGGGGGGGGGAGAACAGAACAGAAAAAAGCAGAAAAAGAGCTGACATTTTTCATTCTGGCCTCACTAGGGCATTTGTGCAGCCCAGTTATCAGTGCTTTCTAACAGTTAAGCTATGGTAAGGCCGGTGTAAAATCGCTTTCAGCAATCCTGTCTCATTTTACTCACCATATGGCTGTCGGAAAGCATGATAAATTGTCACTCCATATGGACGCAGGGAAGACTGAAAAATCACTTGTGGGTTGGAATCTGCAAATTTATTGGCTTTCATCACTGCCATTTTTGTCCAATCAGTAAAATACACAGAATGTTCAAAAAGACTTATTCCGTAGGGATGTGGAATCAATGAACCTCCATGAGCAACTGTTTTCCTGTTAAAGGTATATTTTTAGAAATACTGAAAGTAACAGTTTATAGTCTACAAATAATTCACGATGCTTTACTCCTATGAAAAAGACTACACAAACATCACAGAAATGACCTAGGCAATTATAAACAAAGAATAAGTCCAACGAAGAAGAAAAATCACAATGAATAAAAAAAATGTGAACGCTAGCAACCAAAGATGCAAGGAACAAAAGTTCAGAAGGGAGTTTAACACTCTGCTTTGTTTAAAAAAGGAGGAAAATTAAAAAATCAACAAAAGGAATCTTACTTTTGCTTTCTTGAAGGAATGTTACAGTTGTACCTTCATGCAGTACAAGTTATTTTATCTTAGGGAAAGGCTATTCTATTTGTGTTCTTTTTCCTAAAGGCCAGAAGTGGCCTTGGAAAGTGCAGATTACAAGGAAAAACAAAGATAGCAATAAAAGCTTTAAAAGTTTTCTGCTGCAAACAAAAGAAGTAAGAATTTGCAGAGAGCGTGGAGCAATGTCAGGAGCTATACCTACAACAGGGAGATCCTTTCCTATGCTTGCTTATTAGGGAGGGAGCAGTAGTTAGAGTCCAGGAATTCTTTTCCTTTCTCACCAATCATATGCAAATCTTTATATGCAATATGATAATATTCTTTTCTGCAGCTATCCGTCTACGATCAGCATAGCAAGGGCATTCTTCTCCTTTATCTGGCACCCAGAGATCAGTGCACGCAACAGGGAGTCCTTGCCACCTTTCTACTGATTATCATATCTCTGACCAAATACAGAGACTGAAGGACAGAAATTAATATCTCAATCTCACACATGTCTTAACAGCCTTTAAAGTACATATGCTTAATGGAAATTCATGACAGGACACTTTTAATCTGATGCAGCTCATTCAATTAAAAACATGTAAACAAGCAAAAGTAAATGACCCACTTTGTGTTTTATTAAGATCTTTTCCTACCTCTGTAGCCCATCGTAGGTCACCGTTTCAATATAATCAAATCGGCTGTCTACCCAGTAGAGTCTCTTTGATATAATATCCAAAGTTATCCCAGCTGGCCATCCCAATTTTGTTTTAACCAAGTCCAGACGGTTTGTTCCATCCATGAAGGCTCTTTCTACTTTAGGATCACCAGAAAGACTATCCCAATCTGAGAAAAATAAATAACTATAAAAGAAAGAGAAAAGAGAAGAACTATATTAAAGAAAACTATATTTCTTCAGTCTTTAGATAAATGATACAAAGACCTGGCTTACACAACACAGTAAGCAGCAATATGGCTTGTCTGGATTGGGCCAACTGTGGTTTATGCAATTTGCTATGCTTAAACAAACCATGATTTAGCATCAAGTGGGAACCCAGCTGAAGAATTCTGTGGCACTTTAAAGATTGAAATGCTTATTCTGGCATTATATTTTCAGGCATAAAAATCCATTAATAATAGGTGCAGAAAGCACTACCCTATTGGCAGATACATTTAGTTTTCATGGAATGCTATGATAACTTTCAGTGCATGTCACTAGCTGACATGTGCAAAATTGCAGCCATTATCATGCAAAGCTTTATGCTGAGGAATCCACACAGAGACTTCATATGCATCAGATCACTTTACATTTCTTTGGACTCTGTTCTGTATATGTTGTACAGCTGAACTTCCCAATAACTAAAAGTTCTCTGTGAGACATGTAAATCAATAAAATCATAATAAATAAAAAACTAGGTAACATAACACTTACAAGAAAAAGAAAAGCGAGCTTCTGCAAGCACTAAAAACAATTCTTAAATGCCCAAGTTTAGGAAATAATTTTAAATATCCAAAATGCAAACATCAGCATTGAAGAAGATAAATGAAATACGTAATGTTCCAAGTAGATAACAAGATGGCAGTGGTCTGTTACAAACAGCAAACTCTGGAGAGATCTCAAAAAGAAGCTACAGAGATCCCAAACTATATTCCAAATCATATCTTATATGAAACTACTTATCTACATATCCAGTTCAAGATAGGATGAAAGAAGACTGACAACAAACCCAATTTCCTATTTTGTACAGAGAAATACAGTCGGTCTTAACGCCACACAGAAAACAAATAAACCATCTAGCACAATCCTGGCTGAATTCTACAGAAGACAGATGATTATTGAATCAGGTATTCCCCCACAAACACACAATTAAGTGGATTTCCCTCTTGATGAATGGATATTATATGCAAATGATTTATTTTCAGCTAAGCAGAAATGTCACTGTGGTTTGTAAATCATGATTTGTGACTCATTCTTTGTAAAACACAGTTGAGCGTTGACCTTTGGGAAAAGACCTTTTGAACTAAAAAATATGAGATGTGGCGTGCAGCACCATCTTCTCCAGACCCTGCTCCTGTAACAGGGTTCGGCATCTGTCTACCATTCTCACCGCAGGTACAAAGCTGAGAGAGTTGCAGCACTTCCTTTGCTCTTTTCTCCATAAAATGTCCAGATCAAGAAAAGAAATAAGAAGTAAAGACTGGAATAGAATTCCTAGGGAAGGAGTAGGGAGTAAAGAGCACCATTCCTCCATCAATTCCTAGTAATATTTTATTGAGCAATTTGTGATGCATTAAAAAAAAATAGCAAGCCTTCTAATCAATGTCATCACTTACCCAACAGTAGGATCAACAGCGATTCCTCTAGGGTTCCCCAAACCTTCTGCAATCAAAGTTACACGGTTGGTTCCATCCAAATTCACCAAATCAATTCTATTGACACTGGTCTCCACTATATACAGCTTATTGTTAATCCAGTCTACAGCTAGGTTTTCTGGTGTGTCAACTGAAATATTTAAAACTTCATAGATATCTGAGCCATCAATGTTGACAGAAAAAACCTGAAAATAAAGTAATTGTGCTTTAGGACATAGGATATGTTTTCAGGGCCACTTTCAGGGTACAATTTCCAAGCACAAAAATCCTGCATGCATTTATTTGTAAGAGGAATTATGAAAACATTGGTCCTATGCAGGTATTAAGTCCCCAATTTCTTAACCATTTCTTTCATTCTCTTCAATGTGAATCCTCTCATCTCTCTTCAGTGTGAATTCTCCTCTTTCAAATTGTTATATCTGCACTGGCAGTAATCATAGCCTCCAGTCTTAATCAATGTTTAAAAACAGAGTCTGGTTTTGGAGAGACCAAACTACTTCCCTATAACTGGTAATCTGAGTGGTCATCTGTACATTCATGCATATAGGTTTATACCCAGAGAGACCATATATGTGAATTACTGTCCAATGAAAAATAATCCTGGTTATGATGAAAACTGCTTAGAGTTATACAAGGTAAGCCTTCCTGGAAATGTAATGTTTGACTATAATTAAAGGAAGTAAGGGAGGTGGAATTTACACAGGAGATAGGGAGCAAGGGGGAAAGCATACAATCTTGTAACATACTCCCAATGTAGAGGATTAGAGTAATTATGTAAATCAATATTCAAATTCCACTTAAAAGGCACTCCAAAAGTAGTAATGGAACCTTTTATTTTGCTCACCACCTCTCCTGACAAAACTCCTTTTGCTTTAAATCAAAATAAATTATTTTACATTGCCATTCTGTGAATGGAAGATTTTTTCCCATTCATGGAAGGGCCTGATATCCAGGGGAAATTTCTGCTAAAGAGAACCCATTTTTTCCTGATTCTCCTTTCACTGTTATCAGCTGGCTTAAAGGCAGAACATGTAGAAAAATAAATGTGGAAATTTAATTGCATTGATATCATTAATACACTTATTATAATATATAAGAATTTATGAAGGAAAGACACTACTGAAATAAAGGCCTATGAAGAGAAAACTTTTGTATACCTTCTATTTAGTCTTTCATTTCTTAGGCAGAGGGACTGAAGTTAGTGGAAAAGCAAAAATGGTTGGACTTCCAAAGGAAGAAATGGTGGATTGAAGATGGCTCCGCAAAAAGCAGAGCCAATATCCACAGCGAAGGACGAAGAGCTAATGAGAAGACTGGCTCTTCGGAAATTCTCCAGACAAGGAGAGGTGGACATGCATTCTGAACAGTTGTTCCTCACAAGGAGATCACAAGACAGTGGTCCCTGGCAGGTTTTGAGCATTGGGAGATGACAGGAATAGCCATCTTGCTCACAACCATGGTCAGCACTTTTTAAAGGACACTAAGTTCTCAAACTTCCTTTTCTAATCAGGTTCAGAAATTGCTTGTTAACTACTTTTAAGCTATTAGAGACCTTTGGATTGACAAGTCTGAAAACACCAGGTGAGTTTTCTTTCAATTCCAAATGAAAGAACATTTTAATCATAAGTTTAAGAATTTTTAAAAATTGAAAAACAGCAAAAAGCTAAATAAGACTTTGACTGTAGAAATGTATAAACAGATTAAGGGTCCAGATAAATTTGGAATAAGGTTTTGGAATTAATTATAAAGAATCCTTTCCAAGGGAAATAGATTTGTTTGAACTTTGGCAAGACAAAGAAAAGCAATTTTAAAAATTGGACACAAATTGGATTTGTCTATAGATAAGAGATGGGATATGGGATGAAGAGTTCATTGGTTATATACTAAGAAGGGGTAAAGAGTTACAAAAATTGTTTATACTTGTGATGAAGATCAGAAGTCACTTCTTTATTTCTTTCATCTCTCTTTACTATATTCTCACTTTTCTTTCTTTTCTTTTTTTCTATTTTCTGTTTTTTTCTCCTCTGCGTCTTTCACTTTTTCTTTCTATTCTTCTTTCTTTTAGTTTGTATTAGATTTTACTATTGGAATAAACACCTACCACTTTTTAACTCGGAAAATTGTACTGGTGCTTTGGATGCTAAACTTGGATTATTTCAGTCTTGGCTGAATTAATCCGATGAGCTGCTTTCACACCATATATTGAATCACAAACCAAAAGAAAAGAAAAACTAAGCAAACCACTAACCCACTAAAGTTTAATATGAAGCACAAACCTGATTACAGTGTATGTTGGCCGATTCCTGTATAATTCATAGTAACAAGCAAACTACCTTATGGCTTAGCTGAAGTAAACATCAATCTAAATAGGTATCACCATCCAACTCCATGAAAGGCCACCGTAAGGAGAAGGGTAAAGATTAGGTAATTAAGCCCTGATATAATTCAAGGAAGCAAGGAAAACCTTGCTTGTAAGAAGAAGCTTACACTAGGAGAAAATCCCTTGCTTTCAATGCACTTGAAAGAGAGAGGAAGAAAAGCCTTCCGATTCTATAACCTATATTTACAAAATCAATGCTTTAAAACTACCAAGCATAATTGAGCCATATTATTATAAGCATCCTTCAGGTAAAAAGTAACAGCAAAAGCAAGGCAATGAAAGAAAGCAATGAAATGAAAATATTGGCCTGCAGCACGATAGACTGTCAATATTTCTTGCCCAAAGCTCAATTATACTAATATACTTGAGAAATATCTTACGTCTATCTTCCCAGAAAACACAGCACTTCCACATTTTAAATGATCAGGTTTCAAGAAACTGCAACCGAGAATACGTCCAGTTTTGAAAGAATGTACTATTTCTCTTAATTAGGTTTTTGGACTCTCTTTCCGATAATATTAAGAGCTGTTCAAGATGATGCCATAGCATAATGCATGCTTTGTTCAATATATTACATGTAAAAGCATAGCTTAGAAATGTCGTAATTATCAAAAGAACCATCTCAGAGTTCGTTTTTGTTAGAAAACAAAGAAAGGCTCTGCATCTGTTCACAGAAATGAAAAGTTATCAACACATACTATTCTTGGATGCCTTTGCTTCCAAGAAAACTATTTGTACATTTTCATCTACCTTATCTTGCACCGTATCAGTCCAAAATATCCTACGCAGCTGAAAATGAAAATCCACACCAACAGCCACTCCACGATTCCGGGATTGTATCAGAGTTCGAAAATTTCTTCCATGAATGTCTCCAATCAACAAATCGCGGCCGTTGGAAAAAATGATAGAGGCAACTCCAGCTGAAAGTATGGATGACATTGCTGTAACATTTATTTTGCAAATGGGTATGACTTTCCAAATTAAATACAAGATACAGACCTCCTTCAATGCCTACTTTGACAGGACACCCAAGACTACTGCAGTATAAAACTAATGAATATTTTTAAAAGCCCCCCCCTTAAAAAAAAAATACCTAAGAAGAAAAATGCAGACCATCCATTTGGTGTCTACTTCTATACCTGTTCTGTCTCCAACCATCAGATGTAGTTCCTGGCCACCAAAATGTTGCCCGACCTATTCTGTAATAATCTTAATAAGCAATGAAGTCATAATTTTCCAAACACTCTCTAAATATGTTGGAACTACAATCCCCCAAAGCAGCTTAACACTGAATACAACATAAGATCTTTAAAACATTACATGTAACAAGGAGAAAACAATACTTTACAAACAAGGTATCAGTGTAAATGCAGTTAGATCTATATGGATGATTAGGTAACTGGGTGATGCAACTTATTATAGTTGTGTTAATTGTTTATAACATTCATGCATGCAATAATAATAATTTTGGAAGTGCTTGAAATGGAGTGTTTTTGAATGGAACTGTTCCTAAACACTCTGTGTCAGGCTTAACACCTTTCTAAAATACTCAGAAATAATGTATTACATGATCAAAATAGCAGTTTCACGCTCAGAACAGGACATTTGGTGAAGTTGGAAAAGTCTGAGACAAAACATTTTGCACACCCTTATCCAGAGGACTCAAACCATCACAAGTATCACATGAGAAATAGTTCATTATTCTGAGCTTCGCAAAATGAAAGTTTTGATACAGAAAATCTCTATGAATTAAAGAAATGAACTAAATACAGAAAATCTCTATGAATAAAAAAGGAAGAAAAGGAAGGTTTTTTTTTTTAAAAAAATCTTTAATACGAAACAGAGCAACTTTTTCACTGTTTCACTCTGGCCAATCATCTAGCAGTACTTCTGATTAACCAGAATGATATGTGGTTTGGTTGTTTTTTAAAAAAATATAAACCCCTTAAAATATTAGCCAGATTTATCCTCTCAGAAGAGACAGCATCCCTGAAAATTATTTCCAGTTCTGATAAGAAATATAAATGACATTGGCAATTCTTTTTAAAGAACAATAATTAAATTAAATTAAATTAAATTAAATTAAATTAAATTAAATTAAATTAAATTAAATTAAATTAAATTAAATTAAATTAAATAATAATGCTTTGTTTTCAACATAGCAAATGTCTCCTCCTCATAAGAGACAATAATTCTTGCAAATTTAGCTCAATTTCAGATTATCTTTATAGAAAATATGATTATACATTCTCTCACACAGAAAAAAAGTAACTGAATTTGGTGCTTTCCAGTTACAATTAATGGGGAAACATGGAGGTCTGGGGTTTTGAATCAAGTTTAAGATACGAGCCTAAACTTAAGATTTTGGTTCCAAATTGGTCCAATATTTTTTCCCCTCAAATCACCTTATCAGGGTTCACACCTCTAATAATGCACTCTCTCCAGTAACACTGTTGGGGTGGAAATTGTGATTTCTTGCCAACAGATTGTTTCGGTGACCTTGCTATTTGGCAGAATGAGAGAAAAGACAAGGGTGTCCTCTTGATCTGCCAAACAGCAAGGCCACTGAAACAATCTGTTGATAAGAAAAAAACAGTGTGCCTTTAGAGATCTAGAATTACAACCTGAGTGACTGACAGAACCAAGGAAGAAGAGAAAAGGAGGGGGTTGCCACATTGGGGGCCAAGAATACAAAGCAAGAGTGATTGCCCAAAGCAGGGAACTGCTTCCTAATCTCGTGAGGCTTTATACACCTAGACCACGATGGGGGTTCAGCATGGGCCTAGGAGTACAGCCACCCCTGAGCACAGGGCTGCGCTTTTCACCCTAAAGCAGTAGCAAGGAGGAATGGTGGCAGTGGTGATGGGTGCTGGTCCCAGCCACATCCAAAACTGTGACAGCCCTTCAGGGCTGTGGCCCCTTGGTCTCAATGGATTCACTTTTTTCTTTGCCTAAGAGAGGATCCATGGCACCTGGCTGAGATTGGCAAGCTATTGCCTACTTCAGACCATTGCCCGTCTGCTGGGTATGGATGTAAGGAGAAGGCTGCACCAAATGACCTAGAGGGGCCATCAGTTCAAGACTCCTGCTCTATTCCGTACTACTAGTGAAAGATGTAAGTTGGACCTCAATCCTTAACAGAAAAGAAACAGTCTATGCATATTCAAAGTAGCCAGGAAATATTGTTAATTACTCTTTCAGGAAAGTATATTAATATATAGACACACATACCTATGTATAAAAGATTGTAATTATAGTACATACAACTTTATACAATACAGCCTTATTTATATTTGATATATATATTATCTCTAGTTACTAGAACATTGTAACTCTACAGAATAGTTATTAGAATAGTCACTGTACAGAATAAGTGAAAGGAACGTTTCTTAAAAAGCAGTGGAGTGAGCAGAGCCCCCCTCCCTTCTCAAAGCATATTAAATAGCTGGGTCCTCAGGAAGGCTCCCTCAGCTGCCTTAAGGCACAGAACACAATTCTGCTGGGACTGCCAGAAAAACAAGTGGCTATACATCCAGTAAGCCTCCCCAAAGATGCAGCTACTTTAACGCTTCAAGGAGAAGTGCTTCCTTCATGCTAAGACACTTTCCAAAGCATCCCATCCATCCATGGATAAAACTAAAATAGACTCTCAAACGTTACCCATGAAACTAAACGAAGCTTATGAGTGTTTCACTTCAGATACCTGCACTGCCCCCCCCCCCAATGAAGAAAGCTGGAGAAATGCACTGCCTGGTCTTTCATCAGCAAGTCACTAACAGTAAATAGATAGGAGAGGTAGTGACAGTATCGTGTTGGGAGGCACTGTGATATTGTAAGAATGCCAGCATTATTCTCAAGGACAGGCATATAATTGGCTTTTCTTTCAAATACCTGCAATATTTTTACTTGTAAGCTGTCTAGAGTCACTTCTATAGTGAGATGGATGGTGTATAAATTTGATTAATCAATAAATAAATGTTAGTTGTACAGGGAAAGAGGGGGGAATCGGCATCTAGAACTACTGACTCACAGGAGGCATTGGCTCGGCAGTGACGGTGATGCTCCAGAACATACCCTTCGGTACAACGACACTGATGGTGACCAACACGATCTTCACACTCTTGGTCACAAATGCCCCACATCTTGCAGTCATCAAAGTCTATAACACAATTAACATTCAAGAAGTGCATGCTTTTCCTTCTATTTACAGGGTCCTACCCACAACAAATATAGATTCCCCTTCCTCTAATATGAAAATGTCAAATCTGCTGTTCCTTCAAAAGTGCACTCTTATGGCCAAAACAGACAATGACAATAGAGTTTTGCAATCAGGGATCTCCTCTTTGTCTTGTAAAAATTAATAGCTGCTGTGGAAGACTGACTGTGATCAACTTTCAATCTTTTATACCCTTATAATTTTCCTGATTGAAATCTCTAATCAGTTCTGAGATCTGATTAAATCAGAACTGTCTCTCACACTTTTAAGTTAACAACACAAAAGTTTGTTGAAAAATCTCCCATGTAGCATTAACTTTGGCCTTTAAATCAACTAACATCCGATCATTTATGCTTGAAGTGTCTATTTCACAAATATTTTCAGTTTCACAAATATTAGAAGAGGCTTATAAATGGAGGAGGAGCATCAAATGTTTTTTGTCTGTTATTTGATTCAGCTTCTTTATGCTAAATCAGAAGATAAATAGGCAATCTGTGAAGAATGGTTTTCAAAATGTTAGAGACAATTAAGCCAATAGACTTGTTAAAATTTCATTTATCCGAAGGGACTCATCTAATATTTTTTCAATTATAAAAGTTTTTCTAATAATCAGAAGAATAATTTATCAACAGAACGAGATCAGATCATCTGACTGAGCCCTGGAGCCAGACAGCTTTATTTTCTCATCATCCTGTGAGATTTATAACCATAAACAGGCATCAGATTATTAGCACTAATTTCATTCACTTTTAGGATTAGAAGCTTAATCTTCTCTTCTTAAAAAAAAAGGTAAAAACTAAAATGGGATTACTTTAAGGTATATGGCTTTCCAGATATTGTCTGATAAGGCAGCACAAAGAATGGACCAACAATAAAGATTTAATTCTCACCAAGACTGGGCCTGGAGCACTTCAGAGGGCATTGAATGCTCCTCTACATACATACACAATTATCAAGAAAATCAATATTTCAGACAAAGGACTAAATGACAGCCTTTGTCTTTACAATCTAGTGTTCTTTGTAAAGAAAATGTCTTGCAGGCAAGAGAATTCAGTCACCTGCAGATCAGAAGATACAAAGATTTACTACCTCAGTGAGAATTAGGTCAAGAAGTAAAGGAATGGATTATATGTCTTTACTGTGCTAGCTTTTAACTTTAAAAAGGCCCCAGCCCTGCAGAATTCAGTTTGATACATTTGTGCATTATTCACAGCAGGCCCACACACCCAAAATGTGGTCTAATAACAAAAGGAAGCAAGAAAATCACTAACACTGTAGTGCTTTGAGGAGGAAGCTTAAGCAGTCTTCTTAAATGAATCTTTGGGGGCCTGCCAAATGTACTTCTTTCCCTCAACCTGAATCAGAATTAAAGTTCCTTGAATCTTTGTTCCTATAGGCAACTTAAGTCACAAGAAACTGATTGGCTGGGGATTGTTGCTAGTTTGTCCATCAACAATCCATACACATAGGACAAACCAAATCCAGCTGATTTGTGCATAAAGTGCTATCTGTCAAGGTGAATATAGCACACCTGACAGATATTCTGATCCACCAGAAGTCCTTGAAGGTTTTTTATTGATCAATTACATTTATATTCCATCTTTCCCTGAAGAGCTGAAGACAGGCTTCAGTCCTTAGTACTCTCCTTTCAGATGTATCCTCCCACCAACCCTATGAGGTAGGTCAAGCCAAGAGATTATGTTGGCCCCAAATCACCTGCTGAGTTTCAACAATTAAATAGAAATCTGAACTCAGTTCTTGTCAATTCTACACCCTAGCAACTCCATCCCATTGACTCTCCTATTGAGAGTTCTTGACAGCTTTGGGGGGAAATTTAATGACTGATCATGCACAGATCTCTACCTTCATCACTTACCGATGCAAGTACGACTGTCATTGTTGCTGATGACATATCCTGCAGGACAGTAGCATGTTCCTCCAGTGGGGGATGAGTGACAACGATACTGGCAGCTCAAAGTTGCACACCGAGATATATCTATCAAAAAACAAAAGCCAATTAAGCACCAGCATTAAGGAAATATTTAGTGGTTTCAGCTCAGAGACAGAATTATGATGGTATTTTGTTGAAAAAAGCTCAAATATATGATTACATGGACAAAATGAAACTAGAAAATGGGGGGGATCACTGTGTACAATGTCCTAATCAAAGATTTCCAAATATTTGGGGATTGTAATTCCCAGAATATCCCATAAATGTTGCCCTTTTGAATTCTAAAAGTTGCAGTTCCAACACATACATGGATGACTGGATTGGGGAAAGTTGGCACATCCAATGCAAAGATGTCATCTGGAAAATCGGGCCATTTTTATTGTGGGAATCCCAATGCAGCTTATTCAGCAACTGTGGTCAAGTACATCAATACTGATGGACACATTAAGCCCAGAGTTGGGAGTATGACACATTACTTCACAGAAGTCGTCATCTTAAGGCCACATTACATTATTTGGAGTTTACCCAATCTTGAAGCACTTTGAACAAACAAAAAATTGTGAGGAAGCAGCACTTCAAAATTAGAATGTCTCAGCCACTATGGGTGTTAGTTAAATATAACATTGCAACTGTTGCTGCCACAGTTGTGTAGTTTATTCTCAACCTGATTTAAAACACCTTTCCTATTTTTAATGATAAGGTATCAGAGATACATTAGAATTGTCCATACGAACATTCTGGTGTTCCGCAAAACTTGCTTGTCCGTTACTCACTGCAGTGTCTGCCTGCTGTTATGTTTGTCTCGTCTTCCCCAGCAGAGCAATCTGGAGTCCCATCACAAACTTTGTCAATGGGAATGCATTGCCCTGATACAGGGCAGGCCCATTCACCTGGGTAACAATCTCGGTGGCCACTCTCTAGAGTACAAAAGAAAGAACCATTATATTCCAGGCTTGCAGGATTTTAGCAATTTTCAGAGACTTTTTCTAGCTACTACCAGACAGTCTTCTACTTCTCTCAAACTATATTAGAAAACACAGAATTTTTTTTTTATTATTTCCAACTGCCCTCAACAGGTTTCTCTGTATGATATACACCTAACTGCTTAGGCATTAATGAATTCACATATCACATCTTAAGTAAAATTCCTCAATCTGCAATACTGTAGCATAGGAATACAGGCCAAATTAAAATATTATTATTAATGTGTGGATTCAAAGAAATTCAAAGGTGGGATTTTCAATGACTTCAGTAATTTTTGTCAGGCTAATATTTGCCAATGGAGAACTGGGATTAAGGATTAAGCATTATGTCCTTCATTAAGGCCAATGGTCCAATCAAAAAGAATACATGTCAAGGGTATGGAAGCCACTTTCTTGATTTCCATTCAAAAATTACTTTCTGCTAGGACATATCAAGCATTACTGGGGCAGAGGAGCTTGGTTCAGGATTCTATCCCAAAGCATGTAAGTCTAACATTAATGTCTACCAGTACATAATGGCCTCTGTCCCAACAGCAGATTATACTGCTCAGGATTGCTGAAAGTCAGGCTTTCCTCAGGCAGAGCTGGAATTCTCAGCTTTCCAGACCCTGAGCGCTTATGCAGGAACTGACTTACAGACTCACCTCAGCTGCATTATTGTATTGCAGACTCAAATGAACCTATGTATGACAGGAGATCTGCTTACTGCAGTTCCAGCAATCAAGGCCTATTCAAAGGTCTGCATGCCAGGATTTACAACCCAGGCTCCTTCCTTCCACCTTTCCAAGTCAGGGAATATTTTGTCACTCTTCAAGGCCATGGGGTGCATCTGTATGAGATAATGGTTCTCTTGAGCATGGGAACCACTGGCTCCCGTCTTGCTATCTTCATTCCTGATACCAAACAACAGCCTAATACTCTGGTCTGTCCTAATATACTGATTTATACCCAAAGATGGGAACAAATAAAACCCAGATTACTAAAGTTGTTTCAAAGAAAACAATAGCCAATTTTAAAAGGAATGCAAGCTTTTTGGCCACTAATCTCCTATATGCATCAGTTTATTTGCTAAGAAGAGTAAAGAGTTTCACGAGAAAACATTTTTGCAAACAGGAACCCTAATGCCATGCTGCATTCTAATTTACCACATCCAACTTCATCAGCATTATCTTCACAGTCATCATCGCCATCACAAATCCAGCTCTGATGAATACAGCGACCACTTGGGCAAGTGTAGAAATTCCCTTTACAAGTTGCATATGCTGAGGAAGAAAACACCAAAGACCAATGACTCAACTTAAGTGCTTGCCACAAGTACTTTTAAGCAACTCCCTCAGCACTAAACGTGAGCATGCGCAATGAAAATATAACTGAGACTAGAAAACCACAAATCCAGACCAGAAGTGTCAACACGAAGATAAAAGCTCCTACAATTCTGAGGACAGGTACTAACTGGACTATAACAGAAAGAAAGGAGCTACAGGGAAAACCAACATACTGCAAGAGTTTTCATCGGTCCTGTCTCCACAGTCATCATCATGGTCACAAAGAAAGGCTCGGGGGATACATTCCCCATTGCTACACTGGAACTGAGTACTGGAGCATCTACGGGCTGGAAAAAAAAGAGAATGAAGGATGAACATGGCTTAGATGAGTCCAGGTAGCATTAAATTTATTATGACCAGATGCATCAAGTGTTCTTGAGTACTTACTGCAGTTAGTTTCATCAGAGCCATCCCTGCAATCCACTTTGCCATCACAGTGCTGACTTGAATTAAAACAGGCTCCATTAGAACAAGTCAGCTGATCACAAGTTGGGTATTCTGCAAAGAGAAATATGTCTTATTTTAATGTCTTAGAGTGAATAGCCAGACTACAAACTGATTGCAATCAGCTGAGTCAATAAAACATAAAGACAGTTTTTTCCTGAATGGGACTCCTCATTCCTTTTGGCCACTCTGCCCTGAGAGACATTTAGAAAATAGCAGTTCGTGAATTGCTTATTTATTTATTTATTGACTTATTGACTTACTATATATTTCTAAAATGTCAACCTTGCTTTTGCATCATTTTATGAAAAATCATCCCTATTACTCTCTTATCACAAGGAAACGGGACAGAAGAAATTAGAGATTCAAACATTATTCCAATATAGGATCTTCTCTGTTCATCCAGATGAGACAACCTTGGCTGATCTCAAAAAAGGTCAGTGGAGGCAGACATGGCTGATATTTAGATGGAAGTCTCTAGAAAACTGTAGGCAGTGCTGTAGAAATGCCACACAACCATATATTTCAGCCAAACATTGACCATGGTACAGCAGAGGGTTTCTCTATACATAGCATAGTGTGCATATATCACAGCTAACAAGCAAAAACACACAGGTACTGCTGTCATTTCTTTGCCCTTGGCATTAATATCTCAAAACCTTATGACAGAGGTCTCCAACCTACAACCTACCTGGGTCTTCAACCTCTTTTATGTTGGCTCTGGAATTCCCCAAGTTCAAATTCAGCAGCATTGTAGCTTTCTACTTTTATTACATGAAAAGTAACAGGCTATTATGCCCCCAATATGCTTAATACATCTTAAAAAAAACAACCCAACATTCTTTGAACAGCACACACATATATAAAAAGCCTAAACATTTCAGTCTCGCTTTCTAGTGATATCACTCCCATACTCCCAGTAAATGTAAAAGAATAGAAACCTGCAGCTTCCAGGGTGAACCATTTGCCTACTATTTCCTATGCCATTATAAACTTACTGCCATTGCTGATTTAATTACTGCATGACTCTTAGGAGAGTTATTACCTCTGTTTGTGATGTATAAACCCCAAAGCTGAACCAGGGCAGAAAAGAAACCTAAACCAGCATAGGTGAAATAGCAGCCATCATCTCAGCTTTTACAAAGCCAACAGTTGCAAGTATTCCAAATTGGGTCTTGGAGCTCTTGTGAAAGTGCACGTTTTGTTCAGGAATCAGGTCTGGTAGGTATCTAAAGTCTCACGAGATCAGCGCTGTCATCTCCACAAGCAGCCCTGCTGCTTCCGCCCTGTTAAATGTCTGTGGCACAGAACATGGTATGTGTGTGTGTGTGTGAGTGTGTGTGTTCCCCTTGATCTTAAGAATTCCTATAGACTTTCTCCCCAAACATGTGGCAAATGGTGGGACCAAATAGCGACAACGCAGCTAGGTCGGGGGGCCAAGTGTTGGAAATGGTGGGGCTAGTAGGCTCATCCTACACACGGCAAGAGGGTAGGACCCTAGATTTTTCTCTGGGATTCTGTTTATAACTAACCATTTCTTATAAATTGGCCAAGCACATCTGCTCCCTAACTTTCCCAGTTCAGTTTTCTCAAGGTGTATTGGGATGCCCTGAATCCCCTAGGTGCCTGACTAGGGAAAGATGGGATATAATAAGAAACTCATTGTTTTCTCATCCAGCACAGTTTTTCAGGCATCCTAAAATGAATTCTTGGTGGGTTTTTCTCATTTTATTTAAGGGATGAAAGCACCTTTAAATAGTCATAAACGGAACTCAGAAGGACCATGTTTCCTATTAAATCAGCCTTCAACTTTTGGGTTTCTAGGAAGGGCAAGGCAAGAGAAGGCTAAACTCAGGATTGTACAATGCATGTCTGAACAATCACTCAAATGGCACTGTCAAATTCTGAGGGCAGAAATACATTATTTTATTCCATTCTCACATATTCCAACTTGTTCTATGTTAAGCTAAAATATTATGTGGTTGAGAAACCACCTTTAAAGCATGTATGAAGGAGTTTGTGATGGCCAAACATTACACAAGGTCAGAAGGGGGCACTATTTGGGGTTGAGCTCTGTACCTTGGCCAACCACGCTTCTCCAGGTTATTCTATTGAAGCTGAATAAACATATTCAAACTTGTTGAATTGTATTTTTAAGTCAGAGCTAATATACATACATTGTGTTACTTTTATAGAGATTAGATTGGGTTCATTCATTCATTCATTCATTCAATTAATGTCCCACCTTTCTTCCAAGAGCTCAAGGCAATTTCTCCCTTCTTTTTATTCACACAATAATCTTGCAAGGTAGGTTAGGCTGAGAGAGCAACTGGCCTAAAGCAACCCTATGGTTTCCATGGCTGAGGGTGAATCTGCATTTCCGTGGTCTTAATCCAATGTTTCAATCATTTCTACCGCACTGGGTCCCATTTGCATGGAGATAATTATTTGTTCTCTTCCAAGCCACTAGCATGAATATTAGGGAATAAGAGCAGAACTGTGATAGCAGATATGAAATCGTCTATTATTTTAACATTTATATGGTGAGGAACAGAGTTCCTGTTACACAGTGTTTATTAAAAGTAAGTTGTGAAATACACACACACATACACACACAAAATTTAACCCTTAAATCAGCGGGGCTTGCCACTGTTTTAATTTTCAGAATAGACAACCAGGATTATAAATCCCAGTCATGCATTTAGATAACTAGAAAGGTTTTGTTTTTAATGAAGCAGAAAACACCTCCAGTAAAGTCATTAAATGACCTAAAGCTGAAACAATGGCCTGATGTTTATCTTAATCTTAAACATAAGGGTTTTTTTCTTGCTGTTAATCCCTT
Source organism: Python bivittatus (assembly GCF_059951505.1). NCBI lineage: Eukaryota > Metazoa > Chordata > Lepidosauria > Squamata > Pythonidae > Python > Python bivittatus. Next base: position 106,347,750 of record NW_028277075.1, read on the forward strand.
TAGCAGTAAAAGGGACTGTGGCTTTGAATCTGCTTCTTCCGTTTTCCCTTTGTATATAACTGCTGAGTTAATTGTTAGGAATGCCAGACCACCTGGCAGTCTCCTGAATGTCACACCTCATTCAGAAAAAAGAGTGATTGGGCCATTCCCCATTTTTGCATTAAAGGGCTATCCACCCTTATTTGAACTGTCACAAAACAATGCTAGTACAAAATTTGCTGTCCCTGTTGCCAATCCCTAACTTGTCTCTATTTCATTGCTTCCAAGTATTTTCCTACAGAAGAGAATATATGTAGCTCAGGGTTGAACTGTGGAGTCCTTGGGGTTCTCTGAGCTGGGTTGTTTTCTTGCAAACATTTTGTTACCTGGCTAGGTAACATCTTAAACATGTTACCTAGCCAGGTAACAAAATGTTTGCAAGAAAACAACCCAGCTCAGAGAACCCCAGGAAGCTGCCACTCACAACTGGTTTTCTTTTATGGTTTCGGGCCATTCTCTTACAGCATGCGACCAGCCAGTGGGGAAACACCCGCCAATCAGTGCAAGCAGGAGCAATGGGAAGAATCAAATTTCAAGATCTGTCTGGTTCTTCTAGGCTGGTTTGTCTGCTCATCTTCCCACAACCTATATGGGCATCTTCCAAATTAGAATGAGAAATAAGCCCAGGGAAGACACCAAGACAAAAATAGTCTTAGAGAGGTGGGAAGCAGACCCTGGCAAGATTGTGCAACTAGCTAGATCCTCTACATCACAGTGGGGGGAGGAGGAGGATTAAGGTAAAGATACATTTCAGAATACTGCTAAAGTGGTCTGGTACACACAGACCTCTCTTCTTCCTTAATGAAATAGTGAAGATTTGCTCTCCTCTTCTCCACTTTTTTGAACCCAGGAGAGCCAATGATGTCCAAAACAGAAATGGGGTGAGAGGTCTGAAAGAATCTCAGGAAACAAAATGCTAATGGAAGGGCAAAGCCTGGGAGAAATAATGGCAGCAGTGGAGACTGGTGAGTGAATAAAGGGAAGGGAGTACTCCTGGGTCTCTCAACACTCCCCAAATACATCTCTGATTACATGGACACATGACTTCCCCTCAATTATGCAACAAAGCATAATTGATTTTACACAGTTCGAGAGTGCCCTGCAAAATAGAAAAAGTGTCATGGAAGATTATTTCACTGTATGATTACTGCAGTGAGATTATTATATGCACAAAGATGGAAAGATTCGGCACTACCCACCATAGAGGAAAGATTGGTGAAACTGACAGAACCTGCTGAGATGGCTGATTTGTTTGATTAGAGAAAGGTCATTGACATTCATCAATGACTGGAAACCCTTTATGGACTTTTTGCATAAAAAAAAAATGATTTTGTGAATTATGATTTTGAAGATTAGAAAGAAGGGAATTATGATATATTCTTAGAGAGAGAGCTTTGATTAGAATTGTATGTATAACTGCTGAGAGGAAGATTGGAAACCATTTCATTATATATATTTTTTCATGTTTTCTGATCTTTTATTTTCTCTTTCTTTCTTCTCTTTTTTTCCTTGTCTCTTTTTGCCTTTCTTTTCTTTTTTCTCTTTGACACCTACTATACCTTTTTCTTTGAATGTACTTATTATAAAATTAAAACCTTTTAATAAAAACTATTTTAAAAAAAGAGTACCCTGTAAAAGTGAGTTCCCACACTATCAGAGGCAAACAACCTGAAATCCCATTTAGCCATTGCCAACAAACGACAGACAGGAACTACACCTGCACCTGAAAAGAGGGAGACAAACAGCTCATTATAGAGAAAGTGGCACAAAAGGTCTGACTATGTAAACAGGTTTTGCTTTTGTAACAGAGTAGTTGCTGGACGGAGGTCCATAACATTGTACAGGAGGCAGCAACTAAAGCCATCCCAAAGAAAAAGAAATGCAAGAAAGCAAAATGGCTCTGATGAGGCTTTACAAATAGGTGTGGAAAGAAGGAATGCGAAAAGCAAGGGTGAAAGGGAAAGATATAAGCAACTGAATGCAGATTTCCAGAGAATAGCAAGGAGAGATAAGAAGGCCTTCTTAAATGAACAATGCAAAGAAATCGAGGAAAACAATAGAATGGGGAAGACTAGAGATCTCTTCAAGAAAATTGGAGATATCAAAGGAACATTTAGTGCAAAGATGGGCATGGTACAGGAAAAAAAGGCAGGGACCTAACAGAAGCAGAAGAGATTAAGAAGAGGTGGCAAGAATACCCAGAAGAACTCTACAAGAAAGATCTTAATGTCCCTGATGTCCATGCTGGTGTGGTCACTGACCTTGAGCCAGACATCCTAGAGAGTGAAGTCAAGTGGGCCTTAGGAAGCATTGTTAACAACAAAGCTAGTGGAGATGACAGTATTCCAGCTGAGTTATTTAAAATACTAAAAGACGATGCTGTTAAAGTGCTGCACTCAATATGCCAGCAAGTTTGGAAAAGGTCAGTTTATGTTCCAATTCCAAAGAAGGCAATGCCAAAGAATGCTCAAACTATCGCACAATTGCACTCATTTCACATGCTAGCAAGGTTATGTTCAACATCCTACAAGCTAGGCTTCAGCAGTACGTGAACCAAGAACTACCGGATGTACAAGCTGGGTTTCGAAGAGGCAGAGGAACTAGAGATCAAATTGCCAACATTCGCTGGATCATGGAGAAAGCACGAGAGTTCCAGAAAAACATCTACTTCTGCTTCATTGACTATGCAAAAGCCTTTGATTGTGTGGATCACAACAAACTATGGCAAATTCTTAAAGAGATGGGGGTACCAGACCATCTCACCTGTCTCCTGAGAAATCTATATGCAGGCCAAGAAGCAACAGTTAGAAACGGTCCTGGAACAACCGATTGGTTCAAAATAGGGAAAGGAATACGACAAGGCTGTATACTGTCACCCGGCTTATTTAACCTACATGCAGGGTACATCATGAGAAATGCCAGGCTGGAAGAATCACAAGCCAGAATTAAGATTGCAGAGAGAAACATCAACAACCTCAGATATGCAGATGATACCACCCTAATGGCAGAAAGTGAAGAAGAACTAAAGAGCCTCTTGATGAGGGTGAAGGAGGAGAGTGTGAAAGCTGGCTTGAAACTCAACATTAAAAAAACTAAGATCATGGCATCTGGACCCATCAATTCCTGGCAAATAGAAGGGGTAGAAATGGAAGCAGTAACAGACTTCATTTATTTGGGCTCCAAGATCACTGCAGACAGAGACTGCAGCCATGAAATTTAAAGACGCTTGCTCCTTGGGAGGAAAGCTATGGCAAACCTAGATAGCATATTAAAAAGTAGAGACGTCACCTTGCCGACAAAGATCCGCATAGTCAAAGCTATGGTTTTTCCAGTAGTAATGTATGGCTGTGAGAGCTGGACCATAAGGAAGGCTGAGCGCCAAAGAATTGATGCCTTTGAACTGTGGTGCTGGAGAAGACTTTTAAGAGTCCCTTGGACTGCTAGGAGGTCAAACCAGTAAATCTTAAAGGAAATCAACCCTGATTGCTCATTGGAAGGATTGATAATGAAGCTCAAGCTCAGATACTTTGGTCACCTAATACGAAGAGAGAACTCTTTAGAAAAGACCCTGATGCTGGGAAAGATTGAAGGCAAAAGGAGAAGAGGATGGCAGAGGATGAGATGGTTAGATAGCATCACTGAAGCAATGAGCATGAAACTGAGCAAACTCAGGGAGGCAGTGAAGGACAGGAAGGCCTGACGCAATACGGTTCATGGGGTCACGAAGAGTCAGACACGACTTAACGACTGAACAACAAGTTGCTGGAGTTCTTTCATAAGGACTTCCCAGCTTTTCTTTGGTAAAAACTACTTATCAGAAGTCTTGGTTTCTTTTAGGCACTCGCCTAGCTGGTTGCAGTCCTGCCTGCTGGTTGAAGCCTGACATATCCTTGTACCATGTCCGAATAAGAAGGAAATACCATTTTTATACTTATATAGCTTTTGCTGACTTAAGGCCATCTTACTCATGGGCTGAGGGTGAGATAAGGGCAGCATGGTAGAGACCATGGGGAAAATTGGTTTGTCAGGGCACGACTTAGGTACAAAGGGTGACAGGGACTTTGTCTCCTATAGAATTCAAATCTGTCTCCTGCAACACCAGTTGCTAGGTAGAACAGTGACTCTTCTCAATTTCTTGGAGAAAACCTATTCCTCCAGCTTTTTTGTGTGTTGAACAGAAAAGGAGGATGGGTATTTACAGCAGAAAAGGACATTTACTTTTCATTGAGTAAGTTGTAATCATTCTGCCATTATTTTCCCTTTTAAAATTCTTCCCTCAGAAGAGAAATAATGTCTATATTACTCTGCATCACAAAGAAAAGAAACTGCTTGGAAATAAATAATGCACATTTAGTAGCAACAACATATTATTAATGCATTTATTGTACTAAAATTATGTTATATATCAAATAAAACAAGAATAGTGAAGAAAATTCAATTAAAAAATGTCATCAAAACTAAAAATTCTAGTGATCAAAAACAGTGTGATAGAAATGCTTGCTGAAAGAGGCAGATTTTTTTTATTGACAACAAAGGGTAGGAAGAAATAGGCCATCTAAATCTCCTAAGGCTGAGAGTTTATTTACTGCAAAATTTATATCTTACTTACCTTTATAAGCCTTTGGGCAGTACACAATTTATATAAAAATAATGACATTAACTTCAACTTTAAATATTAAAACCCCCAACAACTCTAAAAACTCCAGTAAGATTCTAATTAAAAATAGCATTAAACATTAATTTTTTTTAAATGCCCCAAGAATTCAACAATAAGCTTACCCAACAAACTACAGTTTAGATACCAAGCATCTAGTGAAACAAAACTATTTTCACCATCTTTTTCAAAAGTAATGCTCAAAAATAATGTTCAGACCTATGGCAGTAAGTATTCCATAACAACAGGACAGCTACTAAGAAGGCCTTGTTCTGGGCTCCTACCACCCCTTACTTCTGAAGCATCCCCTTTTAATTTGAAAACACAAGATGGGCAGATTCTGTCTGGAGAAGATGGCCCAGAAGGTAATCAGCAGCCAAGCCATACAGGGCTTTACAGGTTAACTCCAGTAAAACTACTAGTAAACAAATGCAGTGTCTATAAAACAAGTTGCCCAACTGAAATGACTTTCAACTGCAGCAAGCAAGCAATTGCATACTGTACCAGCCAAAGTTGCTGGGCAGTCTTCAAAGTACCCTCAAGTAGACTAGGGTGCAACAATTCAACCTTGAGGTGATGAGAGCAGGAGTAATTGTCTCCAGGGCCAAGATTGCAAATTGTGTCAAGGTACGGAGAACAGTCCCATCGTAGAAGGGCTAGTAATTTTGTAAATTTTGTAATTTACACTGTAAATTTTAATTTTTTTTTCTTTTAAAATTGTCTGGACCTTGTTTAACCGCCAAACATAATTTCCATTTACCAAATTATTTATATTCTATAAGCCTTTCTTTTCAAAGCAGTTTTAGCAGCAGCTCATTACCTTAACAACGTACTAAAAATTCTCCATCATAATTATAGACCATATTTTCGTGCATGACTCCTGTTCTTAAGTCTTTCTTCAAAGCACTGGAATGTGTACTGATTATTACAGCTGAAAATAGCTCTTTGGCTTTTATAACGGTAATTATAACATAAACTATACCAAACTAATCACATCTCTGGTGACTTCTAAGAACATATTACGATATGTTGCAAAATTCCATCTAAGTCAGCTATCTCACCCAAGCAACTGAGCTATTTCACCAGTCAACCTCAATCAGAAGCCTTGTTAAACTAATAAATCAATAAATCTGTGAACTGCCAAATCTTTCCACCATCAAAAATATTCCCATATGAAAAATCCTCTATATAGGGTGTGACAGAAGAGGGCAGTCAGAACAATGGTAGTATTTAGATATTACATCAGTTTATCCAAATTGTAGGCCCTCTCTTACACTAGCATACTTCAAATTCACAGCCTTAATCAGTGCAATAATCCTAGTTTTATGTCCTACACTCACAGACATCCTTCTGTTGGAGATGGTTGTCAACACCAATACTCTTAATTAGTGGCTGTTGAAAGATATATAGCATTTCTTTGGTCCAAAGCAAAATATGTCATTCTGTAACAATCCCAGGATTTACTGACTCCTAGATTACTAAACAGAAACCAAGAATTAACCCTGGCTTTACCAAGTAGCTGTGCAAAACACTTATCATCTTGAAGGCCATTTGGTTGACTTGATTGAAAATAGGTTTCAGTTTGAACAGATAAAGCTTTGCCACAATGGCTTCGCATAGTTTGCATCTTATGTTCCTGTGTTTTAATACTTTGGTGAAAGTATTTGTTTGGGAAAAGGCTGCAAAACTCCAAGGCTAAAGGCTGCCAGGAATGGCAGAGTCATAGATACAGCAGGAGAGATTTCACTGCATTTACATACTGCCCTCTTCAATAGCTTAATCAAAACAATTGCCCTGCTGTGCTAAACCAAGTTTGGGAACTCTGGCCAAAAGTAAATGCCTTCTTGATTTCCAAGTCACACCAACCATGCCAGGCAACAGTTACCATTAAATTGATCAATCTACAGTTTTACTAGAAACACTTTTCAACTCTAAAGTGGTCTCATTTCAAAACAGATCAGCAAATTATTGCTGGGCAGCTCTTGTGATTATTTTATTCCATATAACTCTACCTTGATGTCTTTCAGAATCATGGTTTGACAAGGGTTAAAGCTTTAGCTTTAATTCAGTCAGATAGCCAAGAAACTCCTTCTATTCTATCCTGAGTACAATCCAAAACAATGGTACCTTTTAACATTCATGTTAGGGCCAATAACTCCCCAATTAGTTAGGACAATGAGTCACTAGCTCTTGGGACTGTTGGGCTCAATATGGACAAATAGCTGTTGGATGGTTCATTTACTCGATGATCAAGCTCAGTTCTCTTGACTCTTCTTAGCGTGTTCTTCAAGATCTTCACTAGGTTTTCCCTTTTCAACTTTGGAACTCTGCTCATGTTTCCAGGCCAGTATTCTTTTCTTGCTCTCTTTACCTGGAACCAACTCAAGACTTGCCCAACTAATTTATGTATCAGTTGATTTATAGATCCAGATAGTGCTTCACCTCCTGCGTGAAGTCCACATTATGTCTCACAAGCCAACTTTCATTTCTGATGAGCAATCCTTATGAATTCTTTGCTGGAAATGAGCCATCAACATGGATGAATATTAGTCATATTATAATTTGCAGGAATGGAAGGCAGAAACTGATTTATTTATTTATTTATATTTCAAATTTAAACACCACCCATCCCACGAGGAAGTGACTCTGGGCAGTTTACTATAAAAATAGCAAATAAATATTAGTTAAAATAGAATAAAAATGGAATAAAAATCCAATAAAACCAAATACATACATAAATAATAATATTTTCCAAGATGCTGGTGATCGAAAATATATTAACATATGGGAGCATCTTCAAGGTGCTAGCCACCCCCAGGGTTGGTTGCCCCTTTTCTCACCCCATGCCAGTTGGCAGAGCCAGGGCTTGACTGCTTTCCGGAAGGTCAAGAGAGTAGGGGCCTGCCTCACCTCTGTGGGGAGGGTATTCCATAGGGCAGCGGCCACGGCAGAGAAGACCTGCCAGTCGACATTCTTTCATTGACGGGGTCCGCAGCATACCCTCTCTGCTTGACCAGGAGGGACAGGTCAATATAATGGGGGTGAGACAGTCCCTCAGGTAACCTGGTCCCATGCCATGTAAGGCTATATTGCTATAATGTTTATGCTTCTCTGTTTAATTTTTTCTATCCTACCCTACTTTTACCTGTTCCCTCCTAATAATTAAAGCTGGAAACCATCAGTTACTACGTATTGGTTGACATGAAAGAGTATGTTTTCTCATAACTGTTTTTCTTCTTTTTAACTGCGTGCTTACTATATTATTGTACAAAAATATTTCAACCTACTAAGTAATGCTAGTACAGTACCCTCAATTTATTCTCATACCCCGTAATGTATATCATAAAGGAATTTTAAAATGAAATATTGCTCACTCTTAGTTTAATGGCTTATTTGCTTGTTTTATGGTGAAACAGCTGGAACATTGTGCTCAGGTTTTTCAGGGTCTCGGGTCAAGTGCAACCACCTGCTGGCTCTGACTCTTGGCTAGATTCTTTCCCTTGCCTCCTTCCTCCAGTTCTCCCACCATTCTCCATCTGTGTTATTTTCCTTGGAAAAAGCCCAAGGAACAAATAGTTTCAAGCTCTTCTGTTCTATCCAATTCTATTTTGCAGTACGTTCAAAGAGCTTAACTTCCCCAGGTGTTATTAAGTCTCTATTACCCAGAGTCTAATTATATTTGTCTGATTCTGAACTATCTGAACCATATCTTTCTTCTGAGAGGTTTCTAGACAAACTAATATTCAAGGATGTCTAGACAACCAAGGTGATTATCCCATTTTGAATTTGTGATTAAAAGTCTGAACACTGTGCCCCTCCTGGCCATCTTCAGGTATCTATGATGAAGACAAGAGGTCCTTGTGTTCCTTCACTTTCCATCAGTTAATAAATTTCTCTCTTTCTCCTTTAGCCATCCACTCTGCAGCTCTAGCAGAGCTGCTGTACAAAGGCCCTCTGATGTGTCGCTTTCTAAGCCTCAGCTTGCCATTTCCTGAACATCCTCCCTGCCCCCCCTTTTCCTCTTTGACAAATGGTTTTTCCTTGTCGATTTCTGTATGGGATCAGAAATCAAAAGTTTTACTTTTTGCAATCTCATTCCAAGCATGGCAAGCAAAGATAATCCAAACAGAATATCAATGTGTTTCGTTTCTATTATTTCTTCCAGGCATATGTGCATACAATCAATTTTCAGGGGGAGTACATTTACTTGCAATATCTCTGTTATAGAATCACCATCCTCATCTTGTTCAGCTCCTAAAGCCCAAACCCAGTATATTTGCATGTCCCAACCTTCACCCCCCAAAATTGCTTATGTAATTTGGAGTTCTGGCCTATTTTAACATCAGAAAAAAGAGAAAGATTCTCCCTAACCTTAGCCCATTACAGAGCAACAGTATAGTTTATTAAATCTCAGAACAATGTAACCGTTATGAGCACATCCTCACTAATCCTTGAAAGAATCTGTGGTGAAATGTTGATAACAAGAAGAATATTGTGTTCATTTCTGTCCATCAACAAATTCTTAATCTTACAAATTGATTAACAAGCTAGCGAGAGAAGGGCTGAAACCAAATCTACTGCAAAAGATTTAAAAGCACTCACGGCAGCTTCTTTCATCCGTTCCGTCTGTGCAGTCCCTCACATGGTCACACCGGTACCCGCTTGGGATGCACTGGCCATTGGAACATGTAAACTGCTGACTGGAGCACGTTCGCCCAGCTGCAAGAAATATTTTGATTACAAACACTTCATTTACATACACACACACACACACACACACATCTCCTATCGCTTCTCTATTTCTGAAGATACGTTCATATAGTTTATAGTTTTCAAATGAACAATAATCATTTCATTTATATGGCTATCATTACAAAAGCTTCTCTGCCACTTCAATCATTTTGATGGTAAGTGGCTTACAGCATAATACAGAATACAGGACAATACATTAAAATTTATCAAAGTTATATAACAATATTACTATCAACATAAATTCAACATAATTATTGTAATATTATCATAAAACCATAACAATATTCAGCCTAAAGAACTGTTATCAAAGATAATATAATGAAAAAGCCAAAACGGATAAATGTAAACTCTTACACTTTCCTAAATGGAGCTTTCATGTCTTGATGTTATTTATGAACTATACAGACATGTTAATATAACTCCTATAAAGCTTACCTAAGAAAGGGAAGGCACAGGAAAGAGCAGACTATCACATAAAATAAGGCCAATTTCAATATTTGTTAGCTAAACCCACTGTAGCTTTCTGCTAATTTTCTAACAATGGTGAGTACAGGTAGTCCTCACTTAATGACCATAATTGGAACTGGCAACTCTGTATCTAAGTGACATGGTCATTAAGCGAGACATCACATGGCAACAGGCTTACGACCTCACTTCCACCATGGTCATTAAGCAAATTAAGTTGTTAACGTGAGACATCACGCAACCACAACTTGCTATTTTACTGCCACTTTCTCCATTGACTCTACTTGTCAGAAGCCGGCCGTGAAGTGCACAAATGGCAATCACATGACCGTGGGAAGCTGTGACAGTCATACATGCCTGCCGGTTGTGAAACATTTGAATCTCAATCACATGACCACAGGGACACTGCAACAGTTGTAAGTACAAAAACCACCCATAAAATTTATTTATTTATTTTATTTCTATAGCTGCCCATCTCCACAAGTGAATAAAGTTTATTTATTTATTTTATTTCTATAGCTGCCCATCTCAACAACTTTTACTTTTTCAGCACCAGCATAACTTGAAACAGTCGCTAAACAGGGCAGTCATTAAGTGGAGACTACCTGCACCTGGACCAATTAACTACTTAACTGACCTTAGTCTGCCTTTGAAAAGAGACTGAACCAATACTTAGGACTAATCAAGTGGGCATATTATTCACATTTGTATAAGTACATAGGTGGGTTACTTTTACTGTTTCAAAACTTTAAGGTGGCCCCTATATTCCCATCCTTTATTTTTCATGAACTAATTCCAGATAATATGTTACTGTGGCTATAATTCATCATCTATTGGTGAAAAAAATCTTATCTATCAGGGAATGTAACTCACTGATGTAAAGAAGGATTCTCCAATGAAGATGTAATCTTACAGCAATTTAGCTATCTTTAACTGCCCTTTCTAGCCTAGTCTGTTTGTGCCTCTCAGCTGTATGTTAAGTGTTATTGTTTGTTTAGATTATAAATTCTTTGAAGCTTTTATTACACTTGTGCAAGACTCAAGGCAACCAAATGTTGGCCTGTGAGGAATCCACAAGCAGGAAGGACACAGGACCACCTGAGGAATCAAGCCATGCTGTTCGGTATATATCCTTTAATACACTGGATTGCTCTTCTGCTCTGTGCTTTCTGAACCAATACATTATACCAGGATCTACCTTCTAGATGCTAACAAACCACAGTTCCTAACAGTCCAAACCAGTATGGCCAACAGTGAGTTCCTGTAATTCAGGAACATCTGGAAAATCATTGATTCTCATATCTATATCTATCTATATCTATATAGATATATAAAAATAAATAAAATATGTGAATGCCTGGCGCTATACAAAGTCAACAAGACACTAAAGACTGTCCTCAAGAACTCAGTGGGACTGTGGAGGACAACACTGGAAGTCAACACAAGACAGCTCGCACAAGTGGCCATCGAGTACGGCATATAGAAAGATGATGCACTGTCCCTGCTGCTGTTCTGCGTAGGCTTGAACCCCTAAGCCAGATAATCACAAGGATTGGATACGGATACTTGGATATGGATACAGGTTCAAGACTGGAACTACCATCAGCCACCTCCTCTACATGGATGACATCAAGCTGTATGCTAAGAGTGAATAAGACATCAACTTGCTGATCCAACTGACACACATCTACAATGAGGACATTGGGATGTCATTTGGACTGGAGAAGTGTGGCCAGATGGTAGTAAAGAGAGGGAAGGTAGTTAAGACTGATGGGGTAGAACTACCAGTGGGCAATATAGCAGACATAGAGACCAGCTACAAGTACCTTGGCATCCCACAGTCACATGGGAACCACGATGAGGAGGCAAGGAAGACAGCAACATCCAAGTACCATCAAAGGATAAGACAGGTCTTGAAGAGCCAGCTCAATGGGAAGAACACGATCTACACCATCAACATGTATGCCTTGCCAGTCATCAGATACCCTTCCAGTATAGTGAGCTGGCCAAAGGAGGACATGGAGGCTGCCAATGTGAAGACCTGGAAGTGCTTCACAATGTACGGAGGTTTCCACCCCAAGTCCAACACTCAGAAACTGTACACCAGCTGGAAAGAGGGCAGGCGGGGTCTGGTGAGTGCCAAAGCCACTATCCTGAATGAAACCCAGAGCATCCAGGAGTACATCAGTAAGATGGCACCCAAAGATGAGTTGCTGAGAGAATGCCTGAAGCACCAGCAGACATGGAAGGAAGTTCAAGCAGAGGAAGTGCCATGGCAAGACAAGACCCTGCCTGGGAAGTACATCGACAGGTAACTGAGATGGCTGACATCGGGAAATCCTACCAGTGGCTGGAAAGGGCTGCACTAAAAAACAGCACTGAGGCACTGATCATAGCTGCACAAGAACAGGCACTAAGCACCAGATCCATAGAAGCAGAGGTCTATCACACTAGAGAGGACCCAAGGTGCAGATTGTGCAAAGAGGCCTCAGAGATAGTCCAACACATATTGAGAAGGTGAAAGATGCAGGCAGAAACAGCATATACTGAACAGCACCACCAAGTAGCTGGCACTTTGTACAGGAACATCTGCACAGTATATGGGCTAGACCCTCCCAAGTCCAGATGGGAGATTCCACAAAGGTCGTGGAGAATAACAAGGCTAAGATCCTGTGGAACTTCCAGATCCAGAGGGACAGGCAGGTACTCACCAAGTAACATCATGGTAGTAAACAAGGACCAGAAGACAGCAGTGGTGATAGATGTAGCAGTGCCATGTGACAGCAACATCAGGAAGAAGGAGTATGAGAAACTGGAGGAGTACCAGGGCCTGAAGGAGGAACTAGAGAGGATGTGGAAAGCAAAGGCCAAAGTGATCCCAGTGGTGGTAGGAGCACTCGGGGCCATGACTCCTAAGCTGGGAGAGTGGCTCCAACAGATCCCAGGAACAACATCAGAGCTCTCTGTCCAGAAGAGTGCAGTGCTAGGAACAGCTAAGATACTGCGCAGAACCCTCAGACTCCCAGGCCTCTGGTAGAGGACCCGAGACTGAGGAAGACACATACCACCCATAGGGGTAAGAGGGGATTTTTTTTTAATACACACACACACACACACACACACACACACAAAGTACACTGCATAGTTTTTGTCACCATAATAAGAAGTGTTCACAAGATAAATAAAGTTTTTTTGTGGATGTAAATCTTGGTTGATACACTAATGTTTATAGATGCACAATGAACAGATGAAGAGAGGCAACACTATAGTACCTTTTCACTGCACAAAGAATAATACTGAAGAGTATATTCAAATGACCCAAGGTAGCAAATCATGTGATTTCCTAACACTGATTCAAAACAGGTGAAAGACTTTACAATAAAGCCACTTTACAAAGGAATTGTGTTAATGTTCACAAAGGTCAGAAGTCAGTTGAAACTTGGATTTGAAATGTCACTGGATTTTGCCCTTTACTGACTTCCTAGTAGATAATATGTAACTACTAGTGATTATAGCTCCTATTGAAAAGGTAAGGAGGACAAAAAACAAGATGAGGTTGTGTCTCTCTTTGGGAAGGAACTATAATAAAAATCTTTGCGTTATCCTGGGTCAATAGTTCAAAAAAATATCTGTACTACAACTGGGGAAACCATTTCCCAGAAAGTGAACAAAATATAGCCTAGATTAGCAAGACTCGAAAATACTGCAGAGCAAGGAAAAAAAGTGAACTTTATCATAACCAAAGTATTCTACTTACAACCTACTCAAACCCTAAACCTGAGGGGAACTACAAATCCAATCCAGAATGCTTCCACTGGCTGAAACAAATCTGAAAGGTGAGGAAGTCAACTGTTTGTAGAGTAGCATAAACAACCTAGAAGTCAAGATTCTAGTAATGAATATGTACTGAGTTTGAAAAGATAGTGAAATATACTGAAAACCATTTTACATAGAAAATTAGGATGCTTGAAGAATTCAACATTGAAGAATTCCAGTAAGAACTAGACCACATCCACTGGATCGCAATGTACTTATCATTCAGATTTTCTATTTCTCCAAATGTTACAATGGAATTCACAGCACAAAAATATCAAGTACACATGTGTATTTTAAGATAAAACATGTTTAGAAATGTGTAGCTGGAGTAAAATATGTGGCAAATAAATATGCTTAAATTTAAATCCCCTTAAACACATTCTTTCTTACAGATTTTAACACTGCAATTCTATTTGGAAAAGAAATAGGACAGAACAACGTAAAAGTGAGATGGGTTGGAAACAGACTGATCTATCTTTATACCAAAAATTAAAAAATTAACATCACTTTATTTACTCCAATAATCAGAATTCACAATATTCAACTGAAATATTGAGAAATGTTCTTTAGTACAACATTCAATGACACATTATTCGACAGCAATTGTGCAAAAAATCTAAAGATAAAGGGATTCAAATCAGAAAAGAAAGGATGCACTTAATAAGGACCATTAGAAGCAACCCTATATCAACTCAGCCCATTGGTCCATGAAGCTCAGGACACATATTCTGAATGGAAAAAGCTTTCTTGGATTTTAGACAAGAAACTTTTCCAATTCCATTCTGGAAATGCCAGAGATTGAATTAGACTATCTGCAACCAAAACGTGCCATTCTAGTGAGCTATGGGGTTCATTACTAGGTCATAACTTACGACACTGCTGATGTTCATCAGAGCCATCTTCACAGTCTTCTTCATCATCACAGACCCATGACTGAGGAATGCATTCTCCATCACTGTGACACTGAAACTGATTTCCTTCACAGCTTGGATGTGCTAAAATGGACAAATTGTGTTTGAATGTTTTGGTTCAGATGTTATATGAATAAAGATTTGTCTTGTAGTTGTACAAAATGGTTTTTGAAGCATTAAAACCCTAATCTAATCATGATTTCTAGTCATAACTCTAGAAATGTATACTAGACACCTTGCCACATGATTAAGAAATCAGCAAGTTAGGAATGTCAGACAGCTGGGTTCAAATTTCTTACTGAGCCATAATGTGGTTTGTTTTTTGCCTTTGTGCCATGTTTAAACCCAGCTATTGTGACCAATTCAACAAATGAACAATATGTGATCCCAGCCAGTAACAGATGTCACTACTACATAAAGAACAGCCCTGCTGGAGTAGACCAAAAAGTCTACCTGGTTCATGTGCAGTTTCCAACCAAATACCTGATTATCCACCCCCTCCAACACACACACAAACACAAACATTTCCATACTGAAATCCTCAGTATCCTGGTTGTTGTTTAATTAGTATGCTTAATAGCCTTTAAAAGTTCTGCTTATCATGAAGACATCTCAACCTTCCTAAAAAACAGCTATGGTTTGGTCACCTTTCCCCAATTTAAGTCTCCAGAACGTCTCATCTCTAACATTTCCTGGCCCTGCTGGCAATGGGTGAGGAAGCTTATACTTCCAAACTTCTGGGGGGTAGTATTTTAAGGAAGATTATTAGCTGTAGCGGAAGGCTGATGTTTGGAAAAGACCAAATGCATTAAATAAGCTTAATTCGACTTACGACAGCCAGCTTCATCCGTGTCATCTGAACAGTCTCTTGCTCCATCACATCTCCAGTCTGCAGGAATGCAGCGCCCATTTCCACAACGAAATTGTCCACTCTCACATCCTGCAACCAAGCCATAAAATGCATGCTGTTATTTTTTTTTAATTAAGCATGAAGTGGATAATATTACTATTAGTACCAACAATTTATATTATGTTTCCTCATCACAAATGGACAAATTCTTATTACAGCAGGTCAATGCAACTGGAGAAAATATAACTGCAAATCACATCTGAATCAGCACAAAACACATAACTCTCTACACAAAATACTATCTACCTGTTCAGAATTTTGAAGAGTGACACACAGTGTTAAAGAGAAAAGAAAACATCATGATAAAGCAAACATTCCAAGTGTTTTACCTATTCGCAAAAACAATCTATGAGTTTATATGTATCTGTGTTCTGCCTTCTGATACACCTGTAAATATATAATAAGCAGGTCAGGTCTTTAATCAGCCTAATAATAAAACAAAGTTTTCTTCTTTGGTGAGCATTTATAGAAGTTGCATTCAACACTGTTTAGTGTTGAATGTGATTTGGTTGTTTTTGTCTTGAAGTGATTTGTAAATGGGGCTAGTGAATTAACAGTGTTTAGCTTTAGAATAGTGAGCAGTTTGAGACTATGTCTGCTGCTGGTGTACCGATTGCAGCTACAATGTAGTTTGTGGTTTTCTGACTTATTCCTGATCTGGGTCTGTACCATCTCATCCACAGAGATGAAATACGAGCAGATTTTTAAAAATGAAGTGATGAGCCAGGAGCTGGCTAAACAACTTACTTACTTATTTATGTATCATATTTATATAGCAATACTTCACTCATTTGCAGGAGTCATCCTTGTTTGTTGTTGGTATGGTCAAAAAGCTTTGGTTAAATCACTCTAAAAATTTACTTCAGAATTTCCCCGTCCATGCCTTTATAGAACAATTAGTAAGGGGCATCTAAAAATTCATACTGGTTCACACAGCCTATATATTCCCAGTTGGCTTGTCTCACTGACAAGCAAACAAATTAGGAAATGGGTTGATTCATGTATTGTACGAACCCAGTGCCCTTGCTAGCTGAAAAGTCCTTTCCAAACCTGGCTGATCTCAAAAAGCTAAGTAGGATTAGACCGAACTAGTATTTGGATGGTAACCCACAGGTAGCCCAAGAGGACAGGTTACAATGGGAATTAAAAACAAAGCATAAACAAGTCCCAGAAGACGACAATGGCAAGCTACTTCTGTATTGTTGTGAAGAAAATCACATGGATGTGTCTATGAAGTCACCAAGAGTTGAGCTTGACTTAAGACTTTAACTTAAGAACCCTAGTTTCTTGCTCCTAAATAAGCCAAGACTGAAGACCAAAAAAAAAAAATCCAGCTCCTTAGCTTTTTAAGACTGCAGTAATTCGGGATTGCAGTTTCAAATGACAAGCTAAGGAAATCCCCTCTGATTTGTTTAGTCACTTGCATTAGAGGGAGGAGTCATGTTGGACTGCTCTTGATAAACAAATCTCTCTATGCAGTACTTGTTCTACAGAATTATAGGAATTTGTCCTCTTGTTAGTGCTTTAATTAATAACTTCATATCATCCACACAAGCACAGCTGAAGCAGTCTGGCAGCACATTTTAAAATAAATTGTCCAATTCATCTGCCATGGAAATGTAATCGTCTGCAATAGTAACACAGAAAATAATAACATAGGTGGAAAATTTCATAAAATGAATTAGTAACTTAACAAAGAGACTTAATTAGTAACTTAATAAAGGTGACTGTGATTTATGCATTAGTCAAATCTAAAATAAAGCCATTAATTTAACTTCTCCCCACCCTAAGAACTGTAGGGGTGTGCATCTTCATGTGAATAACTTTTACACTATGCCAAAACCTTGAGATAAAATTTGGGCAGGGGGATGTTAAATACATTCAACCAAGTTATTTTTCATGTAGCTTCACCAGCTACAAAGATTGGAAACAGACACCCAAAAGGAAGAAAAAGCCTCTAAATTTATCAAGTTAATATCTTATCTTACTATTCCAGGGTTAGAAATTAATTACGTATTGTAATTTACCTATTTTAACTGAACCAAGCAACTTGGTAAGAGGCCAAGAGATTTGTCACTAACTCCTCAAACATACAAAAAGATCCACAGGAACAACAGGTTAGCTGACCCAGAGAAGCGAGTCAAAAACACAGCTCAGCTATATCCTCCTTTGGGATAGACTATAGGCAAACCACTTTATGCAAGGAATGTTCAAATCTGATTGTCTGGTAGTGACATCCTGATTTATAATGTATCCTGCAAATGGTCAGATAGTTCACTTGGATAAATGGTGGTACAGAGTGGTACAGGAGCATGTTCCACCTAAATACCTTAGAAACAAATGCACGAGGATGGTTGGTGGGGCAGATCTGGGACTGGTGGGGCAGGCCTCTTATCAAGCACCTTTAAAAGCACAACAACCTCCCTTCAAAAATGCCCAGAAGGAATGCACAAACACAAGCTGGAATTTGCAGCCCTTTGACTGAATTCTGTGTTGTATTTGAAAACCACATTCTTTGGTTATTTAAGGAGTGAACTGTTACCCAAACGGAACACAGCTCTATGAGCACTGTGTTCACTTATTACCTTCATGGTAACTTCTTAAGCATGCATAGGAATAACTGGTGCACTTGGATATACATGTGCTATACAATTCTATTTAAACACAGTCCTATGATTTGATTAAATGAAAAAAAGCACATGTATACCAATCTTAACAGACCAGTACTTACCTTCATTCAACACTAAAAATGATCCATCTTTTCATAAGTCACATCGTGAGTGCTGTATCAATGCCTACTATACTTCAGAAAATCCATTGTAATTCATTTAATTATGGCATTGGTCTTTCTAAATGTCATACTCTCAAAATTATTTTATACAAAAGAAAAAATAGCCTAATACTTTCTGTTCACAAAGAAAAGAAATAAAGATCTTTTTGAGTGCTAAACAAAGAACAACTAACACCTCCCCTGGAACGGTTTGTCAGTGGAACATGGGAATTTTCTTTCCCTTGCAGCTCTTTGGATATTCAAAACCTGCTCCAGAGAATTTAGAGAACTCCCCACCCTAAAGTTATTTAGGGGACCCCAAGGGTTGGAAAGTCCTTCTGTGCTTCTGCAACACTAGGTATTGCTCAACAGATTCAAGGAAATTGTCATAAATGGGATCAGAAGTGGGGAAGTTATGAACCTCCCAACATCCTTCACCACTGACCAGGGATTGCTAGAAGCTGTAGTCAACAACATCTGGAAGGCCACAATGAGCCCTAAGTCCATTTGTATTTCAACTATAAACAAGAGTACCAACCTCAACCTAAATATGTGTAATATACAGAAGTTCCCTAGAATTGCTGTATTGATATAAAAGTGAACATATACAGATCTATATTGTATATTGTACATATATTATACATTCAAAAATGAACACTACAAAGGGATATTTCTTAGATCAGACTTTGTCAAAATGCAAGAGATCTGACTACCTACCTAAATGCCAGAGAAAGAATAGACAATAAACCATTTCCCAATAATCACAAGATGTATAATTCAAAGTTCATATCAAAAAGCAACCACATAGGCTAACCAATATTATAGTCATGGGGATGCCTTATACATGTATGCCCAACCTTTCTAAGTCAGCAAGCTCATCTGAATTTTTGAGAGTGTATCATAACTTCCTGATCATTAGAAGTGGTCTTAAGAAAAAAAATAAGCATAACAAAAGGAGAGTATGTATAGCATAGTAATAGAAGCCAAAGAATAGTGTTTCTTAAGCTGTGTAAAGGAGATGAAAAGTCTATTGCAGTTTGCTAACTGATACATAATAAGTACGGTAATGTTTAAGAAGCAAATGCTGAAAGTACAGTGGTACCTCGGGTTACGAACTTAATCCGTTCCGTGACTCTGGTCGCAACCCGAATTGGTCGCAACCCGAAGCAAAATTTCCCAGTGCACTTTCTTTGGAGCCATGCTAACAAGCACACCAAAAACCTTCACAGAACGCCACAAAACACACCACAAGCCTCACCGAACGTCTCCTTGCTACCACGATCTCGCCCACAGGAAGCCGCGACCGCGTGGCAGCAGGGAAAATGGCCGCGGATCCGGTTCGTAACCCGAGGCGGAGTTCGCAAACCGAGGTAAATTTTTGCGGCCAGAGCTGGTTGTAACCCGAAAAGTTCGTTAACAGAGGCGTTCGAAACCCGAGGTACCACTGTATTTGAATACTGTCCTCTTGCTTCAGGTAAGAATCTATGGCAAATAGTTCTCAAAATCTACAGCAGTTCTATAAAACTACAAATATTATGGTCAAACATAGGCTGCTCTCCAAAAGTCTGAGGGCCAAACTAAAGCACTATCTATATGAAACTAATTAGCCTTTTGTTGTATGATATTTTGTTATTAAAAATCTGTGGGAAAGCAGTGCTGATAGAGAGGGAAGGATCTGAGAAAGATCTTCTCTTGAAGCTTTTATTTGCATTTGAAAGGGAAACTCCACTGGCACCAATAGGCGGTTGAAAGCTACTCACAAGCATACAGTAGCTTCACAAAAACAATATCTGATAAGAACTTAGTGCTGTACAGGAAACAAAGAAATTCTCCCTCTTACATCCCCCAATGCAGAGGCTGCTCAATCTTTCTTCAAAGCAGTGTCTGCGTAACAGAAGAGCTCCATACTGACTCTTTACGTAAGGTTATGTCTAATTTGACCTTCTGTCGATCCATAGGCTTTCAAACTGCTGGTCATCATATCACATATATTCATCACAAACTCAGTTTTTAGAGTGCAGCTGCTTAGGTGGTCAAGTAAAAAGGAAGTACTGCATCTGCAGCTTGAAGCAGCACCAAAGCTGGCAAAAGGATGCAAAGATCTCCCAAAGCAGTCCCATGAGAAGTTACGGAATGCAAGCTGATTATTCTGTAAGGGAGGCTGGACAGGAGATAAAACGGAATCGCTGGACGAAAGTATTGCTAGATAGGAACACTGCATGCTCTAACATTTTTTACTGGGCTACTTGGGTCATGAAGCATGCTAAAGGTGAAACTGACTTTTTTTTTAGATTGTAATAGAAATTAATAGCTGTACCACTGAGGCTCCATTCACAAAATCACATCCTATATCTTGTGATATTTCCCACCATCACAGCATCTGGCAACCTGGAAGCTGTAAAGAATGTTCGTTTTTCAGTTTCATTTTGTTCTTCAGGGCGATGTAGTAGAATGGATAGTAGCCAAAAGTTTACTATTTAAAAGGTATTCGCTCCCATTAATTTATTGTTTTTATTTTTATTTTTATATTTTAATGTATTGCCATTATTTATTTATTGCAATTATTTACTCTCTCTTTTCAGAATAGAGTTTTAGCTGAAGTTTTTTTTTCTTGTTTATTCTCTGTCCTTAGCCTTTGGAATGGGACAGGCTATAAATCTATAAATCTATAAATCTATAAATGAATGAATGAATGAATGAATGAATGAATGGAATCTCTCCATCCCATGGCTTTGGTCTAATATTTGTTCTCCTCTAGGCTGTGAAATGGAATGCCAACTTAGCCAAATCCACTTGGTCTGTGAACCTCCTTCCCCACCCTTGTTGATTATCAGAGCCATTTGTAGGAGTCTGGGGGCGAGGGGGATTTTTCACAATGTTTTTGCTGGCTTGGATCATTCCATTGGGGATTTTAATTAATGTGGTATGGGTCCTGCTGCCTTTTCTTCCCTTTGATCTTCTTGACCTCATGCTGAAGGAAGTATTAAGTATTACCTTTTTGTCTTAGCTGCATTTAAGTAGCAATCCAATGCATTGTTCAGGCTTTTAAAATCCACATAATTCTAGGAGCCCTTCAAAGAGCAGCAGAATGAATTGCTGGCTTGACAGAGCCAATGAACAACGTTAGCATTCAAAGGAAAATTGGACTCAATGGAAGACTGATTACTACTCACATTATTTTGCAGGAAATGTTTATTTTTTAGTCAGCCTTCTTAAAGATGGCAAAGAAGGCCTGCAATCAGCGAAGAGAGCCAAGAAATGGCACACTAATGGTATACTAATTTTGACAAAAATTCTTATTTATTTTGACAGGCACTGATAAATCTCAGCAGTTCTTTCCTGCGAACAATTGTGTGAGCAGGGTTCTTGGAGGAAATGACTGGTATGTTTCAAATAAACAATGCATAGCTATTAAAGGCTACATTATACTTTCACTTAGATGGGTTTAAAAATAAGCAATGTTGTGTGGGAGAGAAGAGTTCAGGAGTTGGTGTCAAAAAGATGGAAGGCTTCTTTTTCAGGGCTGCCATATTTGGGTTACAGGAATCTGGACAACCACTAGATGGCAGAAGAGAGATTTTTCTCAGTTCTTGTGCTTCAATATAGATATATTTGAACAATACAAGCTCTGTTCAGACCATTGCCTGAGTGCCTGAGGACTTGAAATCATATACTGTACAGGCCCGCTCACCCTCTTTCTTCTGTTCCCTCACTGTCACATCTTCAACCTGTTCACTCCATAAAATCCATGACCCTGTTTCACTATGGTTTTGAATCATGAGATGAGCTGTAACCAAGTTAAAGTGAGAATGAGAAGAGCCTATCTTCAGATGTCATGAAAAGGATGGGGAGGACTGGGGCAGACCTGGATATAGACAGCAGTTACAGCATCTGTGGCTCAACCCTATATGCAATTCTAAGCCTTTGTGCATTTAAGTAAGCATCTAAATAGGACTGTATTCTAGACCAGGGTCTGTTCTTCTCAAAAGGAATGCATTCTACGACATGAAGGAGTTGAGAATATATGGCAAACAGCAGAAAGGTAATCTACAAAATTCAAAAAAACGATTGTTAAACCAAGGAGCATTTTTCCAGATCTAAAATAGAGACTTTTTCAACAAACAGTGGAATCTCCAAGGGACCAAAAGCAGTTCTTTTATATTTTCACAGGTCTGTCTCACACCATCTTTTCTGAAGGCCTGTTTATTTCTTATACCCAAGGGCATCCATAGCGATGGTCACTGCCTTCAAAATGGCACAACTGGGCAAAGCCTTGCCCCTTCTCCTGTCTGTGCAGTGTTTGTGATACATAATAAGAAGGTGCAGGGCTTTGATCGCCCAGTTGTGCCTGGCACTTTGAAGCCAGTGACCATCGCTATGGATGCCCCTGGTTATATCACCATAAACTACAGAGATTCCTAGCTTTTAACTCCCTGCAGCTGAACCTTCTCCTCCAAAAATACACTCCATTATGCCTCCAAGAACTACACCCAGCTACTGATCCTCAATCTGCTGGGGCCCAGCACCAAGATAACTCACTCCAAGGTTTTCTATTCTAGTTACACTACCTAAACTGAATGTGCACTCCTACAACCTAAGGCAGTGGCTCTTAAATTCCCTGAACTTAAATATCCTAAACTTAAATAACTTAGATTGTTCAATGGCTGTAAATTCAAGTAACTTTTCTTCAGTTAAGTATTACTACTTTTGAGAAAAAACTTGCTTGTGATTCAAACTTAGGATAAAATCATGATCAATTTCTATATTTAACACAATAAATGTACAATTTTGAAAAATAGCAACAGACTACCTAATAATGTATCCATGGATCTTACTCCTGTGGAAAAATATGTTGGAAGAAAAACTAAATCACACTTTCCTAGGGCATACTCCAAGGCTGTTATTAAGCCAAGGTACAGAAGAGACTGATGCAATAAGACAGCCTGGGGTTTTCCAGCCATGCTGAACTTTCATCATTCCAGCCAACTGGGAGTAATGAATTGTGATCCAATGTATTTGAAGAACACAAGGAGTGGAGAAGGGTGCAATAAAGAATGAAGCATTAGGAAAATTGATTAATCTTAGGAAAGCTACATCAACCCAGCTGTGTTCTCTGGAAGCAAAAGTAACAGAGAAACATAGAAGGCAAAGCTGGGAACAACTTTCCTCTCTCTCTCTGGATTGTTTTGCCTACTAAAGTAAACACACAAGCCTTTGGATTAGGGCAACTTTTTAAAAAAGAAATATCAATGGCTAGGAAATTTTATTGACCATATTGGTGAATATGCCATATCGCCATATTTATTTTTGCATATAACCTTGCTTTAAAGCTATGAGTATAAAAAGAAACCTGGCAGTTTAAATAAAAAGTTTATTTTTAACTTAGTGTTTACAATATTATAGGGAATTATCATATTAACAGAACCATATCTCATTGTTATGGAGTTCAGTGTACAAGGTTTTCTTATATTTCTGCTTTTCCTACATTGCTTATGTTACTTGGATCTTCTACACAAATATCCGTTAAGACAGAGATGGGTAACTTTTTTTCAATCTGGAAGCCATTTTTAAAACATGTATTTTAGATTTACAGGCCTGCAGAGAAATGTGTCCACATCATCAGATGGGTAAAACTATTTAGTAGGTAAGGAGGGATGACTAAGAATGGAAATGGTTCATTTTGCCCTGGAGGGGTTGAACTCATCCATTTCCACCAATCGATCAATCAAAATTTCTTTATGGCCCAAGACCAAACACCATAAAAGACCTACATACAATACAATAACTATAAAAAGAAATTCTAAAAATTGCAAGAAAATCCTAAAGCAATTAGCAGCTAACAGTTAACAGAGGAACCAGACGGTTTCTAACAGCTATAGCTATTGATAAGAATTTTGCAACCTCCTTAGAGGTTTCTGAAGAGTGGTCACTCAGGAAAAGGGTGACAGCCTCCTGGTCACAATGGCAATTAGAATTATTAACAATTGGAAGTATTAAACCTGATCACCATTGGGTGTGTACCATGGACATTTGAATAGCACGTGTGAGACAGATTCTACCTCCAAGTCTGAACAGAAACAAGTTCAGCTTTCATTTGGGAGGTTTATATATCTTCCAGGTGTTGCCCTAATAGGTAGCACCACAGTTAGGGCCAAAGTAAGTAATCTCCTATGTAGAACATATAAGATGTTAAAGAAATAATCTAGAGAAAGTCCAGGAAGAAGGAACAATTGTGCTATAAAAAGGATGAGAGACTGACCCTGTCATTTTGGATATCTAAATCCCACATCCTCTGCTATAGTTCAGCCAGGGTTTTATCAAGTTCCAAAGCAGGAGGTCTTGATGGGGTGAGACCACAATATGCCAAATCATCATTAGTCTCTTAGGTGGAAGACAACCTACCCAGCAAAGTGACGTGAACTAAGGAAGTTCCAAAAGAGACTTGCCTCAGCCAGACTCTGAGATGACAAAGTCTTAGGCCTCAAGGGAAATGCAGCTTAATTCTAGCCACCATGTCAGAGCACTGGAAGCACTGGAATAAGGAATTCTTAGTAAGATTTTCAAGAATTTTGATTGCATTGCTTCTAAACTAGGAGACCCCTTATAAATACATAACTGAGCACCATACAGCATCGAACTGAGAACTTTGGCTTTAAATAGTTTAATTGCTGCTGGGACATAATTGTTACCAAACTGACCTGCAAATTTAGCAATTACAAGGGATGCTTTTGGGACTTTTACTAGAAGCTCTCTTGTTTGAGTAGACCAGCAGGTAGAAGATTGAAAATAGAGACACAGACGTTTAAAGGATTTTACCTGCTCAATGAGTTTGTCACTGATAGTCCATCTAGTTGGAGGCTTAAAGTGTTTCCTAGAGAGTCCCAGTACTTTTGTTTTGGAGTGCAGCCACTCTTCATTTAGCAGCCACCTCGTTTAGCAATTATTCACAAATACAACAGTAATAATATTTTTAAAACATTCATTTTCCAACCAACTTGCACATTTAGGACCAAATTTCAAATGCCTGACAACAAAGCCTTCAGTATGGAACTGATTAAGGTCTGGTCAGTTTCAGGCAGTAGGGCAAGCTGGCCAGAGTTCTAATCCACTAAGTAAGGTCATAGAGTTTAGGTTGTTAACTTGTCGGTAGCACTTTTTAGGGAGTAATTTATTTCAATGGTTCTCTAGAGCATAAAGAGAACTTTAAGGCATCTTCGGAGATCTAATTGGGTTACGGACATTATGGCTGCATCGTCACCATAAAGGAGAACAGAGATGCAGCGGTAGGCAAGAGAGGGAGGATGAGATTCTGGCTTAGCAAACCTCTCAACAATATTGTTAATGTAGAAATTAAATAATAGTGGGGTGAGGGTACGGCTTTGCTTTATACCTTTGCTAGTAAAAATGGATTCAATTAAATCACCAAGGATATTACCTTTTACTTGACTGGTTGTGCCATGGTGTAACACACAGTTTCTGCTTCCTCCTACAAGTGACTAGAGGAATGGAGCTGCTGGCCTTGGTCTTGTCAGTTACAGCTCACTAACCAGATGGCCAAGTTCAAGAGCATCATGAGCCATGGCTCTTTTTATGGATCTTCAGAACTGTTTAGCCTTGCATCACTATAGAAGAAATTTCTCTGGGACATTTTGATATGACGGTCCAGGTTGTAGGACAACAATGCAAAAGTCCAGCAGGTAATAACAAACTCTTGCATCCTTTCAGTATTACAGAGATTTGAAGTGATTCAAGCTCCTTCTCCATGTTTTTAGTGTAGTTTGAAGGTTAATGCTACTACTCTAAGCTCAGAACCTGAATTCTACCTACTTCAAGATAAGCATATTTTAAACTGTAAGTATTAAAAAGTGTGTGCATAATGTTACAATCTAATTTATCACAGATCCAAAATCTTCAAATTCCATAATTTCTTATATGCAAATATCATTTTGAATCTTGACTACATACAATATATGGGCCAGAAATTATCTAATCACACCTTCACTGAATGATGATGATGATAGCAGGAATTTTTTAGGGGCCCATCCCTTTTTCATCAGGTCAGCCACTAAGACCAAACCTACTCTCCTACTGACTTTATCAATCACTTACTGGTGCCATGTATATTCCCCCAGAAGATAAGTTAAATGACAAGATCTTCCCTTATCTTTTTAGTAATTCTTTGGATGTTTCTCCTCCCACTCTCCAAATGAAATGGCAAAGCAGCATTCCGAAAAAGAAAGGATCTGCAAACCTCCATTGTCCTTTTCTGTGCAACTGTAGATGAGGATGTTTGAGATATCCAATTATGCTAAAATAGAAAAGTATCCCTTAAAAGAGAGATCCACTGGAACTACTTTTATAATAATACAGGTTGGAAGTTGTTTTTGGAAATTGTTTTTGGAAGTTGTTTTTAAACTATGGTGAATAGTCATTTAAAGTTACCTTGGTATCATATTTGAGGATCGGCATTCAATAAAAGAAGTGCAAGGATGACACTGTGCCATGCTCCAAAGTTCAGCAAAGAAAATTTAAAAATACGTCTCTTTTCCCATTCCACACTCTGATTCACCCATTTTGTACTTCATCAAGCTTTTGCAACAGGAAGGGCAAAAAGAATAAAAACTTACACATTTTCTGAGAACTGATTCTCATTTTTTTCTAGCCCTCAAATGTTTACCATTCTAGTTCAACAATGAATACAATTTCCACAATTGTCAGAACATATTGAAAAACACGTTTGGCAAATTCCTTATAATACTTCATGACTAAATTTTCATTCTCTATACTCATTCAAAATATTTCTAAGCCTCCTTCAGTTAAGTTCTTGTACAGTACATGACTGGCAAACTACATGATGCATCTCTTATTTTATTGGCTATATTCTGCAATAAAAATAAATGCTACATATCCAAACAGTATATAGATTGAAAAGGCTGAAGTTCATGAAGACTGACAGAAATAGAATCCATGATAATGTAATAGGAACATTGCTAAATTAGTCTGTCAATTACAGCTCATAAGTTTCTGTACCGTGACTAAGCATCTAGAGCTGGGCATGTAGAGGGGATGCAGATAGGACAAAAACTGTATTTAATTTCATTTTAATTATATTTTTATTATATCATGAGTGATTTTCAGTCACAATAAATATTTGAATATAGTCATTTCATTTGGCAGTCTCTAAGGCAGTGTTTCTCAACCTTGGCAGCTTTCAGATGTGTGGGCCTCAACTCCCAGAATTCCCCAGCCAGCATGCTGGCAGAACAACAGCAGTAATCCCAACTGGTCCCTAGAAAGTATTTGGGGAAAGATCTTGGAACAGCAGTTGATTATAAACTGAATATAAGGCAGCAGTCCAATGCAGCTGCAAATAAGGCAAATTCATTTTTAGGTGACATCAATAAAAGTAGTATTTCCATATATGGGAAGTCATGTTCCACTTTATTATGCTTTGGTCAGACACTACCCCAAGTACTATATCTATACTATATACTATACTATATAAAGTTTTAGGTACCATGCTTTAATAAGAGTTTGGAGAAGTTGGAACTGATTAAGAAAAATGCAACAAAGATGATCAGAGGACTAAAAATTAAGCCCTGTAAAGAAATACAGAAAGAGAAAAGATGACAGAGAAAATATTGTAGTTCCTTTCAAATACTGGAAAGAATGTTATACAGAATGTGTAAAGAATGTTACACAGTAGGTCAAGACCTGTTCTATGTCATTCCAGAGTGCAGGACATTGAATAATGGATGTAAGTTGTGGGAAGATAAGATTCTGATTGAATATCAGAAGAAATTTCCTAACAGTAAGAACTGTTTGACAGTGGAACTAAATACCCAGAAAGGTGGTGGGCTCCGCTTTCCTGGAAGTACTCAAGCCGTCTTTCTGGGATGCTTTGATTTGGATCCTTCACTAAGCAGAAGATTGGACTTGATAGCCTAAATGTCTCCTTCCAACTCTGTGATTCTATAGCAAACAGAAAATGCACAAGGTATCTACAGCTGTGCTTGAGAATCTTCACAGAGTTATCCACACAGTTATCATGAAACTGTTTATCTCACTTCACTTGAGGGTGGGGTTGATCCTAGACAAACTTAGATAGCAAATGGAGGGGCAACATTTCCCATTAATTCTCCCCCAAACCTTCCTTTGCTTGGAGCACAGAGCTGTGTGTGCGCCACACAATCTTTTTTGCAACTCCCTAGACTAGTTGACTGCTTGTTGCACTCAAGATGTGTTGAAGGACTCTGTCCTATTACTGGTGGTGAAGTAACATTCAACTTCCATCCATCTGGCTTTTCAACATGGGGTGGAGGGCAGCCATCTTGTTCATTGATTGAGGCAGCACAGCATCTTAAACCCCATTGGTACACAATAGGGGTGAACCCCCCAAAATACAGAGAAGCTTGAAAAACACTGACCAACCTAGACGCACACTCTCATCTGACTCATTCTGGGTCTGCCTTGCTGCTTCAGATCCTTTAACTAGTAGTGCCTGTTGGAATGAACCCAGGACCTTTTATAACCAAACCAAGAACTCAGTTTGACTGTCAAGAATATGAAATAAATTTTTTCCTGTTTAGCCAGATGTCCTTACTATGGCTGTGTTCACACATAAGACTAAACCGGGATTTAATGGCCTGATCTGCTCATGACAGCAATGAAGTTGGGCAGCTTATACATGTGAAGGAATGGTTGGATGAAGGCTGCGCTCGAGGAGATAAGCATTCTCTTAGTCCTCAACAGGAGCGTGGGAAGTTTAAGAAGATGAAATTGGCACTACCCTAAGGAATTCACGGTGTTGTGGCTTGCTGGCTTGGGAAGTTAGATTCAGTCTGGAGAGATTCTGTCTTGAGGTGGAAGCTAATAAACGCAACAGAACTGTATCTGTGCTGTCTCAGGGAGTTCTTTGGGCTGAACCTGACAATATAATTTATAATGGCAGATTTATGTCAAGCCAAACACAAGCCACATAACAGTCTAGTATGAAGTATGAACCCACTCAAAGAGCAGGTACATTCAGCATGAACCAAGTCTACCTGTCACAAAAAGAACTATCCTGTTTATGTATTTAAAGACTACTATAGAATCAGGCATGGGAAACGAGGCAGCTTGAACCAACGGGTCTTCAGAATATGCGGAAAATTTGGAGCTGAGACAAATGGGTACCTGATGTCAGTTGATACACAAAAGGTACCAGAGCTCAGAGTTGTAGTTAGATTAACCTTAAGATGGTTGTGCTTTCACCCAGAAAATATTTTATGCATGGATTCAAAATATAATAAATAAATGCACAGCCATGCATACATGCAGACACATAAGGACAGTCTTTTAAAAAGTAGAACAGCTTTAGGAGGCAATTAGTAGCAGAGAATTATGGGAGACCTTGGCTGATTTTTAAAAAGCTAATCATGGTTGGTTAGCACTTGGGTGGGGGAACACCAAGAAATTCCAGGGCGATTGGCTACACTGGAAAATAGCAAAAAAAAAAAAAAAAAACCTTAGAAAATGCATATGATAAACAACTTCTATATTGTTGCTAAGAAAATGTGGATGGGACTTGACTCAAGTGACATTTTACCTTTCTGACAGGGGAGAATGTCTTAATGCATCCCTCTAATCTTTTACCAGTTCTAAATTACCATATACACACCCAGCTCTTTTCGTTTTAAAATATGGTATCAGGGATATGTTAAGACTGGAATACAGGAAACTACCTGGCACCCAATAGTTTGCTGGCCTGTGTAATATAGCGTAATAAATATTAACTGTGTTCATAGAACATACTTATCCCTAGTTAATTCAACCATGTTTTTTTTCTCTCTCTCCAATTTTCTAGGCTTGCATGACACACTGAACCATAAACTGAACACACAGATTGGGTTTGTACAACATGCTGGACTATAATGCGATTGGCTAATTTGGGCTTCAGCATGTTATCTGAATTCAGCCAGAGTAGCAGTAGTCCAATGCTTGTATTTTACCAATCCTGACAGATTATACTAATCCATGACACAAAGAAACAAAGGAAGGAATTAATAGATTTAAGGATAGCATTTAACCTATTTTAGGAAGACAAGGGCATGGCAGATGAGATTAATTATTAAAAGGGTTGTATATGACATGTGCATATATGTAGGCCAAGATGGAGCTTTTGGGGGATGTCCTAGATTTGAGGAATAGTTGAGTGAAGGGGAGTCTTTTTGATGAGTGGTCTTCTTTTCTGCCATTTTAAGACAGGAAATAAAGAAAATTGTAGTACACCCTTTAAAAAGATTTAATACAGTTTAAAGCACAATTTTCAACAATTGTGGTTGAAGAGGATTTTGAAGGCCACAGAGAAAGGGATTCATGGACCCTATTCATCCTCAGAACCTCTAGCTGCCCTCCCCTGAGCAAAAAAATCAGGGCTATCATACAATGAAATAGCAACATGCACAATTTAGGTCAACAGTCACAAGCTTTCGCATTGAATATGGCCTCCAAGGGATAGATCTATAGAGGTCTCTCGAGAAAAGAGAAGCAAGGAAAGAATTACTATCGACTCCCCCCATCCCATCCTCCCCCAACTTCCCATCATGAGGAAGGACTGCAAGATACACCCCCCTCCTACAAAGGAGCAACTCTATGCTTCCTCTTCTTTGCTTGCCTGCTTCTCTCCTTCCCAATTCTCTGCAACAGAACTAGAGTTGGCAATGGTTAGTATGGAACAAAAGAAGAAATCAGGGGAAAGCCTAGATATCTTCCCTTGCCTGCCTCTGCTCTTTTTTCTTCTTTCCTGGAAATACCAGGGCCAGAATCACCTATCACAACATGGCATTATGTGGCTTGTTTTCAGCTTAGCAAAGTGAACCCAGTACTGGGGTTTAATAAGGGTTTATACAACAATCCATGGTTTAAAAAATCCTGACCTAGCATGATGTGAGAACCAAGGAATATGTGGGTGGGGCTCAAGCTATGGATATCACACTCTCATATTACCATCCTTTTTTGCACTTACAGATCTTCCCCTGTCCTCAGTTCAAAGTAAGGAATACTAGAACAATAGGGTAAGCTGGAAATGGCTTGTTTTACTATCTGGCCACGAAGAGGATTACAATCTTCACTACCTCCTTGGAGTAGTCTTTAAAACCTAAGGCATCAGCCACAGATACAAAGTGCATTTGGCAGCAGGAGGATTTGCCCAAAGCTTATCTTTCATCACTTCATTGCAAAATGGTTATTCTGAAATACAACCCTGTCTTTGCCCCAATTCCTCAAGCAAATCAAGAATGTTTCCTAAAATGTATTAAGCAATCTTGTAGAATGGTTAACGGTGCGGTGAAAATGAATCTAACCATTTTGATGATCTTTTAAGATTCCAAGCAGGATGGACTTTATTCTGGCTCAACTAATTCTTATGGAAGGAATAGTGCATTTGAGTATTGTGCATTGTCAATATGGTCACTTTTATCTCCTGCAAAAAATACGTTATGAGAAACCTGTGTGATATCCAAAGTAAATAGGACTGGGTTCAATCCACATTTGTCCAAACTCTGATCAATCACTTCAAAACATAAGAATAAAAAATAATGAAAAGAACACTACTGGTTTGGTGCTTTTGTTAGGAGCAATCTAACAATCTCACTATGGATAGAGACGTGTAATAAAAAGGCACCCTGTTGCTAACCTGAAAGGGGAAAGCAAAGGCAAATGTAAAATCTAAATAGCTTACAGGAAAAGTACCATTCATATCTAAGATGTCAGAAGTACTGCCAGTAATTTTCAGACAACTACACAGTTATTTTCACTGCTGAATGCAATAATTTAAAAAGCTGTTATATTCCACAAGGTTGTAGGGGGAAAAAAAGATGCTCTAAGAATTGGCTTACACAGATTGATGAATAATGCCAATGAAAATATGCACCCACATTCGTAAGTAGTCTGCTCAATCACTAAATTCATTTAATGTCATAGTAGAGTGACAAATACACTTAATTGTAAGCAACTGCATGAATCATCACATTGAAGTAAAACTCCAAATCACAAAACATTTTTTTACAAAGAAGTAACACTTTTTCATCATTGTTTCCACTATTTTGCTTAATTTAATCTAAAGAGATTATAGATATTAAGCATCCTTTCCAGGTTGGTCTCTCCACAGCAAAAGTTTTGTTGATAAATGATGCCTGTGAATTTGTTTAAATGATGGAAATCTTCATTTTCTAGTTCCAGACATGCCCTACAACCAGAGGTGCTGGAGCACATGTAGATCAACGCCATCCCACTGAACAGTTAAAAGGGAATTTGTTTTTTAAAAAAAATACACAAATGGAAGTCCAGAAAGAAGCAGTAACTAAAATGACTCTTCTTGCCTTATTTCCATTCTGCTTAGTTTGAGCACATCAGACCTTCAGATTTGGGGGCCCTCCAAACTTTAGAATTTTCCTACAACAGATATGGTTGCTCTCTTAGTGTCACATCTAGTTTGGCCCTAAGGCTTTCAACGTATATTTACTAAAATTAGGTTAACTTATCTGTGCTTGCACAAATGGAAGATATACCTTAATATAATTAAAAAACTGCTTTCTGAACATTTTGGTAGTAAAAGACTTGCCTTAGTTCTTATGCATCATTTTTAAGAATACAGAATAGCACTGATCCTCCAGTCTCTAATCCATTTTAAGAACTGCAAAACCAAAAAAAAATTAAGAGTGATTCTGAATTACCTCGGATATATGTGGGCACAGTTAATATTATTATCAAGATTTCCATTTGGAAACTGTTTTATTCATATCGTATATACTTATGTGTTTCTTATTGTGCATCGCTTCAGTATGCCACTTAGATTCATTTTTCATTGAAGTAGTATAAAATACTAGAAGATAGGTAGACAGGCAAGCCACTAGGCAGGCAACCTGCTTGTTTCAGTATGTAAAATACCAATTATTGACATCACTGAAATATAAAAAGGAATACTTAGGTTATAAAAAGTGTTTGATTGAAAAAGATTCTTTTAAAATGGACTAAAAAGATTTTAACAGTATGCTCTCCTAACATTTGGGCTTGATTCTTTGCCTTGCGAAAAATATATGAAAAGCAAAGAAATGAAAAAGTGCTATTAAGATTTCAAAATAGAAGGATGCTTAGAAGTGTGAAGAACATCCCCCACTTGTATTCAAATATGTTTCAAAGTGCGCATGGTTTACACAGTCTCTGCTCCCTTAAAACTAATTCAAGCTTTTGTCCTGTGTATACTTACCTGGGAATAAGCACCAATTAATACTACTGAGCTTGCTTCTGAGGCTGAATTGTACATTCTAACACAATATATTGACAATGCTCATATATTGCCAAGTTAAAGAATCTGACCCACTGGGCCACCAAAAAGAATGACTGTTGCTAGGTTCCTTGACTTCTTATGCGGTTGGGACCCTCCTTGGACATTCACTAGATGGGCAAAATCCAGTCAGAGGAAATAAGTTGAAGCCAAGCCACAAAACCTTTGTAGATTGAGACTAGCACTGTGAATTGGACCCGAAACCTTTTAGTAACCAATACAGAAACTGCAAAACCAGTATTATATTACAATAGCAGCTCTCACCTGCTACTAACCTGGCTGCCGCGTTTTATACTGACTACAGCTTTCAGAGCCCATTACAGTAGTCTCATCACATGGTGATGAGGATCTGAGTCACTGTTAAGGTTTCTCAGTTGAGAAAAGTTCCAACTTAGCACTTAGCTTAAGTTTTCTCTCTTTCTCTGCCTCTGTATTCCTTACAAATTTATCCATTTTTTTCATTATTATCTGCCATCAACTCTTAGTGACCACATATTCAGATAAGACAAAATTAGGAGGTGGAACCTCTTCATTCATTGATATCCATGATTTCTGGCACACAAGTTGGAGTTCTAAAGGGTGCTCTAATTTATTCAAGATCTATTTGTGACTTCCAATACATTAGTGGATTTGCTTTGTCAATTAATTCAACAGGACATCCCACATATTTAAGAAATCCACATGTGCATGGTAGTACATGAAAAGCTGTGATTAAAATGGTTGTCTTATACAATACATCAAAACACCTTCTGAAGTATATGTCTTTTACTACCGAATTACCAGGCTGAGTGTGATTTGTTAACTAAAAAGTCTAATACAATATAAAGTGGTTTTCATTAAGGAAACAACCTATACATTATTTACTTTGTATTGTCTAATATTGCTCAGAAAAACACTCAGATGAGAGTTAATTGGAATAGCTTGAGCCATCATCAGCTTTTAATCATACTGAAACCTGAAATAGATGAACTCATTACTCTATGGTGGAAACAAATGTTGCTGTGTATTTTATTCCATCCACCTCCATTTGATTATGAAATTTATAGTAAGCTTTCTTCACAAAACTCAAGGCTGGACCAGAGCAATATCTGCTCCATCTTGTGCCTTCAAACTATGTTCTGGGAATGAGAATTGTATATTCAGTTTTAAAACTTGATTTAAAAAAACAAAATTATAAAATTCCCTTTTGGTTAATCTTACATGAAGCTGTCAGATGAAGTAACACAAATCATTGAGGGTCAAATTCTGAAAACTCTTCCTCAGTCTACTGCATCTGAGAGAATTCTGCAGGAGTCAGCACTAAGCTTAAAAAAAACTAAGATAAAGGCTACCAGGTTTAGACCTATGTTATACAAAAGAAGATACTGAAGTAACAAGGCACTCAGAACAATAAAATTTTAGCCTAAGCCCAGGAGCGGGGGAGGAAAAATAAAACTTTAACTGGCATCCTCATTTACCATCTCCCCCTAAATGACTGTTTTCTAATTTCCTGTTGAAACCATGAAAGGTAAATTTGGATTAAATTGAAATTTTGTGTCTCAAATTTCCAATTAGCTCAGTATAAAACAACAGAGCCATTTTTCATGAATGTAGTTGAAGCACTAAATAGATTGTACATCTGCCCTAGATTAATATTGCAATCCTTTCAGAAATAGGCACAATTGAGTTCAATGAGGTATCAAAGAAAGTAAGCCAAGGGCTGCAGTCAAAAACTCCACAAATATCCCATACCTGCTTGTCTTCAGTTTAATAATTCACTGCCATTGTAACCATTGGTAAAGAGGAATTTAAGTCTACTCGAGTGTCATCTAGTTACTGCTTTCAACAATTAACTAAAATACTGTCTTCTTGTCCTATTCTCCACTTTAGGTGATTATTTAGCAAATTCCTGATATACTTCACTGCCTGGAACATAAAAAAGAGTAAATTATTAAGGAAAGATTAAGGAAGGTACAAAAATCAAGTG
Organism: Python bivittatus; assembly: GCF_059951505.1. Taxonomy (NCBI): domain Eukaryota; kingdom Metazoa; phylum Chordata; class Lepidosauria; order Squamata; family Pythonidae; genus Python; species Python bivittatus. Next base: position 106,383,358 of record NW_028277075.1, read on the forward strand.
CCATTTTATCTTTTTTTTTTTTTAAAGTAGTATTACTATAGTTGACTAAAAATTCATTGTTCACCTATAAAAGACTTCCAACTTGCTTCCTCAATCTTGCAAAAAACAAGATAATGGATCTACAGCCCTTTCCTTTACTTATAATGCCAGAAGGATCTGTGGCTGTTAAGATCTATTAATGTTCTAAAAAAAATCCAAATTAAAACATTAAAGAACTATTAACAAAAGTACTAATAATACTTTAATGAAAATAATTATTGAACTTATTGCTCATAATATAAACTGGAATAAAGTAACTGCAAAATTGCAACCAGTCACAACAAAATGGTAAAAATTACCTTTTGTCTTAAAAATAAAGAATAGTTTAACAGTTTCCCCTTTAAATATAAGATTAAAATCCTCCCTCTGTGATGTTAATAAAGTCACCGTTACTGAAATAGAATTGCCCCAAGAGAAAAGGGTACAGCCCTATGTGAAATAGTGTCTTTTTATTACTGTATGTTATAAACGTGTTTCCCATACTGAGTAGAAAAGCCAAACTCAAGAAAATATACTGACTTCCTTGAATGTAAAAGGAAACAATAATTTCTTGCTGTGTGAATGAGCATTGGAGTATAGGCCCTCTCCATAATTGTAGTTCTATTCACAGTCTTATTTCAGTACTGTACCTCTTATTGATTTCCTGATATCTATTGGTTGACTATATCATAGAGAACACCATTTCATTAATGGGGACTATAAGCCAGGAATATTAGACTGTGATAACACCTGAGCATCTCTGGATGCAACACTCTGCTTAGTCTTCACTCACAAATTATTCAGAGTAAGGATGAGCGTGTCTTCAAATCAAAACCATTGCTATGGGTACGAAAAGTGTTTTTTGCTTTCTCAGCTCATATTTTGCATGGCTTGTTTTCATCTGAAATATATAACAACATTAATCATCAGGATCCACAAGAAGGAAATTCATCAAACCTTCAAAATGTTCTACTGCATCTTCTTCCTGAGCCTATCAATTATGCACACCATATTTATTTTTTGAACAATGTTCCAAATTAGGGTAAGCTATATTATGCAGAGTGCATAAAAGGAGTAAAAAACAGTAAGACAATGAAATTAAAGGCAGGAGATTAACAACAAAGAAAAGGAAAGGTAGTTCAATCAGTTTATATCAACACCATTCACTATACTTCACCGTATCTTTCTATGCTTACAAATCATCTTTGCTTCCACCATGTTCATCAACCAATTTATGCATTCCCTGTTGTTCTTTAAGCTTCTCACCTGTTTTGAAAATCTCATCAACTCCATCCAACTACAATTTTCATAGTCTTCTCTTTCCTCTGAACCTATTCATTCTATATTTGTTTTGCAATTCGATCCTCATTCATTCTCCTTATACAATCCAACTACAGTACCGCATGCATTACAATTTTTTTCAATCTAATTTACGAGGTGGTAGGAAAAGCTCTTTCCAGGAAGGATGAACTAAAATTATAATGGCACTATTCCTCTTACAGCAAGATCAAATACCTAGTAATTTGGAAAAAGAATGAAGCCACTTAAAATTAAGGTAGTGGCTACCACTGCAGTCTGCAAGCTAGCCAAATTCCTATTGGAACATGGCAATTGTCTAGTCAAATCTAAGATACAAAGGCAACTATCAAAAGCAATTTAATGTAAGATTTAACAATAGGTTATAACAGGAAAGTATCTGCTAGCTGAAACAATAGCTGGCAATGGAGGAAGAGATGGCGTAATAGCAGTAGCTCTTCCCTTACCCTCTTCTTCTCTCTATGCTAATTTTTCTCAACCTTGGCAGCTTGAAGATGTGTGGACTTCAACTCCCAGAATTCCCCAGCCAGCCATGGAGTTGAATTCTGGGAGTTGAAGTCCACACATCTTCAAGCTGCCAAGGTTGAGGAACACTGCTCTATGCTACTCCTCCACTAAGGTCCTACTGGACCTTGCATGACTAGACTTGTTTCTTATTAAAGAATGAAGTAGGACTACATCAGCTGGGCCGAAAAAACCCTTACAACCACTAAATGATGGGAAAGTATTCAATTTCTTTTTATATTTTCTGTTCCCAGCTAGTGGTAGCCTGCATTTCCACAGCCCATCTATGATAGTCTTAACCAAAGGCCTGGGGCAAGGGGAAGCTTGAGGCTCTGTGCACCTGTAGAGTCCACAGCAGCCATCTCCCTTTGCCTTCCCTATTTATACATCCCTGGCAGCATCCAAACTTTTCAGAAAAAAGCCAATAGAGAAATTACAGTGAAACAATGCAGAAAATCTAATTCAATTTAAAAATTAAAGCTTTCGAAAATTTCAAAAGTAGGTTTTTGTTAAAAATTGAAGACCTCTTGCTTTTCTAGCATGACTCTTTTGCAAGATCATCTTCTTTCAGAAATGACATGCTATGTATTGCTAGAGAACGTTTAAAAATGGCTAAAAAGGAAGCGCATTATCACTATTACATATATAACTCATTACAGTACAGTGACATCTGATACAAGTACGTACTCTGCATCATTTGTATGGTGGTACCATGACATATAAATTGTCATTTGCCCCCTCCTGAAGATACCCATGAAAACCAATACACCTCTAAATCTTCCAAGTGCTACAAAGTTTAGCACGTGCTGCAAGTTATTAACATGACCATCTTTAGGAACATGTTTCCAGGGTCCATAAGGGTTCCAAAGCCAGCAATCTCCTCTTAAAAAGGTAGAAAAATACAATTTCAACTGAGAAGGGAATCGGAACCCTGATTTCAGACACTAGTGAAAATAATATCCATGTCCATACATTACACAAGCATTTCTCAACCTTAGTCACTTTAAGATGAGTGGACTTCAACTCCCAGAATTCCCCAGCCAGCATGGCTGGCTGGGGAATTCTGGGAGTTGAAGTCCACCATCTTAAAGTAGCTAAGGTTGAGAAACACTGCGTTACACTGTGTGTTTATGAACCACAAACTGAATAAGCTATGATTAACTGGATTCACACCACACATGAAGGCAAAACCAAATAAGTCACACTGACAGCAGGGTATGGGTACACAATCAGGAAGTGCAAAGAAACTTTTCTGACCTTCTCAGCCAGAGATTCTGAAGGGTCTCCTAGTATACATCAGATTCAGGTACCTGCCTAACTCAGTTCCATTGTCGGAAAAAGGGGGCTGCTAGCAGTATAATTACTAGAATCCTCCTAAGGAGATTATGCCAGGAGTGGAGCAAAGAAAGCAGATTAACCTTTTGAATGCATCCACACACTAGCACTACCCCATCCCCCCCCCCCAGGCCTATATGTGTTCCCCAGGAAATTTGCTCCTTCTCCTAATCTGGTCCAACAATAGGGCTTTCATTCGCTGTGGAGTAATTATTGTTGTGTTTGGGTGCGACAAGAGCGAGGGGAGCGGCAGAGCAATTACAAGGTGGAAGTGAGGAGGCGCGGGCCTTCTCCATCCTCCACAACTAAATGAGCGCCAAGGCATGAGGACGACGAGGAGAAACGAAGCGGCCTTCGGCTCCGCAGACTACACTGCTCAGCTAGTCACGTGGTCCCCGTGTTGCCTAGCAACAGCAAAGCTAAGCGAAAAAGTTCTCGCGTTCTACTTCGAATCTGCCTCAGACTGATCGAGGGAAGCGGGCTGGGCGCGAGGTTAAAAGCTCGGGGCTCGTTCGAAATGCGTGGTTCTGAAAACCCTGAAGGCCGCCCGCAAGCATCTCTTTCAAGCCAAGGATGCGTGATCGTATCAGACTCCTACCCGGAGGAAGCCTCGTGGGGGACCTTGTGGCAAATACAACCCCCATCCCTCCGTCAGGCGCACCAGACGCTATTCCTAAAGAGCCAACGGGAAACGGCGGGGTGGGGCGAGAATAGCAAAGGCGTTGAATGGCCACTAAGACGCGCGTCCAGCTCGACTCCGCTGGGCTGTTTGCAAACGTCTTGAGCCTCTGAAGTTGCGCCGGGCTGTCAAAAAAACAGGGAGAAACACAGCAGCCCACTATAAAAACGGGTAAATCGTTGTAGAGTCGGGTGGGAAAGTGAGCGGGTATCCATACGCTTTTCGTTCGCACCGCCAGGGCGCCGTTTCCTCTGAAGCCTCCCTTCGCTCTGAATTGGCCTGAACGAGGGACCACGTTTTAAATCCTACCGCAGATAGTATAGATTGAAGCTGAGCCCTCTTTTCCCTCCCGGCCCTTCCTTGTCGGTCATCAAAAAATGTCCACTCTGGGAACAGACTCTTTTCTTAGGATGTAATCCTGTAAACACGCACTGAATTTCAACTTCATTGGATTCAGTGGGACTTACTGAGCAGACCTGCAGAAGTTTGTGGTGTTATCTTTCTTCTCTCCATTGGATTCCTCCTTTCCTTCCCTCAGCCTTTTCCAAGCTGGCGCCCTCAGATACAATTCCCATAGCTCAGGCAGCATGGGCCCTGTTGACTAGGAGTCATGGGAGCTGTAGTCCGGAGCATCTGGAGGACGCTCAATAGGGCAGGCTTGCTCTGGCCAGGGCAAAGCCCGGTTCCTCTCTTCTGGGAAGCCAAGAGGGTTCCGGGTCACAGACCAGAAGCTGAGTTTGGGGGCTTACCTTGGCAGCTCACTTTCAATATGCAGGCAATGAGTAAGATGAGCAGTTTGCAAGCAGCTGCTCTTTCCCCGTCGATGCGCTGCTGCACTCCCATTTGAGATGCTCTGATCTCCCAGCGCTTTTGCCGGGCTAAGGAAAGCGCGCTTCTCTTTCTTCCACCTTCCTGGTCCCGCTAGTTGCAGAAGTAAGGAGTGCTCGTCAGCTGAAACATCGCGTCTTCCCTACTCTCCCACCCTCCAGACATTGCATAAAGCTCTTTATACCCGGCGGCCCCGGAACTAGCATGAAACATTGTTCCAAACCCTTGTAGATGGGGCAGGAGTTGCCACTCCTTCTACACTTTGCGGCGGGGGGGGGGAGGATACTTGCAAACAAAACTTAAGCCACTTCATGCTGCACGGCTGCTTTGGAGAGGAGCTGAAGAAGCTTAAGTCTGAATGCAAGGAGCCTTGATTTAAAATCATGACTGTAAAAAGTTAGAATCAAATGGGAAAATTTCAAACTGATATACATTATTTCAAGGAGAGCACTTCCCGCTGTTACAGAGATACTTTCTGAAGAGTTTTTAGGAAGGCAGTAAAAAAAAGGCCTCCTTTCTCAGCCTTAACCTGGTCTACCATATAGGGATTATTTTTAAATAACAAGGACTGTTGTGGGAAATACTTTACCCAAGTTTATGTGTGTGAAATGTTTTGCACACTCAAGTCCAATAGCATGTGAATACAAGTGCATGTTTTCCCATATAGGTTGCTCTTACAGTTAAAGAATTTATCCACCCATGCTTGCACAATTCTAGATCTATTATTCATGTCTGCCCCTGCAATGTAATATTTATACCTCTTCTCCCCTCCCCTTCCAAACTTGATGAAAGCTTGGTTCTTTCCTGGGCAAACTGGAAATTATTAGTATGAAACACCTCAGGGGAGAATAACTAAAGCAAAGAGTTGAATAAATAGCATAGAGTCCAGCCTTCGTGTTAGCAGGGTGAGCTCCTGTTTCCTCCCCAGTTCCTGTCAACCCAACAGTTCGAAAACTCACGTGAGTAGATAAATGGGTACTCTCACTCCGGTGGGAGGAAAAATGCTGGCGGCGCCTTGCAAAAAGGAGTCGGGAGTAGTTGCTGGTAAGCGCGAAAAACCGCGCTCGCCCGAAAAAGGGCGCGAAGCAATGGAAACCCCGCCTCCTGTGCTCGCCGGCTGGGCTCTGCTCTAGGAAGGAGGCTCTGGCAAACCACTTCCAAAACACTTGCCTTGAAAACTGCAAGGACTCGTCCAAGCAGTCACTGCAGAGTTGGTAACGACTGAGCGCAGATAAAAAAAAAAATTAAATGGTTTATTATACTATGTGCAGAATACTCTCCTGTGCTTAGATCTGTGGTGGGCAAAAAGTGAATTGGATTTATTGGTCACTCTAGGTGATTTGTAGAATAATTCCCAATTATATAACAATAGTAGCAACATAATGGATATATAGTGAAATCCTGCTGAACAACTGAAATTAAGAAAGATGGAAATGTAGGAGTAGTGGAATGTATGTAAGGAAGGAGCATGAGCTCCATTCAGTTTTGATACCCAGAATTCCAAACTCCTGGTTTCACATTTCTTCAACTCCACGTATTTCTCTTATTCCAGGCACCAAGTCTGCCACTCCTGATTAAAGTGACACGTATTTTGAAATCATGTTTCCATTGACTGATTGGATTCAAAATGTAATCTCTCATCAGTATTGTTCCTACTTTTCTCTAGAGGGATTTTATACTAATGATTAGTGGTGTAAAAAATTGTCCAGGCAAATTAGCACTACAGACAATTTTTCATGAGTAAAATGTTTAAACAATTTAAAATGCTAGGTGTTACTTCATGAGAGAATAGAAATATAACACAGGGGTGGTGGTAGTGTTTTAAATGCCCCCATAGTTGATTCCCATGGCAGTGGCCATTCTAAATACAATATAGCAGAATCGCTGGTATTTCCAGATACTAGTGGTTCCAGATCCAAGTAGCTAGCTATAGAAATAAAAAAAACAATTGCAATGGCTATCCTTACTCAAGTTATATGAAAACTCTATGCTGAAGAGCATTCAACATAACTTTTCTCCCACTCTCAAATTATAGAGCTCAGGGCATCAAACAAAACAGAATGAAGGGAAGTTCAGACTTGATAGGGAGAGCGACTTCATTACAGAGAACAGAATTAAAGTTTGTCATTTGCTTCCACAAGTATTGGTGATAATCACAGTGAGCCTGTGCTCCCTCCAGGAACAGAAGAAGATGCACCCTGGTTTCTCTGTATCTGATCACTGTATACCATACTTGATGGTTGGGGACAGAATTTCTGTATAGCATTGAGCTGTACCCCACCCTAGCCTGCTTCTTCTCCCCTTCTCTCTCAATTAGTTTTGTAGGGAAAGGTTATGGAGGGCAGTCAGTGTCTCCTGTTAAGAAGCAAAGAGTGGGAGCAATGCACAGGAAGACCTTGTTCCCCAGCAGAGGTGCAAGAAAGAAATGTGCTATAACTTCAGGGAACTTCTAAACAGCCAAATTATTTGGCTGCTTGCACCCCATTGCCTTTGGGTCACAACTAGCATTGTGGGAAGGTCTCTTGTTTTAGGGGCAGAGCTTCTTCTGAGTGTGATTGGCCTCATTACTTTGACATGTCATCAGATATGAAACTTGTCTCAGTTGCTCTGTGATAATGAATTCACACATGTAATGTAGTCACTCAAGTATCTAAACCACATATGCAATAAATATATACATCTTGAATTGCAGCATTTATTTACCTATCATTCCTATAGTGTTCATTTTCTTTCTATAATTATATATTTTAATCTAAAATACCTCAGGCCAGGCATGCCCTTTTAGTCCAGTCTACCACACTGGCTTCTTGTGGAGATAAGGGGAAACATCTGTAAACGCAGCCCTGAGCTCTTCAGAGGAAGGACAGGCTATAAATGTAAAAAAACAAAAACCACATTTAATGGGTGAAAAGTCAAATCCAAATGCATAGCATTTTATTGTGCAGCTTAGATCTGCAGCTTTTCCAGTAACCCATCGTGTAGATACTTTGCAAGTTGCTGGAGGTTTTAAAAAATACCTAGAACTACAAGGTCTTGAATTACATTTCTGCTTCCGTTGCCAAAGAAATGCATGATTTTACATTTAGGTACTAGCTGCCCATCACAACAGGTATAAACCTGAGCAATATGGACATTATTGAAACCACCACCACCACCACCCCTTCTGCATTGCAAGAGTCTATTTGCAAAAGGAGGCAAAAATTATATCTGTTTAAAAGTAAAGCATATTGGCTGTGTACTAAGAAATGAACCTTTTCTCTTTCAGGCCTGTCTGCTTTTACTTTTCCCCATGCTGGATCGCTCAAGGACTCTAATCTCCAAAATGTTTCCATTAAGGCAGGGAGTAAGAAAAAGAAGAAGAAAAAGCACAAGTGTCTGCAGGTTTGGTAGGGTTGTGATTTATGCAGGTTCAGGGTTGCTTGGGGTATGGTACGACACAGCACCGGGGTCAAGCCACAAGAAACTCTGGGGGCAGATCAGAATATTCAATGAGCTTCCTGGCACCTTTGAATCACAAAGAAGGGATAAGATCTCTCCATCACAAGATCCAGAGACTCGGAGATTGGAGGAGGGGGAGGGAGGGAAGAGGAGGGAGGGAGGGAGCGGCTTTTCCAGGCTCCCGGCCTGCCTGTCTCCATGCACTGTGGGCGAACAGGGCTTGAAACATTCCTTTCTGCACGGAAGGGCTTTTCCTATTGTTGTTTGCTTTGTGGTTCAGTGGAATTCTTGTCAGGGTTTCACAGCAAGGCCCAGGCAGCAAGCTGGCCAAATGAAACCAGCTGCTCTTAGAGAGGAAGGGATGGGGGGGGGGGATGTCTCCCCTTTTTAATCCCAGGCAAAAAGGGAGGGGGTAGGAATCTAGGGAAGGCTGCTGATCTCCACTGCCCCAATAGAAGAGAGGCACAATCGCTGGCTGCTTACGCAGATGTTGGCAAGCAAGCAAGCATGGCCAACTGAGCCCCAGACATGTAGCTCTAGCTGTCCATTTCACTCGAGCACTTGGGTCCCAAAGAAAGCTGGAGGGTTTGCCCTCAACCAAGAGAACCAGAAGGTCTGAAGATACAGTATAAAAGAACATCAGTGTCCTGTTGGCAGCTTAGCTTGAGCTCTACAGAATTGTTGCCAGTCTTTCTCGGAAGGAAGCTAGAGCTACTGTGGAATCCCGGTTTCCAAACATGCAAAATAGGGGCATATCACCTACTTCGGACTTTTCCTGTGACATTTAAAGGCAGTATCTTTTACAAACACATAAAAAAATTATTTTGGGTGAATTCAACCAAAGATACATTGAAAGACAACATATCATGGGAATGAAATAATGGTGCAATATTAACTTTTTGGCTTTTCACTTACAAAACTCTGTTTTGTTGCATTCTCCTTTAGATAGATAAACATATTTTATTTACTTATTTATTTAAAAGATTTGTATGGCCACCAAGATAACTTCTTAAGGGAGTTGTGAGGATCCCATCCTCAGAAATTGCTTACTGTAACTTCTCCTTTTTCAGATATAAGCATTTCTGGTCAGAGTTTTATGCTCATTCAGTATACCATTCTGGTATGAACATGGCTGATTTCAAGTATCTGTAGAATTCTAAGCCACAATTTGCCTAACTATGGTTAGTTGAATAAGCCACAGTAGCTGGGTTCACATATTGCATCAATAGCCAAAAAAGCTTAGTAGGGCGTAACACACTGTATAACTTCAGTCTTTCTATTAAAACATATATTCCAAATAATATTTAAAAACTAAGTACTATTGGCTATATGGTTACTTAGGATTGGAATCTTTAGATTTTAGCCTAGAAAAGTTAAATGCTTTAAAACAACTTTGGTTCTTTTCCCAGCATTTCAGCCTGAATACCTGTTCATGTTCAACAGCATTGTGAATATTAAAATGTTCAGGAAATATATTGATTTATTTGTTTGATGACAGGTCAATACCTTTGTTAAGACTCTGACCTCAGTCAATATTATCATCCAGGTTAGGAAAGGAAACGATACTCTTGGTAATTTAAGAAGATATGCCACAATTGCATTTGTTTGCTTAGATTAGGGAATGTTTATCTATTCACTTAAAAAACCAGAAAACTTGTTAGTGGCTTCCTGCTGAAAACAGTCCATTGCACAAGTTGCTGGTAAATCAAATACATGACCCAACCACTCAGGTTAAAAATTTGAATTTGGACCAGAGTTCAATTTTTTGTTGTCTCAAAATGTAGCAAACTCTTTAGGTTAATGTATGTCAAAATTCAGAAAGGATCAATGATTAAAGAGGGGCAAAACACGTCAAAGAGTTAAAACTAAAATAGTAAAATAATTATTAGTAACCTCTAGCAATTTTGTTGACAGCTTGATTTTAGAAAATGAGACAGTACCATTTAATGCCTTTTATTACGAAGACTTAAAATATAGAAAGCTATTTTGACGGGGTAAAAAATTGGGTTACATACCCAATTACATACCCCATCATTATAACAATTGACATCTGCAGAATTTATTTCCCTTTCTCCCTTTGCTTTTCAATTCATCTTTAGTTCCTTAACATTTATTTATTTACATGCATATGCACTCACACACACACACACACACACACACAAGGACCTGTATTCTTTCTAAATTCATTCTTGTTCTGACAGGGAGTCCATACTGGCTGCCCAGCTAGACTGTTTGCCACTTTCATTTTCCTGAGTAAACTAGCACAAAAAGGGATTTTCGCTGGTGGATAGTGACAACACTACCAAGTAAGATTTCCCTCAGAAGCTGTGGGAAGGTTGTGAATGGTGGATTGAAAGACCCCATTCATGGGAGCAGTGGGGCCAATGCCCCATAACCCAGGCATGCCTGTGTTTGGTCATTACAGTCATATTTACAGTCTGAAGTATTTAACAGAAAGAGAATCCCTTCATTTGAGTTAGACAAAGGTAATGGAATTGTGTTTAGGTTGGAGAAGACTGATCTCATAGTGTGTATGGAGAATAACAACATCTTCCCTAAATTTGAGTCTACTCCTGAGCAGACATTTTGAATAACAAAGTCAGTTTTATGACAGATCTAATCTGAAGGAAAACGAAAAAAAGAATTATAGTCAGAGAGAGACATGGGAAAGTCAGTCCAGAAAGCAAAAACAAAACCAGCCAAAGTCCAAACTAAGGATCTAGAGAGCAAAGGTGATAGAACAAAGATGAGCAGTGGCATACAGACATCAAGGCAGAGGTGGTGCCTGTCTTGGGTCTACAGGAACAGAAGGACCCCAGCTAGACCTTTAGTCTTTAAAAACAAAACAACACTGAATACAGTCTGCTGCAAGCTTGGCACTCACACCTAGAGGAATCCGGCCCTTGTCTAAGGCAGCACAACAGATATGGGCAGAGTGCACACCAGTGTTTTTCAAACTTGGCAACTTGAAGATGTGTGGACTTCAGCTCCCAGAATTCCCCAGCCAGCATGGGAATTCCACACATCTTCAAGTTGCCACGGTTAGGAAATAATGACTAAGGGGTTTTTTTAACACACTTTTGTGTGTGTAAGCACCAGGACAGACCTACTCTACCAAATCTACCCACCTGCTCTTTAACTGATCACTAATGCTGAGACAGGGAGCCCACCTGTGAGTGCCTTGCAGTCCAGAGAACTCATGGCGCTGAAGCTTAAGATATGGACAGTTATCTGTTAGTATAACAGGAAAGCCTCTTTAGATCCCAGATATAAACATATTTATCCCACTCTTTTAACATTCCTTTCTCCAATAAAACATTCTCAGACAGTTGTATACTAAGTATTACAGCTATTCCCCCATTCTGCCACAGTTGATACCTATTGAGATTGATCTGATTGTAAAGCTATCCACCTGTCACAGCACAGCTCTTATTCATCAAGCCTGATCTGGCTGTAAGCTCATCAAAAAAGTGTTCAGCATTTACATGGGCTAAGTAACTGGCACCAGTGAGTTTAAATCAGGGTTCTAGGAAGAGGTTCTTGAGCTCAGAAGCATCCTTGGAGATGGTCAAGGGAGTCAAATGACTAAAGCAGTGTTGTGCTATGGCAATGCAAGCCCTGCTAGTGTTATATAGTGTCATATGTGCATTGAGATGTCACACATACAAGAGGGGAGATAGTGTGTTGCTTTTGTCATTCTAACCAAAGCATTAAATGCTACTGACTCTTCTGGCTGGGCTAGAGAAGTTTCATTTTGGCCTAGGACCTGACTCAACTGATACTGAAAGTTTAGCAAGATTACTTGACGCATCATTGTCCTTTAAGCAACTGTCTTCAGAATAGGCCATTTTATTCTGAGACTTTCCTGTGTTCTACTTTTTGAACAAGGTCTGAAGAAGAACTCTGGAGAATTCAAAAGCTTTCATGTACTTTTGCATGATTTGGGTTGTTTTAATGAAATTGGATTTTACTTTTATATTGCCACTATCTACCATCTGATCTCACTGCTGTCAAATGTAGCATTTATTTAAGCTACATCTGCTGGACCACATTCTCTACTTCTGTCCAGTTGCTGGTCCTTGAGCAACAATAAAGCGTTTCCACTTGAAAAGCTGCTTTTAAGATTGAAATATTCAAGATCAGAGAAATGAAAACATACCAACATGTCCTGGTGGTGTTAAAGAGAATTTTGCTTATATTGAAATGCAAATCTTTGTATCAGGCAAAAGACCAAAGACATGAAGTCAAGTAAATAGTAGGGATCATGCATCCTGCTTCACTATTCCAAAAATATAACTTTTAATCCTATATGGTTTACTTTTCTTCCAACAAAAGTACATCTGTGTCTCAAAGTATCAGAAACAATACAAGAGACACTACTAAAGATGCTCTGGATCCTCATAATCCTTTGTTAATTACTAGGTACAATAGAATTTCTGATTTATTAGTCCTAAATTCATGAGGCTAAGACATCCTGTTGCCCTATTATTTTTTATCATTGTATTCAGAAAGGTGTTTAAAATAATATGAACTTGGCACAAAAGTATAATTTCTTCTGTCATTTTGAGTTTTCATAACAGGTAGTCCTTGGTTAATGATGGTAATTACAGAATACAGAACACTTTAATGGCCAAGTATAAAATATATACAAGGAATTTGTCTTCAGTGACGAACGGCAAGATCAACAGTGTGTTTGGATAGCAACAGAAAAATAATAAACAACACTACACAGTAAAATAACTTTTTCAAAAGGAGAAGCCACTGTCCAGCACATATCGAGTCATGTAGTGTTTAACAGAGAAATGGCACAAGGGAAAAAACTATTCCGATATCTAGATGTTTTAACATATGGTGCTCTGTAGCGCCGTCCTGAAGGAAGAAGTTGGAACAGTTTATATCCAGGATGGGAAGAGTCTGCAGATATCCTCTCTGCCCTCCTTTTAACCCTCACAGTATACAGTTCTTCTATAGAAGGCAGGCGGGTTGCAATTATCCTTTCTGCAGTCTTAACTATCCGTTGGGACCAAAATTTCCACCACTAAGTGATGCAGTTGTAAAACGCAGCATCATATGACTGCATCACTTAGTAACAGCAATCCTGGCAGTCCCCATTGCCATTGTTAAGTGAATCCCACCTGGTCATTAGGTGAGGACCCACTCCAATCCAAGCCATTCCTGGCTTGATCCCTCCCAGCCCCAAACCTTGGTAGGACTGCCTCCTCTTCAAGTCCCCCCATGTGCCTGTCTCCCTCCCATCTCTGCCCTTTTGGCTGCCCTGCACAGCAGCACTCCTTGGCGGTGGTGGTAGCACCGGCAGCCCTGGGACTGAAGTAGAGGCTTATGGCCTTCAGCAGTCTCAGCCACTCACCATTACTGCCCCTGGCCTCTACTTCAGCTGACCTTCACTGTCGTCTTCCTCCTGCTGCTGACAAGGTGCACCTGGCGTGACCCCTAATGAGGCCTTCTTCCTGAGGCCGCACAGGGCCTTCTCCAAGTCCCACATGGTCTTCTGAAGCCTCACACGACTTGGAGAAGGCCCTGTGCGGCCTCAGGAAGTAGGCCTCGCATGGCCAGCAGCTACCTCATGAAGGGCCAGGCCAGGAGCACCTCATCAGCTGGGGGCAGGAGAAAGAAGACAGCAGAGTGCAGGGCTGGCAGAGGTGGCAGAGTACAGGGTAGCCAAAAGGGCAGCGATGGGGGGGAGATGGGGGGGTGAGTTGAAGTACCCCTGCAATTGTAAGTGCAGGCAAGTTGCCAAGTGCCCAAATTTTGTTCATGTGACCACAGGGGTGCTGCAATGGCCATAACTTCAGGGATCAGGAATAAGTACCATTCGTTCAGGGCCATCGTAACTTTGGTTGCTGAATGAGTGGTTGTTAACCAAGGACTACTTGTAATTATGCAGCTGTCCATGAAAGGAGAGAGAAGGGATTTAGATATTACCATTTTGAATGTACTACAGTACCTTATGATTCTATCCTTAATGAATAAATAGATAATATAACTTCATATCATTTGAATTGTAACTAATAATGGGATAATTCAGAAAATGCATACAATAGTACAGCACTATGTTACATATGAGAGCCAGTTTGATGTAGGGCCAGAAAGCAGGAGGGCCAGGCATCAGGCCAGAAAGCAGGAGACCGAGAGTTCTAGTCCTGTCTGGGGCACAAAGCCAGCTGGGTGACCTTGGGCCAGTCACTCTCTCAGCCCTAGGAAGGAGGCAAGGGCAAACCACTTCTGAAAATTTTGCCAGGAAAACTGCAGGGACTAGGCAGTGGCCAGGACTTGACACTAACTCAAAGACACCCCTCCCCAAAAGCACATATACACACATGCGCTTATGCTCCACTCAGGCTAACTATTCAAATGAGACTGAATCCTGATACAGAAACTAAGGCTGTGCGTAACAAATAGATGAGAAATTATGCTAGGTCTCATTAATTTCTTGCCAAGCATATTGAGGAAGACACCAATTAGGTAACCAGCCATTGACAGGATTTGTGAGAATCTTATCCAGATAGTTCATTTAGATTTATGATAAAACCGTTCTGTTATAGCCCTCACTTTAGCATGGTAACTTGAAACCACTGTTGTCAAAATATCAAAAAATTATGATGCCCTGTAAAGTTATTACAAGGATATGAGGCAGCAAAAAAAATTATTGTCAAATACAGTAGGTAAACCTTTCAATATAATTTTAATGAAGAAAATCTATGTGGTTGCTAGGAGTCAAAAATGACTTGATGGCACATAATCAACATAATTTATTAAATCCTTATCTAGTTTATGCTTCGCCATTTGAGTAAAGCAAGCCTTAGTATTAGAAAATTGTGTATACAAAAGTTGATAGTGTTTAACATTCATACTAATGAGCTATCAAGTACATTGAGGAAGCAAATGGGAAGAAAACTCAGCTTGTAATTATCTGTAACAGAAGGACAATATTTATGTCATACATCTCTGTGGCAGGAAAATTACTTCGTGAAGAAGTGGACTGAGAAAGTATGGAAAGATATTTCCAGCAGCACAGGAAGGATGGCTTTCAAAATAAGGCTACATACTGTATTCCAAAGTCCAGAAATGTCCACACGTGGTTGCCTTCTGACCATCTATCCAGGAAAACACGCACGCACACACACACACACACACAAAGGTAAATTGAAATGGTAGAGTTTCCTGGGAAAAAGTGAGGTGAGGAGGAGCGATCTCATTTGTAAATGAGTGTTTTGCCCTTGGACACCCTATCATGACTGACATTTTATGAATACACCCATAAGAATGTTCTCAAAAATCCAGCAGGGATGAATGAGCATGTGAGATTTGATGCAGCCCTCAGACACATCTTAAAAATCTTTCTGCAGATGATCCATTCAAATCTCTGCCCCTCCACTGCTGTATGGAGAAGAGAAAAACCGAGGAAAATGTCAGAAAGAGAAGATAGAAGTGGTGGCATCCAAAAAGGCAGTTTTTAAAGAGGCAGAATGGGTGTCACCACCCACTTCTGGCTCTGTTATGCCCCACTTATTGGGCTGTTGCTCACCATTGGCACCCAGTCTACAGCAGATGACCTTTAAGGGAACGCAGCTCTTGCAAGAAAGAGCATGGAATATGGAAACAAAATGAGGGCTAAAGTTTATGGCTGGAATCCTAGGTTCTTTCCATTCAGAGAAGGAATAGAAGTCTAATACTGTTTATAATCATAGTAGCTGGTAGGAACTATGGAGTTCAGCATTCTGACACAAAACATTGATATGCTTCCTTATTTCCATGTATCTCCTGTTTTTCTGCCCATATGGGAGATTTTGTGTCCTTGTTATTTCTGTGCATTCTGGCATCTGATACCTGGTTTTCATCTGTTCGTTCCCACATATAAAGAGATTATTTGGTTAGGTAAGCCACTGAGACACCCAGATAGTATAGATGACAGTGAAAGATTTACAGATAAATAATCTTTCAGTAACATTGCTGAGATGAGCTCTTCTAATAGTACCATGCTGAATGAAGAGATTGAGCTATGCCAGATTCTCTTTACATTCCTAATTTGTGTTTTTAATTGAGTGAACCAACACTGTTAGTGAGTCATTATTTCTGGCTTGGATATCATGGATCTCAAAGCAAAACAGGATAGATATGCAACTTTTGGGGGGCTGACAGCTACACTTGGCCTCAAATGGGACCACAGCAAAGAAGTGAAGGTGGTTAGGATAGAAGCTAAATTTGATTTAATAAAATAAAACAGATTCAATTGTGTTATATCTTAATTCCTACCTACCAGAATATTACCACCATTCTTGCCATGAGATTGTTACAACAGATTAAAGAAATCTTCCAGTCATGCATCTTTTTCTGAGGGACACCATTTAAGATAGCCAGTTCTGGTTTCTGTACCAGCAATTTGGTGTAAACATTTTTTGACTTTTCTGAAGCCATCCTGATTACCACAAGGTAGAAGAGATAGTGGCATTTATTTATCTGAAGCTTTTCTTGTTTTCTTGGGGAAACAATCAGTTTTGCAGAATTTGCTGGCTGGGTTCTCTTTAAGACACAATCTGATAACCGTGACCATTCTATTTATCAAATGATGGTGGGGTCATCCTTTCCTTAATTGATTACACTACGTGGTATTTAAGAGAACCTCTTTCTTTCATGCTTATCATGTCAAGATGGGAAACCTGCTGATGAACAGAAAATTCTTACCATAAAAGCTGAAATGTCAAGAAGGAGATAGATCCCTTTTCTATTAAACTGCATTTACATAGCCACAATTTCATTAGCCTTTCTGAAGATGTTTTTGTTTTGTTTTTTTTAAAAATGCCTCAGTATTAAATGGCATCCCTTAAAACTAATGACTATTGTCAGTGGAAAGCTTGATTTGTTTTGTCAACATACAGCTTCGGACCCTGGAATAAGAATCCAACTATGATTTTAAATTCATATGTACTGAAGCCGTTAATGCTGTGGAAATGAACAGAATAGGTTGGATCCAGGTTACACTAGTCAATTTAAGTCTCATTTGAAATAACTGTGAAAAATGAATCATGATTCCAATGAAAAGTAAGTACAACCAGCTGACAGCAGAATCCTATATGTGCCTATTCAGAAATCAGTCCTATTGGGTACAGTAGTGATTATTCTCAGGTAATGGAATGTAGCATTACAACCATAATCTGGGTCAATCCCACTAAACTTCTGCATATTACTGTTAGGCGAGCTGATCTTCATCTCAAACCTAAGAAGACTGGTTAGTACTTGGAGGATAGGAGACTACCAGGAAATAGGACAGCCCTAAACTAGACTGGGAAGTCAGAAAAAGGCAAACCAGTTCAATCAGTATGTTGTCAAGAGAACTACTTGGAGGTGTCCATGAAGTCACCAGGAGTCAAGATCAACTTGCAAGTGACTTTATACTATTGTTAAAATTTAAAAAGGGTGCCACTCAAAGATAATAAACTAGTTACTGCAATTGCTTTATAGCATAGCCATTGAACCAAAAATATGCAGCTATGTACTCTATGCATAGTTGATCACATCTTTGTTCCTTGATGAAATTAAGTTAATGTTCTTCATTAGAAGTTAGAAATTCTTCCAGTTCTTTCTTTTGTTCAGGGCCAGCCCTCAGCAGAGAATATTCATGACTGAGATGACTGCAGTACAGTTGGTGAGAACAGAGGTCATAGGGTGTGATATTCTATCTTGGGAAAACAATCTAATTCTGTTCTTATTGATCTTCCAATTGTAATTATCTTCTGAACTTCCAGAGATATGTTTGTTTTGCAGAAGAGGGGATCATTCTCTGAATATTGTCTTTGTCTGACTGTATAATCAGGAGATATGTTTTATTGTTTGCTAGTTTTTAATGGATTATTATTACTTTAGCTATCTTGAAGGCATTACTGAAGTGATAAATGTTGAGCAGAATCTTAAATAAGGAAACCATGTGCATATCATGCCAGAAAAGCTGTGTGGACAGGCCCATGGAAGCCACAATGAGGCAAGGTCAACTCAAAGGTTTTAGTTTGCTAAGAATACATGCAGGCCAAAACAGATAGGTTTCAATTCAAAATCCATTTTAGATAATGCTCTATCTCAGCTGGCTGGGGAATTCTAGGAGTTAAAGTCCATACATCTTAAAGTTGCCAAGGTTGAGAAACACTGCTCTGTCTGATCTGCAAATCACAAAGTAATCCAGTACTCATCAGTGTTTATCTTTCAGACTTTCTTTTTTAAGGTTTTAATTTGATACATTTGTATGGAATGTATGGAAACTTATGCATGCCTGATCAGAAAAAAATCCATTCTTTTCAATAAGTTCTTATTCCTAGGTAGGACGGCAGAGAAGTGCTGTGTAACTCTGCAAGCTTTCCCAAAATTTTAGAGATAATGTTTTTAAAATTGGAGACAGTACTAGCAAAACTGTAGTTATGTTGCAGCCCAATCACCAAAGTGTTAGGAAAAATTAAAAGTGGAAATTAAAGCTCCATCATCATCTGTTTTGTTAGAGATCACCATTGTTGTGTTTTAAATTATATGCTATTAATTTTGCTTTTTAAAATTTCTTTCTTTACTCCCTTATAACAGACAATGCTCTTATAACAGGAGATGCTGCCTGGAAGTGAAGTCCAACAACATCTGGAGGACTACAGTTTCTATCTGTGTGTATCTTTAGCTAAGTGAAGTATTATAAGGGAATATTTCAATCCCTATCAGGGCTCATTCTTTGCAGGTGATTCTGTGCCAGCAATCTTCTTTCCCTGCCTTCTTCCATCACTGTACAGGTGTATTATAGCTGGTTAATAGTAAGTCATTATGTAAATCAGTGTTTCTCAACCTTGGCAACTTTAAGCTGTATGGACTTCAACTTCCAGAATTCCCCAGCCAGCCATACAGCTTAAAGTTGCCAAGGTTGAGAAACACTGATGTAAGTACAGCAATATCTCTGGGACAAAATACATTGTAACATAGAATATAACTCCTTTTTCCCAACTTTGGAGCAAGCCAAATGAAGTTCTATTCACTCTGACATTTCATGAAAGTACAGTTCCAATACTAGTGATAGTACTGTCTCCTAGTTTGTATAAGCAAATGTATTTTAATGGTATGTCTTTGGTGATTCTGTAACTCCTGGAGGTGCAGGACAGGACAGGACAAGTTGTCCTTTTTAATGATACAAAAATAAATGGCAGAATCAAATAAAACAGGAGAAGGAGCAGCAGCAGCAAAGCTAGTGTCTACTCAGTGTATTTAATATATAATTGTACAGATTTTCCTGCTCTGGTTTCCTCTATTGTTTCATAGCAAGGTAAATGTGTTTTCCCTCTTAACCTTTTGGTCTCTTCCTGATCTTGCCCCTTCTTATCTGCCTTCACTGCTTTTGCTCAGTTTTCCTCCTCTGTTGATCTCTGCTGATCAACCACTAATCTCCTGGTGCTGCTCCTTGCAGCCATACATTTTCTGTTATGATCCTCCTGATGGATGACACTATCTCCTTTTAAAGGACTGGCTGGACTCTGATATGCTCATCATAAACACTTTTTTTTCTTTCTCTTTTATGTTTCTCCCACATTTCATTTTATTTCATTTTGGATGTCCCCATTTCAAAGTTAACTATTATTTTAATGAACTCTTTTACTTTCTCCTGACCTATGGAGTTTCTATTATTCCTTCAAAATCCTCCTTTTTATCTTTTTAGACTGTAAGCTTATGAGAAACTGTAAAAGCTTCTACTTTTTAGTATTGTTAGATTTTTTTGTACAGGACCTAGGATCCATAAAGTGCTTTATAAACAATAAACAGTGGTGGTGGTGAAGATGTAGCAGAGCATCCCAGAATAATTATTTCCTATCCTTCTTATATGAGTACATTTTCACTGTTTAGCTGATAAAAATTACATTCTGATTCAAGCATAAAGTAAAGAAAGTGATTACCCTCTATTATAGGAGCTATAATACATATGTACATGTACATATGTGAGCCTCTGTTTCATTTTCTAGTCTGTAAAGTGGCACAATTCATGAGCCTCTTGTGATACTTAATTCAAACAGAAAACTCTCCTTGTAAACAAAAGGCATTTGTTGTTACCTAATGATATACTGGGATAACAGGGAAGAATAGCTCAATGGGAAGAGGTTGAAAGTTTAATTAAAGGATTACAAGACCAACAAAATAATAGGCTCACAGGCTCATCATTATGCTAGAGAGATTAGAAAATTTATAGAGACAATTTAAACCCAAATCAGGTAGGTAAATTTAATAGTACCTGGCTGATATGAATTTCTACACTCTCTGAACTGATTCCTCTCAATAGATATAGAAACAATGAATGTTAAGTTGTAATCTTAGGCTAAGAGTTTCATGTAAGTTTTACTTATATCTGCTGTAAAAGAAGTCAGAAATAATTTTTTTTTGTATTTCCGCTTCTTTATTCTTTTTCTTTCTTTTTCTGTACTTCTGCCTTCCTTCTTTCTTTTTATACTTTCTTTTCTTCTATTCTGTTTCTCAGTTATTAGTTAGTTTTTATCTTTGTTTTTTCCCTTTCAATTAATTTATTAAAGTTTAATAAAGTTATTATGAACTGATTCCCCTCAGTTGCTTTTTGCCAGGAAATGATATTTTCAGTATTACAGCAAACATAGTTTTTGACTAGAAAATTGCTACATATCTGACATTTTGCAAAGTCACAAGTAAAAATCATTTCTTTAGTGGAGCACAGAATCGTGTTATTCAAACTTACATGGAAGTATGATTTTACTCACCTCCCAAATAAAAGGATTAAAACTGGTATCACACCTCTGCTAAATTTAAAACACCTATTTTGCCTTAATTCTTTAAAAAGAAGGGTTATCTCCAGCTGCAGCTGCAAAACGTTTTCCCGCTCCTACCCTCAGCCAGAATCTGATAAAGACCCAGGCTAGATAAACAGCTTTCATGTACTTAAATTGCTCCTGCACTGTATCACCTCAGACTGCAACCTTGAAGACTAGATGTAATAAGAAAATGCCGCGCATCCTGGAAAAGGAGGAACCTTACACGGACCACCACATTGTCACAGAAAGCTTTTAAAAATACAAGACAGGTAGAGGCAATACAGTGCTGGCAGGCAGCCAAGCACACATGGCCACCCAGATTGCGTTAGAAGAACCTTAACATGAAATAAGTTAAATTCTTTTTTAAATGAAAATGGTTAAAAACTAGAGACTGCTAAATATTATGAGATGTTGATGTTGCCACTTGACATCTGGCAAGAGAATGCCAAATCTCATGTTTTTGGACCTCCCTTGGGATGTTGGGGCATTCTTTAAAATGAAACTCGGGTGTCCATCCCTGGATCAACGACTGGTACACTCATGGAGCCCATCGATCTGATGAATTGGGAAGCACTGAGTTAGAACTCTGTAACACATGCATTGAGTTAGAAGTCTTCTCCTTAACAGAGAAAGAACGTTGCAGGCTGAACTGATACAGTCCAGCATAGTTTCATTCCTGAAATGGATGTCATTTCATCCTAATGACAAGCAAAGAAGCTGTTAGGCCCGAAGACCTGGAAACTGAATGAACTAATTATCAACAAGTAGCAGGATCCCCATCTCCAGCCTTTCCAAGACTTGTCTTTTAATCTACTTTTAATATGGAATGCCATGCAGTAGTAACATGTATAGACAAAGGCAATTTTAGTTTCATCCATATTTTAAAATAAACCAACTTTATATGAACATTCCCAAACCAATATGTGTACAGGAGCACAGTTATCATGGAAGCTGCTCATTTCTATAACTATTGCAATGTTATGGTATAAAATGGGCATATGATGGAAAATTATGTGCAAATATCCATCTACAGAAAAAATTGCTTACCAGATGTGTATGCTAGGGAAGACTGCATACAAAAATAAGTGCAACACCTTAGGTTGTTTCATTTACAGGCCGATGTGGAAATTGGGCAATATGAATTTATGAATGAACACTACTAAAATTGATGCAGACCACATATAAATTAATTCTTTCCAAACCAGCCTCCCCCCCTTAACAGGGAGGTCTGGAGATACAGAAGTTGGGAAGGACTGGTTTCAAGAAAGAATCACAGCCTCTGAAAGAGCCACAGTTCTCAGTGCAACTGGAGCCTAGCTAGCACCAGCCTAGTTTGGGGCTAGCATTGTAAGTTTCATGCTCTTCAACTGAACTTATGTGCGTCCAAATCCCATAGTGAGCTATCCACGGTCCTGATGGCCTGCTGACTATCCTGGTTCCTTGTCAGATGCTATAGTCAGTGAGCGTTTGCAAGGAAAATGTTTTCCACCGAGGAAAAGCTGCAGGCACGTCACTCCTTCCACCACCAGAGAAACATTGCACTGTCTCTGGAAGTGCCCAGTTCACAAAGTACAGCAGAACTCTGGGGACTGTCACTGCTGCAAGGAGAAATTATAGCAGCAAAGGTTCCTCCTGGGTAATCTTGGATTTGTGGCATGACTCCTGTAGTGGTGGCTAATTGCACTACTGTACCTAAATTATGAGCGTGGACCTGTGCTGCAGGAAATTATGGGCAAGGTAGCCTGTTAGTCCTCGTTAGCAATTATGGGTAAGGTAGCCCGTTAGCAATTCCCTCTGCAAAAGGGTTTTTGTGGCTCAGCCACTCAGGCATTTCATCTAGCTATCCTAGGCCCATTGAGCTGCCATTAAGTTTTCCATGATAATTCTGATTTGAGGGCATTTTCTTCCACCGATCCTCAATTTTCCCTGTTGGGTGACTCAAATATTTGAAGCTCACCGCCTGCCTTACTAATTTCCTGGACAGGGCTCCCGGATCATACTAGAACTCAAAACTTTCCCCTTGTAATCTATTGTATGTAATATAAAAAAGAAAGTTCTTAAAACAAGATCCACACTGATGGGGGATATTGGATTAAAAAAAAAAAAGCAGGAGATTAAGAAGCTGATGGAGCTAAATGCAGGCCGCTAAGTAAAACCTCCTCTGTTCTCCTCCATCTAAATATAGGTAAAGGCTGACACCAAGTGGTCACAAATTACAACAGAGTTCTTAGTCTGAGGGGGTGATTCTTTTTGTTCATGTCCAGAATCACCCAGATCATGGAGAACAATAGTTTATGGTCTAATTTCAAAGCAGAGTGACTGAGCAAGGGGAACCCTCCCATACGCACACCCACCAATTCCCCCAGCAGCATCTGTCCGCGAGCTGTTTTGCTTTAGTGCAGCTTGAATTACTCTGGCTGCCTACAGAGGTTTTCAGGAGTATTCCCTAGATTCTTTTAAACCCCAAATAATGGTTTGTAACTCTTTTGTGGCTACCAAAGTTGTCACAGCAAGGGGGGCAGATGATTTCAAAACCACCAGGAAAGAAAGACTAATTTGCAAGCAAAGAGAAAGTGGAGGTGGCTGAAATATCTAAATTGTCAGAATATATTGTGTAAAGAATGGACACGATTCTTCCTGGCAATTGGATCTCTTTTTCTACATGAAGAGCAGCCAGGGTTAGGGTTTATTTATATCTACCTTCCTTCTCCTTACTTCTCTGTGTGTAGAGGCTCTGTCTCGTCTTGCAATTTTGTATGCACTAATATTTTCTTTCCTAAATTACAAAGGATCAGTTGAAGGATAGGGAGCACAAGGGAGAGGGGACTTAACATCTTCTCAACTGTGCATCTCTTGGTTCTTACAATTCAACCTTCCCACTATCCCTCCTTCCTTCTACATGACTGAAGGGGTTTCACATTTAAACACATAACAGGGTGGACCCTAACCCTAACCCTAACCCTAACCCTTAGCATCTTTTCATGAGGCCCTTGGGACTGAAGGGATCGATGAAGACCTTGCAACAGCCTTCTCTGGGAGCATGCTGGATGGGAAGGGAAAGAGGGAGGGAGAAAAGGATATTGGGGAGTGAGAAAGGAAGATAATGGGGGATATACCCATTCTGACTTTGGCTCTGCCCTTGTCTTCTTTCCACCCCCCACCCCCTGTTTTGGCATATGATCTGCAACAGATTATCCCCACAAAAGAATGTAGCTTTCAAAAGATAAAAGGTTCTTCATCTCTGACACAGACCTCTGTTTAGGAGGTTCAAGGAAATCTGTATCATGATCCTAGGCATATCTATTCAGAAGTCAGTCCCACTGAGTTCAGCAGCACTTGCTCCCAGCTGAATGTTACAGAATTGCATCCTTGTTTCATTCAGCATCACAGTCCCAGTATGTTTAGTGTTAGCAAGACAATAATTCTGACTCGGGATCAATTCACTGATAAATAGCAATTAGGAGACTTATATTCCATCTGCCTGATGAACTGCTGTGCTATGATTTACAACTGAACCTTCTCTGACCTTTTCCTTCTTCTAAGTCTTCTAAGTCTTTTTGCTATTATCCACCCTTAGGCAGATGTCTTTCAGACCTTTCCACTGGAGATGTCAGAGACTCCAGTTAGAGCTTCCTAGCAGTCAACAGATCTTCATAAAATGGTTCTGGGCTTCCCACCAAATCCTTGATGTCACCTTCATTCTTGAGGCCCAGAAGAAATGAAAAGGGAGAACTGAGGGTCAAGAGGGTATCTGAGTTGTGTCAGGGGGCTACAGCAGGATGTCCAAGAGACCAGCTCTGTGGGCGCTTCTTTATTTATATGTTTGTTTATCGCACTTATTTTCTTCAGGAATTCAAAGTGGTATTGTTCTCCCTGAAAACATTTTTATCCCCACAGCAGCCCTATGAAGTAAGTTAGGTTAGACAAATAGTCCCATCTTTTTCTGGAGAGTGGCCACATTTGGTATTTTAAAAGCATGTTATGAATGCTGTGGCTGTCAAGGGGAGGCTTGACCATTCACAAAATGGTTTCTGTGGTTGCTTGTCCAGTCGTAAAGCAAATAAATCATTTAGGGCATGGAACTCAAAGAATATAAGGATATTAGGCATACTAGCGCTCACAGGAACATGGTTTGGGACTCCAGCCCTAGAGACAGAAACAGGCATAAAGTTACTCAAGGCATTAGGTGGTTGAGTAGGGACTTAAACCTGGGACAATTTGTATCACACCATGCTGGTTCTCCTTGGGATAGCGACAGGGTCTTACACATCCCCTGATTTTACCTAGAAAAGGTTGCCTAACTAGACAGTTATTTCACATTTACAGCCTTATCAGCTACTGAGGAAGAGTTATGACAGAATGGCAGTAAGGAATATTTCAGGCTCCTTCTTAGGGGTGCTTCAGCTGCTCTCAGTCACTTGCTGCCTAGGGATCTAGAATTCATAGGGATCCAGAATCCAGCTTGATTCTGATGGAGACTCACCACTAAGTCCTCTCACTTGGACATTGCTGTTCCCTAGACAAAGTTGGATAGCAATGGGAAAGCATGCTTTATAAGCTTTACGAAAGTAAAAAGTATTGGAACTATGTACGGGACTATCATGTATAGAGTACAAATGCTTAGCTCTGCCGCTGCACTTCTATGGGAGGCATCTAAAATGTATTCCAATTTAGTATAATTAAATCAAAAGTGTTGAAGTCAAAATCCTTAAAAGATTTAAAATTATTTTCAGTCTGGGGATGTACTTCAATCTGGAGATACACTTCAGACAATATATAGATAATTTCTCTGTCTTACATAGGCATATCAAATCTTCAGTGCTATGGATATAAATTTCTGCTTAGGCCTGAATAATTGTCAGACATTAATTATCATGTCATTCCTTCTCTATGGAGTGATGCCTTAGGCCCTTCCACAGTTGAAATATACTCTGCATGTAACAACATATCAACGTATCAGACTTCAAGCATTCCTATATTTTTTTTAAAAAGTTTTCAACTTTATTAGGGATGGGTGAGTTAGCTTAGAGAGCCTCCAGGCATCTGCAGGTTCAGTGGCATATTTTTTGAAAATATTTTAGCCTTTTTGAGCAAACACATTTGTGCAGTTAAAAAAATACCTATAAAACCAAACAGTTTCTATCTCAGAACGATTTTATCCCTGATCCCCTCTTATTATTGAGAGGTCACAGGATCCTTTCTTATCACTACCATTTAGTAACTCCAGAAATGTAATCAGCATGGCAACATAAATTAGAAATGTTTGAATACCGTGATATTCTAACATCTATTATCTGTGGCAAGACATGTTAGAGGACAGTATTCATCGTGATTTACAAAATCAGTTCAAATATTCAGGTGAACTCATAGGATAGACCTCTCAGCCTCAGAGATCCACGTGGCTCTTTATCACAAATGTGCTAAGAATATGCTTCTGTTTGAAGCAGATTATTATTAAAAGCAAGACCTGCTTGGTGACCTAGCGCTGGAATTTTCATTCCAAAGAATTCAATAGGTTGCCATGTTTCTAGTCCTTTTAGTGCAACAAGGGTTTTTTTCCCCATTTCCTCAGTCCTCAGATGTTTCTGAATTGTGATTTTTCTTTTTCTTTTTTATTGTTGTTGTTGTTATGTTTGAACTGTCTGCATTAATTACATTTGCACTGCTTTGCATTTATATTGTGAGCTATATTGAGACTCTCTGTACTGAAAAATGGGCTGTTAAAAAAGCAAATAAATAACTCAGTGCTAAAGAATATCCCGGCTGAATTAATGGTGCAGTGTTGTTTCATGTATAAGCGGCTCATTCTGTGGTAACACAACTAGGTCAGAAATTGGACTTCTGCCTCAGAGTGTGTAAAGACTATTATTAATTATGATGTTGCTGTGACAAATAACACTGCACTTCTGTTATTAATTTCACTTGTTATTTTTAAAACCAAGCTCTCTTCTTAATTTCTAGGGTGAACACAATTCTACTTACCCCAACACTCCAAACTGCATTTCAGCTATGATTTATATTACAATTTTAGACTGCTACAAGTCTAGAAGTGCCCAATATAGCAGGCAGCCTGTCACATACCATGAATTTTAGTTAGGATGATGTCAAGTAGCACATACTTGACTCTAAAACTTCTAAGAAATCTACTAACCGAGGGAAAAAACACCTGGGCAAAATGAAATAGTGCCCTGTAGGTAATCGTGTTAGTTAATAATGTGATCAGCCTGCAGCTAAGAATTTGCTACTAAATAAATACACGCGCTTGCACACACATTCATAGGTTAGACCTAGACTTAATAATGCTAAACAAACACACACACTTTCTTGCTTTATACATTTTCAAACTTCTTTTGTGGTAATGGAAGGTTGCTCTATACACTGTGGATTATGGTACTTCTATTAATCTGCAGCAGGCATGAAAAGAACAAAAAATAAACAGGTAATCAGCTGTACTCCCCTACCCTCATCTTCCTCTCAGCAGGACAACTACACGTCTGTAAGACGAGCCTGGAGATCTTTAAGATGTTTGTTTAATGACATTCACCAACACATGCTCAAGAAGACTGTTCTTCAGCCAGTGTGATTGCTAACACTCCCCCCTCCCCCACAATCAAGAACAGGGCAAAGGTAAGTGGCTAATTAAAGAAGTGCCTGCAAGCTATGAAAAACTGCTGCTAGGGAATTGTATTATGATGTGGGGTGAGGCTTGTCACTGACAGGTATAGAGAGCATTGAGTTCAGTTCCTGTAATCTCCAAGTAGGCTGCAAAATTTGAGGAATGTCTCCTTTTTAGTCCACACAGTCCTGGGCTACCCAGTCTTACCCATGGCCTTTCCTTGATACAAAACATCTTCCTTTGTTTCTTAGTAGTGAGACAATAGCTTTCTGCATATTCTCAGAGGCATATTTTCTTTTTCTTCATTCCAGTTCCATCCTTTGACACACCTAACAGAGATCCTTCTCAAATTTCTTCTTAGCCAGAAAGCACGTGGCTGATCTTGCAACTTCCAATATGTTTCCCCAAACCTACCTCACAGGATTATTGTGAGGATAAAAAGGAGAGGGAGATTTACTACTGTTCACAGCCTTTGGAGGAAGAGTAGTCTCAAAATTCAGGCACTCCTCATTTAGAGCTACCTCATTTAGTGACCATTCACAAATACGACAGTTATAAACAATAGTAACAAAACCATTTTCTGACCAATGCACACACTTACAACCAAATTTCTGTGCCTGACAACAACACATGCTGGAGTAAGAGTAACGCTGATGTAGCTGCACCAGAGAGCTTTATCTAAAGGAGACAGCAGTAACCAGTGATCTTCGCAGCGTCTTTCTCCGTTATGTGGTTCGCTTAGCAACCATTTCCACATGTGTGTTTGTATCATTCAACAGTTAGTCCTCTGTGAAAGCTTATGTCACAATGAACTTGTTAGTCTTTAAAATTCTACAAGACTTGTTTTTTGCTGCAATAGATCCACAATAAATAAGCACGTCCATAGAAATTTACCGGAATGGATATTTTTTATTTTCCTGCTGAAAAACTTCTGCATTGTTTTAGTATGTTTAATCCACAAATCTTTTAACAACTGTTCTGAATTCATAAGAAGCACATTTATTAAACACAAAATATGTAATGCACAGTGGATTTACCATGCAATCCTATACTTACCTACCCAGAAATAAATCTCATTGAGCTACGTGGAGCTTACTGACAGGATTTTGACTTTAAAAATATTTAATATTTAATATCTTTACCTCAAATCAGATCTTTATTACAGCCAGAAGGCCAGCCATCAGGAATAAAAAAGCACAAGAATAAATGGAGATTTTTTTAAAAAAAATTAATACAGATTTTCCAAGCCTGAGGCAGGGAGATAGTATGTGTAGCAGTACATGTAGATAGTACATTGGTTTACTTAAGTAGTGACTGATGTAAAAGAACATTATGAAATGCAGGAATCCTGGGACTTCATATCCATTTTAACCAATCATGGAGGGTTCTGAAAAGACAGGTGCTTCTTTATGAATGTTATGATGGAAACATGGGGACTCTCTGAAGTGGGAGGGGTATCAGCTACTTTGTCCACACCAGCACATTGCAGGCCCAGTCCATCTCTCCCCCCTGTGCCTCTCCCATGGCTAACAGTTGGAAGGGAAGTGGAACAACGAAGTGGAGCCACAAAGAAAACAAGTGGAGCAACAAAGTGAAGCAATGAAAGGGCAAAGAGTTATAGAGCCTCTCTTCCTTTGATGCTCTGGGCCTAATTGAAGACTGACCCCCAAGAAAAAAGATATGTTTGGGGAAGTGCCGGTCAAAAAAAATTGTTACATGGAATACAATAAAAAAAGAGCAAAGTCTTGCAACCCTTTGAGAGCTAAAAAATATATGATGGCATAAAATTAATACAGATCATGCTCATGCTTCAGAGTTTTTGGTCTGCTATAACCATCATTGATCCAACAATGCATATATCCTAGCTTTAAGTAAAAATAATGAGTAATAAATACGAGTTGGCAGCTGAGCACAGAACATATTGGA
The DNA here is from genome assembly GCF_059951505.1 of Python bivittatus. Lineage (NCBI taxonomy): Eukaryota > Metazoa > Chordata > Lepidosauria > Squamata > Pythonidae > Python > Python bivittatus. Next base: position 106,412,828 of record NW_028277075.1, read on the forward strand.
ATGGATTTATCTCAGTCAGCCTCCTCCAACTTTCAGATGTCCTGGGCACCTCACAGAATCTCCAGCCAGCCATGCAGATGCCAGTTCTGGAATTGTCCAGCATGCCTGGGGGAACCCAGGCTGAGAAAGCTTATGATTTTGCCTCATAAACTCATGGGCCATCCACCAGTATTTATAAGATTGAAGAAATTCCCAGATATGGCATCTTTTAAAAGTTCCCCAAATCTGCAGCCAGTATGATTTGTACTTATTTTATTTTCGCCATACATGGCTGTGTTTTCTCCATCCTGTCTAGAGGTCGAATGATGGAAGTTGAGGTCCAATACATCTGGAGAGCACACATATTTCTTTATTTATTTCACAAAAATGAATCTTCAGTATTGAATGGTTTCAGCCCAGGCTGTTTTCTTCCTCTGAATCTTCATTTTCCCCTATACTCCAAAGTTGTTCTCATATAATACTACAGAAACTTTTACTTATCTAAAAATTAGGAGGAGCATGATAGCATTTTTGCAGTTATCCATTGAATCTGATGAAGGGAGCTGTAGCCCACGAAAGCCTGTGCTTTTTAATAAAATTTGTTAGTCTGAAACAGTGCTACTGTATTCCTTCTGATTTTTGGGTACTATAGACTAGGGGTTCTTAACCTTGTAATCCATGAACCCCTTGGGAGTCTGGGAACTTGGATGGGGAAAAAAGAACAACTTTATTTTCACATATATTGCTATAATACATTTTAAAAAACATTTTGATGACTGTATTTGAGCATAGTTGGGGTTCATAGGTTTCATCAGATTCTGAAAGGAGTCCTTGGCACAAAAAGGTTAAGAACCCTGCCATAGACTGAAATCCAACAGGCCCCCACCATTTTAGCCTTCAGGAGAGCACTTAAGACATGGCTCTTCCCCCTAGCATTGGGATAGGGTAAGGTCTGAGTGGGATGGGAATTGTAGTGAGTGGCATCAGGGAAGTGTGGTTGTGGCACCAGGTTTTTCTGTTTGGGTTTACTGGTTTTTGTGTGTTTACTGTTGTATATATGTAGTTTTATGCTTGGATTGTAAGCCACCCAGCGTTTGGCTTTAAGATGAGCGGCTATACAAATGTTTTTAATAAATAAATAAAATAGACTAACACAGCTCTCTTCCTACAGTGTTTCTTACCACAGCTGAAAGATTAAAAGAAAATCAAAACAAAACAAAACACCCCAAACCTTTCCCCTCTAACTATTCAAAGAACTCACTGATCATGAAATATAGCCTTAGATGCCACTCTGACATTTACTCATTCCTTGCATTGCTAGAAGTGTGAATAAATGTGTCTGGAAGTGTGAATTTCAGTCACTGTGATTGGGGGGGGGGATCTAGATGAGGGGGGAGTGGTGTTTTTTTTTTTTGTCCCACGCCCCTCTTCTTGTCTTCCTTCCCTCCCACTGTCCCACCCCTCTTCACTGCTCCAGAGAAAGGATATTAGCTGCTAAATTAGCAAAGCAACTACACCAAGCAGAAGAAGCCACTTCTTCCTGATACAGCACCCACCTTCCATTGCACCCATATCATTTTACCAAGAGAGAGGTAAGGCCGGGGGCAAGAATTAAGGCCTTGTTGGCATAAAGTTTTAACTGGGTGCTAGACTGGTGCAGCCTTTCTTAGTAACCCCTCTCACCTTGAGAGTAGTGAGGGCTTGAAAACACCTTTATCTTGATTTATGTATTGATTTATACATATCCAGCAATATTTGTGGCTGCTCACGTTTCTCACGTGACTTGCACTTAATTGATGTTCTGCTGGGATTGGCACGGAGAATGTGGCTGCCCACAAGAAGGGCTGCAACTCCATGAGAAACTCTCAGCATTGTTAAAGATTGCCGTTAGCCAACTGTGACAAGCCGGCGAGGGATTCAGCCAAATCTGTAATTGAGGAAAAGAGTTGAAGACAATGGTGGGAATGCCATTTCTTTCCCATCACAACGCAATGTTGATGAACGGCTTCTTGGGGTGAAACCTTGCCATTTAAAATAGTTCGCATTCAGGGGCTTAGTATGGGATCAGGTTCTTAACATTAATTGGGTTCTTAAATGCTGAATCTTTTTCTATCCTGTCCTTCTCACAGGGAACCCAGGGCACATAATACAGAGTATATTTCATTTATTTTTTTCCTTCCCTCTACAGGCTGTAGAAATTGTAAATTTGTGGACAAAGCCTTTGTTTAATAGTTGTACAATAGTTCTGGGGACAATTTTATTCTTTAGTAATGATTACATGCATGATCATGCTTTTAATTTATTATACTGATACACCTTAATTTGTGGATGTAGCTGGACAATCTCTTGAGTCCTTGGCTGTGGGCACAACAGGTGTCAATCTCTGCCACAGACTTAGCTTACAAAAAGCAAACGAGGACAATTCTATTTGCTTGTTTATCAGTTCTAGTCTAGAGCTCCTTATTATCCTTTTCATATTTTTCTTGTTCTTGTACTGTTGTGAGATATAAGTTACCAAAATAATTCAATATGACAAAGTCAAACTTAAACCTTTGGTCAGTTTGGAATTTTGAGTGGTTTAGGGCAGGGCTTTTCAAACATGGCAACTTTCAGATGTGTGGACTTCAACTCCTACATCTGGCTGGACTTCAGCTCCCACAGCTGGCTGGGGAATTCTGGGAGTTGAAGTCCGCACATCTTAAAGTTGCCACATTTGAAAAACACTGGTTTAGGGCAAGCCACAACTTTTCAGGTCTGTGATAAATTGTTATATAGATTATTAGTTATTGCTATTGTTGTTATTGTTGGGTGTAGAGAGTCTGGATATATGTGGTACTTTCTTTCCAAATAGATTCGGCCCACCAAATTCCTACTGTAAGAGGCCCCTCTAGGGGCAGCTGCAAAGGGAATAAAAAAGTAAAGATGGCAGTTGTGACCATGCAGTGGAAACCACATCCCATTGTACATCCCTGTGACATTGATGCCCCAAAATGGGTGGGGCTTTAATTGTACAGCCATGATCATCATCTTGAGTTTTATGACCTTACCCCCAGAAGACATCCTGTGCCCCTTGAATGCCAAGGGTGGCTCCTTCTCATTGCCTTTTGAAGACTTCTATAAACCTGGCTGTTTTGGAAGGACTTCAGACAGTTTATGCTATCAGTATTGAATTTGACTGGTTGTTGTTACGTTAAAAGATTTAATGTTTCTAATACCTAATATTTATTTATTGTGATGGTTTTCGCACTAGAATAGTGTGGTTGTCGTATGAACACCAGTTCGTGTCTTTTCAGACTGAAGTGGTCTACACATTTCATAAATAAAATAATAAAAAATAAAGTGCCCCCAAACAAAATGCAGAATAACTGAGAGAAAGAAAATCAACAGTGTCCATCAACTAACATCCCATGCTAAAGAAACCTGTGGTCTGCCTTCCAGTACTTTGGATGGATGGATGGATGGATGGATGGATGGATGGATGGATGGATGGATGGATGGATGATAGAGAGCCACCTATCACACAAACATGACTCTGGGCAGTGTACAATAAGAAACAAACCATAAAAAGAAACAAACATTAAAAATAATTCTATAATAACAAACATCAGTATTATTAAAAAGACTAGAAGAGAGCACCTTCAGTGTTACAGACGATGTCTCCATCTCACCAATTCTCCATTTCCCTGAGATCCCCAAGCTTATTGACATAGCCATGTTCTGAGGGACTTCCAGAAAGTTTCCAAGGATAGGGCCAATCTCACCTCAGGGGGAATGATGTTCCCAGGGTGGGCCCCACAGCAGAAAAAGGCTGTCTCCTGGGTCCCGCTAGATGTAACTCCTTAACAGATGGGACCCGCAACATGCCTCTTCTGCCGCGCCTGATGGGATGGGATGCAATTGGTCAGAGGTGGTCCCTCAAATAATCTGGCCCCATGCCATGAAGGGCTTTTGTATCAGCAACATGGGCCTTGGCAGGAAGAGGCAAGGGACCCAGATGATAACACCACCATGATGATCTAATCACACAAATGCCATAATTTACGTACTTGTGTCAGATGATGGGGCACAAGTACACCATGGCATCATTTGCAGGACAACTTCACTGCATGCAGGTCATTATTTTGGCATCATTGAGGCTTACTGTAAACCCTCCTGCTCAGCCCTGGCCAAGCTGTTTGAGGCATTTGTTGGTCTTAATTTGGCAACACTAGGAGGGCCATAGAGCCTCCACCCCGAGTATGATTTTGGAAGTGAGGAATTTAAAATGAAATAAGGCTTCAGATCACATAGGCCCTGGAGGAAGGACAGGTTATCAAACTGTCATATAAAACAATACATTATAATCTGTTAGTAGAAATTGTTCATGTATGAAATAGTGCCATCGAAATGAACAAATAGTTAATCTAAATCAATAGGAAATTTTGGCTAAATTTATCAACTACTTTAATGGAAGAATACTGAATGAATGCTATATAGAATACACACATGCACTCTTGGTCATTATATGTAAAAGGAATGATTTGTATGTCATGCTCTTTGTAAATGGGGAAAATATTTAATTCCCTATTCCTTGTGCTTTTTTAGTAAAACAGAGCAAACCATGTTCTCCAAATTATGGTGGCCTTTGGTTTTGCTGGATCTTCATGTATTTCTAGTTGAAAACACCAATGAAGAAAAAAGAAATGGAGTCAGAAAGCAGAAGAGCAAACCATTCATCTCAAATGCAGTAGAAAAATATCCCAATTCAAGTGATCAAGGTGATTATTTTTGAATAATTTTTTTTTTTTAAGTTTGGTCTATCTAAAATTTATGTTGTGTTCTGGAATAGCTTAAATGCTGAACTTATTTGTAGCAAAAGATTATAGCTTGATTATAAGACACCTGTTTTGCATCCAGAAGGCTCCCAGTGGTTTTATCCCTACTCTACTGGCATTACCAGTTAGGGCTAGGAAAGACTGTATCTGAATTCCCGAAAGGTCCTGATAGCAGCTCCCAGCTGCAGGATTCAGAGTAGACAGGTTATTGCAATGAAAAAGGAATTAGGTTACAAAATTTTGGAAACTAGATATGTGAGCCTTAGGCTCATTTATGAGTGAGTATATAAAGGTGGGCTTCCATATCGCCTCTGATCTTTTCTAATTGAGTCCTGCTTTAAGAGGAAGAATGCTAATTGCTTATTTGATGCCAAGAAACATCAGCCTGTCCTCCTTCTGCAATATTTCTTTTTCATTCCCAGGTCAGAGAACTCCATCACATCCTGGAGAAACCATTACCAGTCTGTATTGACAATGCTAAGTTAGATGTATCCATGATTTAATATATGTGGTATAACAATGCAGTGAAATCTTGATTTAACAGACTGTTTTGGGAAAGAGGTATATATTAAGCCCAAATGTCTGTTAAATCTAAATCCCCCTTCCCCCCACCCTCATTTTTCTTCTGTTCCTTTCTGGAAGTCAACCATAGGCACTTATGAAGACAGTCCTCTCATGGATGTCATTTTTGGTGCCAGCCTTAGCAACAGTTAGAGAGCAATGGTTGGGCAGGAATCAGGGTGCAGGAAAGGAATTGCTGCTGCTGCTGCTGCTGCTGCTGCTGCTGCTGCTGCTGCTGCTGCTGCTGCTACCACCCCACTCACTCACTCAATTTCCTGGGACTTTCCACTTGCCTTCCTTGTTGAGCCCTATTCTTTCTCAGCAGCAAGGCTGGTGAGTAGCACAGCCCTTAAAGTTTTAATGCAGAACACATTAAGAAAAGTGATTGGTGGGTTCTGCTGAGTTCATTTTCCCTCCCATCAAGAACCATCTTAGAGCAGGGAAATCAACCACTAATTGCTCTCCTTAAACATGGGATGAATCAGGGTTGGATGAGTGTAGATGGATGTTTTGAACAGGAAGTTTAGCCAGCTGTCAAGTTGCCCTATGAGCGCTCTGCACCTGTGACTTGTCAGTCAGGCTATTTCTGAACATAGATCTAGTGCTCTTTTGATACCCAAAAAATAGCCAAACTGATAGGTCATAGGCACAGAAGAAGGCGACGGGGTGAAGAATGACCATGTCATTGCCACATTCTTTGTGTGTGCTTTTGTGTAATATGATGCCCTCCAGATTGTTGCATTATAACTCCCATCAGACACACCCCTACTAGCTGAAGGCGATGGGAACTTCGTCCAACTTACCTGGAAGATGCTTGATTGGGAAAGGTTGGCATACAGTAATCAAAAACAAATCAACAGGCACATATAAGTTCCACTTCAATAGTAACAGCAATGGCTTTAACTTTGTTTCTCTGTGTTTCCTGCCTCAGAATGGCAGAAGGCTACACCACAGATTTTCAGCTGTTTTAGAGAGAGGCTGCAAAAAGGAGGATTCAAAGCAGGAGCCAAAGGTTGTCTACCCTGTTATATACAAATGAGTGGTTCATCTCAGTAAAAATATCTAATTTTTCCTGCTTTTCAGGGATGCTCAATATTTTCCTGGTATCTGACACTTAAATCATTGTGTCTACACTTGCCTATTATGGATGCCTTACTTAAAGTTTCTTTATGGGGCCGTTCTCCAGAATTCAGCTTCCTCCTGAAGAACTCTGGAATAGCCTTTGCCATCCTAATAGCCACACTGGCTGGGAATTCTGGGACCTATAACCCCAAGTCCCAACCCATCTGGAAGCCACCAGACCAGCACAGCTTCCTCTAGATCAAATCAAATGAAACCTTTATTATGGTCAAAGACCAGCTTCCTCTAGAATTTACATCTCTGAAAGTGGTAAGGCAGATGCATCTTTTCTCCCAAACATAGACCATGCATACTTACTTGGGAATAAACTCCTCTGAACTCAGAGGACTTCCAAGTAGACTTGTATAGAATTGTGTAGTGAAGCCCAAATGTCCACTTTGCCATTTCTCAAAAAGAAGTAACCCACTGATATCGCTTTCTGAATAATTAAGCTCTTTCAAGGGTAATCTTAATGAAAAGAACCATTACCCTCTTGACTTTTAAATCAATGGAAGGCAGGCAGAATGAAATCAGATTGTCAGGTAAGAGCCTATACTATATATGTGTTTGTGTGCATTGGAGGGGAACGAGTTCAACATCTTCAGTAGGTTTTCCAAACATCTAAGAAAAGTTGAATGGTGTGACAAGAGTCATGTCCTTAGCATTCAAGTGACTAATCTGAGCTCTTTTCTTTCTCTGTCCTGTGTAATTTCTAGATGAAGACTGTATTCTGGAAATGGCTTTCCTCCTGGACAGTTCAGAGAGTGCTAAGAACTTCAATCATGAGCAGCAGAAAAAGTTTGTCTTGGAGACAGTAGACAGAATGAAAGGCCTACAGCTCAGCTCTGGCCGCACACTCAGCTGGAGGACTGCCTTACTTCAGTACAGCAGCACTGTCCTTATTGAGCAAACTTTTAGAGACTGGAAGGGCCCTGAGGCTTTTAAGTCTCGAATTGCTCCCATTACATACATTGGCCATGGCACCTACACAACATATGCCATTACAAATCTCACTCAGCTGTACATGACTGAGGGGACTCATGGAAGTGTGAAGGTTGCTGTATTGTTGACCGATGGGGCAGACCACCCAAGAAATCCAGATATCTTTTCAGCTACTGCCGATGCTAAACATCAAGGTATTGTGTTCTTCACTGTGGGAATGACCAGAGTAGCTGAGGAGGTAGCCAATGCTGCCAAACTCCGCCTATTGGCCAGTGTTCCAGCCTCCAGGTTTGTCTTCAATCTGCAGGAGAAAGACGTGGTGGAGAGAATCCTCAAAGAAATGGTAGGGACAAATACTTCAGTGGGCCAGTATAAAGGATTTGTCCCTTAAGTATATTACGCAGATACAATTTTTCAGTGGGTTGTGTGCAAACGTTCTGTGATAGAACATCACTTGAAACACAGGGCTCCAAATGCCCCTGCTTTCAAGAAGCCAGAATTATATCCTCCTCACAACATAGCTGGTCAAAATGCTTGCTGTTCAACGTCATATTAGTGTTTAGTCAAGTTATTTGAATATGTGCTGTGTAAGCTGTTGGAATAGATGAGCCAAGAGCTGGGTTGATTGCCCTTTTAAGGAGATGACAGAAGCCACCTTCAGATGCCAGTCTGGTATAGTGGTTAGGGTGCTGGACTAGAAACTCGGAGATCATGAGTTCTGGTCTGTCCTCAGCTACAGCAGTTCATTGGGTGACTGGCTAGCCACTCTCTCCCAGCCCAGCCCACCTCACAGGTTTTTTGTTGGAGAAATAGGAGGAGGGAGCATTATGTACACCACCTTGAGTTGTACAAAAGAAAGGAAATATAAATCTAATGAGTAAATAAATAAGCATGGAGGGACAAAATGTGTTGATAGTGGGTACGAGGTCATATTATTGGCCCTTCCTCCTATATTACAATTCTCCAAGCTCCATCCTTATCATATATTCACGTAGATATCCAGGGTAGGAAAGCCTCTGCATGTGGGCCTTTATGGGCTAAGGCTTCCCTTATTCCAGAATCTGGGAAGCGTTTGCATTTCAGGTTCTCCACAAAAAGGCTTCAGGGTGCTGGGGGTGAGGACAAGGGGAATCACACAGTTTTGGGGGTGGAGCTAAGGTATCACCCATCTTTTCCAAAAAGTTTTGCCTCTTTGAAGCTTTAAATAAATAGACATTAGTAATTGTTGACTTTTGTTCTCAGTATGATGATGTATCAACTAAGGAACCTTTTCTTGTCAATGTCTATCTACTATGTAGCTGTTAAATATACAAAGATTTTGTCAAATAAAAAGACAGCATTGGCAAAGTATTACCATGCTGGAACTATCTTCCAGCTAGCTTTCTTTTTCACTTTTTAAGAAATATGCTTTATTATCTGTAAAAATCTAATTTTTTTTCCACTTATCTGTCTCTCTAGAAAGATCTGGCAGAAGAAGGGGTAAGTCATGTTTGTGGATAGATGAATGGATGGATTCTGTTTAAAACCAGTTGTCTTATAAATGAAAGTGATAGTGAAATAATCACTTACACTGATGAAATTGTTATGTAGTTTTATTACAGGTATTCTTTCACTAATACAACCCTCCCTTAATAGTGTGGAAGTATTACAAGAGCATGAGATACATTGATTAAAAAAACAAAACATAAGGATAGTTATAAACAAAACAGAGCCTGTCTCAATTATGTGGAAGATTAATCTGCATGGTTATTTTTCTCCCAAAGTGTCCTCAGCCTCCTATATGTGACTGTGAGAAAGGAGAAAGAGGTCTTCCTGGCCCTGCTGTAAGTACCGTTTTTTCCCACTTCTCTTGTTCTGGAGCTTACATTCTATGTTCAACATGGGTCACTTTCAACAGTGGCACTTTATTAATTGGTGACACCTGGGTGATGAAATGTGCATTAAGAGAAGACAGGCTCGTGATTCGGTCAGACAATCACAGATATCTGCATGTCGCTGGGCAGGTACATAAATTCTGTTGGCATACCGGAAACAGTTGCTTCCCAAAACTCAGTCGGAGAGTTCCAGATGCGCAAGCATTTGGTTAAGCAACAGTTGTGAGCTGGACCAAGGAAGATTTATTGCATTTATATCTTGCCTTTTCTCCGGAGAGCATGAGCTGAGACGTATGGGACTCTTCCTTCATTTAATTCCAAGAACAAAAATCACCAGTGAGTTTCATCAAATAACAACCACAGTACACAGTCACACCTTCAAATAATATATAATTGTATAATTGTTAAAAGAAATATTTTAAAGGCAAATTCATTGATTGTTTTACCAAAATTACTAAATTTGTGAGATGCAGGCAACTGTATGTTGATGTACGAGTTAATCTCTAGATTAGAGATCCTAGCTTGCACGGAATAGCATGAGCATGTTTAGAGGAAAACTGGGGTTTGGCTGCACTTGAAGCATACAAGCCAAAATGTGCTGAAACTGATCAATACCCCCTTTACCTTTATCAGGGCATACTGCACATGGCAGAGGTGTGAATAAGTCTGGTTAGTTAGACTACACCTTCTCTGTATTACTACAAAGCAACATGTCAGAGCTTTAACTGACCCAAATCCATGATGGGTAGCAGAGGTTAATATTACCGGCTCATCTGGTAATAACTATGGCATATAGAAGATTGTAACTTGGAATATAAGATGAATAATGTACAGAGCATGAATGGAATGAAACAAAAATGAAAGAAAAAAATCTAAATATGTTGGGTGTTTGTGAAATTAAAAGGAAAGGAATGATGTAATAGAATTAATTATATAGAATTGTATAGAAGTAGGCAGGGCCGCCACAAGCAGGTCTGGGAGATGTGCACTGCACAAAAGCATCATGACACAAGGGGTGCCAAACAATGGGAATGGTAGGGGAAGAATCCCATTCAGTTGCTGCTCTGCACATCTGCACATGCACTGTAGAAGAAAGGAGAGAACGAAGCGCCGGGAAGCCACAACTGCCACAGGACGTGACTTGATGCTCTGGTGGAAAAAATATTTTTGCACAAAGTGCCTTACAGGTCAGTGGTGGTCCTGGAAGTAGGAATCTACTTATGCCATATTCTCAATGAATGTGATCCATGGGGGAAAAATGTCTGGTGACGTGAATGGGTGGGTAGGAGCACAGCTGGGCTGGGGGTTACTGTGACACAGCAATAGCGAGTCCAGGTGGAGGGGTGAGCACTGCAGAGTGTGCAGGTGGGTGCCGCTGCCCTGTGCAAGCATGGCCAGCTGGGGGGTGCTATGGAGTGGAGTGTGGGGTGCTGCATAGCAGGCCTCCTCAGGTGAAAAAGCAGTGGGAGTGGGAGTGACTTATGGGAGTGACTTGCAACCTTCCCTGCCACCTTCCCCATTGACATTGCTTGTGGGAAGCCAGCTGTGAAGGTTGCAAATGGTGATCATGTGACTACGGGACACTGTAATCATCATAAATGTGAACCAGTTGCCAAGTGCCCAAATTGCAATCACATGACCACAGGGATGCTGCAACAGCTGGAACTTCGAAGACTGGTCATAAGTACCACTTGTTCAGTACTGTCATAACTTCAAACAGTCACTGAATGAGTGGTCATTAACCGGGGACTACCTATATTCAGAATTCAAAAAGTGGAATGGAGTAAGTGCTATAAATATTAGAATCAAAGAAAAAATGATGAAAACATTGTCATAAAAGTTGTAAGAAGGTGGCAAAACAGTAAGGCTGCAGGTGTAGCTGGTGTAATTGAAGAAATGTTAAAATATGAATCTGGCTTAATTTGCATATGACTCATTTAACGTGTGAAAACTACAACTGTGCCTGACCATTGGAAAAATCAGCTCCCTGTGGTCCCAAAAAGAAATATATTCTTCCAGCCCACAAGAGAGAGGGAAAGAACACTCACTGCCTCCTTGGATGGCCATTTTGATGACAGCTTCACCAGCTGCCTTGCACAGACAGAGCAATAAGTCCCTCAGAAATGGTGGCAGCATGGCCTCTGGCTCCTACGCAAAGAAGGTTGCCAACCCTTGCCCTGTACAAAGGGAAATGTAATGTCAGCCCTACAAGGTAGACCAGATCAAGAAACAAATGTAGGCCTAAAATTACTCTTATTAGAACAGCTGTAGTAACAGAATCTTGCAAGTCTGAATGTGCTTCCTCTCCTACCTCTTTTATCTTCATGTGAATTATGGGGGTGACTGCTTTAGGCATTATCGTAAATCTCTATCATAGCTTAAGCCATATTTATTTGTTTGTTGCCCTGTAACAGATCTTTCCTGTCTGTCACACCATCCTCTCTAATCTCTACATGTAGCAAGAGTGAATGCAAAAGCTACGGGGGGCTTAATTTATTAAATATATTGGGAGGAATTCTGACCAAAAGGGTACGATAAATACCGTGCAGCCAGACAGGCAGACGGGTCCAGACCCAATGTAAGCTGTTTAGTAGGTTTGGATTATGGAATGCTTTGTCCAAATATGGAGTTGAAACCATTCTGAATTCAATAAGCACGTTATATGATGGAAGTAAAGCATGCATGAGAATAAATGGAATGCATAGTAAATGGTTCGTTGCTGAGCGGGGAATACGTCAAGTTGCCATTGGTTACATTTTTCAAAATGATATATACAGTCCACTTCCCTTAACCTCTCAGAGTAGGGAAATACAGATGTTACATTACATCATGTCCCAATGGATGAGGCTCTACACAACTTCCACCCTCCCTCTTGGGGGGGGGGAGGAATTTCTCTGTTTTTACTCAGTATATTTTCTGTTTGGTTTTTTCAGTTAGATAAACCACCAGGAGGCAGTACAAGACTAGTTTTATCCATACTGGGATTTGTCAGAGGTACATAGCCAGATCTTATTCTACAGGGTTCAAACCCTCTGCCAGAAAGTGAACTCATGGACTACTGCCCTTCAGATGACTCTAAACAGCGCCTCAGCTTGCTACCCAGGTCCTGGTGCTCAGCAGTGTTGCTGGAAGGGATACCTAGAATCTGTCACAATGGTATGAAAGCGATATATTCCATTCGGATAGATTCTATACTGTATATATCCCTTCTTGCAACGTCAGTAACAGCCACAACTTTTAATGACAAAACTCAAGTAGTGCTTTAAGCCTCGGGTTCCGACAAAACTTCCTTGAATTTCATTCCTTTTTTTCTTAGTCATCTCCTCATTTTCTTGGGGGCAAGAAGTTAAAGCTGTCGAAGTATAACACCTAGGAAGTTGGACAGTAAAAAATTCCATTAACATTCCACTTTTACATCTTTTGCTTCCAGGGTAAAAAAGGTCGCCCTGGGGATGATGGAGCTCCTGGTGCAAAGGGAGGAAAGGTGCTGTGACATTTGAAATGTGCTTAAAAGATCATTCCTTAAAAATCAGTCATTTAGAATGTTAGCTGGTTGAAATAAAGGGATCTTCCATCACTACATGGTAGAACTTAGAAGTTAAAAAAGTATAAAGCATACATTACTGAATATGAGCGATGTTTTGTTAAGAAGGTAGAACTAGACTGGACCAGAAGATTTCAGCCAACTCAGGGCTGTTCACTAAGTTGTTCTTAGAATATTCTTAGCACACTTAGAATGTTCACTACGTTGTGACAGCAGCAGGTTGTAGAGGAAGAATATTAAAATATCCTGTTGCTTCTAGGGGGAGCCAGGCCTAAATGGAATTCCAGGAAGAGATGGGACAGAGGTAAAAAACAGTATTTTCTGCCATGAATCTATTTGCTTTGAGGGAAACATCTAGATACTTTAAAACCGTGTGCCATCACACCGTGATAATCACAATTTGCATTCACACAAAGCAGAAGTAGGCAGCAGTCTTTTTCCTATCCAGAGCTGCACTCGCTCAGGGAGAAACATCTGGACTGTGTGATAAATGGGGACGAGAGCCAGAAGGAGTGGGGCTACCCACTTCTCTTTGTCTAACGATGTCCCCCTTTCCCTTGCTCTCATTTTCTTTCTCTTTGTGACATTCTCCGATCTCTGCCTAAGCAACAGGCTGCAGGGAGGAAGCAGAATCTCACAATACTATTGATCTAATCCCTTTGGATCACATATCATTAGGCTAAGGTAGGGCTACCATATCAGGACTTCAAAACGCCAGATGACCACTAGCCATCAGCAAAGAGTTAGAATTCTCTGTGAGTCTTGGCTGCCATCTAGCAATGACCAGATTTTTGCAACCCGGATCTGGTAGCCTCAGGCTGTGGGCTGCATGGGGCTCACTACTATAGAGGAAAAAAATGTGAGATCCAGTAAAAAAACAAACAAACTCAGCAATGTGTGAAGTACTGCTGCTCCCACATCATTGGCCTCACTCATAAAATGTTCAACACATGATTCCAGTTCATGTCTGCCATCTGGACTGGACCACACAGCAACTGCAGCCTTAATTCCAAGCCACAGTAGCTACCTAGCCTATCCTGGGATACTGGAAATGGCACTAGCATAGTGCTGACTGGATTTTTGTAGTGTCAGCCTTAGAGTGTTTTTTCATACCACTGACAGAAATTGCAACAATACCCTCTCTTTTATTCCATTCAGGAGCTTAGATATTGCTTTGTAAAAATGTGTGAGACAAAAATGGAGAATGACGCATTCGTTCTCCCTCTGCACAATTTTTCAGTGGTTTTTCTGGGGGCCTGATGCTAGAGAATCAGAGCCACTGTGCATTGCACTGCCACCTTGCCCAAGGCACTGGGTTCAGGCCATCCGATAGAAGTCAAGTAACTGAGCAGAGCCAAACAAGGGATCTTAGTTCCCATTCCTCATTCCAGGACAGATAGGCTGCACATTTCAAATTAATAAAAACCCTTCCCTAGTGCCAATCCTAAACTTTTTGGCTAGGAAGTGCCTGTACTAATTTAGTTGAAATGTATTTCACTTCTTTCTGTTAGGGGAAATCTGGATACAAAGGAGAAAAGGTATGGATTTCTCACCTTCTCAGTTCCTCTCTTTGTTGTATGCCAATGACAGGTGAGCTACTGAATTTAAAGACAAAGAATGAAATATTTATTGATTAATGAACTGCGTATCCCACATTTTCCTTTTTGTAAAATCTTAAATATATTTCAAAAAGAAAATATAATGGGAATGGAAATCTTGCACTGAAGGCAAGACCAAAGTTGTTGCTTGCTATTGTCTTAAAGCAGAGATAATATTAATGGCACTTTTTAAATCTCAGGGTGAAAGAGGTGAATGTGGAACACCAGGCATAAAAGGAGACCGAGTAAGTAACTCTCTTATAGTTAACTGGAGAGAGGGGGGAGATGGTAATTTAAGGGCTTGGAGAGATGATAAGAAACTATAATCTACCTAGAGCTGATGTAGATATATCCTGATCCTAAAATAAACTCTGGACAGCTGCCACCAATCAGCGTGAACAGTATTAGCCTGGCTAGACCTATGCTCTGAGCTGGTCAAAGGTAGCTTCCTAATTTCTTCTCTTCTCCTGTAGGGTCCAGAAGGCCCAGGTGGTCCAAGAGGTCCCCGAGGTCTCCAGGTAACAGAGAATAGAAAGTCTGCTTTAAGACCGTGTGGCCTGCCACCCTTCTCTGTCTCTCCAGATTTACTCCGAAAAATGTTGACTGTTACGGGTATCAACTTAAGACTGAACTCACACATCTCATTAAGCCATACAATGCTCAGCAATGTCATGTGTGGGCCAGGCTATTATGACTTATCCAACAAACTATGGTTAAGACAAATTACTTGGCACAATGTATGAACTCAGCTATCTTATTTATTTATTTGCTTACTTATTTCTTCATTCATTCACATTGTATGGCCACCCATCACATTTTCCATGCATTCTTGGAGCATACTAACAAGTAACAATATACACATTTTCCTACATGTATCTCCATATGGGGGGAATTATGTGTGAAAAGATCTTCATTTACTGGAACTCAGCAAATAGTTTCACATGGCATATTTAAGGTGTGACTTTTTTTTTAATATT
Source organism: Python bivittatus (assembly GCF_059951505.1). Classification (NCBI taxonomy): domain Eukaryota; kingdom Metazoa; phylum Chordata; class Lepidosauria; order Squamata; family Pythonidae; genus Python; species Python bivittatus. The sequence goes on from NW_028277075.1 coordinate 106,428,236, forward strand.
TGGTTAGTGAGTGACATTTATTTTGCCTTCTTTCTCATGTTTATGCATTTTTGGAGTTCTGTCATCTACAAACTGGTAATTTTAATTAGGCAAAATCACCACATCCTTTTTAAAAAAATGTCAAAGAAAACTAAGAGTCTTTAAAAGACACCTTCTTTTAAAACCTACTGAGTTAATGTGGCTGAGGCAATAAAAACCAAGACAGGATTCTCCAATGGACTGAAAAAGATTTCTTTGTGTGGCTGAACTTTTAATAATATCTATTATACATGCAGCAATACAAAGGATTAGGATTAAGGTTCATTTCTGGATCAGAGATTATAACTGAGAGAAGGTATAAGAATAAGAAATATATAGGATAGGATACAGGTATGAGAGCTATGATACAAAAGGTAATGTTATCTGAAGAACATCAAGTTTATTTCATCCAATTCTTTCCTGAAGAACAAATATCTTTTGTGGGTGACATTAGAAAATCACCTTGTAATATGAAATTTATTTCATCCCCACTAATCAACTACATTCTGATGATAAGATAATGAAAAATAAACAAATTGTGCAGTAACAAACTTCACTATAAAATTACTAGTCTTCGGGTTACAACGGCAACTGGGATAGTGATTGCCGTCATAACCCCAAGATGCACGGGTTGTTAAGCAGGAAGAGATGGGAGTCCAGGTAAGGATTGTGGGGGTGCTGCAGGGGTGCCATCAGGAGGTGGGGAGGCCAGGGGAGGGTCTGGAAGGGCCTGGGAGGGTCAGCACAGGCCATTTGCAAGTTGCAGGAGGCTGGGGAAGCCTGGTGCAGACTGCTTGTGAGTCACAGGAGACCAAGGGAGAGCCTGGGAGGGCTACCAGAGGCTGTGTGTGGGTGGAGGGGTGCTGCGGATGGGGAAAAAAGTGGGAGCAACTTACCGTAGCAACTTGTGACCTTCCCTGCTGGCTTCCCCGTTGAGCTTGCTTGTGGGAAGGTCGCAAATGGCGATCATGTGACTGCAGCTCCCTGTGGCGTCATAATTACGAGCCAGGCACATGAGCTTTGAGGACTGGTTGTATGTCCATTTTTTCAGTGCCGCTGTAACTTTGAATGGTCACTGAATGAATGGACATAAGCCAAGGACTACCTATACAATGCAGTTGTGTGATTCTCCCCCAAATCTTTCTCCTCTCCCAGCTTAAACAAACAGTCCTTAAATTTATTACGGTAGATATCAAGATTTGAAGGATTTATTCCATCTAAGTCCTCTCAAGCCTTTGGAAGTCAGCAATATAGAAATAGCATTATTGTAATAATATATAAGTAAAACTGGCCAGAAAGAGAAGTGACCGGGGGAAGGGGCTAAAGGCTACACAGTCCCTCTTCCACCCAGTGGCTTCTTGTGGACTTTTTTTCTCCCACCATCAGTGGGAAATGCTTTTTCAAATATAGCTATCCCAGGAAACTTGCCCACCTATTTCAGAACATCCATCCAAACCGTTAGCAGCAACCCAATCACTAAAGGAAGGTAACCCTGGTGATACCAACACTGTTCTGTTGTTGGCCTTGTTTAAGCTATTCTCAGGGCTACACTAATTCTTTATGAATTTACAGACTGGCTGAGACAGAAATTAACATTGCAGATACTTCTGTGGGAGTGTAACCAATCTTTGGATATATAGACAAATGACCTAACTACTCGACTATTACCGTCTACTGCAATCAGTTGATCATATCCTTGTTTATCTATCATCTTCCCCTGAAGGCTTTGAAGATTTTTATCACGGCTTCATATTTTAACAGGGTCCCCAAGGAGTGCCTGGAGATCAAGGACCTGAAGGAGTGCAAGGATCAAAGGCAAGCATCTTAACCATCATTTCTTGATTTTCAGTATCATACAACATCTCACCTACATTTGTAACTTCTGCAGGCATATGATTGATTCATTGCGCTTGGATTAAAACTCTCCTAGAAGAAGAGAAAAACCAAGAACAACTCAAAAGCTCCTTGATTTTAAATTAATTTTAAAACTTTAGAACTGAGACTTTAAAATGGACAGTGCAGTTCAAACCTGCAGAGAACATGTCTGCTGTTTAAAACATCCTGTGAATGTTTTCCCAGTTGGCATTTTCAGAGGTCACCACTTACTCTCTCTGTGTACATTATTGAAATATAATGAGAAATATGTTTTAAATCTGTTCTTAAATATTTAGGCTAGTATCTAAAGAGGTATGTGATCAGAAATGTTACGTTTAACTCTAGCAAAAAGTCCTACTTTTAGTTATAATATGTTTAAGTGTTAGACGTTATGAGTTATTTATTATTACTTAGTTATTTTTCACTGATAGTATCATTACATCATTTGTGTCCTTTTACATCATTTGTGTAATTTCTGTCGTTTGTGTGATGTGCTCTCCAGTTTAATGGCCAATCAAGAATAACAGGCACTCCCTTCCCCAACTAGTCCACTAAATGGAGGTTTTACTTTATTAATGACAATACAGTACTGTTCTCTTTCTTCTGCTATTAATTCTAGCTATCATAGCTAACCTGAAAAAAAAAGTTCCTACAAAGCCACAGCATGGATTCATCAAAAAGCAAGAATCAGCTCTTTTGTTGTTGCTTGCAAGTAAAGTAGAAGATCAAGCTGCAGAAACAGAACTTCCACAAAGTTCCGTATCGTCAAAATCCCCTCTAAGACACTTCAGCTCATTTGAAATGTTGGTACGGCTTTAAGCCTCAGGGAACTATGAAAACACAGCTCATAAATAACATCTTGTTGAGACTTTGTATGACATATGAATTTCTTCTTTAAAGTACAAGAAAGCTATTTGGCTCCCAGGCATCTCTCCACACCATGATGCTCTGTATGCATAGTAAGAAGTGGATTCACATGACTGCCTTCTTCCACTTTGCTATGATTTTTGACTCCCTTGTAAAATACAGTATTCATGGTAACAGCACATGCCTGCCTTCTGAATTACATTAATAATTTTCCTATTTTATGTATAAATGTTATGATTATACAGTTCTTGCAAAGTTCGTGTCTTTATTTCCCTATTATTTTATTGATACAGGTATACAGGTGGTCCTCACTTAATGACCACTCATTCACTGACTGTTCAAACTTGCGACAGCACTGAATGAGTGGTACTTACAATGGGTCCTCAGAATTCCATCTGTTGCAACATCCCCACAATCCCATGATTGCCATTTGCAACCTTCTTTGCCACTTCCAACAAGCAAAGTCAAAGGGGAAGCTGGCAGGAGGTCGCAAATGGCGATCATGTGACATCCTTGCTTAACAACCTGTGGTGATTCACTTAATGACGGCAACCAGGTATGCTGGAATTGCTGCTGCTAAGCAGCACAGTCACATGACGTTGCTCTTTACAGCCATGTTGCTTAGCGATGGCAATTCCAGTCCCGATTGTCATTGTTAACCAAGGACTACCTGTATATCAAATTTTCTTCCAAAACACTGTGCATGGTAAAAAAACACTGCACAAAAATAATATTTCAGATCCAGAAATACATTAAGATGTTCTTTTTGCACATGCACATTTTTAACATCTCTGGGGGAGATGGGTGGCACATAAGTTTAATAATAAATAAATAAACTTATATAAAAAGAGCCAAAGATGCTGATGAATTTTGCAGTCAAATGCCAATTCCTGAATTAGTTTTAGAAATTAGTCTAATTAAGCTGAAATTTGGGAGGAGCTGCAACATAGGGCACAGCAAAGTTGATTTAATTTTGGCCCATGCCATTTCTCTAAAAGCCATTCCATCCTATTTCAACATCAATCTATGATTTTGAAAAATAATGAAAATTAATATTTTGTGCATGTTCTAAAATATTTGATTTTGTATGGATTTTGTCTATCATATTTTGATTGTATACACGTGTCTATCATATAATATGCATACACGTTCACCTAAAATATGTTTATGCTCTCGAACTGTAGTACAACATTTAGAAAACTGAAAATCAAATGATAATTGTAATTTTTGATAAGTTTCTACTTTCTGTTCCATCTTCCCAAGTTTATATGTTTTCCGTTCTTGTAATATCTTTTCCCCCATTGCTAACTCTCACCACTCCATTCCAGACAATAATTATAATTAATTGAAGCATGATGATTTATCTTACAATCATTTCCTTGGAAAAGGAAAAAGAGGTAGCTTGCCTTCCTTAAAATCTTATCAACATATTTAAAGCTATTATTTTCTTTTACCTTTTTAAGGGTGAAAGAGGCCTCCCTGGGCCTGCTGGATTGACTGGAGAAACGGGAGTCGGATTGCCTGGCCCAAAGGTAAAAAATGTCAATCAATCCTAGATCCTGTTGTGCAAAGGAACAAAAAGGAGCAGCAGTTGAAATAACAGAGGTTATTAATAATAATAAAAAGTTCAACAAGTATAAATTATGTCTTTGTATTACTTGAAAAGTCTTTTGGAGACTTCAAATACATTCAGACTATCTATCTATCTATCTATCTATCTATCTATCTATCTATCTATCTATCTATCAAACATTGAACAGTTTCTAACTGTGAATAATTTATTTTAATAATCATTATGGATTATTATTTTATCAGTAGTAACATTTGATTTGCATGCATGAAGTTACTGATCCAGGGATAAGATTTGTTTCAGTTCCTTCCCACACTCCCAAGGAGATTATGGCAAAAATAATTTTATATCTGTCTAATAAACTGTATTTTGTTAAATTCAAACATAAAATTTCTGTTTTGAAGGGAGACATTGGTTTGACAGGAAGACCAGGCCCTCCTGGTCCACCAGGAGTTGGAGAACCAGGGTTACCGGTATGTACTGAACCTCAAGAAATTTCCTGAAGGGAAGTGTTAGAAGGAATATTGGTTGCTTTTCTGAAAATAAGGTGCAAAGCTCAGATCTGATGTAAAAGGAGGGACATAGATGAGTGTTTTCTATTCATCTGTATCAGTGGTTTTCAAACTTTGCAAGTTTAAGAAGTGTGGACTTCAACTCTCAGAATTCTTAAAGTTGCCAAGTTTGAAAAATACAGATTATCTGAAAGTTCCAATCCGACTAATACTTATCTTTCTCAATTCTTTTCCTAATAAAGGATAAGAAGGATTCTTTCATCAAAAAACATTGGTTTACAATTTTAGAATGTTAGAGATTTTACACAAAGGGGGCATTTTCTAATGTACAACATTATATGCAAATATAACATTGGAATTTAGAATGATTTTTTTGTATTAGAAAATGGAACTTGATAGATCCTAAGATATACTGACAATTGTCAGAATTTTCTGTCCTTTTGCATTGTCCATCCAAAAAGGTAGAGAAATGTCAATATGTACTGTAATTTTTTCATTGATTGATTGATAGAGTATGTGCCATCAAGCTGCTGTTGACTCTTAGTGACCACATAGACGGATTTTTTCCATGACCTAACCTGGCCTTTCAGGTCTTCCAACAGTGCAGTCATGACTAGTGAATCCATCCACCTTGCTGCCAATCATCTTCTTCTCTTTCCTTCCACCTTTCCCAGCATTAGAGCCTTTTCCAGAGAGCTAGATCTTCACATAATGTATCCAAAGAAGGATAATTTGAACCTGGTCATTTATGCCTTGAGTGAGAACATTGGGTTGATTTGTTCAATGATCCATTTTATTATTATCACTAATATATATGGGGGAGTATGAGAAACAGATGCACTCAAATGCATGTACATATACTCATACAAAATAATACTATTACCACAAAATTATACTGTTGCCATCCGTAGTAAACCAGCAAGGATGACAGAGAACGTTACTCCCATAATGCATTTGTCAGGCAATGTTGAATGTGATCAAGGAGGATACTTTCAGTTTGTATAGGGCAATAGCATAGCCAAAAAGACCTGGCCTCACTCCATGTGAATGGCTACCATATGCCACTCTTGTGTCATCATAATCCTTTGCAGTCGTTCTAGGGAATGCATATTAGAGCTCTTCAACAAACATTGAGGTGGAGAGATTTCCCATGAACAGTGCAAACTACCTTAATGTTTTCTGCAGAGAACTTCAAGCACTTTCTCACTTTTGTGTGATCTCATAAGACTCCATTATTAAAGTTGAGTTCATTTTTCATTATATTGCAGGATTTTTACTGGCTGATCCACACAGGGTCACATTGTTAAGACTTTCATTGGGTGCGGTCATGAAAAAAAAAGGAATTACCACAGTTTGATATATCTTGTTATTGCTGTAGTTCATAGTTAAGCAAGTTTTCTATTTATTGTGAATTCATGAAAACTATCTTGATGGTTGTAATCTGGGGCAGGTTGAAACTAGACTCCAGACTACAGAAATGAATAAAAACCACACTTTGGTTCATCTGCTATTGATTTTCACAGTTTTCTGAGTTGCTTTTCAAAAATATTTTACAGGGATCTCAAGGACCCCAAGGTATTCAGGGAGAACGAGGACCAGAAGGAGAAGGGCTTCCAGGGCCAAAGGTGCAGCTCTGTTTTTTTCCTTAATGTTGTGGCATTTAAATAAGTATCCTTCAATTTTAAAAAACAATTAAGCCATTGGCATTTCTACATCTGTATGTATGCAAAGAAATAAGTTCTATGTAGTCATGTCCTGCAGCTCACAAAGGGTACAGAGGTTTCCATCAATGCAAGGAGGCATTTGATTTTTGCAAATTCCTTTTTCCTCTGGCAGCCATCCATGCATTTACAACTCCCCACCCCCTTAATCTCTGGTTGATTTGGGGAACAGGACCCAGCTAGAAAAAGAAGGTAGGAACTGGGGAGACAATTTATTTAGCATAAAAAGCAATACCAATAATACATTTATTGACACTTCTGGATTGTCACTATTTTTCATACTCACTTCCACTAAGAAATTTGCATTAATAAGCAGAATATATTCCTGTTTCACCAGCTGGGTGTTTTAGTCATGAGGCCTATCACAAACCTTTGTATCTTTAACATCAAATGTTTCAAATCAAACTGATAATGATGATTTGGAAACAGGATATCACCAATGATTGTCAGATTACTTCCTTCTATGCTTCTGTTGGAAATTGCATAATCTAATACAAGTCTGTATGCCACAAAAAGAGTTGAGTGTGTTGTCTGCATTATGTTTTATTTTCTTCATCTGATATTTCATTTACATCAAAAGATACTGCCAGGGATTGTGTAACTTCTCAAGATCCATTTTAGGATAATATCTTTACTAGGAAGACTCAAAGATTTATCAAGCTTTTGATTTGCAATAATTCCATATTGGGGGAAAATATCTAAATGAAAGGCAGGGAGAGACTGTGAGTGATGTTATGCTGTAAACTCAATTACAGGGTTAAATGAAACATGAGAGTAGTCTGTAGATATGAACATTGTTTTAGCAGATGCAGAAGTGGCATTAAGCTGCTCCAAAAACTCTCTAAAAACTGCCCCAAAAACCTCTCCCAAAGTTTGGTGAGAAGAAGAAACACAAAATTGTTAGTCCTATATGGAAAAATAGACTTCCAATTTGGGCATGGAGTCAGCAGCAACACAGTTCACATGAGCTCCTGAGTTTTTAAGTTTTATATCTTATCTCCACTTTTGGACTATATTTTTCAGTGTTAATTATCTATAAAATTCTTACCATGTACTGCAAAGTGGGAAAGAAGAGCATAAAGAAACAGAAATTCTGTCTGAATAAATATACTATAGAATCAGCATAGCTGAAGGTCACAGCTGGCATTACACAAATGGGTTTTAATACAGTACTCCCCTTTAGAAGTTTTAACTGAATGCTGATACAGACAGAAGGCCTGTGAAGTTGCCAAGTAACCTGGTCACTTTATTAGCCAGAAATAATGCCCCCACCACCAAAATTGCCACTCTAGACAGAGCCCATAATTTAATAGGTTTATCTCTATGTACAGCTTCTGAAAATACAATACTGTGTAAAAAAATTAATGTAGCTGTTTAAGTAAAGCTTTTGTCCAATCTGTAGTTGAAATATACCAATTCCTTTGGTTGTTAAACCAGAAATTAACTCCTTCCCAAAATGGTACTGAATCAAACTGAAAATGGTTGAAGGATCCTTACTGATGCTTTTATCTTAATTCTGCAGAATTTGTTTCAGCCCTGCTACCATTTTGTTTTGACACTGAACATATGCTGGGGGTGGAGAGGAAGCTTGATTACAATTCCCTTACAAGTCTTTATAAAGTTTCCCTTATTAAATCTTCATTACATTTCTTAAAGGGGCTCCATTTTGGTTGTAATCCATAGCATTTTTATGCAGATTTATTTTAGATTTTGACATGAATGCAATCTGAGACTTTCCTAGCTTATATACCTTATCCTGCTGTCTAGAAGAATTCTCCATCAAGCAGACTTGGATGATCTTAGAAATGGCAACAGACTTTGGTCAGGGATAAAACTGACTTGTTTGGTCAGGGATAAAATAATAAGTATCTTTTAAAAAGACTGGAAACCTTTTATGGACTTTTTGCTGAAAATTGTTGTTGTTGTTGTTGTTCAGTCATTAAGTCATGTCCGACTCTTCATGACCCCGTGAACCATATCGCGCCGGGCCTTCCTGTCCTTCACTGCCTCCCTGAAAATATTTTGCTGAAAATAGAGAAAAGTAAAATGATGGTTTACAGATCTGATGACTGAAAAAGGACTAAACAAGGGGCTGAAGGCATTTTTGTAAGATTAAGGAGGGAGGTTGGATAATAACTTTGTTAATTTCTGTTGCAAAGAAGGTTTGAAGTCATTTATTTTTCTTACTTTTGTACTCTTAGTTATTCTTCTGTTTTCTATTTTTCCGTTTTTTCTTTTTGTTTCCTGCACTTTTTTTTTCTTATCTGTTTCTTATTCTTTCTCTCTTTTTTTTCTTTTAGATTTGTCTTTTATTGTTTGAAAAAAAACCTTTAATAAAGTTATATAAAGAAAGAAAAGAAATGGCAATAGAGACACTCAGACTTTTGGCCTTAGGGGATTTCAGCATTTCTTGCTGAGGGAATCTTAGCAGGTGCTGCTCAGGATTTCATGGGCTCCGTGGCTTCCCTGGTTTCACTCCAGCTGTGTTGATACCTCCCATGAGGTGGTTATACCCTTGTCTGAGAATGCAGGGTCTACGGGCTGTAAGAGAACAGTAAGATATGTCATTACTGCTTCTGAGGACTGGACTTTGTGATTTGGGAGATAAACCTTTTTCCTCTTAAGAAACAAATTTGCAGTCTTCCAAGTCCCACCATGGATATGTTTGCCTGCCTGCCTGCCTGCCTGCCTGCCTGCCTGCCTGCCTGCCTGCCTGCCTGCTTGCCTGCTTGCTTTCTTTCTTTCTTTCTTTCTTTCTTTCTTTCTTTCTTTCTTTCTTTCTTTCTTTCTTTCTTTCTTTCTTTCTTTCTTTCTTTTTTTCTTTCTTTCTTTCTATCTTTCTTTCTACTAGGGAGGGACCTGACTGAGACATTTACTCAAACTAGTTTCCTGGAATGGGCTCAAGACTTGCTTGTCTGATTGTTGCCTTGGTAGTGGCTCTTCCTTCTGTCCTTCAAGGCCATTCCCTCTTCCCTCTACACCTGCCTCCTTTCCTCTGGTTACTGGCCACTGCTTCCCATGGCCATTTTGGCTTAGGTTGCAGGAGTGAACAACTGCAGGAGAAATTCTATGATGATATAAATTCCTTTTTTAAGAAACCGCTGATCTTTTTCATCACTTGCCAAATTGAAGAGAGGTTTTTCTTGGCCACATATTTTCATCCACACTTAAGACCATTCCCACAGAGAGAATAATGCTTCTGTTTTGGAATGAGTCTTGCAACCTGCAAAGGAATCCAGGGGTAAATTCAGGGATTCATCCTCAATTGAAATCCACTTCCTCCACTTGCAGCCAGATATCCACCCCATACACATGACATCCAGGTTGTCACGGGGAAAAACTGTGGGTTTTGTTGGAATGAAAGGCATTCTGCAAGTAGTAAAAGCATGGTATTTGTGGGGAGGAAAAGGAGGGGAAAGAAAGGTACCAAGGCTTGTGACACTGAGCTCTGGAACTGCTGAATGCCAGGAAGAGAAGGGAGGGTGATGGCCTTTGAAATCCTATATACACCTTCAAGCAAATGTAGCTACTTGTTCCTGTCCCCTGATAGGCTGATTAAACAGATAGATAATATTCAGAGTGGTGGCATCTGAGGAGTCTGGGATTATAGTCTGGGATTCAGGCATGGCAACAAGGAGGGAAGAAAAACTCACTGACACTTAGAGCATCCTGGCAGGGAGTGGGAACAGGTTGGCTTCTCTTCACCTTCCTAGTTCCCCAGAAATCAGTTGCTGGTACGTCACTCAGCTCAGAGGAAATCCGGCCTGCCCCCATCCATCCTGGGCCTCATTCCACTCCACTCTCTTGGCTGCACTGTGGTTTGGGCTACTTTTCAATGTAGGTTTCCCACTCTTTCCCAAGGGTGATAAATTAGCATTTTAAAATAGTTGTAAAAACAGGGGTGCTGGAAACACGGCAATGGTTGCAAGGTGAAATCACTTTTTAACTACCACCACCCCAACAGTCTGCTTTTTATTCTTTTAAATACTAGTGTAGACTTTTAAATGCTAGTTTAGTGCTCTTTCAGCTATTCTGAAATAACACTAGCTGGGCTCCCTCTGAATGCACCTAAGAAAACATAGTTTGCAAAACCAGAACACGTTTTGACAGATGGCTAAACTCTCTGAATTAGCTATCTGTCAATACTTGCCTCCTCCCACAGCCTTAGTGCCATTTTTGTTAGCAAGAGAGATTAGGGGATCTTTTCTTGCCAGCTAGTGACATTTGGGAGAAAGGAAATGAAGTCAGGAGAATCTACCAGTTACTTTCCTTAACCTGTTCAGTATGAAATCTCTAAGAACAGCATCACTCACCAACCTTGTTACTCAAGCAGATTAGAACTTGGCTGTCAGGGTGGCACAATTTATGTCAATATACATTTCTGCTGACTCAGGGAGTAGAGAAATACATGTTAATGTGACTACCTGGATGTACTCATAATTTTATCTTTTACATCTGATGTGGATGTTTTTATTGTACTTTTACAATCACCCAAAGCCATTAAGGGAACTGGTGGCATATAAATCTTACAAACCTACAAACATATAAGAACTTATGGTCCATTCTTCCCTGCATTTTTTTTCTCACACTGACACAGTGTTAGCACACAGAGGAATCTCCAGAAATATTACAGAGTTCCTCCTCCCCCACTGCCTTGTCATGGATGAACTCACAGAATGACAGGCCAGAAATGGAAATGACTCAGTCCCCATCCATGCATTCAAAGAACTTGAGTTCTCTGCATTCCTTGATCAAGTTGGAGCAGCGAGTCAGAGGCAGATATGAGAAGTGCATACAGGGAGTCCCCAGCTTAAGAACACCCAGTTTACAGATGACCCCTAGTTAAGAATGGAGCCTATTGTAGCAAAATGCACAATGGTTTGAATTCATTATACAATACTACTTATACAGTATTATACAATAATACTGTTCTGGCTTACATACAAATCTGACTTAAGGACAGACCTTGGGAATGGAACTCATTCTTAAACTGGGGACTATCTGTATAGGTCTCCTAGTTGGGTGTAATGCCAAGAGCATGCTTGTTTGGTGTTGTTCAGAAGATAGGGTAACAAACAATTAGTTTAAATCTCAACGAAACATCAGGAAGATTTTCATATTGGTAAGAACTATGTAACAATGGGAGAGACTGACTCAGGGGGTGGTAGAGTCTCCTTCATTGAAGTATTTAAACAGAGGCTAGATTACCATCTTTCAGGGATGCTCTAGTAATGGATTCCTACACTGGGCAGATGATTGGAATAGATTATTTCCAAAGTCCCTTCCAACCCTTACACACTATAATTCATTGATTATGCTTTATGTCAGGGATATACAACTTTTGCAGAACAAAAGCATCACTTAGGGCTACACTCCCTGAAGAGTCCACTTTGTTGAATACACAGACAACAGCAGCAGGATCTTTATGTGTGGCTTAGATAGATGACTTTCAGGGGATCTCTTGATTCATCCTCTTCCTTTTCCTGGGAACAGGGAGAATTGCAGCACAGCAGCCCCCTTCCTTGAGCAAAGTTATATTGTTCTACCCTTAGGTTTCTTCTGTCCTATTTCTTCCATTAGTTTGCTGACTCTCTTAGGTCTGCATGAAAAATGTGGGCCCATTTTCCTATATATTTCTTCCACTGTACGCCTTCTCCTTGTGTTCTTAATATTTCAAATTGTATTTCTACAAGACCAGGAGTTAGTCCATTCGGACAAGATAAAATTCTGCATGTCTAGCTATCTGTTTATCCGTTATCTGGAAGAACATCGAGACCTGGCTCTGCCAACTAGCATGGGGATCCAATGGAGGTTCGCAGCACTGGGGATGGCTGGTGGCTTGCAGATGCTCTCTCCGTCTTTGAACTTTGTATATTGTTGTAAAGATTTTTATCGCTTTCTTTTTACTTGTATGCTACTTAGAGTCACTTATATAGTGAGATGGGCAGTGTATAAATTTGATTCATAAATAAATGATCACACTTGATAATTACCATATGACTTTGTTTTCTCCATATAGGGAGACCGTGGCTTTGATGGTCCAAAAGGACCTCGGGGCCAACCAGGCATTGGCATAAAGGGTGAAAAGGTAAGTAGTAAATATGCCAAAGGATTGACTCCATCCAAATAAACTTGAATACCCTGACTGATACTAGGCTCAAAAGGTGTAATGAAGCAAAATAAAGAGCTTGTTTGTTTCAGTGAATGTTGGACAGGACTATAGTGAACAGATAGATTTATCTCCAATAAATCTATTTTAGCATCTTCCTCTAGTAAAGGGTAAATCAAAATGAGACACCTTTGTTTCTGTAGGAAAGTTAAGTTTTAGAAGAAAAGAAGAAAAGAAAAATTGCACATGCTCCTTTCAGCTGCTGAGATAGCATGTCTATTAGCTCTGTGTTAATTGCATTCTTAGAAAATATAGTACTGCTCATCTGCACTGAGATCCTAATAAAATATAGTACAGCTTATCTGTACTGATACTTTGCAAACTGCTTGCAATAAATATTTCAATTACTTGTAGGATATCTCAAGTCTCTGTCTATATTAGTAATTAACCAAACTCTATTTATCAGGGTGAAATAGGTCCACCTGGTTTGCCTGGGCCTATCGGATTACCTGGAGTTGGGATTCAAGGCGAGAAAGTAAGTTGGGTATAAGCAGAGGTTTTAAAAACTATTTATATGATTATTGTAATGAATTCTATTAATTTCTACAAGATTAATATTATAACTTATTTTCTAGGGGGTAGAAGGCCCAAAAGGACCACTAGGACCAAGAGGGCCACCTGGGCAGGGGCTACCTGGAGCAAAGGTGCGTAAGTTCAACCCTAGCAGAACTGTCTTGGCTAGATTTTTTAGATCAAATATTGTTTTAGAAAGACTAAGCTTCCTTTTCACGTTTTGAAAGAGCCCATCCATTTCCAGTTTTAAATTTCTGTAATTTTTTTAAAAATTATTATTTATTTATTAGACTGCTATCCCAACTTTCCGGTCTAAAAGAGCACTCAAGGCAGTCAGAAGGAAAAGAAATGAAATGCAAAAACAAACTTTGGTGCCTTTTCTAAAGTCAGGAAGAGTAGGAACCCATCCCAATTTCACTAGGAACATGTGTGGTTTGGGAGGGAAATGGAAGAATGGCCTGCCCTGAGCCTTCTGGGTAAGCCTTCCTCTGAGGATGGGAGGCTCCAGAATCTGATAACCTGGGCCCATGGAGTTGAATAGTGGCAGAGACCCTTTGCTTAGTGCTGAGGGAATTAGCATCTGACTTTGCTAAGTCGCCAGGAATGCAGGCATCTAACACTATTGCAAAACTTGTTATTTAAGGGTGATCAGGGTTTACCAGGAGAAACTGGAGCTCCAGGAGAACGAGGCCTTGGAGAACCTGGTGCAAAGGTACAATAGTTCTTAAAACACCAAGCATTTAAAATGTTGATAATGTATGTCAGGAATAAGTATCACCAATATGCTGATGGTACTAAATTATACATCTCTGCCCCTGGCCACCCAAGGGATGCTATTGAGATTCTTTCCCAGTGCCTTGTGAGGGTCTAGACAGGGAGGAACTGGGTCTGATTCAAGATTGAGTAACTGTGGGTTTTAGATCTTGGAGAGCTTGCATTGTTAAGTTTGGATGAGGTACCACTCCCCCAGTCAGACTTGGTGTGCAATCCGGATGTCCTCCTGGACCTGTGGCTCCTGCTTGGCCAAAAGGGCTTTGCATAAATCCATCTCGTGTACTGGTTGTGTCTGTTCCTGGATCAGATGAGTCTGCTCATAGTTACTCATGCCTTAGTCACTTCCCATTTGGACCATTCCAATGTGCTGTACATGGGGCTGCCCTTGAAGAACTTTTGGAAACTGAGACTGGATCAGAAAGAGACAACATGATTGGTCTTGGGTACATCATGGTATGCACACATAACACCACTGCCATGTGAGCTGCATTGGCTTCCAGGAGCACAATTCAAGTCTGATTATCATCTACAAAGCCCTACCTCAGTGTTGTCCAAACGTGGCCACTTTAAGATGAGTGGACTTCAACTCCCAGAATTCCCCAGCCAGCATGGTTGGCTGGGGAATTCTGGGAGTTGAAGTCCACTCATCTTAAAGTGGCCACGTTTGGACAACACTGTCCTACCTGGTGTAGGGCCAAGAAACTTGAGGGACCACTCAATTCTTGTGATTTCTGTGCTTCCCACCAGATCCAGAAGAGGAGCATGTTCCAAGTCCCTTCTCTGAAACAATATCATCTTGTGGGAATTAGGAAGTGTGCCTTTTCAGCTGTAGCCACTGTCTGTGGAACACCCTCCCTCCCTGAGGTTCAGCCAACCCTAATTCTGTTGGATTTTTGGAAGGCCATAAAAATCTGGCTTTTGCTTCAGGCTTTAGAGTCAGGATGTTAGTGGAGTCTGGTTTGTGTTTTCGCTATGTGCTGATGGAAGTGATTATTTTTACCTGGCATCTTTTATTGTTTTTTTCTCTTGTTTTTATATTTGTGTTTCTATTTTTATGCTTATTAGCCACCCAGAGTTATTTAATTAGATTATTACATAGTTATCTAATATAGATTTGAATCGTAAGTAAGTACAGTAAATAAACCTTCAATTGCATTATATATCTGAACAGAAACTGCATACAATTTAGAAATCCAGTGTGTTTATAAATACAGATATCTGTCCCAATCCAAAAATATGCACACTTGGCAGCAGATGGTCTGCACAGCACTGTGCTCCTATATCTAAGAAAAGAGGCTTTCAGTTCAGGAGGCTCACTCTGTGAGATAATGGAGGAAGCCCTCTCTTCACCCATCTTCAGTGGACAAGGAAGAGCAATGTGGCTGGGCTCTCCCTATCTTCTTTCTTGGGGCTACAATTGGGTCTGTCAGAAGAAACGGATGGGGCTCATTTCCTATTCAGTGCTTCATTTACTGTTTGCAATCCAAAGTTAAGAGATGGCATGAGAATCCTAGATGCTGAAACTTTAGGGTTTGCTTCAGTTGTGTTTTTGGCTAGGTGGCATTGGGAACTGAAAAGCAGCCGTGAAAGAAGAGAGGGAGATTTTGATAGGGAACAAAAAGCAATGGAAGTGGCAAAACATTGCATTTTAGCTACAATGTCTTGTTAGCTTAAAAAAAAGTTTAAGAAACTGATCAATTCAGAAGCACCATTTATGAAGCCACATTTCAGTGCTCTTAGTCTTCAATGTACAAAATGAAAATGTATACAGGTAGTCCTCAACTTATGATGGCAATTGGGACTGGAATTTCCGTCACTAAGCAATGCAGTCATAAAATGTGACTGCATCACTTAGCAACGACAATCCATGCAGTCTCAGTTGCCGCTATGAATCAAACTTCCTGCTGGCTTCCCACAACAAGTCAGTGGGGCAGCCAGCAGGAAGTTACAAATCCCAGGTGGCTCGCAAGCAGGCAGGCAGACAGGTCAGTGGCTGCTGCTGATTGTGGGAGGGTGTGCAGGGGTGCACAAGTGGCTGGCACAGCACTAGCACAGAGGAGCTAGAGAAGGATGCGAGGGTGGGGGAAATTTACCTCAGTGACTTGTGATCTTCCCTGCCAGCTTCTCCACTGACTTTCTGGGGACACCAGCAGGGAAGGTCACAAAAGGCAATCACGTGATCGCGGGGTGCTGCAACCAGTCGTAAGTGCAAGCTGGTTGCCAAGCACCCAGATGACCATCATGTGACTACAGGGGTGCTGGGACGGCCAGAACTCCAAAGACTGGTCATAACCACCATTCATTCAGCACCATCATAACTTCGAACAGTTGCTAAACAAATGGTCATAAGCCAGGGACTATCTGTAATCTGGTATGT
This sequence comes from Python bivittatus, assembly GCF_059951505.1. Classification (NCBI taxonomy): domain Eukaryota; kingdom Metazoa; phylum Chordata; class Lepidosauria; order Squamata; family Pythonidae; genus Python; species Python bivittatus. Next base: position 106,444,632 of record NW_028277075.1, read on the forward strand.
GCATTTCCTAACCTGCCTGCTTTTCAGTCCCATATTAAATAAAATCCAGGATGTCCTCTTCCTTCTACCAACTTTTCCCTTTCTCCCTTACCCCAGGGGGAGCCAGGTACTTCAGGCTTGGCAGGCTTACCTGGCCTTCCAGGAGAAGATGGTGCACCAGGACAAAAGGTCTGCTTGCCTGCTTTAAACTCCTCTACTTCTAAAATAGGCAGAAAGTGCCATCTTATAGACTTTTTTCAGGAGTAAGTTGCCCTCCCATAAGAAACAAAACAAAGTATAATTTATAAAATAATGCATTCATGATTGTTTTAATCAAGACAAGTACTAATGCAATATATTTGCTTTGTTGAAGCTGACTTCAATGGGATTATACGTAGCAGGGCTGTGCAGCTCTCTGATTTATCCACCTGGATTTGAGGCCAAAAAGGTGTCTGAGAGTATGCAAGGGCATTTAGGCAGTATTTGCCTGCAACTCTTTCAAACAGCTACATCTTTCTCTCAATCCATTGGGGTAGACTGAATCAGGAAACAGACTCTGCAAGAATGCTGGAAATCTACTTTATTGATGCAAGTTATAGTAACAGAATCTTGAAAGCCTGATGGTTTCCCCTTCCTTCCCTGCTATATCCCAGGGAGTTAAGGCAGAGTCAATTTGAGTTTCTTTCTAATGTTTTCTTCATTTCCTTGGCTCAAAACATGTTTTCGTAACTGTCATCACATAGTTTCTCCAAGGTTATCTCTGGCTCACCACACTTTTCTGGAATTAGGCAGGTGCCCTCTGCAGCTGAACTGCAACTATACCACAAAGGAGAAAACACATGTGCTACATGTGTGTGCCCCTACATACACTGAAGAACACGTTTGTCTTTAAATTGTTCCTCTTATGTCTTCCTGATGAAAATGGGTTCAAATAAATAGGTAACATAGTTGTTCATTCTAACCACCATGATGCCAAAATGACTAAGTGTGTGTTGCAACATCACCATACCAGCTCCACCCTTTTGTACTAGCTTTGCGGTGTTGCCCACAAACATGTAAGTGGCAGACTTTGCATTGCAATGCATGTTTCCTCCTTTGCCCTTTCCTTGCCTCCCCTACGCTAAATAAGTCAACATATAGAATAAATAATACAGATCTCTATGTCATATCACTGACTATACCATATATAAGATTTATTGCTTGCATCATCTTGTCATAATTCTTGCAGTTTGTATGGAAGGTTAAGCGATACAACTCAAAGATTGCAGGGGTGGGCTAAATTTGCGCTCCTTTTTAGAGAACTCTTAGCCAATGTTATCAGTCAAAAGACACTGTTAGCTAATCCATCTTTTTTTTCATATGGCAAGAAATAATTGGAATAAATGGTGGGGAGACACAGGAAGGTTGCAAATAGAAGATGATATATGGGCTCCATAGAACTCTGTAAACAAGACGTGGTGATTGCACAATAAAACGTGCTTGTCTAAAAGCACTGTGAGATTGCGCATAAGTGCCTTTTCTTGAAGACATATAGTGAGATGGGTCTTCCATATTCGTAGAGACATAGTCTCTTAATACCTACACTACACCAGAATATTTAATATTCATAATACTATGTTGTATTACAGGGAGAACCAGGTTTACCTGGCCCACGTGGTCCAGAGGGTGCTCCTGGAATTGGAATACAGGGTGAAAAGGCAAGGAATTATATGTTCATTGTTTCTGTAATTTTCATGCCAAAATAAATATAAGAATTTTCTATTATTAGAGGTATGAAACACTTCTTAGAAAATGGATTTCACTAAGCATCTCTGTATTCAGAAATTCAGTGTCAGATGTTGAGAACTTCCCTTCTTCTCTTCATTTCCCTCCCTAGCCCAGATTTGCTGTGGAAATGCCTCCAGTCCTTTAGAGCAGATGTTAAAGGTGCATTGTGAAGTGAGAAGGAATTGTCTACTTCTAGTTGTACTGACAGAAGCAAAATGTCTATCTGTATATCCTGATACATACTGAACTTTCCAATTCCCCTTGCGTTTGCAACAATCTCTCTGTTTACTTTCTTCAAGAAAGTTAAAGCGTGTGTTGTCTGAACACCTTCTAAAACTTTTTCTAGGGTGATCAAGGTCAAAGAGGAGTACGGGGTTTATCAGGACCAACTGGAGTACCTGGACCTGCAGGGGCTAAAGTATCATTTTATTTTTGTTCTTATTACCATATCTGGTCTTGCACCAAACTTTGTGGCTGAGGGTTCACTGGATATGTTCAAACTAGCCATGATGTATGCCACATAGCTTGTCCTCACATTGTTTGTTTGTTTGTTTATTTAATTGACTTATATAATATAGCTGCCAATCTCATGTGTATGAGGCTAGGCGATTTACAATAAGAATAATCAGCATCAGAATGAACTCTACCTACACTGGAAGTCCCTGCCACCATGCTGGTCCTGATTTGGTTTGCAAAATGAATAACCTACTTCATAGCAGCCTTGACCAATTTAATACATTAACTTAGGATAATGAGAATTTCAGTCTTAACACATTTGGAGGAAGCTGGATTTAGGAAGTCTTCATTAAGGATCTCAGCATAAAAGACAGAGAAACTTATTTGCAATTAGTAATAGATCTACTTTATTTTTAATTCCCATAAAGTATGATAATATAGGGAATATATCTGCATTTTCTTCAGATCTAAAATGGGAGATTATTTTTAAAACATTGAAAAACACTTTAAAATTGCCATCATCTATATACGATCACAGAATTCAACTTTTCTTTGAGTAAAAAGAAAACACCGGGGGGTGGGGGGAAAGGAGGTTTACCCCAGAAATCAAGCCATTCATTTATAGCTTGAAATCTAAGTGTACTAAATACACTAAGTAATATTCCTTTGAAAACCTGGTTTTCTTTCCTATGGCAGGGTGAACCTGGTTCACCAGGACGACTGGGAATGCCAGGACTTCCAGGACGTGCCATTATAGGACCCAAGGTAACAACTGTATTTCTTTAATTTGACAATATCCAGTGCACCAGCATGGACATTTACTAACCATTCTAACGAACAAGAGATGGCCAGCTGGGAATATGCAGGGCTCTTCTGTTCAACCCTTCCTGTAGTTTTTGTTGTAAAACAGGGACAGGGAACAAATCCACTGGCTGGATCCAGTTTCCTACTTTCCTGGCAGATTAGATAGTGTCAGAAATGCTCTTGCTCTCTAGGCAGCCAATTCAACCAAAAGTAATTTTTCCAAGGAAGATTCTTACAGTATCTTCTTTAACAGGATTTATTGAGACGAAAGGGATAGGGTTGCTAGAATTTCAGCAGCTGAACAATTTCCAGCTTAGAACCAAGTTATCATTCACTATATTAGGCTAGAGACATCTTCAGTTTATTTCTAAGAGCTTTCTTATGAACTAGCAAGGAGGTGATTCTGTTACAACATCATCTCCTGAGTCCTTATCAGTCTGTTAAGGGCTCACCTCAGCATAAGCCGTATCCACTGCATCATCCACTTCTTCCTGCAGGAGGAGAAGTGAAGGCAACCCTTGTGTTGCCTCCTGCACTGAGAAAAGCACTCGGTGTAGGACAAAGCAGAAAGACCTAGAGCAGTTTATCTAGTATCCATTTTGTTCAAAGGAGAAAGGAACATGCAGGTGGAACCGGCAGGAGCCAGTTTGCATTTTCCTTTATGAGGGAAAGCATTTGGTGACCAATAACAGCAGGTCATGATGGAGAAAGTTCCTGGGAACAGGCCTCCCTTGAGATCCTATTGCCAGATGAGCCAGCCTGTGAGCCAGATCAGGCCTATATGAGGTCCTGATAATGACTTGTCTTGTTTTTCCTGATGTGGGTGGAGATATCCAATGTGGCATCCTGGTTCAGATGTTCTAGTCCAAGTGGGGAGACTGATTTTGAGCCAATAATTTTCTCTCAGCCCAACCTACTTATAGGGTTATTATTGTGGGGAAAATAGGAGGAAGGAGTACTATGTATGCTGCCTTGAACTCTTGTTACAAAAGGTTTGTTATAAATCCGATAGATGGATAGATGGATAGATGGATGGATGGATGGATGGATGGATGGATGGATGGATGGATGGATGGATAGATAGATAGATAGATAGATAGATAGATAGATAGATAGACAGACAGACAGACAGACAGACAGACAGACAGACAGACAGACGAAACCAAAAAAATCATGGTTTTCTTGTATACTTGTAATTGAAGGGTGATATAGGATTACCTGGACCACCTGGACCACTTGGAGAGCAAGGGATAGGAATTCCAGGGGCTAAGGTAACAACCACATTGGTAAATCAGCTTCTTTAAAGGAAAAGTATGTTGTATAGCGTAACAGATGTCTATAATAAAATGTAAATATGTCTTTCTTTGCAAAAAGGGTGACCGTGGGCACCCAGGACCTCCTGGTCCATTTGGCCCAAAAGGAGATGGATATCCAGGCCCACCTGTAAGTAGTCAAAGTTTGGACAATTATTTTGTGATAGCCATTCAAGGCTTCCCTTTAAAGTGTGGAGAATTTCAACTGCTGGCCTATTCAGACATTAGTTTCTCCAGCTTCACTCCTCTGAGTTCAGGAATGATTTACTTTTGTATGTCATCATCCTGCCTCTTTCTCCTTCTCCTTCTCCTTCCCCCCCCCCCCCACTTCAGTACAACAAAACTGGAGATCACACTCTTATTTGAAAATATAAAATAAGACTTCTTGAACTCTGGAGCAAGAAGAAAATCACTCATCTTCACTACATGAACCATGGGAATTCCCACGCAGACAAAGTCTGTGTAAGATCAATTAACAAATGTTTAATCTGTGATATTTAAATGGAACATGTTCAAGACATTCTATCATAACCTGATAAAATATTTTGGGTTCTGTTACTTAGAAAGAGAATGTTGAACAATGAATCATTGTAAAAAAGAAAAGGGACTGTGTGCAATTCAGAGCAATTAACAGTTAAATCTGTTTACTTCCCAATGTCAGGGTCTTCCTGGTCTTCCTGGAGCTCCTGGAGAGCAAGGCCCTGATGGGATTGGATTACCTGGACCAAAGGTACACAGTTGACTCTATATAGTGTGTTTGTATGTGTGTAAGATAAATAAATTAGATAGACAGACAGATTGATTGATCGATCGATTGATTGATTGATTGCTAGATAGAGTACACACACATATATAATTTTTTCCCCTCAAGCTGATTGTAATATGAACTTCCAAAAATCATAACTGATTTATTGTGTGGCAATTGTACAGTTGTCCTTTTTCATTTATGGAGGGCCACATAAGCAAACGTGTATTACTGGTAAAATTCTTAGTTATTAAATGCTATCTTCCTTTCCCTGAAAGGATGGAATGCCGGGTTGTGACATGAGTCCCAGGTTACCTCATACGTCCATAGAAAAACAATAGTACAAACCCCCTGATATACTGTAAGCCAGTAACTAACAATAGAGGTCATTCTGTAGTCTGGGGTGGGAGTGGGGAGGGGCAAACTATTCCCCTGACTTTGATGAACTAAAACTGGCAGCAGGCCTCACCATCCACTCTGGGAAATGAAGTTCAGCTGTAGGAGAGCTGTAGGTTCACCCCACAGTAAAGAAGTCTGTGGACAGAAAAAGCAAATTAGTATAGCAATGGATACAATTGTATTGAAAGTATTTTGTTCCAAGAACTGAGGTATGTGCAGAATCGCCCCTTCTTAGCAGGGATTCTTTTGACGGGTTCGTGTACCGTCCTGACCCATAGGCATGTGTGTGTGTGAGTATATGAATGCTGCATATATACATTAGCCAAAGTGTTTAAGCACAGTTGGCTGAAAATGCTACAGTGGCCTGATTCACCCTGTATCATAAAAACATAAATAATAATTTACAAGTTATAGTAGCTAGCTTCACATATCACTCTAGGGCCAAAATGATACAAACCATGCTGTGGCTTAGCATAATGCACAAACTCAGCCATAGATTAGAAACATGCATCTTCTTTGTCGTGCTTTCAAGTGTGACATATCCAAGACAGCCTTCATCTGCTCTGAGAAAAGTCCGTGAATTGTATCTCACAAGTAAATTCCTATGATGAATAAACTGCATGTTAGTAGTGAGCTAACATGGAAATTAATATTTAATTATTTTCCTTCAGAATGCATCTATCCTGACTCCCAAACTCACTACAATTCATTGGAGATATTTTAATGTATTTGGCATAATGTGATTTGTTTTTTTAATAATATGTGATTTTAAGTGCATTAATCTTCATCTTTTATTATCCACTTTATCAAGTGCCAATCACAAGCTTCAAATAATTTACACACAGAGTGACTACCTAAGTTTTTGGGAAGACAACCATTAAAGTACAATTTGACCATCTAACTCATTTTCACTGAAATTCCCCTGGCAGTGAATCTGGACTTTCTGTTCCCTGTGGAATCATGGTAGCTTGCCTTGCTAGCGCTGGTTACCCTAAAATAAATGCAAAATTCTGGAGGCTCTCCATAGAAATTATATTTTCTCCATGTTGCTGCAAGAACAAAAAGCCCAGCTGCAATCAATAGTGATTTTTTTTCTACAGATTTTAAAAATGAAACATTGGTTTCAAAACACACAGACATACACACCTCAGCAAACCAGAAAGCTGTCTAACTAAAATGGACAGTAAACTGGAGCAGATTTTGAATTCTGTACATTCTTAATTTTCCTGTCTTTTTATTTGCACAAGAAACCTGTAAGATAAGTCAGGCTGTGCTAATGTGATTAGCTTAAAGTCTCTCAGCAAGATTCATGTTTAATTTTGGCCTTGAACTAGGTTTCTCCAAGTCTATGTGTATGATTTAAATTTAAAATTTACACAATGCTGGTTTCCCCAAGTCTTAGTCCAAAATTCTAACAAACCTTTCTTTTCCATGGGGATCACAGAGAATGATAATTTAATGACTATTTATTGTTGCTGTAACTGCTGTTGTTGTTATTGCAATAATAATAACAACAATAATAGCCATTGTGAAATGTTTACAAATATACATTTTTAGGGTGATCCAGGTATGAGAGGACCAGCTGGTCTTCCAGGTCCACCAGGAGAAGGCCTTCCAGGACCAAAAGTAAGTCACAATAAGGATTCAAACTGGATCATCATGTCTCAAAAATAATGATTATCTTCTCTATTTGTACACAGTTAGTTTACTATTCATATTAATTTAAGATGAACTAATGCTCATACTAACTAACAGGTATTTTGTGAATGAAAAGAAAAAGGAAAATGAAAGTTTAGCAAAATGCAGTTTAAATAATAATAAAGATATATTGAAACAAAACTATAAAAGTTTATGATTCTTGTTGCAGGACTCATTTTCCTACTAAAAGGAAATTTCATAGTGTTACTTTTAGACAATTTCACAAACCATAGTTTGCTCCCTGGGGGAGGGAGGGGTGGGAAGTATTTTGAAGTAAGATATAAAGAATGAAGTAGAGAAGTATCAGGTTTTTGCAACTCCCCAACTTCTTCGCTAAGATCCAAATCATTCAGCTTAGTTGGTTTCATGGAGTCATCAGTTGTTGGAACAAGCCAATCATTTTGCTGTGACTGGGATGAGATTGTCCTCTTGCCTTAGAAATCTTCCTTGGGCTACCTGCTACTGGGCCAGGGGTAGCAAGCATGAATGCCACTATAACAAATAATAATCATAGACATAAATCATTTTTTAAAAATTACAGGTCTAAGTGAATAGTTCGCAAACTACTTCCTGTGTTTACTAGTTGGAATGATCTAGAATAAAAAGGTAAAAACTTCCATTTCTGGTGGCTTCATGGATATGCCCATGTTGTATTCTAGGCAGCCATATAAAGGTGGTATTGTATGTTATTCTCATCTTCTTGGATGTTTCTTGGACTTCCCAGTATAGTCTACTCTTTACACAATATGACTTACTTCTGAGTAGATAAACATAGAACTGTCCTATAAGACAACTATATTTATTTGGAAAGAACCAGCCCTAAGAAATAAAATCAAGAGATACTTCTAACATAGCTACAGTTAAATTGTAAGTTACACTGATTGCAAACAGTGGTATTTCGAGGAGCTTCATGGTTCTTATACAGATTTTAAGACAGCAACAACATGGAACATGGTGGCATTTATGATATCTTTATTTCTAAGACAGCTATGCTTTTTCTTCATCAGGGAAATATTGGACGACAAGGGCCTCCTGGTGCTTTGGGCCCACCTGGTGAAGGTATCCAAGGACCAAAGGTATCAAGATTTCTTGTATTCAACACTCAGACATAATGAAGAGGGAAAAACAGACTTCACAAACTGGAAGAAATAGAAAGATATATTTTTCTTTATATATTAAAAGGTCCACAGAATAATACATCCAGTTCTGTCTGAGGTGAAAATCTTAGTAAAGTAAATCAATTACAGTTTCATTTACATCATCTTTAGTATTTGTATTGTCAGGGGAAAAACCACGTTAAACACGGGAGGCAGACACACCATAAAACAAGTTACTTCAGAGTTCTAAAAGCTTTATTAAATGCTAGTTCAATAAGCAAGTAAAGTTCAACCAATAACATACAAGGTACGTACTTAGATTCACATTGCAATGCGATGACCAACTTGACCAAGCTGTCAGGTAGACAGCTTGACCAAGGGGCGTCGTTTACTTGGATGCCATCCTTTTTATCCCTTTAAGCCGCAAACCACAATTATGATTCTGAGATCATTCCCAGAACAAATTTCAGCACGTCCCGATGCCCTGTCCCTGGCACTTCTGTTCTCATCAACAAATCTGCAATTTCCTTCATTTTGCAAGTTCCTCTTACTTCTAGTCATTGCCATACAGGTCACATTTCAGTTATCTTGGCTTTATTAAATGCAATCAAAACTAACATTAAAACATATAGAAGGCTACTAAAATTTTCCTCTCACAGTATATTATAAAATCAAGGACCCTCATATAACAGAAGAACATATGAAGAATTAAGCCAGTACAGATTGGAATATATTTTGAGAAATGTATCAATGAATGGTTATGTATGTAAGAGCAGCCTGAATTTTTGAAAAATCTATTTTTTATTTATACTTTCAATCAAATATAGAAAATAAGATTGTATTTAATATACAATAAAATTGTCAACAGTTCTGGCAATTAATTATAATTAGGGTGAACAAGGAATTCAAGGAATGCCAGGACCACGTGGGCCTCCTGGAGAAGGACTCCTTGGACCAAAGGTATGGACTATAAATCTACAGAAATATCCAGTGTAACTCTGTGGAGATACAGACTTTGTGCTATCAGGGGGCAATTTGGGCACTTCATGCTCGCAAGTGGCTTCTCTCTGCCAAAGAGGACCTTCCAAGAGATGTAGCAATGCCTGAAGCCCTGGTGGAGGAAGACAAAAAGTGAATCTAAGTGAGCGTGGGTAAAAGCTCATGTTTGAGCCTACACCATTTGACCTTATTGTACCAGCAGATTATCATCTGGCAGCATTGTTCAGAGTGGATGATTCCCTGATGGGGAACAATGGACAGGAAAAAAGCCCCGTGGGTCATTGTGATCATTTTGCACATTTGGCCAATATAGTCACATTTGCCAAAGTTTTGATTCTTCATAGACTGAATCTGAAGTTCTTTTGGCCTGTGCGGTTTGATGAAGTAGATAGGGTACTCTCCATATGGGCTTTGCCACCAATGGCTTTGCTCCATGTTCCTCATGGCTCATTTGGGCTCCTGGATGGGTGATTGGTGGGTCTGATATATGTTCAAGTTATAATTGTGCACCCCTTCCTGAAGAAGCCCTCCCTAGACCTGGCCATATTAGGCAACTATTGCTTGTGTCCAATCTTTCCTTTTTAAGAAGATTTTTAAGAAGGTGGTGGGGTTTCAGTTACAGAATGCTCAAAGGGAAACAGATTATTTGCACTCCTTTCAGTCAGAATTTGTCAGCCTTCCAGGTAGACCAGACTGGAAACATGACAAGATGAGCTAATTCTACTTTATTCTAAGGCTAAATTAACAGAATCTTGCAAGTCTGAAAGTACAAATCTGTCTCTTTTTACAGCCTTATAACTTAGGGTGGTTCCTTTCTAAGTTTCTTTCTCTTCCCATTATTCAGCTACGGGCTCCTCCCCCTTTTATCTGATCATTCCTTAGGCAGCATCTCTTCCCCTCACCTCTCAGGGTCATTCCCAAATACCATTACAGAATTCAAGCCTAAACATGGGACAGAAATAGTATTGATCACTCTGTTGGATGGCTTTCATTGGGACTTGGCTAGGGAAAGTATACCTCTCCTGGTACTTTTGGACATTTCACTTGTATTTAATACAGTTGAGCATGCTATCCTCTAGGACCGCCTGTGAGGGTTGGAAGCTAGGGACACTATTTTGAAGTGGTTCCTCTGATTTTAACTGTGGATGAGGTGACATTTCCCATGAAGGAGCAAGTCTGCAACTTGCGGGTCCTCCTGTAGACACTGCTGCTGAGTGGAAAGATGGAGAAGATGGCCAGGGTGGGCTTTGCCCAGCTTAAGCTTTTGTACCAGTTGTGGCCCTGCCTGGAGTGGAAGGACATGGCAACAGTGACTCATGCCCTCATCAATGCATGTCTGGACTACTGCTATATGCTTTGCATGGGGACTTTGAAGACTACTTGGAAACTGCAGTTGGCACAAAATGCAACCATTAGTGAGAGCTACTACAGGTACATAACATTGATGCTGTAGGCCCTGCATTGATTTCCAAAAGGTTTCTAGGTGTATGTCTGCCCTGGTGGATAGTCAGGCAGAAAATACTCAGAGTCATTTGTGAGGCGGCCCTCTCCTATTTCTTCTCTCCCAGAATATTATCAACTACAGGTAGTCCTCAAGTTACGACGGCAATTGGGACCAGAATTTCTGTCACTAAGTGATGCAGTCATAAAGTGCAACATCTCGTGACTGCATCATTTAGTAATGGCAATCCCTGCAGCCACTGTTGCTGTCGTTAAGCAAGGATCATGGATCCTTAAGTGAGCACCTTCTTGCAACTTCCTGCCAGCTTCCAACAACCAAAGTCAGCGGGGAAGCCGGCAGGAAGTTGCAAGTCCCAGGCGGCTTGCAAGCAGGCCGGGAAGCAGGTAAGTGGTTGCTGCCAGAGGGGAGAGGGACTGAGGGGGTGCATGAGTGATGGGGGAGGCATGATGTGAGCGTGGCAGGGCTTGGGGTAGCTGCTGCTGGGTGGAAGAGGGTGCACAAGTGGCCAGGGAAGTGCAGTGCAAGCACAATGAGGCTCCAGGAGGGTGCACGGGTGGGGGAGACTTACCCAAGCAACTTGTGACCTTCCTGGCCAGCTTCCCCATTGACTTTGCTTATGGGAAGCTGGCCGGGAAGGTCACAAATCACAATCATGTGACCACAAGGGTGCTGGAATGGCAGGAACTTTGAGGACCGGTCATAACCACCACTCATTCAGCAGTGTCATAACTTTCAACAGTTGCTGAACAAGTGGTCATTACCACTACCTTGTAATCTCTTTTTCCCTTTTTTGGGGCAGATGGGTTCACTTCCAAGCTGCTTAGTATTGCAGCTGCCTGCCTTTTTTATTTTCTAATAATGCTGTGGGACCTGGCAGCATTATCCTCAATCAAGAGGATGCTTGAGGTTGATATTTTGCCATTTAAATTACTTTTTTTTAAGATGAGGTGAGCACCAAATGAAATGTTTGGTGTTATATTAGCAATCATGGGCATTAGCAATCCTTGGCTTACAATTTCCCCTTCTAAATGTAAAAGTATTTATTGCCACACCTACTATTGGTGAGTGGGGGAAAATTCCCAGGAAAATATTTATTACATGGGTAGGACAGTTTAGGAACTTAAATTCTATCTTTATGAGTTCAGTGGTCAAGTAAATAAATGGGCCAGGTCCATCAAATTATGAATTTATTATTTTTTCTTTGGAGAATTGTTACAAGTATTTAGAAAGTACTATAATAATTTCCTTACAAAGCATTCTTGACAACAATATTACCTAGTTTTTCTATTTGTTCAAATAAAAATGATTACATTTAAATAAGATGCTTTACAGATGTTGTATAACTAATTCCAAGGGTGATCGTGGAAATGCAGGGGAAAGAGGAAGAAAAGGCGAAAAAGGCAATATGGGAGACCCTGGGGCAGCCGGAGAACCTGTAAGTATCTAAACCTTGTCCATCAGATGCTACAAAGCATGTTGCTAAAACTCTGCATGTATATATAGTACATCTAAGTATTAGCATTAGTTTCAAGCAAATAATTTAAATATTACAGAATAGACACTGACCTTTCTTTAAGGGACCAGGACAATTGTTAAGGAGAATAATCTGAGTAGATTAACTTTCTGGTTGATAGTTCAGTCTGGAAAAGTTGGGGTGAACTGTCTGTGATTAATATAGTAACAGAATTCAAAACTGGAAAGGCAATTCTGAATTCATAATATTTAAAATAAAATTATAACAGAGAGTTGTGGGTTTCCAAAACTTTCATCCTATGACAGTATATACTGCCAGACTGCATTTTGCAGTCACTGGATTGCTTCCACCAAAAACACTGGAATTACTTTCTTTAGGAGCATATGCCATAATAGGGAGGTTCTAGATTTGACACGTAAGAACAAGCAATGGGAGAATCCTTTTCATCAGTCAAGTATCTGACAAGAATTTCTTCCGCTGTCTAGGTTGGAGACATGGCAAAGGTCTCAGATGTGTCACAAGCATAGGCTTTGGCCCTCACTCTTCCTAGTCCCAATCTACCCTCTGTTTCTTGACCTTGGAAGGGACCTGCTGCAGATGGGGAACAAAGTCACCCTACTGTATCTCCAACCTTAAAGAGTGGGAGCAAGTGATCCTGTTTCCATAGGACAGTGTATCAGGGCCCTGTGATTACATTTGCACTGATTTAGACTGCTTTTTATATCATCAAACCTTAATGATGAATTAAAAATAATAATAATAAAATGTATTGCCTTTTCAGGGTAGAACTGGACCGAAGGGAGTCCAAGGTCTAACAGTAAGCAATCTTTTTCATAAACAGGTTTAGTTACATTATGTTGTTCTCAATCCATATGTCCCTAATAACTGTTATGAAAGTGTGGGAAATGAAGTATTAATTGATCAAGTATATATAAAATGGATACCAATGCAAGATATCTAAATTGTTTAGAAAATGTATCTGTAATTTCCTGGCAAGTGGAAGAAAAGGAGCACAGAGGATATCCCTCTGCCATTTAAATACTGTCTCACTGATTTATTCCATGGGTTCTGAACAACTTACAAGTTTTTCTAAAACTTAACATTTTTGTCTGTAAGGGTTCACGTAATAAAAATCTAAGAAAATCAAATTATTTCAGGAGTAAGAAGGACCAAATAAAGTAAAAAATACACTGTAAATGTTTCTTTTTTTCCTTCCTTCCTTCCTTCTTTCCTTCCTTTCTGTACAGCTAGTAGCCCCTCAAAACTCCAAACAGTGTGTATGTGTGTGTATGTATTTGTGTGTGTGTGTGTGTGTGTGTGCATGTGTGCGTGCGCACATATACACATGCACACACATGCACAGACTCAAACAAACAGACATGGGCATGTATGCCAAAGTAAAGTGTTGCAGAATTGGCTAGAACACATGTTTCCTGGAGCTTTGTTTTAGGTGTGATGGTATTGGTTATGCTGGAGCTCTTCCTTGCAGATAAATGAAGTTTCACTGTGCTCCACTCTCTGATTTAGGGAAAGGGATATTAGTTGCTTGGATTACTTTGTTTTCAGCATCCATTACCAGTGCTCTGCCTGGAAATGAATGAAAAATTGTGTAATTGCCATTATGCATATACATCAATTTGTTCACAAATTACAAATTTCAGCAGCTGGCAGCTTGTAGCCAACCCTTGCTGATCTCCAGACCTAAACAAGGTCAGATCTGGTTAGCATAAGAATGGGGGATCTCTAGAAAGTCTCAGGAGGACTGTAGGCCTGTCCAAAAAAATATCTGGAAGAAGGGAATGGCAAATCAGTTTGATATTGTTGCTGTCAGAACTTCATCCTGGGCATGGCAAGAAATCTCTCTCTAGGAACACAAACACAGACTCATGAGCTTAGCCACAGAAGATTTAAGAACAAGGTTCAGACAGGTAAGTTGCGTTTATTGCAGAGGCAAAAGAAGCTTTTAGAACCATGATCAGCTACAGGTAGTTCTCGCTTAACAGCCACTTGTTTAGTGACTGTTTGAAGTTACAATGGGGCTAAGAAAAGTGGCTTATGACGAGTGCTCAAAGTTATGACTGTCACAGTGCCCCTGCGATCATGTGATCATGATATGGACACGTGGCAACCAGCTCTCACTTACGACAGGTGCAGCATCCCAGGGTCATGTCACCACCATTTGCAACCTTCCCAGCCAGCTTCCAGCAAGCAAAATCAATGAGGAACCACATGATTCACTGAATAGCCACTGCAAAAAAGGTCATAAAATCAGGTCTGGTCATGTGATGGTTCACTTAACAACCACATCACTTAGCAATCTAAATTCTGGTCTCAATTGTGGTCATTAAGCAAGGACTATCTGTATTTCAGAACTTTGGAAGTCAGTCATATTTGTATGTCAGTTCCCAGGGTTTAAACTCTGGATGTCTTTCTCCTGCTCTTACAAGGTAACAATTTTTTTTGCCTTGGATGTTGGGTGTCCTGCACAGCATTTTGCTAATGGTCTTATCTGGTCTCAGATTCTTTACCACTGACCTCACTGACTGTAGCCTTCCCAGCTGCTAAAAAGGCTACTGTATACTGGGCATGTCCTTGAAGTTACCAGGAGTGGAGCTCAACTCCAAGAAGGTGTTACTTTTTAATGTATAGGAGAACACAAAATGAATGTATTTATAAAAATATGCATTCGTGGTGTAACTCAGAAGGGAATATATTCTGCCATTCCTGGAAGAAATGAACGTCATATTTTTTTCATATTAATTGGAACTTAATATGTGTGGGCCAAGAGTGAGATGTATGAGAATGTATATGTATGAATTGAATTAGGATTGTGTATGAATGTATTTATTGTTTGAATATGAGAGAGAGAGAATAGGGTTTCCCCATCCAGCAATAGTCCCCCATGCTTGATCTAAATGCTAACAATGGCATCCTAGGAGAACTGAACTAAAATATGTTTTTGAATGCAATATTGCTTGGCTACTATAAAGTAATTTTTGGGGAAATGCAATAAGTTAAGAGATTTTCTCACACTGAAATTTTTTATTTGGGGTATTTTAAGAAATGTGTTGCAGCCCCCGTTTTGGAATTATATTATTCTGCATCAATAAAAATGTCATATGTACTTCTAAGAGTACTTTGCACCTACTAGCATTTAAGTATCGGTGAAATGGATAAATATATGACTTTCACTGCATGAAAAATATTTGAGATTACTCTAAATATAATAAACACTATTTTTATGTATTTTTGGCAGAGGCCATGTTATAAATAGCTGAAAATAAAGCAGTTCTGTAATACTATGTATGTATTTCTTGTCTAACCTAGAGAGAAGATATAATTAAGTTAATTAAAGAGATATGTGGTAAGTTTTCAAGCTGCCTTGCCATTATGTCCTAGGGCAGGTTCTTATTCTTTACTCTTTTCCCCAAACCAGAAAATTATTAGAACCCTTTACTCAAAGGTAAAATTAAAATGCCAACAATCATGCTATTCCTGTGGAATCAATTTAAAGAAATTAATACAGATATTTTGAGCCTCTACTTAAATGAAGAGGATGAGAATTAGAATCCCATCAGGTAAAAGCCGACAGCAGACATTGAGTTCCTCATGACTGGAGTAATGCTTATACTGTTTCCATTAAGTACATCAAGTAATTTATAGGATACATTTTCAATTTCTGTCCCTTCTTTTGTTCGACTATGAAGAATGTAAAGAGTTAGCAACAAGCTATTGATATTGTTTGAATTAAGAATGTAATAATGCTTATGCTCAGTACACATGGGAAGATTATATGGCTTGATCTATCAATCAAAAATATCCAGAATTTGTTTTGTTGTTTTTCCTTTTACAGGTTGTGGTATTAAATGCAAGGAAATACCTATGGAGCTAGTGTTTGTGATTGACAGTTCTGAAAGTGTTGGTCCAGAGAATTTTGAAATAATCAAAGACTTTGTCACTGCTTTAGTAGACAGAGTCACTGTAGGGAGAAATGCTACTAGAATTGGACTTGTCCTCTACAGTCTGGAGGTTCGGCTCGAATTTGGACTGAATAGGTACACAGCCCAACAGGATGTGAAGCAAGCTATCAGAAAGATGTTGTATATGGGAGAAGGAACTTACACAGGAACCGCCATCCGCAAAGCAACACAAGAAGGCTTTTTTGGGGCTCGAACTGGTGTAAGGAAAGTTGCCATAGTCCTCACTGACGGGCAAGCGGATAAGAGAGAAGCTGTCAAACTGGATATTGCTGTCCGAGAAGCTCATGCGGCCAACATTGAAATGTATGCAATTGGAATTGTAAACACTTCAGACCCAACACAAGTTGAGTTCTTACGTGAGCTGAATCTAATTGCATCTGATCCAGACAGAGAACATATGTATCTTATTGATGATTTTAATACTCTTCCAGGTGAGCATGCAGACATGGTTCTGAAAATATACACAATCCACTGGTGCCCTTCGAGCTAAAAGGCCCGGGTTTCTGTGTTTTGGTGCCTCCAGTCAATGGGTATCTTTGCTGTGACTGAGATCCAAAACCAGAGTGGAGACAGAGAATACAACTAAGCAAAAATTAGATCATTTTCAAGTTTCATCATTCAAAACTATGACGTGCATATTTTTGCATGTGTAACCTAATGTTCTAGATTAGTATGTGATCACAGATGAAGGCTATTGCCAGTAGGAATCACCAAAACACCATTTAAAAGACAAAGCGAAATAGCTTTTGCTGTATGAATACTGCTGGAGATGATCAGGAGTTATATGCAACATTTATAATTCTGGTCATTTTTATTCAGTGGAAGCCAAGGGTGGGCCCACCTCTAAGAAGCTGACAAAGCTTGCAAAATTTTATTTTTAAAAATTGCCTGGTATATAGGCCTCAGACATCTGCATTTATAACCACCACGAGAAGGCAATGGTTGAACCAAGATGTTGATGGTTGCTCTTGGATTCCAATCAGATTGGATGCTCAAGCAGGGACAGGACCCTGGAGAGAGATGTGCTAATAAATGTTCGGGCTTAGAAGTCCTCTGCTGAAATGAAAATATTTTGTTGTCTTACTACTGACCTGGCATAGTCTGGGCTAGAATAATCTCCTGATGGGCAGAGCTGAAGCAAAATGTGCTTAATCTTCTGACAACTTTTTTTTTTTTTTAATTCTTCTGCTGACATCTTGTGTCACTCAAGCAGCAGCCCTTGGGAAGCGACAACTCTTTCATATAGAGACCTGAATCAATTTCTTAGCAGAAGGTTTTTCAAATTATAAAATCTTAACCCTAACTTAACCTAAGTGGCTTGGAACTTCCCTGTGTGTAGTATGCTTTGTTATAACCCTAACTCTTGATGATCTTTTTCTTCTATGAAAAATACACTACTGGAAATACCTTTGCTAGAAACGATTACCCCCACTGTCAGCATCCTCCTAGTCAGGTTATCTGGAATTCACAGTCAATGGTAAAGTCTGTATATTTACATTCTGAGATAGCACTTCTGTTTCAGCAATTGATCCTGTAAGGCAAGAGTGACCAATCTAGATGTTTTGGACAACAACTTTTGTCAGCCAGCATAGGAAAGTGTCAGCCAGCATGAGAAAAATCAGAAATAATGGGAATGGTAGGAGAAAATACCTGGAGAATACAATATAGTTTATTTCTGTTTTGGGACACAAGATAATATCCAGGATTTTCCTAACTGATGCACAGTCCTAGTAAGAGGTTACATGCTGAGATGCCAGATGTGAAAACAATATTCCAGGAGCTATCTGCACACCAAAGAAGCAGCCAACAATTAAAAAAAAAAATGTTGACACATGTTCAAAATACTGTAAATATTTGTATTTCTTAACCAATATTTGTATATTTTATCATATTTTAGATGTTTTCCTGTCTTCTTATTTTAAAGCTTTAGAGTCCAAACTTGTTAACCAGTTTTGTGAGGATGAACATGGTGCCCTAATATATAACCGAGTTGGAAATGGAGGAAGCATCAGTGGACCATTGATTCACTCAGTATCTTCTCACACTTCGCAATACTTATTACACATGAACAATAAGAATGGACAAACAGTATCTTCAAGTGGATATGAAACATCAGTGAAAGACAATTCCATAAACATTGGCCAATTTTCTCAACCATTAATTCTGGTACTCATCTGAAGTCTGCTTTTTTAAAAAAAAAGTTGCAGTAATGGGGTGGTTTTCCTCAAAACTCTCCTAGAGAACTGGCTTTGCAGTCCATTTTTTAAATCAGAGTACTTTTAATAAGTTTCTGAATTAGTTTCTAGATAATGCTGATGATGGATATTACAGTTAATTCTAATAATATGAATAATATTAATTTAACAATATAATATAATTTCTAAAATCACCTGTTTGATGTCATCTGATTGTGTAGAGAGTTTCTTAAGCTAGAAACACAGACCCATGGGTAGGTTTTGAGGATGGAAGTAACAGTGAGGGAAGGAGTCTGTTCATCTAACACTGAATGTACCTTTTGTGGATAGAAACTCCACCTACATTTTAAAATTAACCAAACTGAATTTGCTTTAGGAAAAAGGATCACACAGAATATTTCATGAGAACTATGACACGGTATCCAGCAAAGGTGATCTTCCAGTCTTGCCTCCAGTTAACAGTAAAGGTATTTATTTCATAGCTAATTTCTTAATAAGATATGTGTCACAGGTAGAAGAAACTTTTCCCTTTCTCATTTCTTTTCTTTGCAATATTCTGCCCCCGCAGTAGTTACTTCAGCACTGCCATTGCCAACAACATCTTCACCGCCACCACCACCACCATCACTGCCATCTCTAACAGCAGAAAAGACACTCCCACCATCTCATTCATCAGCTTCTTCCATGCCATCTACCTCCAAACCAGGTCTTTACATATTGCAAAATTTTAAAAGTGTTCTTTCTATAATCATAAACTTACAATATTGCAAATAAATTCTAATGAATTATAATGTTATGTTCAGATACATGGCTTCCCCAATATGGTGACCTTCAAATTTATTTGGATTTCAGCTTCTGCGTTTTCTAGCCAGCAGAACCGCCATGATAGCTCTTTGCATTTCATGCTTTTTAAACTTCTTTTTTGTGTTGAACTTCATCACAAAATATCATTTTCTCCCAAACTGCAGAACTTCCAGGAAGCAGATGCAACTCTATGGACCTGTCTCTTTCAGCTCTGCAATTTGTGCTCATGTTTGCTATTGTACAACTGGTGATTTACCTGTACTATATATTTATATTTTGCCAGCAACTCTATAAATTTATTCAGGAATGTTAGAGTGGTTTCTAAATTGTAGCCTTATTACTCCAATAATACACTAAGGACAATTATGTCTTTTTTTTGTTGTTATTGTTTTTCTTTTTTAAGAGAATATCCTGAGGCCTCCACAGTGTCAGTTAAGATTAGATCAAGGACCATGCCGGGTTTATATAATAAAATGGTATTATGATAAGCAAGCCAATTCTTGTGCTCAGTTTTGGTATGGTGGCTGCAATGGAAATAATAATCGCTTTGATAGTGAAGAAGACTGTAAAAAGACATGTGTGCTTTTCTCTGGAGGTAAGAATCAACAATTATTTTATAGTTAAAGATTCCTGTTTCCTGTACTTTAAAGAAACCTATTCTGACCAAATTTAGTCTTTCAGAATTTAAAATCTTGGTAATGAGGGATTCTGTACATACTTTTTTTCCCCCTAAGAGTACAGCTTCAGTGGAAAACTCTAAAAAATTAAGCTTATCCATAAAAAATTAAATTAGCCACCTAGGGTGCTAATGTAACACAGTCTGTGACTGTACTGTGTCAAACAATGGCATATGTTTAGGGTTTGGGTATTGTTGGGGTTTTTTTTTTAATGTTTTTGAGTCAGTGTTGACTCCCAGCAACTGCCTGGACTAGTTCCTGCAGTTTTCTTGGCAAGATTTTGGAAGTGGTTTGCCATTGCCTCCTTCCTAGGGCTGAGAGAGAGTGATTGGCCCAAGGTCACCCAACTAGCTTTGTGCCTCAGGTGGGATTGGAACTCATGGCCTCCTGGTTCCTAGCCTGGTGCCTTCACCACTACCCCAAATGGCTCTCCATAGATTTAGTACTGCCCATGAAATTAGTAGACTGGCCTTATTTTCTCAAATCCTTGACATGGAACCGCCAAGATTCAGCTGTAAAGTAGTTCCAGATTCTGGGGCCTGATCAGAATGCAAGAAGTAGCTGTGGGCTGTGTTTTCCCAGAGATTCATTTATATTTTCCATACTATGAGTTTCTAGATGCAGCTGAAAAAAAAAGGAGTTGCTATATTACTCCTGGATGGAATGGCTCTTTCATCTTCCCACCTTCTAGATCAGTAGAACAATTGGCTTGTTTGTGAGTCAAGGATCAAATTTGAGACTGCCGCTGCCAAGACGCTTGTGTAAAACAACAGAGTCTTGGGTTTTTTGTGTGGGGGTAATGACATTATTCGAACCCAGGGAAAGGGGTAATTGGGGAAACAGTTTAAGAACCACTGTTCTAGATCCAGGCAGGTGGACAATACTGAGTCCCATTCTCCCTCCCATCCTCTGTGGCCATATAGATCCCCAAGTGCTTCCTGGCATCCATTTGTGGCCGTAAGTCTCAGTGTCCTCTAGGGTGGAGGAACCCAGACAAAAATGCAAGTAGCTAAAATGACATAAGCTTTATAAAAAGTAGTATTAGCTATGTTGACCAGGAGAGACAAAAAAATCTAAAATCTAGAAAGACAAATACATTGACTAGATAAATGAAAGTCATGCAAAATTTCTGAGGTTTTCCAGTTTCAAGAATTCTTTATCAGGCAAGTGAGTTCAGCAGCAAAAAAAATGGAAAAAGAAAGTATATGATTCACAGCCTCCATCAAATGAGTTTTTAAAAGTGTTGAGAAGACAAGCACACTGTATTTTAACAGGTATAGGATAGCTTTAGATTCTGTTATGGTTTCTCCCAAAGAGAAGAAGCAAACATATTTGTAAAATCCTTCATTTAGGAAATACAAATTCTAACTACTAAAGTTGCAATAATGAACAATTTGAAAACATTACCTAAGTACTTGTCACCCATTTATTGACACTTGACTTTCTTTTGCTCAATAATAAAGTAATATGACATTTATTTTACAGATGCCTGAAGAATGCCCATCAAACAGAATGGAACAGAAAAGGCTTTTTAGTCACAAGAAAAGTGGTGTAATGTATAAATATCAAGGTCTTTTTATACAGTGTACTTAATTCATATGAAGATTGTTATCCCCAAACCACGTATTCTTCATACTCCTACTAAAATCTACAAGATAGTTTATTTCACTTCCGAAACCATGACATTACGTGCATACAATGGTAAAATATGTATTGGAATTACACAGACTTCCTTTGGGTCTAGAATAATAGTTCATGCTTTGTTAACTGCAAAGCAAAACAATTGCATTGTATCCTGGGTACCTCCATAATTCAAACTGGCATTCGTATAGGACAAAAGATACTGCAACTGTTGCTTGTCTATTTGAATTCTGCTGCATTCCTAGCGCAAATGGATTTGTAATGTTCCTGGAGAAATGAGGAATAGAATCAGATATGTCACTTGCTAGAGACTAAACAGAAGTTACTAAGATGAATCCCAGCACGGTTCAAGTGAAGAAAAATCCATGAGTGTATTGTCAGTTGTCATGGAAAAATCATTGATGCGATGCTAGACATTTTATTTCTCAACCCAGATAATTGGGAGGAAGAAGAGGAGGAATAGATATAAGCCCAGCTGTTAAGTGGGGAACTGAAGCAGCTGATGATAGTCTGAACTGGCTCCAAACAAGATTCACAATACCTTTGAATGGGATGACATACTTCTTATGCATAATTGGATTTGAGGAATCCAGTATCCCTTATGAAACGTAATCTTGTAAAAAATAAGACGTACCTAAAGTCATTGATATTACTGGCCTTAGGTGTATCTATATCAGTGTAAGATTAAGCAACCTATAGGCCTGCACTCAGTCTTTTCCAAGATGTTTGAAATAACTGGAAGTGAGATTACTTTAAGGGCAAAGTGCACATTGTCTTTTCAAAACCACTTGCAAAAATAAGATGCGCACTAGAGGAAGAATTAGCACATAAATCATGTATTTAATATTCCCATGCCCATCAGCTATTCATGTGATTGGTCATAGAGGTCTTTGCTTGCTTCCAAGTTTGAAACCCAGGTGGAACAACATATTCTTACAGATGAGGACGATAAAATCTTGCGAGATTTGGAAGCCAGAACACTGAAATGTTGTGAGAGTTGGCTAATTAATATTTGTAAAAATTATTACAATTACTACTACTACATTTGGTGTTCATATCATCATGCAAAATCATATGATGGTGCCCAGCAACTGAAAAATTGCCAGCCTCTGCTCTGAGCCAAAATTAATCACCACTATATTAAGGTTTAATGTAACAGCTGACTTTAATCAATCTCTCACTGACCATAAAGTGAAAGAATGATCACAATGATACCTTAGAGAAGGTATTTATATAGTACCTACACTGAAAAGCTATTTATGATTATTAGCATCATATGATCATGTCTTAACATGTAGTAAGAAATATATTCTTTTTTCATAAGATTGCTATGTAGTGTCACAAATGCATTAGTTTGATTCATGGAGATAATTTAGTCATAATGCTGTTCATTTGTTTTTAGTTTAACATAATATGCAAATCTATCTGCTATGACTGTGTACTGTGTAAATCAGGTCACAATGGCTTGTTCAAAGTGTGGCTTAATATTTCTGGCTTAGATGCACTTAATCATCATCAGGTTTTTCAAATATATACTACAGAATTAACAGGTATCTTTAACATGCTAGTGTCCATACTACAATTCAAAATATACTGGATATGTTAAATGAAAAGGACAAACCATGCTGTCCTAGTTAGCATTAGATAGTACAATTCTAAAACTATTTCTGAATTTTCAGAACTGGATTTCAGATGCTGGGTTTTTTTCAGGTTTTAAAAATTAAGTAGTATTTTCTTTTAACCAAAGTTACTGGCAATCGAAACAGATGAAAAATTCTTTTCTCCAGCTCTATATTCAAGCAAACGGTTTGTCAATGACTCATCCTAAATTTTGCTGAACCAGGATGCTAGAGGTCAGAATGTCTATACTAAGTACAGTACTGTTATGGCATCACAAATCAATCCTTGGGTAATATGACATGACATGGCAGGCAACAGATTAGTACAAATGTTTAAAATGGGATGTTGAATTTTGTTCTGCCACATCCCACATAAGCTGTTGAAAGACTAGTGTTTCTGATCTGTTTTACATTACTACTCATTTATCTTAATTAAAAGTCTGAAATGTATTTTTGTGAATTAAATATATACTAACAAAACTTTTTATAGCAGGACTACTTGCACCTTTATTTCGCCAACCAGAAAATTTTCACTGCGGTACCAAAACTGATGTCTTGCGTCTCATTTCATCACTTGAGTTAAAACCAGCTTGTTTGTTTTCATCATTTTCAGGAGGAAGAGTTTTACAATTGTATTTATGCTTTTGTGAAACTAAGAAAAGTCATACTGTAGCCTCTTTTTTGAAGAAGTATATATGGGCAGGAATCGTTTACTCAGTTCACAGTCTACAGACATATCTTTTTACAATGACACAAGGGAAAGAACTTCCTGCTCTGTTGAATAAATATTAAGGCTGCAATTTGTTCGTGCTTATGGGGGAATAAAAAAGGATTTCCTTAGAGCTGAACTCAACCACTAATAACTTCACAGAAATATTTATGCAGTTTTCTTGGCACAAATACAAAGCTGTTTGCTATTACTTTCTTTCAATTTTTTAAAAACTTCTCTGTCCATCCTATAACTCCTATTTCTTTGCGATCTTCCATTCAAATACTAACCAGATCTAATCCTACTTAGCTTGCCAAAATCAAGCAGGTGCTGCCATCTAATATTTTCTTTCACACTCAGCAGGATATCTAAAGTTGCAAATAACTTTAGGCACAATATAAACAATATAATTGAGATAATATGTATTTAATGTATTTGTACACCTATTTAAAGAATAGAATATTGATAGACATGATTTTGGTAACAAAGCTAATTTTTAAAATTAGAGGGTTGGAGAGCAATTTCATAGTAAGATACCAGATCTGAATCTTGCTAGTTTTAAAAACTGGTTTACTTCAAATATTTTTCCCATGTGAAACATTAAATCCTAAATTAAAACAACTGTACATTTAAAAATATTTAACAACAAATGTAAATTTCAGAAATGAGCCATAAAATCTAAATTAACAGCAAAAAAAATTGTAAATTTTAAGCTGAAATGTAATAAATCTGACATGTGTACAAATTCCTCTAACTGCATAAAACTGATTAATCCCCTTAAGGCTGATATCTGCTACGATTGACTGTTCGAACTCGGTCTGAAATGAGTGTTTCCCCCTGCTTTTTGCAACCTCCCATTAATCATATAAGAAGCTTGCTTGATAAAATTGGGAACATAACGATCGGGAATATAACAAGACAGCGGAACGTCTTCTCTTTGGCCAGAGTCCACTGGAGTTGGGCGGCCAATAAATTTAAAGCAATAATAACAATAATAACCTTTCCCAACCTGAGTTAGGACTACGGCTGTCATAATTCCAAGCCGGCTGCAGATGGACTATGGCAGCTGTAGCCTTAACACATCTGGAGAGGATCAGGTCGAAAAAGCCCGTCCTGAGCGATTATCTATACTTCTGAGCCGAATTATTGCCCTTCAACCCCACGCAAAGGCAGCAGGTGAACCCAACGCGCTGAGGAAGTTTGTCCTTCGTCGGTGCTCGTCTGGAAGCTGACGTCGAGCGCAGAACGCCGAGATACAGTTGACGGTTGTCATGGCGGCGGCTGCAACAGCGGATTCGCTGTGGGAGGACCGAGATGTTCGCTTTGATATCTCTTCGCAGTGAGTGCTCTCGCGCGAGAGCATCCCGGTCCCTCTTGCCCTGCCGCCTCACCCTCGTGGGGCGGAAGGGTCTGTCACGAGAGAGGGAGGGAGGGAGTGACGGTTCAAGGGGCCGGCGCTTCCCGGCCTGGAGCCGAGGAGCGGGTTCCTCGAGCCCTTGCGGGGCGCCTGTTGTCCTCCGCTTCCCGCTGCCCCCGTAGGGACGGCCGGCTCTCACAGTGGACCTCGACCCTCACCATCCACGGGATTTCAAATCCTAATCGATCTGGAATTTCACACACTTGATCGGTGCCTGTCAACCCTGTGACAGGCGGCTATTTGTCTTCTGTTCTGTATGGGATCAGATCAGCCGCTATGCTCCTGGGGTGCATCATAAATGACAACCATAAGGGTAGCGACAAACCACAGAAACTGCATTTCGTATGCTGCTTCCGCATATACCGTCTAGTATGCCTTACGACTTTTTTTGTGTGTGCGGCTTGGAGTCAGTGTTGATTCCTGGCAGCTGCCTGGACTGGTGCTTGCAATTTTCTTGGCAAGATTTTGGAAGTGGTTTGCTCTGGCCTCCTTCCTAGGGCTGAGAGACTGACTGGCCCAAGGTCAGCCAGCTGGCTTTGTGCCTTAGGCGGGACTAGAACTCACTGTCTCCCAGTTTCTAGCTTGGTGCCTTAACCACTAGACCATACTGGCTCCCTCACATCTTATTTATGGTACCTTACATCTTACTTATTTTAGAAGAGCTTATCCTACCTTGCAGGGTTGTTACTTTTACCTTGAAGGGCATGGAACCAATACTGAGCATTTTTTATTAAATCAATGAAATTAAAGTATGGAGGTATATTTTAATAAGCAATTCAAAAATTGTCTTCCATTTTGAACTGAAGAAAGGAAGGGAATTAATAGTTTTAGGCCTGGAAAAGAGGATAATGTATTTTATTTGGTAATATAAATCTGATGTGCCTGTTGATATAAAGTTGACTGAATCTTCAGAAGAATTAGCTGTAAATGTAACAGTTCAAGAGAAAGCCTCTTGAATTGAATCATTCAGAGCAGAAGAAACTTAAAAGAGATATTATCACTGGATTCCCATTCAGGGGGACCTGCTTTATTTGAAATGTGATTCTGAATAGGATTGTTTAGGACACAGGAGATGAGACTGGGACCAAGGGCCAGTGGGAAACTTGTTCTTAGTAATTAAGAATTACTGTAGTGCCTCCATTTACTTTCTTATCCCAATTTATTTTTCCTTTTATCTTAAGTGTGAAGACAAGGACTAGCTTATTCATTTTTGTAAGAAGTTATATAAGTTTTTTGGCTAGAGAGGGGGTGGTGATGGTAGCCTGGTAGAGGACAAGCCCTTTCACAGAAATTACAGGCTCGGGGGGGGGGGGTTGTACATGATAATTGTTACCTCTCAGAATGCTAAATTTGGACGTGACTGGCCTCTGTAAATAAACACAAGCCAACCATTTATAGCAGTATCTACAATATTGTTTTAGGCAAATGAAAATGAGACTGGGAGAGATCCTCATTGATTGTTTGGAGCCTATTGAAGATACCAAAGGAAACAATGGAGAGAAAGGTAATACATAAAGTAGAGTTTTTAAAAGTTGATTAAATTTGATCCACACACTTTTCAAAGAAAGAAAACCTGTTCCTGTTTGTTAATTTTGGATATATGCACTACAAGATAAGTCATTCACAATAGAATTAAAGAGAATGAAACAACTTATTTCAGATGAATGAACTGTTTCTACAGCAGGAAGAAAATATAATTTTCATCAAGTTATTGTTTTGCCCTTTCAGATAGTGTTTTTCAGATATTTCATCTCCTAAAACTCCTTACTGTCAGTTCTTTTGTGTGTGCATAAATGATAATATCTTTTTATTAACAAATATGCTTCTGCCGAATTAGGGTATCCCCCATGGATGTAGATGGATTTTATTTTGTGACCCCATTTTGCTTGTGAATTTTGTGATTCACAACTATCTGAATTTGTTATTACAGGGAGTATCATTGTACAATACTGCTTTGATTGCTATGATAATTTTATTTCTCTTATATAGTAGAGTATCTATATCCCACTGCTATATCCCTTTTCCCCAAGCTACCTGGTATTAGGTCCTTTTTCTTGTTTCTCAAATCTAAATAACATCTGGTTCTTGAAACCTTTCACCTTGCCCTCTGATGTTTTGCTTCCTTCATTTACTTCCCCCATAGGTCCTTCCTTACATAAGATTATAGTTTGCTTGCTTCTGGGGTGGCATTGGTGATGTTGGTGTTTAGTTGTTTATTTTCATTTTTATATAACTATATTGTTTTGATCATTCTTTTGAATCCTACATACTGAGAGCAAACTCATTCCCTCAGCACTGAATACTTATAGTATTTAGTCAATATTGCATTATCTACACCCAAGATATGTGTAAGTACAGGAGACCCCAAGTTTGTAGACGTAAGAAAAACTTTAACAATCCAACAGGCAGAATCCCAAAGCAACTCACTGAACTCTGAGCATGTTTAATAGCCACAGAATGGATTCTGGAGGACAGGTGGCCAAGGTCTTGAAGATCCAATGTTACCTGCAGATTGGGGGCAGCATGCTTCCAAATACCAGTTACAGAGAACAAAGAGGGAGGGTATGTCTCCATTTTCTGATTGCAAATATCCTAGAGCATCTGGCTGGTCATTGTGAGAAACAAATGCTGGCATAAGATGGGCTTGGCCTGATCCAGCAGGCCTGTGCGTGACACAGCTGCTGCCTATAATTAAACTGGGAATGTGCTAGTGAATCCTTCCTGTAAATGGTGTAGTTTATTTTCTAGCAGCCATCTCATGGTGGCCCATTATAATTACTTCCAGTTGGAATAAGCTAAAAAAGAGAAACAGTGGCTTGTTGTGTAAATTTATTTACAGGATCCCTCTCTGGGTTGTTTGGTCAGAAGTCATTGCTTGTTTACATTTTATTACATGTCCAATTTGTCCATGTGCTCATGCACTCTCTTTCTCTCTCTAACATATATAAACAATGTTATCAGATGTAGAAATTCCAATGAAATGTTGTTTTTTTAAATTTCTAGGCAGACTCTTAGTAACAAACTTAAGAATTATTTGGCATTCTGTTGTATTGCCTAGAGTCAATCTCTGTAAGTATTTCTTCCTTTTAATGCATGTTCCCCCCCCCCCCCCCCCCGGTTATTAATATTGGACAGTTTTTTAAAAGTCTGCCAAAAAGATCTTTCTTTTTCAGATTTATTTCTCAAATCTGAATATCACCATAATTTCCAAGGACTCCTGATAGCTTACAACATCAGTACTGTAACATATAACAAACAGTATTGGCTGTTATTAAAGTAGCCTGGCCCTTTTCAGATTCTCTAGAGGCTGAAAAAAGATACTGTTCTTCCATTATTTTTAATGAGTAGATTCCTTAAAGCAGCAGCATCTTTGAGGGGCAGGGGCTTACGTGGAAGCCTGAAAAAAAATTGTGTTAGGTACGTAAGGTGTAGCAGAGTCCTGAGATTGTGTAAGGGCCAAAGCACTCCTGAATAATTTTCAAAGCATGTATAGCCCTAATAGAAATACTGATATAGCAGACAAGATGGCAGGTGGTGAATTGTTTCTTTTTCTGCTGTAATTGGGGATAATGATGAGGTGTACATGGAGCATTGTAAAGAAGGTGAATTGGAAAGAGGTTTTAAGGTCTGTCCCGTAGATAACAAGAATCAGAAAATGTTATTCAATGCACTGTGTAGTTTTATATTCACGTTCCTCAGACTGTCCTAAATTTCATCACTTGGGAAATATGAATCAACAGTAGATGATGTTCTCAAAGCATTCTGGATATTATAGATAATTCTGGAATTGTTAAAAATAAAAAATTGCTTTGCTTCACTTTGAATTCCCACTTGTGTTCCAGTGCCTTATGTATTTGCTGTAGGATGCATATATTTTATGAAGTTACTTTATACTAACAGTATGTTAGTAAATCACTAATACTAAATAGTTTATAACTTTCAGACTGATATTTTTGTGTTCTGGACAGAAGTCTAGAGATCATGACATCTTTAACAATATTGTGGTTTTTTCCCCCCTTAATTATTTAGCTGTTGGCTACAATTGCTTTGTGAATACAACAACAAGAACGGCTAACTCGGTAAGATTACAAAATAGGTTTTGAATCAGCCAGAACATTCTTCAAAGTAAATAATATGTTGTTTTAAAATAACATAACTTTCTAATCATTATTTGCTTTACAGATGCTCCTTAAATTTCAAGCACAAGAAACTTAGTGATATCCAAGTTTAAGAATGTATTATGACATAAACTTTAATGAATGCACTTCAGTTGCATTAAGTTCTTCATTAAGCTGACAGATATTTATACAGTTGGGTGCACAGAAAAAATGTAGGCAGTGATATCAAAAGGAAATTAAAAACAGAAATATAGACTTTGCTAATGATATGAAAGATTTTGTGTGTTTAGTGCCAATCATTGATATAAATTAAAAGATATAAAACCATAATGTGTGATTATGGTCATGTCTTCTGTTTTGATGTCAGCTGGCATTCACAAATTGACAGCTATGTTCCAGACACAGAATCAGTATCTTCTTTATCTCAAGTAGAAGCACATAGATGGATCTATTTCCCAAATCCAAATAGTACAATTTGTGAAAGAGTATTTCATCTCTTTCTGTTCTTCAGCAAGGGTAGTTTAAGGAAGAGAATACAAGTAGTCCTCGAGTTACAGCCACTCATTCAGCAACCGTTCAAAGTTATGACGGCACTGAATGAGGGGGATTTATGACCGGTCCTCGAAGTTGTGGCCATTGCAGCATCCCTGTGACATGTGATCACAATTCAGGTGCTTGGCAACCAGCTTGCAGTTACAACAGTTGCAGCATCCTGTGGTCACATGATCACCATTTGTAAACTTCCCTGCCAGCTTCCCACAACCAAAGTCAATGGGGAAGCCAGGATGAGGTCATAAGTCACTCCCTCTTCTGCCCCTTTTTGCCCACCCACACTCTGTAACACCTGCCATGGAACCCACCCATCCACCTGCACTCCGTAGTGCCTGCCTGCGGCACCTGCCGCCCCATGCTCCATGGTGCCTGCCTGTGGCATCTGGCCACCTGCCCATAGGTCTCACCTACCAGCCTGCTTGCCTGGGCCCCCCACGTCTTCTCATGTTGAGGACACATGAGGTCCTCACTTAACAACCCACATAGTTCTGGGGTTACGATGTCTGCCAGGACTGCTATCACTAAGTAATGCAGTCACATGATATTGTGCTTTATGACCACATTGCTTAGCAACAGAAATTCTAGTCCCAATTGCCATCGTAACCTGAGGACTACCTGTATGTGCCTCAGAATACTAATCTCCTGGCCTAGGTTTCATTCCCTAGGATTATTTAAGAAGTTAAGTCAATAATAACTAGAAGTTTTAAAAGGACAGGAAAAAGAATATTGAAAAGTAAAAAGATGTAATGGCAAAGGAAGAAAATTAGTCAGATGTACTTATGTGATATGTTGTAGTATCACTCAGTTGTAAATCTACCACTACATGTTAAAATAAATGTTCTCTTGATTCTACATCATTCCACATCATTTAATATAATAGCATCTGTGTTAATATAGTTTGGGCTTCAGATCTGACCCATAACTAAGAAAAGAGAGAGAGAGAGACAGAGATGACAGATATTGATTAGTGCAGGTATAGATAATTGGAATTTTTAATATGGGTCTGCTTTGTTTAATGAACTCTTAATTGAAATTAATAGCTTTAATCACCCTGCATCATTCTATTCTAGCCACCATTTACAGAAAGAGCCGTTCTGCACTGCTCTGTTTCTCTTTAATTAAAAAAAAAAAGTGTTATCTGATTTGTATCCTGCCTTTATTCCAAGAGGTCAGAGAATGTATATAGTATATCCTTTCTCCAGGTTGCCCCACAACAATAATCCTGTGAAATAGGTTTGGCTGAGAGAGATTTTATGGTACAGAGTATACATGGAAGCATACTTTCCTGGTAGAAGGTAGACTTAACTCCAGGTTTGTCTGATCCTACTCCAATATCTTAACTGTGACACCGGGCTGGCTTTCATAGCGGCTTTTCATATATTTCTTTACCAATCTGCTTGTGAAACACTTTTTGCTTCCTTAAGCACAACTCTTCTGAATCTCTTTTTAGGTTGAGTGACTTTCTTTCAAGCCAAACATTTTTTCTTTTTCTTCTGCCTTCTTCCATCATCAGCATCCCAATCTTTATTTGTCTCTGGTCCCAACTGTCCTTGGTAATGCTCTGTCAAGCCTTTAAAACTCTGCTAGCCATAGCTTTTGTCCTATAACTTGGTCAGCCGATCGCTTGTTCTAGCTCACAGATCTCTTTTATCGGTTTTAAGAAACTATTTCTGATTAATACCTACACGCACGCACAGAATTTCCATTATTCCTAAATGGCTTAATAGGATGGGCATCTTGTTAAAAACATGAAAGCTTTCCTAAAGTAGCTATCCAGTCATGCTCTTGCTTCTGGAGCTTTTCGTCCATCACAGTCAATTGACTGATTATTTCTGCAGTTTTTTCTTCCATGTTCCCCACCGTTTCATCTGTAATAGGCAGCAGGTTCCTCTTCTGAAACTCTCCTTTAATAGATTGGATATCATAATTGGATACCATTTCTGCTAGAACAAACAATGACTATTGAAAAGAAGCAAATTTTTCAGAGAGAGAGAGAGAATACACAGGAGAAAGCTGGAGAGCTGCAAGTGAAATAATCGGATTATTAGCTTTGCCCTGAAGCGTTTGCCATCTTAGAAGTAATTAGGACCCTCGTGATAAGTATCTTCTGATCTCACTCAAAAGACAGTGTCAGTTCTTTGGATTGTGAGGAGGAGCGATTTTTTCTTGTTTCCCTTTTTCTTTTTTTCCAGTCACCTAAAACGCAATTATCCCCAGCATTCTTGAAGGACAGTGAATATTAGTCAAAGCTGTTCTAGGTGGTTTTTTCTTCATTAATCTTACAAAATAATATTTTTCTGCATTGCTGGTTCATTCCTCAATATGAAATTACTTCCACTTTGCCTTTCCATTTATAAGCACAGATTTATTAGGGACACTTTTATTATACATGACAAAAAGGTATTTCCTTTAGGACTTTTTTAACCACTTGGAATCTTTATACAGAATCCTATATAGCAGCCCGTTTCTTGACATACAGTAGAATCTTTATCAGTAGAATGGGTCAGCAGTGCACCAGCTTCCTGCAGAGCTATCTAGATAATATGTAAGTCGTCTACTGCTTTTGCGCAGTGCAAATGGAGTTTGTTGCTAAGCAGTACAGAAAACAAGATCCATTAAATACTCTGGTAGTTGTTCATTTTCCTGGAGATTTAGTCATAGCCAAACCCTATGGTCAGACTGAACCCAGTGAGTTCAGCAGGACCTCCTCTCTGCTAAAGATTTGTGATCTTTTATGTGCTCTACTTTTACTGAACCTAAGGTTTATAATATATATTTGAGTTATTACCTACCCAAGGCATTTGTGACAAAGCTGATTAGAAATGTCACACACATTTGTATGTCTCAAAAACTGAAGTTTAATCAAGTGCAACTCTATGTAACATTTTTCAGAAATTTTAAATGACTATAATATTGATTTCGTTTAAAAAGTGCAATAAAATATTAAATCTGATATTTTCTCTTATAGAAATTAAGAGGCCAGACAGAAGCACTTTATATCTTAACCAAATGCAATAACACACGTTTTGAATTCATATTTACAAATGTGGTTCCTGGAAGCCCCAGACTTTTCGCTTCTGTTATTGCTGTTCACAGGTATTTAAGGGTGTTTTTTTTTTTAAGTTTCATGTAGAAACACAAAAGCTCACTAAGGCAGCCCTAACAAAATTAGTTTAATTGCAAATGGTACATCAGTTTTCAGAAGCTGTGTTGTATCTGTTTGAAATACAAACGATTTGGTATTTACAAATGCATAGCTCTGTCCTGTATTTCAAAATCCTTCCCTTACCATCCCTTCCCCCACTTCCTCCTCAACATTTTGTACATTTTGAAAGTCCATGTCAGGTTAGTGGGGTTTTATTTTAGGGCTTTTTAATGTGTGGAGGTGTGGGGGTGTGTATAGATATATACACGTATATATACTGTACACACACATACATACATATATACATAGATACACACTTCTGGGTATATTGAACCCTACCAATCACTATCAAAAAGCCTGGGTCCAACTGTGATACTAACAAAAAGCCATTTTTTTCCCAAAAAGGGCTTTTGCATGATTTTTTATTCTATTTTTATTTGTATCATTTTTATTCTAATTTAAGTGATAGCAAGTTAACGTGCATCCCACCTAGACTACTTTTGGGTTCCTGAGGTACCAAGAATCACTGCCTTAGAAGGGCTATTTTATTGGGGAATAGCAGTATTCTTTCTGGGGAATTCTTTCTTTATTGGGGAATAGCAGTATTAGTAAGCTAGCAACCATCTGAGTTTAGTGCGACTTGCAGAAAAAATATTGCAGTATCTTCCCAGCTCCTAAATGGAATGTTCAGGTTTTCAGCCAAGCAATTGTGCTCTTTTCCAGGGTGGCATTCAGTTACACATCTCCCTATTTTCCACTGCCCTTTTCAAGTGCCAGTCAGTTTTATTGCCCTTTGAGCTCATTGCTCATAGGGAAACTTATTTCCTTTTGTGTGCATAGTACTTGCCTGCTTAGATTTATTTTGTGTGTATGTCTTTCTTTCTCTCTCTCTCTCTCTCTGGCACAAATACACACACACACACAACATCTAAAAGCATTGATTCTTGCTAGTTTGATGGTTCTGTCTGGACTGAAGTCTTGTTGATAGTGTTTGAATTCATTGGTAGGAATAATGTATAAAGTACTGAATTCTTCCTCCCTTTATAACACAAGGTACTTGCTCCACCTCTGCTCCAAACGGTTAACAGGACTCTCCAGAACAAATGTCAGTTTTTAGGAGTAGAGTGAGAGAATAGAATATCAGATACACCTTTGCACAGCCACAAGAATCTTTGGGTGACTTTGGATGTAGCAATAGTATAAATCCTGAGTCTCCCAGGTGCCTGCCAAACCTCCTGTCATACCGAATTTTATTTTTTAAAGATGCTTTTATTTTTTTAAAAAAATCCTAGTATGCTACAGACTACCAAACATGGACATAATCTATATTTTCAATAATGCACCTTGGCCTTATAGACCAGAGAGGCTTTCATTCTTGGAAAATGAAATGATGGATGGCTGCAGCTGTTTTGTTTGGAAAAATGTCCATCTGCCAGGAAAATAGATAAGCATCTTGGAAATCCAGAAGTGGTAGTAGGAAGGGATCTCACTAGTTGGGTTCTAGTAAACAGGTATTTTGAATTAACCGCACCACTATGATAGTCATTTTATGAAAATGCTTGTGACATGCTTGAAAAATCTTAAATATGCCCTCTGACCCAAAAATGCTGAAGATATCTAATACAACTGGATGTCCAGGCTTTAAATTATACTCAGGAACTTGGCACCAGGTGGACAACAAATAAAAATTGTAGCAGTTTACACTTTTCAGAATATATTTATCTTTTTACTCAAATTATTTTTTGTACAGCAAATCCTCTTGCACTTGAGCTGTTCAAATTGCAAACAGCATTTTACAATATGAATTTTATGTTTAACTGCTCGGTGAAACAGGCCTGAAGGGCAAGAAAAGTTTCAAATAAAGTTCCTGGATGTCACCGCCCAAGATGACACAGCATTCCTTAAATGTGCGAAGTCTTTGAAAGGGGTGGCACAACATAAATAATTTTTTCAGGTAGAATAGTACTTAACAATTTACATGCCTCAACATCTTAGAAGAGCTTTCTCTAGAGCATAGTTTGAATAACTTGATTCCATGCTATAGTTTGGGTGATTTCATGGAGCTCCATTTGCAGAAAGACTGTATATGTGGTGCTCCAGCTCTTGAAGACATCACTTCAATCAAACTTATCTTGTTTGATTGTAAACTATACTTTGTAGCAAAGGCTGATTACTTATGTCTTTTCTTTAAAATCTAAGAAATACTTGGATACTCAGAATAAACTTACATGTTTTGCACTGAACGAACTTGTATATTACTATGAGGACTGCATCTTTTACATCAGAAAACATCCAGAACAGGATGGGCCACTTACATCAGACTGAGGTTAACTGCAGGGGTGATGATATATTATGGATATGTCCTACTTTTTTCTTTATATTTTTTTATTGCTGCTTAATATGGTCAAATTGCTAATCAATAAACTAATTGAACTAAATTGTACAGCAAAATTAAGAAGAATGGACCATTTTATGGGTTTAAGTAAAATGTTATTAAAATTGAAAATGTTAAAATTGTGTGTTCCACTGTTTCTAGAGCTTATGAAACATCGAAAATGTACCGTGAGCTTAAATTGAGATGTGCGTTGATTCAAAACAAACAACTGAGATTGTTACCAAAAGAACAAG
Source organism: Python bivittatus (assembly GCF_059951505.1). Taxonomy (NCBI): domain Eukaryota; kingdom Metazoa; phylum Chordata; class Lepidosauria; order Squamata; family Pythonidae; genus Python; species Python bivittatus. The sequence continues at coordinate 106,480,310 of NW_028277075.1, forward strand.
TATATGACAAAATAAATGGCGTTTGGAACTTATCTAGTGACCAGGTATGATGCAACACAAGAAAAAAATGTTAAGAAAGTGCTTTTAAAAAAAAAGTAATGTGCAAAAAGGATTGTATAATCCATAGACAACCCTATTTGAAAAAAAAGTATGTAGTTTAGTAGACTGTTTTTAGCATTATAGAGGCCTGCTGTCTTCAGCCCCAGATTCTTCATCTTCTTGGACTCTCCTTTTCCATTTTTTAGTAATGTTTTTTAAATTTTGATGTTTTATATATTTATATGTATTTATGGTTTTAATGTTTTGTGTGAGTCGCCCAGAGTCCCCCATTGGGGTGAGATAGGCGGGGGAGAAATTAAGTAAATAAATAAATTTAATTAATTAATTAATTAAATTAATACTTCGAATCAAATCAAAATTTTATTACAATCATAGACCAGCATAATTAATACTTCATTTTCCCATAAAGACTATTCAAGACATTTAACACTTAAGGCAGTACAAGAAGTAATAATAATAGTAAGGAAAGAGAACATAGTAGATGATCATTTAGGAACAAAGAGAAGGAATTCAGTAGGGTAGCAAGCATTGCACGTGTAAAAGAAGAAAGCTGTATAAAGCAGTTTCAAGACAAATAACTTCCTGTACAAAAACAAAAATAAAATGAGAAGTCAGTAGTGTAAAAGCAGACCAGTCGAGAGGGAGCAAGCCAGCTTTCTATAGATATTGTTATTACAACCACAAAGTATGGCGAACAGTTCGCTGAAGTGTGCCTGTGTATATGCCAAAGCTGCAAGTAGAGCAGGGCTTGGTTTTGTTTTGTTTTTTACTCTTCCTCAGTACAACAGATCTTTTCTATATATCCCTCACCTCTATTTATTGTCAGTTAGAAAACTGGGAAATTATATTTGAAGACGAAGATAACCTGTCCATGTTTTCTCTACTTAATGCTTTGACTGAATTTAGTTGGCACATCAGGTTTATGACAACAGGCATGGCTTTAATGACAGGTGGAAATGTCACTGCCCTATAGCTCAAAAGCCGATATACTTTTACAGCTATAAATCCAGCCCAGCGTTTCCCAGTTCATGAAAGAACCTGCTTTTATATGGCATTTGTCTTTGAACAACTACAATAATTGCGGCAGTGATTATCGTAGTTGTGCCATGAAGTTACCATAGGAAGGCATTGTTACAAAACTTACTAAGAAGTGTTGTTTAATTTTCTAGATAGTTAGATTGTATTTCCTGAGTGAGGAACCAGTAAAACCATGATCTTTCAACTTTGACTTCTATTAAAGCTTGTGTTATATAATAATGAAATATTATATCTCCTTAAATAACTAGGAACAGAAATACTTGTACATGGGCTTGCTGAGATCAAATCAAATCAAATCTTTATTACAGTCAGACCAGCATAGCTTGTTCAGTTATTCCCAGGAATAATTCCCAGGAATTATTTAAAAAAAAAAAAAAAATCTCGCAAAGCAAACCTTTTCTCACACACAGTTATTTTAATATGTAAGACTAGCTGAAAATAGGAGGAAAATCAGCGTTACAGAAGAAAACAGTTCTTTTTGAATATTGTCACTTCCATGTCAGTAGTTGCATTTGGGACTACCTAAATTTAACTTGCATGCCATTGTACTTGAATAGCATATTATTTTGAGAACTTGGCAGGAACACTGGAGAGTTTCCTACTTTGTATCATGGTTTAGCTGTGGTTTGCTTCTATAACAGGTGATTCCCAATGAGTTTCTTATTTAAATAATCATTTAAATGTTAGTTTTACTTAAAGAAATGTGCTGTTCTGTTTAGACATTACACAAATATATAACAATATGGAACATTCAGGGAACCCAATTAATTCTGATTTCTCTCTCTTTCTAGGGAAATCTGGGTACCTTTTTTATTACAAATGTAAGAGTAGTTTGGCATGCTAATATGAATGATAGCTTTAATGTCAGTATACCATATCTACAAATTGTAAGTAACTATAATTAACTTTCCTATTAATAATTACCATAGATTATATTATTTTAATTATGATGCATTATAGTATAATGCCTTAAAAGGTATCTGGGTGAATATTAATATAAACTTGGCAATACTCCAAAACTATGGCTTTTGGAGATTGAAATCAGTGACCTTTTAGCTCCCCTACCAGATCACCTATATGGGCTCAGAAGTGGGTGAATGAGTTGTTAGGGTTTAATTATATGCGAAGCTGTCTCATTTTTACCACATTTTCAAATGGCTGTAATTATTAGTATTGCATCATCTGAAAAAGGAACGTTTAAAGTTTCCGTCCCCAACCGCAATCTCAGCAGAGGAGGGCTTTTCATTTCTCAGACTAATTAAAGTATTCAGGAGGAAAAAGTAATTTTTGCTGAGATCATGGCTAAGCAGGGGAGACTTCACACACCTCAGTGCCACTGACTCTTCTACATTCTACAACTGTTTGTCATTTTAAAAAAACCCTGCAAATTGCACAATACTCATGTCTAAATAGCACTAAAGATCTTTGCATCAAGTTTAGGAGGCACGTTAGCAGCATTTTCACTATATAACAGTGGGGGAAGGAAATTAAGCAATAGTACATGCCAGAGGTGGCATGGTGAGTGGCATTAGGTGTGTGTAAACTTGAAGCTTTGCTTTGGATGTCATGGTCTAAATTAGGAAATTATACCACCCTTAAATGTGTCAAACTTTATTTAGTTTCCAAGGTAATTATTGTCATGCCAGCTAAAGGTGTTGTGGAAGTAACCATACAAATATTAAATTCAGATTGAAGTTCACAGAAGTTAACTTTTCCATTTCCTTTTCAGTGTTTTTGGTTTTCCCCTTCCAAACAGTTTGCATAATTGCCAAGAGCTTGATTGAAAGAAATAGTACTGATACTTGCAGTTACTTTTGTTAAGGAATCTCACTTTAAAAATGCTTGTTTAACACACACATTTTTATGATCTTTGCATCCAGCGTTCTATAAAGATTAGAGATTCGAAATTTGGCTTGGCACTTGTCATTGAAAGCTCTCAGGCGGTAAGAAACTAATGGCATGTCTTATTTCTTTCAGTTCTTATGCCATTTGATTTACAATAAACATTTATTACTTTTGTTATTCACTCCTAGAGAAGTTGTTGCTTTGATTAGCATGCCCTAGTAGCCTGATATTATGCTTAGCAAATAAGCATAAGTTATGAAAAGGACATAATAATGACCATGATAAATTAGCAGCAGGTGACCAATCAGATGTCTGAATGAAACATGGCATACCATCTTGGTCATGTACTATTTTTAAGCAATGTGTTCCTATAAAAATTAGAAGTGCAATCTTGAAATTATCTGCTTCTCAGTAGTTGGAGTAAGACTGTGAATAAATGGCTTTGGAAATGCGTGTGTCATTGCTGGTTACTTTTCCCATGCTGCTGCTAAGATGAGATTCGTGTTTAAAAATAGCTTTCAGCCTGGAATTGTTCAGTTGCTTTTGTAACAGTATCTTAAAAATTATATTCATTCACAAAAAAAAATGATACTTGAAAATGAGCACATGCACATTGCAAATGCTGACTAAAAGTGCATCTAACATATAAATATTTTATATATATATAAATATATATATATATATATATATATAGTATCAATGATACATATCTAGAGATAGAGATAAATAAATCAATAAATCTAATGCATGTCTGTTCAAAAGTAAATCCCATTGCAGCTTCTAGTTGTTTTTCTTAAATGTTCAGTTATCTGAATATATTACATATTTAAGCATGGTTTAAAGTTAACATTGTGCCAGTGTCTTAACTCATGTGATGGTGAATCATTTTAGAATCATTAAAATATACTTTATTTACTGAATTAAGATAATTATGCTCAGGGATAATTATTGTGTAAGTTTTATTGAACATACTACTCTCTTACAGACTGGAGGATATGTGCTTGGATTTAAGATTGACCCAGCTGAAAAACTGGAGGAAACTGCCAAAGAAATAAATTCATTGCATAAAGTATTTTCAGTCAGTCCTATATTTGGAGTAGACTATGAAATGGAAGAAAAGGTACACTTTGAAATTTTGATCAACCCCTGCTTTTATTTAAAGATATTAAAGAAATGTAGCTGGTTGTTTCAAATTGTTTTCTTTATCAATATTCAGCCTCAACAGCTAGAAGATCTGACAGTGGAACAAGTACAGGAGGATGTAGAAATAGAGGCAAATGAGCAGACAGATGCTTTTGTGGTAAGTGTCTGTTAAAACTAATAAGCTTTCCATTGTTTCTCTGTACACTTACGCGTACTAAACATGGTCAGCATGTCATACTGAGCTCCCAGACCACGTCAAAATGTTAATAAACTAAGATATAGCTTAATGTTTTAAGTGTAACGTTACACTTACAATGACTTTGTCATTTTATGCTATTAATTGAGGAACCCAAGAAGTTATCAGTTAAGGATAGTTGTCCTTTATTCATTCATTTATTTATTTATAACTATTGTGTGCTGCCTACGCAAGCAACAGTGAGCGATAACATCACCCTAGACAAAAAAGTCCCAGTTCTCTTTTTAATACAAGGAACAAATTAGCTGTTTTTGTTGCAGGTGGTATATCAGATTAAGGCTAATTGCTTTATTTGCTGTAGGTTCTATGGGTTATACCTATTAATAGGAATTTGTTGAAAAACAAGATTTTAAATTGAAAATGAATGTATTTTATTTAATACTAATTAAATTACATAGGTGATGAGAATTTCATATATTTGAGATATTATAATGTAGTGATTATAAATATAAGTATTCATGTAATATTCAGTATGAATTTTAGACATACTGGATAATGGGAAGTTTTTCAGTGAATTAAGTTACTGCCTGTATTTCAGTTAAAAATAATGCTGAATAATGAACATATATCACAATAACCTATTTTTATTTTTCTGTCATAGGCTTATTTTGCTGATGGAAACAAGGTATTTTTTTAAAGTTACAATAAAACTGAATTACTTTCTTGTTCACGGTATTAACCACAATTTGCTTACATTTTTTTTTCTTGCTGATGTCCTGCAAATAGCAACAAGACCGTGAGCCTGTTTTTTCTGAAGAGCTAGGACTCGCCATAGAGAAACTAAAAGATGGATTCACGCTGCAAGGACTCTGGGAAGTATTGGGTTGATATTCATCTTAAAAACATTGAATAATGAACTAAATATATTTTGACTCTAAAAGTCATGCTGCAGTCTTTTTTAATCAATCAAGCTATAGCTACCTCTTTTATGTAGACTGCAAGAAAAAATAATGTTCCTGTATAGTTTTCACATAATAATTTCTTGTATTTATAAGATATTTAAGCTCTGCTTTGTATTTTTATACAGTGCTTCAATTGCTTGTGTTTAAAATCCATTATGTATTGTTCATGTATGACTGTAAATAAAACTGATACTTCAAGGTGTAAACTGAGAAAAGATGTTCTAAGTCTGAATGAGATGGTTGCTTTGGCAGCTGTGGTGTTTTGCTCTGCATTTTTTAGCTGTGGCTCACGTGCAGTCCTAAATGAAAGAGCAAAACAGTAGATGTATCACTTCATCCCAAGTATGAGGATAGTTTTGCTGGGCCTTTAGACCCAAGGGAAGTTTATTTTTAATAGCCTTTCCCACTGGAAGCCATAAGTAAGGGAGATACATTGCTATCTCTAGTCCCAGGTTGTGGCTCCTCCCTGAGAATGGAAAAGTTTAGAATGAATAGATTGGAAGTTAGCTCTGATTTACCCTGGAATAATTTACTTTATGGAATTAACTGCCATAGTGGGAATACCAGCAAAAATACCTTTCTACAAGCTGAACCAGAACGCTGGGGTGGACAGATTCTCTCCCACCTGTTCTTAAGTCCATCCTAATTCCTTCCATTCAAAGCTTCCCCAATCCATCTATCTCCTCCACTGTGAATCTGGGATTAGGTTTGCTTTACTCGTGGCTAAATCTTATTTTTAGCTCATTCCACTGTGATACGGTGGGCAGCTCACAAACCCATGTCCCACAATCCCACTGCCAGAATGGCCAAATTTTGGTAGCATTATTTCTTGGCAGGTGGTTATTGTTTTACAAAATTAAGGGTGGGAATTAGAGGTTGATGTCTCTGAGATCTTTAACCACTCTCCAAAATTAGCTTAAAGTCACTATTTTTCCCAATTTCTTTTGATGTGGGGGCAGTTAAATGTTAAAGGAGATCTACTGTTGTCAGGCAGTTCACAACACACAGTCACAGAACTGAGGTGAGGGCTGAGAATCAGAGGCTATTTGAGACCTGGAGAACCACTGGATTCTTGACTCTCAATCTGTTTAACATCTGGAAAACTGTACTCAGCAATTACGAGAAAGTGATGATCTGGGAGAAGTGTTGTGGGCTGGCTGTCATCCTTTGGGTGAAAGATGAAGAGTGATAGTAGAAAACTCCTCTGGAATTGAGAATGCTAAGGAACTGATTCAGGTGAGAGCAGTGTCAAGGGGGAGGGAGGAGGCAAGGAGGGATGAAAAAGGATATAAGCTGATACATGCTGTAGACGTTATAATGGTGTGTTACATTATCACAGCAGTCAGAGTGAGATGGTGATAGTTATGTAAGCTGCGAGGAATTGGGGTGTTAGTTGTTTCCATGAGTCATCTTGTGAGAGAGGGGATGGAGTTAGAGAAGTGGGAGACTGCATCAATGTGGTGATGGGCAAAGGGAGGCATGATGGGAAATCAAGACTAGGCCACCTTCAGGGAAGGAAGATTGGAAACCACAGGCCACTCTTCCTTCTAGACCACCATTCTCATCTGAGGAGCCAGGTAATGGGGCTTTGTTGTTTCCTGGGAGGCCTCATTAGTGTGGTGATATGCACTATGTGGTATGGTGGGAAACAAACTGAACCCCTTGACTGGAGATTGGGAAGCTTAAGCTAGTCTCTGCCTCTAGACCACTGTTCTCATCTCAGGAACCAAATAGTGGGCTTCATGGGGTGGGGAGGGAGATAGTATTCAGTTGGACTGCCCAAGGCACCTAATGGACCTTACCTGCATATGAGGAATTTCCAGAAGCCCTGGTGGGCAGCTCTGTTGAGTGCCTGGATAATCTCTGGACTAAGAGGTTGGCTGCAGTACTTGACAGAATTACTCCTGATCAGCCTCTTTGGCCATTGATCCAAAGGAGCTTCTTATTTTCCCAATAAATTATAGGATATGAAACATCTTAAGAAATGTGTAGGGCAACACTGGCATAAAAAGTGAATGGGTCCAAACACAGGCCAGAGCTCATGTTTGGACCTACAAACCTGAGTGGTGTCTAGAGTGGTGAAGCATGCTTGCTTCTCCACTCTTGCATCCCCAGAAAGCTACCAGGCAGCATTATTTAAAGTGACACAGTCCCTATTAGAGCAGAAATCAAACTGGAAGTTCATCTGCTGGGCAGGGGCAATTTAGAAGATAAAATGTCTCATATTTACTCAGATACCAACTGGGTAGGTCCAGTTGAGAGGATAGAAGCCTCATCTTGCAAGGTTATCTGGGCTAGATTTAAGCCTGTGGATCCTGAGGAAGTTGACAGGGTTCTCTGTGCTGTTAAGTTGGCTACCTGTGCACTGGGCTCCTGCCCCACCTGTTTGGTGAAAGCTGCCAGATAATGGGAGACTAGGTGTGGGCAGCCCCTTGAGTGAGAAGATGTCTCCTGCCTTGAAAGAGACTTTGGTGAACCCCTTCTCCAGAAACCACTGCTCATCTCAGTTGTTTTAACTATTTAAAGATCATTGAGAAGGATGTTGGATTACAGTTACAAAATGTTATGGATGAAACTTATTAACCCTTTCTAGTCAAGATTCAGGTTTGGGTGTGGGACCAAAACTGCATTGGTCACTGTTGATGCAATGCATTGACCACTGTTGCTGATGACCTTTGGCAGGACCAGGATCGATGAGGGTGACTTTCCTGGTCCTGCTTAATCTTTGGTTGGTGGCTTTGGATACCACCAACCATGGTATTCTTCTGAGCCAACTACAAGAGTAGAAGTGAAAGACACTGTTAGACAGTGGTTCTCCTTCCTGAATAGTATGTTCCAGTTGGCAGTGTTGGAAGAAGTCAAGCCCTAGGAAGCCCCAATATGGGGTGCTACAGGTCTTGGTGCTCCTTTCCCTGCTGTTTTACCAGAAGTAATCTGGTAGGCAAGGTAATCTGTTGGCATATCATCAATATGCTGGTGATACCCAGTTATGTATCTCCTTCCTAAGCCTGGCAGAAGTTGTGGTAGAGGACCTGACCTGTGCCTGTAAGCTGATAGGGAGAAACAAGGTTAGACTGAGCTCCAGGAAGAGATAGCCCCAGCTATGGAGTTACACTCCCCAGATGGGACTAGCTCACAAACTAGACTCATAGCTGGACTGGACTCATAGCTCCGGCTTGCCCAACAGGTGAAAGCTGTGGCCAGGATGACATAGGTCATTTGACATTTTGGTGTTTATAGAAATGATGTATGAGCCCCTAAATAAGGTGCCACTGCTTTAATGAAATAACAGCTACTGTGCTCACAGCTTCTGCATTATTTTCGAAGCATGCACAGTCCTAGTGAATACGTATGAATTCATAGTACCAAAATCCAGTAACAATTCCAAATTATTTTTCTCATTGTAAATGTTGTTTACAAAAAGATATGGATAAAAGTAACACAGCATAATTTTGCATCCACTGAGTCAAGACTGTTGTATGGAAAATTAAATGTCATTAATTGTTTGATAGAAAAACAGTTTCTATGTTTTCAACTACGTTTCACACATTATTTCGATAAATAGCAAAGTGGCAAATGATATTTCAAATCATAACATAACAAATCTAGTTATTTTACCAACTAATCTGAGTATATGCTGAGAAGTATAGCTAAATGTCCCTTAACATATTAGTAATATTACTAATATTTTAGTCTTGCAAAAGTCAATGAGACTTAATTTTCAGATCTAGACCAGCACTGCCGGTGATGTCTCTTCTGTACTAAAAATAAATAGACAGGAAATTCAGTAAACTGTGTCAAGCACCAAGCTTTGAATGACATCCTGATACCGTGAAAATTAGACTGTTTATGTTAAAGGCTATACAAGTAGTCCTCAGATTACGACAGCAACTGGGACCAGGTTTACCGTCACTAAGCAATGCGATTGTAAAGCATGATGTCACATGACCACATCACTTAGCGACAGCAATCCTAGCAGTCCCAGTTGCCATTGTAACCCCAGGACCATGTGAGTTGTTTAGCAGGAGCCACAGGTAAGGAGCACAGGGAATGGGGGCTGCCACAGGAGGGCCAATGGGGGCTGTGGGTGAGCAGGGGGGAGGTGCTACAGGCAGACACATGCTACAGATTGCAGGTAAGCAGGAGACTGCTATGGAGTATGAAATCCCTGGGATATCATACCCCACAGTGGGGCTCCTCAGGAGAAAAAGCGGCAGGAGCAATTTACTGGAGCGATTTGTTACCTTCTCTGCCAGCTTCCCGTTGACTTTGCTTGTGGGAAGCTGGCAGGGAAAGCCGCAAATGATGATCACGTGACCACGGGGGTGCTGTAACAGCCTCAACTTTGCAAACTGGTCGTAAGTCCCCCTTGTTCAGTGCCATCGTAATTTTCAACAGTTGCTGAACAAGTGGTCGTAAGTCAAGGACTACCTATAGTAGAAAAACAGTACCCAAGCTCTCAAATACCTGATGGTATGTTATGATTTCACTATGATTTGGCTTAAGCCCTTTTCCATTTTTCAGCCTATTGCAATTCTTAAATGATATGAAACCCATCTTTAGCTTGGTTGAGCATTCATGCCTAGACTACAGTGCATTCGGAAAGTATTTAAACCCCCTTCACTTTTTTCAATTTTGTTATGTTGCAGCCTGATACTACAATCGTTCAAATTCACTTTTTTTCCTCATTAATCTACACTCAGTGTAGATTACATAATGACAAAGTGAAAACAGAATTTTAGAAATGTCTGTAAACTTATTAAAAAGGAAAAACTGAAATATCACATTGGCATAAGTATTCAGACCCTTTACTCAGTACTTTGTTAAAGCACCTCTGGCAGCAATTACAGCCTTGAATCTTTTTTGGTATGACACGACAAGCTTTGCACACTGGATTGGGGGATTTTCTGCCATTCTTCTTTGCAAATCCTCTCAAGCTCAATCAGGTTGGATGGGGACTGTCGGTGGACAGCCATTTTCAGGTCTCTCCAGAGATGTTCAATAGGGTTCAAGTCAGGGCTGTGGCTGGGCCACTCTAGGACATTCACAGAGTTGTCCCTACCCCATTCCTGTGTTGTCTTGGCTATGTGCTTAGGATCGTTGTCATGTTGGAAGGTGAACCTTCGGCCCAGTCTGAGGTCCTGAGTGCTGTGGAACAGGTTTTCATCGAGGAGATCTCTGTCCTTGGCTCCATTCAGCTTTCCCTCAACCCTGACCAGTCTCCCAGTCCCTGCTGCTGAAAAACACCCCCACAGCATGATGCTGCCACCACCATGCTTCACTGTTGGGATGGTATTGGGCAAGTGATGAGCGGTGCCTGGTTGCCTCCAGACATAATGTTTAGAATTAGAATTGAGGCCAAACAGTTCAATCTTGGTTTCATCAGACCAGAGAATCTTGTTCCTCACAGTCTGAGAGTCCTTCAGGTACTTTTTGCAAACTCCAAGTGGGCTTTCATGTGTTTTGCACTGAGGAGAGGCTTCCATGTAGCCACTCTGCCATAAAGCCCAGATCGGTGGAGGGCTGCAGTGATGGTTGTCCTTCTGGAACTTTGTCCCATCTCCACACAGGATCTCTGGAGCTCAGTCAGAGTGACCATTGGGTACTTGGTCACCTCTCTTACTGAGGCTCTTCTCCCCCGATTGCTGAGTTTGGCCAGGCGAGCAGCTCTTGGAAGAGTCCTGGTTGTGCCAAGCTTGTTCCATTTGAGAATTATGGAGGCCACTGTGCTCTTGGGAACCTTCAGTGCAGCAGAAATGTTTTTGTAGCCTTCCCCAGATCTGTGCCTTGCAATAATCCTGTCTCTGAGCTCTGCAGGCAGTTCCTTTGACCTCATGGCTTTTGCTCTGGTACAGTATGCATTGTCAGCTGTGAGGCCTTCTGTAGAGAGGGGTGTGCCTTTCCAAATCATGTCCAATCAGTTTAATTTACCACAGGTGGACACCAATCAAGGTGTAGAAACAGTTCAGCAACTATCAAGAGAAATGGGAGGCACCTGAGCTCAATTTCAAGTGTTGTTCCAAAGGGTCTGAATACTTATGCCAATGTGATATTCCAGTTTTTCCTTTTTAATAAATTTACAGACATTTCTATAATTCTGTTTTCACTTTGTCACTATGGGGTACCGAGTGTAGATTAATGAGGAAAAAAATGAATTTGAACAATTGTAGTATCAGGCTCCAACATGACAAAATTGAAAAAAGTGAAGGGGGTCTGAATACTTTCTGAATGCACTGTTTGTGCTGCTATTCCCTGGATTGCTGTTTGAGATTCAATCCTAATTTTATGTTAAATCACCACACATATTGGGAAACAATGAGATGAATGACTACAGTAACAGGCTAAAATAAAATCCTAAATTTATCTCCTAGCAAAGCTTTCATAGGAATTTGTTTTTATAGGCATGTATGTTGGAGACTTTCAGGGAAACAATCTTTTCAGTGGTTTTCAATCACGACTGGCCATTGGCCATCATACTTTCACCTGCTAACTTCCATCTTTTCAGTTCATACTTGAGCTGAAGTATTAAGTGACATGAATGTTATAGAGACCAATTTCCTAGTAACTACATTCAAACCTAATTCTGCACCGCGGCTAAGTCACAATGCTAAGTATATTTTACAAGTAATCTCCATCATTCAGTGTGTGTAGCAAGTAAAACTGATTCCCTAGTGACCAAAGTAACAGTTGCTTCTTTCAACCCATGACAGCTGCAAGCTCCATTTTCTTTCCACACCATCCATTCTAAATTCCAGCTGGTGAAACTCTGTACTATATTTAGCTGGCAAGATTAAATTACAGAAGCTTCAAGCAGGGCAACGTACATTGATCTGCCTTTTTCAGGCAGACCTAGGTACCAACAAGAGGGGTTTCTTTTGTGCTTCGGTAGCCAAGCCTTCCACAAAATGGATTCCCAGAGAGAACTTACTGAAGAACTTCGACTTTATCAATCCACTCTTCTTCAAGATGGCCTTAGGGAGCTTTTGGAAGAGAAAAAGTTTGTTGACTGTTCCCTAAAGGCAGGGGATAAAAGTCTGCCATGCCACAGACTGATCTTGTCAGCCTGTAGTCCTTATTTCCGTGAGTACTTCTTATCTGAGCAAAGTGAAGATAAAAAGAAAGAAGTAGTGCTAGATAATGTTGACCCTACCATCCTTGATATGATTGTTAAGTACCTTTATTCTGCAACGATCGACCTTAATGATTCTAACGTGCAAGATATTTTTGCTTTGGCAAGCCGCTTTCAAATTCCATCTATTTTTACTGTGTGTGTTTCTTATCTTCAGAAGAGACTCGCTGTTGGCAATTGCTTGGCCATCCTTAGATTAGGTCTCCTCCTTGACTGCCCAAGACTTGCATTGTCTGCCCGTGATTTTGTTTCTGACCACTTTGTGAAAATTTGCAAAGAAGAGGACTTCATGCAACTCGCTCCTCATGAACTCATCTCAGTTATTTCACCAGACAGTTTGAATGTTGAAAAGGAGGAAGTTGTCTTTGAAGCTGTCATGAGATGGGTCAAGTCAGATAAAGAGAACCGGGTGAAGAGTCTTGGAGAAGTGTTTGACTGTATCCGTTTTCGCCTGATAGAGGAGAAGTATTTCAAGGAGCACGTTGAGAAGAATGACATAATTAAAAGCAACCCAGACCTTTCAAAAAAAATTAAAGTTATTAAAGATGCCTTTGCTGGGAAATTGCCTGAACCTACGAAAGCCGCTGGGAAGTCAGCCAAAGGAGAGGTTAATGGAGATGTAGGGGATGAAAATTTACTCCCCGGTTACCTAAATGATGTTCCAAGGCATGGGATGTTTGTTAAAGATCTCATTCTTTTGATCAATGACACTGCTTCTGTAGCTTATGATCCTACAGAAAATGAATGTTACTTAGCAGCACTGTCAGAACAGATTCCCAGAAATCATTCCAGCATAGTCACGAAACAAAAGCAAGTCTATGTGGTCGGAGGACTGTATGTGGATGAAGAGAACAAGGAACGGCCTTTCCAGTCGTATTTTTTTCAGGTATATATTTATTTAACTCAGGATAAGAAAATAGATTATAGGTCCATGCATTAAAAACCCAACACTTATCTTTAGTGCATCTTTTTGTTTCTTTCCAGTTCAGGGACATAATATATTCACCTATGTGCAAAAAAGTATGGATAAATTATATTCTATTAGTTTAGCATGATTTCTAGAGCATCTTTAGTATTATGGCATGTTCTAAACCAGTTTCCTCTGTATATTTTTCTGTTAAAAAGTTATTTTCATGTGCAGCCAATCTTGCTGTGTGAAAATGAACCTATAATGGCTTCATAATAGATGCTGTGGCACCACCTGCCCTAAAATCACTGTTCAGACGCCCGCCTCAGGTCAGCTGGGGGCTGGTGGCCACACTCAATCCTGCCTTGTTAGTCCATCTGGCAAAAGGCCTGAAAGAACTTACTCATAGTTGTCATTGCACAAGCTCTTTCATCTTTCTGTCAACTGTGAATAAGGGCTGGACATAATCTTTTCGTATGCCTGCTCAAATGAATGTCTGAATGAGACTAACTAGACTCCAGTGAGGTTCTTGGTGTATTTTTAAAAAATGTTCTTCTGGACTCTCCTTATTTTCACTCATTGTTTGCCTCAACCCAGTATCACATGGAGCTCTTCCATTCATGAGGTTTCCTTGTTCATTTCAACACAGGAAAGAGATGTATACGAACATTTCTTTATTTTTGTCGATCTAATTCTTCCTGAATGCATATAGGCATCTGAATCAGGACACATAAAATTACACTTGATCACCTCACTAACCTTCTTTATAAAGTCCATTATTAAGAGTTTGCCCATCTGTGCATGAAACCATAGTGTTACTAAGCCATAGTTTAATGCAGAGATGGGCAAGCTTTGCTCTTTTATTTAGTGGGGAGGACTGGGGCCACAGGACAAACAGTCTTACGATGTCCCACAAGTGAACAGGGACAGACTTTGCATGGCATGTCTGCTTTTTCTGGTACGTTAAGCCTTTCCAAGGGCTTATACCTCACTCCCCAAAACTGATGAAAAACCACTCCACCGTGTTTGGTCATTTGTCACTGAATTTTGGAGTATGTTTTCAGGCAATCGTGGGAGGAAAGAGGCAGCTTGGGGTGGGAAGGGGCTTACGGATTGGTGTCATCAAACACCAAAACTCTCTGCAGCCCCCAAGATGCTCTCAACCACCTCACCTCAGCTGTGCCTCTTACGAGCAGGCGGGCACGCTTGGCTGCAGCCATCCACCCGTGTTTATGTTCTCAGATTATCTATGGGAGCAATGTGGGACCCAGAGACATCACAGGAAGCACTAGGTTAGAGACCACACTTTGCTTTGGACTATGCCAGCTTCCTCAACCCTTTTTTTAAAGCAAGAAAATCTAAAGAAAGTAGGGAAGGCAGGGAACCTGCCATGTGTCAAGGAAGATGTCCATGGGAACTTTTACCCATGGGAACCATGCTGACTATTTCCTTTTTATCTAAGACATTGTCTAATTGGCAATGGCTTAACAAGCCAGATTGTTCACATGAGTTAGGATCAAACAGCAGTTGTAAGACCTGATACAAATGGGAAAACATGGGTTAGTTTAAACCTAGAAATAAAAGCTTGCCTTCCTTTAGAGCAGCTGCTGACTCTTTTAAAGGAGTGGACTTCATTCCCTCTACGTAGACTCCCATCCATGACAGAGTGCCACATTCCTTTTTGCAGGGGTGAACCCTCACTCTTTCAGCTCAGCCTACCCTTGGAGGTGCTATAGCTTAGTCTTGGAGGTGAACGTTTAACATTCTAAGTAAACGGAGAAGCCTGAGAAAAGCAAAACTGAACAGAGGTCCTGCCCAGGAAAATTTGAACCAGACAAACCCTAAAGCCTTGAAGGAACTCAAAAGGAGTGATTTTCGAAAGATGCACTGGGATCCACAAATATATGGAATGAGAATGGAAAAGATATGGGCCAGTGCTGACTGCCAGGTGTCTCAGGGATAAGACGTAATACATTCATTTCCAGAACGTAAGGTAAAAAGTGATAGAATGCGCTTAACTGTTTATACAATGCTGCTGTGAGCTGTTTTCAATATGCATGGAACTTTTGCTAACAACCTTCATTCTACATTTTAATCAAGCTGGACACCATCGCATCTGAATGGATTGGCCTTCCTCCCCTGCCATCTGCCAGATGCCTGTTTGGACTGGGAGAATCAGAGAACAAAATCTATGTAATCGCAGGCAAGGATCTCCAGACTGAGGAGTCTCTTGATTCGGTATTGTGTTACGATCCTGTGTAAGTTGCTTAATACCGATTTACTTGACGAGGTTTCCAATTTATTGTCTGTTACATTGAAAAGCCTTATTGATGTTCCTTTCCCTTCCAGAGCAATCAAATGGAATGAGGTCAAAAAGCTCCCGATCAAAGTATATGGCCATGCTACAACTTCACATAATGGAGCTATATATTGCCTTGGAGGAAAGACAGATGATAAGTGAGTATTGGACGGTTTCAAGAGTGTCACAAGTACTCCCCTTCCCAAATTATCCCACACAACTATTTGCTCTGGTTCCAAATTCTATTAACAGCTGAGGTTTCCAGTTGGGGCCAGTGTAAATTTTAGTTGCATTTAAGATCAATGCAGATATTCATCACAGAGAAGGAAAAGGCTACAAAGAGCTGATGACCCATCTGGATATTGGCCCAGTGTTGCCATACCAAAGTGAGTGAAATTTTTACATTTCCCAGTGCTGATTTTGGCAGCGTGAAGCCCCATTTCTGCAATGATCTGGTGAAGATACTGCTGTAGGGTAGAACTATTAATTCAGTGGCTTAACAAGTGTTCATATTTGCAGTTTTGCCGTCCAGTGGATCAGGTGATAGTGTGACAAGTGTTTAATGATAGAGATAAATCTTACCAAGAATTATACATGTCTAATGGTGCAGATTAATCTTACCTCCAACAAACTAACGTTATAGGCATGACAGTGAACAGAACTATATTGATTGATTTTTTAGAGCAAAAATAAGTAATTCTGTGGCCCTCAAATTCTCTTTTTGGAGTCCATAAGGTCTGTTATGACTTTCTTTGCTTAGTGATATAGTTTTCTGCCATTCTGAGGCAGGAAACACATCAAAAGTGTAGTGTAAATATTTAAATAAGCTTAACTCTGTTAATTTAAATAAGACAAGAAAAACTGGGGAAAAACAAATTCCAGCCCCAATCACTTTGCATCATTGCCTAACATGCTCTAGTCACCATCCTCCCCATTTCAAGTACAGCCCCCCAGCCATTAATACATTGCCTGGCACTGATATACTGTTTGTAAGCTATTTCTAATAATTTTTATAAGAAAGCAATCAGTTCATGTTCATGATTGTGTTTATATTCATATTCAGATTAAGCAGTTGATTTCCATTAATCTTAAGGATTTGGTTTCCTTCCTTCCTTCCTTCCTTCCTTCCTTCCTTCCTTCCTTCCTTCCTTCCTTCCTTCCTTCCTTCCTTCCTTCCTTCCTTCCTTCCTTCCTTCCTTCCCATCTAATTTTCTGAAATCATCTTAGCAAAGGTATAGGAAATCATCTTTATAGAGCAAGAAATCCAGAAATTTGCAACCAAGCTATATCAGCAAATATTTGTGTGGAAAATACCCAAAAGAAGAAAAAGTGCTATAATAACAGAAATAATTGGCTTTAACTTTAAAATCCCGAGAGCTTTGTCTGATGTTTAGTAAGAATATGCATAAAGTAGAAACTGTTTTTTGTTTAAGCTGAGGATAAAACAATTTGACTTCAAATGTTCCATTTTGTCTGAACAGGATAAAACTTGGAATTCATCAAATGTAACAGGTCAACAATTGAAACAAGCTTCGTTCCTTTATTTTTTACCCCCGTATGTGTAGCGTGTTGCCCATCCAGCTGAGTCAGTGACTGGAACTCAATACCATCTCTCTTAATAAGCATGTGCTTTGATAATTGCTGTTGTCCACATTTTTTTTTAATGATTGACATTCTTTCTTCCTGTACACAGAAAATGCACAAACAGAGTATTCGTATATAATTCCAAGAGGGGAGATTGGCGCGATCTTCCTCCCATGAAAGTGGCTCGCTCCATGTTTGGTATTGCCATCCATAAAGGAAAAATTGTGATTGCCGGGGGTGTTACTGAGGAAGGCCTCTCAGCTTCTGTCGAAGCCTTTGATCTCACCACGAACAAGTTAGTCTACGCTCCATCCGCTTTTGTTTAATAGCACAGTTTAGGGCCCCCATGCATACTTTCTTTGGGGCCTACCAGAATCTCTGCCCCTTTATTTATAAATGCAATCAACGTCTTTAAATGGTATAAATACTGTCCCAGCATCTTGTTTTCTAGTGATTGCTTTAAAAATAAAGCCCCAAATATGTTAATATCTGTTCTTTTTTAAACCCTTTTATACTTGTTTGTTATTTTCAGGCTTAACTTAAATTCTGTCATAGTCTGTGGGATGTATTCCAATGTTTAGAGTAGTGTATATCTGACAGCCCATCTGTTTGAAAGGATGAGCTAGGACGTTGAATCTGCAGAAAAATCTGGATTGATTCATCCTCTCCCCACAAACAAGTGATTGGTGTTACAGGTAGTCCTTGGTTTATGACAGCAATTGCGACTGGAATTTCTGTTGCTAAGTGATGCAGCTACGTGAGTCACGTGACTGCATTGCTTAGCGATGGCAATCCCAGCAGCCCTGGTTGCCATCATAACCCCAGGACCACGCAGGCCATTAAGCGAGGACCTCACATCTGCAACGTGGGAAGAGGTGGGAGTTCCAGACAAGCAGACTGGCAGGTGAGGGCTGTGGGCCACGGATGGGTGCTACAGAGCATGGGTGGGCAGGCGGGCAAAAAAGCAGCGGGAGTGGGAGTGACTTACGGGAGCAACTTACCACCTCTTGCCAGCTTCCCCATTGATTCTGCTTGTGGGAAGCCAGCAGGGAAGGTCGCAAATGGTAATCACATGACTGTAAGATATTGCAACCATCATAATTGTGAGCTGGTTGCCAAGTGCCCGAATCATGATCATATGACTGCAAGGATGCTGCGACAGCTACAACTTTTATAAGTCTCCCCTCATTCAATGCTGTCGTAACTTGAACAGTCACTGAACAAGTGGTCATAATCCAAGGACTACCTGTATTGTGAACTGGGCTTGTAGCATCAATTACTAGGATCCAGCATTCCGAACATTGTACCCAGTCCTATGCTGTGTGATCCTGATCTACGGAAATAATTCCCACCATATATGTATGTGTGTGTGCGTGCCTGTGTGTAAAGTTCCTTGTTGCATATTTAAGTCTTGAGCACTTTTTGTAGATATTATAGATGGCCGTACTCTTTTGAGCAGAACGATATGCTTTAATTTAATCTGTTTTGCCCTTACTTTCTGATAAAATTTGTTCTTTATTAATGTACATCAAACTTTATTCAATCAGTCCACTTCTTAAAGATGACAGAGCCTTTTCTTCATTCTAACAAATTATCTTTTCTAAAAAAAAAAAAAATGAACTGTTCTTGGTGCAATGCAGTAATCATTCTATAAATTCAGTTTTTAAAAAGACTCTCATGGTAGGGCAATGCAATCAGGTATGTAAATGTATTTTTACTTTTCTTTCATATAGGGTGTGCTGTTATCTTTTCCTTTTATGAACAGAGGGAAAATAGTATTTATTTAGATTTATTTATTTATTTAGCTACCCATGATTCTGGGCAGCATGATCAAATAACTTCACCAAACAATGTTGCAATGAATATCAATAACAACAAAATCCAAAATCTATAAGCTAACATATCAAGAGCATAAAGCCAGCTCTCACCAATCATATGTTCTACCTCCCTTCCTTACTCAACGCTTGGGGAAATAGGCAAGTTTTTAAAGTTTTCCTTTGAACTGTGGTGCTGGAGAAGACTCTTGAGAGTCCCCTGGACTGCTAGGAGGTCAAACCAGTCAATCTTAAAGGAAATCAACCCTGACTGCTCATTGGAAGGATTGATAATGAAGCTCAAGCTCAGATACTTTGGTCACCTAATGAGAAGAGAGGACTCTTTGGAAAAGACCCTGATGCTGGGAAAGATTGAAGGCAAAAGGAGAAGAGGACGGCAGAGGATGAGATGGTTAGATAGCATCACTGAAGCAATGAGCATGAAACTGAGCAAACTCAGGGAGGCAGTGAAGGACAGGAAGGCCTGGCGCAATATGGTTCATGGGGTCACGAAGAGTCGGACACGGCTTAACGACTGAACAACAACAAATAGGCTTGGGGCAATCCAAATCTCCCTACCCTGGGAGAGGGTAGGGAGAGCAGATCAGTCCAAAGGGCAGATGCTCCTAGATCCCATCAAATGATATTGCCTGAGGGAGAAGACCTGGAGCACACCCATTCTGAGATAGTATCTGGGCAAGCAGAAATAACTGGAAATAGGTATTACTGGAAATAACCCAGTTGTGTGCTATTTAGGGCTTTGTAGATGATAAACAGCACCTTGAGTTGCACCTGGAAACCTAATGGGAGTCAGAGCAGTTTGTAAAATAGTGATACGACAGGGACGTACCATGGTGCGTCCAAAGATACCTGCACCACTGCATCCTGGACCAACTGCAACTTCAGGTGGTCAAGAGCATATTGCAGCTACCTTTTGTTTGTTTTTTAAACATCATATTATACTCAAAAGTCATATTCTAAAATTGAATGTTTCATTCATTAAATTGCAGATGGGAAGTTATGCCGGAATTCCCCCAGGAGAGAAGTTCCATTAGTTTAGTCGAACTGTCTGGATCCTTGTATGCTATTGGGGGTTTTGCAATGATTCAGCTTGAATCAAAGGAATTTGCTCCTAACGAGGTTAATGACATCTGGAAGTAAGTTTGTTTCAAATATTTTTTCACTTTGCTAGGTCAAGAGATTCAAGTCATTCATATTAATTATATGTAAGATAACCTACACTAAAACTCTGCTAAAATCTTTAGGAGTACTACATGTAGATGTATTGTCGAAGGCTTTCACGGCCGGCATACGATGGCTGGTGTGGGTCTTCCGGGCTGCGTGGCGGTGTTCCGGAAGTTTTGTTTCCTAACGTTTCGCCAGCACTTGTGACTGGCATCTTCAGAGTGCAGGGGCACAGACAGGAGCAGTTCTCTCTGTGCCCAGGGTGATCCTTCCCCCCCCTCAGATCTCTATAAATACCCACAAAAAGGGTCACATCACCCTGGGCACAGAGAGAACTGCTCCTGTCTGTGCTCCTGCTCTCTGAAGATGCCGGTCACAGGTGCTGGCGAAACGTTAGGAAACAAAACTTCCGGAACACCGCCACGCAGCCCGGAAGACCCACCCCTACTACATGTAGACTTGATTTTGTATTACCTATTTTTGTCTGATTTTGTATTACCTATTCTTGTTTTTGCTTCAACATATTATACATATTACATAATTTTAATATTCTGTCATAAAAGTATAGCATAAAAAAAAGTCAAATTACTTTGTAGAACTGCATGCAGAGTAAGTTTTGTTCAGAGAGAACTAGATCTTTCCTGAGTGGGCTATGTGGGTTTTTGTTTTGGCACGGCATGGTCTGGATTCAGAAGCAGGTCGGTGCCCATCCCTAATTCCTGTGACTCATTTCAGAAAACTCCTATCTGCCCACCACACCTTTTTCACATGAGGCTTTAAAATACTGCATGCCTCAGCATTGTGAGATAACATTTTTGGGAGCTCATGACTGGGAGGCCACCTTCTTGAAAATCATTCCTGAACCAACCAAACTTAAAAAGTGTATCCATTCTTACTGAAGACTTCTAAAGCAGGGTATTCAAACTCGAATTGTCATGAGGGCCACTGGAAGATGAGTTCATTAGTCTGAGGGCCACAATGCTGGAGCCTTTTCACGTGTCGATACAAAAGTCTTTAAACTCTCGTGATGCGCATCAAAAAGAATGAGATGATGATGATGATGATGATGATGTATATGCTGCCTGACTCCCAGCGACCTGAGAGGGTGAAGAAGCAAGACCATCCCAGTTGAGGCCTAGGCCAGGACTTGCTGTCCCTGTCAGTGCCAACACTGCAGCTTTACAGTGTGAAGTACAGCTGTGTGCCTGGCAGGGCAGGCTGAGGGGCAGCTGCCCTCCTAACCCTGCATCAAGGTGCCATTGCCACCATCAGGGCCGAGAGCTGCTCCCACTGGCACCTCTGCACTGCTTGCAACAGCTTAACGCTGGCTCTGTACCCAGGCAGTCCTGGTGGAAAGCCTAAATGCAGCCTGTGGAGAGGGTCTGACTAGAATAAGTATTTCTAGCTCTGTGTGTGTGTGTGTGTGTGTGAATAAGAGAGAGAGAGAGAAGGGAAAGTCAGGATGACACGCATACAGATGCATCAGGGTGGAAAGTGTTCTCTGAAGATACAGCATTTGAAAACACACAAACCAAACAATCTTCTTTAACTGTAGTTGTTGTTCAGCCAGAAATTTTGAAGACAGAAAGAAATGAGGGAAGAGTTGGCAGAAAAGACATGGGGACTACAAACAAATTGAAGCACTTGAGGATTTTTAGATAGACACAAGATTCAGAAATAAAAGCGAGGGGATTAATGACCCCTCCCAAGACAGGAATTCAGGGGGGTGACAGCATATTAGGGAAGTCACCATGCCCTGTCACAGGCAGAATGTACATTTCCCACATTACTTTTCCTTGTGTAGTAAAGCTTGTTACACTCTTAGACCAGCAATTAATCTACAATCTCTGTGTTAATAGAAGACAGAATGCTAAGAAAGAAACTTGGAGTTACTTGGCATAGATTTCTGAGGACCGGCTTGGAAACGACCAAAGAGCCCCACTTATACAACCTTTTGTTCCTGCAGGTATGACGATGAGAAGAAAGAGTGGTGCGGCATGTTGAAAGAAATCCGCTACGCCTCCGGAGCCTCTTGCCTTTCTATTGGCCTAAATCTGTTTAAGCTATCAAAGCTGTAAGCTAGATGGATACTTGACTGCAGATGAGGAATTTTTTTTTAATAGTCTCTGGTTTTGTTGTGTAAGCCTATCTTGGACAGAGATTGGTAACCACGGTGAAGTATATTGTCTTAAATGTCTATTAACTCCTGTAAGTATTAAATCCTCCCAGCATTTACTAACCATCTGATGGTGAATACGTTTGGCTATATACAGTGAATAAAGCTGAATTTAACAAAAATTTGTCTCAGACATTAGACCTTGGGCTTCTGTTCATTCTGGTTTAAAATAAATATCAAAGTTTAAAGTAAATAGCAGCATAGCTTGGAACCTCACTTCTGCTCTGATTATAGAAAAGGAGTTCACTGCCATCAGTTTGGCCTTCTATCTTCTTTTTATGCCACCTGTATTTACTTCTCTGCTTACTTCAGAACTTATTCTGAGGATCAGGTTGTAGGAAAGTCAGACTGACTTTCTCCTAAAGTATGGTGATGTTTATGGACTACTGTGAAATGTGGGCACTTCTAGTTTTGGAGCTTGCAATCAGCACAGGGAACATCAAGAAATAAGTGTGGCGCAATAGTTTGTCACACTACATCAGACAACCAACCTTTAAGCCTCAGTTGAAGATGGCGGAATGCCTTGCTCATCCCTCAACTTGCCCTTTTCAACTATTATGAATTGCTTAACTCTGCTGAATTCCCTTCTAAAGTAATTAAGAAATGCAACCTGTCTAGGAGAGGTGCTTCACAACAAACTAAAGGGATCAATGTTTACTGTACATAAAATAGCAAAAAACACATAACTGGCAGCCCTCCCCCAGTGGAAAAGAGGAATGTGAGACTATGGCCTATCGCTAATAACATCTGGTTACCCTCACTGGAAGATCCCCAACAGGGGTGAAACCGGTAACACAATGCCTCCTCATGGTCACTGTAACTGGTAGTACCCCAAAGAGGATTCTAACACGACCAAACTTTTATTTAAAAAATTTAAACAGGACCTGAAGCTGAAATGGGAAAAGTCCTTTATTTCAGTAAAAGAAGATTTAGTGGGCATTTCTGAAAGAATTAGTAACAGTTAAAACACTTATCAAGGAAAGGACATTGCTCAGACCTATGATTTAAGTATTAAAAATACCTCTAGCATAAAAAAGATTGAGAAAGACATTATGGATGTTAAACTATCTCTAGCAAATGTTGAAGATCACAGCAACCTCTGTATTAGTGGCATCAGTGAAAAAACTGAATATAACATGATAGATTATATAGGAATGAAACTTAATGATCACTTGCCAGATCTACATTTCTCTGAAAAAGACATAGTACGTGCACTTAAAATTCTAAGCTTATATAACATCGATAAGATGTTATAGGGGCAAAACACTTCCGGAAGCCTGCAAGTTGAAAGAAAGAAACTGGGGAGGGAACAAAGTTTTCCTTTTTCAAGACATCAAATTACCTTTAAAAGATTTATAGTACTATAAGCTGCCCAGAGTCTTTTAGGAATCAGGGAGACATCATATCGCATCACATCGAATCATAAGCATTGCAAGCCTTTAACAGAATTGCTATTAAAAATAGGAATTTGTTATAAAAGGGGATTTCCGTTCAAACTTATAACTTTGAAACCACAAGAAGAAGAGGTAATTTCTACTATTTCAGGGCATAACTAACTTTGATGAACACTGCCCCTGATGCCGGCCAAAGGAATTATCCTTCAAATACAGCTGCAAAAGGAAAATGAAGAGGGTGAGGGAGCAGCAAAACCCTTCCTCTCTTAGACCATGAAGGGGCTGAGAGCGACCAGTTGTAGATTCACTCCTACTCTAAGATTAAAAGGAGGGGAAGCTGGTTATGGAGGGGAACAGGGGTATTAAGAAGCTGGGGATTGTTACATAGGGGAAGATTTGCGGGTGGGGATGGATATGACAAGAGCTGGGAGTTTCAGAGTGGAAAAGGAAAGAAGAAAGAAGATTGTCACTGGCACAAGCAATAAAAGGTTTGTTCTTATAAGCCCAGCATAAATTCAGATTATTTTATAGGGTGCAAGGTATCCAAAGCAGCAACGTTATTTTATGAGTGATATCCGTAAATTTATTTCACAGAATGTTAGAAGATTGGGGAAGACAATAAAAAAATAGAATATTTTAAAATGCAAGGTCCTTTTCCTCCCTCAATTGTTAAAAGAAACTTAGAGGACAGACAATGTCAAACATTTTAATAAACAGTATTTTTCTCTAGGCACTAATAAGTCAATTTAAACCTGGTTTAAACTTTAAAGTGCAAAGATTTTTGAAGGGTAACAATGGAAGGTTCATATTTACTATGGGAGAATTAGATAAATTACCAGTTACTATTGTTTCAATGTATTCCTTAAATCTGGGACAAGTACAATTAGTATTATAGTTTAAAATTAGTAAAATTTGGGATGGAGAATTTGATATTCAGAGAAGATTTAAACATAAATGCAGGTACCTCTTGGGGGAAAGTGGACATCTTAAAAGTGCAGAAGAAAGTACCTGCCATTGTCTTGTATGTTAACATTACTGGAGACTGAAGGACTGAGTGACATTATGAATCCCCAAATGGATTCACATATCAAATAGACATAAATCTTACTCCAGAGTAGATTATATATGAGTATCTAAATCACTAGTAGACCTAATCCAACAAGCAGCAGCTACATCTGTTCATATAACTGACCTTACTCCAGTATTTTTAGAGCTAAAACCTGAAAATACTGCTTTTTTAGATACATGTCAATTTAATCCAATACTATTAGCTGCCTACCCAGCAAAAAAGCTGTCTCTATTTAAAAAACAAATAATGCAAAGCAAACATCTCCAATGATAACATGTGAAGCAATGAAAGCAATAAGGAATATAATAATCAAAGGAGTATAATTAAAAAGTAAAATTCACACCTATCTTAAGTAGATTTATAAATTAAAGAGTTGTTAGCAAAATATAATAAAATAGATTCTCCAAAGACTAAACGTAATTGAAAAGAGACAGATATCTTAGAGACCAATACAATTTCAACACAGCTTCTATACTCCAACCAAAATATTACAAGTTTGATAACAAGAACTAATAAGTTAAACTAGCAAGTAAGCTTTAAAAAGCTAGGGTAATCACCTGGTCCAAAGGATTCAAGGATATTTTAATTCCAGAATTTTTACAAATATATAATATAATGCACCAATGGAGGAACTCCACTATTTCATGGAGAAGATCCAAAATTACACTTACTTTAAAATTAGGAAAAAACTCACCAGTTACTTCATCTAGGCCCATCTCATTATTAAACACAGGTTACAAATTATACTGAAAATTATTAGCCAATTGACTCTGGTTAATTAAAGGCAGAGTTATATATCCAGATCAAACTGGCTTTATTCCTAAACAGAATATATTTAGTCATATTAGAAAATTATTAAATACAATCTACTTCTGCAAAAGAAATTTTAACTCCCAACTCTGTGTGCTTTGGAGAGATGGAAAGCCTTTGGGTAGGACAAATATTCATTTGAAAAGTTTTAGAGAGATTTGACTCTGAATTTCAAAATAAAATAGATAATATTTATCAGTCTACAAAAGCACAAGCAAAAACAAACAATTCTGATTCAGAAGAATTTCTCGTAACAAGAGACATCAGAGGTGTTCCCTTTTTTCATTACTGTTTATTTAGTTATTGAAATGTTAGCTACTGTATTGCATTATGTGCAAATGCTCACATCCAGGGGATTAGCATAGAAGATGAAACTTATATATTGAATTTATTTGCTAATGACATGATCATGACCCTCTGAAATCCAATATGATCTATTTTATTAAATAACATCAGGAATTTGCCAGATTCTCTGGCTTACCAGTTAATTTGAAAAGATCCACCAGTTTGCATTCATACACCATCTCATAAACAAAAAAATATTTCCAGCATCTTAAGACACTCCCCTTGAACACCAAACATTTATTCATGAATTGATATACCAAAGAATTTAACTGACCCTGTTTGGAAAAAAATAAGAAAGGATATGAAAAAATGGAACAAGAATTATCTAAGCGTTTTAGATAATATACCAGCAATAAAGATGACGACACTCCTCAAATTGATGTATTTATTTCAAACTCTCCCCATAGATATTCCCAATAAAATTGTTTCTAACTGGCAGAAACAAATTTTATTATTGCTCTAAATCAACTTGGAATAGAATAAAAAGAAACATTCTATACATGTCACAAAACAGAGGATGAGGTATTCCCTGCTTAAAAATATGTTATCAAGCAGCCTAGTTGACACATGGAAGAGTTTTTTTATAATGGAGGATTCAACAAGACAATGGGTTGGGATGGAAAATATTAAGTTCCGGCATAAGAATTTAAATTTGTTCTTCTCTTCCCAATAGATCTTTAATAATTTTACGTAAGTGATCTGCTGAATTTACAGGATGAGGTTTTCAGAATTTATTCCATGCATCTCACCTTTACTTCCATTGATAACATACCCAAATTGTAACAAACATAGAATTATACAACTGAAATTTTGGAAAAGGAAAGGTCTTTATGAAATAAAAGATTTCTACAAAAATTTCCCACCATATACTGTAAAGTATAGAAGAATGAACAACAATCAGAACAAAAGTCCCCTGGTTTCTTTTGTGGCAGATCAATTCAATATTACAAAATAAAAAATAATGGAAATTCCAGACATCTATCTCGTTTTGAAAAAATTTTTTTTTTTTTAACACAGAACCTAAGGGTGTAATTTTGCATATGACTTTCTGAAATAGATTATGGTGAGGGCTAAAAGAAGTCTGGGACTTAGAGGAAAAATTAGATGATATTACTTGGCATCCTCTATGGCAGCATGAACAATTTTTATCAGGATCTATACAGGAAGTACATCTTAAACTTTTAGATTGGGAGCATCAAACTCCAGTAAGAATCTGACATATATCTTTTCGATTTTCAACAAGATGCTAGTGAGGCTGTCAGTCAAAGGGAACATTCTTTCATCTTTGGTGGCAATGCAAGAAAGTATCAGAATTTGGAAGAATGTGTTTAAATAAATGCCTTACATAATCAAACAATAGATTCAATTCTCTCCAAAGCTAGGTTTGCGACACATATTTGGTGGCCAGAATAAGAGATTGCAAAATAAAAAAACTCATTAAGTTTTTACATATAGCAGCCAATTAAGTTATTGCTAACAATGGAAATATTTGGATAATATTTCAAAGGATGGATCGCAGGATGTACGACAAGCCAAAGTAGTGAATCATTGTTTTACAAGGAATGGTGGAATTTTATTATTTATGTAAGAGAGAAGCATTTTGGAAACAGCTTGTATCAAACATTATGGGCACGTTAAAATGTACAAGCACTATGGAAATGCTTAAAACTTCAAATGAAAATGTAATGAAAAAAGACAACAATCCTTTGATTGTTACACAATGCCCAGCATACTAAAAAATACCAATTACCCTTGTATCTTTGTTATTTTAAAAGGTGCAACCACAAATCCTAGGAGAAATTGCATACAGAGAAGAAAAAATTACAGTGAGTTGTGTATGTGCGTGTCAAATTTCTGTGATCCATTTCCCAACAACCATAGCCAGTATGCCCAGTGATTGCAGCTAAAAGGCACTGTAGTCCAACAACATCTGAATGGCCATGAATTGCATACTGTGACTTTAGCCATTATTACTGGAAAGCTATGTCTGTTGGTCATCAAGCACTACTAAAGTGGTGCTAAAATGCCAGTGTAGAATCTGTCACCTTAAAACTTGACATTTTGATGGATCACCATTTTATAGCAGAAACAGGTGCTGAAGAGTCTCAGCTTCAGTTAGTGCTTAATTCAAGATTACTTAATTCATAATTTTTGGGGGAAAAAAAACTTCTGGATATCAACATGACCCAGTCTTGAATGCCAATCCAGCTGAAGGCACAAACAATTTGTAGTACTTCATTCAGAAATACATTCTCATATGCACTGGAAGACTGACATGTGCCATACGTGTGCCAGCTTTTTCTGCATGCTGTAGTTTCCCTAGTTTACCGGGGGTACTAACAGGCCTTGTGTTTTATAATTTACATGAATCTTGACTCACCTAGAGGCCCACCTCTCTTTGATTATTTCTGCCCATCAATAAGAACTGTCAGGATCAGTATGCTCCAGGTCCCACCAGTGAAGCAGTGCCAACTTGTGGGACTCGAGATGTGCCTTCTCTGTGGCTGCCCCTGCCCTTCGGAACAAGATTCCCCATGTCTCTTGAACTTTAGGAAACAAAGACCCAGCCTTTGCAACAGGATGTGGGACAGGGTGATTTGTGACTCTGTTGTTTGCATTGCTGGGGGTTGTGTATTTCCTTACTGTTGGCTAGGTTAGCCTATTTGGAATTGTTCTTTCACATTTGTCCATCTAGAGTTGCTCCAGCTATTAGGATGGTTAACAAATTGAGCACATAAATACATTAAATTCTGATTGGCTGCACCTGAATGCGCAAGGCAACCAACCATAAAAAATAAGCCTCACATTATAAGTAATTATGAATGGTAGCTCAAACTGAATAGGCCTGAATACATAGCAGTGCAGCTTTTGAGTGAGTCTATTCCACAGCACAGGAGCTGTATGAGGAGGCCCTTCCCTGTATGGCTGATACTGATGAGGGTGCCTTTAGGAGTGGCTCTTCAGCTGCCTTTCATTCCTGGAGAAATTCCTAACCAAAGAGTTGTCCTTCAGATAGTCAGGTCAGAAGGCATTTAGCACTTTTAACAGTGGAAATACATACCTTAAATTGTGCCCAACATTAAATGTCAACTGTTGCAGGTCTTCCGACATGAGGATAATGTATTTCTGATCTTGGGTACTGGGTAGCAGCCTAGCCACTACATTTTGCGCCAAAAGCAGCTTCTAAGCACTCCTCAAGGATAGGCTCATGTGCTGTGCAGCCTAGTAGTTAACTGATATAACCATGGCTTATGTAATTTGCCAGGTCAGGTTGGCCCAAGAATGGTCACACCTAGTGCAAGAAATGCAATTGGGCAATGCGCTTTGCCCTCTGCAATTCCAAAGATGTATACCTCCAGATGCAACATAAATGGTCTCCATTAAAAAAAAATAAGTTTATTGAAGGCTGAAAATAATTAATTTTCAGTGTTACAGTCCATATAAAAAAAATTCATGGTTGTATTTTTTTCTTCACATTTGGGTATCAAAGCTTTTCAAATATTTTCTTTTCTAAATATTCAATCTTTGCTTCTGTGGATGACAATTCCATGGAATTCCATTCATAGTGAGGGATCTGAAAGAGAAGTCTATGATTAAAATGAAAGTCTACTACAAGTAGTCCTCGACTTACAACCACAATTGGGACTGGAATTTCTGTCGCTAAGCTATGTGGTTAAGTGAGTTGCACTTGATTTTACGACTTTTGCGGTGGTTGTTAAGTGAATCTGCTTCCCCCATTGACTTTGCTTGTTGGAAGCCCCCTGGGAAGGTTACAAATGGTGATCATGTGACCCCAGGATGCTGCAACTGTTGTAAATATAAGCTAGTTGCCAAGCGCTCGAATTTTGATCACGTGATTGTGGGGATGCTGCGATGGTCGTAAGTGCGAGAACCAGTCATAAGTCACTTTCTTCAGTGCCATCATAATTTCGAACGGTTGTTAAATGAATGGTCATAAGTTGAGGACTACCAGCATTAAATTGTAGTAATATTCAATCCCCTCCACTTTCCTTGGTATATTATTATGTGGGTACTTTAAAGTTGGTTGTAGCCTTTGTGCAAGAGGTTGAATATTTATTGTAAGAAACGTTATCCTGAAAATTCTGAGATTTTATTCAACTTTTACAAAACAGAGAAGACACCATACCTGAACAACCTGATAACCAAGAATCTCCAAATGCCGCTTTTTTATGGCCATATTTCCATTGACATGATTTGAATTCTTGCAGAAAGCTTCTGAATCAAGGAATTCCACAGCAATTCTGAATTAAATACAATTTCAAATTTATTTTCATATAACCAAAGATAAAGCTTGCAGGTATTTTAAAATCACTTTATGTACTCATAACATCTGTTGTTTTAACAAAAGCCCAGAAATTTTTCTCTGTAGGCAGTTATAATTCTATTATAAAACTATAACATTGGCCTGATATTAAAAATTAGCATCTGATTAAAATTTCTGAATTAAGTTTTACAATAATTTAGCAGTAATGCCATCTTTTATAACATAAGAAAGCTATATCAGAAAACATATCTATAACTGGCTTCAGTGAGTATTATCTCATCTTAAAATTTTCATCACAGGCATAAAAAAATTATTGTATGTGGTGGAAATGTAATAATATTAAAAACATTGTAACTTGGTTTATGCTAAAATAATAATATGCTTTAATTCTAACCCCTAAATTACTTCCTACCTGAAATTTTGGATGCCAAGTTTGGTTACCTGCAATACTCTGGCACTTGTTAAATGGTACACGAAGTTGTTTAAGACTTATCTTTATGGACCAATTGCCAAAGATATTTATATTATTTTTTGTAATTTTATTGGCAAGTAGTTCATTTTTATTTCATATATTAACAATTCACCAATACATCATTATTCAATAAAGATTTGATTCCACTATGAATTTTATGTAAGTGCTAAATCAATGGGGAACTGTTCAATTTAGAGTATATATGTCTTCTTTGGATTATATATTTTGATTTTGTTTAAATTATATTACTTATTTGGAAAATAATACAATATATATGCTTGTGTGAATTAGGTGTTGGCAGAAAAGTGGCAGACTTTTATATAACTAGCTTCAAACCAGAGATTGTACCAGTTGTGCCCATTCCTGGATTGGGAGGCTCTACTCTGCTACTCATGTCCTGGTCACCTCCAGAATGGATTACTGTGAAGTGCTCTTCATGGGGCTTCTCTTGAAGAACATCCAGAAGCTACAACTGGTGCAAAGTGTAGTGACGCAGGCAGTTACGTGTGCTCCTTGATCAGTACACATTACACCTCTACTCCACGAGCTACACTGGTTGCCAGTTTGTTTCCAGGTTCAATTCAAGATGCTGGTAATGATCTATAAAGCCCTACATGGCATGGGGCTGGGTTATTTGAGAGACTGCCTCTCCCTAGTTACATCTACCCATTCCATCAGGTCCAGCAGAAGAGGCATATTATAGGTCCCATCAACAAAGGAGTGTCATCTGACAGGACCCAGGAGGAGTGCCTTCTCTGCCACGGCATCTGCCATGAGGTTAGATTGGCCTCAACCCTGCTGGTCTTTCGGAAGGCTCTGAGGACATGTTTTTGTCATCATGACCGGGGGTCTGGTGGAGGTATGCAGACTACAAGCTGGTTATACTGTTAGTAATGTATGGATTGCGCTCCCCTGCAGATTATATTTTATGGGTTTAATTATTTTAATGATTTTTATTTTGGTTGTGTATTTGTAATTGTTCATTGTTTTCTGTTATTTGATTGTGTAAGCCTCCCAGAGTCACATATGTGAGATGGGCAGCTATATAAATTGAATAAACAAACACAGGCAAAAATGCCACCTCTTAACGAATATCCCTGTTCTTATTATCACTGAGTGAAGTTGTAAATACAATGTGCTGTCACCTGCTCACAGGACTGCCTGGAACTGAAAGTCTAGCGAAAACCCTTATGACCCTGCATGAGACAACACAAAAACTGCACGATCACCTTTGAAATCCTGGTGGTAGCCCTTTCTTTCCATAGGAGTGACCAGCTTCAACACAACCTGCGTTGTCCAAATTAGCAACAGTAGCATGTTGGTCGATATATGGAATGGGTTTCTTGTTTTTATCAACAATAAATTCAAAATCTGAAAGACATGAATGACCATCCGTAATGTGAAGTTAAAATCATACCTTGTCACTAATATTTTCAAATGGGTATTACTTCTGCAGTACTAGAATATTATAAAGTAGGATTGTACAGTGGTTCAGGTCTGAAGGCAATGAAGGGCTTCATCAGAGCACTTGGGGGGCCTGAATGTAGCATCTGCCTGGAACTCCTAGGTTGGCTTTGATATGCAGCTGCAGAGTCCTAGAAAAGGTTAGACCTAGGCCAAGGAATTGCTCTTAAGTGACCAATGTGTATGGTTTTAAAATTAAGGATGTCATGTACCTACAGGATCATAACCATTTGGACAAAACTCTCAAGGCTTGTATAAAGCAAATGTTAAAATGATACTCAGTTTTTCAAACAACTCACCGATTCTATAGTAATAAGAAGTGAGTACAGAACATCTGGCAAAATGGCTTCTTCCTAGGATTTCTCCAAGTATTATGTATATCTGCTGTTGTAACAGATTGGACAAATCAGTCTCTAGGAAAAAACAAAGCGAAGAAAACAAACACAAAGTTAGAAATGAGAAGACAGAACAGAGCCCCATCTGTTATTTCACAGAGGCAAGGCCTAGGTATTATCAGAGACTTTCTACCATCCTTGCCCATTTCTGAAAAGATCACAGTTCTCCAGAGGAAGCAGATCCAAGGTGACAAAGGAGATCTTTATCTAACTTCACAGCAGGCAAAGCTTCTAATTCTGCCATGTCCAAGTAGCAATAAACCCAATTCTATAAAAAATTACTCAAAGGAATTGTAGCCTTGATGATGCTAATGCTATTTCCGAAGTTGAAATATTCACTTTTGTCCTGCAGCTGCTCACAGAAGCGTTTATGAAACCACGGGATCTGAAGCTCAGGGCACTCCAAACAGACAGCTCGATTCAGTTCCATCAGCTGAAGGGTGGACTTCCTTGCTACCTTCCTTGGCAGAACTGTTTTTAAAACATCCAGAAAAAATAAGCATAGCAAGGCAATATTTAGAATATGACATTGTCTTAACCATGAATAAAAAAGAAGGCACTTTTTAAAGCAAACTACTTCGCTGAAATGTTTTAGCATCACACTACTTACTTCAATGTGATAGGTATGTATAGATATCATCCAGAAATACAAAAATTAACAACTAGCACCTTATTTTTAAGAATAAGAAACACACTAAAAGTAAAACAAAACCAACTTCTAAAAAGTTCAATTCAGGAAGTATCGAATTCATACAATTTTGTTTTACTTCATGACAGCCTCTGAAGGAGATTCTGAGTGATGGCTGCTCCATGTAGGCAGTTACAATTAAATAAATGCAGCAAAAGTAAACAGCACTATTCTGATTTTTATTATTTGGCTGGTTTTGTTTGAATGTATTCATGAAGCACTTAGCAGCTGTTTATCCATGTGTGGGTAAACATGGAGTCACCTAAAGGCCAGATGTATAAAATGACTAGCAGTTTGAAGCTTTCCTTTGTTACAGGTTAATTTTTCACACAAGATCATTGCTGAAATACAACCTATTTTTTTAATATATAGATGTAAAGATTTATTTGGAAAAAAAAACTATAAATGGGCATGGGAAAACTATAGATGAAATGTACACTTCAGTGGAAACAATACAGGTCCAACCAATATAAAATTCCACCCAACTCTAAAGTGGAGAAACTATTTTGGCCCATTTTTTAGATCATGAGAATATGGGGTATCCCCAGACTAACCAACATAATATTAAAAAAAGGCTTAAATAAAAACAGGTGTAGAAATTGCTGATGGAGCAAAAACCCAATAAGTTTAACATGATTTAGTATCAAGTCAATGCACAAAGTTACATTATTTGGAATTGTCTTTTAAACTTTCTTTTCCAAGAGTTGAAGAATTTAACAAGACCTGAGTATACATTCTTAAAAATACAAGAGTTATTTCTGAAACCTGACAAAAAGCAGAAATTAGCACCTACTTTGAAGCTCAGCATCCAACTTGGTGAGGAATTCAATATTAAATATAGCCTTTATCACATTCTCTGGAAAATACCCAGCAGAAGCCAAAGCAAAACCAAACGATACAAGAAGAGAAGGCTGAAGATATTCTGTACAAAATAAATACATTAATGCATACTATTAAAAACCGTATTTTTCTAGAAGTGGTAAAGCAGATAGCAAACATAAATTCTCTAAAGCAGTGTTTCTCAACTTTGGCAACTTTAAGATGGGTGGACTTCAAGCCCCAGAATTCCCCAGCAAGCATACCAGAATACTGCTTCCAACAGCATGCTGGCTGGAGAATTCTGGGAGTTAAAGTTCTCCCACCTTAAAGTTGCCAAGGCTGAAAAACTCTGCTCTAAAGGAATCCCAAACTCTCACAGAAATACACAAATTGAATATATCTGTGAACATTTGCTTCCTTAACATTATCTAGCTTCCTGAAAGCTAAATATTTAACATTTTTAAAAGGTTTAGACAGGAGTAGAAATAAAATATTTCACAGCCTTACTTATTGTGAATTGCTTTATTTTAATTTTATCAATGTTTTTAGTTTAATATATACTAAGCTACCAAGAATTATTATGATTATATGTCATACAATCAATCATTCAATATAAAGAATGAGTCGAAAAAGAGCAGTTCTGAAACTGTCTTAACTCTTCATTCTTCTTCTTGATTTTGAAATCTCTATGCGTTTTCCAAACTATAAATTTACTTTTTTTGTGTAATATCAGAATACCTTCATTTTCTTTTCTTTCCCTTTTGATATTTCTGGTTTTTATTTATTAAAAAATATCTTTACACTGGTCCTCATTTGCAAGATGCCCAAAATGGTCTATAATAATCCCCAAACATTTGAGATTAGAAACAAAGCAATCCATTAAGAAGTTGGGAATTCATGACTGAGGAAGGCCAAGGTAAAATGGCCTTTAAGAGAGATTATCAGCATTGGGGCTTACTGTTGCTGAGAAGTGTTTTAAATACATTCAGCATCCAGCATGTATAACAGAAGATCCAATATGGCACAAGTTAATACATTTATTTGTAAAGAGCCTACCATCAGTTCAGTCATATTGCTTGGGTGTCTTTCCACAGCTAAATAACCACCATGGAAGGAAGGTCATGATGACAAATATCACTCGATAGGGCAAGGCCTCATTTTTTTTGTTCATGGGGTTTACATTACTTTTGAGAGAAGAACAGATTCTATACCCACATTCTCTCCACACAGCTTATGTAAGAAAAAACATACTTAATATGTATATTACTCCTTTATTCACTCAGACCTTTCCAGCTGATTGCTTCACACTGAGTCATGTCTTATAAAGTTTTGCATTTATGCTTATGGCACTTTTGCAACACATTTTCTAAAACCAAGCAACTTTGTAAGCATCCTTAAAGAAAATAACAACATAAAATGCTCTTAAAAATCCATTATTTCTATCAGCGAGAGGTGTATTTTCAGTGACCATTTTAATGTGTTTCTACTTAGCACTGTAGTTATTTTTGAAAGCTGTAGAAAGGGACCATGCCCACATCATGTCTCACTCTTTAAATTTCCTGTCTAATAAATACATTTCAGAAGTTGGAACACTCTCTCTGAACACAATAAAAAAGCCCAAGTACATATATTTG
Source organism: Python bivittatus (assembly GCF_059951505.1). NCBI lineage: Eukaryota > Metazoa > Chordata > Lepidosauria > Squamata > Pythonidae > Python > Python bivittatus. The sequence continues at coordinate 106,516,023 of NW_028277075.1, forward strand.
TTTTCTTTCCTTTTAAGAAAGAGACAGAGAGAAAAGCTTATGGTTTGACCTTGCATTTTCTTTACATGTTGATAACTGGCACCTCAGGAAAAGTGTGAGCTGACAATCATTTCTATGATCAACTTACCCAAGTGAAGGCTGATGTGTTTAATGCAAGCCTCAAAAAATTTCTCAGCTTGAGGAGGTTCATAATTGAAGGAAGAAAATAGAACAAGAATAAAATGAACTTCTGAATAGTAAATCTAGAGAAAGTAAAGAAAATGAGAGAAATCAGTTCATTTGTTTGTGCCAGTTTTGCATATCACTCAAAAAACAACAGGATCTGAGGTTACAGCTATCCATCAACCTCTCCGAGAATTCTTAAAGCCCAGGAGGGTTTAGAGGGGAGAAATCTTTCAAATGTTCTGGTCCTAAGGCTTTTAAGTCTTGATACTTCTCACTAGCACTTTTAATTATACTCTGAAACCAATGGGTAACTTGGGAAGCTATTGTAATCAGGGAGTCACATACTTTTGTAATCAGCTCCAGGTGTTTGCTTGCAATATTCTGAGCACTTTTCAAAGGCAAAGGCCATGTTATAGTAGTCCATATAGGATTTAACTAAGTATGAGTCACTATAGATGTATCACCTCAAGGAACAGATATAGGTATTTGTTTTATAAACAGAATCCCGCCCACCAGCAAAACCTGGGTGCCTAGGTTCAGATCTGAATTCGGAAATAAATCTAAATAGGAAACTTCACCCTAAGAAGCATAAGCTGAATTCTGATTTTATTTCCAATCTTTACCTAAAGTGCAAGAGACAGAATGGATGGTACATGCAAATGAGGAATCAATATTTTTTTAAAATAGTAAAATTATTTTCCAAGCAAATAATTTTAATCAGTAGTTATTAATTCAATTAATATTTAGTATTTTTCCACAGCCCTGCTCTTTTTTGGAGTTGCTTCTGATAGATATGTACAGTGGTGCTTAAAAGTCTGTGAACCCTTTTGAATGTTCAACATCTCTGCATAAATATGACCTAAAACACAATCTGTTCTTCACACAAGTCCTAAAACTAGACAAGGAGAACCCAATTAAGCCAATGAGTCAAAAACATTATATTGGTTCATTTACTTATCAAGGAAAATGATCCAAAGCTACATAATTGTGTGTGGCAAAAGTATGTGAATTGCTAGGATCATCAGTTCATTTGAAGGGGAAATTAGAGTCAGATGTTTCAATCAGTGGGATGATAATCAGGTGTGAGTGTGGGAGGTCCTGCCTTATTTAAAGAAGAGAATTCTGGGTATTCACTATGGAAGTTTGATCTTTACAACACATGGCTCAAACAAAGGAGATTTCTGAGGACCTCCAAAAAGCAGTTGCTGATGCTTACCAGACTGGAAAAGACTACAAAACTATTTCCAAAGTCTACTGTTAGGCAGATTGTGTACAAATAGAGACAAATTCAACACCACTGTTAACCTCCCCAGGAGTGGTCAGCTAACCAAGATCAAAGCATGTAATATTCTGGGAGGTCTCAAAGAACCCCAGGGTAACTAAAGGCCTCTCTTGCATTGGTGAATGTTGATGTTCATCAGACCACCATCAGGAGAGCACTGAACAATGGTGTGTATGGCAGGGTTGCAAGGAGAAAGCCACTATTCTTCAAAAAGAACAGTGCTGCCCATTTACAGTTTGTGAAAGACCCAGTGGATAAGCCAGAAGGCTATTGGAAGAATGTTCTATGAACAGATGAGACCAAAATATAACTTTTTGGCTTGAATGAAAAATGTTATGTTTGGCAAAAGGCAAACACTGCATTCCAGCATAAGAACCTTATCCCATCTGTGAAACTTGGTGGTAGCGGTATCATGGTGTGGGCCTGCTTTGCTGCATTTGGATGAGGATGGCTTGCCATTATTGATGGAATTATGAATTCTGAATTGTATGAGCAAATTCTATAGAAAAATGTCACAGTATCTGTCTGTGAACTAAAGCTCAAGAGAAAGACAATGCAGCAAGACAATGACCCCAAACACACAAATTCTACAACCAAAGAATGGTTAAAGCTAAAGTTAATGTTTTGGAATGGCCAAATCGATGTCATAATCCTAGAGACATGTTTTGGGAGGACCTGAAGCGTGCAGTTCATGAGAGGAAGCTTACCAACATCCCTCAGTTGAAGCTGTTCTGTAAGGAGGAATGGGCTAAAATAGTCACTGGAAATGTTTAGCTGCAGTTATTGCTGTTCGAGGAGGGCACACCAGTTACTGAAAGCAAAGTTTCACATACTTTGGTCACACACAAATATGTAGTTTTGGATAATTTTCCTCAATAAACAAATGAACAAATATAATGTTTTTGACTCATTTGTTTAATTAAGTTCTCCTTCTCTTTAGGACCTGTGTGGAAAACAGATAATATTTTAGGTCATATTTATGCAGAAATATTGAAAATTCAAAAGGGTTCACGAACTTTTAAGCACCACTGAACATACAGACCCATACACATGTGTCTGTGTGTGTATATTATGGCAGTGTGCCAGCAACAGGAAAATGTATCACAGCTGCTATGTGCATTTTATTAGGAAACATTTTCCTACCACTCAAATGAAAATGCTAAGAAGTCAGGACTAGTTCAGATTAATTATATACAGTTTTCACTAATTTCATCTGAATGACCAACCCCACATTTTTGTATTAAAAAAAAATCAAATTGTGTTGTCAGATGAATATGAGATTGTATATATCCATTATTTCTGCATCATGGTCATCATCATACAATCTATAACAATGGATATGTGTATTTCTGGACTAGAACGAACACATTTTAAATCATTTAGAATAAATGTATAATCTGTACTAAACATGATTTAAAGGAGGAGCTCTGACAATTCAAGTGACTACAAATTCATTCAAGTAAAAAAGAGAAAGTCTAAAAAGAACATCACAAAAGTATAAATTAGTATGGTATTGTACAGCTGGAATTAAAAGAAAAAAGACTGTACCAGGAACATGGAAACATATAATACTATCTTCTAGCAACTCATATTCTTTGTCCACCTAGCTCATGTTGTTCACATAACTAGCAGCGGTTCTCCAATATTTCCTAGATCTAATCTAGATGCCACAACTGAACCTTCAGTGTGTACAGCAAATACTCTATTACAGAGTTGCAGCCTTTCCCTCGCTGCTCATTTTATCACTCTCAAGAGAGATACAATGATATTCATTTGTACCTTATCAATATGTTCAGTGGCAACAGCAGCTATTTTATCAAGTAACAATGTACAACGATAGTTTGTTCCAATGAGAAAGGATGCAAACTTTACAACATTTGAACGTGTAATCTGATCTCTCAACTGTTGTAAAGCAACTATGGTCTTCTCAAGAAGCACTTCTTGAAACCATTTCCCATGGACGTATCTTAATTCCTTCAGCAAAAGATCCAAATTGTTGATTTTCTCAAGTCTCTGAAATGCACAATTGTTAATTTTTTGCAAAAATGACCCGTATTGTCCAAAAAGGCTCTTCTGATTTGACTTGTGATGTTTCATCCATTTTAGAAGAACTATGGTAAAGCGATTGAGTTGACTCAGATTGCACTGAGTTATGACAGCATCAATTCGTGAGACTATAGCTTCATCCATGTAAGGAGAAGGAAGATTAGAAAGAATGTGAACCAGCAAGATAATATCATTGGGGACTGTTTTAACTTGTAAATGGCTGGAATTGAAACAAAGAAATCCATTAATAAAACAAAAAAACTGAAAGAAATCCATTAATAATAAAATGAATATACAAGATATACATATATTTTTACCACATGTGTTTGTACTACATATGATTTTCAGCTAGAACACATGCGTACTTATTAAAATGTACTGAGGACCACTCTCACAGCTATACAATACTGTAATGTTAGAAAACTGGAAACAAAGAGCAAAAAAATAACAGGTTTAGCAACTCACAGTATAAAACTTTGATTAAATAATTTAAATCATTAATCCTATGAACTTTAGCTAAGGATTTGATTAACATTATCTATTAAATTTCATAAAAGTAAAAACAATTTGTCTGAATAAGTATATCCCCTTTATTTTTAGATGATGCATATATGTTGTTCTGAGCATAATTTTACAAATGAAGGACATATTCTATAGACAACCATCTCTGTAAAGATGTCCTAACTGCAGTTTTTTAATAAACATATTAAAAGCAACACATTAACTAATTCAAATTGCACTCCTAATGAAAACAGAAAATAAAAGTGGGAGATAGAGGTGGTATCTAAGTTATGTCCTGTCAATGGAAACCGCTTCCCAGGAGAGTGGAGCAGAAGCCATTTTTAACATTTCCTCCACTTCATTGGTCCCTGAGCTTTTACAACTAAATCTGCTATGAGGGATTGGATGATTCCCTAGAAAAGATTTAGAGAGAAGGGGGGAATTTTCAGGGGAAGGTAAACTTGGACATTCAACCAGAACATTCCAGATGAGTCACAGTCTATCTGAACCCTGCATTGATACAGAAATACAACATGCATTGAAAGTTGGAAACAGGAAAAAAATGAGTCCAAAATCTTCATCCTTAATTTTTAAATAGCTGCCACCACAATTATGATCCAAATCCTCCAATGCTTATGTTCTTTGCATGTTAGAAAGAATTTACTTTCCAAATATTGTATGAGTTGGCTGATGAGCTAATAAACATTTTTACAGGTCAAGTAGTCTGTGAACCTATTTGCAAAGCTGCATTAAATTTACAGATCTGAACAGTTCCATCACTTCTTTAAAGCACACCTGTATTTCATCAGTGCTCAACCGTGCTGTCTAGACTTCATGGAAATACTGACCAAGCTGACTCCATGGACTCATCATTTATGCTCCCCTACACCCATCTGATGCTCCTATCGCTTCTTTTAGGTTTTTATAATTCTTTTTAAATTTCCATTTGGTTAATTTTTTTACTTTGCTGTTTGTATTTTTTTTAATTTGCATTTGGCTAGTGCTTTAGAAGTTAAAAGCAATTAAATTTAGGATTCCAACATGAAATAAAGCCTGAATATAAATATAATGGATTAATAAACTGCAAGTTTGAGAAATTATATATGCTGAAAAAAAAAGTACCTTCTTACCAAATTGACAATTGTTGTAATTTGGAATATATGTGAGATTTGGGCCAATTCAGCATGGCTAGCACATTTGTCACTCTGAAAAGCTCAAATACTTTATACGTATCCAAGTGTTTGTGAAAGAGAGAGGCAATCCTGAAACCCAAAAAGATACGCATTTCAGCATAAAGTTTCAATCTAGAATGTTAATGAATCTTAAATAAAAAATAACGATAAAGCCCTCTTCTTCCACAATTGCGATCTGCATTTTTAATATGTATTAAGATAAAAATTAGAAGCAAAAGCTCTTTGCTCATTTTATGCACCAATCTTCACTTAGGTTTACTGTTGCATTTTGTGCTAGACTGTGCAATATGCACATACAGTGGTACCTCGGGATACGAACGCCTCTACTAACGAACATTTCGGGTTACGACCAGCTTCGGCAGGAAAATTTTACCTCGGGTTATGAACTTGCCTCTACTTACGAACCGGATCCGCGGCCATTTTCCCTGCTGTCACGCAGTCACGGCTTCCTGTGGGCGAGGTCGCGGTAGCAAGGAGATGTTCGGTGAGGCTCGTGGTGTGTTTTGCGGTGTTTTGTGAAGGTTTTTGGTGTGCGTGTTAGCATGGCTCCAAAGAAAATGCAGAACAGGCTTGGCGGGAGTCAGGCTCTGAAGAGGAAATTGCCTCGGGTTGTGACCAAATTCGGGCGGAGGGTGGAACGGATTAACCGGATTTACATTGAACCCTATGGGGAAATTCGCCTCGGGTTGCGACCAAATTCGGAGGGCGGAACGGATTAACCGGATTTACATTGAACCCTATGGGAAACTTTACCTCGACTTGAGACCAACTCGAGTTGCAACCAGAGTCACGGAACGGATTAAGTTCGTATCCCGAGGTACCACTGTACTACAAATTTATTTCCAAACCAGAATACACACACACACACACAAAACCAAAATGATTCATTAGATATACTGTAATGAACTACAGCATGATCCTAAGCATGTCTAGCTGATTGCAAGTTCCAAGAAATATATTTAGACTTGGGGTATAATACTAAGTAAGTAGTATAACATGCAATGTGAAAATATTTGATATGTTGCCTAAATTATTCCTAGACTAAAGAAATTATAGGTATTTCTCCTGTTCTGGACAGTGAGCGAATGTGATGGAGGTAATTGTGTCATGCTTAAATAATTGTGACATAATTTAATTATTTAGATGAGAATTTTAGTGAAACAAATATTACAAATCTGCAAGAAAAAGCAGCTGGTCATAGGCCAATGACATAAAAAGGGCTCTAGGAAAAAAAAAAGTAACAGCAATATAACAGAAAGCATTCTATATTCCTTAGCCTAATTCTGACCCTGGTATCTAATGAATTCAAAATCAGGAAAGACCATAAAATGAGGGGTGTTAAGACTCATACATTCCTTATTATATTCTTGAATAAGACGACTCCCAGAAAGTGGCAGAAAAACCTATTAATGAAAACACAGCACAGATATTGGGAGAATTATTCTGAGTATGTAAATCTGTCTCAGAAAAGTTTATATTCTGGATATAAGAATATTTTACAACTTGGGAGAGAAGAAGTTCATTATCATCTGTCAAACATAAGGTATGAACAATTAATATTAGATGAGAGGGAACAGGAAAGGTAAACTTTTGAAGAAGCCACTAGAGCTCAATCAGTTCTTATTTATGGGTTAAATAAACCTGTGAAGCAATTACTGAACAAGCCTGGTTACTCGGATTGTACAGATGCTATGCCACACTAAACTAACTTTTTAATTTTTTGATACAATTTTTACCTGTTTCAACCTATACAGATAGTCCTTGCTTAGTGACTGCCTCGGACAGCAACCATTTGCAGTTATGATGGTGATGAAAAAGTAACTTTGCGACCAATGCCCACATTTACGACCTTCACATCATCTCTCAGTCACGTGTTCGCCATTACAGTTAGTATGTGTTGTCCTGTGTAAAATTGCAAGCACAGTTGCGGTCACATGATTTTTCACTTAGCGACCACTTCACTTAATGACTAAATTGCCAGTCCCAATTGCGGTCACTAAATGAGGACTACCTGTAATGGAACTGTGATTTCCCTAAAAAAGAAAACATTTTTATCTCTAAAATTATTTGAAGATAAATATTGTACATTTAAAACTCAAGAAGACAAGGAAAGTTACATGATAAACTTCAAAAATTCCAACTATGTTGAGCAACAGCTTAGAACAGAAATACATGGAGGTATTCTTGCAATATAGAACAGTCACTCACAAAGAAAGAGTTACTTAAAATCTGAATAGTATTGCTATATTGTATTAAAGGGTTACTTTTGAATCAGTTGTGGATTTCTGTATTTCATTTCGTGCATTCTTTCCGCCACCATTAATGTTTGGTACCGATCAAAATCATCTGTGATTAGTAGAACCTTTTCAGTTAACCTAAAAAGAAATACATATATATATATATATAAATTTATATATGCACATGTTTCTGATAGAGAACCTGCCTGAGCATTGAGAGTCCATCCTTCTTACTTTAAAAAGAAAGGAAGGAAGGAAGGGATGGACACTAATCAAACTGGAACATATTTTCCAAAATAAATATTCTAAAGGCCAAATGACAAGTGTAGAAGTGTAGATGAATAGCGCAGTTAATTTTCAATGAAAAGTAAAAAAAAAAAAAAAAGGTGAAATTTTCAAGTCAAGGTCTATCAGTGACTGTGACTTGAAAGCAATATGGAATATTTGCCACTGACTTTTTTCTATGTGTGTGCATATGTGTGTGCTTTACTTCCCAGTCTACAGCCCTGGCATGCCTTGCAGTCTTCCATCTCCTCTCCCATCGTAAAGGTACATATGAGAGAAACTGGAGAAAGCACCTAGCATACCCCAAACAAATAAGTAATACAGTATATTAACAAGCAGTGAAGAATGGAAACATCATACTAACTCATCTTGTAGGAACAGTGACTTTCACACCCCAACACAAATTTTTAGCCAATCGAGACAGTATGAATTATCATGTCATAACAAGTTTAGAAAAAATTAGCAACACAAACCACATGAAATATTTTTAGATATTATTGACAATAAACTGTCACATGATTTGTGACCATTTGCAACATCTGCATGTGGAAATGCTTTTCAAATGCTGAACTTACAATAATATTTGAGTTGGATTTAAAAGAAAAAGAAGAAATTGAGATGTTTTGTTTTAGTTCTACACTGCTGGTGTCCTAACAATCGTGCTGGCCTGTGCTATTCCTGGAAGGTGTGTATCAGCATCACACTTTTGTCTGTATGACTCCCAAAGCATATTCCAGTTTTTGAAGGGATCTTCAAGGGAATAAAACTGCCGGGACCTCTTTGCATGTTGTTTGTGATTATCTAAGCGCCTTCTTTAGGTTTGAGGGAGAATAAGGCACTTTAAAATGCCTCTGATCCACATGAGGATTTGTTTTTCAGGGAGGGGGAGGAGGAGGAGGAGGAGGAGAAAGGGAAAGGGAAAGGGAAGAGCAATTCTCCTGCACACAGGCAGTCACCTGCCTTGAAGCCAGGGCAACAACCTGCAAAGAACGTAATCCAAAGGGTGTTTCCCTCTGAAGGTAATTCACTGACACTTAACATTTTGATTTCCTGGATTACTGTACAGCCTGTACTTATGAGGAAATAACCCCTCAATATCAACAGTGTACATGTAGGCCACTCACAATTTCAAACTTTTTCATAATTCTTTAAAAGAAAATGCACAAATAAAGCAGTAAGAGAAACTTACTCTTTCTGGATCTCTGGCTGTGCCATGGGTGCAAGATTAATAAACAGTTGAAAGACATTCAGTGGACTACTGCAATTATCCTTAGCTTCTATCAGCTTTTGTTTGGCAAGTAATTTAAATTCAGTGTTGTTGAATTGTAAATTCTGGTACAGTCCAAGAATGATAGAAAAGTCTTCAATACGTAACTCATTTGAACGCTGGACAAAAATTCTGTTACATTTTTCTAGCAGTGGCCAATGCAGAAAATTGACATTCCGGAGAAACTGTACAAATCGCCTGGCATCATTCACAGAGACGTGTGTTTTTTCAAACAAGACTTCTGCCTTTTCCATTAACCGGCTTTGTAAATTCCGTGAGGTAACAGAAGATATGCAGTTCATTACAACTGATAAGGCCCTAAAAACATTTTTAAAATGTTATGCTTATTTATTTCATCCGGAAATCTAACAATGCTGAAGAAAATGGCATTACAGTAAAAAGGAAAGAGAAGATAATTTTTAACAGGATATATTAGAGCATGTACAGGTAGTCTTTGACTTAGGACCATTCATTTAGCAACCGTTTGAAGTTACAACAGCATTGAAAAAAGTGACTTGCAACTAGTCCTCGCATTTACAACTGCTGCAGCGTCCCTGTGGTCACATGATCAAAATTCAGATGCTCGGCAACTGCCATGTATTTATGACGGCTACAGCATCCCGGGGTCACATGATTGCCATTTGCTACCTTCCCAGGGGGCTTCCAACAAGCAAAATCAATGGGGAACCGCATGATTCACTTAACAACCATGTGATTTGCTTAACAACTGCCACAAAAATGTCATAAAATTGTATGCAGTCATGTTTAATTACTGTACCACTTAACAACAAATTTTCTGGTCCCTATTGTGGTTGTAAGTGGAGGACTACCTGTATATTAAGTATCTACTTGAAATTGGGAGCAGACAAATGTTACACAGCAAAGAATGCTTCTTGCTTTCAGCAATGCCATTCTTCTGTAAAAAAACCTGCCTAATTATTTTTCATTGTTATGAGGACTACAGTATTTGCAGGCAGAACAACTGAAATAATTTGTACACACTTAAGTTCAAGTGGGATAGTAACTAAGACTGCTCCATTGAGATTAAGCTTCACTGGGTTTATCCAAAGGGCCTTACTTCTGAATAGATATGTGTGCTATAGGAGATTGATTTGTAAACCAATGTATCCCTACTTCAGGTTACAAGGCTATCTTAGTCTCAGCTGCATATCTGCCACTGAAGTAATACTACTGATTTACAGGCAAGTTACATATGGCTAGGCTTAAGATGCAAGATTCTAGAAACAACGTTCAGCTGGCCAACCATTTAAGATTCAGCAAGCTAACTGCATTTCCAAAGAACTGTAGGAAACCCAGGGCTACATAATGTTTTTGTACAGTTCTTGCACTTATTGCCATTCCCAATTAAAAAGCAAGTGAATCCTTAGCCATTTAAAATAATCCCACCAATCAATGAACAGGGACATTAACTCATATTTTAAGAATTATTTTTTGAACTACACTTTGGAAGTACTGCAGGTATTATTTAAAAACTCCAAACTATGTTGTGTCCACAACAGGGCATGTTCAATTATACATCAGTTCTAAAATAAGATAGGGGTGAGGAATACACAGAGGATTTAATTAAACTTCCTTTCAGGTTCTTTTAAGATCTATGCTCTACATACCCAAAGCTGGGTTCATGGGAACACTGAGGGCATGCATCCTTTATTCATTCCCTGCATTTAATCTTAGAAAAAATCATGAATCTGTGTCTGGAATATTTATTAAACCACAATTACCTTGAATCCTGTATGGAATCCAAATTCTTATCTACTATATCAGCTATTTCACCCATGAGTGGACTATGCTGCAGATGTTGTTCATGCACACACAATGCAAATTTAGATAGCAGAGGTGGACTCAATCTGAGGATACCAAAGAAAATAAGTTATTGTGCCAAAGCTCTACATATGTGTATACAAACTAGGACAATTTTCAGTATTTCTCCATGAGCACCATATACAGTCCCTGAATTTGCTCAAGTAAAGGGAGAAAAGCCTTCCAGAAAGCATTCAAAAACTGCAGGATATAAAACAATTGGAATTAGCTTTCACCATAAATTTCTAGTTCAAATATCCACCATTTCCATTCTTTAAGGAATTGCTATTAAACTTACGATCAGTTCAGCTCTCGCATAAGGCACTCCAAATATGCTGGATTCAAAGTACATTTCTTGCTTCAGATCCAAATACTGCATACCTGTAGTATTTAAGGCTGTGTAATGCTTCAGATTTAATTTGGAAAAGGTGCTTCAAAATACACAGGACTACGAATGAAGCATCTGACTGCCTTATATTCTTCCTACAGTTCCTGCTTACTCAACACTCACAATTGACAACCAGCAGCCATCAGGGCACATCCCTCACAATCAGGATATGAGCTTTTTACCCCTTCAAGTTGAACACACGGTCCCTCAAAATGAGCAGCTGGTCACACCGTTCCTTTCTTTGTCTTTTCCTCCCACTGAACTCCACCAGCAGACTTTTGTTTGCTCTCCTTGTTCACACACAGTTTGGACAAACTCCAAGGAGTGAATAAAGAATTTAGAACTGCAGTCTAAAGTTACTCATAGTTTATCTTGAATCAATAGCCATAGTGATATATTCTTACATTTATAGCTTCTACTTTTAATACAATGATCCATGCAAATTTATCTTAAATCACAATTTGAGACTCCAAAGTTCTATGAAAAGAGAAAGGATTAAGATATTGTTGCTAGTACTAATTTTGTGAGATTTATTCTAAGCATGAAATATTAAATTTTCAATTAATAGGAAAAGAAATAGATAAAAAGTATACTTGCTCTTTTAATCGCTTCCAACCTTCTACAACCAGCTCTTCTACCAGTGAATCATGGGCCTCAACTCCAAACCTTCAGAAGGAATAAAAAGTGAGCCAAACAACTCTACATAGATATTTTAGAGAGTTAAATTTATATATCGAGAACAAAAAATTGCAACTTACTATCATATATTTTTTATATATTGAAAACTGGCCTTTTACTCTATTTTGTTATAAAGTCTTATTATTGTTCTGTATTTTGTATTTTGATATGGCCTTATGGCTAACCAATGAAGTATTATAATTAATGGATTAATGCACAAATTTAGATAGGGTGCTACTTTCCTCTTTTCAAAATATACTTTTTATTAGTAACATCTGACAATTTCTGAACCCCCTCAACCCATTTGTAAAGTGTTTCTCTAACTGTTAGCAAACTCAAAGACATGTAGTAATGCTTAAATGCATTAACAAAACCTCTTCATATTCAGCCTTGTGCTGAATATCAACCACATCAGTGGTTGATATTCTTATTCTACATGCTTGAGGAAAAAATGAGATGCTGGAGTTTTGTTTCATTTTACTCCTGCAGCATTTCCCCAATGCAAGAGGCAATTTTTTAAACCGATCTTATATTTTCTGTGGCGAGGGTGGGGCTCTGTACTTTGTCTTGATTACACCTCTGTTTTACTCCTTTAGGTTTTGCAAAGTACACTATAATACAACCTATTATAACTGCTGTAACTTGGAAGTAATATCAATTAAACATTTTTTTAAACTAAACATTTTTTAAAATTTATGAACAGAATTCTATAAGCAACTTTTAGCGTGTAATAAGCTTGTCTGTGCAACAAACAGGATATTTCTCTAAGTGTATACAACAGCAATTCAGTTTTTTAAATAAAATCAGACAATAAATGCTGCAGTTACAATTAAATCTCACACTACTTACCAGAGTATACTATGTAACACATCCACTAATGCTTCATTATCCATACATTCAATCTTATTTTCTGCTAAAATACGAAGTACAAAAAACTGGGAATGACTTTTTATATAATCCATAGTTTCTGAGGACCAAGGCCTCTTCTTTTGAACTTGCACAAGTTTCTTAATTGCACTTCTCACATGTTTTTCAGAGAGTCTGGCTCTGTTGTTTGAAACAAGACTGAACACCTGGTGTTCGTTTGTAAAGTTATTTAGTTTGTTCAACAAACTGTCGCTGCTCCTAGTTCGACAGTTATAACATCTTGTTGTAAATGGATAAAAACGTCTTAGGAAAAGCATTTTTGTCATTTGGATGGGCTTCTTCTAAGGACATCCACAATTAGAGCTTCTTTCTTCATTTCTGATTGCCACAGATATGCAGTAAGAAAAAGAGAGGTTATTTGGAGATATAAATCACTGCATTTCCTTTACCATATAATTTGAAGTGACTGTATGAAGAAAAGGAATGCTAAAGTATTTGCCTGCCAAGATATGTTTTTATTAATATGCCCCCCAATGCTTCAAGCAAGGCATAATTAAACAGAAGATACCCTTATTCAGACTAACCATAAAAAGTATTGTAATAAACCGTATTATTCACACACCTTGTTTTCATCCTATTCCTCTGGCACAACAGTCAGGAGGAATTTGGGGAGTTTATGTTCATTTGGAAATTAACACAACTTGTCATGATCTCTAACCATGGACAACATGCAGTTATTTTCCTGTCCCCCTGCCCCTCTGTTCCCCCATCTCATCCTAGATATTCCAAATGGAAGCCTGTGATAGAATCCATCACAGGATTCCTCCATGAATTGACACAGCCCTTCCAGTTATGAAGAGCCAAGTCTGGATTTTTTATTACTACTATCATCATTATTATTATTTACTAAACACATAGGTTGCTGCATCAGTCAGACTTCCCACTGCTTACAAAGTAACGTACAAGAAAATGCCCACAGTAAAAACATCAGTATAATAAAACATCCACCATAAGGGGAAAAAATGAAATTAATTCAAAACCCTAGTAACACAAAATACAAAACAACTCATAAGAAATTAAAACCAAATATAAGAAGTATAATGCAAAATAGATTTGAGAATATGAACATTTCTTATGGAACTTTGAAAGCAAAAGTAAAAAATAGTTACTTGAATATTCAAGGTAGTAGTTCTACTCTGAGGAACTGGGTAAAAGTTAAGCCTTTGTTTAATTAATGGCATCCTCCTTGCCTTTCTACCATACCTATGACAGTTTGGCTGACCTGAGGAAAAACATGTTATCAGCTAGCTAGCTCACAGAAAAAAATGGAAGCATCATTCAGAAAGCTTAAGAGCAGGTTTGCATGACACATGGAACCTACTGTGATGAGGACTACAGTATTAATGAAATACTTATCTGGTTGTCCACTCCCAGCCAATCCAGCAAATTTACGGCAATCCTGTTTGTAAGACTGTCCCATCTTGGACAATATCCCAGCCACCCATCCAGTTTTTAAAAGAAATAAAGTATTTGTCATACTTAAATGGGGGGGGGGTTAATTTCCCATACCTTTGTTTTCCATTCCATGCACCTCATTTTTGCACTGGGACTGAAAACAAATGGGAAACAGATGGCACTACTGGATCAATCCTGTCTTCCAACTTCTCCAGCTTTTCACTTTTGTGTCCATTAGCCAGAAAATAAGATTAAGTCCAAAAACATAGCTCTTCTGAATCCAAGTTACCAAAAAAGCCAGCATTAAGACAAGTGAGGCATGAAGGAACTTAGAGCTAACCTAGACAGCCATTAATGGGGAAGTAAGATGTTCAAAGAGAGACTTGGAGAAGAGATTACACAGTCCAGAGGCAGAAAGAAACATGAGAATGAAACTCTAAATATTTGTCTCTTGATGTTGTTTAGCATAAAAAGGAACAAAGAGAAACTTGGACAGGCTTTCAAGATTCTGTTAATATACCTTACAACAATAAAGTAGCTTTCCTGACCTCATTTAGTTTGAAGGGGCTGACACAAACCACTAACAACCCCTGGAAGATGGAGACAGGGAGTGTTACTCCACTTTGGTTTAACTACAGCTTTATGTAAGGTTCAGTTTTGAATGGTATGCCAGATTTAAAAATAACCTGACTTTCCATGTTGTGCAAATGGAGCCCATATCCAGAAATGTGCATTTAAGCCAGATTTGCTTGGCTGAAGTGAATTCCAAGAGGTCATCACCAAAGGAGGTAATCTCACTACAGGGTAGATGGTCCAGACCTCTTCACAATTATTATTGTTTTTTGAAATGAAGTCTTTAAAATGAGGCTTCTTTAAAGCATGGCTGTTTTAAAGAATTGCAGATGGCTGCTATGTCTAGAAATTCAGAATGATGCATAGCTCTAATATATATTATTGTAATAATATATAAGTCACCCTCTGGGGGAATGCAGATAGGCATGACATATCCTAAATGATGGCTGGGTAACTCAGGAAAAACCTTATAAAATACTAGGGAACTAATGGCTCTAGAGAGGCAGGTTTACACTTTTGTTAATATTGCAATGATTGGCATAAAAACAGAATCATCTATATTTCATGAATGCTGTATAAGAAACAA
This sequence comes from Python bivittatus, assembly GCF_059951505.1. Classification (NCBI taxonomy): domain Eukaryota; kingdom Metazoa; phylum Chordata; class Lepidosauria; order Squamata; family Pythonidae; genus Python; species Python bivittatus. The sequence continues at coordinate 106,531,367 of NW_028277075.1, forward strand.
TTCATCACTAACAGTGGGCATATTCAATACTTCTGTAATAGTATTTATTATTTTCATATTATACCAATCATTGTAAAAATATGATTTACAGTTCTGGCATCACTTCTATTGCTCTCTTACTGCTATGTTCAGCAAAGTTTTTCTGAGAATTCCAGGCTAGGACTCCCTGATTTGTATTTTATTTTTTATTATTTCAAAACGTTTGAATATTTTATTCTTCCAATAAGTACATAATCTAGAATTGTACTGAGGCAACATCTTAGGAAGGCAACATAACTCTTCTCCATGTTCAAATTTCAACAAGGAAGTATAGCATGAAAAAGGCAAAGAATCTGAACAGACATCTTCCCAAACAATTGCAATGTCTTAAAAAGACACGTATTTAAGGTAGTGATAAGAATCCAATCGCATTCTAGAAAAAGAATATAGCACTCCTTCTAAGCAGTTAAAAACAATCTTTGGCGATGGAAACTACGCAGCAGCAGGATACGACCTTATGACAGAAGGATGTACTCGACTTTGCTTCTAAGGCAGCACATCTTATCATGGAGTTGCTTTAGATCTGGAAATCAATACCTAGCTGAGCTCTCCACAAGTAGCTGGAATTCTCCCCTCCGTTGGGTACGAGAAATAGCAGCCTGCCTCTTTCACCGGGAGCAAGTTAAACCCACGCGGTGCCCTACTGGAGCCATGCTGCCGATTAGCAAGGCGGACGCCCCGCGAATGACCCGCTGGCTCCTCCTCAAAACCACGTGGTAGAAAAGCATCTCGGTTTCGTCAAAGCTTCCCACGGAATCCCACCTACCGCACAGTACAAAAAGGGCCTGACGATCCCGCCCACATCCAGCCGTTTTTCAATAGATTAGTGTATTTAATCGCACTTCCTCGGTTTCCGCAATCGTCTGTTCAATGCTCGAGGAATCTGGTACTGGCCTCCATTTCCCAGCGTGCCTTACAGACAATCTCGCTGTCGTTCGGGAATTGTAGTCTTTAAGTGGACGGAAGGCTCGGTATCGCATGCTAGCATCCAGACGTTGAAAATGTACACAACAAAAAAGGCACATTTCTACCTTTGCCTGTGGCATATCTTGATTTTATTGTAATTTCTTTGTTTGATTGTTGTGAGCCTCCCGGAATCGCTGAGAGTCGGGCAGCATACAAGTTTAAGGAATTATTATTATATCTGTAATGCAGATAAAGAGACTTTTCAGGCATTAGGATTATGAGAAAGTTGTACATTTTATCAAATTTGATAGAGATGCAACTTAAAGTTCGCATTCTGTAGGAGAATAAACTGAATTATTAATTACTTATTGGAAACAGTTACATATTCACTGACATGTGATGGGGGGATGCTGGAAACAGTAGAAAAGGTCATCAAATCGGTGACAATCGTGGGCATCAAAAAGAGGGATCGTGAGCCTTAATTATGAATAACTGTGTATGTGCTGTCAATAGTCTTTTAATATTGCTTCAGGTAGTGTCCAGGGGAAGTCTTGCACGCCTTCTTCCAGTATGACAGCCTGATCCTTCTGCCAATTTATACGGACTACAATGGACCCTTAAAAAAAAGGCGCTCTAGGGATCCAGAGGGAAATGGGGTATGGCTGCAAAAGACCTCTGAGAAAGCGAAGCGCAGACCGCAAATGCTTATGCCCTGAACGACTCTGGTGTTGAAGTAAGCAGCAACGCGTGCGGCAAAACCTTTGTGCAATACCGTTTTCCTACATTAACAAATCTAGCCGGAGAGGCAGCGGGTCGCGGCTTCGACGAGCAATACGGCCTCGAGGTGCAGTCATGCCTCGGCGCCGCTGATGCGCCCTGTAATGGGGCGGGCAGCGAGAAACGTTCCTCTTAACTGATGCAGGAAACGTGTTTAGTGTTCGCGGAAACAGAAACTCGAGCGAAGGGCATACCCTCGTCGTCTTCGCCGCAGACTCCAAAAGCGAGGCCAGGCCTGGAGCCCACCGAAGGCGGGCTGCCTCTGCCGAGCTGGCCCAGCAAGGGCGGCAAGCGGCTCAGCTGCGGAGCGGGGACCTCGAGACCCCCTTGCCCGCCCCGCCGAAGCGCCAGGCGGGAGCACTTGCCGCCAGAGCCTCTGACTCCCCTGCACGTCGACACACACGCGTGCACACGCACGCCCGTGCTCCCCTCCTTTCCGCCCGCGCCAGCCTCCAGCCGCTCCGGGTTTCCCGCTTCGTCCCCTCCTCCACTGACGCAGTCCGTCTGCACCAGATCCTAACATGGCGGCGGCGGCGGCGGCGAGGTGGTGAGGAGCGCGGCCGGAGGGAGGTTGAGGGCCGCACGAGACGGGCGGGTGAGTAGCCAGAAGAGCTCCGGCGGAGCGGGGCCGCGGAGGGGCCTCCGGCAGATTTCGGGGAGCTGGGCGGGCAGGCGGGCGGAGAGAGGAGAGAAAGGAGGAGGAGGAGGAGGAGGAGGGCTCGATCTCCTCCAGTTTGAATCTGCCACACGCTGACCCGGGGGTGGGGTGAACGGGGAAGAGGGCTTTTCTCATTCAGAGTCAGGGGCTGATCCCGAGGGCCTCGATGAGAGGAGCGTCGCCCCCTCAACAAGTCCGGGGAGAAGGAGGAGGAGAGGCAATTTCGTGGAGACAGGCTGAGGGATAACATGGGGCCTTCAATGGGTGGAAGGGGGGTCTCGGGTTGTAATAGTGATTTGTGGGGCTTGTTTCGGGCAACTCGTGCGGGGGGCGGGATGTCTCTCGACAGGAACCCGCTGTGCCTCCCTCGCAAGTATTACAATAAAATAAAAGCTACCCCCCCCTTCCCTCCGGTTTGTTGAAACAGATCTAGGTTAATTTGAACAGCCTTCTTTTTTAATGAAAGAAAGTGGTCGGCTTCATCGTAAATAACTTGGTGGAAAAGAGAAGAAAGAGAATGGGACACGTAAGAAGTGGTGAAATTAAAGACACAATGGAAAAGAGGGAGGAACTAAATGAATCAACTTATACCAAGTGGAATCACTCTTAAATACTCCAGAAAGGCTGTACTAAGGCTGTGTATTGTTGTTCCTTCTGTATTGATTTTCTCATGCTCTACAGAAGCTTGCCTGCTATCAGTTATTGTATGTTTCACGATGAGGCACTTTATTTGAAAAATAGATCTTCACGTATTATTTAGCATACAGTGCTATAATTTTGAAAGTCTGAAAAAAACTACTATATAAACATAAGCAGTGATTTTTTTAAAATGTACAAATTATATAAGGAAATGTATTCTGAGGGGTAAGGAGATATTGAAAGGGATATCTTGCAGAATAATTATTGGATGAAGTAGTACAATGTTATGCTTTTCAATTAGGACAATTTGTATCTTTAGGAATTCAAAACGTCCAATGGGCACAAATTATGTTTGCATGGATTTTCTAAGTGGAAGCGAAAATTGGCTCTTGATCTCTCTTTTCTCCCTCAGTTTTCCTTTTCTTGAACATGAGTAAAAATGTATTCAATACAAGGTGTGGGAAGACAGATTTTATAAAATTAAAGATTTGATTATTGATGGGAAGTTCTGTTACTGGATGTATTTTGCAGAATACATTTAACTTGGTCATAAATTTAACTTGGCTTCAAATAAGACAGTTTGATTATTCTTTCCTCAGTTCACTATTTCTGAAGTTTCCTATTGTTAATATCATTAACAATATTTGAATCCTGGTGTACATCTACTTCATTTAAAATTAAGCAGATTTCTTCAGCATTATTTAAAAAGCATGTCAAGTGCAACAGGTTCTCTTAAAAGTCTCAGCAAATTTTGGGAGAATGATTTGTGATCTGAATTTGATAAATCTCATTTGAATTCCTTGTGACACAGAATTCAATTCATGAAGGATGAACCATGAAGATAATCTAGCAGTGGCAGTCTGCTCAATTTAACTTTGTGATTGCAAGCAAGGTTCAGTGCCCAGTAGATCATTTATATTGCTCAAACAATTTTGAGGGAAATGAAAATAGTTGAAAGGCTGCAGTACTTTTCATTCTAGTGCTGTTCACTTTAGCCATTTCAGCCACAGTGATAGCTGTGCAGTGACGGTTTGGATCGTTGTTGCCAATGGAACTGGGTATGTGGTGGATCGCTCTTGTGTGGAGAGCAGTTAAGAACAGTAAAGCTGCTGGTTTTGCACAAGAGTCCCCAGCAACCCCATTATAATGTGGGAGCATTGAAACTCCAGACAGATGTACTTTCTACCAGAGCTGGCCTTGAGCCATCACTGCATTGGATTCATGGATTCTGCCACTGCCTCTCTATTCCGGGCCTCTCCTCCATCTGAGGCACCCAGGCAGGAGATAGCAAGGTTGGTGCAGCAAGCCACCTGAAGTAGATCTGGATAGCTGCTGCTAATAACAAGGAGGAGCTGCAGCTGAGGGTGGTAGGAAAAATAGATAGGGAAGAGCAGGCCTCAGCCCTGGCTAGTGCCTTGATGCAAGGCTAGGAGTTGAGCCAGCACTCTGCCTGTCCTGCCCAGGTGTGGAGCCACACTTCCTTCTCAGCTTGGAGCTGTGGGCATCAGCAGTTGCAGTGAACCCAGTGAATGCCGTGGTCTTGTACATCTTTGCCTGTTGCCTGGCAAGAACAAATTAGTTGGACAGATTAATGGAGATGAGGCAGAGAACCAGAGGGTGCCAGCTCACCTAGGACCCAGAAGAAGAGAAAATGCCTTACTCACTGCACGTCCAGTAGGACAGATTGCCAACAGTAAGGTAACAGATTGCTGATCTTGGTTACTCTCTCACTGTATGTGTTAATACCCATTGAAGTCATCAGGAAGCACGGCTGCCTTCTTTTGGTGTAGACCTTACCAGCTAAGAGATGGATGCCATGTTGGGCTTATTCTTTCCTCTTAAAGTACTGTTGCAGGCTGCAGAAAATTATTTGAAAGGCCACATTTGGCCTATGACCCATAAGTTTGAAACTCTGGGCTAGAGCATTGAGAACTTTATATTTTACTTTTTCTGTTTAAATATAGATGTGAGGTGAATATAGAAGCCATAAAATTATGTTACCAGTATCATGTTTAAAATATTTAACAAACATTCTTAAAAAATAGGAGTAGCTTGGGTTTGTTTGAAGAGAACATTTAAACCACACTAAGTGCTTTTTATTGATCCACCCCAATCTAATATTACAGTGTTTTACTATTAGAAAAAAATCAATTTTTTTGTAAAAACTTTTTTGTAAACATCAAACTTTTTGTAAAACGCCTTTTTACAACATGTAAAAATTTAAACTTATTTACTGTAAGTTGCCTAAACTGCTTCTGAGACACACAAAACATGCACAAGAGCGAGTAGCATCTTTTCAGCCTTCCAAGAAATTAATGGCCTGCTCTCCCCTAATGACAGGAAGGAGTTCTGCTGTCAATATGAAAAAACAGGCCACTCATTCTTATTTGACTTCGTAAGAATTTTGTTTGTTTGTTTGTTTGTTTCAAATTTGTCACTGCCCTAATTGCTGTAGAGTGACTATGGGCAGTTTACAGTAAAAAGAATAAATATTAATTAAAATAGAATAAATATTAATTAAAGTGCATTAGAATACAACAAGATTCCTATATAAAAATAAATAGCTTCCAAGGAACTGATGTTAATTAAAATTTATTAGACTCGGGGAGCATCTTCAAGGCACCAGCCACCCCCAGGGTTGGTTATATCCTTTCTTGCCCCATGTGAGTTGGCAGAGCCAGGTCTTTGCCCCTTTCTGGAAGGCCGGGAGAGTGGGGACCCGCCTCATCTCTGGGGGAAGAGTGTTCCATAGGGCAGGGGCAATGGCAGAGAAGGCTCCCCTCCTGGGCCCCACTAGACATTCTTTTGTAAAAGGGGTCCGTAACATACCTCCTCTGCCTGACTGGGTGGAATGGGTCAACATAATGGGGATGAGACGGGTAGCCTCAGGTAGCCTGGTCCCATGCCATGTAGGGCTTTAAAGGTGAATACTGGTTTATTAAATGTATGTTAAATAACATGCTAACAAGGTCTCAGTTATTTAGGGCAGGGGAAATTTCAGAAAATTTGATTTACATGTTCTCCCCAAACTCCCATCGCAGTTTATATAATGTGCTTCTAAATATCAGAAAAACCCACACAGTCTGCCTTCATTTCCACTTTGTTTTAATCAGGCTTCTTGTTAGTTGCTATAAGAAACAAGACACTAGACTAGATAGGATTTTGTGTGATCCATCAGGGCTGCTGTTAACCAGTGAAAACTGGTAATTGATACTATATTTTACAAAACAGTTAGGAAAATCTTGAATTTAAGAGCTCACCTCCCTACTACTGGAAGTTAGACAGAACACATTTCTCTTCATTACTTATGCTCAGCAAAGCTAAGATGAACCACCGTTAAAGTAAATGATTTGGGATGAAACCTAGTTTTTCCTTCAAGTACGTACAGTATTCAGGGAATTAGTTGCATATAAACAATTATATCCTAACTTTTAAAAAATTGATTTAGTTTGGCTTCTATGTAAGAAAGGCATGGGATTGAGTTACTTGAGGGACCACCTCTCCCCATTACATCTGCCTGTCCCATTTAGTCCTGCAGGAGGGGTATGTTGCGTGTCCCATCAGCCAGAGAGTATCCCCCCCACCCCCGAGATCAAATTGGCCCTGTCGTTGCTGGCTGTTCGCAAGGCCCTGAAGGCATGGTTTTGCCAATGGGCATGGGGACCCAAGAGTGTGGTGGAGCTGGTGCAGTGGCTGTACTAATTGCTTTGATGAATGGGATTACCTTGGCTGTTTTATGTATTTTATGATGGTTTTTTTGTATGCCTTTATATTTTTTCTTGTTTTAAAATTGTTGTATTATTCTTTTTTATTGTTTTTATATTTGTTTTAATTGCTTGTAAGCTGCCCAGAGTCATGAATATGAGAAGGGCAGTTATATAAATCTGAAAAATAAATAAATAAATAAATAAATAAGAGAAGGCAAATATATCCATATCTGTTTCATATGTTTGTAATTACATAAGACATTGGGGATTAAGGTTACAATTTTGAAGAGTAGTGTACCTTAAAGACAGTCAGCAGGGTGAGGGGAGATTTCCTCATAACTGGAGTTCATGCTTCTGTAAACACGATCACTGGTATGATAATTGTCACTGCTGTTAAGTAGATGGGACCCATTTTTCAATATTCCTTTTGTTTGCTGTGTTTACTTGTCTAGAAAAGTTGTATTGACAAATATGCCACTGGTAAAATCCAGAAAGAGCCAGCTTGGTGTAGTGGTTAAGGCAGCAGGCTAGAAACCAGGAGATTGTGAGTTCTAATCCTGCTTTAGACACAAAGCCAGTTGGGTGACCTTGGGCCAGTCACCTTCTCTCAGCCCTGGGAAGGAGGCCAGGGCAAACTGCTTCCAAAATCCACTGATCCTCCTAGCACCTTCCCTTCTCTCCGTCCCATCAGCTATTGACATCCACATTCTGGCCTGTGCCATATTGCAAGTGGTCTCAGCAGGGCAGCATATCCTTCCAGCCCACTCATTCCCATCTTCCCAGTGCCTCCCCCCCCTCCCGTACTGCTTCTCAGCTGCTGCTGATGTCCTTGGCTTTTTCCCACTTTTTTTCTTCCCCTCAAAACACTTCTGCTTGAAACAAAATCTTTTTTGTTCATATCAGGAACAAAACAGACCCATTTCTTTCCACATCCAGAACAAACGTAAATGAAGCAGTTACAAACCACCAAAACTAGCTGTTCCTTGTACTGCTTTGCACATCCCTACTTCATATTGCGAATAGCTAAACAAACCTAAAAGTGCTGTGGTTTATTTAATTTTGTGCTGAATTGTGATCCTGGCTTGCTCACTTAATAAACCAGAATCATAAGCCAGATTTTTTTTTGGTTTAAGAATCCAGCTTAGTTAGGAAAGGATTAAGCCATTAATTCTGGTTAGAGACTCACTGATGGAACCAAAATGGACAAACGATTGAGTGATATATATCAGCATGCTTGGTTTTTCTTGATAAACCTAAATACAAAATAATTTGCATTTATTGCAATATCCAAATGGGGTCATAAATATAATTTCTCATACTGAGTATATATCACTCAGTGCAAAATCTTGAACATGTTAATACAAATATTTTATAAGAGGATATGAATATTTTTTAAAAAATAATGAGCTTTTGAAAAGATAAACAATGAACACTGAGTAAGAAGTGTTATTTCCTACTTTATCTCTGCTTGCAAAGTTGGAATAACAGCCCTTCATTGCAGATTCATTACAATTTTTCCATACAGTTGCATAAAACATACATTTGTATTATATGGGAATAAGTCAGTAATAAAAAATGACATGGTTCTGGCTCTCTTTTGTAAGATAAATAGTTGGAAATGTAGCATCTGACAAGTCAGAAGTTCAAGAGGGAAAGCAGTGTGGAGCTCTCTACTTAGTTCTTTGACCTTTTTTTCCCCTTCACATTAATAGTGTCTCTGTCATGATCTAGAGAACTCTGGAAATTTTTGTATGATAATTAAAATAAATAGTACTAATTTAAAATATACTAGTTTTAACTTGCAGAAAAAAAATAGAGAACTTCTAACTTATAGACTTCAGTTCTGAGTGAAAGGAACATATCTTTGATTATCTTAATCCATCAAGATATGGATTATATCTTAATCCATATCTTGATGGATTAAGGCTACTGTAGTTTATATTTTGCATTCAATAAACTGGTAAATGTGTTTATCAAACATCAGTTTTCTATTATGCAAGAAGTGAAATTAACATTCAGCCATTGTTTATTTCCTTGTCTGTAGCTTTAACCTGGAAATTGTTTAGACTGGAATTTTGCTAATTCTCCATGTTTTGGCATATGATGCCTCATCAGTTTGTCTTGGCATATGTGAAATAATACCAACTAGAGGGGGCATGAGACTTATATTAAGCAGATCCATCCATCTTTCAGTATTTAAAGAAGTATAAAGACTAGTGTGATCAGAGTGATAGATTAAATAGGGAGATGATATGATTTATATTATGTTGCTGGGGAAACCACATTTTGACTATCAGCTTCTAAAAGTTTTTGCCTTTTCTGGATGCATAATTGTGCAAAAATTTAATTTACTTTGTGCCTTTGTAAGGTAGGATTGATGTAACACTATCAATTTCCACATATTCCCTTCTTTTCTACATTTACTTAATATTAGCCATAGCTGATTGCAAATCCAAACCACAGTTTGCACCCACATGCAGTTTTTACATCTACCTTTTCTATGTAATTTTATAGATTAGTGTTGTAATAAACAAACCAGAGTGACCTGGTTCTGATGCCATGTTTTCAGGTTTGTTGAAGCAGGGCAGGATCAGTGGTTAGCTTCAAATAAGATTCCTTGAAGGTGCTCCATTTAGCATTATATACTAGAGTCAAACCATAATTTCTAATCCTGGTGTATAGGGAATACTTAAATTCTGTTTTTTCTCTGACTGTCAGAAAACTGATTGCTGGTTGCCTTTCCTGCTCCAGCTAAGTGTGATCTGAATCAAGCCACAGTCTCATATATACTATTTATAATTATGACATCTCAGTTAAGTGTTAGCCATATATATTATATTCATAATCAGATTGACACCATTTTTATATACAGTTTTGTTGGTTTTATGGTTCCATTGTGATTCTTACCATTTAATTTATAATCCTGTTTTTTTTTTAACCTAAATTGTGTTATGAAAGATGTTACAATTTCACAGAAACTATTTGTAGAATATTCAAAAAGCACAAGAGACAGGAAACTAAGAAGCCTAGTAGATTTCAGCCTTTGTGGCCTTACTGAGGGAGTAGCCCTATATATAATTACCTGGGAATAAATCTTACAGATCCCTGGGCAGCTGCAAGTAAAGAAGGGAGGGAGGGAGGGAGGGAGGGAGAAAGAGAGAGAGAGAGAGAAAGAAAGAAAAAAAGAAAAAGAAAGAAAGAAAGAAAGAAAAAGAAAGAAAAAGAAAGAAAACAAGTGAGCGAGCGAGCGAGCAAGCCAACATAGGTGAGATCACAAGATCTGGGAGCCTGTAAGTACATCCATCAGCAACTATCACTGCTTTGTAAACAATAGTTGAACTGTGAAATTCTTCCAGCTTTTCACATTCAGCATAAATTTGCGTATGGTAGTGACATAGAGTGGGAAAATCTTTCATTCTTGTACTTTCCCATAGACTTTTCCATCTTTAGAAATGTATTATTTTATACAATTAGTAACATAATGAATGGATATACTCCAAATCGAATCTGGCAATTTAAAGACTGTAATTAGCTGCTTCTAGTTGTTTATATTATAATTAGGAAATTTCTATATCTGTATGTATCATTCACAGCCTTCTGGGAATGTTAAAATTTTATCATGTTAACTATTTTGAGTTTTATAGGTATTCCAACTTTTAAATATAATGTTTAAACATTCTTAAATTATTTTCTGATCAAATATATCAGTTCAGATACTTCAGACTCTTGAAAAAACCCTACAGTTGTAAAATATTGTAAATATATTTTTGGTTTTGAAATAAAAATTGATAACCTGGAGAAATCCAATATCAATCAATTTTGAAAATTAGAAAATCCTCCAAAAAGTTTTGAACTAAAATATTTTATGGAAAACTTAGTTACTTTGCACTGTTGAGTGGTTCTTTGATTTTGTGATTCGGTCTCTGTCTTATCACCTTCTGGTATACCTGGAATAAGCTGTGGGAGTGGTAAGGGAGCAGTAAGAGTGGTAAAGGAGAAATGGAAGGAAAATGTCATGATACGTCCACTACTTGGCAGATCACTATTCTGCTTTTCCTCCTCCTCTTCCCCAGTGTTAGAGGGATGATCACATAAGGAATTGAAAGTTGATTGTTATACATTTTGGGCTTGTCCAATGTGGTCATTCCTAAATATAAATATTTAGTAAGTTCATTTTAGAGCCCATAAAAATAATCCAAACAAAATATTTTCTGTGCAGTATTATTGTTTATATTTATATATCTTTCTCTGCAAGAAATAGTAAAATCTTGTAATATTTTACCTATTATTCTTTGTTAGTATGCCATAATCAAGTTTCCTTATGATTTGTATTTCTATTTCAGATATAACATTCTGAAGCCATGGGAGTGAAAACCCAAAGACCTCGCTGTTTTTTTGACATAGCCATCAATAATACCCCTGGTAAGACTGCTGGTTTTAACCTTAAATGTGTGGCCAATCTTAAAATGCATAGGTAAACTGATTTAGAATAAGTGGTTTATTTTCATGCATGAAAACTTGCATCCTTAAAGGTAGTGAATATAAATGTAATTATATTTTTTTTCTTAATTTTAGCTGGAAGAGTTGTCTTTGAGTTATTTTCAGATGTTTGCCCAAAGACATGTGAGAACTTTCGCTGCCTTTGTACAGGTTCGTAGATATTTTTCCTTACTTGCATAATTCGTTATATAAATCTAATGCTGATTTAATTGTTCTTAAGAATAATGACACATGCATACAAATCTAACATTGAATATTACATATTTATTTTAATCTTGATAAATATAAATATATTTGTTTATGAACTATTTTGAAGTATTTTAGTATTAATTCATACGTATAAAATGGATTTATATTCATACATATAAAATGGATTATTTATTATATTCGTTAAGAGTCACAAACTTTAGCAATTTAAAAACATGGTCACAAGGGCTCTGCTCTTCCTTGATGTTGTACTGAAATGTGGAAACCCTTAGATTAGTTAAAGTTTTCAGAGCATTCTAGCTGTCTCTTTCTGTAACCAGAAAGACAAGGAAAATCGTGGATAATTCAAAGTCTGAAAAACTCAGAGGAATTTTGTTAGTTCTGACTAACTCTAAGTCTCACTTAGGTTCTTAGAGAAGACACTTACCCATATCTTACCACAGTAAACATAACCCTGTCATTGATCATCAGGAATACACATTTATGGATTGTTCTATCCATTAACTTAAATACAAAATAATGTCATTTGTCAAAGTATATTATGAGGGTAAATCTAGATATAATCTATTCTTTACTACATTGACTTTCAGTTGTGAGTTTGAGATCCATAGTGAGGATAAAAACAGAATAAATAGATTAAAAAAAAAACACTGGCTTTTTCTGCCTATTGGATAGAAGAAAGAATTTGGCATGTATTGCCTATGCAAAGATAAGAAAAGCAGAACCTATCACAATTCAGCTTTTCCCATTATACACAGCCTGAAAAGGATTAGTTGAAAGATAACATCAGACCAATCTAACTATAACTATATATATATCTTCCCCATATTGCAGGCTGATTTTGAAATTCCTCTTATCAGTAGGTGATGGGAGTCCTGTGCCTCTTTATAACTGCTGCATGGATAGCTATTCAAATAATTTGGGTTGGATTTACCTCAGTGATGTGGCAATAGTACCTGCACATGTCATTTAATTCCATTCAAAAACAATAGAGTTATAGGTACTTTCTGTAAAATAAGTAAGTTGTAAATTAAAAGAGCCTTACTCCCAAACTCCTGCGTTTAATTTCTCTGAAAGTAAGACAGGATCTGACTTGATTCTTGTGAAGCAGATTCTTGCCCAAACTGCTAAACAGACCTGAGCCAAACTTAATGGTTGGGGTAGTCCTCTCATGCTTACTGCTTACTGACAATACACTGTCTCTTAAGCTGTGCACATTTTGACTTTCCCCTAAACCTAATCAGCAGTGATATGCAGGGACCTCCCCTTAATTCAGTTGTGCACAGAGGCACACAGAAAAGCAACGGTAGCTTTTGTTCTGGCTTTTCTTCAGCATTCTACAGCCAGGTTGCCTCTATCTGAAACAAAATGCAAACAAACCTATCCTTAGACAGTGGTGCCTGACATTTGAGAATTTAACTCAAGTTTCAGAGCACTTTGTTATAAAGGTAGTCCTTGTTCAGCCACTGCCTCAGATAGCAACTGTTCGCAAATACAATGGTAAGAAATGGTAGTAAAAAATCATTTTCCAACCAACACACACACTTAGGCCCAAATTTCTGCATTTGACAACAGTGCACACCAGAGTGAGAGTAACACTGGCATTGCTGCATGAGAGAACGTTATCTAAATGAGATGGCAGCAACCCGTAATCTTTGCATCCCTCCCTATCACATGGTTCGCTTAGTGACCATTTTGCTTAGTGACCATTTCACTGGAACCAAATGAGGATTACCTGTATGACATAATGAATGGGTGCAGTTCTATGGATTTTGCCTATTATAGAGACACTTCACTTTTACTTGGTTCGTTTTATTTGACTATTGTTCGTAGTACTGTATGACCTTTTTTTCTTTTATAGGTATAACATTTAGAGTTTTAAAAAACACCAAAAGCTGATTTACAATTTTACTTGTATTTCATTGTGTGAGATTCTATCAGTAAAGATTAATGTGAATTACATGATTTCCTCTTTGTAGGTGAAAAAGGTATTGGAAAATCAACCCAGAAGCCATTGCATTACAAAAGTTGTTTGTTTCATAGAGTTGTGAAAGATTTCATGATCCAAGGTGGTGACTTCAGTGAAGGTATGATACTACTTGTTCCAGATTATTGTCTGTGATTGTTCAAATGTAAACAAAATATTTAAATGCACTATTTAAATCATTGTGATCTCTATTTTTTGTGGAGGAAGAACTCAGGGTGATAGTTTCTTGTTTAAGTTATGAATGAAGTTCTATGATGTTTTGAAGCAAATGCTTTTCTAAAGATGTAACTAAAATACTGCCAATTTTTTCCTTCTTAAAAAAAATCTGAATTCATTTGTAAGAATATAAGAAAAATTAAAACAGTCTCATTCTGTTTTATTAATGTCCGCCTTAAATTGCCTAGGCTGATAGGAAAATAACAGACTATCTTTTTGTTACTTCTGCCATAACAATATCTTCTGTGAAGACATTCAGTTTGACTATAAATATGTTAAAGTTTGCATGATCTTTTCTTAGAAGTATGTTTTTCTTTCCATACAAGGAAATGGGAGAGGAGGAGAATCAATTTATGGTGGCTTTTTTGAAGGTAAGAACCATTTCTTATCAGGTTAGCCTGCAACTCCATCATTGTGTTAAGAATATATTAGGAACAACATATTTTATGGCTCTTGATCTACAAAATAACTTTTACTAAGGATCACAGTCTATTTTGAAGTTCTCAGAATGAGGATCGTAAACTGTTCAGTTATTTTAGAACTTTAAAAGTCTGGCCTCATGGGATCTCATAATCAGTGGCATACCAACTCACCTCTTTTTCTATTTCTCTTAAGGTAGTAAGTCCTTTCTTCTTGAGGTGTGTGACAGTTTTGTATCTCATCTCCATTTAACTTCCCTTTACCAAGCCCAACTATAACCATTTCATTGGTAGCTAACAAACCAGCCCTCCTTGCCAATGTATTCACATCTGAGAAGAGAGATAGAACATCATTCCAGTCATTTGACATATCTTTAATTTGAACAGGTAGTTTGGCAGAAAGATGAATGCTAATTGGCAGTTGGACCAAGAAGGCCAATGAATGGACCTTACTGTTTCTGTCTTTCGAAGATGACTGAACGCTGGTTCTGACTGACCAATCTGATTTCTTTTCAAGCTCTTAGAAATGTGAGCTGATGGTATTAAAAGGCTGTTACTAGAAATTAGATAAGACTCCTTTATGATACAAGGATGTTACAAGCAAGTCTGTTGCACAAGTAATTGAAATTTATTTTTGTTTTAAATTTCCAAATTACCTTTTTTGAAAAAAAAGGGCTATTCATGAGGTATTTTTTAAATAACAATACAGTATTTCTTTCAGCATATTGCTTTTGGCACACTTTTATAAACTGCATGTAGCAAAATTTAATGAGGGTTTTTTTCCCACAAAAATACACCTGTCTTTTTGGATAATAGGTATGAGACATTGACAGAGGTCTTCTGTTCTTGTTTGACAGATTAATGAATTACTAGGCAGTTGTATTTCTGCATTCATTTATCATATGATAATGCCAATACAACAGTATTAATCAAATAATATTGATATTTTTGTCCATTAGACTCTGAATTATAGTATACATTTCTGTCTTTAGTTTTATCTATTTGAATACTGTTTGGCACTGCAATGATACATTTGTGCAGCTTGACAATCCTAATTTAAAATGCTAAAAAAATGCCAGTGCAAGGTAATAACTTGGATTTTTGAAGTAATTGAAACGCTTTCTCTAGATGAAAGCTTTGCTGTAAAGCACAACAAAGAATTTCTCCTTTCAATGGCCAACAGAGGGAAAGATACAAATGGTTCACAGTTTTTTATGTAAGTATCATGTTAGCTCCATCATTTGGATGGAGCTCCTTATGATTTAAATTGTAAGAACTTTGAATTGTTGAAATAGCTTTCTGTTTACAAAGTATAAATACCTTTAGAACAGAGTTAATGCTTTTATTTAACTATTTCTAAGAATTATGGGAGATCTGTATAAGGCTTACACACAAGATAAACAGAAATACAATCAGAAAAAATTAAAAAATATTTCAAAAAGAGTATTGTATATCAAAACCCAGCAAAAATGATAGCCATCACAAAATGCCTAACAATGCCAAGTATGTAAAACTAAAATCACAGAATATGAGCATAAATATAAGAGAAATAAAAAAACCCACAATATAATAAAAATGTTTTTTCTTGATGCCTAAAATATAGTAGAGGAGCCTCCAGATGGACTTCTCTATTGAAGGTGTACTGTAATTGGAGGAGAGGAAGCTACTACCGAAAGTCTTGCTTCTGGGTAACAACAACTCAACATGCCATCAAATATGAGGATACTTTGATAGTAATATCGTAGCTTGTGATAATGATCCTAGCAGAAATATACAGTATTAGAAAAGGTGCTCTTTTCTCTCCAGTCTGTAAGTGGTCTCCACTGCTTTGTACAGTGCGAGACTTGGGCCCAAGAGCCAGTGAAGCCACACACATTGGCCGATCTAAACAAAAGGTTATCAGAACATGGGCTAATGAAGCCAGGCTGTTTCTATCCAAGTTGGGTCATAATGGACCTACCAGTCTAGACTTGTAAACACATTTCATGCCATAGAGAATTATTATACCTCTGACAAAAATGTGAATAAGCAAGCATCCCCCAGGCTGGATCTGTTAAGAGGGATACAATTTTTTTCTGAAACAAATTGAATATCTTTCACTTGAGACAAAATAATGTGCTACGTGTACTCCATCTTTTCTAAACTAAGCTCATTTAGTCCATTACTGTGTCTAGGTATTAGGTCTGCAAAATAGGTACAGACATCCTGAATCTTAGATTCTCAAATTCTGTTGTTAGATTACAACTTCCTTAATATCCAGACAGCAGCTCATTGGTCCCTCTGTTAGGAATGATGGAGGTACCAGGTTGAGGAAAGCTAGTCTGTAGGAATTGCTACTCCCCGACTTTATAATCGTTGAGGTGCTGAACAGGGGAGCGCATCTGAAGAGAGATAATCCTGTGCAGTCCAAGTCTTGATTATATATAGCAGGTCAGCATTCCCATCCAAACACATTCAGGGACAAGAGAAAGAATATTAATCAACCTTGCAAGGAGAAATCAGAAACAATAAAGTATATTATTAATAGGCTTTCTCTTCCCTGAAATCTGAGTTTCCCAACATAGTACTTCCCTTTACTTGTAACTGCGAGCCGCTGATTCTCTTCCAGATAATCATTAAAAGTATATTCCAGATAAAAACCATAAAGGTTTACCATAATGCAAAGTGCCATAAAAAATATAGTTGTTGCTAGTTGGAAATATAGGTGAGTGATAACAAACCTCACCTCAGGGTTTTGCTTTGTTTTGTTTTTTTGCACTACTTCAGTTTCTTTACTGTGTTCCTTCTGCTACTTACAAAGCACCATATCCATAATTCCCTCTGACACTTTATTTCAAAGACTGTTGTGCCAAGAGGGATCACAATTACAATGTTAAGCTCCCTGTTCTCAGAGGTAAATGGTATATCTATCTGTTTCATTCTATTCCAAAGTGGAAGTAATAAATAGAATTACAGATAGCCATACTCGGTGTTAGAATCAAGATCTGTGAAATAGAAGGAGCTATTACCATCTTATAACTCAGAAAAAAGCTGTATGTAGGGGTGCTGTAGCACTGTAGGAGTAAGTGGTTGCGACCTAATCAGTGCCTGCATAAAAGGCCATTCATTTTAGTGTGTAATAACTGTGAACGTTTAAAGGGCTAAATAGTGACAGTAGCTGAAAGTGCATAATGCTTATTTAGTACATATATTCTGTGGTTGTCAGAGCAAGTTAACCTTTATTTACAACAAGCATTGTTGAATATTCCTGACATAGCAGAAGATGCTGTTTTTACAATTGTATTCATTATGAAACTAAGGACAAGCCTGTGCTTGGTAGACCTCCCCGTATGGCAGACGTTGGACAGGTGAATGCAGAAGCTTCCCTGATAGGTCTTCAATGTCTGCTCAGGAGGAGGAAGGGAAGTGTCCATATCATCCCAGGGAATGAAATAACTGGACTTTAAAACAAACAAAAAATACATGAGTTTTCCTTCATTACAATAAAAATATTAAATCTTCTTTAATGAGTTCCTGTGTGAACTCAGTGGCCACAAGTTTACCAGCTGCAGTTAAATGAAATTATAGGTTGAATAATAATGAGGACTACAGTGCCTTCAGAAAACTTTTCCTCATCTTTGCTTCTTTACCTTCCATTTTTTACGAAGCATAAGCTGCCTCTTCAAAAATAAATGTACCCTAGAACATTTTATTTACTCAGTGGTAAAGAAATTTAGAGAGATTTGCAGAAAGAATAAATTGGTATGATCCCAACTACTTCAGGAGTATTGTACGTCTGAACCTGAACAACATGGCATCTCTTATTAACGAGAAGCTATGGCCTGGTTGATGAAGGACTGTCAAATGATGGCTCACATTACTGAAAGTGTCTTCATATAAAAACATTCCTCACACAGAAATTGCCCGGAAGAAGTTTTCCACTTTAGCCTGTTTCATAGCATCAAATATTTTAGGTGGAGGAAATAGTTCCTGTGTAGAAGTGTTCTGAATATACATGCCATATATAGTATAGTGCTGTCACAGGTGTAATACCTCAGTCAACACTAGGCTAATATAGGATATATTTGTTTAAACAAATTCTTTGAATTTAAGGTACTATTACAGTAATAATTTAATTGGAACTTTTGTAAAAATTTTAATGTATTGACATTGTTGCAGTTCCAGTGTTTAATGCCTTTTGTTTATATCTTCTCATTTCTGTCATAATACACCAAATTTATGCCCTCTCCCTCTCAACTTGATACTAATATTATCTTTCTTTTATTAAATTCTTGCCCCGGTGTCATCTAAAGAACAACTAAGCCTACCCCTCATCTTGATGGGTACGTACTTTTGTCTCTTACTTGTAACTGGAAAATTCTGTTGAATTCTTCAATGAGATAGAAATGTCAGTCACTTATTAAAATTATGCTTTACTCATGTAGGTATCATGTTGTGTTTGGACAAGTAATCTCGGGGCAAGAAGTTGTAAGAGAAATAGAAAATCAGAAGACAGATGCATCTAGTAAACCGTATGCAGAAGTGCGAATAATGAGTTGTGGAGAACTAATTCCAAAATCCAAAGGTAAGATTAAAATACCTTTTTAATAACAGTCTGCTATTTGTGTCCCAGATTGAAAATGCAGCCAAGAAAAAAATCAGCTTTAACTTTTTGTTGGCTTATTTGGCTTATTCTAATGCTTTAAACTCCAGAGAGCATCACTGTTAAAATTATTTATCAAGAATCTTTAGAAGACTTTTGGGGATGTAACAACTGAAAGTGATACAGTTAGAACTCTGTGATTATAGTTAAACCAATTTATGAATGATATTTAGCATGTTTACATATGAAAAGGCATGCTTGGGAAGTAACTTTTGTTTATTTGTTTTAATGTACAGAAATTAAGGGAAAAAACAGGAGAAGAGAGGGAAAGAGTATTTTTAATGCTAAGGCAGTAAATGTTTTTCTGTTGCTTTCATTTAAAGCTAAGAAGGAAGAGAAGAAAAGACGTAAGTCGTCCTCTTCATCTAGTGACTCGGAAAGTTCAAGTGATTCAAAAACGTCTTCTGATTCATCAACTGATTCTGACAGTGCTGCTGAAGAAAAAACAAAGAAAAAGAAAAAGAAACACAAAAAAACCTCTAAGAAACATAAGAAAGAAAAGAAAAAGAGGAAAAAAAGCAAAAAGAGGTATATAGAGAAGAGGGAAGATTTCTACAAAAGCATTAGAGAATTTACTTTCCTGCACTATACTTGCAAAGAATGTAACACAGAATCATATGAAGGAATTAATTATACATTTTCCACTGTCATTTTCAGTTTGTGAGATAATTCTCTTTATATGTTTTTTATTGAACAGATTTCTTCTGTATCTAAAATCATAATGATTCTAAATATACCCTTAGGATGAAATCTGAGATATTTGGGGAGCAATGCTCTCGTTCCTAGGAGGGCAACCCAGCAAATTTTACAATAGTGTGGATCCTTTTCCATTCCTTAAGCAGCTCAGAAACTGTATCAAGATAGGCATGATTAAATCTGCTGACCCACATATGTTCAGTGATTTACAATAGGAAGAATACTTTTTTAATTGCTGTGTTAGTAAAAATCCAAAAAAGCAGGTCCTCATATTCATCCCTGCCCTTAGAACTAGCAGGGCGTAAGAAAAACTGTAGCACAATGCAAATTAAAATATTAAATATTTTGCATTTTCCAACACAAATTTCTAAAATATAATAAATTTGAAATAAGTTTTGGCTTCTGAAAACTTAACATATTATGCTGAAAATACAGATAAATAACTTCTTTTGTTTTATAAATTAAGTTCAGCTAGTGAAACTGAAACAGAAAATCCTGAATCACAACAGCCACTTTCTACAGTCCGTCCAGAAGAGATTCCTCCTGTTCCCGAAAACAGATTTCTGATGAGGAAAAGTCCTCCCAAAGTGGATGAAAAAGAAAAAGAGACAAAGAACAGAGAAAAGGAAAGGGAAAGGTAAAGTTTAATGTGTGTTTAAGACTGACATAATAATTGCAAAGTTGTGATCTGTATAAACTGTATGATGACTTGAATTATTTCCTGCATATAGACAGTTATTCAAAACAATTTTAAGTCTGTTCTATGCCAGCAGCCTTGTTTGTTTATTTTGGAGTATTTTGAGCTACTTTTCTCCAAACAAATATGTGTACAGTTTTTAAAAATTGAACAATAATTGCCCTAAAACTCATTAAAACAATACCCACTAAAACAACATAAGAACTGCTAAAATAACTTTTGAACCCTTATGTAAAACAATTAGCACAGTTTTTAGCATCATTACTTGAAAGTTAGCACATTGCTTTCAATAGAATTTATTCCCTGATAAGTTGATAAAGATTCTTACAAGGGAGGAACAAACAATATTTTTATATCTACTGTTTTCAGTTAATTTTCCATATGTATGAAGTTCAGCAATCATCTTTATGTAATGTAAGAAAACTGCCTTGTTATATCTTATTGTTACCTCTATTTTCTTGGTTGTGTTTTAGTTTGGTCTTGCTGGTCTAAGGCTCATAGAGTTTACTATTACTACTACTATTTCTGACACCTCACAACTGAATATTTGAATTTTTTATGAAGGAAATATTTAGCATGGTGTTGCAGGTTGTGAACTTCAGAAATACATGATTGTAGAAGAAAGTGATAAATCATCATCAAACTGCAGTGATTTTTTTCTGCTCTTAATTTCTAGTAATCCATCAAATTGTCAGACGTCATATCAGAGAAGGCTATTGGTGACAAGATCTGGACGAAAAATAAAGGGAAGGGGACCAAGGGTATGTTTGCTTTTTGCAGTTTGATTCTTTGATCTTTGGCTTTTAATGCTGTGATTTAGTTGTGTGATATATACGTGTCATTCATGTGTGTGTGTGTGTATTCATATTCATATATATACGTGTGTGTGGGTGTGCATGTGTGTATCAATATCATTAGGCCATAAGCTTAGCAAACAAAACCAGCATTTTGGATTTATTTATCATGCTAAGTCTGGATAGTCAAGCCAAGAAAAGCAAAATGTGTTTTCATGTTGGTTAGTATGTAGTGGTTTGTGCAACAAGCTGAGATTGTGTCAAAATGATGACACCCTGGCTGTGATGTATTGACCTTAAAATTGTGATGCATGTTTTATCACTCTCCCTGTGTGGATTCCTATATCAGCAAGTGTGTACACGTTTTATTGCTAAGTTGTTTTATGCCTTGGAGTGGCATAAAAACTAGCCTTCAGTACTCAACTGCCTTCTGCCCAAAGCTCTTAGGGTTAGGGTTATAGTAGCACTGTACAATAGTGCTACTGGAGGGCTCCTCCAAACTCAGCCAGTGTTCACTAGTTCTTGAAGGACAAAGTTCTGCTAAGGAAAAATTCCTGACTCCCCAGTAAATCCTTACTCCCAGGGAACCCAATTTTTAAAGCCTTGTGTTTCTGTTTCAAGGATCAAATGTTTAGAACTGAAGCCAAAATATGGCATAGCCCTAATAAAAATAATTATAAAATTAAAAATTAAATTTATTAATTGGCTTGTCTCAAATGAGAATTATAAAGAAATAACTAAACATCTCAAAAAGTAGATAATGTAATTTATTAAATAAAACAGATTTGAAGTGGGATTCTGCATACCAGAATTCAGTAACACACAAGAAATTAATTCCTTTTTTTGTTGTTAGATGCCAGATTTATTATAGCAAGACACTGGAAAACTGAAAGACAGGTATTTAAAAGTGTGAGAAATCACTTTGATTGAAAAATTAACACAGCAGCAAAAAGTCTTAAGGAATCTGTTAATTACAGACTTGCTTACACATATTTGATCTCTACTTCTCAGTTATGTCAATAAAGATAGTAATAGATTAGCTCCATTTGTACAAACACGGTTTTGGATAGAAGTATTGAATATGGATGTTTAAAATTTTGTATCTCCCCTTAAAATTCTAAATATATGTTTGTATTCTCCCAGACAATGCTTTTTTTCTTTTTATGTTTTTGTTGTTGTTACATTACTTTGTTATTTTCAGTGAGCACTATACTTTCAGTTTAAAGATTTAGCTGCACAATGAAGCTAATTTTATTTTATGAATGTCTGATTGTACAGTAAAACAACAATTCTTCAGATAAAATTTTACTTCAGATGTCACCTTCCACAAGAAAATTCATTGTTTCCGTGGCAGTTTGGACAATTGATGTCATTTACATTATTTGTATAAGTATTAATTGACATTTTTACATCATGTCAGTTTATCTCACTTGAAAATTTGGATCAACAAACAACCCTTACCCCCAAATGGTCCATTAAATTGAGGTTTTATTGTATTGATTTTAAATGTATAATTTTCAGTCAAACTTATGACAGTTGCTGTACAAATTAGGATTCACACCTTGTTTTAGCTAATTTTTCCTCCTGTTTTCAAAGCGATACCGGACGCCTTCAAGATCCAGGTCAAGAGATCGATTTAGACGCAGTGAGACTCCTCCACATTGGAGACAGGAAATGCAGAGAGCTCAAAGAATGAGAGTATCAAGTGGAGAAAGATGGATAAAGGGAGACAAGTAAGATGCAATCAAAGTGGTAGCCTTTTTTGTACTATATTCAGTGTAGCAATGAAACTCCTACAAATAGTGATTTATTTTTCCATTCCTATTTTGCTGGTGTAGAACCTTGTCAGAAGAAGAAGAAGAAAAAACAAATAAATAATCTGCTTAGATGCAGATTAAAACATGTGCAGAGGAGTTGAAAGAAGCAAGTACCTGTGCTTCCTTTCTCCGCTCATGGGAAATTCTTCCACCAAATTTTTAGGGACCTTCTCATTCTATCAGATCACAACTTGACTTATGCAGCAGGTTTCTCCAACAGTCTGCAGTGTTTTTGGTTTAGAGGTGCTTCTTCGTGTCATATGCTAAATATACCTGCATCTGAATCCAGCTTAGAATAATTCAGATAATGATGTGGGATGTTTTCACCAGCTTTGTGTTCAAGTCTGTTTGTTTATTTGCTTGTTTGTCTTGAAGGAGTGAAGTTAATGAAAACAAGAAGGATGCTGCAAATCAAAAAAGTCCAGGGAGAGGAAAAGAAAGAAAAGTATCTGACCACAGGCAGGTTTCTGAAAGTCCAGATAGAAGAGGTGAAAAAGAAACAAAGCCAAAAGATCCCAAATCTGGCAGTAAAGACAGAGGGACAAAGAGGAATTCTGAGAAAGAAGATAAGGACAAACATAACAAAAGTAAAGCCAAAAAAAAGGCTAGATCCAAAAGCCAGAGCAAAAGCAAAGAGATATCAAAAAGTAAAGAGAGAGACTCAAAATACAGTAAACATGAAGATAAGAAAATGCGATCAAGAAGCAGAGAGAAAGACAAAGAAAAATATAATGACTTTCATGGCAGAGAACGGAGCAAAAGCAAGGAGAAGAATAAAAGGGGAAGATCTAAAAGTAATGGCCAGAATCATACTAAAAGTAAAGATAGGGGAAAACATGAACACTCAAAAAGCAGGGAACGTGAGCAGCCTAAAAACAAACATAGTTCCAACAGTAAGGCCAGAGAGCGAAGTAAAAGTGTGGACAGGGGCAAACGAGCCAGGTCCAGAAGTAAAGAACGAGACCGCAGCAGAAGTAAAGATTATTCAAAACACAGAGATAAGGAAGTGAAAAGAAAAGGAAGGTCAAAGAGTAGAGAGAGAAGAGGCACACCAGAAAGATCCAGAGAGAAAGAACATAAGCGGAGGAAGGAATCACAGAGCTCTGAGAGGGAAGAAAGTCGAAGTAAAGACAGGCATCGGGATCAAGAGTACAAAAGTTCTCGCAAAAAGGAAGATGCTGGAAAAAAGGTGCGTTCAAAAAGCCGTGACAGCAGTAGCTCCGAGACGAATAAAAGCAAAAAGTCCTGTAGAAATCAAGATAGAAGTCCTGACTCAAAGAAAAGAAGAAACAGCAAGGACAGAGAATTGAAAAGATCATATTCACGGAGGAGTAAGGAAAAGGAAAGGGACAGATCTCGTTCTTCAAGAGAAAAAGAGATCAACCAAAAATCAAAAAATCAGGAGAGAGATCGTGCCCATGGTAAAGATAAAAAATCTGATCATGAATCAAGTGCTGGAACTGATGAAGACAGGCATGGATGAGTTTATGAACCTACTGTTTCCACTCTGCTTCTAGGTTCTAGAGACATGTTGGGGAACACTTTTTTTTTTTTAATGTGGACTTCAGTTTGGTTTTTTGATAATCCACAATCTGGATCATTTGTACTGCTAAAGTTTTAATAAACTTGAAATGGAAAAAACAAGTTTTATGCGTAATATGGTGTGCTGTGTTTTAATACTTCATGGTTTATGTATCCTATTTCTATGTTACCTGACAGAAGCATACTGTATTGCATTTACATTTTAATTTAGAAGCACACTGCAAATTGGTTGTTTGGTCTGAAAATACAAACTTCTTTGAATTAAATTCTCCTTACATTTAAAGAAATAACATGTTAATATTAAATTATATTAACATTTGAAAACTATAATAAACAAACCAGCATATATAAAAACAGAACTCACAAGTAAAAGAGAATGGATGTTTTCCAATTTGAATATATTACTCAGAATGTTACATTGCTGTTAAATTTCATTGTTGTCCCTTTCAGGAAAAGGTCAGTCACTTTGATCTTTGGAACAGTTATTTATTCTAAGTGAAATACTTTCCATAAAGCAACTATTTCAGAAATACTGATTTTTATATGGTCCTGATAATCACCATTTTGGAAATTTCATGCTTAACTGTGAGAGTGCATTTTATATGCTGTGTGGCTATCTTTCCCCCCCTAGAAAATTTAAATTTGCATTTTTGTTTGAAGAAGAAAAATTATTTCAGAAAAGAATAAAATCTGGTTTTGCTGAATTTATAAGTAGGAAATCTGTTTCATAATTTTGTAATCCTTCCTGAGTGGTAACTATTATAAAGGTACCACACTTTTCTATCAACATAAACTCCCTTTGGAAAACTGCCGTTGCGGATTGAGGGACTTTCTGGAACAACATGCAATATAGCATAGACAGCTGTACCACTTAAGAGAATCAGCAAAAATTGAATCTTTACTCCCCACCTCCAGTTGCTTGAGTGGAAGCACTTTCTGATATGAAAAAGGAATCGTTGGGTACCTCCCAGGACATCCTAACGTAAATTTAAAATATGTATAATGTACCTCACATTTCTACTGTTGGATGAGAAATGAGTAGAATGCTGTATGTGCTAGTTCTGCTTTCTAATGCTTCCACTTTACTAACAGATAAAAAGTGCCACAAAGACTAAAGAAGAAATGACAAAAGTTAGGTATATTCATCAGATTTCAATACCAGTCAGAAACTTAAGAGTTTCACAGGAATAAAACACTCTATGCCTTTTCTTTCTTTATAACAAATATACTACCTTCCCATACAGGTAATGCAGATTCAGCTTGTTCCCTTTGCTAGCGGACCTAGTTAGTGACAAGAGAAGGAGAAAAATTGAGGGCAACTTCTGTGTTAGTTCAGTTGTATATAAATACAAGTTGTGGGAAAATGTAATGAGTTAGGTGAATTTGCTTATTTTTTTCATAGTACGTGGGCAAAAAAAGAACTCTTGTGATACTGTGAACCTGATAGCTAAGGTGTTTTGATAAGAGGTTCCTCCTGTGGTCCTTTCAGGAGGGGCAGCCACAAAGTTGTCTCTGCACGGACCTAGGGCAGTTTCCGTTGGGGACCAGTATTCAGGTCCAGCGTAGGAAATGTTCTGGTCTGGCATGGGGTACTTGCTGTCCCTGTGTCGTGCCCATGCTGGATTGGAAGCACCTTTCCTGCTATAGATTCAAATACTGTTCACTTCTTTGTTTTAACCAAGTACAGCAGTAGTGCACTCTTCTGCTATTCAGTAATAGTATTTATTTACTACAGAATATCTCTACTATTTTCTTTTCTTAGATCTTTCTTGTCAGAAGAGGAATTGTTTTTTTTCTTTCCTAACAGAAAGAATGATGGATTCTGGGAAATTTTTACACATCGCTTCTGTCATCACTCAGGCCATCCCTCTTTGCATAGGTCTCCTGCTATTTTCCAAGGCCATATTTACAAATGGTAGAATATCTAGTATAATATTAATCATGGCCTATTCAAGCACAGTTAAATAAAGCAAACCTGGAAAAGAATTTTCATGATATTTTAGGACTGAATATTTTTGAAATTATTACATACAGCTTAGCTATGCTTCGTCATTTAACATTTAAGCTAGGATGTTAACCCAGTTTAAAACTTGAATTTTATCTTAGTACACAGGGATTTGCTGTCTAAACCACTAATGCTAAATACAAGACTAGAAATTCTACTGTTTCAGTTGAGTTTTCTTATAACAAAAGTTGAAGGAATTAGAGTTTACTTGCCCCATAAATAAGTGGATAACAGACAATCATAGAAAAATTATTTTGAACA
Organism: Python bivittatus; assembly: GCF_059951505.1. Taxonomy (NCBI): domain Eukaryota; kingdom Metazoa; phylum Chordata; class Lepidosauria; order Squamata; family Pythonidae; genus Python; species Python bivittatus. The sequence continues at coordinate 106,557,876 of NW_028277075.1, forward strand.
TAAATGCTATGTAGTCAATCAGATTATGTCTTTTAAGTGTATAAAGTTCCTATCAGATACATAATGATAATATCTGTAGAGTAAAAATGTTCCTAATTGTTGTTTAAACTTTTAGAGGAAAATGCTATTATATTTACCACGTTCTTGTGCATGGTTAATTTGTTTGTTTTTCTTTGATGTGGTGCAAAATTACAGTTGCTAATTTTCATGAAAGGCAAATTACTTTGGAATGTTTCTTCCCCAACTGAAATTCCTTCATATGAGAGTCAAAATGATACAGTTAACATGCTATAAGGGGTAATTTTAAAAATCTTGGAAAAACTAAACTAGATTTGTAGGCTAGATTGGTCCCCAAAATATTTTGGAAGAATGCAATAGCAAACTACTTCCATACTGTCGCCAAGAAATTATGATGTGCCTATATGGTCATTAGAAGTTGAGCTCTGCTCAAGGGGAAGAGTGTTACCTGTTTCAGGAGCAACAGACCAGTAATTAAAGTAGCAAGATGAACACTTGTTTTTTATATCAGAAAGGGAAGTGAATCTGAGCATTATTAAAGCATCCAGTATATGTACAGTACCCAGAACATTAACTTAAAATAGTTATATAGCAGCTCTAATAATCATAATAAAAGAATAGGGATAGGCAACGTGTGGCCTCTAAACACCATCATATGCATGACACTCCCAGATAACATCCCCTGGACCCCCAAATTATTTTTTAAATTAATAGTCAGATTTGTGTAAAACTCCATTAAGGCCCCCAGCACCTTTGACAGAATAAACTTTAGTCTGGTTTTATATCTGTACCATTTTCTTGTATTTGGAAGGTCATAATTTGAATGTTCTATAATGTTTTACAATTTAATAATGAGTCACTGCTAAGTACAATGTCTGATCCCAAATTTGGATTGGGACACCCTTATGGCATTATTAGCAAAACTGACTGCCCTTCTTCAAAGTTGGCAGCTGTTTCTTTGCTGTGTGCAGTGTCCATAAATATACTCCATTGACCTTTTTTTTTAAAATGTCATTCTATATAATGAATGTTTAAAGCATTACATCAAGATCCCAACATTCACCTGTATGTATTATAGTGCTTTGTAAGAGTGCTGATGCAGGCCAAAAACATAGCAAATAAGATGCAACCTAAGAAATGGCAAATTTGCTAAGTCTTTGAAATTTGAGTGTGTTCTGTCCCATTTCTATATCAATTTGCACATTTTTTAAAGTGTACATGAAAACATGTACACATTTTTCCTGATTATATATGTATTTTTGTAGTAATTTTGCCTAATACAAATATTTTTGCAAGCAATTTTACCTAATGTGCATTTTTTATGTTTTCACAAATACATATGCATTTTTGTATACTTTCTTGACTGTAGAACTACATTGCAGAATTCAGTGAAGTGCAAATACAGAAGGGTAACTGCATTTTGTTTCACATACTGCTTTAGGAAGTCTTAATGCTGGTTTGCATTAAAATGTGAGCGGAGGAAATGTCTCTGTCATATGATTCTGCCATCCAGTAGGAAAGTCCTGAGATTTTCTTTATGATAACATAGGGATCTGGAACAGCTTTACTAACTCTAATTGCAGCATCTTTGACTATGCATGTTTGTGTTCATCAATTCCACCTCAGCTAAGTGTTTCAGTTGTGCCATAAGAGGCCCGAAAAAAGCTGGTACGGTAGCACAGATGGCAAGAGTTCTGGAATCGGTGCTGAGATCCTGCAACCTAACACTGTAAGCTGTTTCTCTGCAGCAGCAATTCACAGCCTCAGTCTCAGAAGGCTTCTTCTTGTAAAAAGCCCCAAATCATCTTATAGAACCTTCCCTTGATTATTATTGAAGCCCTTCATATATGTGAAGTGTTTGCGTTACTGTAGTTGCATTATTTACCGTATTTTAATGTTACGTTGTTACTGATTGAGTGAAATCCTCATGTACTGCAAAGTTCTGCCATCATTTATCAAAGTATACTTTCTAGATTGCCCCTTGTCTAAGTTTGGAAGAGTATGAAGTTTCAAGTAGAACATTCCCTGACTGACTTGGCTTTTCAGATAACAAAGCATAAAAATTAAAAGATCCTATTTCCCAAAGCCAGTTTAGCGTGGATATATAATTATATAGGCAAGTCCAGGGCTCAAGAGCAGATACTTAATGGGCTAACAAGGGCCTCACTGGTGTTACTGGTAGCAACAACTTAACAGTGTATTTGCACCATAGCTGAGGTGCTAGGCTTATGAAGGGGTTGCTGCAGATTCACTTCCATCTTTCACCTTCTCTCCTGGTGTTTTTGGTACTGATCTTGGAGGCGTCAAATTTCTGTTGCCTGCTGTGTTACCAATCTTCTTAGTTTTGGTTGGTTTTCACAGAGATTGAAGTTATAGAGAACACCAGCTGCGATTCATATTTGCCCTTTCTGACTTTTTATCTAATATTAAAGTTGAGAAACAGATTCTTCACCTGTCTAGGGCTTATGTCAAACAGTTGCTCTCCACATGTAGAACTCCTGACCTTGAAATCAGGCAGATTTTGTATAAGTTCTTTATATTCTCCATGAATCATGCAGACACTACTGCCTCTGTCATGTCTTTATGCTTGTTTTGTTTTATATGGTAAAAGTCTGTTTCCATATCTTCTGCATTTAGATAGCTAGAAAAAAAGTATCAGACCCCAATTTAATCATGCAGCCCACTGAGAAAGTTATGGGAAAAGCCCTATTATTCCCCCAGGGACTTGGAAAGGCAGTGGATGAGAGTTACATGTGGAAAATTATCTCCTACCCCTGCCCTGTTCACAACTGCCCTGTTTTTGTTCATCCATTTGGATTTATGGAATCATCCATAAATGTTTTTGCTCATCCAGTTTATGGAATGCCTGTTAAATCTCCATCGGCTTCCCATCTGGAGCAATTGGTTGCTGATGGCAAGATCTTTTGAGCCATTAACTACTTGTGATTGAAGGCCACTCACTTCAAGTTTCTGACAACCATGACTTTTGTGACATAGGCTGTCTTCTCTGATCAGACCTTCCATAGTTAATCCTTCCTAAAGATACAGTAATATTCAAGTCAGACACATCTTTCCTATCTGAGATGGAATGTATGTTCCATTTAAGTCACAAAATTGATTAAAATAGTATCTCTCTACATCAGTTTTTAACAAGACAACTGCATGTTGCAAGAAAAGGGTTTGAGTGATTTGACTGAAGCCATCCAAACTGATCAGGCTTTACACCTTGAATGTGTGTGTGTGCGTGCAGGCAGATGCTCTCTTCAGATGGGCTGAGTTCTGCTTCTGAGTAAGTCTGCTCGCTATTTTCCCATATGTTAGGATTGCACAGAAACCAGGAAGAATAGAGAGATTACTTGTAGCTCATTCAAAAGCTAGCCTCTGTAGTCATGTGACCCGTTCCCATTGCAGATCTCCTGCTCAATTTGTTAGACTAGAGCCAAGTCTTTTCAGCATTCCTTATTGAGAGCTAAAAAAAATGCTTTCATCTTGCTACAGAAAAATCCAAATGTGGTTTTGTGAAGACACGAAACACAATTACTTTCTTTTCTTTTTTTCTTTTTCACATTTACTATATTTTTCTTTTGAATGTATTTCTTATTATATTTGTAATTTTTTAAAATAAAAACTACAACAGCACAGATTACTGCTGGAACAAATGCCTAATTTTCAATTAGATAAATCAAAAAAGTGGACAGGCAAAAGGCTAATCCAAGGATGACAGTTTCTGTTTAAATAGCAAACTTTTTTCCAGTTAAGGAAACCAGTACCAAGCTTCTTAGTTGTATGTCATTAAAAAAAAAATCCTGCTTTCAGCAGAAGCAGATAGGTTTTCAAGATATATCCAAATAATTTGTCCAAATCTTAGCTGGAAAAGCAGGCAATTTATTACACTGGGGAGTTACTGGTCTTCTCTAAGCTATTTCTTCATAGGACAGAAGCAAGATATGTCCATTGGACCAGGTGTCTACAGTGTGGGAACTTTAGATTTGCCATCTGTGTGTCTGTATCTCAAAGGAATAAAGGTTTGCAATCAGAGTTCTAAAGATCCAGAACACACTGGGCTAAAACTTTAACATGATTGCAATAACTGATTAAAAAGTTGGTTACAGATTTTGCAACATGCAGTGCATGTTTGTAGCAGAATTTTTGATTATTTTTAATTATATATAGCCCCTTTTGCATATACTTCTGTAAAATTGCAAAGAAGAAATGTATGTTAATTTTGGTGTGTTCACTTAAATGTATTTTTTACTGTGAGTAACTGAACCATGATAAGTTTGTATTTAGTCAACGCTGTACCAACTGGCAGTCTGCAGGGGTATATGATCAATTTGTTGAAAGGTTCCTTTTCTGGGTAACATAATAACTCTGTTGGTTTTGCCTGCAGAGTGGTAAAAAATCATGCTTTTGGACAGTTTTATAGTTTGTAATTCTCATCTGGGAAAGATGTGAAAATGTGAATGCTTCATATGGAACATGTAACTTGTATATTAAAAGTATTTTGGGAATCTAAAAGCTGTTTTTATATTCTCTTTCATCACCATTGTTGATGTTTTTGAAGGAGAGACCTGCTTTAGATACTTGCTCATCAAGTAAAAACTATATATAGCAAAATGCTTGATTATTTCTCTGCTCGTTCTGCTTTCTTGTTCTCATATACAACTTATGCATAAATGTTAGCCTTTACAGGCTAATTGCCAGGCTGAGGCTGCAGTCTAATATGTAAGAATAAGACTCTTTGAACTAAATGGGCTTTATTTATAAGTAGGCATTAATAGGACTATACCATAATTGCTTAAATTGGTCTTTAACTCACTCCACAGAATGACATTTTATGAATATTCTTGAAGGTGGACAGTACCTTTCTAGTTTATCTGATTAGATTCAGGACTTGTGTTGGCTGTGAGGAACTGGAATAGGTTGGCAGAAATCTAAAATATTTGAACGTGGTCCATTTTTCCAAGCTCAACTAATCTTAAAAAAATACAGAAAAGGGCTGTGGAAGATTGTAGGATTAATGAATACCCCAAGAGCTTTTAAAGTGGAAAAACAGTAACTGAAAGCCAACTGAAAGATCAGAATATGCTTCCTCCTGAATCTGATGCTGGAGAATGTTATCAGTGAGAGTTTATCTTGTAATAGATGATTAAGAACTTAGGTTTGTTGCATGAGTTATTTTGTCTTTACATACTAACAGAAAATGATGAAAGGACAATGTGTAGCATCAGTGGACACCCAATTTTATTCAAGTTTTTAAATCCAGCAGTTTGTCCCAGTATGATGCTTTCAATTTTTTATCAAAAATATTTTAATGGTTGAGATAAGTTGCCATAAGGTCATGATATTTTGATATGTGGCATTTTAAAGGTAATTCATCTTTAAAAAGTTTCTCATTAACAATCACATCTTTCTTTAATTTTGAGAGTTATTTTTTTAAGAAAGAGATATTTCCTGTGATATCACTTGTTAAGAGAAAATCTCAGACAAAATGGGTTAATGTACCCATCTTGTATACAATACCCACTCGTTTACTGCTGTATGTTTCTTTTATAATAATTTTATTAAAGATTACATTATAAGATAAAAATATAAACTACAAAAAATAAAAATATAAAAAAATTATAAGTGCAGAAAAAGAAGAAAAAAGAAAAGGAAAAAAAGAAGGTAATTTCTCCCTTCTTCCTAGCAAGTATAGATAATTTTAACAACTTATCTCCATCTCTTAAAGTACATAAAGCCTCTCTTCATCCCGTACCTACCCCATTCTCTGTAAACAGATCTTTAAAGCCTTATCACTCCATCCTAATCAGCAAAAGTCCATTAAGGGTTATCAGAAATAACATGTCTATTATGAACTAAATCTAATAAACCCACTTAAAATCCTTCCTTTTATGTTTATATCTCATTTTCTATCTTTAAGGAAAGCCCCCAAACCTCATCATTTAAACCTATTCATCAAAAATCGAATTGTGGTCCTAGTCTGCAAAAATCCATTAAAAATTACCAGAGATAACAACCCATCTATTTTAACCTTGATCAAATAAATCAACTTTATATTCTTTCCCCTTTCTCCCAACAGTCTTTAGTTCCTTCACATATTATTCTAACAACCACTTTCTTTTCATGTTCTCTTTGTCTCCTCACAAAATCATTGACAACTTTAAGAAGTTTCTTTTGTAAGTCCAATATAAAAAGATTATGCACATTACTCTTCTGGTTTAGTATTTGTATGTCTTTTTTAGTGGTTTCATTCTTACATCCAGTATTTCATCTTTTTGTGTATCCAATATTTCATCTTTTTTCATCTTATAGCTTATAATTTTTAAATCCACATTTATCAATTTCAGTCTTTTCTGATGAATTTTGTTCCTCTTCCATGACATCATCTAGGCTATAATAGCAGGTAAATTTAAAATTAATTTCTGAGTCCAAGATTTGTAAATCTCTCTCAATGGAGCCATTGCTGCAGTTATTTTCTTCTGGTGCTCTCTAGTGTCCAACCTTCAAAGTCATTTATCTTCCAAATGTAAAAACATAGTTTCCCACAGAAAAATTCTTATAGTTAATTTCAAAGTCTTAATTCAACTCCATCTGGACCTTTAATCTTTCTAAAACTTTCTAAAATCAATACTCTAATCACCCTTTTGCTGTATATTTCGAAGTTTATTTTTACAAATCCTTAAACTCATAGTTAAAACTTCTTCCTTAAGGGATTGAAGAAAACTCACCTAGTGAATCCAATAAAACTTGCTGTTCCGAAGGTTCTCAATGTTTAAACAGCAGTAAAAAAAAAAAAATTAAATCCAAAGTGATTAAGAGATGAGGCTCAGTCGAAATTCGAGTCCGTATATGCTACGTTAATGGCCATGAGCTTGATGGAATCCCGTGACTCCCAGCCATTCCCAAGCCAATCATAAAAACCTTGGTTCTTGTCATCTGCTCACGAAAAAGAGCTGTCCAGAGTTCATATGGGCAATCTCAAGATCTCTCCTTTCTCCAGAGAGATTTCAGCAGTCCGGATCCAGCATCCAGACTCTGTCTCCATCCATAATATTGTCCTTCTCTTCCAGGGACATCAGTTCGCCATGGCACTCACCGGAGGTCTCGTTTACTGCTGTACAAATGGGAAAAAAAAATTCTAGCTGGTTCAGATTACTAATATCATCTTCTGTTTTTATGCAGGACAAGGAAAATTAAGCTATGTTGATTGATTCCCTGTGATTTTTCCCCTCAGTAGCAACTGTCAAATTTGAAAGCTGGAATTCTGCCTTGTAGTTGAATTCCCACATATAAGTAAAAATTAGAACAATTCTTAAACTTAAAGAAAAAATAGAAACTGAAAAAAAAATTAAAAAACCAAATAGACTACGTGTTTGGGTGTTTTGTCTACTTTTTGTATTTTTTCTAAATGTAAATAAAAAAAATTAAAAGAATAATTGTGTAAAACTAATTAATTGGAAAAGTCCCCACAAGAAGGGCAGTTTATATTCTGCCTTTATTTTGTACATCTCAGGGCTGTATACATCATGCTCCCACCTCCTGTTTTGCCCCAAATAACAACCCTGTGAGGTGGGTTGGGCTAAGAGAGTGCCTGGCCCAAAGTCACCTTCCAGTTTCTGTGCCTAAGGAAAGACTGGAACTCAACGTCTCCCGCTTTCTTGGTTAAGTCCAGCATCTTAACCAAGCAAACTCAGCCTTGTGAATCAGGCAGAGATTGGCCGAATGCAGTTAGGCAATGTTAATTGTTATTGAGAAAAGTTATCCTCAATGGGACTTAAGTGCAATTTATAGATTTAAATTCATAAGTCAAGTACTGTAAGTCTTGCATTTAACCCAAGGTTTATGTAGTCTCTTGCAGAACCTTTCAAAAGGTTCTTTTAACAGCAAAATTATGAAGCAGTTTCAGTGCACACAGACCAATTCAACCATAACTTCAACTAGGAAGTTGTTGAAATTGTAAATCAGGCCACATCAAAGAATGCACCCAAATTCCTAGAATTCTGGCACTTTGGCACTCTGACAAATTAGCATCAATAGACAGGTTAGATGCCATTTCTGGACCATTCAAAAGAAATAACGAGAGGTTAACAACAACACAGACCACAACAATTGCCTCTTTTATTACACAACTATTATCAGTAGTTACCCAGATAAGCAAGAGATTATCAGCAAGAACGTAACAAGAACCAGACATCATGGCAATCAATAACAATAACAATACCTAACAGTGCAGCCCACCCAATCATATATAATATTGGTAAGAGAGGCAACTATATATACCACAACTAACCAACAAGCCTCCCTTCCCTAAGATGATAACATTGGAGATGTTACCTAATTGCATAATGAAACATCTGCAAATGAAAAACGAAGCCCAGGTAATCCCTACAACCCCACACTCCCCCCCGAGCTACATAAACATTCTTCCATCACAAGTAATAATTCAGTATTTGCATTTCTCTGCATACTTCTGTTTATGGGGTCACTGACTTCAATAGACAGACAGACAGAAGGGGGGAAAAGTTGCATTCACCGAATGCAACGAGAAGAAAAGTGGGGAGGGGGCAAGGGCAACCCAAACATTCTGCCTTAAAATGTTAAGACTCTGTCAAAGTCAAAATAATCCATACTTCATCTTGAACGCAGTGGTGCCATTTTCCTCCAACGATCCTGTCCCCAGATCAGGCAATCATCCAGGCTGACTCAGAGTGTGAACTCGCTCTGCTGGATTTTGAAGATGGAAAGGGTAGAAAAAGTGCCGGGAAAAAATGGAAGCCTACAGCCTCCAAGTTGCAGTGGCCCAGCAAGGCTCTGCAACAGGAAGAAGGGGAGATCGGATTGGGAGTGCTTTGCCCATTTGCATTTTGGTAAAATGTTTTCCTTTTGTTTTTGTTTTGCCCTGACTATATTGGAGGAAAATACTACTTTCAAAATGTGATCCTTTCTTCCACAGGACTGACGGCCACTGAACTGTCTAGAGCAAGTTGTCTTAACAAAATATTCACTAGTAAACTGCGTGTAAACTAGTAAATTAGTATCTATTGCATTACAGATCAATTATAATCAACTGTGTGAAACTGCTATCACTTTACTACTCTCAGATATATTGAGATTTTAGTTATTGTCTCAATTACATTTAAAATATTATTTGAAAACCAGAAGATCCCATATCTACTTTGTGTATAAAGTTCGTCTTCGTTAATTTTTTGTCTAATGGGACAGGACTTTGGTGAACATTTCCAGTTGGGGTTTTTCTGGCACACACATGCAGAGAGGCATTTACCTCCAGGCTTTCAGCCAAAATACAATATTGAAACTGCCTTGGTAGGTGACATAGGCTGAATATTGAATGGGGAAGTAGAGTTCTAGTAATTATTTTAGATCTCAGCAGCTTTTTTACCCATGATCTCTGTGTTATTCTGGACTACTTGGTGGGAATAAGCCCTGAGGACACTTTGCAGTGATTCCAGTCTTTCCTCTTCAGGTTGTGACAGACCATATATCCAGAAGGGACTGCTGCTTGATCCCATGCATAGACCTATCATGTTCCACAGGGTTCTAACTTATTCCCCACGCTGTTCAAAATCTGTATGAAATCACTGGCGGAGGGGGGCGGGGTTCACCCAGAGTTTTGGACTAGGAAAAACAGCACTGTTTCGAGCTCAAAACTCTGCTGAATGTTAGCATGTTATCAGTAAGAACTAGCTGCATTCATGTATTTCAGAATAAAAAGGGAAAAAATTACTTGGTTCAGCATCTTTTAATTGGGTATAGACAAAGATTATTTGAACAAAGAGTCTTGATAGGGCAGAATAGCAAAGCCCTCCTTGTGAGGGCTAGCTGAGAGAGAAAATTCCTTTTGTGTTACAGTACGTACATGTCCGAGAACAGCAACAGATTCTTTTTTCTTCCTCGTGGAATTAACTTCTTCACTCACAGAGTAGTTGGGACCCAACCACTATCACCATTACAGCACTGGAATGATCCAAACAGGAAGGTCAAAACAACCTGTTTCTGACCTCAGAATAACTGTTTTGGCTATGAAACGGACTACAGTACTTTGATTTTGAAGTACTTCTAATTCTAAGGTTTGCACAAACCTATTCCTTCCAATCCAACTCCAAGGACGCCACAAGCATCCTTGAGGTTGCCTGAGTTCAATAATGGTTCAATAACTTCAACAACAGCAACAACAACAACAACAACGAGAGCCAGTTTGGCCTAGTGGTGAAGGCACCGGCCTAGAAAGCAGGAGACGGCAAGTTCTAGTCCCGCCTTAGGCAGGAAAGCCGGCTGGGTGACTTTGGGCCGGTCGCTCTCCCTCAGCCCAGCTCACCTCACAGGGTTGTCGTTGTGGGGAAAATAGGAGGAGGAAGGAGTATTAGGTATGTTCGCCACCTTGAGTTATTTATAAAAATAATAAAGGCGGGATAAAAAAAAATGGGCTGAATGAGGGAAAACAATCTGAAGTTAAATCTAGACAAGACAGCATGGCTACTGGGCTCAGGGGTTGAGGTTAAGCTTATTTCAGGTGGGTTGCATTTGCTGAGAACGCAGCAGCTCACCTCCTTCATGCGCCATTGAAATTAAATCTATAGACAGCAACTGTGACAATTGCGATGCACTAGCTCCTGAGCTGGTCAGAGCTGACAAGGGATCGCTCATATCCTGACTACTGCAATCCAGTCTACATGGACCTATTTTGGAAAACTGCTGCAAAATATTGCAATTAATCTAACCAACGTGAGGTTTGGGGATCATATTATAGCTGTACTGGAAGATCTGCACTGATGACCTATTGCTTACTAGGCAGAGTTTAAAGTATTGGTATTACACTTCAAAGCTTTGGGCCTATGAGATCACATATTCTGTTACAAATATGTGCAGCTGTTGTGTGCAGGAGGGGACCTTTTGAAGATGTTCCTGCTGTCAGAAGTCCAACTTTGTGGCACAGGGAAGAGCTTTCTGCACTGCTCCCAACTCCTTTGGGAGTTGCATTTAGCCCCTGCCATCATCATTCAGAAAATCTGTAGAGATGTATCTTTTTTGCCAGGCTTCTAATCATTGATTGGTTTTAGCATTTTAACTTATGTACTTAATGAATTTTGTTCGTTATCTTGAGTATTTGCTAGAGTAGAAAATCAGGTTATAAATCACACAGTAACACAAGGGAAAAGTGAAAGAAAGGACAGATGCTACTAAGGATTAACTAGATTTTATTTCCAACCAAAAATTTTAAATTAAGCAGCTTTCTGCAAAGAGAGCCATACCAAGAGAGCTGCAAACTTTATTATAAACTTACTTCTTTTCACTGTATTTTTCACAATTTGGATTGTGAAAAATGTGTTACACTTCTATTTTATCCTTCCAAATGCTTTTTACCATGTAAATCCTAATCGTGCTTTAGTATGATGTTCATTTAATAGCTTCATTTCTTGAGCTGTTTCACCTAGGTATGGTGGCTTACTAGCATCCTTCTCACAAAAGTGATGGCATTCATTATAAGCTGGACCACTGAATTTAGGAATGCCTTCATGTAGTGTTCTGAGAAGTGGGTAAAGTTTCTGAGTAGTCTTGGACTGTTCATCAATTATTTTATTTGCATATTTCTGGAACTCCTGCTCCTTGTACAATGCAATAAGTTCTTTTTGTTTAACGTATTCAGTATCCTGCTGCTTCTCACTCTCTTCTCGTGCCATTTTTTCAGCCTGTATTGGGAAAAATTAATTTGAAAAATGTATACTGTATATGTGTGCTGATCCTTGTGGGAATCCTGTTTTTCTTTGAACCCAAACCCAATAAACCACTACCGTACAAAAAATTAAGCAAAATCCTCAATTTGCATATCAAACATATACAATTCAAGTGCAATTCACATTCTGATAAATACATTTGCTTTTAAGGATTTTGAGATTAGTTCTATTAAAAAGCATTCCTGCACAAATGAACGGAATACAGTTTTTTCAAAATAGCAAATATTAAACTGCTAGTTCTTGATGTGTTTCTGGATGCAAAAGGTGAGAAATGAAAGCTTCTGGATTTAGGTCTTATGGTTTACTAGCTGCAATATAAGACTGACATTTATATCACAAGTTCATCCAAAATTGATTTCTTATGGACTGCCAATAAGATTGCAAGCACTGTTAGTTTTAATAATGGAAATGCCTTGCTATGATTTTTTAAAATCTCCCCAGCAAGATGATTAAAATATAATTTAAATGTTACTTTAAAAAGTAATAGATAAATCCACATAGTAACAAAAAATAAAAATTTACCACTATCTGGAAATGAAGTATGAATAATCTCTAAACATTTGTGGTGCTGTAAAAGAGAGTTCTGCAAAAAATTATTTCTGCAAACGCTTTCTGTTCCAATATGCAGATTTAAGCCTTGTTCTACTGCATTGTACTAACAAAGATTCTGATCTTTTATAGTTTTAATGTTCTCTGACAGGATGGGATGCTCCTTTCCTTAATGTGTTTGCACATTTCAAATTAGAAATAAAACTGTCCCTGAAATGATACCCTGATACAGAAGTGAGGTTTCCTCTTACCCTCCTAGGACTGAACAGAAATTTTACAGGTTGAAATACTTTCCAGCTATAATAACGTGTATACTTACTATCTGCATGACATGGGTTTCTTGCAATTTTAAGTTTGCACAATGATTTCTATGTTTCTTATCCTTCTCCAGTTCTTGATAGATCCGGTCTGCTTCTATCAGTTCCCGAAGTATTTTTTCACCTTCCAACCTCTCCTGTTTTTCCTTCTCTTCTTTCATTTTTATCTAGAATAATACAATCTTATATGTATCCCATAATAATGAAATCTAAAATCTGATGACTACATGACCTGCTACAAAATAATTTAGAGTTGTCCTGATCTTACTGTAAAATCTGGGGCAACCCATTCCTAAGTACTTCTATTTGAAAGGAAACCCCACTTGTTTCCATTAAACCTGCTCCATACAAGTTGCTCGGAAGGGCAGGTCACTGTACACTCGAAAGAGTCTAATTTTAGAAGCTGACTACTATGAAATAGAGGAACATGTCAGAAAAAATACAAGCTATATAGATTTTTTTTTCCTTACCACATTGATTCTGTGTTCTGCAATGGATTTCAGATCAGCCTGCAACTTTTCTTCTTTAGCTTTGAGCTCCCTAGCACGCTCCTCTTCTGCCTCTGCAATTTCTCTAGCGATACGCTCATCTTCATCATCCGTCTTCTTTTTCATTCGCGCTAAGAGGCGGTTAGTAATCCTTTCCCTCTGCTCTTCCATTAATCTGTAATAGTTCAGTACTTACTACCTTGTATGCTAGCATGGTCTGAAGTATGCCTTAATTAGATTCCGCACTGGACATAAGGCACTGATTGTGTCTTTCTGTTAGAAAAGGGAAGCCCCATTTGGCACAAACAGCTCCTGTCTCTTCCAAGAAATAGGAGTACACAAGAACATCATCCTGAGGATGACAATAAGGATGAACAGAAATTTTTCACCCATCAGTATAGAAGAATGATGGGAGGAGTTTCTGAAGTGCAGCCCTTTATCTCCAAAGCACAATCTCTTCTGTGAGTGGCTTGGCAAAGAAAAGAGTGCTGGCTTATTGTTACAGGAGTTATATCAAGACAAATATCTCCAGTTTTAATCCAGAAATAAACTGCTGCTCCTATGCAAAAACATGAAATGGAGCTGTGGAGTGCTTTGGATTTGAATCAGAAGAGATGCTTTGGAATATATGAATGTAGCATCTGTCTGCAACTCATTAAAGCAGTCATGTCTGTTTTCAGGACTGCACAATTGCAATCCTGGAAATTGTAATGTATCACAGACAGGGCATTCCTGTGTGCTCTGAAGCATGCATAGTCCTGATAGAAGAAACTGAATTGACAGAGTACATAATTCATAGGAAAAAACTGCTCAGAAGTACAGTGGAACCTCGGTTTACGAACTTAATTCGTTCCGTGACTCTGGCCACAACCCAAATTGGTTGCAACCCGAAGGAAATTTCCCCATAAGGTTCAATGTAATTACCGTTAATCTGTTCTGGTGTGGAGGACAGGGAGGCGGCTATTGCTTGGAGGGAGAGTCCCCCTCCCTACAACCATGTGTCAGGGGCGGAAAATGGCCGCAGACCACATGTCGGGCAGAAAAATGGCCACGGACCACGTGTCAGGGGCGGAAAATGGCCACGGACCACGTGTCGGGGGGGAAAATGGCCGCGGACCACGTGTCAGGGGCGGAAAATGGCCACGGACCACGTGTCAGGGGCGGAAAAATGGCCATGGATCATGTCACGGGAGGGAAAATGGCCGCGTAGCCTGCTCGTACCCGGAGGCGGAGTTCGCAAACCGAGGTAAATTTTTGTGGCCGGAGCTGGTCGTAACCCGAAAAGTTCGTTAACAGAGGCGTTCGTAACCCGAGGTACCACTGTATATGATTGGAAACTAATTATTGAAGATATGAATTTAGGTAGTACATTTTATTTCTCTATCCCCACACAAATGATTTATTATGAAGACTGATTATCAAGACACAACTTTACAGTTTACTTCAGGCATTGATTAGGCCAGCAAAGACTTAGCATGGAAAGGAGGTTGCTTTCCTAATTTGATGCTCTCCAGAGATGCTCTCTGTGTAAATCCACAGCATCTATAATTCCTAGCCAATATCCATGATGGTTGAGGGTAAGGGTCATAATATAATATAACTGAAGGATCCAGGTTGGATAAGAATGAGCTGGTTAACATAACAAATTATTCAGGAACTCCATACTGATGTCCTAACTGCACAAACAGCTTTTGTGCAACTCCCAATTTTTATCGAGTAACAATAGCATTAAATGGGTGCATATGCAGTGTCATCCCAATGCAGCTGATGTTGGATGGGATGTTCTTTGCATGGATGAGCTCCTTGCACCGGTGGAATAAGTTTCAATCCAATTTTCCACTCCTTCTGCAGTCCCCTGTGCTATCACTACATTATTCCTCCAAGTTCCTCAATCATTCATGGATTTCCAAAAGGAGCAACAAGCTACAGGGGAATCAATGGTGTATTTAGCAAACTCTACTGAGGCAATGGAGTTCCTCAGCGGAATCCAAGCCATTATCTGTATCATATAATTAAAAAGTATTGTTCAGAAAATTATTCTTTATATTGGTTAAAATGAATTGAAAAGTCAAGGCAACATCAAATTTAGCTGCACTCCTGCCCATGTTGTTTTCTTGGCAACTGTAAGGAAAGGATTGGTCACTGCCTTCTGGGAATACTGTTCAACTTCCCAGTCTAGTCTACAATTTTCTTGGTGGTCTCCCATTCCTGCTTAGGTTTTTCAAGATTTGCCAAGGTTGGCTAGATGTGGCCATCTTCAGCAAAGAACTGAAGTAGATATGTCCAAAACATTCAGTTCAGAGCTGCCCTATGTCCAGTACTCTTTGAAACTAATTCTTATCCTGATTTATTTGCAGAAAACTACCAGTGACTCCAGGATAGCTAGAAGAAGCATGGTGTGGAAGAAAATAGAGTGTTTTGGAATATCCCAACTGTTTTGTCACTAGTACAGAACATTTTGTACACTTGTGGTCCTCAGTCTCCTAAAATGTTATATTAATAACAGTCTCCTAAAATGTAAAATATTAAGGAGACCTATAATACCAGTAGAGGCAAATATGTGTAGCTCAGGGTTGAACTGTGGAGTCCTTGGGGTTCTCTGAGCTTGGTTCTTTTCTTGCAAACGTTTCATTACCTGGCTAGGTAACATCTTCAGTGCTAGAATGGGATGGGGTTTGCTCTCTGTTTATATACTGTGGCATCCTGGATATCCTCATCAGCAGAGGAAACAACAGTAAATTAGAAACCCAAGTTTATTGGAAGACAACCCACACTAATCAAGTACTCCATTACCAAAGTAACAACCCAACCTCCCACAAGAGGAGCTGTGTAAGAACATTATTCAAGCGAGCACAAATGCACTGCAGCAACCCAGAACAGCAGAAAAAGGAAACAGACCACCTATGCAACATCTTCCAACAAAATGGATATTTATTTATTTATTTATTTATTAAACTTGTCCCCACCCATCTCCCACCAATGGGGGACTTTGTGCGGCTCACAACATATTAAAACAATAAATAGATATACAATTAAAATCTATAACAATACACATTTACAAAAATAAAAGGAAAAAAAATCCAGGAGGCCGATGGTTCAAGGCAGCAACACCAGGCCTCTAAGGGGCTAGCCCACCCCACATTTGATGACCTCCCTCCCCACCCCAGGCCAGATGGCAGAGCCATATATCCACACAACTTTATCAAAAAGTGCCTGACCACTCAACCTACTACAACACAAACAACGCAAACTATGAAAATGATCATACTGCCATACATGAGAAACGTCTCAGAAACCACCAACAGACTATTACAACCACATGGCATCTCCATGGTACACAAACCAACTAAAGCCCTCCAAAGTATCTTAAGTAAACCAAAAGACCCAGTAGCACAAGAAGAAAAAACAGGAGTCATCTACAACATACAGTGCAAGGACTGCAACAAACACTATGTAGGACAGACAGGCAGAAGGCTGGCAGAGCACGTCCATGAACACCAACTAGCAGTCAGAAAACAGGATGAAAACTCCTTAATCTCACAACACATGGACAGATATAAGCACAGTTTTAACTGGGAAACTGTCAGCATTTTAGACCAAGCTAAATTCAAAAATGCAAGGGAATTCTTGGAAGCTTGGTATTCAGAAAAGGCAGCAATTAACAGAGACATAAACAGCATCTACACTCTATTCAAAAGAGAAAATAGAAAAGAACACAAAGGACCAGAACAGCTCCTCACCAGCAATCATCACCCAGATAAGCAGAGGTTACCACTGGGCACACAAGCAAGCAATAAACAATGCCCTAATCAAGGAACTACCAGAGGAACAGAACAAAACCCCCACCCCCACCAACACCGGCAGGGCATGCTACAATATATAAACAGAGAGCAAACCGCATCCCATTCTAGCACTGAAGATGTTACCTAGCCAGGTAATGAAACGTTTGCAAGAAAAGAACCAAGCTCAGAGAACCCCAAGGACTAATAGAATCTCTACAGGAAGGAAATCATTATCTGTGGCATATGCGTCTTCTTTATTTTGAGTCATGCATTTTAGTTTAATTATTATTCTCATGTACCTGTGTAACTCTTCTTCTTTTACTTTTTTCAACTTATCCATTGCTTGCTTTGCTCTAAAATGTGTTCGAACTCTCTCATCTTCTTCTTCTTGTTTTTGCTTTTCTATAGCTTTGAGAGTTACCTGGTCAGCAACATATGCCTTTAAAATAATCAGACAAAACTGAAAATGCATTTTGTTGCCAAATCCCCAGTCTCCCAATTCTTAGCTAAAGAGCTGTGGCTTCCAATGGCACTGCTTTGTTGCTTCATAAATAAAGTTAGTTCATTTATTCTTTACTACTGCTTTAAGTCTCCCAGCATGGCTCTTGCTCATGTGCAGAGTCAAATTTAACCTAGCCCTTCACTCTGATGAAGATAGAAAATTTAAATCCTTTTAAAACCAAGGGGCAGAACTCAAAGAGAAACGTGAGGGAGAAATTGCAGAACCAAAGTTGGAAACATTTTGGACAACCAAAGGGGAACACGGGGGGGGGGGGGGGAGAAGAAAAGATAAAGAATTAATGCTGGGAAGAGAGAGATTAAAATCAGAGACTTTTGGAGACCCTTTTTAAAAATAATTAAAATAGTAATAATAGCAGCAGCAGAAGCGTAAAGGGTAGAGAAGAGCTGCAACAAACAGCCAGAAGGAAAAAGATTCTAGTTCTTACAAATTTATGCCAGAAAAAAACAACAAAAAAAGGAACACCAAAAAAGAGACTTCCGCCCTGATGAAGGGCAAAAAAGAACAAGATGGAGTCTATGGCCCCCACTAAGACAGGGGTCTTGATCACGTGATCCCTGCCTTGCTCAGCAGATGGGAAGAATTATTCCAGGATGGGATTTTTTTATATACCAAGATGGGGGATGAGAAAAATTTTTATCCTCTCATCCAGAAAATGAAAGGGTAGTGGGAGAATAACCTGAACTTAGGAGCTGAAGGCAACAAACAAAAACACCTCTTAGTCAGAGGTATTCAGAACTAAAAGGCAGGAAAGCAAACAAACAGCCTCTAAATGCATAATAGGAGCTTTGGATGGGCTCAAAAGGAAAAAAGCAGACCCAACTAGCCACGTGCTGTGTCTACACATCTTTCTCACTTCTTAGGGTTTTCCCATGCCTGTACTTTCTTGGCCACAAAACAGGCCAAGTATCACCAAGCCAGTATCTCCCCTTTACTTTCCATGCCTGCGTACAGAAGTGAAGAGATCACAGACAGGCAGACCACTGCATTCTGCCTACCTCTTCTGGTTTACAACTCATATTCTTCTTAACATTTCAAGAGATGTCAATTAAAGTAAAATTCAGGAACAGAACACTGCTTGGAATAACTTCCTATGCTAATTAAAGAGTTAGGCAGAGTCCTTTTGATGTATCAGAACAAAGAACCACAGTGATGTAATGATGATACATTTTGTTCTGTAGTTGGTTAAAAACTGCTAATATTCCATGGCATTTGCTGATGCCCTTCTCAGTCCTTCCTTTCATGATGGAGAAAAAAGAACATGAAGGATAGCATACGTTTCTAACATCAAACAGTGAGAAATACAGGTAGTCCTCGCCTAACGACCACAATTGGGGCCGGAATCTTGATCATTGAATGAAGTGGTTGTTAAGTGAGATGCCCATATGACTGCTTTGCTCAATGACCGCAATCTGGGCACTCCTAGTTGCGGTTGTTAAATGATCTCCTGGGTTGTTAAGCGGACGGAGCAAAAGTGCTGTCTAGTGAAGGATTTCAGTTCAGCGTGAAGCTGAAATCCTCCCAGCAGGCAGCCCTTTCACTCTCAAATGTTCCTAAAGCCCACCAAAGTGTTTGCCCTCCCCTCCATGAACGGAGGAGAAATCCTTCCTGGAGCTGGAGGAACAGAGCTTAGTTCCTCAGGATTTGAGCTCCGTACCGCCCACCACTGAGAGCTTTCCCCTCCCCTCTCAGTGGTGGGCAGGAACAGAGCTCAGATCTTCAGTATTTTCAGATCTGCTAAGAGGTTTCACTGGTGTGAAGGAATGGAGCTCAAGTCCTGATGGTTTGAGCTCCATTCCTTCCCAGCGCCAAGGGGTTTCCCCTTCCCTCCGCGAATGGAGGGGAGATCCTTGGTGGGGCTGGAGGAATGGAGCTCAAGTCTTCAGGATTTGAGCTCTGTTCCTGCACATCACCACATCTCCTTCACTTGCATCCTTTCCTGCCAATGGGGAAACCAGCAGAGAAGATTGCAAATGGTCACATGATTGCGGGACACTTGGCAATCAGTCATAAATGCGAGCTGGTTGTCAAGCTCCCGAAACGTGGCCACGTGACCATGAGGGGGCGGCACGATGTTTTACAACATCTGGAAGTGCTTTACAGGCCATAGAACACCCTTTCTGAGGCCGTCGTAACTTCAAACCATTGTTAAACGAACGGTCGTTAAGCAAGGACTACCTGTAAAAGCATTTGTGCTGCTTCAACAAACCTGAAAGGCACGCTGTTCTGCAAGAAAGAAGCAAGAAGCAACAAACATATTAATGTCATCTCACGCATACATACATTTTAGGAACTATTTGCAGGGCAATTCCCTGCAAGAAATATAATTAAATGCTATTTTTTCTCACCGGCTGCAAATCTAAAGCACAAGACAGTTCAGTCAGATGCAGAAACTATATTATCTTCTGGTCAAACTCCACCATGAAGCAAACAGGTGACGACATACAAAAGTGAAACTGTCTTTATGTTTGCCAGCAGGGGGTTAAATATTATAGTTCAACAGCATTTTCTACCACTTAATCTATAACAGAAATCACTATTACTATCAAGACTGCTTGATTTTGAATCAGTTCTGAAATTTTGAATCTCTCACCTTCCAAAAATGCAGGCTGTTGATTATGCACCAGCTCTTTCTCCATTTGTTAGAAACAGATCTCTGAACAACTTGAGAGTATTCAAAACCTGCACCCCTAAAACTCTCTTGAATATTGTAAGGACCAAAAAGTGCTCTTTAGATTGGCACAGGTAGCCTATTTTGGATTATGCTTCCATAAATCTCAGCAGCATAGCTATTTAACAAGGATTATGGGAACTGTCAGCCTAAATATCTGGAGGACAGAAGTTTCTTACCTCTACTTTGCATTCAGCTTCAAGTATTTGCTTACTAGATTCTCACAACATACCAGATGTGCTTGTCTCCGTTTAATCTTATCTTTACGTTCCTCTTGCTCTTTTTCTTGCATTTCCAACTGATATAACTTAGTCAATGCCTGAATGTCTTCTCTTTCTTTTTTCTCTTCTAATCTGCTTACATTTGCTAGATGTTCATGTTCTTTTATCCTAAAAACACATAAAGAGAATGAGCATTTACTAATGTGTAAAGCAGGCATGGGGAGCCTATGGTTCTCCAAATATTGCTGAACTCCGTATTCCTCATCTTCAACAATGCTGACATGTTGCTAAGCATGCTAATTCAAGAACATTCGAAGAGCCATAGGGTCCCCTACCTATCTCTGAAATTCATCAACGATTCATGGAAACGGCATCATCATCCAAATGTATTGTGGTAAATACAGTCTTCAGTCTTTTAGTCAAACTATCACCAAGATTCCCAATATTTTAAAGCAAATGTTGAAATCTCCAAACTACTGCTAAGTCTGTCTCATAGGCCAAGTACCCCCTTCATACATGTAAGAGAATGATTACTGAAAACATTGAAGACAAGAGCAAGTTATTCTATGAAACATATCTGGAGAAAAATATAGTTGCAAAGAATGTTGCCAAAGAGAGCAAGGAATGGCTAAGACTAAAAAAGGCAGGGAAAACACAGAGCAATTCTCTCTGTATTTGTTAAATGTTTGGGGAAGTGAAATGGCTGAACAAGAAACCTCAAGCAGAGTGAATGGCATTAAGAATAAAAGTGATGAAGTGATTTGGGGTGAAACCAGAGAGAGGGAATGCTGGAAGGATAATTTTAAATGAAATTTGCATGCAAATGATAGCGATACATCAAAAAAAGGATTTGAAACAAATGCTATAAATGTTAGTGTCTGAGAAAAAATTGTAAAAGAAAGTAATAAATATTATGAAAATGTTGAAAAGTAGTAAGGCATCAGGTGTAAACACTGTAAGTGGAAAAATATGTAAATATGTGGTTTAGTTATGGAGTGGCTGTGTGACTTGTTTAATATGAATGTGAAGATTGCGTCTGTGCCGGACAGATGGATGAATGATGGTAAAGGTAACAACCATAAATGCAACTGCTACAGAGGAATGAATTTGTCAGTTGTATCTGGAAAGGTATTTGGCAGAATTCTAACTGAAAGGTTATGAGAGGTGACAATAAGAGAAAAATTGGGAAGGGCAGTGGTGCTTAATGCTGCACAGGTGGTGGAAAGACCAGATTTCTGCTCTCTAGTAGATTAATGAGAAAGGTATGAATGTGAGAATGTTAATTTATTGTACAATTGTTGATTTAGAGAAAGCATATGATAAAGTGACTCGGCTAGAATCATGGAACGTTTTGCACAAATATGGACTTGAGGATTAATTGCTGAATATAAGACCAGTATGTGATGAAAGTAAAACATGGGAATAAAGTGAGTTAGCATACTGAGCAGGGAGCAAAACAAGGATACATGATGCCATGGATAAATGTATAAATACTACTTGTATCTATATGAGAAGTGTTTGGGTTGGAGATTTTGACATGTAATTGTATGTGCAGATTATGTCATGTGACTGGTTGAGAATCTGAATGATTTGCAGGGAATGCTAGATAGATTGTAAGATGCAATGACAACATGTACCTGAAAATGAATGTTATTAAAGACCAAGGTAGCTGTTTTTGACAGTGAATATGGAGCAAACAATCTCAAGGTTTACATAATTGGCAATAAGGCCAGGTACATGAAATTATGTATTCTGATATGAAAAGATCGACAGAGAAATTTTAAGATGTTCCAATGCTGGTAGACAGGTAGTAGGCAATACAGGTAGTCCTTGTTTAGCAACTATAATTGGGACCAATAACTCAGTCGTTAAGAGAAGTGGTCACTAAGTGAAACTGTGACTGTGCTTATGATCTTACTTCAGCTTTCCTTTGCTTTACAGACCTGTGAAGCTCATGTTTGCAAGGATTGTTCGCAAAGTTACTTTTTCATCACTGTCATAATTGTGAATGGTCGCTGTACAAGGCAGTTGCTAAACAAGGAGTACTTGTATGCAGACTGTTATGTAGAATGGAAGGTGGTCAAAAAAGGCTAACATAACTGTGTATAAGGGCATGCTTCTGCTCATTTTGTAATATAGAAATCCAAGCTGGATATGTCAGGAGAAGCAGAAAATTAAACTGAATGCAATGGGAATAGGGTATGTAGGAAATGTGTATGGTAAAAAAAAAAAGATGACATAGAAAAGAAAGGTGAGAACTTTAGAGAACAAAAGATAACATATGAAGCACTATACAGGCATGGTGGGACTGAGCATGGTTTGCAAGGAGGGAAAGATATGTAGAGGTAGTTAATGATGTTTGTATAAACTAGACTTCATTAGGTTTTCTTTTCTCTTCCTCCTGCTCTTCATTTCTTTTATTCACTACTTATTCTTTTTCTGCGTTTCACATAAAGTTGCTTACCCTGAGAGAGACTAGTATGATGGGTGCATATATACACAAGAGGATCCTGCTCATTGCAACAGCTGCTCATTTAGAATGTGTCTGAATAAAAGTTTGGTTTGGTTTTTTTGCCATTAGCATAAATGAAAAGGACAGACATAGTAGGAATGTCTGGAGGAAGAAAAGAAACTAAGTACTAAAACAGCTTAATTTTTATATCGTTGTTTTGGGGGGGAAGAAATATTTTTAACTTGGCAAAGAATATATTTCTCTTATATTTACTGTTCCAGTTGATCATTAGCAATCTGCAGCCTCTTCATATGCTGTGTTTTAGCTTTTTCTTCTTCTAACTGTACAGCTTTTAGACGTTCACGCTCTATTGCTTCATCCTTGCTGTGGTGCAGATTCTTGATTTGCTTCTTAAATTCCATCTGAGCATCTCTTTCCTTTAAAACTTCACTAAGTAATAAGGCTTTCTGCAAAAGAAATGTTTAATGCTTAATAGTCTTCTACACTTGTAACATGGCCAAAAATTAAAAGGAAGAAAAAGTGTAAGCTATATTACATGAAAGCCTTTCACTCTATCATTTTCATAATACTGTTGCAATTTGACTTCTTCTATTTTCTCTTTTCTCTTCTGCGCTTGGTACTTTGCTTCTTCGAGGTCAACCTTTCTTCTTTCTTCTTCCTGTCTCTGTTGCCGCACTTTTTTGGCTTTCAGTTTTTGTTGTGACATACCCTGTGATGCAAGTATAAATAATCTTATTAGGGATATTAGTAAAAGTGGGATAAAACTGGCATCTTTTAAAAATAATACCAACAATACTTACATAGTTTTAAATAAAATAATGCCGTTTTCCCTTTTAACTCTGTCTAACATATCCCCATCTCAAGGGACACTTTTACTAGGATCAGCTGGGTTCTCTATTCTGTTTCACAGAAGTTTTGTCATCAATTCTGATGACAAAATGCAACCATATTCCAACTTATCATGTTATGTTCTACCTTAGAAAATTCCAGCTGCCAAAAGGGTTAGTGTGATGCTCCTTTCGTCATTCTGATGAAAGTAGCAAGGGCCTTCAGATGCCAGTACAGAGATATGCAGCAATATCAGTCAAAAACCTGGTGAACAGATATGTCTTAAGTGGAGTCAAAAGCATTGGCATTCACAGATTCTTCTTACTGCAATAGTGTTGGTCCAATTATTCACAAGTGCTTGAGACTTTAAGTGCATATCTTTCCGTGCTTTCCTTTCAGCGTGAATCCGTGCTGTTTCTCTTGCACGAGCAGTGAGGCTGTCTTGAATTCTTTGCCATTCTGCTTTGGGCAAAATAGTTATCTGGCGAAGATCTACTCCCACTGGAAGAAATATTCCTTCCATCACATCATCTTCATCATTTGCTGTGCAGGAAAGAAAAATACATTAAATAAATAATGTGTTAGAATGAGCAGCCAAACTATTGTAAGATTTTTCAGTTTATTAGGTTTTTCTCTTTTTAAGCTACATCTATCTTTGTTTTTAATTGTCTTGTTTTATAAACCACCCAGCATCATGACAGATTGGGTGGCTTATAAATTCCATACATACATATATGCATACATACATAAATCCTTTACTTGCAAAACATGGCTTTAATGCCCAGCTGAGTCTTCAACCATGCCTAAATTATGTATGTACTGAGTTTTACAATTCAAGGCTAAATATTTTCATTCAGAAGCAACCATGTGAATTTTTGTCCCAAAAGATTTAAAGAGGAACAGGGTAGGAAAGGCTAGGACAGGTGATTGGGGAAAGGGGAATATTTAATTTCTTTCCCCTCAATGGACAAGGGAAAATGTTACATGATATCTCTGTGCATAGAAGAAAGGAGATCTGAAAAGCAGGCAATAAGCTGATCTTATTTTCACTGGGAAATTCTATGGCACTTTTCTACATAGCACAGAAATTGAATTACTTTCAGTGGCTACACACTAGAACAATTTGAAACTTCTCACCAGTTAGAACTGGGAGGCGTGGCTGCAACACTATCCATAAGATGAAAAACAAACCTTAATTCAACTGTAGTCAGTAGTTTAAGCCATAAAATAGTTTATTCACTAACCCATGGTTAAACAAAGCATGATTTACACCAGTGTTTTTCAAACTTGGCAACTTTAAGATGTGTGGACTTCAACTCCCAGAATTCCCTAGCCAGTATGCTGAGAATTCCCCAGCTGGCATGCCAGCTGGGGAATTCTGGGAGTTGAAATCCACACCTCTTAAGACCCCAAGTCTGAAAAACACTGACTTACACCAATACACTATATGACTTCAGTCTACCAAAGCTTACACCACCTGGGTGATTCTGTAGGACAATGCGTAAGCCTATCTTAAGGAAGTAAGTACTCTTAAGGAAGTCTGACGGGTCGTATTCTCTTTCTTACCTTGGCAGGACAAGGACTGAGGAAATCAACCGCAGCTAATACAGATGCAGGGACTTCTCCCACCTCCCTCCAGGACCCAAGGAAGAAATCGGTGGGCGGGGATAACTGCCTACGTTGGGCTCTAGCTCGGGCGCCCAGCAATCCTCCCTCCCTGCGCCACCCGCTCGGCGCCTCTGCCTCCCTTGTGACAAACTCACGCGTAGCCTCTCGGATCTGCCCCTTGCGCCTGCCGAATCGCACCTCGGGGCGAAGCATCGCCCCCGTGGCAACTGGAAAGGGGAGGCCGCGCCGAGACGCCCCGACCAAAGCAGTGCGAGGCAGCAGCGTTTTCGGCGGTTGCCTGGCAACCGGGGAACCGCTGGGTGGGGAAGTTACGCGACGCTCTGCGGCCGGTAGGGCGCGAGACTTGTTTGAGTGCTCACGTGATCTGGCGTGGCAAAGACGTTGCAGGTCAGTTAGGCCGGGCGTCCGGCTAGACGCCGGTAGGCCGCCTTCTGGCTTTCTCTTTTCCGGGCTTGGGGCGGCTGGATTCTCTTTTCCACCTGCGCAGGCTGGCAGCTTCTGCCCTCACTCGTCCGTCCCCAGGCTTTGGCCGAAGCTAGGAGGGTGCATTCGGAAGACGGGCTGCCTGCGAGGGATAGGTCTGGTACGGCGCCTCCGGGGCCAGTGGCCCAGGCAAGACCTGGGGCCGGCTTTGGCCTCCTGCCGGAGCGGTTTAATTGCCTCGCAATGAGTGACTGCTCCGCACGCGAGGAGCCTTCGCGCATCGCCCGCACCTCATTTCCCCACGGCGTCCCTGGCAGCGTTGCTTCCCTAAGACTCCCTGCGAAGGAGAGATCTGACGGGTTGATGGCTCGCCTTTATAGCGGTTGGTGGCTTTTGTAAAGATACCGATCGTACAAAAAGAAGCTTAAACTGCTTATAGACTGCTGCGGACAGTTGAAAAGCTTAGGGAAGTGCGGCTGCCTTCATTCGTTAACGACTTAAAATGTGGCCTATATAGATTCTCGCCTGGCAGACCCGTTTATCTGCTAATGCTTGGCAAAGCTTTGTGCTGTTTCTGACTTTTCGTTCCATTCTTGTCCCTGCAGAACAAGATGAATTGCTTCTCTGATAGTTCATACTTGCCAGGCTGTCCGCTGCTTGCAAATAGAATGAGTGCTTTTGTTTGCCTTAAGTCTGTTCCTGCTGACCTTATAACGAAACGTTTATTTTTAAATGTAAGTGCATTTGTTCCAGTGACTATAAATTACTTAGGAGAGTATGGATGTTCATTCTGTGCTTTGCCTGTTTCTAAACAGTACCAAAAGCAAGTCAGAGTCAGTGTGGACTATGCCACCTTAATTGCCCACATATTTCTTTTCTGGCTTGATCTTTTATGCTACAGTATTTTCAAAGTGGTTCCATGACAAATGTGAAATTCACATTTAGAGTCCAGTTATGCTTGGTAAATTTCAAAGAAAATTGAAGCTTTTCAGCCAAATCTCATCTTTCAGCAAATATTTTTTAAATTAAAACCCATACATTGGTGCTGTAAAGTCAGGTATATGTTAGTGTAATGATGGATGTCTTCTAGCTCTAACGGTTAACATCCATTGTTACTCCCAACATATTTGGATGAAACCTGGTTGGAGGAAAGATATTCGGCTCTTTCGTTTAGAATCCCATGCTACAAATGGATTCAGAGAGTTGATATTTCATAAATATCTATAAAATCTAAGTATGATCATAGAATCTGGCCTTTTTTGATGATAGAGTCCTGTTTGTTGCATACACAAATAATTATTACATCATGTTATTCTAAACTCTGAATAATGTGGGCTTTGTGTTTTGTTCATCTGTGAACCTCACAGGTTAAGATTAGCTAATTTATCTTTAAACCTAATCTCATCTCACACAAGGTTGTTGGTAAAATGTGCAGGGAAAACTTATATGTCTTCCTGAGTTCATTCAAGCCAGATCAAAATAAGAACGTACATTTTCTTCTGTCTGTCTGTGTACAGTTAAGTGGCTTGCAGTCATGTTCGTGCAGAATTGAGATAAATTCACTCTTTATTTGACTTACTCCAATGAATTCAAGTCTCAGACATCAACCAGTGAGTATCACTAAGGTATTGTGGTCAATCTTTTAAAAAAATTATATATCTGTATCTATTTCTGTCTCTGTATCAGTTCTATACTTTTTGAAAATTTAATGAAGCGTCCTGTCTTTGAGGTCACGTTATCGCCATTTGTGACCTTCCCAGCCAGCTTCTGCCAAGCAAAATCAATGGAGAAACCACGATTCACTTAACAACATGTGATTCACTTAATGACCATGTGATTCACTTAATGACCATGGTGATTTGCTTAATGACCATCACAAAAAAGGCTGTAAAATAGGGTCCGGTCATGTGATGTTTTGCTTAATGATTGCATCGCTTAGCAACCTAAATTCCAGCCCCAATTGTGGTCGTTAAGTGAGGACTACCTGTATGGAGCTTGGACTCCTTCCTCTTTGAAAGATATTTGTATTTTCAGAAGCATTCAGATGCATTTTCAGAAGCATCATGAATTATTTATGTATAAGACTCAGTATTATGTTTCTTGCTGAAAATTGTCTTTCCAAGGCCATCAGATGAACATATAATTATAGAAATGATTTATTTCATTTATAATTAAACAATTATTTTTCCTCATTTCCAGGGTTATACTTACCCAACAACAATGAGATTTCTATTGGTTTTTGATTTTGACCATACAATTGTAGATGAGAACAGTGATACCTGGATTGTTAAATGTGCACCTGGTTCAAAACTTCCTGATGAAATAAAAAACTCCTATCAAAAAGGACACTGGACGGAATATATGGACAGAGTCTTTAGATACCTAGGAGATAATGGAGTAAGAGAAGAAGAGATGAAAAGGACTATGACAACAATCCCATTTACTTCAGGAATGATAGATCTCTTAGATTTTATTGGCAAACACAAAGGCTTTTTTGATTGCCTAATTATATCAGATTCCAATACTGTCTTTATTGACTGGATTTTAAAAGCAGCAAATGTTTTTCAACTATTTGATGAAGTGTTTACAAATCCTGCAAGTTTTGATAGCTTTGGCTATCTTTCTGTACAGAATTGTCATATCCATGATTGTACAAAGTGCCCCATAAATTTGTGTAAGAGGAAAGTCTTAGAAGAATTTTTAGAAAGCAACTTAACATCAAGAGTTAAATACTCACAAATTGTATATATAGGTGATGGTGGGAATGATCTGTGTCCTGTAATGTGTTTAAAAAAGAATGATGTTGTTATGCCACGTCATGGGTATATTTTGGAGAAAATGATTTCTCAATTATCTCAGGATCTCGTTCCATTGGAAGCATCAGTTCTTGTTTGGTCATCCGGTGTTGAGATACTTGCCTATTTAGAATTGCTTATAAAGGGATAGTTCCCATTTAGCCTGTCAATAGCAAATTGGTGCTACTGTTTTGACCTTCTCATAGTAGAACCCTTTCTTCATGAATATTAGAAAAATAACATTTTGTTTACATAATTTTAATTGATTGTCTTCCCTTGTACAACATCAATATATGGTCAGATAGAATGAATAATTTAATGAAGCAGATGCCAAAATTATTAAATGTAATAGTTATGTAACATCTATGTCATTTCAGATGAACTATCATTAAGGTCTGTTCTATGATATATGATAGTAGGTTCTCTTTAATTATATATTGGACATTTATTCGGCCTGGGGCATGATAGCATACACTCAAATTGCCTCTTATCAGTGGAGAGGGAAAAGAAGCAAATCCCATTGTGTGAGTGGAAATCCTAATTGCCATCAGTTGCTGCTTTTCAGAAAAATAGCAGAACGTTATTTCTTAGAATTGAAAATTGCTTTTATAGTCCTGTAAAATTATAGAGAGCCAAATTATTTTCTGTAACCAATTACAACAGTTGGTTGGAGTTGAGCAGCATCAAAATTGAATGAATGCATAAATAAAAATAAGCTCATGTCCATTTTTTTCCTATTTAACAAATATATTCCACATCAGTCGGTCTGGTCAAAGGTAATGCACCATTAAAAATAAATGTGGGCAGTACTGAATGCTGTTTAATACCATCTGATTTAACTGTCCATATAAGTGTTTGTTTTATCTGCAAATAAACCATAAAGAATGTAAATGAGAAGATGCAATGAGAGAGATGTATTTCTTTTCATAAGTAAAACACTTTATATGTATGCAGCCCAATTCTGTGCATGTTCACTAAGAAGTAATTCCTAATCTAGGCCAGTGGGACTTATTCCTAAGTAAGCTACATAGGATTGAAGCCTTAAAAATAAAATTAATTATGTAAAATGAAGAGTATAATGTGTCAGTGCCACAAATGTAACGTTATTGCTTCACAGTGAAATTTGTTGCTAAGGCACCACATTTCTTAATCTTTGCTAATACCTGTGAAGTATAATCCACCTTTTTATGTAATTTTGGTAGTAATATGAAGGTGTTCTAGGAGGAGGACTGTATTAGTATATGGTGGCAAAAAATCTGGTAGTACCTTTTCCAACTAGCAAATGTTATTAAAAGGTGTAAGCTTTCATGAGCTGCAGCTCAATTCTCAAAAGTTTATGCCTTTTAATAAAATTGGTCAGTTGGAAAAAATGCTGCCAGACTCCTCTTAATATGAAGGTTGTATCTGAAAGTTTTGAAAAAGGGCATAAATTGATAAGCAGTTTTGTGTTGATCTTTTTAACCTATTGTGAAAAGTAAATGTGTGAAAAATAGTTTAATATGTGGATTTGTATATTTGGATAATGTATTTTTTCAGTTTAAAAGTGTAGTGAAAGGAGAAGATAACAAAAATTAGCTCAGTATTAGCTGGCTTCCAGATCTTACTAAATTTATGTTGGTCTTCTTAATGAATAGGTTATTTAACTACCTACTAAAATTCAGATATTGAGTACATTGATACAGTGAACAGTGGATTTGCTTAGAAAAATATTTCACTTGTTATTATTTGAAATACTATGTGCCTACTAGAACTTTTGGAATATGTGTACTATTTAAAATAACAATGATTAATTTATCCCATTTGTAGTTTGTATTTAAACTTATGCTTATATAAATAATGATTAAATATTTTATTAATGAAACTACCTGTTAAATATTTTGCCTTAATTGTAGAATATAGCTATTATATAAATCAACAGAAGCACCATACTGGATCTATCAGATGTTTAGCTGATTAGTATAAAAAGAACATTGGTTTTCTATTTCTTAGTCTGTTGGGGATGTACTATATATTAAAGCATTTTCTAACGAATTCTTCTCCCCTAGTTTTAATGAGGTTTACATTGCATTTCTTCCCAATACAGGTGAGGACCCTATTACAAGTTCCACTCCACTTATTTGATAAGCATGAATGCTGATTTGAACAGTTACCTTGGCCCATGGATTACAGTTTATACTTCCAACCATTGTGCATCCAGCTCAGGCTGATTTATAACTGGGCTATCAGGATTCTGATATTTATTGTTTAAATAATTCATATGAAGGCCTATTTCACAGCAGTGACTCTGGCTGGTGGAAGATTAAAAATCAACAGTTACAAAGAATACCCCATGACTCGAGGTAAATAATACATTCCAATCATAAAACCACATCATCAACAGTGCTTGCCTAACCTCCTGGCCCAACAACCAGGGGAAACAGGCAGGTCTTGAAAGCCTTACGAAGGGCTAACAGAGTCAGAGTCATCTAGGTCTCTAGGAGGATGCTGTTCCAGAAGGTGGGCACTGCCACAGAAAAGGCGCTACTCCTGTTTCCAACAAGATGACATTGTTTAATAGAGGGGACCTGGAGCATGCCCTCTGTTAGATCTGGTGGGGTCAGCAGAAACAATGGAAGAAATTGATATAATAGTTTTACTCAGAACAGACAGAATCCAACAGCCATTTTTTTCTCTGGATACTTCATATGATTATTTCTGAAACAAGTTTTAAGTTGCTCCGGGATTTCCCCAAATTTAATGCTTATATTCTTTCCAGTATTCCCAGTATTTGGAATTTATCAAGAACTATGGATTCTGTGCAAGTCAGTGGCTGAAAGAATTATTATACAACACTGAAGAGACAAATCTATGCCAGATTTGCTGAGTGGGTTTCTATTACTAAATATATATTGTTCTAGTACTATATACATTTTTCAATTATTTTCTTTTCCAAAGAGAATGGCAAGTAAAAGGGCTTTTGAGCAATATAGTTGATTTTGTAAACTACTTTTTTCTACATTACATCATCGGGATTATATATATAACAAGTGAAAATGTAATTATTTATTTAATCAATTTATATAGCTGCCCATCTCACCACAGGCAACTCTGGGCAGCATACAACAAGGCTAAAAACAGTAAAATACATTAAAAATATATAAAACAAAATAAAACAGAATAAAAGGAAGTTAAAAATAAGGGAGCCACCTCACTAATTCCCCTGTCCCCCGGGGTCCCCAGGCCTGCTGGCATAACCAGGTCTTAAGGGACCTCCAGAAGTTCAACAATGACGAGGCCTGTCTCACCTCAGGGGGGAGAAGATTCCACAGTGCAGGTGCCACAGCAGAAAAGGCCCGCTGCCTGGGGCCTGCCGAACGTATTTCCCTAGGCGATGGAACCCATAACATGCCCTCTCTGCTGGATCTGGTAGGATGGGCAGATGAAATCGGGGAGAGGTGGTCCCTCCTTTGGTGTAATGCATAAACATTTCCTCATTAATTTGCCCTGTGTGTCTGTGGAGACACACATAAAAAGGGAGAAGCTTTTATCACTTGGTTGTGGCCACCATCTTGACTTTTTTGACCCCTACAAACACTCCTGGATGTTTATGAAGATAAGAGGCTTCATTAGGAATCAACTCTAGTACAATAGGAATCTGTTAGAACCCAGTTATCTCCTAAGATAAAGTATTTACCATTTTAAGAATTAACGTGTGCAAGACTAGGGGCAGTAACGGGAAATTTTATCAGAGTGGGCCATCACTGAAAAGGCCCTGTTCTAAGACATTATCAGGCTATGTTCTGATTACAGCTACATATCTCAATTCCTGGCATTCTTATTCTTTTTGCTATACTATTTTCAGCATTTCAAAGAAACAGCATGAAAGGTACCAAGCTGTGAAAATGTAGAATGAGGATAAACATAGAAGGCCTCTTTTGACTTCTAATGGTTCCTCAGTTTCATAGATTATATAAAATTGTAGCTATGAGGAGAACAAAGCCAAACAAGGACTAAATTTGAGGAAGCAAGGATTGTCTGCATGGGTAGAAACATGTGGAGACATATAGTGAATGGTTGGTTGAAGCTTTCCTGGATCGAGCTTATTTTCTGAGAAAAGTTAGGTATTCCCAGCAAATCTAGAAAAGGTGGCTAGTGTAATTAAAACACCCGGCTGGTTAAAATATTTACCAAACCTTTACATTTTGGAACATCTAACATACCCAATCAGTCCAGAGTTAATTAGTTCCACAGCTGGATGTACTTTACTAATGATTGACTTTTCTTCAAAACAACGTTCTTGAAATATATGTAGTTTGCACATACTGCAAAAATACCATAAGATTTTGTCTAGTGGATTCATCGGTACTGGAAAATGAAAGCAGTAGAGTTAACCAAATATATGCAGAAGGCCCTATGTTCATTATGGAATCACTGACAGCAAATCTTTATCATGTATGATTGGAGAACAGTTTTCAGGAGAGACACGCAGAAGTACTGGAATCCTGATGACCAATAATTTGGGGGGTGGGTGTGCCTTCAAGTCAATCTTGACTCCTGGTGACTGCCTGGATAAGTCCCTGCAGTTTTCTTGGCAAGGTTTTTCAGAGGTGATTTGCCCTTGCCTGCTCCTTCCTACAGCTGAGGGAGAGGGCCTGGCCCAAGGCCACCCAGCTGGCTTCATGCCTCAGGCAGGACTAGAACTCTGGGTCTCCTGGGTTCTAGCCTGATGCCTTAACCACTACACCAAACTGGGTTTCTAAGAACTATTTAGTAAGGCTTATAACCAGCACCCCCTTCATGGATCACTGCCTTGTCGTGGCGAAGGGGCTTGCGTAACTCAGTGAAGCCATGAGCTATACCGTGCAGGGCCACCCAAGACGGACAGGTCATGACAGAGAGTTCTGACAAAATGTGGTCCACTGGAGAAGGAAATGGCAACCCACTCCAGTATCCTTGCCAAGAAAACCCCATGGACAATGTTAAAAGGCTAAAAGATATGACGCCGGAAGATGAGCCCCTCAGGTCGGAAGGTGTCCAATATGCTACTGGGGAAGAGCGGAGGGCAATTCCAAGTAGCTCCAGAAAGAGTGAAGCGGCTGGGCCAAAGCCGAAAGGACGTTCAGCTGTGGATATATCTGGAAGCGAAAAGAAGGTCCGATGCTGTAAAGAACAATACTGTATAGGTACCTGGAATGTAAGATCTATGAACCAAGGCAAGCTGGATGTGGTCAAACATGAGATGACAAGATTGAACATCGACATCTTGGGAATCAGCGAACTGAAATGGACGGGAATGGGTGAATTTAATTCGGGTGACCATTATATCTACTACTGTGGGCAAGAAACCCTTAGAAGAAATGGAGTTGCACTCATAGTGAATAAGAGAGTGGGAAAGGCAGTAATGGGGTACAACCTCAAAAACGACAGAATGATCTCAGTGCGTATCCAAGGCAAACCATTCAATATCACAGTCATCCAAGTCTATGCCCCAACCACTGATGCTGAAGAAGCTGAAGTTGACCGCTTCTATGAAGACCTACAACACCTTCTAGAACTAGCACCAAAAATATGTCCTTTTCATCATAGGGGATTGGAATGCTAAAGTAGGAAGTCAAGGAGTAATTGGAATAACAGGCAAATTTGGCCTTGGAGTACAAAATGAAGCAGGGCAAAGGCTAATAGAGTTCTGTCAAGAGAACAAGCTAGTCATAGCAAACACTCTTTTCCAACAACACAAGAGACGACTCTACACATGGACATCACCAGATGGTCAATACCGAAACCAGATTGATTATATACTTTGCAGCCAAAGATGGAGAAGCTCTATACAGACAGCAAAAACAAGACCAGGAGCTGACTGTGGCTCAGATCATGAGCTTCTTACTGCAAAATTTAGGCTTAAATTGAAGAATGTAGGGAAAACCACTAGACCACTCAGGTATGACTTAGATCATATTCCTTGTGAGTACACAGTGAAGGTGATGAATAGATTTAGAGGATTAGATTTGGTAGACAGAGTGCCTGAAGAACTATGGACGGAGGTCCGTAACATTGTACAGGAGGCAGCAACTAAAACCATCCCAAAGAAAAAGAAATGCAAGAAAGCAAAATGGCTGTCTGATGAGGCTTTACAAATAGCTGTGGAAAGAAGGAATGCGAAAAGCAAGGGTGAAAGGGAAAGATATAAGCAACTGAATGCAGATTTCCAGAGAATAGCCAGGAGAGATAAGAAGGCCTTCTTAAATGAACAATGCAAAGAAATTGAGGAAAACAATAGAATGGGGAAGACTAGAGATCTCTACAAGAAAATTGGAGATATGAAAGGAACGTTTAGTGCAAAGATGGGCATGATAAAGGACAAAAAAGGCAGGGACCTAACAGAAGCAGAAGAGATTAAGAAGAGGTGGCAAGAATACACAGAAGAACTCTACAAGAAAGATCTTAATGTCCCTGATGTCCATGCTGGTGTGATCACTGACCTTGAGCCAGACATCCTAGAGAGTGAAGTCAAGTGGGCCTTAGGAAGCATTGCTAACAACAAAGCTAGTGGAGATGACAGTATTCCAGCTGAGTTATTTAAAATACTAAAAGATGATGGTGTTAAAGTGCTGCACTCAATATGCCAGCAAGTTTGGAAAACGCAACAGTGGCCACGGGATTGGAAAAGGTCAGTTTACGTTCCAATTCCAAAGAAGGGCAACGCCAAAGAATGCTCAAACTATCGCACAATTGCACTCATTTCACATGCTAGCAAGGTTATGCTCAAAATCCTACAAGCTAGGCTTCAGCAATACATGAACCGAGAACTACCGGATGTACAAGCTGGGTTTCGAAGAGGCAGAGGAACTAGAGATCAAATCGCCAACATTCGCTGGATCATGGAGAAAGCACGAGAGTTCCAGAAAAATATCTACTTCTGCTTCATTGACTATGCAAAAGCCTTTGATTGTGTGGATCACAACAAACTGTGGCAAATTCTTAAAAAGATGGGAATACCAGACCACCTTACCTGTCTCCTGAGAAATCTGTATGCGGGCCAAGAAGCAACAGTTAGAACCGGTCATGGAACAACCGATTGGTTCAAAATAGGGAAAGGTGTACGACAAGGCTGTATACTGTCACCCTGCTTATTTAACCTATATGCAGAGTACATCATGAGAAATGCCAGGCTGGAAGAATCACAAGCCGGAATTAAGATTGCAGGGAGAATCATCAACAACCTCAGATATGCGGACGATACCACCCTAATGGCAGAAAGTGAAGAAGAACTAAAGAGCCTCTTGATGAGGGTGAAAGAGGAGAGTGCAAAAGCTGGCTTGAAACTCAACATTAAAAAAACTAAGATCATGGCATCTGGACCCATCAATTCCTGGCAAATAGAAGGGGTAGAAATGGAAGCAGTAACAGACTTCATTTATTTGGGCTCCAAGATCACCGCAGACGGAGACTGCAGCCATGAAATTAAAAGACGCTTGCTCCTTGGGAGGAAAGCTATGGCAAGCCTAGATAGCATATTAAAAAGCAGAGACGTCACCTTGCCGACAAAGATCCGCATAGTCAAAGCTATGGTTTTTCCAGTAGTAATGTATGGCTGTGAGAGCTGGACCATAAAAAAGGCCGAGCGCCGA
Source organism: Python bivittatus (assembly GCF_059951505.1). Classification (NCBI taxonomy): domain Eukaryota; kingdom Metazoa; phylum Chordata; class Lepidosauria; order Squamata; family Pythonidae; genus Python; species Python bivittatus. Next base: position 106,593,953 of record NW_028277075.1, read on the forward strand.
AGAATTGATGCCTTTGAACTGTGGTGCTGGAGAAGACTCTTGAGAGTCCCCTGGACTGCTAGGAGGTCAAACCAGTCAATCTTAAAGGAAATCAACCCTGATTGCTCATTGGAAGGATCGATAATGAAGCTCAAGCTCAGATATTTTGGCCACCTAATGCGAAGAGAGATCTCTTTGGAGAAGACCCTGATGCTGGGAAAGATTGAAGGCAGAAGGAGAAGAGGACGGCAGAGGATGAGATGGTTAGATAGCATCACTGAAGCAATGAGCATGAAACTGAGCAAACTCAGGGAGGCAGTGAAGGACAGGAAGGCCTGGCGCAATATGGTTCATGGGGTCACGAAGAGTCGGACACGACTTAACGACTAAACAACAACAACAATAACCAGCACGTTGCCATCACCATTTTTGCAGCATCTCCAGGAGTGGCTAGGCCAGGAGAGGAGATGGAGCAATTTTATACCTGGTGAATGTTTCTCAGGATTGGCTGAAACTCTGGATAAGCAAAGCTATTGTTTCCACTTCAGACACCCTAAGCAAAACGGCCACCATCCCTGGGCAAACCAGACGCTGTTCTAGCAACACTTTCCTTTTTCCTCCTGGGGCCCAGAAGCAGCAGGCAACCGCTGTGTGTGAGAGGGAGGGGAGCTGAACGGCCTGAAGCTGAAGATGACCTTGTTGGGAGCAGAGGGGCCTGGCCAAAGGAGGAGGCAGCCAGCTGAGGCACCAAAATAGGAACTCAGCTCTCCATCTGTTCCTTCTATAGCCTACAGCTGGTCAGCTGCGAGGAGAATCTGAATCTCTTCTAAAGATAGTCAAAAGGGCTCTCGGGGAGAAAAGGACACAGAGCCGTTCCCCCCTTCCCTTCCCTTCCCTCCTAGAAAGACTCGTGGGAAGGCGAGAGCTTCCTAGTTGGTCCATCTTGCACCTCTTTCTCCTCACTTGGCTGAATAATAATAAGCGGACGCGCCCAGCAGCTTGCAGCCGAACATGCCGGCGCGCGCGCGGCGAAGCTGCTGAGCTCGAAGTTTACAAACTGCTCTAAAACACCGCGCCGGCCTCAAGCTTTCTCTCTTCTTTCAAAGCGTCCATGGATCACCGCGACTCTGACCGGGTTGGGAGGGAACGGAGCGGGGGGCGCAGAACGAAACGAGCTTTGCGCCTCCTGGCCCCGCGCGCCCCATTTCGCAGGCTCTTCCCCTTCATTCTCGCGCGCGGGCAAGAAAACGCCAAGGGTGCAGAGCAGCTCCGGAGGGACCAGCCGGGAAGGCGCTCCCATAATGCCCCACGACCAATCCTAGCCCGTGGGGGGCTTTTCTTCGGGCAATTGCCTTTTAGTGCCACGGTCCTCCCCCTCCTCCCCTTTGTGCTCAGGCTTTGGAAAGCTGCTCGAGCCCAGCTCGCCTCTGCCTGTCACCGTCTTCAGAGAGCAGGTGGGTGAGTCTTTAGGAAATTCGGGGTGGCCGAGCGACGCTTTGGATAAACGTGTGGAGGATCTGTTGACAATAAGTAGCAGTCGCTGAAGAACGAGGTCCGGCGGCTGACAGGACTATTTTTGTCTTGGGTTGTTGTGTTCCCAGGGCAAGGTAGCCGGGATTAGCCTTATCAGGGTTGACCCTAATTTCTAGGCTACCTCGATAGGAGCCATAAAACTGGCTGGCGACTTGTTCAGTATGTCGTGCGACCACCCCTGTATAAAAGGCTTTTTAAAAGACGGGTCTTTATCGTTTCGGATAACGGGCTTTCTATTCCCGAACGCAAATCCCCCACGTATCTACAGGACAGACGCCATCGGTTGATGGCATTTGTTCTTACTGATGCTGGTTAATTGTTCATGCCACTTTTTGAAACTTGGATAGTGAAAGTTCCAAATGTTGCTTTTCTGCTCTCAGAAATAACAAAATTTCTACAAAGAGGTTGCAGAAAAATACCATAGTGTGTTTGTGTTGCAATAAATCCCCTGTGCGATTAGCGATGTGATGATCTAGCCTTATATCCTCTTTCCTGAAAATAAGGCTACTGAAGTCAACAGGGCTTTGTTCTGAGATGCCTGGGAATATAGTGTTACTCCTAAGAAACAGTACAATCACATGCATGTTTACTTACAAGTAAAATGGACTGAACTATCTACTTCTAGGTAAATGCATAGCTAAATATACTTAGGATGGAAGTGTTAATTTGTTCTTTTCACAGTGCTGCCTAATAAATTGTGCAACCTTTGTCAACATTTATAGTTGTTTTAATTATTAGTTTTACAACCCCTTTTATAGTGTATTTTAATTGGCAGCACTTGGAGCTCCTTATCAGGATGATTGCTATATGTTACTCTGAGGTTTGTAGAATAATAATTGAATGAATAATGATGATTAAAAATGAGCAAATAAAATATGTTGACAATGATAAAAATGGAAAATACCCTTTTTGTCTGGGAAACCAATTGAAAATTAAAGTGCTTTTATGTTCTTGGCTTTTCTAGCTCTAATAGTGGTGTGTTTTAACAAAATCATAAAATGTTTTATTAATAAGTCCAATTAAATGGGATTTATATCAGTTTATTGTTCCATTCAGAGGAATTTAAATAAGATTATTATCTCTTGGTCTGCAAAAACCTGAATGAAGATGAGATGGCAGCAAGGAGATACTGTACAGAGAACTGTAATTGTTTGTTGCTATCTAGTAGTCTGGGCTTTTGCAGCCAGATGTGATAGACCAATTTAAATCAGATTAATTTGCACAGTATTGCACTGTAAGGCAATCAATCATTACATTGTATGCTCACATCCAATGTGTATTTGTTTATAATAAGAAATCTGCATAGATCATATATGTGCAAAATACCATATGCAGAATTCTTATTATAAACAAAGAAGAGGACTGCTCTTTCCTCCTGTCATGCAGGCTTTATTTAAGTAAGTTATGGAGGCCAGGTAATTGAAAATGTGAGATAATAAGAGAGCTGGGCTGGCATCAAATTCTGGAGCAGACGAGGCATTGCCTGGGAAAGCAAGAGAAAAGGTTAGAGTTGTTTGAAGCAGTGGAGACCTTTGGACAGCTGAGACCAGTGATGGTTAGGAATATGTTTAATAACCTAAACAGAGTTATTTCTGGATTGCTTTGTTTGAAGGAAATATATTTCTGTTGGTGGCTTTGCATTTTCTTCTTTCCCTGATGTGTTTATTGACTTGATATGCTGTATTTTTAAAATTGTTATCCTTTACATGAACATTAGAGGTAAATGATTTACAAAAAGACTCTGTCACTGAAATCAGAAGGTCTTATATCTGAATAGACATTGATAGGAATGAGTAGATGAACCTCACTGCCATGTTGTTTCTGATATTTTATTCCAGTGATGGCACTGACTGAGCAGGGAGAATATACCTATACATACAAAGACCTCTCTCATCCTATAGAGTTTTTGGATGCATTCAGGATGTTCTATCTTGAAGGGTTATTCACTGATATTACCCTTCAGTGTGCACCAGGTGTGCTGTTCCATTGCCATAAAGCTGTACTAGCTGCTTGTAGCAACTATTTCAAAGCCATGTTTACCTCTGACATGAAAGAAAAGTCAAAGGATCAGATTCATCTTTCTTTGTTCAGTCCTACAATACTGGAATCCCTGGTGATGTACACATACACATCAGAGATCCAGATAACAAAGCAAAATGTTCAAAGCCTCCTTCAAGCTGCCGATCATCTTCAGTTTACTTCTGTCAAAAAAGCCTGTGAGCAGTTTCTAATCAGGCATTTAGACCTTGACAACTGTTTAGGGATGCACTCCTTTGCAGAATACCATGTCTGTTCAGAGCTAGAGAAGGAATCCAGAAGGATATTGTTGTCCAGATTTGAAGAAGTGTGGAGACAGGAAGAATTTCTACAGATCAGCAACAAGAAACTCCAGTTCATCCTCTCCAGAAAGAATCTTGATATATGGAAAGAAGAGGCAATGATAGAGCCCATTGTCAAGTGGATTGCCTATGATGTGGACAGCAGGATTGAGTACATTTATGATCTGTTGAGGTGTCTTGAAACTGATTTAGATGAAATGTATTTGAAATCAGCCCTCAGCCTGTACAAGAAATGCCAGTTAAAGGAAAATAAGATCAGATCTCTAATACGCAGTGTGTTGGGTCCCAAGCCAAAAGCAGTTACAACAAGATCTACCACTATTATGTATGTGATCGGAGGCTATTACTGGCACCCTTTGTCTGAGGTGCATATATGGGATCCAGTAACCAATGTTTGGGTCCAGGGAACAGATATGCCAGATCACACAAGAGAAAGCTATGCAGTCACAAGCCTGGGACCCAACATTTATGTGACTGGAGGTTATAGAACAGACAATATAGAAGCCCTTGATTTAATGTGGATATACAACTGTGAAGCTGATGAGTGGACTGAAGGCTGCCCCATGCTTAATGCAAAATACTACCACTGTGCAGTTACCTTAAGTGGCTGTATCTATACTCTGGGAGGTTATCGAAAAGGGGCTCCAGCTGAAGAAGCAGAATTCTATGATCCTTTAAAAAAGAAATGGATCCCAATTGCAAACATGATTAAAGGTAATGTGCTTGCTGCCTAATTTGTTAATTCAGTTCTGCATGCCTTTTAAAATGAAACTGCACTATTTCCCACTTCTATTTTGGCCCCTTTGAGTAGGTACCTGATAGGATATTAAGGTCTGCTTAGAACAGGTGGCCCAATCATTTGGGATCAGTAGTCGCATTTGACATTTTGAAAATTATGTGGACAACCTCAGAGAATGGGTGCCACATTAGGTGTGGCCAGTCAGAAGGCACCCTTTCCAAGTTCCTAGTGTGTTCTCTACTGCCTCAGCTTATTTTAAGGTTTTTTTTGGCAGTGAGGCATATTGTCAAACCAAAATTCAGTCACCCACTGTCTTATTTTTAAATAATGTTTATGCGGTGCATGTGGGTCCAGGGCAGTTTTACTGTAGTGGTAAATATGATGCTTTGGCCTGGCACAACTCTTTGCAGAATATGGCATTTATTAGTATTTTAATTAAAAGTCTCAAAATCATATACTATAGGTTATAGAATCTGGGAGAGGCAAAAATGGTGTGCATGATGACTGACTTCGGACTTAAGAATTAATCTCTGTGCCTCATTTTAGGCGTTATGGTGCAGAGATAGAGAGTCTCTGACCCCTATAACTTCTCTGTATGTTTTCCCTTTGCCAAATGCAAAATGGTTGAAACATGCAAGAACTGCATGTAACCCTGACTCTACTGGGAACACTGAGGTCTTTTGCAGAGGAACAAGCTCCAACTCAACCTTATCAAGACCAAGTGACTGTGGGTTTTAGGTCCCGTCAGATCTTGAGACCTTCCATCATTAACTCTAGATAGGTTACCACTCCCCCCAGTCTGAATTGATGCATGATCTGGGGGATCTCTTGAACTCATGGCTCCTGCTCAAGGAGCAGGTAGTAGCCATGTCCAGAAGGGCTTTAGCACAAATCTACCTTGTGTGTCTGTCGTGCCTGTTTGGGAGGTTCTGTTCATGGTCACGCATGCCTTAATAACTTATCAGTTGGACTATTGTAACACGTTCTACATGGGGCTGCCCTTGAAAAGCATTTGGAGGCTGTAGCTGGTCCAGAAAGCAGTAAGGGAAGCAGTTTTGAGTGCACCATGGTATATCCACATAACAGCACTGCTGTGCGAGCTGCATGACTTCCAGTAGGTTTCCAGGTGCATTTCAAGGTGCCAGTTATCCCTTTAAAGTTCTGCCTGGTATAGAGCCAGGATACTCGTAGGACTGCCTTTATCCAGTGGTTTCTACCCATCCCACCAGATCTGGTAGGGTAGGCACGCTGCAGGTCCCCTCTGTGAAACAGTGTCATCTTTTGCGACCCAGGAGGCATGTCTTCTCTGTTGCTGCACCTGCATGGTGGAACAGCCTCTCCTTTAAGCCTTGGATGGCCCCAACCTGTCAGCTTTCCGGAAACCTGGCTCTTCCCTCACTTTTTAGGGTGAGAATGCTAGTGGGGCCCAGGCTGTGTGTTTTGTTCTGCATTGTTTGACAGCTTTGGTGAGGAGGAAGTTATTTTTACCAGGAACTTTTATTGTTTTTCTTTAGAATTTATGTATGTATGTTTCTGTATTATGCCTCATTAGCTGCTCACAGTTATTTGATTAAGATGGGCAGCCATATGCGCTTGCAAAAATAAATAGATAAACCAACAAATAAAATATGCACTTGCAATTAATCATCTCATGCCTTTTTTAAAGAAGAAGGAAACATGGTGGCTGAAACAGTATTTCTACAGAGAAAGATTGGGACTGCACCACTCTGCTGTTGTAGATGGAGGAAGATCCATTGAGCTATACATTCATTCTCTAGGGCAGGGTTCCTCAACCTTGGCAACTTTAAGATGGGTGGACTTCAACTCCCAGAATTCCCCAGCCAGCAAGGATTTCTGGGAGTTGAAGTCCACTTGTCTTAAAGTTGCTAAGGTTGAGGAACCCTGCTCTAGGGAGAAAAGTGTTTCTTGTAGGGGGCAGCAGGAAGTGATGGCTCACTGCTTTGTCTTTGTATATTGTTGGAGAAAAATCTGTAAGAGAGAACTTCTCGACTTACAAGTTTACTCTCCCTTCTCAAGATGAGGTCTGTTTTGTTTACTCAAGCAGGACACAAACAGTTTATGATGGGTTTGCAAAGCCAGCTCAAGCACACCTGGATACAGTATGTAGAGTAACATCCCATGGGCAAAACCCTGATACAAAGACAGTACATAGTCTGTATTTATAATTAAGCAAGAATAAATTACAGGTGTTTAAGAATATGACTGGATACAGAGAAAAGGCAGAGGCAAAGATTAGTGGGTCAGACTTCTGCTATGCAACAGTAAAACTTTCCACTAGCTCTAAGAGCTTATACTCTGACTATGCTCAGGAACTCCATGCTAAAACATTTATTAATATTCAAATTACTTAAATTCTTCCACAAAACATACAAGGAGCCAGGGAGTCATCTTCCCCTCCTTAAAGATTTTGCCTCTGAAATCGTCTCCCTTCTAGAGGATATGAAGACAATTATCACATCAGTTCCCTATCCTTTGTTAATCACATCCCACTTGCTTAAGATTTGCCTGTCTACATATGTTTTTGCTATTTATTTAAATAATATGTTTAATCATATATCAGTTACATTTAGTGTAGTTTTGTGCTTAAATGGTCATTGTTTTTATCAATTGTATTTCCCCCATGAGAGCCAGTTTAGGGTAGTGGTTAAAGCACCACTACCTAGAAACCAGGAGACAGTGAGTTCTAGCCTTGCCTTAGGTATGGGGCCAGCTGGGTGACTCTGGGCCAGTCCCTCTCTTTCAGCCCTGGGAAGCAGGCAAGGGCAAACTACTTCTGAAAAACCTTGCCAAGAAAACTGCGGGTACACGTTCAGATGGTTGCCAAGACTTACTCAAAAGCACACACGCTTATAAATTTCCCCCATATCCAGATCTATGACATAAATAATAGGAAGTCTAATAAAAACATTGTTTTTCACCAATTAAAAATAGTAGATTAATGTTTTAAAGATTATTGTGACTGGGTATGATTATTACAACAATGTTTGCACCCAGTATAATCTAATTATTGTTCCTTAAACTGTGTTTCAATAAAAACAGCATTTGTTAGGGTTATTCATAGTTAATTTCTTATTACACTTGTTTTTAATGATAGAGATATATTATTTAAATCCATAAAAATAACTTTCTGTTAGTGAGAATATTAAATCATTTGCAGTTTTGCCTTCAATATCAGCAAAATAAAATTAAAATTGCAAACTTCTATTAAAGAGATAGAAAAATTTGACAATAAAACCAGACCGTGTTCAGGTTATACAATCCAAAATTTTCAATATAAACCAGGTAAAAATACAGTTTATTGCATGTGGGTAGCTGTACTGATATGTCTAGCTGCCCTTTGCATATGTTTAATTAAGATTTTTTAAAAAACTGGAATTTTTAGTTTTATATTAATGAGAAATTCAGTGTAGCTTTATGCCTGTGGTGTGCAGATCAAATTTTTGATCTTCAGTGGGTTATAAAGAAATGTATTACTGAGAGAAAGGACATTTATTGTATGTTTATTGATTTAGATAAAGTATATGATAAAGGGAATAGGCTTGAATTGTGGAATGTCTTGCATAAATATGGAGTTTAAAGTCAATTGCTAAATGCAGTAAGAGTAGCATATGATGGAAATGTAGGTAGTCCACACTTAATGACCATTTGTTTAGCAACTGTTCAAAGTTATGACAGTGCTGAAAAAAGTGACTTACGACCGGTCCTCACACTTACAACCATTGCAGCATCCTGCAGTCATGTGATCACCGTTTGCAACCTTCCTAGTCATCTTGCAACAAGCAAAGTCAATAGGGAAGTTGGCAAGAGGTCACAAAACATGGTCATGTTATGTCTGGCTTGATGACCGTGGGTGATTCACTTAACGACCGCAACCAGGACTACTGGAACTGCCATCGCTAAGCAAGGAGGTCATGTGATATTTTGGTTAATGACTGCTTCACTTAGCAACAGATTTGCGGGTCCCAATTAGGGTTGTTAAGTGAGGACTACCTGTAAAGAACGTATGAGAATAAACAGAATGCTTAGGGGACAGTTCATCATTAATTAGGAAATAAGACAAGGATGTATGATGTCTCCTTGGCTATTTAGTGTATTGTTAAATGTATAAGAAATGCTTATGGTGAAATTAGAGATGTATAGGTTACAGATACGAAAGTTTGTGTACTTTGGTATGCAGACCATGCTGCATTGCTGGTTGAGACCTCAAATTATTTGCAGCAAATATTAAGTAGATTGTGTAATGCAACAAGGAGTATGGATCTGAAAAGTAATATAGCAAAGAATGAAGAAATTGTCTTTGACACTGAAATTGCAAATTATATATAAATAGCAAAAAACTTGAGCAAGTAGATGAGTTAGTATACCATGATAGAACGTTTACTGAAGATGGGAAAATTTAAGATGCGTGCAGATGCTGGAATCTGTAGTGGTTGGTTGCAAAGCCTGAATATTGAAAGAAGCAAAAGTAGCTTTGTAGAAGCATGTTTATGCTCACGTTGTTAGACAAAAATAAAAATAAGTTGAATGCAGTGGGAACAGGATACTTAAGAACAGGTAGAATAAAAAATGAACAGGTGCTGCATGAATATGGAATGTGGAAGCAGGTGACCATTATGACAGAAGTGCACTGAGTGGTTTAGTTGTATAAAGAATGAATGAGGATCGAAGCACAAAACAAAACCAAGAATGAATGGACTGAGAGGAAGTGGAAGTTCAAGAAAGTAATGGCTGGGTGGAGTTAAGGTTAATCCTCAAAATGAGAGAGGTGAGAAGAACAAACAAAAGACAATGTATGAAAGTATGTTTGGATGTGGTGGAAGTAAGCCTGATTGGCAAGGAGAGAAAAATATGGGGAGTGGTGTCAGTATAAAGCAGAGTTAGTTTTTTTTCCGTTTCCTATCTCATGTTTTTAATTTCTTTGGTTTACTATTTTTTACTACTTTTCTGTGACTTGCACAATATTGCTTATCCTAAAGGGAATAGCATGATGGACATATTTGTGTATGTATTAATTAGTTATCTTATTAGCTGTCTCTACATATCCTATTAGTGGCCAGTTGATGGAAATTGTGCTGAATCTTTTTAGAAGCCTTTTACAAATTTAGTATTACTAAATAGGGGTTGGAAATGCCACTGCCTGCGTCCTGAATGAAGTCATTTATGTCACTGGAGGCCATTATGGTTATCGGGGAAGCTGCACTTATGATAAAATTCAAAAGTATCACTCTGATATTAATGAATGGAACATAATCACCACCAGTCCATATCCAGGTAAGTTTTGCTTCTACTTAACAACTTAAATAAATACTGTGGCTCTTTTCACCCATTGAAAGTATTTACATGTGAGTCATAGAACTAGAAAAGGCCATTTAGGCAATTGAGTCCAATGGCCTACTCAGTTAAAGCATCCAGGACAGATGGCTGTCTAGTCTCCACGTGGAAGAAGAGCAAAAACAATTTTCTAATGCAAAATTCTTTCCCTTCTACTCATTCCATTTACTTACTTACTTACTAGATTTAAAAGACACCAGAAAGTCTCTGGTGGCTTACATTTAAAATAGGAAAACAATTAAAAAAAACTTTTGTTTCTTATTCCATGAAAAGAATTGTAACTATTGTACATCAGTTTGGCCCCTGTACAAAAAACTAACATACAGTACTAGGAACATGACCATTATTAGCTTCCACTCTCATACCTTGTTCTCATTCAAAAACCCATGCCTTTAATATTATTATTATTAATTTAATTAATATTAAAATTAATAATATTAAAGATTGGCTTCAAGAATTAACATCTCCTGGCCATAAAGAAGGTCTGTAGCCCAGCTGTGGGGGTCCTCCATTGACCCCCAAAATCTCCTTCCTTGCTAACATGCAAATGATTCTGAGTGTAAGAAAAGGGACACCCTTGTGCTTTTCAAAAGTTCTGAGGCTAGAGGAATCTGCTCAGCTTCAGCTGGTATACCCGTTGCAACTCTTCCTGGAGGAAAAGGCCATGATGACAGATACTCATGTCCTCATCATCTCTCGTCTAGTTTTCTACAATGTGTTCTCCATGGGACTGCCTTGATACTACCCAAAAGCTTCCATCGGTGCAGAATTTATTTTATTTATTTATTATTAAATTTCTATGCCATCATCCACCTATTAGTGTGTGAAAGTTGCTTCTCAAATCAGACAGCAATGCTGAAAAAATTCTGAGTACAGTTCAGAATGTTAGTTTTGACCCATAAAGCCTTCTATGGCTTTGGTCTGGTAACCTGGAAGACTGTCCACGCCATACTTTTCAGTTCATGACTTCTGTGTAGGTACTTTGAGGATTCTTCCCTCGCATAGTATTCAGGAGTTGCTAGAAACCAGTGCTCCCAGCTGTGACACCAAGAGACATATGATACCCTCTTTTTCAGTATTCAGAAAAGCTATTTAGAAGAATTTTTAGTTGGTCATTTGGGATGCCTTATAATATTTCTATAATTATGGGGTCGATCATTTTAACATTTTAATAATAATTGGTAACTTTTGTGATTTTTTTCGTTTTCTATCACTTGTCTATGTTATTATGTTGTAGATCACCACATGTCCTTGGAGCTTGGCAAAATAGAAGTACAGTAAATAAATATGGATGTTTAAATTGTCTGAATTTCTTGTCACAACCACATATGTATATTCCCAACTTGATTTTTCTGTTTTTTATTTTCTTTTTTCTTTAATTTGTAGTATTTGTATTGATGTTTTGTTTTTCCATACCCTCACCAATTACTATCTTTAAACTTCTTTGCAATAACATCAGTTATGCATGACTTTCATATACAATTCTGAGGAGGCCCTTTTCTGATAAACAGATAAACTTCTTTATCTTAGTTATGCAAAATATGGCTACAAATCATAATCTAAATCCCAAACTCTTGAAATCAATAGAGAACCATATTAGAATGTTTGGATTAAGATTCCACTTCTGCCAATTGGTAGGCCTCCTTTTCTTTTTTAATTCTTCAAAAGGTAATGGCATATGTTAATAATTCATCTGTTGTCCTGTAGAATATGGATTGTGTTCCATTGCACTGGAAAACAAGCTGTATCTTGTGGGCGGTCAGACTACAATCACAGATTGTTATGATCCAGAACAAAATGTGTGGACTCAAAAGGCTGATATGATTGAAAGAAGGATGGAGGGCAGCGCAGTCGTCGTGAATGGAAGCATCTATGTAACGGGAGGCTATTCCTCTTCCAAAGGGTCATACCTGCAGAACATCGAGAAATATGATCCTGAGAGTAATAAATGGGAAATTGTGGGGAATCTCCCTAGTGCTATGCGTTCCCATGGCTGTGTATGTGTATACACTGTGTATGATGAAGAAAATACTATTTCTGGGGCAGGAACTAGAAGAAGATAACCCACCACATATAACAAGAATTTGCCTACAGAAAAAAAACAGTGTCCTTCAGCAGCTTAGCTGTTACAGGTTTGTTATTAGAAGATAATTGAACATTATAGTTCAGTTTAGTGAATGTTGCTAATTCACTCTGCTTTATAAGAGACCCATAGATTACAATTAGATTCAGAAACTGCTGAGTGTTATCATGGGTGAGAAAGAGCTGCTGTTGCTTTTTTTCGCAGCTCAGTACCTTTTTGCAGACGCACAGCCTTTCACAACCTGGTGCCCTCTAGGTGCAATGGACCACAACGTCCATAGTCCCCGCTCTCTGGCTGTTGGTACTTAAAGTGCATCACACCAGGATGGCATCAGTTTAGGAATGGCTAGTCTACCCAAATTAACTGCTTGATTTCAAATCAGAACAATAACATTTATATAATTCTTATAACTTTTTCTCCAAGAAATACATATGTAATTGCCCCATTGAGTTATATTAAGTCTTTCGAAGTTCTGATGGTACAAGATATGTGGCTATCTGCTGAACCAGATATGGATTGATTTATGACCTGTGATTACTGTATATACCAGCGTTAAAGGAGAACAGGACGGGGAATATCCAGTGGGGGGCTGGCCACTTTTGTCGCTTCAAATATAGATGTGAAGATAAACAAGCTGCTCCCCTGTGAACATTTTGCCCTATCCTGCCTTTTAAACTTAAGGGAGATCTCTAATGTAGTTATAAATGTCTACTTGCCCTCCATTAGTAATCAAACTAAATCCCAGACAATATAGATTTTACCGGGTATCTTACTGAGGTTTCTAAATGCTTGCGCTATTTTAGGAGGAGACCTTAATGATAGGGTGGGGCCAAATTATTTGAACCTTTTTACACCAAATAATTTAGCCCCTCCTGAGGAAATAGGAAATGAGTTTCTTCTTAAATGTTATTTTAAGGATACCAAATTCATTTGGAAAGGCCTATGACTGGTCCAAATGGTAAGTTAGATATGGGAATCTTGAATGGTTCCACAAGGAGTGACCATCTAGGAGAACCCACATATTGTTCCAGGTGCAGTTCTAGCACCTTAGACTATATGATCATATTGAATAAATTTGGCCACTGCAACCTTCTGAATAATAATTCAGGTCTAGGGCAATCTAGGTCAATATCAGGCTCCATGTGCCAGCAAAAACATGGGAACTGTTTTTTTCTACCTCATTTTGCAGCTATAACACCTTTGGTCCTATTAACAGACCTTACTCAGCTCCTAAGATGGCCTCCTGTTACAGCTCAGAAGGCGAAAAGGCTGATAGGACAGTTGAAGAATGGCAGAGCTGTAGAAATGGTAAAAAATAACGCTGACTGGTGGGACCCAATTTTGGCTGCTCTCTTCACATTTATCAGCTACTCTAGGCAGTTTCCAGAAAACTGGAATCTGGCTGTGATTGTTCCAGTCTATGAGAAAAGCCCAAAATCTGATTTGGCTAACTATTACCCATTAACCTCCTAAGTATAATTGGGAAGCTCTATGCAAGACACCTATGTGATAAATTCAGGGATTGATTAGATAATGAGGAAATCATTGCAGATGAATAGGCAGGGTTTAGAGGATTCTGCAGTTGACTAGTGCCTGATTTTACAGTATGTGATTGCCAAACACACAAGATGACCAAAGGGAGCCCTTTATGGCACATCAGTGGATTTTAAGTCAGGGTTTGATGCTGTAAATAAGGATAATATTTGGCAAAAACTTAAGGCCTCTTCAATAGAGGGTTGCCTCTTTTATCAGAAGCCTTTATCATAGGAATTGGATGCAGGTAAGATGTAGTCCTCAGGACATTTGACTTAAAAGATACCAGTTCAACACAGAATAAGACAGGTTGTATTTCGGTCCCATTTTTTAAAAATTCAATTCTCTAATTTCAGTTTTACATGAAGCTGACTTCCATTGCCCAAAGATACCTTGCAAACCCATCCCAGCCCTGCTATATGCATGATTCTTTCTTTGACTGAAATAGGCTTACACAGAGCTCTTAGAAGGTGTTTGCTATTCTGCCAGGAGGAAAACCTCTTCCAAAGTGATTATAAGAAATATAATTGGCCAATTAATGGGCAACAATTCGAGCAGACCAAACTTTACAAATATTTAGGAATTGTCTTTCAATATAATGGCTCTTGGAGATACCATCTAACCTATATTTATTTATTTTATTTATGATTTCAGTTTGTATAGCTGCCCAGCTCAAATACAGGACTCTGTGCAACTTACAATTAAAAGCAATACAAAATACAATATAAAACATGTAAAAACCATATAAAACTATAAAAATCATATAACATAATCCACAGCCAAAGCATAAAACAGCCAACACTTAGCATAACCTCTGTACAGGCTCTGTTGCACACCTGGATCCCCAACCTGGTGGCAAAGCCACATCTTTAAGGCCTTACAAAAGGCCAATAGGGCTGGGGCCAATCTGATCTCATGATATAGCACATGAAACCCAAAAGGGCACAATGCTCCTTAACTTTTGCTTTAGTACGGGTAGTAGTTATATTGCAGCAGCTGTTAAAGTATTTAAGAGAAAAGTAATCCCCAGCTCTTATATGGGATGCAACTCTACAACCCCAAAGTTTATTATCCTTTGGAACTAATCCAAACTCAGTTCTTAAATGCTATTTTGGGAGCCCCTAGGGGTACCCACAATGTTGCATTAAGCATAGAACTGGGATTGGTAACAATGGAGCCTCAGGTTTGGTTAGCGAAAATTACATACATTACATACTACCTCTAATTGAAATAACAGTCTGGGTTTATCCTTCTGATTCTCCAAGTTGGTTAGCAAGGAAAATGGTTAAACAGCACCTATGGGACACTGCTGTCCAGACTGATAGACTTATAAAACAGTCATTAATCATTGGCAATTTAGAGAATCCCTATAATTTGGTAAACTGCCTATATAGTTACTCAGGCCAAACTGAGGAGGGCATTCACACTAGTGTGTTTTGATGTGATACCCTTAGTAGTTTACAGGACCGATACACAGGCCTTCCTTTCTAAGAACGGCTTTCTCCACGTGATCTGAAGAGATGGAATCAGTTGGTCATGTCCTAAGTACTGCCAATATTACAGCAGATTTAGCACGTTGATTCTTGTACATTATCCAGGCAGATCTGCTTCCTTTTATGTTTCTTTGCTACTGGCTTATACAAACCATGAAATAATACTTCAGGTTGCAAAATGTTGCTATCTTGCTTACTACACAAGAAGATGTTAGGGTTTTAATTTGTACTAATGGTGTTTATTTAATTTGTATTTTGTACAGAATTGTATTATTTTTGGCTGATCTTTGATTGTAATAAACTAAAACTAAAACTTTGTATGATTTATGTGGTGGTGTTAGTCACACAATACAGTATGGATATGGACAGTATACCAAAGTGCTCTAGTTTTAGGACTATGGAGAATTAGTCACATTTTCAGTTCTGTCTGGAAAGGAGTCCTTGCTTAGTGTTTCTCACGGGATCATCCAAGTTGAAGGATGCTGTCATTTTCAGAAAAAATCTTTGATAGAAAAAATATTTTTTCCATTGTTGCAATTATTTTTGCAGATCATATTTACATTTCAAAGTGACATCTATTGGGTTTGTGAAAACCATAGCTAAGTACATATTGCATGCTGGAACTATTCCTTTATTTGGCCTACTTAGCCCTACTAAAAAGGTTTGGGTACCTGTTTTAAATGTGTAGCAATCTGGGATAAAGAATACATAAAGCTGAGATTTGTTGTTAGAGGAGTTTATTAAAATGGGCTTTATGAAGAGTATCATACTGCTTTCTGGATATTAACATGTACTCAAGCATCAACAAGGGTAGTTTAGCCCATGACAGAGCATAGACTATACTATTGTTTATATACTATTATGTATATACTGCAAAAATTAGCATTTGTGAATAGCACTGTAGAGGAGGTGGCGGCACCTGGTTGATCTCTCCGGGCTTAGAAATAAAGTAGGGTTTGGAAAAACATCCTGGGAGAAGACAGTGGCAAACCATTGTTCGGTATTCTTCCCAAGATAACTGCATCATGAAGTCCCCAGGAGTTGAGATTGATTTGGAGACTTTTTCTCTTTTAGAAAATCATCCTTCTGATTCAATGGGCATCAGCCTAGGCATCTGGGATCTATTGAAAAAAATAGCTTGAAAGGTCTTTTGAGATAAATTGTTTTTAACTGGAATCAGAAGGACTAGGGCTGTGAACACAGTACTTCAGATTTAATTCCTAAAAATTGGTTTGGAACACAGAGGGGTGCTTCTTTTTCTGGAATCACATGGCAACTCCTCTAAAAACAGAAGTCTCCACATGGACCTCTATTCCTGAAGACTTCATTGACCTGTCTATGTAGTTTTGGAATCAAATCCAAACCACTGTACAGTCCTATGAAATAGAGGCTAATTGAGATAGTTTTATAGATCAGGTCTTGCTATTTAAGTTGTAGAAATATGAATATTTTGATACCAGCATAATTTTAATAATTTTATTTATATAATCCATTTTTATGGGTACCCAACTTGTGATTGCAGCTCTGGGCAACTAACATAGGGTTAAAACTGAAAGACAAAAAAAACAACACCCCAACAAAAATAAAAACAACAAAACCTAGTCCTTCAAGTCCAACTACTCCTATGTCCAACTATTACATAATGGGCTCATTGAACACCCTGGCCCAAAGTCTGAGAAAAGCACTAGGTCTTTGAGGCCTTACAAAAAACCAACAGAATAGGAGTGCTACTTGGGAGGTATGCTGTTCCAATGGGTATGTGCTGTGACAGAGAAGGCATGCCTCTTGGGTCCCACCAGATGATATTGTTTCATTGAGGGAAATGGAAGCGTGCCCATCTTGTCAGATGTGGGATGGGCAGAAACAATGGGAGATAGGCAGTCCTACAAGTAACCTGGCCCTGTGGCATAAAGGGCTTTATAGATTAATACAGGATTTTCCCCTATTCCACTGGATTCATTCTTCAACAGCACTCTAGGTGTCCCTTGTACCACTTCATCTTCCGGAATTCCTCTGAAAACTAGGGAATTCTCCAGGATCCACAAGCAGGGAGAGTCTGCACCATGATTCTGTCTAAAGTAGCTGCTACCCCTCATTCCAAACAGCAGCTAAGGTCTAAGCTGAACTGTGCATCAGAGCCCCAGAAACAACCACAAGCTATTTCTAAAACCTGACCGTGGGCCACTCACTGCTTCCAAAACCTATGGTGGGCCAGTCAAATAAGTCTATCTAATTTGTCTATCAATAATCAGTAAAATGTTTAATCCCGGTTTATGGTAATGGACATATTCTTAAACAAAATTAATACAAGTTGCTGAAGGCAGGTGTGCAGCCTTATGCCAGACTTCAAGATAGGTTTAATTAGAAACACTTTGTTTATTGGAGGCAGAGTGTACTCTCTTCCCTCCTACTCTTCTAATGGAAAGGTTAAGCCATACCGCATTGCACATAGCAGGGCACATTATCCCACAAACTAGCTTATCATATTTTAGAGCAGTGTATTGGGTGAACCGTCTGAGGTTAGCTTGTAGTTCAATAAGCAATGTGAACCCAGATAACTGGGATAAGTAAAACGTGTTTCACTCAATCCTGGTTAACTACGTAAAGCAGATACTAAAAAAAGTGTCAGTAGCTGGGCTGCCGCTAAATCATGATTTGCTTGACTAGGATATACAGGACTGAATATACCACAGATATCTGAGTACGCGCAACATATTCACCCTTAAATTGTTGTTTATACCCCACAATGTAGGATTCACTCAGGACAGGAAGGGAAGCCAAACCCAACTAAATCGCATACCGTAGCGTGTCTTACACACTCTTTAGTCTTAGCGCGATGAGGGAATTAAGTGATTGCGCGCGCGAGCTGTCCGTTAGAGGAAACAAAAAAAAGCAAAACTAAGATATGTGAAGTTTTCGCTCTCCATTCCTTCTCCAAGCGAGCCCGGCCTTTTCAAAAATCCCGCGAGCGGCGGGAAGAATTCCGGCAGAATTCTTCAAGCAGCGCGTTCGGGCAGCGGAAGATTCGAATCTGCGCTCGCGCGTTCCCCGAAGACGCCGAGTCCTCCAGAAGGAGCAAAGGCGGAGATGAGGCTCACCCGCGTGGGTCCGGACGGGAAGGAGGTGTGGTTACTGCCGCACTGGCTGCTGGGCTGGCCGGCGAGGAAAGATCGGCGCTTAAAGGTAGGAGCCCCAACCGCCGCTGCGGCCTGCCGCTAGAAGAAGCGCGTGGAGGAAGCAAGAGCGGCTCCTTCTGCTCTGGGAGAAGGTTAGTCTGGGTGGCCCGTGCCCCGTTTCATACCGTTTCCCGGCGTTGGGCATTCACCATCTCCTTTTCGTGGTACCTTATCT
The DNA here is from genome assembly GCF_059951505.1 of Python bivittatus. NCBI lineage: Eukaryota > Metazoa > Chordata > Lepidosauria > Squamata > Pythonidae > Python > Python bivittatus. Next base: position 106,612,355 of record NW_028277075.1, read on the forward strand.
TTCGAGGCTGTGGAGTTGTCTGTTCCCACGTGTGTCGTGTCGGTGGCTCCTGGTGTTAGGCGGAGGGGAATGGCTTGGCGGATTTCCGCACGAGCGGCGGATAACAGCTCCCCCCCCATCATCGCGGTGGCGATTTATCATTAATGATTATAGTAATATAAGGTCCGCTGGCATGAGCGATATATCGCCACCGCGATGATGGGGGAGGCTATCGGTCGCTTTTGCGGAATTCTCTGGGAATGTGGGGTTTGCAGAGCAGGGAGTTTCCATAAGCCTCAGTCCTACGTTCGAAGGTGTATCTGGACGGATTCGCCGGGTCGCTCCTTTCCTTGGTTGGGGCCTGTACGCGTAGCGGGGCGGGGAGGGAGGATACTCGAGGAGGTCCGCTGGAGTTGGGCGGCTAATGCATTTGAATAAATAATGAAATAATAAATAACTTTGGGGGCTCCTGAACTTTGGCTCCTGGGACCCTCAGGATCACAAATGGTACTTGATCTTAAAGTCTCACTGTGTGATCGAATTGTGCTAATGTGGAGAGCCGAAGGAGGTGGTTGGATCTCGACATTATGGGAGGGGCTGTACCACTTCAGATTGCAGGAGGCGGAGGGATAGTTTGGACTGTTCCCGTGTTGTGTTTTTTAACAGCGTCTCTCTCAGAGTATGAGAAGGAAGGAATAAGGGCAGCATTTTCTTCGGTAAAACTTTTTGAACTACTGCATGTCCAGGGTGTCCTCCAAGGTGGAGAAAGTGATCCACCTTTTTTGAACCGCGAGAATGTAGCGCTAAGCCACATGGATGCGTAAGTGGCAGATTAATCCCTTACTTGAAATGCTCATAGCTGTAGAGAATAGTGGAATTGAATTCCAGTTTCTCTAGGTGCTGTCTTTTCCCCCCTTTTTCCAGTGTACATCACTTTCAGTAAAACTGAAGTGGTATCAGGAAGGGAGTTTATTATAGGGTTTAGCAGCAGACTTTCTCTAGCAATGGCTTATATTAAGACCAGATTCTATTCTGTTAAATAATTTTTCTTAGGGTAGCTGGAGTCTGGTGGGAAGCAAACAGGGGATCTTGAAATAACAATGATTGATGTTGCTAGTTGGTAAAGGAATTCTGGGAGCTGTAGTCACACATTTAGAGGACATCAAGCTAAGGGAAGACTGTTCTAGATCTTTCCTGTCTGGTACGCAGGATTATTGTAACATAGAAGAGTATTCAGAAACTTTTAAAAACAGTGTGCCATCTGCAGAATTTTCTCTGTCTGCCATCTCGTGCTATTTTTGTAGATTCAATTTACATTGGAAATAATCAGTAATCTGCCTCAAATGACAGATTGTATAGCTGACTCCTGTTATGATAGGTTTTCAATTAAAATAACTCCACATAATAATGAAAAAGTGGCATTATATCAGCAGACATTAGTTTGCTCCTGCCCTGAAAAACATTTGATAGAAAATCTGAAAAAGGAAATTCTATCTGCGTATGAATATCTGCCTGTAAATGCTCTGTAGGACAACATCCCCCACTTATTCAGGACTCTGGATCATGATGAGTAGCCTTAAGCTGATAGTAATAAGGTGTTGGACTAGGAGTGGGGAAACCCAAGTTGAAGTCCACCCTTAGCCATGGAAGCTTATTGGGTGACCTGGGCCAGTCATGTTCTCTTAGCTCACTCCTCACAGAATTGTTGGTGGGGGAAAGTGAGAAGAGGGAAAACTGTGTATGCCATCTTGAATTCCTGATTGAAAGACAAGTTATAAATCTAACAGATAATATTGGAGTGGATTAAGTAGGCACAGCTCTGTTCTACACAGGTATGGAAAAGAAAGATGCTATCCATGTGAAGGATTCTATCCCACAGCCTTAACTGGTTTAATCAAGATCCAGGTTGCTTCCTCTGTGAGGATTCCTCTATGATGATCAAAGCTCATTGTTCAAAAGAGCATGGATATTTTAAAAAGAAAAAAGTTTTCTGGAGCCACGCTTAACACATGAGAACTAGTCAAAGGGAAACCAGTATAGCAGAAGACCGTATTTTATAAACCAGTGCTACTTTTTAAGCACATTTCCAGTAATTCGGTAAATCTCATTTTTTTCCTGAAAAAATGCATAAATGTCCAGTGCTTTTTGTTGAGTTATACACTCAAATTATTCTAGTTTAATTGTAACAATTTTGCTGTTATTTTATATTCTGTTATATTTTCACTTGTTAGTCTCCATATTAAGAACTTTTCTTTAAAGACTTTAGTGTTATAATATTAAACTGGGTAATCCTAGCTTTTAAGTATTTTTTTATATCCCATAGGTTTCATTATTGTTATTGAAATGGTTGTAGTTCCAACTGATGGTATTCTATACTGGTCTGACCAAAGTAAATATTTGAATTAATAGTAATTATAAATTTGTAGAAACATGACTTAACAGATGCCAAAATAACTTTCTATTAATGTGGACATGTTGGACACTCCGCTTCTTCATTCTGTGTCTCCCTATACTCTTTAATATTGAACAGTATAATTTAACAACTGTTTTATAAATAATGATAGGCTTATTATTTTTAGAAAGTTGCTATATCTTCTATAAATAAGGAAATTCTGAAGCTAGCTTTGCACACTAAGCTTCACTGATCAGAGAGGATTATAAATATACCTGATTGCAAATTATGCTGGTATGACTAAGTTGTCTTCCCATCTCATGCAAAGTCATAGTTCATTGAATAAGCTTCCAGGAAGTTTATATAACACACTCAAACCATAGTTTACAAGCCATGATGCCTGGTTTATACAATGTGACATGAAAACTGACTAGATTGTATTTGTGAACCACCAGGAGTCCTTTAGGATTGTGGCAGTCTATAAAAGTGACTAACAAATAAATACATGAATAAATTGCTGATTGTGATGTGTGAACCCAATCTTAGATTGTACAGTTCCTCCTACTGGGCCTGTTTCATCCATTTTGAGGGCTGCCCATCGTATGTCACTGGCTTGGGTGGAACAGTAAAGTCTTCATTTGGTTTTTCTGGCCAAATACCATTTGATCAGACACAGCTTTGCTCAAGGGACTTAAGATAATGGAATAACGTGCTTCTGCATTTCTCATGGAAAAAGCAATATTTCCTTGATTCCAGCTGAAAGATGTGACTGGGGAAAGTCTCCTAGAAGGGGAAAAAAAAAAAAGGAACAAATTTGAATGCTGCTTAATTGGGAGTAAAACCAGTCTTTTGTAAGCTTATAGTTTTAAATTTATAAAACTTGCAAGGTGGGACTTGAAATGGAATGGCATGATTGCTAGTACAAAAAACCAAGCAATGGAAGATGTATTATTCATAACATGATTACAGAAAGCAAATAAAGGAATTATAACCCAAGCTGTTTTGTATATTAGTTTGCATTCTAAATAGTTTCCGATATAGCTACTGAAGGGTTAATTTGTTCTAATTTTAATAGCATCTTGTAAATTAAAGTTTTTACTGTAAATCTAAAAATAACTCACAGGTATCAGTCCAAGAGATCCAGTGATTCATTATCTTTTTGCAGTCCTCCTGGAAAGTGGATTTCCTACTTTTGTACTAGTTAGGTTTATATTGATCAGAGGTGGGATCAGTCTTAACAAAAAACACTCTGTTTATCCAGTTTTGTCAGGGAGACTATGCTGTTTCAATTTTTTTTCTTTTGTACCACTTCTAAACACATTCCTTTTCAGCATGTTTCCATAAAAAGTTTAATTGTTGCCAGCCAGTTACAGTTAGATGGTAACACCTAATAGACTTGCAAAAAGCTAAGTAGACTGCAAACATGGTTAATGTTTGGATGGAAGTCACCTGGAAATCCCAGGGCTGCTAGCTAGATTGGGAAATTTAAAAAAATCCCAGAAGAAGGCAGTGGCAAACTTCTTACTTCTGCCAGAAAACATGGATACATCCACGTAGCAATGAGTTAAGTTCAACTTGAAGAAGACTTTATTTACTCCAAGATTCCACATTGCATCTGAATGCTCAATTTGAAGCTATGGCCAGATTACCCATCTTAGGCTATGTAGTGGTGACAATCAGACATCATCGTTATAAGACATTAAGGTGAGATAACTATAGTTCATGCTAGATAATAAGATTAAGTAGATACTTTGGAACCTTCAGTTGATCCAGAATGCTCCAGCAAGTATGCTAATGCACAATTTTACATGGGATTGTATTACACCTGTATAATACAGTCTCATGCAATGGATATTGTAACCACTGTGATATGGTAGTTATGGTGTTAGACTATGACTATGGTAGTTATGGTGTTAGACTATGACTGTGGTTCAAGTCCACCCTCAGCCATGGAAGCTAATTGAGTGACTTTGGGCCAGTTGCTTTCTCTCAGCCCAGCTTATCCCATGGGGTTGTGTAGGGAAACTTGGAGCAACAAGAAGTGCTGTGTAAGCCTCCTTGAGCTCCTGCCAGACAAGCAGGATATCTAGTGAGCAAATAAACACATGCACCAATTACTAACTTCTTTCCAGATACAGTGTAAACCATTGGGAGCTGGTACCAGGATATCTTACAGATCATTTCCTCCCAAGTGTGCCTGCCTGCTTCCCCACATCTGTTGGAGAAACTTGCTAATACCATTCAATAGCCAGGTCTAGACAAGAATAAGGACCTTCTCTGTCATATCAAATTGTTTGACCCTGAGATCAGTTTGTCCTGCTGGATACTATTTTCCCCTCTTTCTTTCCCCCCTTTTTTATTATGTTATAAATCTTGATACATTGTATTGTTTTAATACAGTGATCTTTATGGAATATGATTAAAGATTATTAACATTCTATTATTTAGATAGCTTAGATCAGTGTTTCTTAACCTTGGCAACATTAAGATGTGTGGACTTCAACTTCCAGACTTCCCCAGCCAGCATGAGAACTTAGAATAAAGAAGAGAAAGAAAAATATTCTATTAATATTAGTTCCAGTTTAGGATGTCAATATTACAAGCATTAAATTATTTTGCTTTTTCATTTTATTTTTCACCAACTGCTTCATACTTTCCTAGGCCAGCAAACAGATTATTTTTGTGTGATAGCATCGAATTTTATCTACCAAGACTATTATCATTTTTATGCTCCTTAATGGGACTGGTTTGAGTAATGCAGATATACTGAAAGTTTGGAATATGTTTTCTAAAAGGATAAAGGTCTACTAAAAAGGGGGGGGGTAATGTTTTGAATGTAGTGTTTCTAAATATTGCTTTGATTGCAGGAAGTGAAAATGGCTGAAAATGGAGATAGTGAAAATATGTCTGATTTGGAAAAGAAGGTTTGTCAACAAATTGAGGTATGAATACTCCTGGCATGCATATTAAGGTAGCATGCAAATGGCAGCCTTTGGATATTAGGGGATATAATCCAGTATACCTGAAGGACATTAGACAGGCAAACAATACAGCTAAAGTAAAAATTGTCCTACAGTAAAACTGTATTCATTGCAATTATATGTACTAATTGATCAAATGTGACAATTTTAGATATAGCCTCAAATCAGAATTTTCTTTTTTAAAAAATTGGAATTGATAATGTAGCTCCATTTGTTATTTTTATGCTTATTACCATGTTTAAGTCCTCTAGTAGTTCTTTATTATAAAATGATTAGGATAACTACTTCATGTCATTGTTTACATTTTAGGGAGAAAATGGGGTGTGCATTTTTAAACTACAGGTAGTCCCTGGGTTAAGAATGCTCGATTTACGGACAACCCATAGTTAAGAACAGAGCCTACTGTAGCAAAACTCAAGTTAAATACACAATGGTTTGAGTTCATTACACAGTACTACTGATACAATATAAAGCTGTTCTGGCTTACATACAAATTCGATTTAAGGACAGACCTTGGGAATGGAACTTGTTCTTAAACTGGGGGCTACCTGTAGCCCAGAATACAGGTAGTCCTCACTAACTGACTGCAATTGGGACCAACTTCATCGCTAAGTGGTGCGGTTGTTAGATGAAACATCATGTGACTGCGCCGACTTACGATGTAAGTTCTGGCTGTGGTCCTTACGTGAATCACTGCAGGTCATTAAATGTGATGTCACATGACACATCTGGCCTGGGGCGGGGAGGGAGGATGTCAGAAATGGGGTTGGCTAGCCCTTAGCGGCCTGGTGTGGCCTCTATTGGCCTCTTGGATCTTTTAATCTTTTTTTATCTCTGTAAGTGTGGTTCTTTTTATAACTTTTAATCATGTATTTATGATTTTAATTTGATGTAAGCCGCCCAGAGTCCCCCATTGTGGGGAGATGGGCGGGGACAAGTTTATCAAATAAATAAATAAACAAACAAACAAACAAACTTGCAAATTCCTGCCAGCTTCCCCATTTACTTTGCTTGTTGGAAGCTGGCTGTGAAGGTCACAAATGGTGATCACATGACTGTGGGAGGTTGTGACTGTCATAAATGCTTGCCAGTTGCCAAGTGCCCAAATCATGACTGTGGGGATGTTGCGATGGCTGCAACTTTGAGGACCGGTTGTAAGTCTTCTTTTTCAGTGCCGTCATAACTTCAAATGATTGTTGAACGAGTGGTTGGTAAGTGAGGACTACTGGTACAGATAAAGAGCTTTTTGCAGTAAGGAAACTTAGAACTGGGTAATTGTTAGTATCGTAATTTGAGTTTGCATTATTCTAATTTATTTCATAGTACTACTTTGGTGATCACAACTTACCCCGGGACAAGTTTCTTCAAGAGAAGATCAAATCGGATGATGGCTGGGTGACTTTAGAAACAATAATCAAATTCAATAGGTAATACTAATAGTGGGCTCATAGTTTCATAAGGAAAAGAAAAACTTCTCCTATTTTATAGTAAGCCTGTCTTCTAGACTGGATTGGATTTTAAATCCCAATGAAAAATATCGCTTTTCATCACATAAATCTGGTTATTGACTGAGCAGATGCATGTTTATTAGTTGCCATAGCAATTCAGATTGGCAGTTTTTACTTTTTAATGTTGTTCTGCTGCATAATTTGGAATATCTGGTCATATACCCCCTGTGTCTTCTTAAAACAGCTATATCCACAGAGGGGAGCCCTTGTTAAAGCAGATTTTTGTTCTGGCTCTTTTTGCACACATGGATAGCTCTTTTCCATGCATGGAATGAGGACATTTATTTCAAGACAGTGAGACCTTTCAGGAAGGAAGGATATAATCAGTGGGTTTTTACATGGCATGGAAAGAAATGTCTACATTTGATATATTTCACATATATTTCTACAATCATAAATACAGAACTCTTGTGACATTTGTATTTATAGATCTCAAAAGATGTATGTCCTTTGTTGGTTTATGTAAAAGTGTGAGTTTTTACTTCTTGTGGTTTTGATTTTAAAGTCAATCTATTTAAGGAAACTCATGGAGGGGACAGGTAGCTTTCTGGAACAATTTGAACTAGGATGCAGAAGGCTGCTAATGGAAAGGTGAATGGTCTAATTCTGGGAAAGCTGGTGGCAGTAGAAAAAAGGCAACAAAATGTCAATCCATGAATTTCTTTACGCTGAATTTTTCTTACAATTTAAACCAGCATATTTGATAGATGTTTGTGCTTTCTGTTTTATGAGACTGCATAAATTTCATTTAAATGCCAAATTATATATAGATGACTTGTAACTGAGGCAACTAAACAAATAACTTCTTTATCTTCCATTTTGTAGGCTAAATCGCCTTACAAAAGACTTCGATGTAATAGTGGGGGCATTAAAAAAATCGAAGACTGAACTTATGGAAGTTAGTGAAGATAAGACTAAAATCCGAAGATCTCCAAACAAACCATTGCCTGAAGTTACTGAACAATATAAGAATGCAATTAAAAGCAGATCTGTATATATTGTAAGTGGAATGATGATATTAGAATACAGTGAATTTCAGATCTGATATGTCAGAATCAGTCTTTTCCATCAGGGTTTTCTGTTTACTGGTGCCGAGAATATCCAAAGGATTCTGAGGAGCATATTTAGTTCATATGTGGTGAGATCTGTTGGGCTTCACTGTTGTGCCTTGTAAATTAAGAATACACTTCTCTTTTTCAGAAACTCACATGACTCCTGATAGCTTGCCTGCTATCATAAAACTGTCCTGTCTTTCAGCAAAGAACCTAATGTGTTTTGAGGGGACCTCAGATTGTCAAGAATTCTGTACAGAATTACTACAATCATAATAATCTAAAGTCATGCTGAAAAATAATTATTTTCTGGGCTTCTGTATTATGTATTAGGAAAAGGATCCAAATTGTTTAGCTTGATGTATTCATGCGTACATACATACCTATCACGCTATTTCTTTCAGGGTAAGCAATGCTATGTAAAGCGCAGAAGGAGTGAGGACTTAAGGCAAAAAATAAAAGGAAACATTTAGTTTATTTGGACACTTCGCTGTATCTCTCTGTACCTTTCTGTTCTTGTAACCCATCTTTGCTTTCATCACATTCATACACCACTTCATATATTGACTTTTCTTTAAACCTCATCTCGCTTTTTTTTTTTTTGAGGATTTCATCAGCTCTAATCATTCTTTCTTGGTCTTCCCCTTCCTTGTGACCTATTCATACTTCATATGCATGCTTTGCTGGATTTTGATCTTTCATTTTCTCTATCTGACCAAACCACCTCTAAGTACTTTTCTGTGCAATCCACATTTGTTCATCATCCATTCATTTTGACCTTATCTCTTGTTTTACCACGCACATTTGTTAAGTAACTCATTCCCCCATATTTAACTTTTATGTTTCTCCTGACGTAACAGCCCTCATTACCCTGTAAGATAGTAGCAAGAAGCACTTTCTTACAAACAGGCATTTTCACTTCTTGGCATAGATATCATATTACCCTTTTACCATTGCATGTCTTAGTTCCTCTATCCGTTTTCCCATCTTTAGTAAAGATATACCTTCTACTAAGATACTTTAATTTTTTGGCCTAACTTGTAATCACTCCATTTTCCCTGTCAAGCAGACCTCCCTTGGTCTTCAGTATACAGTATTTGTTACTGTTGCTGAAAGTTTTGTTTTTGTTAGCCATGAATTTTATTTAAATCTGAAGCCCTCCTCCTGATTGCTGGAAGTTGCATGTCTTCTGCTCTGTGTTCATTATTTACCCACAAATTCAGTAGTTGATTATAGTGGAACAATACTCCATTAAAAGAACTCATTGCTTCCATATAATAATGGAACTTTTTTTCTGCACTGCATAGATGTGTAAAACACTGAACTTGAATATGAGAATTATTTAAATTTTCATTTTTCAGAAAGGTTTTCCATTAGATGCAACTTTAGATGATATCAAAGAATGGCTGGATTGTAAAGGCAAGGTAGAAAACATTCAGATGAGGAGAACACTTCAGAAAACATTTAAGGTAATATCTTTAAACAGAATTCTGTTAGCTCTAAATTTCCTGAGGCTGTATCAGATCCCAAGATCGGATTCAATTCTACTTTTCTTTAATCCAGGGATCCATATTTGCTGTATTTGATAGTGTTGAATCTGCCAAGGAGTTTGTTGGGACGCCAAACCAAAGGTACAACGACACAGAGCTGATTGTGCTCTTCAAGTAAGTATGATTTCACTTCTGCTTTTGAGCTTTGACATAAGCTTCATGTGAGGCTTCTGACTGGCAAGAGGAACGGTCACCTTCTACAGGAGGGGTGGCCAACTTTTCTTGGTTCTGTTACATCAAGTTTTGTGGTGGCAAGGCCACTTATTTTGTCTTCAAGACTTGTTTTTAAAATCATGTTATTCTTTTTATTTTACAGTGTTATTGTGTGGGGTTTTGATAACATACTTTCTTTCCCTCAATAAGTTGGAGTTTTTTTCTTGCATCAGTAAAAGGCATGGTGACATTCTTTGGTGTTACACCTTCTGCTTATAAAGCAAACACTGCAGCCTCCCCCCCCCCTTTTTTTTTTAAAACAAATAGAAAAGCAGGTGGAAGAGAAAAGTCACTAGAGAAGTCGGACTCAAAGCCTGAGAATTTGCATTTTGGGGGATTAGACAAAGTTTTAAGGAGGGAATTTGATAGCTTAAGTCTTGACCTGAAGGTATCCATTTTGTCCCTGAAAATTAAAAAGGGCGGTCTTGATTTTGTGGGAGGGGATTTAGGGGGCGCGGTGGGTGCCATACATTTCTGCAAAGCTTAAAGCACATACTTTGTTTCTGAAGCTCTCGTCTTTCCGCCAAATACCCACAAAAAATGGAGGCAGTTATGCAAGAGTATGCTACTAAACAGAGTCTGTTAGTCCATTATCTGACACATTGGGGTGGCAGTCTTTTTTCTTTTGAGGACCATCTTCCCTCAGGAGAATCTATTGAGGACCATGTAGTAGACATGGATGAGGACACCTATTTTTTTTCAACTTCTCTTTCTTTTGAACCTCCTCATCTCTCAAACTGTGGTAAAAGGAGAAGATCTAAACTGAGAGGTTTTGAGTTAGTTGAGGTCACAGAACCTCTCCAGTTTCCTTTCAGATACTGATTTTTTATTCTTAATTTGACCTTGATAGAAAATCCATGGCATTTTGTGATCGTGAATGAATAAGTGACTCTGGGTCAGTCAATTACCTCATTTACTGAATAAGAATTTCAGTCTTGATTTCCAGTTTAAGTTTCATTGTGGTTTCTTGTTCTCATACAAATCTTTTTTTAAAAAATACTAACGTTATACAAACATAAAAAAGCTTGGGAGGAAAATGGTATGATACCAAGATTTTAACAAAATGTAAGACAATATCATTGCTGAGAGTAGAAAAACATTTCTAGTAAATGAGGAAAACTAATAATTTCAAAATAGCCTCATCCTAATCTGCCAGACAAATATGCACGTGTTTCCATTTAGAAAAGGACAAAAACTCTGTCTTTCACTCTTGCTTTGCCTCCTAGGAAAGCAATTGTGTATATGATCTGCCATGTATATTCATGTGACAAAATTGCCTTTGGTGCAGGAGTGTTTCCTATTTGTTGCCGTCAGTAGGAAGAGTATTTAGTCTTTATTGTGCTTCCTTCTCTTTTCTCCAAGGAAAAGTTTTCTACCCGTACTCAAGGACCCAATCACCAGATTGTATACTGCTTGGCAGAACTATTGCTATGGATCCCTCCACCCTTTAAGACATCAGTAAATGCCATCTAGTTTTCTTTGACCCTTTCCTCTGGCTCAATCCACTGATTTTCAGTACCAGTTTTGAAAAACACATGTATATGTACTATTAATTCTTCTTAGTGTGAAAAAAGGGAGTAGGAAGAACCTACTTCTGTTTTAGGGTAATGGAAGGAAATTTGTGGACTTCTAGGTGTTGAACATCAACTCCTAGCATCCCCTTGCCTTGGGTCTGCTGGCTGAGGCTGCTTGGAATTGTAGGACCTTGGTTCTCCACCTCAGTTTTAGGGACTCAGATGATAAGGCAAAATAAGTACTTTATTTGCAGATTAAGGCCAGACTGTCAGTAGTAATTAGTACCAGTTGCCAGCTAAACTAAGGCTGGGTGTTAATGCTAATTAATGTTCTTCAGATTGTGGCCTGAAGGATTGATATTACTTTACATTTCAGTAGTAGTCCCAAATGCATATGCTTAACTAGATTATATTGTGTGCAGAGAAGATTACTTTGCCAAGAAGAATGATGAGAAGAAAAGGAATAAATTGGAAGCAAAAGCAAAGGCCAAACTGTAAGTGGCAATGTGAACTTTGAAATTAAGTCTTGTCTTTTGTGCCCAAGTTTGTTATTTAACTTTTCCTTCTTTTTATAACAGGGAGAAGGAAGAGAAACAGAAACAGGCTGAAGATGCCGAAATGGTACATTCCCTTTGATTTCACTGAGCGCATAGACCACTCTGGTGGTGGCTACATTTGTCCATGCTTCTGAATAATTAGGCTACAGGGGTAGAATAAAGACTTGAAATTGCTTAGACTAACCTGAATTTGATTTCCTGGACCTAAGACAAATGGAAAAGCTTCAGCTGAGTACTTCAAATCAACAGCCTTTAGTAGTTGTGCATTTATTCTTTACTGATACCAGGGCTCAATCCTAAAACATATGCCCAATGCAATTCTCCCAGTGAGTCAATCCTAAAACATATGCCCAATGCAATTCTCCTTGATGGACTTGAGCCTAGATAGATATTTTTGTTTTCTTTTAGAAATTTTAGAAATTGGGTCATAAAAGCTTTCTACTGGGCTTAGGGTGAATGTACTGAAGTTATGAAAGAAAGCCTGTGTTTTGGGGCTCACTCATTCCATGAAAAAGGCTGTCCTGACAAAGGCAACCAAATTGTCTGCGAAGGCTCATAGAATGTATGTAGGTAAATGAATAAGACTGCCTTCCCCAAATTAGCACCCACAGTTGTATTGAACTACACTTTCCGTTATGTACAATTGGTATGTTGCTAATGTGTGTTCTGCTATAATACATCTGAAAAGTGCCAGGTTGGGGAAGGCTGGAGACAACCATTTACTTGTTCTAATTTTAAAGAGATTTAATACCCTTTATTAATTTAAAGTATAAATACGAAGACTGTATTCCCTGAGTATTACCAAAGTGCAAAACATGTTCATTTTCATTTGTACCTTATTATGACTTCTAGTAATAGTTGTGCCTTGTGCTAAAAAAAAGTCACCAGTTTTGCTCCCCCACTGGCAAAATCTTAGAACCTAAGACCATGGTATAAAAAGTATTTTCAGTCTTTTAGAGCAGTGGTTCCTAAGGTTAAGTCTTCAAATATGGTGGGTCTTCAACTCATATCATTAAGTTGGATGATCATCAGGGTTGTACTCCAACAACAGTCACAGGGCTCTCCATTGGATCTTCTGCATATTATAGGATATAAGTCTCATCCAAGGAATTCAGTTTTCATTGTCAAGCAAGGATGAAGCATATCACCTAGAGAAAATAGCTGTGTTGAATCAAATGTGTGGGCAATGGGAGTTTTCAGAAAAGCATTACAGAAGAGACTAGGGTTGTTCCTGCTATCTTCCAGGGGAGTGGGAGAGGGTGTCTGGAGAAATGAATCTGCCCTGTGAGAATCTATTTCTACAGGAAGAAAAAACCACACACACCTCCAGACCACTTTCCCAATGGGTAGAGTGATGTGATGGAATGGACTTATGAAGGCCATGCTCAGGGAGATAAGCGTGTTCTTAGCCCCCAACAGGAGCGTGGGAAGTTCAAAAAGATGAGGCTGGCACCTCCCTAAGGAATTCACGAAGTGGCTGGCTGGCTGGGAACTTGGGTTCAGTCTGGTGAGATTCTGTCTTGAGGTGGAAACTAATAAATGCAACAGAACTGTATTTGCATTGTCTCGTGGAGTTCTTTGGTGAGATTGATGTCAGGTTCAGCCCAAAGAACTCCACGAGACAATGCAAATACAGTTCTGTTGTGTTTATTAGCTTCCACCTCAAGACAGAATCTCACCAGACTGAACCCAAATTCCCAAGCCAGCCAGCCACACCACCATGAATTCCTTAGGGAGGTGCCAGCCTCATCTTCTTGAACTTCCCACGCTCCTGTTGGGGGCTAAGAACACGCTTATCTCCCTGAGCATGGCCTTCATAAGTCCATTCCATCACAAGTATGATCCCAACTCCACAGGATTCTGCTCACATGGGAGGGAGCCCCTGAAGAGGGTATCTGCCAGGAACAAGCTTGATGACAAAAGATCTACAAATGCAGCAGTACCCTGGAACTCTTTATATTTGGATACTTCTTTATTGATCAAATTTTGGAAATATTTGAGAGCGCTCATTTTACTGAAGTCCACTAAATTCATCTAGGACATAAATAAGTATCTTACAGGTTTTTCCCTCTTTATACACAAAAGAAATCTCTGGAAGAGAAACAGGGATGCTTGCTGAAGTTTTTTGGTGACTTGGAAGATCATACTTGTCGAGAAGACCTTCATGCAGTTTTTTCAAATCATGGTGAAATCAAGTGGATAGACTTCGTCAGGGGTGCAAAAGAGGTCAGAATGGTTACTCTGATATTTGTACAGGATGAAATGTTAAACAGATGGCACACTGTTTTCAGGATTGGTTATGCGTAATCTGGAGCAAGGATTGTTTTATTATTGTTGTTCATTCTCTCAAATTTACTGGTAGAATATGTGTTAATGACAAAAGTCGTAATGGAAAAACTTGATAAGATTTTCAACACTTCTCTAGTGAAGTAATTCTTAGTAATGCTGCAGAATATAAGTGACATTCCGGCTTGCTAGAGTAAACAGTGATATTGTTTTGCTTGGCCTTGTAAATCCTAGATGCCCCAAAAGATACTCACTGCAACAATTTGTTGCCTACCAGTATATTACTTGATGCCTACCAAGTTCTCTCCCCTCCCTGACTTTATTAGATTCTTTTTAATTAAAAAAAATCAGAAGCTAACATATTGCAAAGCACCTGCTCAGTGTAAATGTCTCCAGATTCTCCCCCTGCCCCCATAAACCTCAGAGGCATTGTTAGAAAATAAAATCCTGGGTGGCCCACTGTTTAGTTTGACTTTTTTCTATGGGGATGTCTTATGATTGACCACTATGGGAACAATTTTGTGAGTAAGCCTTTAACTTGCACTGAGAATTACAAACATGCCCACTAGCCTGAAAGGGTTAAAGACTCATGTTTTATACTGGTCGCACCTTATAATGTGCATTGTAACACACAACTAATGAAAAATTAAGAAACTTTTGACCTACAGATTTTTCAGGTGGGGCAGTCCACAGAACAAAGCTAGAAAATAAAATAAATGTTTAGAGTACAGTACTCCATGGTATCCAGCATTATTTCCTTAGTTTTCTAACCTGCAGGCTGTGCCGGTTAATTTCTTTCTGTGGTCCAACAGAGGCAAGTATCTTAAGGACAAGGGAGAAATGTGCAGATCGTGTGTTGCTTTCTTCAGCTTCTGCCTTCAGCACTTGTCAAAGAATGCCCTAAGACAGTTATCGGTCCCTAAATGAGTTACATACATGTTCAGTTCTGTAGAGTAGGATGGAGACTTATAGAAGAGCCTGACTGTCAATTATTAGCAACGTTTAACTACCAGTCACTGTTGCTTCATGCTGTGAATCTGTGGGAAGATGCTGTTTCCTGGCTGGTGGTTGGAAGCAGCCAAATAGGGGTTCAGAACTCTCCTATTGCCCAGAAAATTGCCCATCAGACAATTAAAATTTCTCTTACATTAGCTCTCCCAGACTCCTCCCTCCAGTTCTTTCCTGCCTCACCCAGGATGAGCCCATTTGCAAATGCCCCATCGTGAGGGTGGAAATGGCTGGATGGTGCCTGCAGTGATTCAAATTGTGTTTCTGTGTATAGGGTATCATCCTGTTCAAGAGCAGCGCCAAAGATGCGCTGGATAAAGCCAAAGAAGCAAATAATGGGAACTTACAGCTGCGAGAGAAAGATGTCACATGGGAAGTGCTTGAAGGAGATGTGGCCCGGGAAGCACTGAAAAAAATCATGGAGGGCCAGCAGGAGCTGTTAAACAAAAAAAAAGGAAAAGGTGATTTCTTCCTTTGAGATATTTACATATTCATTTTACCTTTCCTGGAAGTTACACTTAGATTATTGGGCAAGAAATGGACTGCTCTCCTCAGAGAGGAGCTCTGATCTAGCAAGTCCATCTTTGTGTGTCAGAAAGGAGCCGTTGAAGGCTCCTTTCCTCTTCAGTGGCTCAGGGATGGACCAGATTTATATGTTTACAGGACAAGCCATGAGAGCAGCCTGCCCACATTGGTGGCAAGGAAGAGAAGGAGGGTGCTGGAAGACCAACTGTTATTGGGCTGAGGGAAAAGTTTGCAAATAGGATGAACTGAGCTCTGTAGCCTCAGCCAAAGGCCTTGCTTTTGAGTATCCTGTGGCCGTGATGGCATAAAGAAATAAGAAAAAATATAGTTATGTTTTCCGCCCTTCTTTCTAATGGGTAATTATCTTAATCTTTTCCCCAACCTCTTTGTCCCTCTTCAATCCCGAGATTTTATGCTATATTTTATACAAATAAGCCCTTAAAAAGCCTCTGGTGGGCTTTCTGTTTTTCAATCCCTCTTCCTTTCAAAAATAGATAAACATTTCAGATATAGCCCCTCTGGGGATATCATCACTTGGCCCTCAGAGTCTAATTTTTTTCTTTAAAATACCCTCTGGCCAAAAGATTGCCTACTCTGTATGAGAGAGTTCAGAAGAGTGAGGTCTGTATGAGAGAATGCATACCAGGGTGAGCGTGCACACTTAGAATCCTAGAATTGATTCAGAACTGTAGGGTACTTCTCGACCTCTCTTTGTGACCAAATGGGCAAACTAACCCAGGCACTCTTCTAACAAACTCAAAAGTTTAATCACATCTATTCCTTGCTGTGAAGGCAGAGAATTCTGTATTTTACTTTTTTGCATTTTCTCCAGGAAGGTTTTCTGTTGTTCTTCCCTATCTTTGCTCAGTACAGCTAAAAGGTCTTTTTGCTCCTATTAGAATTTTTCTTTGTCAGGCCACTTTTTCTCAGTATACTCTCCTAGCACCTTTTTTCTGCCCTTTTCAGAACCTTATATTGTTTCTGTTTTTTAAAAGAGACTATTGGATTTTTCTTCCTTTTCTGTACTTCCCATAGTACCAATAAGAAAGATTCTGCTGTGCCAATTTATGAAGATGCAAAATGTAACACATCAAAATCAGGAGACATGATGACATTAGTACCTTAATTCTTCCAGCATAAAGGAAGCTCCACCAGGGAGAGTTCTATAGAGTACCTAGTTGAAGTACTTACTTAGTATCTTGCATTATTTAATTAAATAGGAATTATCACCAAGAATACTGTTCAGCTGCTGGATAAAGAGAACAAGCATTCTCATAAAATAGCTGTTTCAGCTGAGCTTTTCTTTTGATTCAATCCTCTGAACACAATAGACTGATTTGCTGCCAGTGTAGTTAATAGCTGCTTCTGCTAGTTTAAATAAGGATGTGGTGACTATTCCTTGATCCATTGTGGCCTCCGTTTCCTGCTAAGGATTAAACCTTTTCTGAGCTGCTTTTAAGGATGTGCTACTAGATTGTAAAGGAGCCTTAGATAGCAAACTGGGAAAACTTTTCCTCTACCTTTTCATCTTTGTTGGCCAAAGTTGCTATGGTTGAGATATTACTGAATTGCTCTATGGCTGTTTCTAATTAAGGTCCTACAAGATTCAGTCTGTTCTCTATTACCAGTGCTCTTTCATTCTTTCCATGGAAGCTTCAATGTAGAACTTCAAATTCTTGGTAGTGTCCTTATACAGGAAACAATTACAAAATTCCTTTCACAAACTGGATTAGGGCAGTGAATTCAAGTTTTTGGTTTTTTTTAAACAGAAAAACACAACCGCCTAGTCCAGACATGATTCTTTGTGGTACTCTAAGGGAGAAAAATGGATTTGTGGCTTGTCATTATTTCTGCATTGGTGAAGCATATCTGCCTTTTCATGTATTCTCCAACCACTGCAGATTGGTCAGGTTTCTTTACCAACAAAAGTTTTTCCATTACGGAGACATCTATTTTGGGTTTGTGAATTTGGATTTTCTCAATTTGTACGTTTTCATCTTTCAAGGTTCTTATATATCCATTTCCAGATACTTTGTTGATCCAGGCGTATTCTTCAGTTGAGCCAACAAAGATCTTCTTGGAACAGTTGTAATTCACATCTAGGCCTCAGGATCTTTTCATACTAGAATGTGACCATGATCACTTTTCTTTTTCTGATTTCTTCAAAGGCTGATACCAAAGGTTGATACCAGTCCATGACAGCAATCAAACATGTTTGATTGAAATTTAACTTCTCTTGTAGTGTATTCACACATCACCCAGAAAGTGAGTTTTCCTATCAGACCTCTTCTATAAATCTCAGGATTATTTTAATTGTTGCAAAAAAGGGAAAACAAGCCATGGGCATGTTCACATCATCGTGTCCAATAAACTGCTATATTACTGCCTCCTCCCAGCCATTATTTTTTAGGGAATAAAGTAAATCTTACTGACTTAACCATCAGTAATCTTAATAGCCCTATACTAGTTCAGGTGATACTAGATCTCAAAAATCATCTACCTGGTAATGATGAAGCCACAGTTCCTTTGTGTCAAAATAGTCTTGCTGATGCAAAGGCTAATCTTTTCTCTAGAATTTTCTTAAAACTTTACTAGCAAATGTCCTTACCTGCAAGGTGCAGTCCTATCTAGATCTATGAAGCTTCTGGGAAGCTTTCTGTCAGAAAGGCTAATCAGAGGATGGAAGGCATCAAAAGTACCCAGAGTTCTGAGCTTTGGCCTATGCTAAAAACCTAAGCCAAATACTTTTTTTAAAAGAAGCAGACACTCACCCTTTCTTCTGCCCTCTCGGCTTTCCTCCATTCCTCTAAGGTACATTACTGTATTATTTAGTTTTCTGAATCCTCTCCTTCTTACAAATGATTTCTTTTAAAGCCATTTTGGAGGTAGACTATCATGTGTAAGGTATAAATTATCATTAGAGCAGACTCTCCTTCATTGTAAAATTAGTTCTTATTCTTCATTGATAATCCAAGTATCTTGCTAATAGAGCCCTACATTTCACTGTCTGGAGCAATTAGAAATACACATCACAACTCCTGGAGGAAAAGTGTCCACTATCAATATGTCAGATAGTACATGGTCTTTGTTGCCATAACATAGAAAAACATGTTTAATATTCTCTTAATATCTGTACTGCTATCAGAGCAGCAGCTATCTCAATAGTTAAATCAACAAATGAACTGGTTATTGGAAGAGCCAGGCATAGTAAACTGGGGAGGAGCTTCCATGCATAATAGATAATGCACAAAAGGAAAGTCCTGAACAAGTGAGAATCAACCTATCTAGGTTATCTCCATACACCAAATCAGAAGGAAAGTTCATAGAAAGCATTAATGTTCCTTTTTTCTTCATGTATGACTGGAAAAGAAATAACTAAAACCTGCTTCCATGGAACAGCATGAACACTCCTTCTGGCATAAGATGGACTAACATTCTACTCCTCAAATTCAGCAAACATAGATTCTGGCCATGTTGGCTGGGAGTTACAGAAATGGTAGTTATACATATGGCACCAAATTGGGAAGAGCTATTTTATATGAAAGCCTTCCCTCTTAATCTGAGATACCCAGAAATGAATTCCTAAAACTGTGATGATCTAATATGTACATACTCTTTTTGCTAGGTCGCAAAGGCAAAGGTAAAGGTGGCAAGGGAGCACAAGGCACACAAGACAAAAAAGTGAAATTCCAAGGCAAGAAAACAAAATTTGAAAGTGAAGATGAAGAGGAGGGTGAAGATACAAATACCACAGGTGACTTATCTTTGTGGAACAAGTTTCCAAAGTGTACAGGCTAGGGTGCCCTGAAAAATTTCTGTTAAGTTATTGTCAGAGCTTCTGTGTTAATCTTTGTTAGGTGTTTGTATTTTTGAACTCTGCTCCCCAAAACAGAATTGTGCAGGCTGTTGGAAACTTGCAAGTTAAAGGCTGTTTGTAGCATTCAGAAACATTACTTCAGGTTTGCAATATTCTCTTTGGAGACTATACATCCTGCATGAATGGAAATCTAACCTGAGTTTTAGATTCACCTTGAATAGCATGAGATCGAATAGGAGTGGCTATGTAATAATTGCAGACATTCCTTAACGGTTCTCTCAGATGTGTTAATCTAGCTAATTAGGTTTTGTAAGCTATTCTGGGAAAGAGACCAAAGTAAAGGACGCTATAGAAGTTTGATATTACTTGGTTTATTACCATAATTCTGAATGTGATTGTTGTGGTCCACCTGACTGAAATGTCAATTTTACAGGGTCAGCAAGTCCCAAGAAAAGACCACTTGAAGAAGGGGAGCAAGAAGAACCTGCTGCCAAACAGCTAAAAACAGAAAATGGTGCTGGAGTTCAGTAGTAATACTTCAAAAAGCATTTAATGGTATTTTTATTATTTTTAATGAAGTTTTAAGTCATTCCTCCATCCATCATTTTTTTTTTCACAAGAGAATCTGATAAAATCTACTTCGATGTCTACCTGTAAGACAAAGAAGAAAATTACATTTTGAGATTCTTTTCTGGAATAGTGGCTGATTTAACATGCAGTTTTTAAAATAACTGATGATTGAGCCTATAAGGCTGAAAGAAAAGGCTGAAGAAACTGAACTATCCTAGTATCTACTATGTACAAAACTTTTACTGAGTAGTGTATACCAAATAAGTATCAGTATCTTGTGTGGTAAAATTCTGTGAATCTTTGTGTTCAGTTACAGATGTATCCAACTGTATTGCTGCCTTTAGTTTAATGGAAGAAAAAAATATCTATAAATGAAATAAAGCAACTATGTAGAGTTACCACGAGCACCTAATTCAGATTTTGTTTTTGTCTTCAATGCTGCCTTAGAATTTTCTCAAAATGTAACCTGTGTTCTTTTGTATCACAATGACAGAAGGTGTCTGTTCCAATGGACAAAAGTTGTTTTTGGTTTTAGTAAATTCTCAAACTCTGCATGTTTGAGAATGCAAAGATGTCTAAACTTAGCTTCTTCAGAGGCTGCTCTTCATATAGCAAAATCCAATATGGATTACATTATGTGATGAAGGAACAGTGGAACTGGTGTAGTAAAGCCCATCATGAATACACCCTGCCCATAATAATTTCTATTTTAGAGATACCCCAAAAGGTAGTATTGTAATGTATTATGGACAAAAGTTGTATGTCAACTCTATCCTCCTGTACATGAGAAAAATCTCATTTAATTTTAATATTCTGTTTTAACATGCGCTCCCTCCCCAAATAAGTCTGCTAAGTTGAGAGTTTACTGTATTATAATTGTTGTGATCTACTACTTCTTGAACTTGTGGGTTGGACTTGCCTTAATCAAATGGTTTGATCCATATCATTCCTGTTTTTACCTCTTCTTCTCCCCAACCACTCTAGTTATGTTGGGCAAAAAACAAGTTAAGCCAAAACAGATATAGGATGATCCTTCCTGTCTTGTTGTGTTTGGTTTAAGGAGTTTTAGACATTTAGTGCTAAATGTGTGCTCCTGCACACTCCAAAACACCGTTTTATTTTTAAGTCCAAAATGCACAGGACTAAACACAGAATTTTAGATTTCTATTTATGTGAACTAGTTCAGTACAATCTAGCTTAAATCAGTAATGCCATTTTATTTCAAGGGTGGACGCCTATGTAAATTAAACAGGATACTGTATTCTAATAATTCTGCTACCTATATGGATAGGCAGTGATTTTACAAGCAGGAAAATCTGCATGATCCTCCTAGCATTTGTCATTACGTACCCCACCTCACCCCCACCCACTGTATTTCTTTTACAGTGTTAGTATAGCTGTTTTTATCTTCCTCTCAGATTAAACAGCACAGTAGCTTTGATCTCCTTTTGTGAGTAGGGATTCTCAATTGTAGGTCTTCCTTGTCTATCATACAACATATCAACCTTTCACTGAAAGATTGGGAGCCACACATCTGATTGCATCAGGACCCATTTGAAAAGTAAGAGAATGATGGGTTGGTATATATAGTAAAATGGAAGATAGGTCCCATGCTGTAGACTAGGCTAAGGGATTCCTATGGCTCTAGAAATTAAACATTACCATTAAATGCCATACTTCAAGTTTCTGTTCCCTTTTGTTTAAATCTTGAATTTTGTTTTCGATACCAGGTTATATGCATGTATAGGCCCAGCTCAAACAAACATTTTTGTCTGCCATCATTAATATACAGCTCAGTTATTTAGCTACAAATTCATAGGTTTACTCTGAATTGAAAGTGGTTTAATACTTACTGATTTTTTCTTGTGGAATTTATATGATGCTGGTAGGTCATATTTCAGCTCTAAAAATTAGTGAATTAAAAAGAATTTAAGCTGTAAGTAATGTATGGAAAGTCACAAATATATTTGAGAAATGATGAAATAAAGGAGTCTTAGAGTTAATACACATATGTGTGATCTGAATATCTGATCCTGGGTTTTTGGACATGTTTATGATCACATAAAACTATCTTGTGTCTGAGTAACAACAGTTCAATTAGATCAACTTCTATAATGCAAATACTGCCTATATTTCTAGCATATTTAATTAAGATACCATTACAAAATTATTTTCACAATAGTTTTGGATTTGCACATTTTAAAAAGCTCAAGGGAGACAACTGCTGTGAAGCACTATCAGTATAAAATGATTAAAAGTAAATAGAACGAGGCTTATCATACTATTTAGGACAGCTTCTATAAAAGTACCATTCAGCATCTTATATAAATACAGCCTTATATTTAAATAGCGGAACTCTATGTGCCTTTAAATTTAACAGTAACAACTTGTTCTTACCTGCTAAAACTTCCATTTCTATTTTCCATTCATCTGCTTTTTTCTGAATATGCTGAGCATGGAAGAAATGCAAGATATTAGGGGTTCTCTTGATTTTGGTAAATCTATATATATTTTCACAGATGGCAATGATGGCCTCCCTCAACACATTTTCACAATAAGATTTTTTTTTTTGTTAAAAATAAATGAAAAAAAAGCTAAACTTAGATTTTGCAAACTGGCTAGTATTATAGAAGTTGAATTCTAACACATCTGGAACATGCTATGTTGATAAAATGTTTTAGGCTATTCCAGGATATCTGATTTCAGACATTATGTTCCATAGTTGTGATCTTCATGATTCTAGAACACCCAAGATTTCTAATCTTATTGTTTCATATAAAAATGTGTATAAGCACAAATTTGCTAGAGACATACTTGTCGAGTTGATGTTTTGTGTAAGGAATATACAGCTATTTTTGCCATCTGCAGCGCTGTTTTGAGAAAAGCCATATCCATCCCTATGAAAATAAAAAGTGTTACAGCTTTAAGCCTCTTTTATTCAGTCACACTTACGGTTATTAATATGATCTCTCCTGAATTCCTAATATCTCTTAGCAGCCTTGAGCAGTATCACAATACTGAAAAGAAATTGTCTTGTTGGTGTTAAGAAAAACTTGGTAATTACTAATACTATATATTATCTAGTTTAGAGAGTACACATTCTTATAATTTCACTACTGAGTGCCTAGTTGATTTGAATACTATTAAATATTCAGTTCCTCACCTATTCTCAATACACAGCAAATCAAATTTTATTTTTAAACATTCCTGATTAGTGTAATGTTTTAATGTTTAATCAGTTTAAACAATTCATCTGTTTGTGTTATGTAACAATCTTTGTTTAGATATATTGCTTCAGCTATTTCTTATATTGAATTAAATTTCTAACATCAGAGTTGAAAGATTGATTTATTGTCAGATATTTTTGATTTAATCTCACCAATAAATGTTTTTATCAATAATAGATACATAATTGTTTAAAGAATTGTTTAGTATACCCTAAAGTATCAAAAGCTTTTGCCTTAAAATATAGAATGGAACGCACGTCCCTAAAATTTGTGGCTGAGACCAGACTGGGAAACAGATACTTCTGTTCAATTTTGTTCAATGAAAGTTCCAATAAAATCATATTCTTATATGGGAAATGTCTTGCAATTACAAGATTTGAAAAATCATGGATATTGAGTTGAATATTATCATGTAATATAATTTAAGAAAATCAACTGATCTGTTACACTAATGGTAGAAATATAACTATAAAATGTAAGCTATTTCTATGTTATACTTGTTTTAAGGCAGATATAAAATAGGGACATGAAGGAATTGAATTTATGGAACTTGAAGAAGACTGGTGGCATACTGGCTAAAAAAAAACAATTTATAGAGGTAAGAACTATATTAAATTATCCTTGCTTACTATGAACCATACAACTTAAAAAATACAGGCCAAAGGTTTTAAGGTAGGCACAAAAAAACTTTAACTACAAAGGTAATGCAGTACTGGAATATATGGTAGAGACACATGGTTACTTGGCAGGAATGGGCAAAACGTTCTTTGCACAGAACGGCTAGTTTCAAATTGTCCATGAACCAAAACACCTGAGTTCTGGGTAGATAGTTGGCAAGGAGACTGGAAAATGCCAAGAACATTGGTGGCAGTGGCTAAGAAAAGATAGGGAATGAAAGGCTTGGAGGAGATTGGGTGAGGCTGACATAGGGATCAGTTGGATATGTAGCATTTAAGCCAAATTAGGTGTTGCTGGTTCATGAGCACCATATTCAGCCAGCCTGCCCATCCACCTTCCCTGACATCTGTGTCTACCTTTCCCTACCTTCCTCAGCTGCTATCAGCTTAGCTGCCCTTGGAGTAGGGAAAAGAAACTGTTGGGAAGATTTTTTTTTGGGGGGGGGGACCAGTTTCTTTATGTTGTGTCTGAAGTGAAAGACATCAGTGGCAGCTAAGAGATGGTAAGAAAAGGAAGGGTCTGAGAAGTATTGGTTCATTGTGGCAGTATAGAAATGCTGTAAAATAAAATTAGACAGTGGCTTCTTCAAGGAGGTTCATTCCCATGCTAGGAAAAAACGACTAACCTTTATTATGCTTAGTTCCAAAGGGAGGATTCATAATAACTGTATCAAATGTTTTGGGCATTTTGTCAGGCAAAGAGCATACATTGCACTGAACCATGTCAACATTTGTGAGGTCAAATTCTTCAGCATTCCTGTTAAATACTTCCAGGGCACTGGCATCTATATCAAATCCTATACATAACCTGGGAAAAGTAAAATTAAAAGGAATTATAGTAGCACATATTTCCATATTTTTAAAACATACCAACTCCTACTGTTAAACATCCATGCTTAAGGCTAATTTTAATACTAGATCTCTTGTGATTTTGATAATTTTTTCTGTTAAAGGAAAAATGAACTATTAGATTTCTAAATGACAGTTATATAAATCTTGAACTATTAGTCAATGCTATTCCATCTTTGATTTTACATGTGATGCTATTTCAGTAGCAGATATTATTTATATAAAACTTTAAAATATGGGGTATGTATCTTACAATATAGTCTCTGATGCAGCTTACTCATGTGTAAACTAAGTGCTAATTTATCAGTAGCATAACAAGGTGTTTTAGATGCACATTCTATTCAAAATAATATGAGTAAGTACACTGCATCTTTAATTAGAACTGTATCTAATATATCTGTATTTACAGTAGTTGATTAAAGAGCAAAGATCCCATCTGACTGCTGTAACTAGGTAGCTTTTCTTGGTGGCAATATAGTAGTGGCTTGTCACTACCTTTCTGGCTTATTCCAGGATGTTTTTGTTTTTATACTTCCTCCTTTAATTTACAGCCCAGGGATTTTCTAGTAATCTGATCCTAATTAGCTTTCATCAAGACTACTTAAAAACATATAACAAGCAATTTCTAAAACTACCAGCACTATATAGATGGATTTATTTTGAGATGATTTAGCTCCATGTTGTGACATTCCTTGTTTTGAAGGGCCTCTGGTATTCATTGTTCCTCATTTAGTTTAATATTAATAAAGCAATAAGAAAATGAGATTTCCTACCCTGCTCCCAACATGGCACTTCCAATGCTCAATATGCCACAACCACATCCAAGATCTGCAACAATCTTGTTTTCAATATCATCAAATGTATTATGAATTGTATAAAGCATACATGCTGGAGAATAAAGACAAAAACATACAGGCAACAGGTTCAGAGCAAATACAAAATGTACTAAACAAACTGGGATGAATAAAGGTCATCTGATCTATTTCCCCATTCAAGAAAGATCTTATTCATCCACAAATCTTTAATAGATCAGCAGACTTTATAATGGGCAACACCCACTAAGATGGCTAAGCAAGCTATGTCTGTAAGGCAAATAAAAACACACTCAGCTGGTTCACATAAGTGAAATGCCAAGACTTACAAGGAAAGGCACTCCTTTTTAAATACAGACATCTAGATTAAAAACAATGTTTGTTATTCCACTGAGCTCACACATAATTTTTCATCCAAGTATTAACTGGTTTTTAGAGGAGTAAAGTATAGGGGAGGAACTAGTCAAGAACTTAACAAATAAGCCTATTAGGCATTCATTATGCAGGAGACTATCACTTAAGAAACTTTTAATGGGATATTAAATTCGCAACTTCCAGCTGGAATTTGACAGCCAGTTTGATCTAGTGGTTAAGGCTCCAGGCTAGAAACCAGACTCTGAGTTCTAGTCCTGTGTTAGGCATGAAAGCCAGCCTAACTTTGGGCCAGTCACTCTTTCTCAGCCCCCGACGTCAGGCTCAGTTGACAAGCCGGTCAGTGAATTCCTGTCACAACCAACAGATCAACACTTGGTTGATTTGAAAAAGCAGACCCTGCACCTGCAGGAAAATGCTAAGGAAAAAATTTCTCAACTTCCATTATTCTTCTAGGACACCTATGAAAATGTACAGTAGCAATCTACTGTATATTAAACAATCAGCATTATATTACATCAAGAACCTACAATTTCATGAAGACAACTCTAGAATTGGAATGTGTAGCATAGACCAACACTATATACATGACAGAGAGAACAGTGAAATTTACCTGCAATATGTGGCGGTGTTGGATATTGTTCAAGCAGGAGTTTTGGATTCTCAAAGACATCAACTTGTTGCAAACAACTTTCAAGTTCTTTAAACTTTAACTTCTTCATGCTTAGAATTTGAGATTTATAACCAATTACACAAAGGTAATAAAGATATATACAAATATTAATGCTTGTTTCCTATTCTGTTTGACTGCACTTTGTATAATCTCAATTAGAAATACTTTTTTAAAAAAAATCTGAGATATACAACTCAAAATACAAGAAAACTCAAAATACATGAAAAAATGTTATCCAACAAATGGCTTGGTTCATATTACAACAGGCTAATTGTCTGGATTTGCATTACATTAAGCCATAAACTATGGTCCACAAACCATAATGGCTGGATTAACACAGCATGCTAAACCAAAACTATACTAACCATATTTTGAAATGTGAAGCAAGCCAGTTTTAAAAAAAACACTTTTCCTGTTAATTTTTATGCTCAAAATTTAGTATTGCTTAACTTTAAACATGACAAGAAAACATATTACAAATCCAAAATAAATAGAAATGGAAGAACTATATACAGTATAGTAGAATATTTGAGAGTCAATTTGGTATAGTGGTTAAGGCATCAGGCTAGAAACTGGGAGATGGTGAGTTCTAGTCCCGCCTGAGGCACAAAACCAGCTGGGTGACCTTGGGCCAGTCACTTTCTCTCAGCCCTGGGAAGGAACCCATGGCAAACCACTTCTGAAAAGCCTGGCCAAGAAAACTGTAAGGACTTGTCCAGGCAGTCTCCAAGAATCAGACATGATTGAATGGTAAAAAGAAGAAGAAGAAAAAAAAAGAATATTTAGGGACATTTAAAATGTCCCAAAGTAATGATCTTCTATTCTTCAAGATGGACGTTAATAGAAAAAAACTGGGGGAAGGAGGTAGGTACAATTCCAGACTTATGAACTAAAATTAATCCTCAGCAGCATTATTGTATCCAAGTCTCTTTCCAGTCGAGCTAGACTCCAAGTGTCTTAAATGGACATAACCAATGTAATTTTATTGGCGGTTTGTCATTGCCTGCTTACAAGATTTTTTCCCCGTTTACTCTGAGATAATTTGCAGAACATCTTTATACAGAAGAAAAACTAAGTTATTCACTATTTTATCTGGTTGTATAAATATACAAATAATTATTTATACAATTAATCGCAACGTCTATGCTATACCTCCTGGAAAGATAAAAAAACACTTTTACTTCTCCGCCCTTTCCTCAACGATCACCTACTTCCGCTTTGTGCAGGAACTTAAGCAATCCCCCAAACAAAGGAAACAAAGTTCCTTCCCTTCAGTTCCTATCCTATCCAGAAAACAGAGCACAGAGTTCTCTTTTCTCTTCCCCCTCTTCTGGAAATCCGAGCAACAGAGAAGAACCGAAGCTGATGGGATCTCAATTTGGATACATCTATCCGGGAGAAAGAGTTTGGTTTTAAAGTCAAGAAATCCGGTTTCTGTGGATTGTTATGTAATGCTATTATCCTCGATTTTCACGCACTTTTAAAGAAATAAATCCCACGACTCCCCGCAGTGGGTTTTACTTGTACATAAATGTACTGTATATCAAAGGGGTGAATACTTTGCATGAGTCGCATAGGTGCAAGTCGATTCTGCTTAGTTCGGTGCGTTTCAATCCCTGAAAAATTATTTAATTTAAATGTGGATTACCTACCTAGGATTATGCTCGTAAACTGATCTAAAATAACCTTCGGTAACTCTGCTGTTCAAGGGTTTAACGCCTTATGTGCCATCAAGCCGTTTTCGACTCCTAGCGACCACTTAGATCAACGCCTTAGCAACTGTTTATTTTTAATGGTTGCTGTTTCAATTTGTCCTTAGATTATACAATTTATTCCTGTTCACATCATTAAGGCTTATCTTGCATTTCCGCATTCCTCAGTT
The DNA here is from genome assembly GCF_059951505.1 of Python bivittatus. Taxonomy (NCBI): domain Eukaryota; kingdom Metazoa; phylum Chordata; class Lepidosauria; order Squamata; family Pythonidae; genus Python; species Python bivittatus. Next base: position 106,640,799 of record NW_028277075.1, read on the forward strand.
GTCTGTGTTTTTATGCGCAGCGTAAAGCAGAACTTGTCTGCAAAAGTCTTGCTCTGTGAGTCTGTAATACGGTAGGCGGCTTCCTCTATCTTCACTAGAAATTGATGCCACTTGTACCTTTGGCCTGGAGGTAGTTTGGGAGAAAGTTTCAGATCAGAAAGATCTTCTCATATTAGAGTGCCCGCCCTTTGACTATTTAGCAACAGCTTACTCTATAAGAAGACTAGATAAGTGCCGTACTACATCCGTAATAGCTTCTGGTCTTGCCTTCTGAGCAGCCCTTGCTCTGTTCGGTAGACCCCCTCCTCCTTCCACCGATCATGAAGTTTCACCCAGCCATAATCAATACTTAACACGATTACGATCCTTTCAGGGAGGTGGGCAAAAGAACTTGTCCAGCGATGGCGTGCGGCGAAACGGCCTCACCGGCACCTACCTAAAAACGTGCCCCTCGAGGTCCTGCGCACGGGGGGCGCGACTCCAGCGCCTCCTTCCGCGCGCACGAAAGCCGGACTCAGCGGCAAGCTTACCCCTGAGCAAGCGCGCGGGTTCTGCGGCTCTTAGCCTTACTGACGCCTTTCGCGGAAAGCGCCCGTTCGACGTGGCCCTTCAACCCGCTGGGATGAGGGTCCTGTCCCGAGACAAACGGGCGGCTGATATCTCGCGTATTTGCCAGCGCGGGCACGGGGCGTGGAAGCAGCAGGCGCAGAGGCGTCTCTTCACCCGGGGGCAGGCGGCTCCTCAAAGGGCAGAGCAAGGAGGGAGGCCGGCCGGCAGGCGGGCGGGCGCTCAGCGCTGTGGCAGAAGGCGGAGGAGGGCCAGGGAGAGTAGGCGGCCGGGGTGCTGACTTTCCCGGCTATCGCGAGAGGCGCCGCTAGGAGGGAAGGGAGGGGAGGGGAGGCGAGAGGGAGGCAGGTGAGGGAAGGAGCACAGCAAGAGCCGGAGGGCTGCGCCGCCCGCAGCGGCTGCCTCTGTGGAGGGACGTCCCGGGTCGCCCTTATGGCGGGTGCGGGAGCTGGAGGGGGCGCCCAGGAGAAGCGGGCCACCGCGGCGCGCCTGAAAGCGGCCCTCAGCCTCAGCGCTGCCGCCGCGGCCGCGGCCGCCGAGGAGAACGAGGCTGCCGGAGAGCTCCAGGCGCTTCTGGAGCGGGTCCTGGGTCCTCTGGCGGGCGGCGACAGCGGCGAGGCGGTGTCCGAGGCGCTGGGGTGGTGCCGTTGTTTGCTGGCGGGTGGCGAGCCGTGGGACAGCTTCGTGCAGGCGGTGAGGGCCTATGACCCGGCCACGCTCTGCGGCCTGGTGTGGACGGCCAACTTCGTGGCCTACCGCTGCCGGACTTGTGGGATCTCGCCTTGCATGAGCCTCTGCGCCGAGTGCTTTCATCAGGGCGAGCACGCCGGACACGACTACAACATGTTCCGCAGCCAGGCAGGGGGGGCCTGCGACTGCGGCGACGGCAACGTAATGCGGGAAGCCGGGTGAGTATCGGCTTGTGGCGGCGCCGGCGCGAGTAGAAGCAGCCTGATGGCTAGCGAAAGGGAGGATCCCGAGGGCGCACCAGCAAGCGTGTGGGTTTAGGAGAGCCACGAATGACCCGCTCTCTCCTTTCCCTTTCTCCCAAGTGGTTTTGAAGGAAGTACACGTGCAAAAATAATCGTGCATGACGGGGCTGTGATCTGGGAGAACAGGTGGATGTAGCTCTGCATAGAAGTAGCCACCTAGCCTGAGGCATCGTATTAGTTCATTGGGGATACAGTAACTCAGCTTCATCGGGTCTGCATTTATGATCCGTCCTCATAGTTAACAAGACAATGTAGTTTTGTGGCCATTTGTAATATGTGTTGACTCGGATAACTCCCTTGAGTGCAGCACAACCTCTGTACTCTAAAGCATCATATGTACTGCTGTCTAAGTGCATATAGAATCTCTGATATATTGTGGCATAAACTTTTGTGGGTATGATGAAGCAGGTTTTGGTTCATAGAAGCCATAATAAGTTTGTTATTAACAAGCCACAAAACTTACATTTGTTACAAGCTGCACCTCTACAAGTTAAATTTATTTGTGAGGTTACAATCCTTACTTCAGCAAGAAGTCCTGAATTATTCTTAAAGGAGAAAATATCTATTCTTGGATGTGAAAGTTAGATATGGGTATTTCTGCCAGCCAATTCAAACTTGTGTTTTACATTAAGTTGGAAGAATAATAATGTTGCAGGACTCTATATAGTTAATCCTGTTAAGTTTGCTTCTTTCATCTTCCAGGCCAATATTTATTTTTATTCTATGATTTTCCTGATGTTAAAAACATTGGCTAAGCTCACAACACCATGCCAGTGGTTCAGTATAATATACAAAACCAGAAGATGAGGTTAATTGTAGGGATAAATATGTTATATGAATTCATTCAGTAGTTTTCCTCTTCCTAGCTATATGCCAGCAAGTTGTAGAAAGTTTCCATATAGCTTTCTGCATTTTCCCAAATATGCTTATGACAGTATTGCCCCATATCCTGTTAACACTGGTAGAGATTAATTATGGTCTTTAGCCCTTCCACATGACTTTTTATATTACTAGAGGGATATGTATAGTTGTCAACAAAAGGTCTATGTTAGGGCTTCTTTCTGATATTTGAAAAATAGGGAAATCCCACATACAAAATAATTCCTGTCCTCAATAGGAGAAATGGGGTACAGACTGTTGCACTGAAGACCTGTTTCTGATTTCTGTCCAGGTTGTATTCTGGGGCAAAATAATATCCAAACAAATTACCAAATCAAATTCCCTCTTCAACATGCTTTTATTTTGTTACAAAACAAAATGGTGTATGTGTGTATCATAGCTTTTGAAATGTATGTTGACTTCTGAACTTGAATACTAGTGATGGGAGAAAAAACTTTGAAACATGGTTCAACTAATATAACATAAAGAATAATAGAGAGCTAATGGGATAAGTTGAAGGGCCTTCTTTAATAAGGGATAGAAAATATAGACTAGCTGAAAGAATGGAGTAAACAGTTAAAATAGTGAGTTGGAGACAAGAGGAGTAGCTTGAGAGAAGAGCTGACTAACAAAATGATGCTGAGAACCGTAATGAAAGAGATGACACATGGGACACACCATTGTCTTTTTGAAAGTAAATAATGTACTCAAAAGTTTGGTAGAGCATTGGGTAAGAGCAGCTGCTGCTAGTGAAGCTGGCATAATGAGTAGATGTAAAGTTGCTATGAGGGCGTATTTTCAGTTCAGTACTTTTTTGGCAGGATGAGATGATTGAGTGCTGCCAAACTTTCCTGTCATAGAGAAAGCATGTGATAGAGTCATCCTATCCTCTGCCTCCATTTCAGTAGTTTGATACATGAACTCTGAAGTATGCCAGTATGTAAACAAGTCTCAAGTGTTGACTGCTCAGTGTGATAGACACTGCCCATTGTTATTAGTGTGAATGTGAGGAGAGAAAACAAAGACATCTGTGGGACCTAGTCATTTTTATTTTCATGAGCAAACACTTGCACTTGCCAATAGACAAGTTTATATTTAAAATATCATTACATCTTATAATTTAGTGGTAATATAGTAGTAACCTCACATATCATTATAAATCATAAAGTGGTTTGCATATAGTTTTGAATATTGTATGAACCCAGTCATTGAGATTGTAAACAATAGTTTATGATTATGTATTATGTGAATCCAGTTAATGTAACAGGGATGTTTCCTGCATTGTATGTCATTACCTGAATACAATATCTGAAGAATCCTGAATCTGAAGATATAGCATCATGATGAATGAGTAAATATTTTCTTCTGGAGTTTAGCACTTTGGAACAAACCAAGATTCCTAAGTGTTGGAAAATATTTTCTGTTTGGAAAAAGACTTGACACACAATTAATGAGCACACACACACACACATATTGCCATATTGCATTTTTTCTCATTCCCCATAGTACAAAACTCTTTTTTCAAAGTTTTGGTCAAAAAGCCAATGTGGAGTGAGCTAGTGGTCTATGTATGATTGGTAATGACATATACAGTGATAATAGTTATAGGTTTTTCTGTTCAGGGGAACTCTTTGAATGGAAGAGTATTGAATCAGGAAAATGAAAGTGGCAATGAAATTATCTTTATCTCTTTCAAGAAACAGACTTACTGCTCTTCTGATATTTATGAGAGTTAATGATTGTTGAATACAATTAACTGGGAATGTGTTCAGCAAGCTCTTTCTAATGGAACTTACCAGTTTTTTTTACATTTTGGAAATATAGCTGGTTATTCCACTCTACTGATTGGAAGCGCTCCTGAGTAAGCATGTAAATAATGAAGAGATGGTGTTGCAAAGATGAAGAACCAATCCTTTTCTTTTGTGGGGGATGGGGGTAATGGAGGGGATTAGAGGAAGATGACATATTTGAGTAATTATTTACATGAAAATAAGATTTTAGCGCATTCCAAAGATATTGCATACTAGTTTACAACTGAGATTATCCATACCAATAAGTTCTTTATTTGCTCTTTATATCTGGAATAAGAACATACACGAAACATAAAATAAGTTTTATTTCAAACTCAAAACATTGCATTCCAAAAGTTCTGCTTGCCTGAAACAAAACCCTGGAATGTTTTGATTGTTCTGGATTTGACCAAAACAACACCTGAAACAATTTCAGACATTTTGGCAATGTGAAAGAGTGGAATTCAGAACAAGCCTCTTGAGTTGCAAAATTTGGATTACCATTAAAGGGCAGTAAAGAAATGCAGTAAACTCAACTCTTTGCTGTCAACTAGTAGTTGTGCAGAGTTTTGCAGCCTAAATATGGTAGTCTAAGCCCTAGCATTCCCTGAGCTTAGAGCAACATTTGCTCTGGAGATATAGGTATTTGAATTAAAAGAAATATGAGGTATGATTGTTGGCTCTGTATTTTTGATTTCTCTTACAAGACACACATTTTCAATCAATTATCTCCTCCAAGCCTGGAGGACATCCTGCCAGAAAATACTAAATTAATTCCAGCCATTCCATTAAAAATGTTTAAAAATAAACCTCTTTGAAATCTATGTTGTTTACTCTTATGCCTAACTTTGTAGACAGTCAAGAACATGGACTGTACCTAGCTGCTATTATTCACATCCTAAATGTAAATTACACTTACATGACAGTACTTAATAGCATTCAGAACAAATGAGTAATCATAAGTTCTGAGCACATCCTTACAAACTAATTCTTCTTTTTGTACTTCAGGTGCTAAAGGGACAGAAGAACTACAACAGGTAGTTCAAACCAACAAATTGAAATATACTTTTGCAGCAAAATTCATCGTGGGCTGCTTCAAAATGCACAAAAAGATGAACAGTTTGAACATATCCATCTAAGCTTAGCAGGACGAGTGGTAGAGAACTTTGCACTTTGAAGCCTCCATAAATAAAAGGGCACAGAGAATGTAATGCACAGAGTGTAAGAGGATGAATGAATAGTGCTAGAGTCAGAAACTTTGAAGAACCACTAATCATTGTTTCCATTTCAAAGTTAAAAATATAAAAAGAGTGAGTTAAACTAAAGCCATTAACATAGAACTTTTTAGGAAAAAAAAGAATGAAACTACATTGATGATGGCTTGCTGAATTTAGCTGTGCACATGCTTTTGTCCTGTTGATTTTGGAGCATTCAGAGTGCCTTTGATGATGAAGACACACACTGCATATATATATGCATCCTGAATTTTAGCCTCAACAGGAATCAAAAACATGCACAGAGTACAGTCATACTACTCACATACCTAAGCAGCAAACCAACATGTATTAATGCAACTGGTTGCATTAACATAAACTTAAAGAAATAGTGCATGTATATCAACATTTGTATCTGACGTTACTTCCATCATTCCATATGCTTTTATTTTTAAGGCCATGCAATTAACCACACATGTGAAGTCTAGCTTCCCTACAGGAATCTTCACAAAAAACAGTAGTGAACAATGAGATGTTGATTGGGGAAAAATACTCTTCTTCTGATCACTTTGTGTGAGATGGGCGGCTATATAAAATAAATAAATAAATAAATAAATAAATCTGTGCTATGTGGTCTACTGCTAGCAAGAGTATCACCTTCATGCTGTATATGTAACTGCTATTAGTTTGTGTGATCTCAGATAAAGTTCACCCTGTTTGACTCAGTTGGGTCAGAGACTGGGATCAGCAACTTTATTATTTGCCATCTTGAAGGTTGGTGGACCATGGCAATAGCATTAATGAAGGCTGAGCCCTTGAGAGAGTTGGTGGATGAATCTCACTGGAGTTCAGATGATGCAGGGACCTGATGAAACCATGTGGAGTTCCTTCTGGTGTGAGCCTTATTTAGTGATGTTTCTCAGGATCTGAAAGAGACAGCTAGCAGCATGCCGTGTGAAGTCTTCAGTGTGCATCTTTCAGATGGTGTGAGTTGTAGATTCGTCCTATGAACTTGATGAAGTGAGCGGAGTTCTCTGTGAGATGAATTCCATCAACTGTAGGCTTGATTCTTGTCCCTTTGAACTGGTTCAATCTGTAGTGAAGAGATCGGCTAGGTTGATGTCATTAGCGTTGAAAGAGGCAATTGTGTATCCCTACTTCAAGATCCGTCAGGTTTCATCCCACAGGCAGGACTGAACCATTTAAGCATACATATTTAAAGAACTTCTGATACATAATATTTATTAAAGAAGTAGGAAGCTATAATCAAATAATTTCAGGAATGTGTTTCAAGAAACAGCTATCTGTATAGAAATACTATTCAAACCCTCTTACATACCTTTCTCCTTCCTGCCCTATGTAAGTTCTAATTGGTGTTTCTGGGAGGAGAGGTCAGGCCCTTGGGCACTCCAATATGATTTCGGCCCTTTCCTTCATCCTCTTTAATGTCTACACAGAACCTCTGGGAGAGGTCATCCATTAGTTCTGGATGAGGTACCAACAGAATTCAGAGATACCAAACTGTATATTGTCTACCCTGGGCTGAGCAGGTGATATGATACAAGTCCTGACATGGAGAGGTTGTTAGGGACTGGATGGGACAGATCAAGTTTAGGATGAATTCCAGCAAAATGGAAGTGATGCTTGTTTAGGTGCCTTCTGCTTCCAGAATTGCTCCATCTGTAACTCTTGGTGGAGTGCCATTACCCCTGAAAGAGCAGATTGACAATTCATGGATCACCCTGAACTCACAGTTCCTGTTCAAATACTAGGAGGAAGTCATGGCCAGGAAAACCTTTGCCATATTTGACTGGTGCACCAGTTGTGACCTATTCTGAATTAGGAGGTTCTGACAACAGTTACCTATGCCTTTATACTGTAATCTCGTATCTGGATCACTGCCATTTGCTCTACATGAGGTGGCCTACGAAGATGATTTGGAAGCAACAGCTGGTACAAAATACAGCTACTCACTTGCTGACTACTCAGCTCCAGTCTAGCAGAATACAGTAGCTTTAACACTATGAGAGCTCTGCTGGTTATAATTTGGCTTCTAGGCCCAATTCAAGGTGTTAGTTATCACTAATAAAGGTCATTATGGCTTGGGTCCTTGTTACCTTTGGGATCTTCTGATTCAGGTAGAATCTGCCCACGTGTTTTGCCTCAGCTGAGAATCTCTCTTCTCAGGATATTATGGGAGAGTGGTCAGAAACAAGCATTCTTGTTTTACAGTTCCCTAGCTCAGGAGGAAGTGAGATTTTCAAGGATTCAGAGTAGGCAGGTTTATTGCAATGAGCAAAGGGGTTATGGAATCTTGAAAACTGACTCTGTGCACCTCATTTATCAGTGAGTATATTAGGACTGAGAGCCAGTTTGGTGTAGTGGTTAAGGCATCAAGCTAGAAACAAGGAGACCATGAGTTCTAGTCCTGCCTAGGCACAAAGCCAGCTGGGTGACCTTGGACCAGTTACTGTCTCTCAGCCCTAGGTAGGAGGCAATGGCAAATCACGTCTGAAAAATCTTGCCAAGAAAACTGCAGGGACTTGTCCAGGCAATCTCCAAGAATCAGACACAATTGAATGGATTAAAAAAAAAAAGGGCTAGGCTTTTCTATTGCCTTTGATATTTTTCTAACATAATCTTGATTTAATGGGGAGAATGCTGATTGCTTATTTGAAACCACAAATATGTCCATCTGTCCTTGTTTTGCAGTATTTTAGAAACATCCATTTTTATTCTCAGGGTCAGAGAATTCCTCCCAAGGTTAAGATGGTTCTTCTCCTGCTAACATTTTGGAAGGCAATGACAATTACTCTTTTCCATTGAACTTTTGGGGTGAAATTTGTTGTGGAAGAAAGTGCTGAAGAGATGCAGGGCAGGGCTGCATGTACATGGTCCCACTCTCTTCAACTTTGAGCTTTATCATCCGCAGTGCTTAATGACCTGCAGTGACCTAATGCTTGCAACCTGTAGTGCTTTTTAAGATCAACAGGAGGTAACATGAAATGGAGATAGCAGCAAAAAGAGAGGACAAAACGTTTTCACTTTAACACCTAGGCAACTAAAGAGCATGGTACAAGAAGAAGTATAGAACAAATCTACCTGCTTTCCTTACAGAGGAGGAAACTCACATGCCTTTTTTGCCATCTGTCTGCCCACATGCACTCAGAAATCAATTTGGGGAGTCCCCAGTTGGAGAGGTGTATATGTGCAGGTGACTATAATTGGTGTACAGGATAGATAGGAGGAAGGCTTGGAAGTTTCTTTCATGTTTATTTGGAGAGTTGCTATTGTGAGATAAGCAGCTATATAAATACATACATATGGACAATACATACATACAACTTGTTCCTAGCAGCTGCCCTTGACTTACTCGTTTTGCAGCCATGTCACATCCAGCAACCCTCTATCATTCCACCATTTCCTGCTACCCAACCCCCTGTAGTTAATACTGTTATGTCTGTTCGCTCAGTAAATCACTGAGGGCACAAACTATTGCCCCTGTGAAAATGTCATACAATTCATTGGGATACTTTGAGGTCATGCCGAAGGCTGGACTTAGTCAATCTAAGGTTCTTAAGGCTACCTTCCAACTCTTTTCCACATCCTTAGACCAGCACGAATTTTAGACTACCCATTTGATTAATCTAAATAATTTCCTTTTCGTTGTTTGTAGTGGGAGGGAAATAATTAAATAAAAATAATTCATTGATAACAGTACTGAGACAGCTTTGGTTGCACTTGTGGATGACCTGTGATGGGCTTGGGATGAGGATCGTGCACCCATCCTAGCCCTCCTTGATCTCTCAGTGGCCTTTGATACCATCAACTGTGGTAACATTCTGGACCAGATACTCAGTTGGGGGTGGGAGGCACCCTTTTGCTGTGGTTCTCCTTCTTCCTCCAGGACCAGCTCCAGTTGTTGTGTTGGCTTAGTCCAAACTCTTGCTTTGTGGGTGCCACAGGGCTCTCCCCTTTCCTCTTGAAGATATACATGAAGCCTCTGGGAGAAGTCATCATCAGCACAGGGTACAGTATCATCAGTATGCTGATAATTCCCCATTGTACGTCTCTGCCTCTGGCTGCCGAGCAAAGTTGTCAAAATTCTGCCCAAATGTGGGAGTCTGGATGGGGAAGAACAGGCTTCAGCTTAACCCTTCCAAGTTTGAGTGGCTATGGGTTTGGGTCCCCATGGGTCCTGGAACTGGAGACTCTAAGTGGGGTTGCACTGACCTGTTTGGATTCAGGTGGCAGCTTTGGCCAGGGGGAGGGCTCAGTTTGGTCAAAGATGCATACGTTCTGCTTGGTTATATGCTTGGTATCAGTCAGTACTTATGAGCCGTTCATGCTTGAGAACTGGTTAAAAGAAACATTATGTAACACTGGAAGGAAAAATCAATACTCAATAGATTGTTAGTATGTTTTGTTTGACAAAATTTTAATTTTTTTTTTTTTACAAACAGACAAGAAAGTGTTGCTTTTTTAACGTTGCCCTATTTATAATTTTCCATGTATTTTTCTTTTGAAAAACATTGATTTTGGTGGTATACTGCAATGTTATATGTATACATTTTTTCTGTTAATTGGTTTGATATAATTTTTTTTTGGGAAAAAAATGAAATAAAATTATTTTTACTTCTTGCTTAAGAAAAGGGGCTAGTCTTCTTTCAGGAAGCAATTCTTTATCTGAATTCATGGCACAGAAAAGCTCCAAGTTTGAATAATACTATTATATTAAAAAGTAATCATCAACTTTTATTGAAGTGTTAGTATTTAAAAAGTAGTTATAAATAGACTAGGTTTTTTTGTGATTTCATGCAAGTATACAGATTGGCTTAAGTGTGGCATTAAGATCCAGTGAATAATCATAGAATCATAGAATTAAAAGGGACCATTTAAGCCATTGAGACCAATCCCTTGCTCAGTGTAGAAATCCAGTTTTAAAGATCCTTGATAGTTCTAGCCTCCATTTGGCACATCCAGTAATGAACACGTCCAGTGAAGGGGAGCCAGTATCTTTTTGATTACCAATCGTTGTTTGGTGACCATGCAGAGTTACGACAGTGCTGCACAAGGGGGACTCATGCCATCGCAGTGAGCCGCAGTCACGTGATCATGATTTCCAACATTCCCTGTCAGCTTTCTACAAACAAAGTCAGTGGGGAAGCTGGCAGGAAGTTAGAAGTTGCTCCTGCTCCTGCTCCTGCTCCTGCTCCTGCTCCTGCTCCTGCTCCTGCTCCTGCTCCTGCTCCTGCTCCTGCTCCTGCTCCTGCTCCTGCTCCTGCTGCTTTTTCACACGCTTGCACACTGTAGTGCCTGCCTGCGGTACTTCCCTACACACCTACCCGTGCTCACAGCACCTGCCTGCAGCAACCCCCCATGGCATCCATGCACCTACCCATGCTCCGGAGTGCCTACCTGCAGCAGCACCTGTATACCTGCCCAAGCTCTAGAGCACCTGCTGTGGCACCCCACACAGCACCTGCATACCCATCAACCTGCTTGCCTGAGACTCCCACCTCTTCCCACTTAATGACCCATGCAATCCTGGAGTTGCAACCAGAACTGCCAGGATTGCTGTCGCTAAGTGATGCAGTCACATGACATTGCATTTTATGACTGCATTGCTTAGTGATAGAAATTCCACTCCCAATTGCCATCATAACCCGAGGACTATCTGTAACTGGCTGCACTGTTCAATTTGTTGTTATGGTTAAGACCTTTTCCTAACATTAAATTGGAATCTGCTTTCCTGCAACTTAACTCCTTTGTGTTGAGTTTTGTATTCTGTGGCAATAGAGAACAGTTCTTTACTTTCTTCTGTATGACATTGTTTTGTTTGAGTTGTTTTCCAACTATATGCAAACATCATTCTTTATTTCATTCAGGAAATTGTTGAAGACCTGGTTGTTCTCCCAGGCCTTTGGGACAGAGGGATTGTGGAGTCCCCTTTTTGGTCTGGTCTTGCTTTCTTTTATTTTTCTTTTTTGTACTTTCCTTTTCTGGCTTGTTCTATTTTTTTAATATAAATTGGTTTTTAGTTGTAATCCACCTAGGGACATTTGGGAGTCGGGCAGCCTATAAATAAAAATAAATAAATGTTTTTTTAAAAAATTGTCAGAATTTAATTTTGAATAACTTTATTTACAGGTTTTGCAAAAGACATCGAATAAAATCAAGCTCAGAAGTTCCATCTGTTCCAAAAGATTTGTTGATAATGTCAGAACTAGTTCTCCCACAATTCATCTTCTGTCTTATTCAGTACTTAAGAGAAGGTTATAATGAGCCAGGTAAACTTAATATCAATATATGTGTGTTATCTCACAAGTCAGAATCTTAACACTGCTAATAAATTTAGTTTTATTTCTTTGGTTTGGTTTGGATGGGTTGGGATTTTATATTCCTTTTTATTTTCAAGGATCATTGAGAATATCTATGTGGTCACAAAGTGTCAACACCAACTTGATGGCAGATAATCAGTAAAAAAAAAATCAATATTTTATAGGAAAGTTTAGTTTCAAGTAACTCATGATTTGCAAGTGAGAGATGTTTTGACAAAGTATGACAGAAGTATGTATATTGTAATATTGTAAGTGAATCAATCAAATCAAAGTGAATCAAGTGAATTTAATATAGCAAGATTCTGTAGAGTCCCTTGAAGCTATTTCTTCTTCTGTGCTATCCTGTTTAAGCAACTTTTGTGTTTTTTGAAGGACTGGGAAAAAAAATTGAATTCTATCTGTGTTGAGGTGGAAGAGGAGATGTTTGTATTCTGTGTTGTTTTGAATAATAATTCTAAAAAAAAATAAAAAAAATGCATTATAGCTAGTATACAGTGCCCTTCTTAATGAAGTATGAATGGCAAAAGCCAAGCTATGAGTACCAGATTATAGTCAAGATATTGAGTGGAGTGATGAAGGAAGGAAGGAAAAATACTTGGATAATTGAAAATGTCAAAAATCAAGAAAACGAGTCTTCTAGTTGGGTATAAAAGTAATAAGAGCAACCGCAACCCTATACTGAATATAGGAGGACAGGAACAGTTAATTACTTAGCTAAAATGATTTTTTTTTTTTTTTTGTCTGCGCTCAGTCATTGCTGACCCTGCAGTGACTGCTTGGACGAGTCCTTGCAGTTTTCAAGGCAATTGTTTTTCGGAAGTGGTTTGCCAGAGCCTCCTTCCTAGAGCAGAGCCCAGTTGGCGAGCGCAGGAGGCGGGGTTTCCGTTGCTTCGCACCCTTTTCGGGCGCGCGCGGTTTTTTGCGCTTACCGGCAACTGCTCCCAACTCCTTTTTTGCAAGGCGCCGCCAGCATTTTTCCTCCCACTGGAGTGAGAGTACCCATTTATCTACTCAAGTGAGTTTTCGACCTGTTGGGTTGACAGGAACTGGGGAGGAAACAGGAGCTCATCCTGTTTAATTGTTACTTCAACCCAAATTCCTGGTGGCTTCTGTGAATGGCTTTGTGGAGATGATGCAAAATATGGGGACAAAACAGAATATTGAGTTATCCCAAAAGTCACAGAATAGAGGAGAAATTCTCCAGTATCATTTTTTGGCTTTGTCTTTTCAGAAAGGACTGAAACCAGAAGGATATAATAGTGAATCGTGGAAGGCCACTTAGGTCCGAGGAACTAATAGGATTGTATTGCTTATCCATTCCTTGATATAAGACATCCACAAGATGAGCACAATTAATTCTGTCCCCAAATTAAGTAGGAATCCAGATTGTACTACATCAAAATAACCTGTGTTATCCAAAACCACTTGCAGCAATGTCAGCAGTTCTTGTCACATAAAGGCATTAAAATTATGAAGTAATTAACTGTAATTTTCAAAGCGTGATTCAATTTCACCAGGTGATATGATGGTTTCCCCACATTCCCAGGCCAGAATCCAGTTGCCACTTTAGCCCTATCTCTGTATGCATACCAACAGTCAGCTGGCAAGAGCTGGTTTACCATTTTAGCTCTGCCTCCCTATGCATGCTAGACAGTTGGCGAGAGCCCACTCACCACATCAGCCCTGCCTCCTTGTGCCCATTAACTGTCAACTTTGAAAGTTCACTTGCTGCCTCAGCGGTGCATGCCCCAATAGACTGTTGGTTTCCAAGAATGGCTCAGTGACTGAAAACTGATTCACTGAAGCATACAAGTGGTAAAACAAGTAGCAACATCAGTACTAATATTCAGAAAACTGACAGTAGGGAGTGTGATTACCAATTCAGATGGCATATGGTCTGCTAAGTGGACCTGTGATCTTGTACTGGCAACCTAAAAAGAAAAATGTGAATAGAAAATAAAATAAATATCTAAAAATTATATCTCATTAGGCTGGAGACCCACAAGCCCTTTAGTACTAAGAGATTTCTATTGAAGAAATTCTTGACCAGCAAGTTTGTGCTTAGAATTGTCATTATGGTATGTGGTGCATTTATGGTTTAAAGCAGTGTTGTCCAAACTTGGCCACTTTAAGATGAGTGGACTTCAACTCCCAGAATTCCCCAGCCAGCATGGCTGTGGCACCACATGCTGGCTGGGGAATTCTGGGACTTGAAGTCCACTCATCTTAAAGTGGCCAAGTTTGGACAACACTGCTTTAAAGTTATGGTTGCAGGAATGGGGTGCTGTGCTTGGCAAAATAGTATCCAGTCCAGTCAAACCAGATCCAGTTAATCTAGTTATTAAATAATTAGAACCATTTACTCAATTTCCTGCAAATTACTTGCTTGGCTTCTTTCAGTTCTTGATTTGCCATCAGAAAAAGAACTTCACAAAGTTCTTCAGATGTTGGAACCCCACATTTCATTTCTGGAAGATCTGACAAAAATGGGAGGAGCAATGCGTTCAGTCCTTACTCAGGTTTTGACCAATCAGCAGTACTATAAAAGTCTTAGTTCTGGTGAGTTATTGTTTTATTTTGCTTGAAGGAGTGTTCATTATTAATCTTGTTTTTATGCTTTAGGATCAGGGTATTTGCTAAAAGAGGAGCAGGCTTTATCTTCCTATAAACTGCACATACTGTTGATCTATTTAAGTGTTACTGATTTCAGTTTCTGCTATTTTAATTGTTGAAAAATATATTTTAGTTGCTTTTAGGATTTGGTTTGTGCTGCTAATAATCTATAGTTTAGATATTTTAGATACTGGTTCTTAAAAGATTTTGTAAGCTGCCTTCCACAAATGTTTGTTCTGAAGAGCATACTGTAATTCAAATTCTTAAATACAGAATATATGCAGCATATTGTTTCTGTTCTTTTCCCTAGATCTCTAGTAAATGCGTCATTGTGTCCCCTGTAACACTATATTGTTCTTTTTATTGCTCAAACTAACAGTTCCAGCTTTAAAGGTCCATGAAGATAGGAGCAAAAGTAGTGATTTAGTTTCACACATTGCGCTACGCCATAATGTTCTTTATTTTGTTTTGGCTTAAGAGTTGAATGACCCAGACATTGTGATTGGTAAATCATGGATGATAGCTTAGTGTGTAAACTAAGCCATTGTACTTTATTCAGGAAATTATGGTTAAGCAAACCATGCTTTAGTGCAATGTGAGAATGCAGCCAGTGTGCTAAGAATTTCACAAGTACCTATAAAGAGATGGAGAGACAGGATCAACAATGCCTCCTGTGGTGCAATTCATTACTTACCCAGTTGAGCGGCAAGTGACAAATTGCATGAAAACAATTTAATATTTTTACATAAGTGTAAGCTGAAGGTGACAATTCAAATAAAAAATATATATTTAAAAGGCCTATACTTAGAGTCCATTTCAATAGCAGAACTTCAGTATTTTGCAAGCTTAATTAGGACTTCCTCTATTAGCCTTTATATAATTTATATAAAGCCTTTCCTGATTATAAGAATGTTTTTTAACAGCATTCTGGGGTTGAACAAGAAAACAGCATTCCCAAAACCAAATTAAACAATTAAATAGAATTTACGCTGGTGAAGGTATCACCATGCTGGTGTATTGGTCTTAATTTTGGAGCCAGGTTTACAGTTCCCATTTTGGAATGGTATTATGCAGAAATGCTCAACCTTTGATAATTAATTTAAACAGTCACAAAACAATAAAAGGATGGATGGGCTATAGCCTGGCTGATTTTCAGTTCTGGTGTATTCACATCTCAGAAAGGTCTGTGACCACAGTTCCTTACTTGACTCACTGTGGCTGAATATGCTATCCACAAAGGAATCAAATTTTCTTCCTAACTAAGCATTATAGTCTAAATGCTGGAAAATATATTTATGAATGAAAAGCATAATTTGAAGGTATATACACCAATCCCATGCCTCAAATGAATAATAGTGCATAATTTCTTTTAATAGTCAACAATTTCTGTGTACTACTTATTCATGGACCATATACAGTGGGGCAAAAAAGTATTTAGTCAGCCACCAATTGTGCAAGTTCTCCCACTTAAAAAGATGAGAGAGGCCTGTAATTTTCATCATAGGTATACCTCAACTATGAGAGACAAAATGAGAAAAAAAAATCCAGAAAATCACATTGTCTGATTTTTAAAGAATTTATTTGCAAATCATGGTGGAAAATAAGTATTTGGTCACCTACAAACAAGCAAGATGTCTGGCTCTCACAGATCTGTAACTACTTCCTTAAGAGGCTCCTCTGTCCTCCACTCGTTACCTGTAGTAATGGCACCTGTTTGACCTTGTTATCAGTATAAAAGACACCTGTCCAAAACCTCAAACAATCACATTCCAAACTTCACTATGGCCAAGACCAAAGAGCTGTCGAAGGACACCAGAAACAAAATTGTAGACTTGCACCAGGCTGGGAAGACTGGATCTGCAATAGGCAAGCAGCTTGGTGTGAAGAAATCAACTGTGGGAGCAATAATAAGAAAATGGAAGACATATAAGACCACTGATAATCTCCCTTGATCTGGGGCTCCATGTAAAATCTCACCCCGTGGGGTCAAAATGATCACAAGAATGGTGAGCAAAAATCCCAGAACCACATGGGGGGACCTAGTGAATGACCTGCAGAGAGCTGGGACCAAAGTAACAAAGGCTACCATCAGTAACACACTATGCTGCCAGGGACTCAAATCCTGCAGTGCCAGATGTGTCCCCCTGCTTAAGCCAGTACACGTCTGGGCCCGTCTGAAGTTTGCTACAGAGCATTTGGATGATCCAGAAGAGGATTGGGAGAATGTCATATGGTCAGATGAAACCAAAGTAGAATGTTTTGATCTAAACTCAACTCGTCGTGTTTGGAGGAGAGAGAATGCTGAGTTGCATCCAAAGATCACCTACTGTGAAGCATCATGCTTTGGGGCTGTTTTTCTGCAAAGGGACCAGGACGACTGATCCGTGTAAAGGAAAGAATGAATGGGGCCATGTATCGTGAGATTTTGAGTGAACACCTCCTTCCATCAGCAAGGGCATTGAAGATGAAACGTGGCTGGGTCTTTCAGCATGACAATGATCCCAAACACACCGCCCGGGCAACGAAGGAGTGGCTTCGTAAGAAGCATTTCAAGGTCCTGGAGTGGCCTAGCCAGTCTCCAGATCTCAACCTCGTGGAAAACCTTTGGAGGGAGTTGAAAGTCGGTGTTGCCCAGCGACAGCCCCAAAACATCACTGCTGTAGAGGAGATCTGCATGGAGGAATGGGCCAAAATACCAGCAACAGTGTGTGAAAACCTTGTGAAGACTTACAGAAAACGTTTGACCTCTGTCATTGCCAACAAAGGATATATAACCAAGTATTGAGATGGACTTTTGATATTGACCAAATACTTATTTTCCACCATGATTTGCAAATAAATTCTTTAAAAATCAGACAATGTGATTTTCTGGATTTTTTCCCCCATTTTTTCTCTCATAGTTGAGGTATACCTATGATGAAAATTACAGGCCTCTCTCATCTTTTTAAGTGGGAGAACTTGCACAATTGGTGGCTGACTAAATACTTTTTTGCCCCACTGTATTATAATGTTGTCTGTTAGCCAAACATTTTAGCTTGTATCATTCTGTAAGGATTGGTCCTTGGAGTGAACTTGTATCTTTAAAATATATTTAAGGTGGTGGAGAAAATACATGTACAAGGAAAAGCCATGAAAAATACCTTGTAGCTTTGAAAGGTTCTGGACTGACATTTCCTGAAGATAAGCTTGCATGTGGAATGCAGGATCAAGCAGCTGGAGCTAGCGCTTCAGTAGTTCAAGGTTTGTATTAAAAAAAATACTTGTAATTATTACTTGAAGAATTCCCAACTTTGATTTATTTATGTTAACATATAGAACTTTTAAAGTGGCTTATGAAATGTTCTTGAAAGTGCACAAATAAAGGGAGCAAAAAGTGTATCAAAATCCTTATTCAGTTTTCAAAATTGGGGAATATCTGATTCTTAAATACCAGTTTAAATTACGTAGAAATATTAGGACCCCTTTCTGATAAGTTTAGAAAATACAACATTTTGAATTACAAATAGTAATTGTGCTAAAATGACATTTCAGTAGTAGCAACCTACATTTGTGTTCCATTCTAGAGATAGTACCAAATCACAAGTATCACTTAAGAATTTAGCATTTTCCAGTTAGACTTTAATTTCAGATTCTAAAGAATTAATGTAGGTTTATATGGAAGAAGAACTGTAGGTTTGTTTTTAAAATATTTTTCCAGTTTTGTGTGAATTACAAAGGATATTTTAATTTTTAATTTCACAAGGTTTTGCAGGTGCTACACCAGCTTCAGGGCAAGGTGACTCTTCAGATGAGGTGAGATTTCTTCAGAATAAAATAAAGTGTAATCTTATGTGACAGAAATTAATATATCATGAGCCTCATTGTATTTGTCTTTGTTAACAAATTGATTGAATAGTATCATTTATGCTGAAAATGCCTCCACTAAGAAAACTGTTATTACTGCTCTTGTTGAACTAATTTTTCAACTTTAGAAATCATAGCATAGATAGCAATTTCTGAAAATAGGCTAGCTTAATATCATGTGAATTTAATCGTGTAGAACAGGTTTTAACTAGTGTTACTGAGAATATGATATGCATCTTTCTAAATCTGTGGTTGAATCAGTAATGGCTATTACATTTTTTTCACATGTTCTACATTTATAGCATTATAAATCAGTATTTATCTTAATATATGTAATAAAGATAAGAGCGAAAAAATGAATCCTGGCATAAATATGCATTCAGTTTTCTAAACCAGGAATTCTCAGAACAAGAAAAAGCCCTTTGGATAATTCTTGGATCAGCTTCTTCCTGACTTCCTCTTAACTTTCAATCAATCTGTGTAGTGCAAAAATAAAAAGGAAAAAATAGGGTAAGAGGACCACTGAAGCTTCAGTCTCTCTGCAGTTCTGGCCTGGAACTAGGCTCCTGGCTCACGGTCAAGAAGGATTTAGCTAATGTAGTTCCCACATATGGAAGCAAACAGTGCCATATGTTGCAACTATGTGCAGAGATCACCTTCTTGTTATAGGTACACATGGATGCTGAAAGACTTTTTAATCATACATAAATGGAAAGAGTTACTGTGATAAGCTATGTCCATAATTAAAAATAAAAATTGTGAATGAAAAAAGAAAAAAAATAACATTTTAAATAATAGGTTTTATAAATTTATAAAATATTTTTCTATTATATGGTCCTATTTAAATGTTATCCAAACCAAGAATCATATTTCAATGGAGAATCCACTCAATAAATGGATGATGTTACATTGTGAAGATGTAGCCAAGAATTGGTTGTCTTTTTACTTTTCCAAAAAAGGCAGGATTTCACATTATGAAAGGTCTTTGAATTCACTAGCTTCTTTCAGGTCTTCTCTGTCTCTTGCCCAGGACAGAACTTTTCCTCCTATTTTCACTCTGCGATTCTAGTTCTAAAGCTATTTATCTCCCAAAGCTTTTATTTCTGACTTAAGCTTTCTTATGTCTCAATTATATAATTATAATTGAAAATATATATTATGTCTGAAAGCTTGCTTGTCTTGTTCCATTTCCTTTGAGTGTTCTTTTTTTTTTTCCAAACCAGTCACCTCTTTGACCCTGTCAAGGACCCTAAGTGAATATCTCCAAATCCTTGAGTAAAACCAAGAGTCACCCATTGGGGGAGATGGGCGGCATACAAATTTAATAATTAATAAATAAATAAATAAATCTCAACGACTGTTGGTTATGCTTGTATCATTGCATCGCTTTCAGAAAATCTCCGAGAGCCTATAAACAATAGTTCCAGCTGCTATTCAGGCCACTCAGAAACTGTTTATGTGAGTTACAACATTATTTTCCAAGACAATAATGTGGTATTTAGTTATACGCAGGCTCAGTTGTGCTATGCCTAGCACCATTGAGACTGTTCCTCAAGGTCCACTGTTGAGTATTAACCACTATAGAAGCTTCTCAGGCAAGCATAATTTGGGGTCATATAAAATTTCTCTAGAGCTGAGTAGATTTGTTGAAATGGGTATATGGCATAGGGGTGGGGATGTGGGAAAGTCCCTCTGTCTTTCCTACCAAAACCACTTGTATCATTTAGGTTCAGTAAAAGTAATCAGTGCAGAGGAAGACCACTGAAAGCCCTAATCAACATGGAGCAAGGGATTAGCTTCTTCCACTAATCCTAACATCTATGACAACCTCTTTTTAGTTTAAATAAATTACTTGCTCCCGGGATTGCCTCTGCTTTATGAAACACCTCTCTTTAAAAAAGAAATAGCGAATTTATTATTTTAATTGATCTGTTTAGCTAAGACAATATTATATCCATCCAAGACCTTGCCTTTCTTTGGATTTTTAGTACATAAAAATAATTATCAACTTCTTCTGGGCCATTTTAGTACTATATCAGTAAACCTGTTTGCATCACTGACAAATTGCAGTCCAGATCTTAGGGATGCTTTATTTCTTCCTTCAAGTCTTCTACTTTCCAGTATCCTGAGGCAAATCAAAATTAATAGCTGTTGATGACTGAGTCAAGTTTAGGATAATGTTTGAATATGGATCCCTGGTTTATCCTCCAGGGGAAAAAACACCAAGAAAATGAAAGCTATGACTACAGTGGCTCACTATTGTATCCTAGGATCTACTGTCCTTGCACCTAGATGATTTAAAGCTTGCTATAGACATTGAGGATACAATATCTATTTGGCCTCAGGATGTTCCAGCAATTCTGCCTAAGTTTTCACTAATTCAGCTTCCTTGATAGTGTTCTCCATTAAGGCACTTCCCTCAGAGCTTTGTATAGTAGCCAGTTGGCTCACTTCTATATCTGTAGAAGCAGTCTTTAAGATAAGTGTATTCCATCCCATTTCTGTTTTTGGAGATCAGCAATAATTGCAGCCATATTTAAGTCAGCTTACGTACATTCCAGTTTCCCAAAACTGGGAAAACAGCATCAGTTATACTATGAAGATTCCTTCTGGTTTTATAAGTACAGAGGCATCTTGAACCAGCCATGAGTGAGTCAGAGGAATACAATGCAGTATTAGTTTTGTAGAGTCCTTGGTGCTCTCTGAGCTTGGTTGTTTGATTGCAGACGGATGTTACTTAGTCGGGTAATGAAACATCTGCAATCAAACAACCAAGCTCAGAGAGCACCAAGGACTCCACAGTTCAACCCTGAGCTATATATATTCTCTTCTATTAGTATTGGTCTTATTACACCTCAGTTTGCTGATACGTTCCTCATCTTCTAAGACCTAATTGTACTGGAGAAAATGAATCTAACAAATGAAATGAAGACTGCACGCTCCCTTCCCTCATCTTTTAGATATGACCAGGGTCAAAACCTAGTTCATCTCTTTGCCTAATCCCATCAGACCCAAATTGACGCTCCCTGCCCCAGATAAAGCCCCCTGCAAACCCAACTCATCCAAAGAAGAGATGCTTCCTCACCAGTTCACAACACAGCTCAACGGCAACCCTTACAAGGAAACTGCAACCTAGAGAAATCCTAACCTTCCATCCTCCATCAGCTGGTGACCTCAACATTCCTTTTCCTTTAAGAATGAACTTCCCCAGATCTGCTGCCCTCCTGAAAGGTCCGTTTTGCCTCACAATAGAACTCACCCCAGTTACACTGACAAGGACCTGCCTAGCTTCCCCAAACTGGCCAGCAAATCAGATCCCTAGCATCTCCCACCTGGTACCCCTCAACTTCTATAAATTTTTTGCAATGAAATTGCTGACAATTTCTCCTTGGTGTTGTGCTCCTTTGGCAAATTCCACAACATTATTGCCATAGTGAGATGGAACTAGGGGAGAGTCAGAAGGTACTAAGCCTAAGTCAAAAAGATTTCATCATTCTGAAGGCTCTGCCTTTTCTGGGTTGTTGAGTTAATCTGTTGCTGGAGGCTTCCAGTATTCCAAATCAGGCAGAATGTTCAGGGCATGTGCCCAATGTTCTCTTTTGCTTTTTCTTTTCCTTTTCAAGTCAGTGAATTTTGTCATATTCTTCTTAGTTCTTTTTAAATCTGTTTTTTTGCTGTTCTTCTAGAAATAGCTTGACATAGCAGAAATTCAGCCAACAAAACTTTCCCTTTTGTATTGTTGAGACTGCTAAATTTCTGCAGGTCAGTTTATTATAAAAGTTGCCAGAGTAAAACTAGTCAAAATCTATCTCTTCTTGAAAAACCATAATTGATAGCAGTATTTCAGGTTCAGCTTTAGAATGTGACTTTTCTGATGTTATTTCAGACTAGTTTTCAGCTATGATTGTAGAAATAGAATGTGATACATGTTTCTAATCTCAGCAAAAGTTTTCAGGACCATACCAAACTGTATTTGTAGGGGAAACAGAATGAGGTCTTTAGTCCCACAATGTAGAAAATGTTAATTGAATCATAGGATCTATTACATTCTAGCAATACTATTTATATTGGTATCATTCAGTGTACTATGGCTTACTTTAATTTTTTTAATTAAAGTATTTCTAAAAAGAACACTGAAGTTGAAATCAGTGTTTTACATTAATGAGGCAAACTAGTCTCTACAGAATATTGGACACAAAGGAATATCTGAAGTAAGAGTGTATAACCAGAGGGCCAGGAGTTGCATGCAAAACCCTGAAAGGCTTGGATGTAGCCCCCAGGATTAGTTTGAAAATTGCCACAAAATTATATTTTTTCAATATGATAGACGGGAGAAAATGTTCCCTAGGGAACAATCTTATTAACTGAAATAAATATTTGGGTGTTTTTGTCCTGGTTATACCTGCCTTTTGAAAATGGCCCATAGCATTTGGTCTGAAGAATGTTGCATGCCCCAAATATAAAGTAAGAGGATTTAGATGGGTATCTGATACAGGGATCTTTTGGGGTAGGACTGGGCAGAATCAGGATACCCACGGGTATTTGTGGTGTTGAAAAAGAGAGATCCTTTTCAGTGCAGGATTTACATTTGGAAATGTAAAAGGCTCCTGAGTACATAGAGGAGGATACAGGAAATGGATATTTAAGAGCAATATACTTTCTAAAGATTGGATTATTTAATTTTGCAATTTTAGGATACAGTTTACTAAATTCCTTATTAACCAATTTTTTTATGATAAACAGAAAACTTTAAAATGCATGTAAAATCCATATAGATATAAAATCTGAAATTCAATTAGCTTCATTGTGATTTTTCTACTTGGATGAAATTAAGCGTAGCATATTTACTTCTAGGAAAGTAAAAAAAAAGTCTAATGCGTTTGTTTTCTTATGATATTGGTGTATTTCAACTGTTCTTGCTCCAGTATATTCCCATTATTATATATCAGTAGTGTAGATATTACATATAAAGACTGACATCGTATGAGAGTGTCAAGGAATGTTCAAGCAGTTACTGAAAACTTGATCTTTTCTGAAATTCATGATTCCACTTTTGATATTTATGTAATGGATTTATTTAAATGAATCCTCCTTTAGGTTCCTCTGAATAACTAGATTTCCCTGTCATGAAGGAAAGATAAATACTTAATTAGTTTTATAATTCAGGAGAATGCCATGATACTGTTTCAGTAGGTTGCCATTATATACACTTCCAACTTGTTGATGGAAGAAATTTCTTGTAGTATATAACATTTAGGTATTAGAAAATGCTTTGGGTTCTTCTAATAGTGCTTAAACATTGAATGTTTACAATCATTTTCTAATAAACTGATATTGTGGTCTTTTGCAAATGTTTCTAATTGAGTGCATTGTAACTTAACAGTTATATAACACCTTTTAAGTCATTTTGCCATTAATCAGCAAATATCTCATTGATTATGCTTTTCTATCTTAACTTACAATTTTAGTAATTCTTTAAAGACAGTTTATGCAGGATAAGATCCACCAGTGATGCAACCATAAAAATAGTTAGCAGCAGCAGGAGGACGTTTGAGAGGGACTATAAGAAGCTTTCTGATGAAGAATATATTTTAATAACCTATTTCCAATAAATAATATGCTAATATTTAGCTTGAAATATTGGAAGTGTTTCTGAATAACACGTGGCAGTAAATTAATGTTCCTAGGGGGAGTCTGTTTCCATCTTTTTTTCCCCAGAGCACAGCACAACAGATCTGATGTTAAGATTTTTCTATTTATCCATTTTCAATCTCTTTATCTCAGGAGGACCAGGATGGTAGCCAAGGTGTGGGAAAATGCAAGAGAGTAAAATTAAGCAACACCACCAAAGGTATATAGTCAATTGTTGTTGGATACTTTATGTTTTATAACTGAGTTTCACCCAACTGATAGTTTTGAGCTTCCTTGGATGAGGATGAGTGTGCTCTCAAATCTGTAATGTGTATGGTATTGTAGAAGCAAAAAAATGTATCTTAAATATGAGCAATATAGACTGACTATAAAGACTTAGTAGTAGATGTATTGTGCCTGGTTTAGGTTCACCTATTCAGTTCTAAAGGAAAAGTGAATAAAAGAGTTAAAAAGATGGTTTCTTCTTGCCCAGTATAATTGTATTGCTACCACACTAATTAAGGCTGTCAGAGGCCTATTTTTTTAAAGAAATATATTCCAGCTATAAGAACTCTCTCAATCCAGATCTTTCTTTTCCATTCTGTCAATGAGCAGAAGCTTGGGGGTGGGGTGGGGGCAAAATATCAAGATAGTGCTTGTGACTGTGTGATCGAAACTCTGCCTCTAGTAAATGTGGGCAATGTTGAGGCTTATGTAGGAGGAGTGGGGCTTCAGTCATGAAATTCCAACTGCCATCTTGATTTTTTTGACAATCCCCTCCTCCCCCACAGATGCTGCTGAGTGGTAAGTTTTCTGTGACTGTGTAGAATCAGGAGCATTGGACAGGCATATGACGTCTTCTAAAATATGGGTTTTTCAAATAAAGAGATTTTGGTTTCTGTCTCAAAAATATCCTGATGTGTTTTGTAATCTGTTAGAAACTGATTTAAAATTTGCCTACAGGTAATGGCCTCCTACACTTATTTGTACAGTAACTGTAGTGTAAGATAACAGTTACGATGGACTTAGAACAAGGAGTTCTGTCTTTAAGCTCCCTCTTTTTTTTACTGACTGAGTGGTTTTGAGCCAGTTGTAAGTCAAGCCTATTGTGTAAGATTGTTATTGTAGTTGTAAAATTAGGAAAGATCTCCCATGTACGCTGCCTTAAACCTGTGAAAAGGTGATGTACTGTATATATGCAATAATTATATAAATAATTGAATATGAGCATTTGCAGAAAAGAGCTCTTCCTTTGTCCATATAAAGCTTCCTGGTCTCATTTCACCCAACCAGGCTTACTTTAACTCCTGATATCCAACTGGTGAAAAAAAAGGTAAAAAATGTCTGCAGAAGAAGATTCATTTTATAGCCTTGCCCTTCTCTCTTTCTACATATTCCTTCTTTCATTTGTATTTCCTTGAATAGTTCAAATGATCTTCCCAGTATATAACTAAGAATGCAGAAAATAGTTCTAATGAAACTTGAACCCAAATTAATTAGATATACAATAACAGCTATCCTTCATTCAGAATGAATTGTGGACTGTCTCTACAGTGTTTCACTTCCATGGATATAAGGGAGGAGGGCTAAAATAAGAGCAGAACGGGAGTAGAGGGTAGAAGTCTTCATCTATCCCTTTCCCAGTGGCATGACTCTTTGATTAGGCTATTATTATTAATGGTTTTAACTGTAGTTTTAAAAAAAATATAGAAGCTTTTGGCTAAAGAAGACTGGGGCACCAACCAAAACTTGTTCCCAGTTCAGTGGGGAATTGCTGGATTTGTCAGTCTTCTGAAGATGGCTCATCAAATAAATCATTTTCCACAAGCACTGATGGATTCAGTCTGCTGGATCATGCAAGTGCAACCATGGTTGGATCCAGATCTGTACTTTCTTCCTGTGGCCTTGGGCTGCTTGAAAACATGGTCCACAAGATTGGGTGACATTCTGTGACACAATGAAATGTAGAAAAAAAAGTGGGATTGATGCAAATAGCCTTTCTTACAATGAAGATGATTTGGTGAACTTCATACCCTTCTATAAACAGAAGAAATCCTTTAATTTGTGGAATGGACATTTTGGATCCCAAACCATTATGAGCTGCAACAACAGAGAGAGAGAGAAAAGAACACACAAACGCTCACACCACAAATTAATATTTATTTATTTTTATTTGGACTTTATTTGCGTGAGGCTGTTAATGCCACTCCTGATGGCATTAACAGCCTCACGCTATAATAAAATAAAAATAGAGCTGCAGTAGTATCATTAAATTAGCTATCAAAATGCTCTCAATGATGCTGGATTTTGATATAAGTTACTAAAAAGTAAATTATTTGTATCTATGCTAAGAAAACCACTAAATCTAATGCAAGATTTGATCAGTTATTCTGAGGAGAACATACTTTTGCTTACCATGTTGCTGGATTAATTTGTTAAGATATCGACGCTAGTAAAGCCAAAATGTGATGTTCTCTCTTGAACCCCTTCATCTAGCTTTTATTCTCATTTTTGTACAGATCAGTCCATCATGGATGTTTTGAAGCATAAATGTTTTCTAGAAGAGTTATTATTTTGGACAATAAAATATGAATTTCCTCAGAAAATGGTAACTTTCTTACTGAACATGCTTCCAGATCAAGATTATAAGGTATTAGCATATTTCTTCTTTCTTTTGTCCAGACAGTTCTTATAGTAATTTGTGTAAAATCATTTGCAGTAGTCTAAGGCAGATGTTAGGGAGAAAAGTCCAACAATTTAATACAATATTCAGGATATTAATAGAAAATAGAATAGAAAATAATAATGTGAAATAAGTTGCAGTAGTTTAAAAGATCAAGTTAGGTGATTGAAGGAGTCAGAAGTGTTTTAAACAATGTTCTGAGTTGGGAAGAGGTGAAAATATAAAACCTCATTGGTAGATCCCTTTTTCCAAAAGCTACCCACTAAAGATAATTATGCTTAGTTGCCATTAATCATACTGAACCTCTTGATTCACTCGTGGTCTACCAAAAACATCTTCCTTCAGGCCAGCTCTTGGAAGAATAGAAAGGATGGTGTCATTCTGCCCATAACCAGAAATACAGAATTTAACAGAGGAGTAGCTGTGTAGCCAAATACTGTTGTACATCAGGAAGGTTTCAGATCAAGCAAATTAACCTAAATGTTTGGATATAAAAAGGAATTTATTAGGAAAGATGGAATATAGGAAATACAAGGGAAGGTAGCTATCACACAGAATTTGAATAAAATCAATATAGTCAGCCTAATTTAACTAGGTATTTATCTCTTTGAATAAGATTATTTGGTTTCAAAACTTGTTTATTGCAGATAGGGTGGTCAAAGAGAAATCCTGGTTGGATGAGTTGGGCAGGCCCTCTTTGCCTCTTCTTTTTCTTCTTCTTGAGCACTAGTCTCTCTGTTTTATTGAACGTGAACTATAAATGAAAGTCATCCTCTTTCAGGAGGCTGACTGTTACTTTGCCCAGTTGAGCAAACTGCTCCATCTTTGACACCATAAGAAAATTCTATTGCGGCTGAACTTCTTCCTAATAACTTTGTTACTGAATGATGAAGGCACTGACGAGTTTTTACTAGTTATGCCATCATATGTGAGAGATTTTGGGGAAACTAAGAATATTGTTTAATCATACACTCAGCACAGGATCTTTATAAGGCATTATTATGTTATAAAAATAAAGCTATGAAGTAATTTGCATTTTTGGTGCTTTGGCTTTCATAACTAACACGAGTGTATCTCTAATACTCTCAATTCTAGCAATAATAATTACATTGCTTGGGAATTTATACACACACACACACAAGATTGTATAGACTTTGTGACTTTTTGTAGCATGTGAAATTTAAGGACATACAATTTAAATAATTGTGAAGAAAATTGCTGTATGGAAGTATCTTCAAATAAGACTTACTCAACAATTTAACCCCCATTTATGGTCTAAGGTACATTTTGATTGATTATATGACATTGAGTTGGTGTTGATTCTTAGCAACGACATAGACAGATCTTCTCCAGGATGACTAATTAAAATACATTCAAGTAAAGATGCTGCTTAGTACTCCCACAACTACTTTTTTGCTTGTTTAAAATAAACCTCCTCAATGTGGAACAGATGCATAATGCATTTTAATCTATAGTACTAGGAGCTATCCACTGGAAGCTCTATTAGTCAGTTGAACTCATTGAATTGCATTACACCTTATTTACTCATAAAGCATATTTTATCTTCCAGCTTATTGTACAGCCCCACTACATTAATATAATCCTTATTCCCTTTGTTCCCATTGTCCTTTCTTAACTCCCAGTTTTTTAAATATCTTTCAGTTCTTTTTGTTGAAATGTTATGTATTGTATATAATCGCAAATAAGTTGAGAATTTTAGGCACGAAAATGCACCCCAAAAATTGGGTTCACCTTATCCACGGGTGGACTTATCCACGAGTATATACGGTAATACTTTTTAAAACTATCCGTATATCCTGTATATACTTGCGTATAAGCCCATCTACAGATAAGCTGACCCTCGAATTTTTAACCAACATATCAAGAAAAATGGATAATAAAAAAATATACCACCTGTGGATAAGCCAGTTGTGAAAATTAAAACATATGAAGATTTTGAATGTCGGCTTATCTGCAGGTGGCACATTTTTAATGGATGTAAGCCTACTGAATCCAGATTAAAACACTAGTCTCTGTTTCTGTTTTAAAAGATAGAATTTTATTATATGCCTTGTATAAGATATTGTACACTCAGAGATTTCATATATATTTAAGAAGAAGCATTATATTTTAAAAATATTTTTATATATTTTTTCCTCTTGGAAAGGTATTAGTGCTATATTGCATTCAAACCTTGGTTATGTACAGCAACTAATTTTATTATTCTTTCAGTAACACTTCTACATGAAAATTCTGGGAGAGAGAATCTGGAGAGATAGATTGAACGACTATATTCTGATACTGCAAACCTTACCTCTCCATTTCATTTAATTCAGTTTGGCCAGGGACTATTCTGAACCAGTGCTTGGGCATCCTAATATACTTCATTAGGTCAATAAATAAAATAAGAGAACATTTATCTTGTGTAGACTGAGTTTAAATGTTCTCTTATTTTATGTATTTAATTTTTATGTACAGTATTATATAAGTTGCCACAGTCCCAAAGGACCTTGAGTAGTATACAGTAAGAATGCAAAACAAAACAGAAAAAAGAAAAAGGACACACAGCTTATTAAAATAGTAATAAAAAAATAAGAAGATAGACACCCATTTATTTATGAAATGAAACTGATTTGTTTATGGAATGTTAACAAAGTGGAAGCTGCACATACTTATGGGTGAAAGTATGCTGCTATCTTGCCCACACCCAATGTACTTCACAAAGAGGGGGGATTTTGAGCAGGACTCCTCTAGTTAATGACTGAATGAGCACATTTAGTCTGGCAAGCATTGCCGATATATCCTGGTGCTTCAGTGTGCAGGGTTTTAACAATAATATTCCAGGAGCATTGGCGACCAAATTAATGACTTTAATTTAGGTGTAATTCTATGTTGTCAGGGTTTTTCAGCTATGAGTTTGCTGCATTTTTGCGCTGCTTGTAGCTTATAGATTGTCTCCAAAGAATGTACCACATGCATCATGTTTCAGTTGTCTAGTTGGGTGGTGATCAAGATACGAGTTATAGATGTTAGGACATTCTGGTCCAGGTTGGGTCATAACTGGCACACCAGCCAAAAGTGGGAGAAGAGTCCTTGTGACTTTCTCTACCTATTGCTTGAGCAGAAGCTGTGAATCCAGGAGGGCCTCCAAGTCATGGTCCACTTCTTTTAGGGATAGCACAACCCTGTCCAGAGTGACTACCAAGTCTGCTGTTATCAGAGTGCCCAGAGGCTTACTAGCAACTATATCTTGGTAGGCTTTAGTCTGAGTTTATTTTGCCTCATCCAGATTCCTACAGTCTTCAGACACTGATTCAAGACTTTCATTGTATCCCTGGTTGGGGCGGCCTTACTCCAGGCTGATGAAGAATTCCTTGCAGTGATTTCATGTAGATGTTAAATGACATGAGGGAGAGCCCTGAGCCTTATGGAACTCAACATTGGAACTCCAATTGGCTTGAGCACTTCCCTTCCACATCCATCAACTAAAACACTCAGATAAGAAAAGAACCACTATAAAACAGTGCCCCCAACTCACAACTCTTGAAGGCGATGCAGAATTATACCATAGTCAATGGTATTGAATGCTGCCAAGAGGTCTAATAGGACCAAGAAGGGTGTACTCCTCCCATCTAAGTCCCAGTGAAAGTCATGTACCAGACCATCTAATACTGTCTGTGCCTGAATCCTGTCTGAGTCTTCCAGGATCCTCTGTAAATTGTTCCCTACCATCTTCTCAGCAATCTTTCCTAAAAAAGGCAAATGTTACCTAAATGGCTGGGTGCAAGTTTTATCTTTTCCTGTAAAGAAGCATTAATAACCTCCCAGATCTAGCTATTCATGCCTTGCCTAGTCATCCAAAGAAGAAAAGAGAAGCATAGATCAAGCCTGGAGGTTGCAGAGTTTAAACTACAATGAACCCTATCTACTTCTCACACAAGTTCAAAAGTGTACCCCAGATTATACTACGTGAATCTACTTCACTCTGCCCAACTGGCATCCAACCCAGAGTGAATATGAGTGACTATCTGCCAAGGAGCCCACAAATTCATCTGGCATATCTACAGGAGTTTTTACCTGCCTGTCCTCCTGCAAAAAGGCCTGAATAACTGTGAATAAGAACCAGTTTGGTGTAGTAGTTAAGGCACCAGGCTAGAAACCTGTGAGTTCTAGCCTGCTTTAAGCCATCTGGGTGACCTTGGGCCAGTCATTGTCTCTCAGCCCTAGGAAGAAAGCAGTGGCAAACTACTACTGAAAATCTTGCCAATAAAACTACAGGGACTAGTCCAGGTAGTTGTCTGAAGTCAACACTGACTTGAAGGCACAAAAAGCAAAAACCCACAAAAGCATACACACCCTGAACAAAACTGCTGGGCAGGAATCTGCAGATGCAATAAGTGCAGAGAAGAAAAAGGGTTTTCTACCCTGGAGGTCTTTGTTACTGGGTGGTTATTCTGCTTGACTGGGTGGTGATTAAAATATTCTTTGGGGGGGGGGTATATTTCTGTAAAGAATTAGACTTGGAATTTGGGAATGTTAGATTTAAGTGTCACTAGAAGAGTTCAAAGGATTCCACTTTAATTAGTTTAGGTGGATATGCTGATTAAGACCCTTTCTGGACAAGGAATTTTGTTACAGTTATCCACCCTTTGGTAATCTTCTAACTAGATTACTGCAGTGGAGCTGCTCTTCAAAATGGTCCAGAAACTGAAGAAATTGAATCTGAAAGGAGGTTGGATATTTCAGCAAGACAACGATTAAAACATTCCTCCAAATCAACCATGAAGCTCTTCCAGGAAAGAGAAGTAAAGGTTTTGGAAAAGCCTTCATAGTTCCCAGACTTAGAGATTATTAAAATATGTGGGGAGATCTCAAATATGCAGTGCATTTAAAGGGGGCTAAGAATATTTCTGAGCTAGAAGAGTTCTGCAAAGAAGAGTCGGGTGGGGGAGGGAATCCAAAAGCAACAATAGAAAGACTCTGGCTATAGGAAACATTCGGAAGCTATTATTTCTGCCAACAGAGCTATTACAAAGTACAAACTGAAAATGTATCCAAATTTTTGCACCTGCCATATTCACTTTTCTTATTTTGAACTTGTAAATAACTCCATGCAAATAGTGAGTATGCACTGAAAGAACAGGGTTCCTCAAAGTGGTCAAAATCGACCCCAAAAGGTCAATGGGACTATCCAAGTGGTCTATTATTATGGTTGATCGCACAGTCAGCCAGATGTTTAGATTGGATTTGACATTTTTGTCCACCTATCGAGTCCTTCCCTGGGATAAACAGATGTTACTATTATTATTATTATTAATATTATTATTCATAGTACTGTTAATTAAAGTTTTATTAAATTAATTTCATATAATATTTGGGGGACAGTGTACAATCTGAAACTTCGTGAAGGGGTCAATGAGCTGAAGAGTTTGGAGACTCTTAATGTAGAAGTTGCATCAATGCTGTTCACTTAGAAATTCTCTGCAACAAATATATAGAAATACTACTCAAAGTCTTTTTGTATTTAGTTTTTCTCCAGTTATATAAGGGACTATTTGGCCCCCACTTTTGAGTTGGATGGTGTGTGTCTATTTGTCTTTTATTTTTGTAACAATCAGATTTGATATATTGTTTTTCACTGACCATATGAGTGTGTGAGAATTAGATACCGTAGCTCCTTTCCTGTGCAGCAGGGTGTCCTTAGAGGTAAGATAGGCCCCTTTTGGAAAGCTTGTCAGACCTGACTATTTTGAAGGTGGGAATTGAAGGGTGGAATGAATTATAATGTGATCTTGGCTGAGAAATGGTGCTATGGATATTGTATTTTGAGTTGTCATTGTTTTTATAATTGGTGTTTGATTGTATTGTTTGACTTTTGTAAGCTCCTCAGAGTCAGCCAGATTGAAGTGGTATGTCATTGAAATAATACATGCATACATACATACGTACTGTGACGTATATGAAAAAGGCAAATTGTAACACTAATATCTGTTTTATACATTGCAGATTGCTTTTACTAAAACATTTGTGCAGCATTATGCTTTTATTATGAAAACACTGAAGAAAAGCCATGAATCTGATACAATGTCTAACAGAATTGTACACATTAGCGTTCAGCTATTCAGCAATGAGGAACTAGCACGTCAAGTGACAGAAGAATGCCAGCTGCTTGATATTATGGTTACTGTCCTT
The DNA here is from genome assembly GCF_059951505.1 of Python bivittatus. Taxonomy (NCBI): domain Eukaryota; kingdom Metazoa; phylum Chordata; class Lepidosauria; order Squamata; family Pythonidae; genus Python; species Python bivittatus. The sequence goes on from NW_028277075.1 coordinate 106,673,544, forward strand.
CTGTATATGATGGAGAGCTGCCTTATTAAAAGTGAGCTACAAGGTGGGTTCAGATCTTGCTTTATGATAGCTTTTCTCACAATGCTCTTCAAAATTGTTGGATTTCACTTCTAGTAAGTCCATGCTGGATGGAATTAAAGAATATTCTGTTAAGAACATGGCAAAGCATGTTCTTAATAGAATTACGAACTTTCCTTTTGATGGGAAGGGATTTTCCTCTGTCAGAATTCTAATATGAGCTGGATAGGATTAAAAAGGATTATAGCTAAGTATGGCTATAATCCAGCCCCATTCTTTTTCATCATATTGCTCATATCTGTAGCCCCATGTCTTTCCATCCCTCGTGAGCTTGCAATACCAGAAGCAGAATCATTTTTTACTAAAATATTATCAGTAGCAATTTCTTTCTCAGCATTGCCCACTTCACATTCTTACAGATATGAACATAGAAGACCTGTGGATTTTTCCAGATGTTGCTTTTAGCTGTTTACTTGTTGTTATCGTCAGTCCTAATACTCCTTTTGGGGACCATCTCAAGCATTTCTCTGATTGCTGGCATTTATTAGAGATGATGTCTGGGTATTTGCCATTACCAAGCAAGGATATTTAGTCAAATTTTCCTGTGAACTTCTATTGACTACTATGGTTATTCCTCCTTCTCTCATTTGGGTTAGTTCCATAATCTTGAAAAGGATGCTATTAAATCTACCCAATTCATTGATTGGTACCAAAAGGGTCTACTCTAGCTATTCTGTGGTTACTGAAGTAGAATAACAGCCTCTTTTCCATCCTCTATTTCTGAATGTCCTGAATATATGGTTTACTTTTGTAGATCTTTTCTGACATGCACTTCCATGTTGCCATTCAACCAAAACTTTGTTAGTTTCTGTTATTTATGTGTGAGGACCTTCATTATTAATTTTAGGTGCTTCATTTTGGACTTTTGACAGCAGCACATGTTTTCACAAAGAATATACCCTTCATTGTTATATATCTGTAGTTTTCAAGGAACTTCTGTGTTCCCATACATCAGTGATTTGCTCCTTGTTGCAAGAACCAATCATATCCATTTCCATTTCCACTGTTCCCAGTCCTCTTTGGAACTGGGCAGAGAGATCACCTTCACCGATGATAACAATTATTCCAGTTGTGCTTACCTTCTGACAGAAAGAATAACCTCCTTTGCTCATGACATGTTGTCTGCATGGACATCATGGATAGAACATATTTATGCCTGCAGTGACCATAGTGGTGGCCTGTGCATACCTTCACTTATAAACTTTGCAGTCCTGATTACTTACATCATTTCTTCTCTGGACTCACCACTATGATGGCAAATTCAGTCTCCCCACTGTTTGGGGAGATCTACATATACTTTAACTACAGATGTCATGCAGAGCTGGGGAATTCGTTGAAATCAGTGTCAGGAAATGCACTCAAGTAAATGTTCTGAAATTATTGGCAGTTTATAAGGGCCAGCAAACTTTAATTTCTCTTCTACATGCAGTTGAATCTTGTGCAGATGGATGGCACCACAGTTGTCAGTTAACAATCAGGTTGGAAGGATTCACTTTCGAGCCCTCAACATTAGCTTTTGGAATTGGTGCCTACAAAAACACTAGAATTGAGAACAGTATTGTCAGTGATCTCAGTCACACTAGGGAAGATATCCATGAATTCATGCCAATGTTCTTGCAAATCTTTTTTCTGTTGGGGAATCTCATTGATCTGTTTGCTTGCCAAACACAACTTGCACTGCATTCTTTGTGGAGTTTAATGGGCTGTATTTTAGAAGCCTCATCTTTAAGGTACAGCTGCGTGTCTTGCATATCATCCTAATTACTTTGTGGTAGTTGAGACAATCTTGACTTCTTCATGTCCAATGGGATATACAGTGGTACCTTGGGATACAAACTTAATGCGTTCCGTGACTCTGGGCGTATCCCGAGTTGGTCGTAACCCAACGCAAATTTCCCCATAGGGTTCAATGTAAATCCGGTTAATCCATTTGGTCGTCCCCCGAAGCAAATTTTCCCATAAGGTTCAATGTAATTACCGTTAATCCGTTCTGGCGTCTGCGGACCACGCGTCAGGGGTGGGAGAATGGCTGGGCGCGGCGTGGCGTGGCACAGCGGGACAACGGCCGGGCGCGGCGTGGCGGGAGAACGGCTGGGTGCCGCGCGGCACAGCGGGAAAACAGCCGCGGACCATGTGTCAGGGGCGGAAAAATGGCCGCGGACCACGTGTCAGGGCGGAAGAATGACCGTACCCCAAGGCGGAGTTTGTACATCGAGGTAAATTTTTGCGGCCGGAGCTGGTCATAACCCGAAAAGTTCGTTAGTAGAGGTGTTCGTATCCCGAGGTACCACTGTACAGGTAGACCTTGCTTATTGACTGGCTTGTGCAGCGATCGTTTGAAGTTATGACAATGCTGAAAAAATAACTTTGCGACCAAGGCGCACATTTACAACCTTCACAGCGTCCCTTGGTCACGTGATTGCTATTACAGTCAGTACATATTGTCCTGTGTCTGACCAGTTTTTTTTTCTTTTTTTCCCCCCTCATAAAGTGGAGAGGTTGGAGAGGAAGGGATTACAGGAGAATAAGCAGGCACACAATGGAGAATACACATCAAAAGGAATGCACTCATGCCAGTAGCCATGAATGTGTTCCTTTTGATGTGTATTGATAATGTGCTTCAATCTTTCACTAAAAAAAAAAATACTATTTTCTCTTACACAAAATTCTAATAGGAATTCCTTTAAGAACAGTTATATCTGTATTATCAACCTTCATTCTTGTATTAAAATGACGCTGCAAAACCTGATCCCTTGTCTTCTTCCTGACAAACTGTACCAAAACATCCCTTGGAACATTTCTTGTTCTGGCAAATCTGGAATTTATTCTATATACTTTGTCAGTTTCTGCCTCAGTATCTTCCTCTTCCCAATCCAAAAAAATTGCCAGAGCTTTAATAATCCTTTCTCTAATACCTTCATCAGAATTCTCTGGGATTGTGCTAAGTTTCAAGCAAAATTCCGTCTCTCTTAATTCCAATAGAGCTAGATTATCTAATTCTCTTTCCAACTCTCTATCTATAACTTCTGTCTTACTTTCTAAAATTTCCGCTTTTACTAACTTGTTTACCTCTCCAGACACTTGTTTTACCGAGCTTTCCATCTTCTTAATTTCTTCTTTCATCTCCTCTTTCATCTTTACAAGCCTTTCATCCATTCTCTTTTCAAAAGCTGTCAGTTTAGCATGAAGTGGTTTAGTCAGTTTAGTACCAAGTGATTCAGTCAGTTTAATATCAAGTGATTCTGCTAATTTATTTCCCAATTCCTGAAACATTTTCTGAAACAAATCCGGTGTAATTCCTCTCTCTGCAGGCTGCTCTAGAGATCGTCTCCTCTCCGTTCTCGCTGCTTTTCTAGTTGTCATTATAATTGTAATCGAAAAGGGAAGGTGTCTACAAGAGGAAAAAAAAGAGTAGCTCCCCCCCCTTTTTTTCTCTCTTTTGTCTTCCTGTGACTTTAATACTTTCATTTGTAATGGCACTCCGTAGTTTCAGTCCACATCCCAATCCACATCTCCATGGCTATGGTCAGCACCACAGTCTGGCTCATATTACCTTTATCTTTTGTTTTGTAAAATCAGCCAGCTGTCTGCACTCTTTAATAATAAACAGAAAACCTTCACATGAAGGTCTGGTCCATTTGTCCAATTTAATTCCAATTTATTCAAAAGCACTTTCACGAAAAATTCATGTTTCAAAATAACTGGCCCCTTTATCTGTTTTAAACTTTCTTATGTCAGCTCCTTGTTAAGCTTTGTGCCGGAATTTTTTAAAGTCCTTAGAATTCTTTTCTTCCTTTATTCTTTTGTAATCCAAAAAGAATTATAACTCACCAAGTGGATTCTTATCCTGCTGCTTAGAAAATCCCTCTTTAACCGTAAATTAATTACGTCCAAAGGTGGTTAAGAAATGAGGTGGCTGAACTTTGTGTCCATATAATAGGCTGCAATTACTGCTATGAGCTTGATTGAGTTTTTTCGACTCCCAGCCACTCAACTCATGAGCTGACCACAAGAACCTCAGTTTCTGTGGTCTATTTATGAGCAGCAGCTGTCCGGAGTGCAAGTAGGCAATCTCAGGATCTCTCCTTTATCCAGAAAGACTTGTGCCAGCTGATCTCCGCCAGTCCGGCCACCGATTCCACTCTAATGCTGTCCCCACTCCTTCGAGGATATCTAATAGTTAGTCCTCTCTGGAAGCATTGGTGACTTTCCACATGCAGAAAATGGTGGACAGGCTTTTGTACATGCATAAACTATACATTTTAAGGATTAGTGTTAGGTTATCTATTCAGAGTATCTGTATATGCTTCTTTTCCTCAGTTGAGCACAATGGCTTTCTCTGGATCCACTCAATCATGAGGCTCCATGTAGCTTTCTCATGACTGTCTGAGGAAGGAGGAGGACTGCTGTGAGGAAGCCTTGTGGAGCCTCATGACAAGGCTGACCCAGCAAGATCCACCGTAATTGAGTAGAGATATTGCGCAGACAACTCCTATGGGAGAAAGTCTCAAGGAAGGAAGCAGCTGACCATAGACTCTGTAGCCTAACCCTCCAATTCCCATTGACCCAAGATCTCATTATTCATGGTTTTGTTAACTGCAATTTTACAGTGAAACAGAACCTATGGATAAAGGGTGGTTTGAAAGTTCATTATAGAAAATAAGTAAATGTATCTTTTCTGCCTGGTCCCAGAGGCAAGTCAAGTGCTGGTAACTAGGTAAGTGGTAGTTTATAGGGCCACCTGGCTTGTGTGCAGTTCTGTAGCATGTTACAGAAGTGGGATCTTTAAGCCTTTTCCATCCAATTATTCTTTATGTCCTGAAAGCCATAACACTATTCTCTTCTTTTTTTCCACTGGGGCTTGAAAAGTCAGAATCTGCTTCTAATAAAAAGAGAAAGAAAATGTTACACAAGTTGCTCACTTAATATGTAGGAACCCTATTACAAAGAGGTTTACTTCTATATTATTGTTAGAGTCTTTATCATATTTTTATGTCTTTAAAATATTATTAACATTTGTTTTTACTTTTAGATGAGGAAAACAGTTTACACGTAGTTGTGAACTGTGGAGAAGCACTGTTAAAAAACAATACTTACTGGCCACTTGTCAGTGATTTTATTAATATCCTTTCACATCAAAGTGTGGCTAAGAAATTTTTGGAAGATCACAGGCTATTAGTGACGTGGATGAACTTTGTATCATTTTTTCAAGGTGCGTGATGCTTTCATTGACTATACGAATTACCTTTGACTAGAGTTAAGCAGTTTGACAAAACATTTTAAAGGGTATGCAAGGTTTTTATAATGACTGTTTTTCAGAAATTCAGTTACAGACATTGAAATTGGCTACAGTTAATTGTAGTTTGTATTTTTGCACTTGAGTTTTGGGGGAAAGGGCAGTAGCGTTAAAGAAACACTGAATATTTCTGAAAAAGAAAACCACAAATTAATGATGGTTTCATTAAAAACTCTGACTTCAAGTTGCTTTAAAAATTCCTTTAGAAAATCTGAATTCCTTCAGAAAATCATTTGAGAATTGTTGGGATGCCTTATGAGGAGATATACTTTTACATTTGGGAAGTTAAATCCAAATGAATATGTAAAATGCCATCACACTTTTGACAGTAAGGCTCACTGAATTTAATGAGGGTTACTTAGCAGAAATATATACATTTGTATTGGTTGTATGCTTAGGAAATTGGGAAGGCTATGCATTTGTGTAATCCAGCCTCATAGGTACATCTTAGATAAATGCTCCATTGGCAGTGATCTCATCTTCATCTTGCTGAAAACTAGCCTCCTCCCTTTCAAATTTTTGATTTTCAATTTAGCTTATATAGCAGGGTGAAATATTGAGACAGAGAATTTTGAAACTGCTGTTTATATGTTTTATTTAGTTCTTCAATTATTGGGTATATTGCAACTATTCTAAGATCAGTTTGCAGTGAATATAGGCTGTAATAAATTTTACAAAACGAAAGGGGTTAAGTTTCTAATTTTCACTTTCTGCTGGGCTGTCTTCTGCTTGGCCATTATCTTTTGCTTTTGATGCTTGTCCCATGCAAGCTTGACAGCCAACTTTGTTGCTTAATGCATCACTAAACTTTTTTTTATAAAAAGCTTTAAAACGTTCCTATTTATAACAGTAGGTTTATTGGATAGTGTGAAAAAATGCAGTATTATTTATAGTTAAAATGTACAATGTTGTCTCAATCTTTTAAGGCATGAATTTAAATAAAAGAGAACTTAATGAACATGTTGAGTTTGAATCCCAGACGTATTATGCTGCTTTTGCTGCTGAACTTGAGGCCTGTGCCCAACCAATGTGGGGCCTACTATCACACTGCAAAGTCAGGGTAAGTTGAACTATATTTTTTTTCTCTTGTGGTTCTTCAGTGATTGAATATTTTAAAAAGCAGTATGCAGTTCTATCAAATCAAACACCATCCTGGGTTAGCTAATCTGTTGTGTCTTGTGATCCATCCATAAGATACAGTACAACCATAAAAAATTCAAGTCAAGAATAGAGAGAATATAATTTCTGGGAATATTGACTAAACCCCAATATGTGTGAAGGACAAGTTTATAGCTTTCTTGAATAATGCATAACTTTGTTTCTTATTTTTCCTTAAGTCTGCTATATTTGCTTGCTTGCTTCCTTCCTTATTTCCAATATTGGAAATGACCTTTCCTTTAAATGCAAATACTCTTTCTGTTCATGGAAGGAATTGAGAGAGAGGGGGAGGTGACTTTTTCCACTTTACCCTTTTCATGTGAAGCCCTTCTCCCTATCATCTCCAATAGTGTACAGAGGATCCTTTCAGGGCAACCTTTCCAGCAACTATTAGGTAAGAACTAGTAGGCAAAAATCACCTGTCTGTTTCTTCTCATGAGTGGAGCTCTGTAAATCCAAGGCACTTTATAAAAAAGGAAAAGAAACATGGAAGTTGCAGCCCTTCAATTTACCTTACTATGTTTTTGAAGTGCTACAAGCCTTTGTTTTTTTCAGTCTGTGCAACATTTGTAATTCACTTCAGGAGACGCAAGAGTACACGCAAAACGTTGTTAGATACTGCCTAGAAGCACTTCAGGATTGGTTTGATGCAATCAACTTTGTAGATGAGGTGGGTATATCCTGTGTATTTAATTTGATATCGAGTACTAAAATCTTTACTAATGAATTGGTAGTATATTCCTACCAATTTTGGAATTAAAACGTTCTGATTTTTTTTTCTTTAGCCTGCATTTCTTGGTTACCAATTCTCATTTGATATTTCTTCTGCACAATTCAGAATTCTCTGCTCTAACAAATATGTGAACATTTCTGAAATTCATTGGGATATGCTGAAATTTAGATAACTTTATTGTCAATATTCAATCAAAAACTTGAATAATCAAGGTTTCAATAAACCAGTAATATGCTTGTAATTGGAATTGATGGGCTGTATATGCAGGGAGCAGTTACATGTTGCAGGCCATAGACCCTTTTAGAGGATGCTGTGAATCCTATTGCATGACTTATAAAGGATTTTTGTCAGTGAAATGACAAATACAGTTGCAAAGCTTTTTTTCAAGTACTTTCAAGGCATTTATTCTCACTTGCCCACTGTCAGCTTTTCCCTTCAAATTCATTTTTACATTACTAACTACTTCAAAGGTATGTTTATTTTATGGGCTGTATGTTTTAGAAAACACTGATAAGAGGGGACTCAGTAGCCTTGATCTGGAGGCCAAAATTGAGTTCTCATTGTGAATGTTTCCTCAAGTTCAGAAAACTACTGTCATAAATTAGAATTTCTTATTAACAGTCTAATGTCCTTTTGTTGCAGCCTACTCCTAATCAGGTTACGTTTCATCTCCCATTGCATCGCTACTATGCTATGTTTCTGAGTAAGGTAGGTAAATCATTTTTGCAAGGTAAAAATGGGCATTCTGCAGGTAGATGTGTGGTTTATATCAGGATAAAATATGCACTTATTTTATTTATAGGCTGTTAAATGTCAGGAGCTAGATTTAGATTCACTTCTTCCAGACCAGGAGATGTTGATGAAACTAATGGTTCATCCACTTCAAATTCAGGTAAATCTTTTTTTTCTCAGCATACTATAATATAAACTTTTGAGAGATATCAAAAAGTGATTCAAAGACAGAATATTCAGTTTGCCTTGGTTTCACTGGAAGCAATTGATTGACAGCTGAATGTGTGCCTCCTGCTGTCCAACTTGTATGCATTTATCAAGTTCTTGCCATTTACGTCAAGAGCTCTTTCAGTTACCTATATTTCAATTTATATTTCTGAGTGTTCATAAGGACCATAGTAAAGAAAGACAAATTGCTAGGTAATATTAATGTGAGTTTACAAAAAACAAAAGCAAGAGAAAGTGTTCAAAGGAACTTAAATAGAAAAAAATAGGCAAGGTACTGTTAGGACTACTGCTTTATTATTTTATTGAATTCTTAAATTTTCTCTAGGCCCTGAAGATGGCAATGATTGCACTAAAGCATAAGAAGATCCTTAGATATGTTGCAACTTTCTTGAGATAGTATTGTTATAATATGTGGTAATAAAGCAGAACAAATATTTTGATAGGTTGAGGTTTAACAGTGCTGCAGAAAGCTAACACATCGGCCCTGATGGAAGTCTGCTGCAAAAGCTCTATAACTCAATACAAAAATGTGTTCTCAGAAAATAAAAATAATATGCACAGTCAATAGATTACATGTTTATCTGGAGTAAGAGAATATGAAAATGAATATGTGGATTTTTCCCCCTTTTTTCCCTCTTTCGATAGGCAAGCCTTTCTGAAATTCATAGTAATATGTGGGTAAGGAATGGCCTGCAGATTAAAGGACAAGCCATGACATATGTGCAGTCCCACTTCTGTAATTCTATGATTGATCCTGACATTTATCTGTTACAGGTAAATCAATGCTCTCTTTGACTGCATCATTCAGTGTTAGTACCAGTTGAACATGATAACATATATATGTGCTTTATCTTTTAAGGTTTGTGCTTCTCGACTTGACCCAGATTATTTTATTTCCTCAGTTTTTGAAAGGTAGGATGCTATTATTTTATATAAAAATAATTTTATTATGCTTGTATACCACCAAACCAAAAAAGCCAGTTTACAACAATCCAGTAAAAATGTCCACAGTATATATTCTTAAAATTGTAAGCAATATAGAGGTGAAGAGAGAGAAACTACCTAGGCTGACTGAAGCATTTCAAAATAGAGCATTCCCTGTGTGCTGCTTAGATGGGCTTTCTCTAGCTCATCCAAATTTGGGCCAAACTCTTTACTCGCTCAGGAAGGCACATGATTAAAGTCTGCTTCTGTATTAACTTTGCCAGGCTTCTCCTTGCAGCTCTTTTCCTGCTTTCATCCAGGATGAGTCTTAGCTGTTTTCTTATCCTGTATTTCTATATCTTACTCTTACTCTTCTCACTCAAGCTTGGACAGAATGGTGAAGAAGTTTCATTATTTGGAGCAGCCTTTCGCAAGGTTTTGTCCCGGAGGAACCCTTGAAATAAGTTTTCAGGTTTCAGGAAACCCCTACAGATAAAATTATTGTATTTGCAGCTCAGGGTACCTAAGTGTGATCAGAAAATTGTAGAAATAATTCAATAATACAATCTTAGCAACAAAAGCAAAGCATCAAGCTGGCAGCCGAGTCGTGGAGCATTAAAATTCCCACCACAGTGGGTGCTAGCATTGCATGGTGCATGGTTAAAAAAATGGTGTTTATTTCTCTCATAGAACTCTAAGGTTCCATGAAACCCCAATTGAGAAAGGCTGATTTACAGAGATAGATTCTTCATTAATACAAGGAAAGGCTTTTAAGCCTTTCAAAGAAAATAATTCATCTAGAGGCCTATCTAGAAAGGACATTTCTATAACACTGAAAAGAATTCTAAAGATTCAGAAAGCTATTTCTCCACTGAAAAGAAAACAAATGGGAGTATCTCATACTGGGATTGATTACATCCTTTTTCAGCCTTCTACTAGGGACCCAGCCCTGTGCTTGACTGCTCCAGTGGCTTCTATTTATTTTCAAACTCATGTAATCAGCAGTCAGCTCGCTCATTCAAGACTTCCTTTCTGCAGTGCTCAGGAACTCATTTACCAGACATTCTGGGGGTAGCAAAGAAAGAATGCATCCAGGGACTCCCATTTTATGGAACCTCCCACAATCAAAACAACAACCAATGCCATCCTCAAGAAGAAACTTCTTAAGCCAAAAAATTCTTAAATTATTTCATGTCACTGCATATTCAACTAAGGTTGTAGCCACCTCATAAGCATTTTTCACAAATCCACCCTCACTGGAGTTTTGCAGGGCTGTAATTTGGTCTAACCCTTTAACACCTGCCAAGCATTACAAATTGGATCTTCATTTCTCTAAAGGATCTTCTGGATGTCAATCTTTGCAACTGATCCTTTCTCCCATATAGACTCAATAGGTTGTTTACAGCCTATCAGAATAGGCTACATTCCTATATAAGTTCTCAATACAGGTAGTCCTTGCTTAGTGACCACAATTGGGACTGGCAGCCCTGTTGCTAAATGCCACAGTCGCTAAGTGGAAAATCATGTGACCGCCACAGATTACGTCATCTCCCATTAGATTTTTAAGCAAATCACTGTGGTTATTAAGTGAGACATCACGTGACCATGACTTGTGATTTTACTTCTGTGTTCTCCATTAACTTTGCTTGTCACAAGCTGGTTGGAAGCATGCAAATGGCGATCACATGACCATGGGATGCTGCAACGGTTGTAAATGTGCGCTGGTTATGAAATGCCCAAGTGGCAATTGCATGATTGGGATGTTGCAGTGGTCATAAATGCAAAGATTGGTCACAAAGCTGTTTTTTTACACTATCGTAACTTCAAATGGTTGCTAAACAAGGTAAGCGACGACTACCTGTATTCCATACTTTGATGCCACTGGTATCTTTTGGTGTCTTTTGGTATGATGTGAAGCAGGTATCCCAAAACACAAGTTATTTTGATTGACAATTTCCTTTAGCAGTATAGCCAACTTCTTCTAGGCTGAATTTTTTTTTGCTCAGGATACCTTCATAGAGGTTTCTCTGAAGTTTCTTGCTCTTGGCAATGGAGAAAAACTAAAGAGAGAAACCCTGCAAGAGTTGAATATATCAGCAGACTTTAGTTATATGATGTTCCTGCCTTCCTAGATGTTAGGAATGCTTAGCCCTACTTGCTCTCTTCACACTGAACTGGAAGAAACCTTCAAGGTATTTGAGCAGAGTTCCGTTTTCTGTAGAGAGTGTTGCAATGGGGGAAAGTACGAGACCCGGTCCAAGAAGCTCTAGAAAAAGATAGCATAAAATGGATGCTGATACTGAAAGCTTGCAAATTAAGCTAATAATGTTGCTTAGGGCCTAAATCTTTATAGAATGTCCAGACTATGTTATATGATAATGTGAGGATATTACAGCAGATCTCTAACTTTCTACAGGTTCATAACCGTCTCACGTTGTTAGCATTAGTAGATTTTTGGATCACATGAACTCCAAGGTTTCTTCTAACCCTTACATTCTATAATTCTGAATTTGTTTTTGTTTTCTTTTTTACCTCTATAGGTTCAAAGTGGTTGATCTCTTAACAATGGCTTCACAGCATCAGAATACAGTACTAGATTCGGAGCATGAGAGGTCAATGTTAGAAGGCGCTTTAACATTTCTTGTCATTCTTTTAAGTCTACGTTTACATTTAGGTGAACTTGCAGTCTTTCTTCTATGCTTTAGTTTTATTAGTTTATGTATATAGATGTGTAGAACACAGACCTTAATGAATTTTGAGTTATTTGGGGAGTAGATAATTGGTAGAAACAACAGCAACAAACAATTTATTTTCTCATTTCTTGCAACCTTGGTCAAATACACGCTCTTAATTTTTTACAAATGATTGCTATATTAAAGACGTAGTTAAAGGCATATAATTCTTAATTTGAGTACCACAATGGCAGAGGTACTGTTCGGTTACATTTCATGGGGCTTGTTTCCAAGTAAATGCATGTAGCAGTATAGTTTTGATCCTTAATCTTTTACTACCTGCTGTCCCTAAAGACTTAAGAAACCGGAGGATTGTAGGAAAATGCTTTATACTAGGTCAGATCAGTATTCCATTTAATTCAGTACAGGTAATCCTCACTTAACAGCCATTCGTTCGGTGATCATTTGAATTTACAATGGTTCTAAATGAAGGGACTTAGGGCCTGTGCCAAAAGTTATGGGAGTTGCAGTGCCCCCGCGGTCACGGGATCGCGATTGGGGCCTTTAGCAATCGGTTCGCACTTACGATCGGCTGCTAAGTGCCCCATGGACATGTGATCGCCATTTACAATCTTCCCTGCTGGCTTCCCCAGGAAGTCAATGGGGAAGCTGGCAGGGAAGGTTGCAAGCTGCTGCCACCTGGCGAGAGGATTCCCCCTCATCTCGGGGGACTGGCTGAAAAAGCACCATGCCAAAATCCTGCTTGGATTTCCACACAGAGCTTTTTCAGCCAGCCCCCAGTGATGTCTCTGGAGGCTGGTTGAAAAAGCTCCATGCTGAAATCCAAGCAGGATTTTGGCCAGAGCTTTTTCAGCCAGCCCCCAGAGATTTTGGCATGGAAGCTCTGGGGGCTGGCTGGAAAAGTCTCTGTGCCAAAATCCAAGCAGGATTTTAGCATGGAGCTTTTTCAGCCAGCCTCCAGAGACGAGGGTTAGTCCCTTTGGCAGCGGCAATGGCTTGCCCTGCTGGCTGACTTCATTGTGGAAAGCCGGCAGGAAGTTGTCTCGCCTAACGACCCACAATTCTCGCTTAACGATGGCAGCAGGAGTGCTGGGATTGCGGTTGCTATGTGAAGCGGTTGTGTGATGATTTGCTTAATGACCGCATTGCTTAGTGACCTAAATTCTGGTCCCAGTTGTGGTCGTTAAGCAAGGACTACCTGTATTTTCAACAGTGTATGTCAAGGATAAAGATAGAAGTATTTCTTGACCCTGCTTGGATACCCTGGAAAAATAATCTGATTTTCCTGGCTTAGTTTGTTTTGATACTCATTGAGGCTTTTGAAGTCTTGAGGATGCCTGCAACAAAACAGCTAACTTCTGTTTCATCTCTGGAAGAGAAGATGTTAGTATATTTTACTAATAGGTGGATTAATGTTCCAGTTACCTCTGCCATCTACAACAGAATTAGCCAGATCCAGTGTTTCTTTCTGGTTTGGGGGGATGGGGTCTTTGCTGCCATTGTGCTCCACTCTCCAGGCCTCAGCCAGATTGTAGAGCTAGGGTTACCTCTGCTCTATCCCAATTCCAATCTGTAGAAAAAATAGATTGGCTTTTCTTGCTATACTTATTTCCTCAGAGTCTCATTGGAAATATGATTTGTAATGGCAAGTGGTTAACATTTGCTCTTTACTTGAGCTTTTATCTTTCCTTGTCTTTATTAAGGAAATCATTTGTTTCTGATGATTTAGCTAAATTCCGGCTTGTGTTGGAGCAGATGATCAGATGAATTTGCATTTTATTCTTATATTGTATATGCATTGTATTTGTAAAAGCTCTTTTGAAGTATTCCAATTTGCGTGGAGATTTGTTGTTAGTAGATAAGTTAATCATTTGGGCATTTGATCAATTTATTTATTTATTCAATTTATATGACCACCCATCTCAAACATATGACTCTGGGCTGATAACAGAGAATGAAAGCAGTAAAAAACATCATAACAAAAAGAATAAATATTAAATATAGCAGCTAAGATAAATCTAACCAGCACAATCAGTATAACTATGATATAGGCTGAAACACAAGGCCCCAGGCTTGGTAACAGTTGCTTTTTGAGTTTCTATTTTTTTAAAAATACTGTTGGTAAGTTTTTTTTAAGTCAATAATTATATAATGTATTAACTATAAGATGCCCTAATAACTTGAAATTAAAGTGATTATTTTCCACTGGCTGCTTAGCTTCTTTTTCCCCCTTTTTCAGAATGCTAGCATCAGATTGAGGAGAATGTTATTTTACTATGTATTGTATATTTTATTTATTATGTATGTTATCCAAAAATAACCCTAAATGAATCCATGGGACTTACTTCTAATTAAGTCCTCTTACATAGGACTGGGCTTGAGTGGTTAAACATTAACATCATACACATATGTTATATTAAAGTTTGGATTTATTCATTATACTTTAAACATGGGAAGCATTCCTTAAGAGTTTCATTCTTTTTTTTTTCAACTCCCCCACCACTCTGTGCCAGGAAATAAACGGATGGATGGATGGATGGATGGATGGATGGATGGATGGATGGATGGATGGATAGGCCATTTTAAACAGGTTTATTATTTAGTTGGAAAGTTGTATATCAAACACCAATCTTTTGTATTGTCGAAGGCTTTCACGGCCGGCATACAATGGCTGGTATGGGTCTTCCGGGCTGTGTGGCCGTGTTCTGGAAGTTTTGTTTCCTAATGTTAGGAAACAAAACTTCCAGAACACGGCCACACAGCCCGGAAGACCCACACCAGCCACCAATCTTTTATTTCATACTTTGTGATTATGTTAATTTCCATTTCAATTTTTCTAGGCATGACGGATGATGAGATTTTAAGAGCTGAAATGGTAGCTCAGCTCTGCATGAATGACAGAACTCATAGTTCTCTACTGGACCTTATATCCTTGTGGCATATGAAATTATTTGATATATGATTTCAGGCATTCTGCTTTCATTTGTTTTTCAAATAAAACTATTTTGAACTTGTGTTAGCTATATCAGGTTAATCCTTATTTGTGGCTAAGTTTTACATACAAAAATCACATTATTCTTGGAATAAACCTTAAACTTTTGTTTTATTACCAGGTTGGCAAAATACTATCAGCAAGACAAATCTTTCTAGCTTTGGTGTAGTGTTGGAAATCTGTCACACTTTATCTTCCCTTCTGTCACATTTTGTTTCTAAAGGAGGGACACGAGATTTAAAACTTATATATTTTGCTATTTAGACAAATTGCCTCTTCTTCACTGGGCCTTGCATTTTGAGTAGGGATAGAGGGGACCAAGGCAAATAAGCAATAACTATATTTTATGTTATTGGTTGTTTGAAACATATTTAAATCTGTTTAAAAGTTATGTAATGTATACAAAGAACCAGAAGGGTGCAGTATACCATTATTCTTCTAGTGATGTAAATGTCCGTATTTAAAGATGTAGTACAAATTTAATTCCTGTAATTCCCATAAAAGAGTGAAATGTAAAATTAAAATAGGATTCAAATCTTATGATCTAATAGAGACCTCTTGTGGTGAAATTCAGCATTTGCACAAGCTAATGGTGATAGCTTTTTCCCCTTAAACAGTTAAATACAATGTTTATAGGCAAATCTTTTTACAGAAAAAATTCTCATAATGATCGCTATTGTCTTAACCCAATGGTAACATTCCAGAAAATCCTAATCCTAAAAGTGGCATTATTCCTGGAAGTTTAAGTTTTGAATCAATGTTGTCTGCTGTGGCTGATTTTAAAGCCCCTGTATTTGAGCCAGGGGGTTCCATGCAGCAAGGAATGTACACACCTAAAGGTAGGATCAAATGTATCAATGTACATTTGCAACTTATTTCAGGCATTCTGCAAGCTCAGAAATACTTCTGTTTCATTTTTAACACTAGTTACATAGTTTTAATTATATGATATATAATTGAATGATAATGTGCTTTTCCTTTCCTAATCACTTGATTTAAACAAGTAAGTGATATGGTGACTTTTGACATGTAAAAAAACATTAATAGAATGGATAATATTGTTCCATTTTAATCTTAAGGAAGAAAGGTTGTGATAGTAGAGGTTATTTGTGAGAAAAGCCAAGTGCATTCTGTTACTGCTCTATCAATATAGATATAGATATAGATATATTTACACATAGACACACAAGTATATACACACACAGTAATACTATACACATATAAATACTGTTTTAAAATTAAATTATGAACTTGTACATATTATGAATAACAAAATTATGAAAATGAAGTCATAATTTAACATTAGATATTTCTGCCTCTTTCCAACAGCTGAGGTCTGGGATGAGGAATTTGACCCAGTCATGGTAATTCTCCGAACTGTTTATCGCAGAGATGTACAGTCTGCAATGGATAGATATACAGCATTGTAAGTGGAATATATTCTGAGTCATGAGAAAGAAAGATTGTTATAGAACAGAAATAGGAAGCTGTTGACCATTTGGAATCAGCAAGAATTATCTAGCTAGCCAGCTAGTTACCTATTTGGTGAATTAATTTAATTAATTTTTTAAAGTTTCTGTTTAGATGCCTTATAGAAAAATTGAAGGAGACAAGAAAACAAAACAAAAGCTGTAAATTATGGTGGATGGAAAGAGAGAGTCTTCTTTAATATTTACTTAGAACAAAAAAAAAGTTTCTTTAATATAGGCTTGCCAATTAAAATTGGCCATCTTCAGCTAATGTATGAATGTTTAGTTTATGTATTAACACTGGGTCATTAGCGGCAGTATCCTGTTTATTCAGGAAAAGTATTCTTTTTTGGAAAGGGGATTGGTACATTTAAAATAATAAATTGTCTAAGGCGTGGGGCAGCTAATTTATCACCATTGCAAGTCTAAGGAGAAGACTTGCCAAATTATCCCTTCTTGTGTTTATGAAACATAGATAATTATACACTTTGCATCAGAAAGAGTAACAATAATTATGATACCCTATATTGGGGTTTTCTGTTAGTGCCAAATTTGGATGAACAAACTGGGAAGAGCTGCAGTCTGCTTTTTAATATAGTGGGATCTTTCTTGTGTTCAAACCAAGAACTAGAGCAATAATCTGTGAATATATGCAGGATTCAGTATTGCATATTGACTCAATTGTCCTGGGACATAGTCAAGAGAAAATCCATTGGTGTGGATAAGCTCTAAAAGCTAATCAATATTTATATACTGTTTCAATTTAGCCAGGGAAAAACTGCTTTATTTACAGATTATGTCACATTACCCCTTATTAGGGTGGTACAGAACAGTTAAATGTACACTTTTTGCTTTTTACTGGTAAAAATTTTATGAAATATACTGTATGGTTCCGAGCCAGAGTTGATGTCTGTTTTTACTGCTTTGGTTTCTTAAAATGACATGTCAAAATGATGTATCACCTGCCATCTTTCACAAATATATAACCTTTTCATTTTTTAGTGAATTGAATAATGTGTTTCTTCAGGCCAAGTAAAATCAGATTGGAAGTCAACCTTTTGGGTTTCTTCTCTCCTCAGTTTTCCATTCCTTTTTCTCCTCTAACTCTTGCACCCCTAATAAAGATACTAATAACTTTAAAAGTTGTTCAAATTCAAATGTATATTATTCCTCATTCTTACAAGTAGATCATTCAGTGTAGAATTTCTTCTTTTACAGTTTAAAACAGAGTGGAAAAGTCCATGGAAATCCTTGGCCTCCCTATAAGAAACGAACACATTTGCACCCAAGTTATAAAGGACTCATGAAACTCTTGCATTGCAAAACTTTACACATTGTACTGTTCACTCTACTCTATAAGGTACTATTGGAAAGTCTGGGATCAAGAATTTGAAACTAAAAATTACTTTCAAATTATTTAAGTTTTGTGTGAAAAGTATTGTTTTCATTACCTCTTTTTATTAAGTTACATTTTTTCCTCTTTTCAATTGTGTTTCCAAAGGAGAAACTGAACACAAATACATATATTTAAGTTTACTAGTGTATATGTACTTTTTCAGTTAGCTCTTTTTTTAAAAAAAAAAAAGTATACATATTCTTACAATACAAGATTTTTCTTTTGTGGCTGAGGTTTCATGTAAGTGCCAACATTATTCATACATTCAGTTATTGAATTCTGAATGGGAAGTTTTTTTTTCCCCCTGAAGTCTAAATTGGAAAAGTTTAGTGAGTGAAAAAACAATGTATTTCTTTATTTTGTTTTAGATATTAATGGACCATCAAAATTTGTCAGAACATGTCCTTTGCATGGTTTTATATTTGATTGAATTGGGACTAGAGAATTCTTCTGAGCAGGAATCTGATGAAGAAGTAAGTGCTAATTAAAGCATTCTTAGATGGAAAGCAAATGGGTCTTACACTGAAATGATGCAGAGTGTGATGCTTTTGTTCAGGCTTCCAGTCGCTCCATTCCATTTTTCTCCACTTTTCTTTCTTCCCCTCTTCATCTTACATTCTGCCATATTCCCTGCCCACTGAGTGTGTGTTTCTGTAGGTGCTTTCTTTGTCCATTTTTGGGTTTTCTCCTGTGCCTAGAATGAAGACCCAGTTTCAGTTGCATGAAATTTAAGTTCTCCATTGAGAAATTAAACCTTCAATTGTGAGGGTATGTTAAAAATAATTTTTAATGTGAACATGAAAGTATCCTACTCACCCATGGGAAATTTTACATTATTCCTTTACTCATTCATACACACATTCTCCTGTTCCCACCATTCTGTTCTGTTTTCTTTTGCCACATTTGTTGATTTATCCCCATTCAAATCAACCTATATTCGCGTTACTGAATTAATATGGGAGAGTTTTTAATCACTCCAACAAAATTGTTGTGCTATTTGCAAAAATTGGGGTTATTCCTCATCTGCTAATATCCTTTTTATGGGTATGGGCGGTGTGATTTTAGTTCTATTTCTGCAACACGGGAAAACTCAAATATGTACTAGTCTATGCCCTTGTGATGCATTTTACTTTTAGACATTTATATGTTTCTCTCATTGAATAAAGATCAATGGATTTAAAGGTTGAAGGTAAGCTCATAAGAGAGGTAATATAGCATGTCAGCTAAAAATGAGCATTTTTGCCAAGCCAGTCTTGTGCAAGTTATTTCTCAGTTTCCACTTACGAGACATAGTACAGTGGTACCTCGGGATACGAACGCCTCTACTAACGAACTTTTTGGGTTACAACCAGCTCCGGCCGCAAAAATTTACCTCGATGTGCGAACTCCGCCTTGGGGTACGGTCATTTTTCCGCCCTGACACATGGTCCGCGGCCATTTTTCCGCCCCGGACACATGGTCCGCGGCCATTTTCCCGCCGCACTGCACGGCGCCCAGCCGTTTTCCCGCCCTGCTGCGCGGCGCCCGGCCGTTTTCCCACCCCGCTGCATGGCGCCCGGCCGTTTTCCCGCCCCGCTGCGTGGTGCCCGGCCGTTTTCCCGCCCCACTGCGCGGCGCCCGGCCATTTTCCCACTGCGCGGCGCCCGGCCGTTTTCTCGCCCTGCCGTGCGGCGCCCGGCTGTTTTCCCGCCCTGCTGTGAGGCGCCCAGCCATTTTCCCGCCCCTGACGCGTGGTCCGCGGACGCCAAAACGGATTAACAGTAATTACATTGAACCTTATGGGAAAATTTGCTTCGGGGTGCGACCAAATTCGGAGGGCGGAACGGATTAACCGGATTTACATTGAACCCTATGGGGAAATTTGCGTCGGGTTACGACCAACTCGGGATACGCCCAGAGTCACGGAACGGATTAAGTTCGTATCCTGAGGTACCACTGTATAGGAATAGCAGTAAATTACAGACCGCTTTGAAGAGTTACAAAGAACATGTATATGACAGCCAGGAAAGGTTGCTGACCTTGGTATATGGAAGTATGAAGTCTGTAGGATTGCTATCTTAGTTTTTTGGAGTTGCATTTATGTATAATACTAGGTTAGGATTTTTTAAAAATGGTGGATTGAACATGCCGTAATAACCTGATTCACATAAAATGCTAAGACATAATATTCACATTAAGTTAAAAGAAAAATCTATGATGATAATATGATGCTTGAATGTAGTAAAAGAATCATGTGCCCAAATTTTCTGAGTAAAGCTTTTCTGACCTGGTAAAACTAGGTCAGAAAAGTAAAGCTGGATAATACAGGTTAGGGCTATGCAACCCATTTGGAGACTTCACTTTGTTAGCAGTCCTAAGAGAAGTGTATCCTGGACAATTCTCAAGACCTTTGACGTAGCCATGCTAAATCTTTGGAAGGCACAGCCACTTTAAGGATGTCTCTCCAAATGTTTTGCACAGCATGAATAAGTATAAATTCTTTTCTATCTTGAACATACTGTTTTTCAAATAAATATCCTTAGAATTGGTCTTTGTTTTTATTGTTATTAAATTAGCTACATGGCTAAATAAAGAACTAGCTTTTTTTACATGCTGAAGTTGATAAAAGTTAATTTTTAAAGTATATTCATCATTTGTTCTGATTGCATCCTACTATGTTGATCCCTGGTTTCATGTGTTATGGTTGATACACTAGGATTCCATGGGAGGCCAAGAACGTTGCCATGATAGTTGGTTTCCAGGGAATAATTTGGTGTCTAACATGCGTCACTTTATTAACTATGTGCGGGTACGAGTACCAGAGACAGCGCCAGAGGTAAAAAGAGAACCACCTGCAAGTACAAGCTCTGATGGCTTAGCGACCTCTCAGGTAAAGTTGAAACCTCTTTTTCTGGGTTACTGTAGTAATTTTAGGTGTTTAAGTTCAGATTTTAATCTTTTTATAAGGAGTTCAAGTAAGCTCTGCTTAAAGTATATTTTTCTCTGTAACTGTCTATATACATGGTGTTTAACAATATGATTCTTAGGGATTTTTTAATATCCTCCTTTTTCCTCCAACTTACCAGAATCCAAGGCGATTTAAAGGACTCCAGAGAGAGGTAGATTTGTGTGTATTTTGTATTCTGATGCAATGTTGCTTTAACTATGCTGACCCTAACATTATTGCACATCCACAATCCTTTCAGAATACTGAGAAACAGTAGTCCTTGAAATATTCTGATGATTATATTAAAAGATGTATGAGTGTAGTCCTTTGGTTTGGCTCCAAATTCATTATGCCAGCTGCCAGAAATAATAGGTAACCTGTTAATGGAATATATGCTAGCTTGCTTTGTTTGAGTATGTGTGACTTTTTGTTGGAAGTATTGCTAATGTTTAATAATTTTGCTGTTCAGCTTTCCCCTTGTTACATGTTAAAAATACACATTTGCTACATGGCAAACTAAAGAAGCTGTTCAACAGATTGATTGAATAGTTTGTTCTACAGCCTACCAAGCCAACTGTAATGGTATGTGGGAATGACCTTGAGATACTGGGCCCATAGACGCTGCCTAGGGAACAGTCAGATAAGAGACAGCATAGTCCATAGCTAGATGGTGGGCGGGGCAAGAGGCTCAGAAGAGACCCTCCCTGATTTCTCGTGTAAAGGAGATGGGGGGAGAATTGTACTTTCTGACTTGCAAGATTCTTTAATGTAGCCTTACAATAAAGTAGAATTAGCTCATCTGGTTGTGTTTCCTGTCTGGTCTACCACCCCCTCAAGATTCTGAGCAATTTACAAATATATACATTTAAAAATTTCCATGAAACATAGAACACAAACATATCCATGTTGTCAAATCCAGGTCAAAAAAGAAAGAACATCCAGAAATGGCAGCTCAATGTTACCATTACAGTTCAAAAGCTCCTCTGAACAAGATTGTTTTAACCACCTAGTAGGCAGCCAACAGCAAAAGAGTCAGGTGCACCTTCTTTAGTTTTAAGGCTTGTTTTCCTTTGTGAAGAACCAAACACTTTTGGAAGTTTAGCAGCTGTGCACTGGCTAGAGAACTTTAAAATATCTTTTGGTCCTGGAATGCTGCAAAATGACCCAAAAGATGAGTAGTTTCCTAGCTTCTTCAATAAACCATGTTTAGCAGTGCATGCAAATGCAGCTAGAATCTTTATACAATCAAAGCTTGGCTTATGGATTAGATCAGTGTAAATGTAGAAGGCTTGCTCCAGAAGGGAAAGATGGGATAGGACCATCTGATCCTTCTCCTGACTGCATTATCTGGTGTAGCAGTTGAGAGACTTATGTGCACATTAGTCTTACAGAGCATGTAATTCATTTTAGTTGCATTTGCATATAATGCTTAGCTAGGATTTTTGAAAAAGCATTGTTTAATCAGCTATTATGGCCTGATTTACACACAGTGCTAAACTGTTACAAGTTAGTTTCCATGTCCTGCTAAACCAAGCACAAGCATACAACATTATGGTTTAATGTTATATATAAACCATGCCTTTCAGATTACAGCATTTTTCAGTTGCCAGTTTCATTGTGTTTTAGATTAAATTAAAATAGCAAATAAGAATTCTTTTGAAGGAAATTAACCAACAGATTGAGCAAATTTTGAGCAACAAAAAATTGATGTTTTGTTGTTGCTGCTAAAATGTTTTATTAAAAATGGTTCTGTTATCTGATACAATGTTTATATTTTATTTTAAGAATTCAGGGACTGCACAAGTGTTCAGTTTGGTTGCAGAGCGTCGAAAGAAATTTCAGGAGATAATTAATCGCAATACTACTGAAGCTAGTCAGGCTGTTCGACCAAAATCTTCAATGAAATGGTCTGCTCCTGGTGCAACTCCTCAACTAACAACAGCTATCTTAGAAATCAAAGAGAGCATATTGTCTTTGCTTATTAAGCTTCATCATAAACTGTCAGGAAAGCAAAACTCTTACTATCCTCCTTGGTTAGATGACATGGATACTTTAATTCAACATGAAAACCCAAAATATTTTCATGGGGATGGAATGACTGCTGTAGAAAGGATTTTATTAAAAGCTGCTTTTCAAAGCAGATTAAACAAACACATCATTGAAGAAATATGTAGAAGAGTGACTCCAACTGTGCCACCAAAAAAGATTAGTCCAGCAGAGAAGAAAACTTTGGACAAAGAAGAAAGGTAATTTTTTGAAATGTTGGCAAGAGAAGCATGGTGTAATTATTTTGTGCTTAAACTGTTAATGTTGCCTTATTCCGCATTTGAAAATTTCTTATAAAGAAGTGGGTTGTAGGTAAAGACCTCATTATGGGTAAGGATCTAATTTAATCATGATTTTAGAATTATACAGTACACCTTCTAGTAATTAGCAAGTTTGGCTTTTTCAGATGATAATAAAACCTAAGTTGCCTTAAAATTTATTTTCATGCATTTCCATCATTACAGCTCTTAGTGGGATCTGAGAATATGCAAATAAAACCAGGTATATTTACTTTCCCACAAAATATTAATGGCATGCCTGATTCAGATGGAATGCAATTTCTTAAAGCCAGCATGAGAGTACAATACAAATTCTCTCACTATACTATTCCTTTTAATGCCACTGTACCCTGCCATTCTGAATCCAGTCATGAGTGGTTTCATTAATTAGGAGCAAAATTAAAAATTATTTGAAATATTTTGTAGTTTTGAATGACAGAAAAAGATATAGTAGAGCTAAAGTTAAAAAAAAAAGACAAGAAAAGGCCCCTGCATACATATTTCAGTTAAAGATAAATCCTATATCTGATCTAATAGCTAACCACATTGTTAATGGCCATCTAGTAAAATGCAGGCATATAGAAAGGCGTGTGAACATCAGCAGAGACTGGCTCTGGGCTGTCAAGACCTGTGGAGCTAAATGTCCACTGAATTGGAACAGAAGTAAATACATGGTGAAAGTGAGTTTGGTCAGGGTGCAGACAATAATCAGATGAATCAGAAGCAGATACCTAGTTAAAGGTGATAAAGTTCAAGATCCATAGTGGCAAATTTCTTGCATGAGATGGTTGTGCATGAACATATGATGGCAACATGGTAACTGGACTTCATATGTGACTGCACAAGGAGGTGCCTTACTAAACCAGTTTTGGCAGCCTTTCAATAGACTGAAGACTATCGTGTTTGAATTGGCCTTGAAAAAAAAATACAGGTGGTTCTCACTTAATGACCACTTGTTCAGCGGCCAGTCCTCATACTTATGACAGTTGCAGTGTCCCCACAGTCACATGGTTGCCATTTCCAACCTTTGCCAGCTTCCTACAAGCAAAGTCAATGGGGAAGCCAGCAGGAAGTCACAAATAGTGACCACGTGATGAGTATTCCCTGGAGTGAGGGTGATATGGCTGAGGTGAGAGGCCTTCTCTATGGTAGCCCTCACTCTTTAGAACTCTTTAGCCCAGAAGTCTGTAAAGCTTATTCCCTTGTGGTTTTTAGATTTTTAAACAGCTTTATTTCAATGAGTCTTCAACTCTAGGTAATTTTATTGGTGTCCATCTTAAGGAAGAATTATTATTACTGTTGTTTTTCATTATTTTGGTTTATTTCTGTTGTAGTTTGTAAAATGTTATTGTGTTATAAGCCTTCCAGAGTATTTTGAGTTCAGTGAGCTATAAAACTATAAAATAAATAAATTGCAATCCCTTGTCTAGCAGCTTTCAGATGTATCAGTTGTTGCTGTGTTCTTATCAGCAGTGATACGACGAATCTTCCATTTTAAAGTAACTGTTTTTAATTTTGTCATTACAACAGAATATTATCCAAAATTGATAAACAGAAATGCCAGAGAGAAGAGCAGAGTGATTTTTTGTTGTTGTTGTTGATCTGTTGAATAGGTTAGGCCTTCAAACACTTATTAGTAGTTTTTATGTCCAATGGTACTTGGAGGGACAGTTAGAACATTTTACCAAAATGGCAGAAAGATCTGACATGGCAATTTAAAAATTATTTCCTACAGCAGGAATATATAAAGTGGCTGCAGCTCTGACAATATTCCAGATAAAAATGACAGTGCCTCTATGAGAACTTCAAATCTTAAAAAGAGTGTAATCTAAATTTGTAAAAAGTATTTTAGTGGTGTCATGCTGTGTTTCCAATGTAATGCTGTAAGTAGAAAAGGGGCCAGTACATGACAGCTAGTTTCCTGGAGCAAACTAGTGGATGTAAAGATTTGTTACGATTCACTGTAGGTGCTGTGACACCCCCACCCCCAGATACAGTCAGGTCCAGAAATATTGGGACATCGACACAATTCTAACATCTTTGGCTCTATACACCACCACAATGGATTTGGAATGAAACAAACACAATGTGCGTTAACTGCAGACTGTCAGCTTTAATTTGAGGGTTTGTACATCCAACTCAGGTGAACAGTGTAGGAATTACAACAGTTTGCATATGTGCCTCCCACTTGTTAAGGGACCAAAAGTAATGGGACAGAATAATAATCATACATCAAACTTTCCCTTTTTAATACTTGGTTGCAAATCCGTTGCAGTCAATCACAGCCTGAAGCCTGGAACGCATAGACATCACCAGACGCTGGGTTTCATCCCTGGTGATGCTCTGCCAGGCCTCTACTGCAACTGTCTTCAGTTCCTGCTTGTTCTTGGGGCATTTTCCCTTCAGTTTTGTCTTCAGCAAGTGAAATGCATGGTTAATGGGATTCAGGTCAGGTGATTGACTTGGCCATTGCATAACATTCCACTTCTGTCCCTTCAAAAACTCTTTGGTTGCTTTTGCAGTATGCTTTGGGTCATTGTCCATCTGTACTGGGAAGCGCCGTCCAATGAGTTCTGCAGCATTTGGCTGAATGTGAGCAGATAATATTGCCCGAAACACTGCAGAATTCATCCTGCTGCTTTTGTCAGCAGTCACATCATCAATAAATACAAGAGAACCAGTTCCATTGGCAGCCATACATGCCCACGCCATGACACTACCACCACCATGCTTCACTGATGAGGTGGTATGCTTAGGATCATGAGCAGTTCCTTTCCTTCTCCATACTCTTCTCTTCCCATCACTCTGGTACAAGTTGATCTTGGTCTCATCTGTCCATAGGATGTTGTTCCAGAACTGTGAAGGCTTTTTTAGATGTCATTTGGCAAACTCTAATCTGGCCTTCCTGTTTTTGAGGCTCACCAATGGTTTACATCTTGTGGTGAACCCTCTGTATTCACTCTGGTGAAGTCTTCTTTTGATTGTTGACTTTGACACACATACACCTACCTCCTGGAGAGTGTTCTTGATCTGGCCAACTGTTGTGAATGTGTTTTCTTCACCAGGGAACGAATTCTTCAGTCATCCACCACACTTGTTTTCCGCTGTCTCCCGGGTCTTTTGGCGTTGCTGAGCTCACCGGTGCGTTCCTTCTTTTTGAGAATGTTCCAAACAGTTGTTTTGGCCACGCCTAATGTTCTTGCTATCTCTCTGATGGGTTTGTTTTGTTTCTTCAGCCTAATGATGGCTTGCTTCACTGATAGTGACAGCTCTTTGGATCTCATCTTGAGAGTTGACAGCAACAGATTCCAAATGCAAATAGCACACTTGAAATGAACTCTGGGCCTTTTATCTGCACATTGTAATTGGGGTACTGAGGGAATATCACACACCTGGCCATGGAACAGCTGAGAAGCCAATTGTCCCATTACTTTTGGTCCCTTAACAAGTGGGAGGCACATATGCAAACTGTTGTAATTCCTACACCGTTCACCTGAGTTGGATGTACATACCCTCAAATTAAAGCTGACAGTCTGCAGTTAACGCACATTGTGTTTGTTTCATTCCAAATCCATTATGGTGGTGTATAGAGCCAAAGATGTTAGAATTGTGTCGATGTCCCAATATTTCTGGACCTGACTGTATATAAAAACTAAAGAGATAATAAAACAACAAATTAGGGATGAATTAGAGAAGAGTCTTTACATGAGAACTTTTTACATGAGAAGTATAATCCAATTGAATCTTTTGGATATAAGATTCAGGGAAGCACTTTGAACAGATCAGTGTTGTCCATGTGGGAATTGTCAGGTAGAAAGAGTCATGTTGCTGTGTTGCTTGCATTACCGAGATGTATACTGTACCATAAAATTATGTCCCTTTGCTAGCTAAGTTCCCAGGAGGGGTTGTGAGGGATGTGAGTTTTCCTGAAAAATTTGAATTGGAAACTTTTCCAACAAAAATGGGTATGTTTTAAGTAACCATGTTTGCCCCAATATCCATAGCTTGAACAGGTTTATAGTCAGTGTTGTTTGATGTGCAAAAAAATACATCTAACCTATTGTCTATAGTTTGAACCTTATACTCAAAGAAACCAAAAGCTTTCATATGGGGAGAAAAAAGATTTCAGTGAGAACACTGAAAACAGTATTGGGATGTAGAATAATATGTATTTTTATGTTTGTTTTTTTTAATAATCACCTGAAAAGCAAGCATCGTACAATTTTAGTATAGTCAAACTTGCATAAAATGGAAAATTTTCCATGGAAAATTGGGTTCCCAGAACACAAAACCACATTTCTGATCTGAGGCATGTTATACAAAAGTTCTTAGAAGACTATGCCAATAGAGAACAGGTTATGTCAACATTGTGTGCTAAATCTTTTGTAGTATGTAAAATCGTTGCACAGACATTACTTTGTTTCACTGAACATGAATCATAATAAAGTTCTATCTGTTAATGCTGCCTGCAAGTGCCATCTATCAGCCAGGAAGTTGAGAAGCTCAGCTATTGTTGTTGATGCTAGAAGAAAAACCTGGCAAAAAGAGGCTGGATGACCTATTTTCTAGCTTATTCATCTTAGGCAAACTTGGCATTGCCTGCAGAATTTGTTGCTATAGGAACTAAGGCATAGAGAAGAATTTAGCTGGGTTGCTTTGTAATACTTTCAGTCTTTCTGTGTGGAGAACCCTCGGGGCATTGCGGAAAATTACTGACTTGTACTGATTCTGTCAGTTTGTTTCTGTCTCCTTATTAAGGGTCTCTATTTACAGTTAGCCTGTTTAAGAAAGGCATAGCGGAGAGAGATATCTTGGGAAAACATGAATTGCCTCATATTCATGATACAAGCTTCCTTTGAGCGATTACAGTTTACTTGTGTGTTGAAAACATGTTTAGTTCCCTTCCCATTTGATACCTCACAATGGTACTGTTCCATATTTGTGAGCATTGTATTTTTTATTTATATACAAAATGTCCTTATTCTATTTAATATGTTTTGTTTTATTGTATTCTGTATTGTTTTGAATTATAAGAATATGCAGTTACACAGTTGGAAGGGGCATTTAGACCAATAACCAATCCCTTCTTAGTGCAGGAATCCAAATTTAAGCAGCTACAGTAAATCCCCATCCAGTCTGTGAAGGGGAGTCCACCGCTGTATTGTGTCCTTTAGGAAGAGAGAGTCTTGACATTTCTTCACATATTTCAAAGAGTGCTATCATATCTACCTCATTCTTTTTTTTCTGGTCCTTGTAATGATATGTGGAAATGACCTTGGGAGACAGGAGGGAAAGCCACAGCAGACAACCAGCATATAAAAAGTATCTCAGCCCACAGAAGGAGGAAGGGCATGGGAAACATTTCAGAAGGAACCCTTTCTAGTTTTCCGGAGGCTAAAAGGAAAAGAGGAGAGAAATACTTTCAGTTTTGCAGGATTCTGTTAATGTAGCCTTACAATAGAGATAGAGCTAGTACTCCTGGTTGTGCTTCTTGTCTGAACTACCTTGCAGGGCTAACAGTCCTTCAGTCTCATAGGATTTAATTTCCTTTATCATGCTCATTGCATTTTTCTGACTCTGGTCCAGTTCTCTAAAGCACGGTGCCCAGAACCTAATTGTTATGCAGACATAATATTGTTTATTAATTTATGTACTCAGTGTACATGGCCATCCACTCACAGAGTAACTCTTGAATTGTTAACCGATGCAGAGTAAATGAAAGTATTATTTTTCATGATTTGAAAACTGTACTTCAGTTGATGTAGCCTCAAATTGCATTTGACTTTTTTGCAGCCACGTCCACTGCTGCCTCATATTCAAGTTAAAGTCAAATGCTGTTCTGAGTTCTGTTGCACAGGTGATATTACCAAGCCATGTATCCCCTATCTGATACTTGTGCATTTGATTTGTTTTTAAGTGAAGAACTTTGTATTTATAGCTATTACAATTTATTCTTCTATTTCAAGCCAATTTTTGTAATATTTCAGATTCTTTTTATTTTGATAGATTTTATTATTTAAAAAAGGGAAGAAAGAAGAACTATAGACAAGTTAATTTAGCATCTATATTGGGGAATGTGCAAAAACAAATTGTCAAGTGGCATGTCTGCAACCATTTAGAAAAGGATGCTGCCATTATAGTACTAGGAGCCAGCAAAGATTTGCCAAAAAAAAGTTGATCAAGAGAATGCCGTGGATATAGTATACCTTGATCTTAGTAAAGGTCTGAGAAGGTCTCTCATATCCTTGCAGGCAAGATGGCTAAATGTGAACTGGATGGTACTGTACTTCGATAGGTTTGCAGCTGGTTGAACAACTGCACCCAAAGGGTGCTCATAAATTATTCTGCATTGCCCTGAGGGAGGTATCAGGTAGAATCCCACAGGGCTCTATACTTAGCCCAGTGCTATTTGGTATCTTTATGAATGATCTAGAGATGGAATGGAAATTTACAAATAATACTAGGGTAGATTGGTCTAGAGAACAAAATCAGCATTTAAATGACCACAGCAGACTTGAGTACTGCAATGATAATGCTTAGCTGTGACAGGTATAACATTCTACATCTGGTTAGGAAAGTACATGGCTACAGGATTGGGGAAACCTGGCTTCACAGCAGTGTGTAAGAAAAATCCAGGAGTAATATGAACAAAAAAGTCCAATGCAATTTTGGGTTGCATAAAGAGAAGCATTGCATCCATATCACAGGAGGTAATATTTCCAGTTGTACTTTTTGCTGGTTAGACTACATTTAAAGTATTGTATCTGGTTCTGGACACTGCACCTTAAGTAAGCATGGACAAGCTGGAGCAGGATCAGAGGAGAGCTAGTAGGATGGTAAGTGAACAAGAAACCAAAACCTATAAGGAATGGTTAAAGGAGATGGGCATGTTTAGCTTACAAAAGAGAAGACTAAATGTAAGTATGATAGTGATCTATAAGTGTCTAAAAGACTGGCACAAACAAGAGGGAGTGGATTTATTCTTGTTGGAACTGAGAGCAGGAAAAGGATCAATAGGTTGAAGTGAAAAGAAAAGAAAGGAGATACAGGCTGAGTATTAGGAAGGATTCCTAATGATAATAGTTGTCAATGGAACTGCTTGCATAGAGTGGTGAACACACACAGACATATATCCTGGAACTTTTCAAATGGAGGCCAAATAGTTTCCTTTCCAGAATAATTTAGGGATTCTTGCACTGAGCAAGATGTTGGATTAGATACACATAGGCCCTTTCAAAACCATACATGATTCTAAGGTATTAGCTACCGCACCAAAGGGTGTTGTGTTAATTTGTAACACAAATCACTCCAGTTTGATGCCGTTGATTGGTACCCTTGAGTGCAGAGAGTATTCACTTAATTGCATGTCATTCAGAACATATGTAAATAGCTTGCTAATCAAAATGACATGTATTGATATCTGTCTGATCTGTTAGTCCTTGAGTGAGTGTATTATTTGAAGATAGGAATATTTGTCATTTTCCAGGATTTCTCAGAGGTAATGCACAGGTAATAAGAGTTATTTCTTAACTGTAACCAGTAAACTTTTCATATAATGATAAAGAATCTCCCATTTTCTGCTTCTGTCCTAGACTGCTTTGGAATCAGACTAGAAGGGAAGGCAATAAAAAAGGAGAGTTGAGGGGTTGAAGTGACTTTGGGGCAAAAATGATCTTTCAGATTTGAAAAAAAAAAAGAGAATTTCTTCCCCTCTAGCAATCTATAAATAGAACTTACAAATAAATGCCAACAGTTACTTTATAATTATCCCCCTTCTTTTTTTCACTAGACGACAGAAGGCCAGGGAACGGCAGCAGAAGTTGTTGGCTGAATTTGCATCAAGGCAGAAAAGTTTTATGGAGACTGCTATGGATGTTGGTAAGATTGTAGTCTGTTTGCATTATGCATGGTTCATTGCACTTGATATTTGGAAATGAAGTTAAAAGACAAATGAGGAAGAATAGAGAATCTTTTAGACCAAAAGGAACAAAACAGTATCTTTCCTTTAAATTCTGTTTTAGAACATACAAGTAGCAGTAACTATGGAAATAATTGTTTAGATTCAAAATGAGATTCTTAACAAGTGGTGATGATGAATCTCTACTCTAGATGTAAGCTTTCCCAGAAGCTTTGTTTTCATGTGAAATGTATATGGAAACAAGGAATAGGTCTGTCTGTTGCAATAGTTGCATCTGAAGCAGATATGTGTACTTCAGATTTAGTGTGGGCACCCTCACTGTACTAGTCAGCTGTTCCTTAAAGACACCACACCTTTCCTGAGATTTGCATGGTAGTGTATGGATTGAGGAAAACACATTTTTGAATTAAGTAGGTGGCAGGATGTGTGATCATGAGGCACCGCCCAGCTGACATCTCCTTAATGCTTCCTTTACTAAAACTTGTGTTTTCCTGAGCTTTACACTGCTACTGTGCACGCCCAGGCACAGTAACTGTAGTTGTTAGCTTTAAAATGTTATTTATTTATTGACAGGTAGTCCTTGAGTTACGATGGCAATTGGGACTGGAATTTCTGTTGCTAAGGGATGCAGTCGTAAAGCACAACATCATGTGACTGCATCACTCAGCAACGGCAATCCCTGAAGTCCCCTTTGCCATCGTTAAGTGAGGATCATGGATTGTTAAGTGAGCATCTCCTTGCAACTTCCTGCTGGCTTCCATCAACCAGAGTCAGTGAGGAAGCTGGTAGGAAGTTATAAGTCCCAGGCAG
Source organism: Python bivittatus (assembly GCF_059951505.1). Classification (NCBI taxonomy): domain Eukaryota; kingdom Metazoa; phylum Chordata; class Lepidosauria; order Squamata; family Pythonidae; genus Python; species Python bivittatus. The sequence goes on from NW_028277075.1 coordinate 106,705,221, forward strand.
TTTGCAAGCAGGCAGGTAAGTGCCTGCTGCTGGGTGGGAGAGGGAGCAAGGGGGTGTGCAGGTGGCTGGGGAGGCGCAGCGCAAGTGCAGCAGGGCTTGGGATGGCTGCTACCAGGTGGGGGAGGGTGCATGAAGGTACATAAGTGGTGGGGGAGATGCAACATGAGCGCGGTGGGGCTTGGGGTGGCTGCTCCAGTTGGGAAAGGGTGCACAAGAATGCACAAGTGGCCAGGGAGGCACAGTGTGAGCACATTGAGACTCAGAGAGGGTGTATAAGTGGGAGAGACTTACCCGAGCAACTTGCAACCTTCCCTTCTGGCTTCCCTATTGACTTTGCTTGTGGGAAGCAGCAAGGAAGGTCGCAAATCGCAATCACGTGACCGTGGGGCACTGCAAGCATTGTAAGTGTGAACCAGTTGCCAAGCACCCAGATTGTGATCACATGATCACAGGGGTGCCAGGACGGCCAGAACTTCAAGCACTGGTCATAATCACCACTCGTTCAGTGCCGTCGTAACTTCAAATGGTCGTTGAATGAGTGGTCATTAACTGGGGACCAACTGTATTTATGTATTTATTTATTAAATTTGCACCTTATTTATTTATTTATTTATTAAACTTGCTCACGCTCTTGGCGCCGGCTGGGACCCACCCCCACCAACCTCACACCATGATCACACTCTGCCCCCCTGCACGACCTCTCTCACTAGTCGGCAGGACGGGCATCCTATACACTCACTCACACCTCCTGGCTCTCACATCCTCATACGCTCCTAGACTCCCCCCCAGACTCTCACTACCAGGAGGGAGTCCCAGATACACACTGGAGGGACCCTACGACTCTCCACTGGCACTGGGCGGGATTAAATAGGGATGGCTAGGTCCTGAAGCCCCAGTTCGCCCCTCTTGAAAACAAGAGTCAATTGACATGCTGTCCGGCGCCCCCCCCCCGCTGCCCAGCTGTCCCTCCAAAGCCGAGGGATCTTCCTCCACAGTTGGACAGCCGCCCTGCATCGGGGCCTGCTGGGGTTCGCCACACTATACTGGGCTCGCTGGGGCCTGCTGAGCCTGCTAGGCCTGGAGTCCATTGGGCCGTTGGGCCCACTGGGCCTGGGGTTGGAAATGCTGTGCCGAGTCCTGCCAGAGTTCATCACGTTGCATTGCTGGTCACTGGAGCCTGCCACGCCATGCCACGCTGTGGTTCATCTGGGCTCCCCGTGCCCCACAGGGGCCAGGTTGTCTTAAGGCTCGCTGTCGGTTGCCGCCCACACTGGGGCCCGGCAGAACTCTCTGCGCCGCTCCGGGACTCAGCAGGCTTGCCACGACGCATCAGCGCATCTTATCTTTAATATAAGAACTCAAGGTGGTGTACACAGTGCGCCATCCTTCTGTTTTTTCCCACCACAACAACCCTATGAGATAGGTTAGGCTGAGAGTGTGATGGTCCAAAATCACCTAGTGAGTTTCTATGGCAGAGGGTGTACTAAGAAAGCAAAATAATAAAAAGAATTTAAAAAGAATTAATAGGGCTACATTAATTAGAATACAGTTTCTTCTAATTTCTTTTAAACTTTAGCAACACCACAAACAAAATATTAGCTATAGACTGGCAATTGCCCAAATAACTTCATTTCCCACTTTTATGAAGTAGAAGATGATGTTATAGATAAACAAGGAAGCTCAACATGTGGCTTCTTAAATAAGCAGAGTCTGGTCAAGAGTTATCTTGCCTATAACCTCAAAAAACTACTTCTGGTCAAAGCTGACAAAACTGGATCAGGAGCCTTACTCAGCATACAGCAATTTCCTACGCTTTTTCCTTTATCCAGGCTGGTTTAGGTCTAAACAGGAAACCGATGAATCATAATTATCTTAAGTTGCTATGAGTCAAAGCAACTTATACATGTATTAATAATTCACAGCTGGCCGGTTTTTGCTTTGCTTCTATGAATGATATCTGTAGAGGTACATTATGGAATTGCTATTGTCAGGGTAGAACCGCATCATCTATCCATTTTGCATAAAGTTGTATGACCTTCAAATGTGTCTGATTTCTTGCAAATGGAATTACTGTATACTAGAATTTGATCACTTGTGGCATATTTTAAAAAACCCTGTGAAATTAATGTGTGGCAGTTTAGTTCTCAGAGAATTCATGAAAAATATCCATTTGAACTATAGGTAGAATAATTGTTTTTCCAATTCTTATTAAGAATTGGAATTACCACATGATTTAGCACACTCAGTTTTTGAAGTAGCGCTTTTTGAAGAGTTGGAGGTGTGAGGGAGATAAATCTATAGTCTGTTTAATGTGGCATGACACAGGTTTTCAGGTACTGGAATTTATTAGAAAATAAATAGCTTGTACTGGTCTTCTGAGAATACACATGCTACATTAGGCCAACCAATATTATCGTTCTGATTCTGGGAATCATCTTGATGCAGCAGTTCTACCAGAGCAGCACTGCTTCCAGTTACGTGTTGTAAACTCTGTTTAACCTTTTGGAATATTAACTGTTTCCACTGCTTCAGTTTAGGAGTTGTGAAAACAGAAAACATTTAGTATCAAATTCTGGAGGATCCGAAATGTTGGTCTGGTTTGTTCCAATAATCCAGGGCTGCTTATTCTTTTTTAAAATATATATATATGGTAGAAATTGCCCAAAGTTCTCCCCTGAAAAACTGCAGTGGCTAGTAACTGTTATGTACATTTTTTTTTAATGTATTAGAATGTCAGGTAGACCCAGTGGTGGTATATTGTCTATCATGTCCTATGTTGCTAAGTAAGAGTATCTCTGAATAACTGAAAGTGGGCATCTCTCAAAATAAATCAGTTAGTGGAAATCATTAATTTCTATTAAGATTAGTGCTGTGAGTTTTGTTTTTAAGTTTCTTTAGATGTTTAATTAAACTTACATGTAATCTTAAATTTAGCTGAACATTTAAGGTATTAATTTGGGTACAGTAGTATTATGGCTTAAAATTTTAAATGTATAATATATGACTGATAAATTGTGCTATTTACCTTGACACTTAAAACAATTGCATTGAAGTGTGCTGCCCTACTTTATTATAACAATGGGAACATTTTGTGGAATATGCTACCTTTTGTTAATTGCTCAATTTAGTCAATTTAAAGTAATGTTTGCAGTTTCTCATTAGAGATATTTTTGAGGATGTTTGTATTAAAATTCAGAGACTTTTCATAGATGGAGCAACAAAAATTAACTTTATGGTTTGTGTAATCCTAATATTAAAGTGGTGCATAATAACGCTTGGGATGGTGTTAAGCATGTTCTCTGTGTGATTCACACATAACAAGTTTTGTGCGTGCCCAAACCCCTGTTAAATTTTTCTAGAACTTTAGATGGAAATGCCATCCTCCCGGCATGTCCCACAAGATAGGCAGGGTTCTCACTAATATCAGTTTGTCTTGTCTCTTGTCTTTGTCTTGTCTTGTCTTAGCAACAGCACACCTATTGATTCTTCAACTTCACCTATATTCAATTTGTCTGGAATTCTTCATTATATTTTGTTTCATTCTTTATCCATACTGATGCATGATGGCTCTTGTTGGATGCAGTTCTTTACAGTCATTTCTCTTTTTTCTGCTGGCCTTAGCCTTCTAGACTTGAAGGCTCTGTTCCACCACTGGGATAACAGGCTCTACTGTTCAGATGGATGAAGCCTTTGTCTTTTGCGCCTTTGGGAAGGTCACATAGGGGGGTCTTGCAAACACTGCCAGGCTTACTGCAGTTACTCATTCCATTTGCTAATCGCCACTTGAGAGCAAGTCCTAAGGGCAGCAGATCCTGAAGCCACTATCAATGAACTAGAGTTATTATTGGAGCTCTTGAGGGCCTCCTCCAAGGTCACACTATCCAGGTTGTATCAAACAGTGCAACTGTTATCCAATAAATAAGCAAACAAGATGAAACAAAGTCCATGCCACATTTGAATCTTATTTTACGGCTATGACATTAGCATTCACTTTTCTTTGTAGCAGTTCACATGCTAGGATCTCACAGTGTCCTGGCTGAGCAGCTCAGCTATGCATGATTGACCACTCATGAATGGATGCTGTATGCTACAGTTATGCATAAAGTTAGTAAGTCTAATGTGTTAGTTCTAAATAGATTTTGCAACACTGCAGAACTAAAATACATACCAGGCTCTCAGTCTCTTCTTATAACAGAAGATGCTTGTACTGCCTTCCATTGTTACACCAAACTTTTTTTTTAAGCATGGGGATTATGTATTGCGTTGGTAAAGTCTGACCACAAAAAAGCATCCTTCAGGGGAAAAGTAATAAACTTCATTTTATAATGGTTCAAATTACAACTAGTTTTTCCCTACTATTACCTTATGAGATTGTTGGTTACTTATTGTCTTGTTTCTCCATTCCTTAGAGTCACCAGATGCTGATACTGCTATGGAGATTGCAACAGCAGAAGAGCATGTTTCTGAAGCTATATATGATTGTGTTATTTGTGGCCAAAGTGGCCCTTCTACTGAAGAGCGACCAACAGGATTAGTTGTTCTCTTACAAGCTTCTTCAGGTATGGCTTCAAAATCAAACTATTATGGCACCAATAGATTATTGAGATGAAGAATGTATTTATATATCTGAGAACATTTGCTGCTGTCATGCAAAGGAGCTAGTAGGAGAATGAGAGGCTGTATGCATAGATAAATTATCCAACTTCTCACTTCTGTAGAGAATAGAAACATTAGGTTAAATAAAACATGCCAGAGTGTCTATTCTAAGGAGTACAACTCTATATTCCCATATTATACACATATTAAGTTTTCCATTGGGGATGAAGAGAGGCATATAGTATTTGCCCTATTTTCAAACTACAGTGAGATAATATAGAAGGAGGGAATCATTTGAGATTAATATAAAAATGTTTCTTAAAATGTAACATTAGCTTGATAATAACATTTGCTTGGTAATGTAGTAGAGATATGTTTTGCTCATCCAGTGCAATCCCTTTAGCCAGTTCCATGACTGTTTTAAGCCATTTAACCTGCATGGATGTGATGCACTTTAACTCTGTTTTCTGATATGCTGTAAATATCTTCTCTCTCTCCCTCCCTCCCTCCCTAGTTTTGGGGCAGTGCCGTAATACTACTGAGCCTAAGAAGCTACCAACTTCTGAAAAGGAGCAAATATATCCTAGTGATACTTGTGCAGCAATATACGAAACACGCCTTGCAACTTTACAACAGTTCTTTAAAGATGTATGTAAATTTAGTGGGAGTGTGGTGGGAGAATATTCCATTTACAGGTAGTCCTCGACTTATGACCACTTGTTTAATGACCATTCGAACTTATGACAGTGCTAAAGTGACTTATGACTGGTCTTTACACTTAACGATCGTTGCAGTATCCCCACAGTCACGTGATCAGAATTCGGGCGCTTGGCAACCAGCATTTATTTACAACAGATGCAGCATCCCGGGGTCATGTGATCACCATTTGCGACCTTCCCAGTGGGCTTCCAACAAGCAAAGTCAATGGGGAAGCTGGATTCACTTAATGACTGTGGTGATTTGCTTAACGACCGTGGCAAAAAAGGTTGTAAAATTGGGTGTGACTCACTTAATGACCACATCACTTAGCAACGGAAGTTCTGGTCCCAATTGTGGTTGTAAGTCGAGGATTACCTGTATTTAATTGTACTGAATTGTATTTAGAACTAGTTTTGATGTTACAAAGTTTTGTAAATGTGACTTTGGTGAATGAAGATGGCAGGCATGAAATATTTGAAATTATAATGTTAGTATGAGGGTTTCACAGCCAGTAAGAGTTTGGATAATGGCTCTGGTTCAGAATTAACTACTATGAGGACCTGTGTTGCTTATTGTATAGCAGCCTTTCCTTACCTGTCATCCTCCTTTAGCCATGAGAGCTGGGCGTTGTGCAAATTGCAATTCCAATTCATCTGGAAAAAGTCTGGCTAGGTAAGGCTTCTATGTGGAATTCATCCTAGGAAGCGGACATCCAGATGAGAAGTTACTGCACAATTTTCCCCTCAGTATAGCTATAATCAGAACTTTGGTGAACCCATTATTTGTCTCATTCTTTCAAAATATACAGAGTGCGATTTGGGAGACAAGGGGGTAGCTGGATTAATCCTATTGCAGTGGTTCCTTTTATTCTTTTTCAAAAGCCCTGAAATGCTTCTCAGATCACCCCACTGAATTTATCTGTGGTTGGTGGTGATTTTACAGGTAATTTTTGCTCCTTATGGATATTACAACTTTGTAAAATAAGAATACTAGCAATGAATTTTTTTTTAGAATTGCTTGTTCAGAGTAACATGATAAAAAATGGCTATTTATACTATCTGCTGCTGTGTTATTCTAACTTAATTTTGTTTGCTTGAAAGACCTGCCTGCAGTAGCCTTTATTCATTTCAAACACTGTACATTCTTTAATAATCATGCCTTCAATCACGTAAGGATAGAATGCTGCCTATGTTCCTTTACACATTTACCATTGTTTTCTTCCTTCCAAATTCTTTAAATATGGTATTCTGTCTAGCTCAGTAAAGAATATAACAATTTAGTTAGCATACAGTATTGCTTAAAAGTTTGTGGACTCTTTTGAATTTTCAATATTTCTGCATAAATGTGACCTAAAATGTGACCTGTTCTCCACACAAGTCCTAAAACTAGATAAAGAGAACCCAATTAAACCAACTAACTATCCACTGGTGTCCTTTAGCATACCAATTGTACTTGTTCATTTATTTATTGAAGAAAATTATCCAAAGCTACATATTTGTGTGTGGCAAAAGTATGTGGATCTCTAGTATTATTAGTTCATTTGAAAGGGAAATTGCCTTCATCAACAGGGGCTAGAAAAAAGGAGAGGAAAAAACAAAATGACTCTTGCTTTTTTACTCCAAGGCTTTAGAGATTAATAGTGTCTGAACAACAAACATTTTAATGTAAAGTGAAGAACTAGAATATGAAATAGAACTGCAGGAAAAAAATCAAACTGATCTTGCTATTGGTACAAGGAGGTAGAAGAGATCAGTTATAGTATAACAGCAAAAATATGCCCAGGGGCTGATTGTGGAATAGGTGACAAACTGCTCATGTGCAAGTTCCAAGTCAAGTAAAAGTATAAAAACAAAGCCAATCAGTTTCCACAATATGATCTTGAGGATATCTCTACCATTTTCAAGGAGTGACTCAGCAATTGCTATGAAGTCCTGAATGTTATTGATAGGAAATCAGAGAAATTGTGGAATGAAATCAAAGAAGTTATTATGGATGATTGTGAAAAGAGACTGCCAAAGACCAAGAAAGAGGGAAAAAAACAAACAAACTGGATGTCAGAACAGAAATTGCCAAGAAAAGAAGAGAAACCAAAGCCAAGAAACACAAAGATCTCAGGAAGGAACTTAACAAAAATTTTTAGAGAGCCATTAGAAAGAATAGTATTACAAGAATATCTGTGAAGATATTGAAGATGGAAACAGGTACAGAAAAACGAGCAAAATTGTCCAAAATATCTCCAAATTTAGAAGGGATTCCAAGTTTGAATTGGTATGCTAAAGGACACCAGTGGATAGTTAGTACCTGACTTAATGAAGATCACACAGAAATGGAAAGAATATACTGAAATTCTGCATAATAAAGATGTCAGCATCCAAAATACTTTAGAAAATATTCCCCAATTACAAGAACTTCTAGTACTAGAAGGTGAAATTAGATTAGCAGTTTGGTCATTACAGAAATGCTACAGGAATCGACAGAATGTCTGCAGAAACACAGGAAGCAGCCAAATAAGAATTGTTAAAGGTTCTAACCAAACTATATCAGCAAATCTGGAAAATGACATAATGTCCAACAGATTGGAATAGGTCAGTCTACAAAGAAAGACTTAACATATTTCACATGTTAAGAAAATAATGCTTAAAATAATCCAATACAGACTAGAGTCCTACATGGAAAGGGAGGTGGCTGTTGTTCAAGCTGGTTTCAGAAAAGGCCAAGGAACAAGAGACGTTATTGCTGATATGCTCTGGATAATTGAGAAAGCCAAAAAATATTTTTAAAACGTCAGTTCATTGATTATAGAAAGGCCTTCAGCTATGTCAACCATGTCCAACTAGAATATGCTTAGAAAATATGGGAATCCCAGAACATCTCATTGTCTTCATACAAAACCTATATGTAGGACAGGAAGTCACAATTTGGGCAGAACATAGTGAAGCAGACCAGCTCCAGGTCAGCAGAGGAGTGAGACAAGGCTGGATAATCCCTCATTTATTCAGCCTACAGTATATGCTAAATATATATTGAGAGAAGCTGGTTTGGAAGAAGATAACTGTGGTTTTAAATTTAGAGAAACAAACATAAATAATCTGCACTATGCCAATGACACTACTTTGATAGCTGAAAATGCAAATTATCTGGAAGCTCTAGTAATGAAAGTCAAGGAACACAGTGGAAAAAATGGGACTACATTTAAATATAAAGAAGACCAAACTAATGACAGCAGTACAACAACCCGCCTTAGAATTGACAATGATGTTAGAATTGACATTGAAATGGTGGATAGCTTCAGCTTTTTAGGCTCTGCTATCAACAGTAAAGGAACTAGCTGTCAAGAAATATACCACAGACTTGTACTTGATAGAGCAAGAGTAAAGGATTTGGAAAAGATATTCAGATGTCTATATCTAAAAAGATTAGAATAATGTAGGTTATGGCTTTCCTTGTGATGCCGCTATGCATGCAGAAAGTGTTGACACACTTGAACTTTGGTGTTGGAGAATGCTGTTTGAATACCATAGATAGCCAGGAATATAAACAAACGGATCATAGAACAAAGCAATCTAGAGTTTTTATTCAAGACACAAATGAAATAGGTTTCATACAAAACCTATATATAGGACAGGAAGTCACAATTTGGGCAGAACATAGTGAAGCAGACCAGCTCCAGGTCAGCAGAGGAGTGAGACAAGGCTGGATAATCCCTCATTTATTCAGCCTACAGTATATGCTAAATATATATTGAGAGAAGCTGGTTTGGAAGAAGATAACTGTGGTTAAACTGTCACATTTTGGACATATTACGCAAGGACCCAGCTTCTTTGAAAAGTCCATAATGTTATGAAAAATGGAAGGAAAGGAAAGATCATCATCGGCAGGGTGGATGGATTCAATTACAACAGCAGTGAATGCACCATTGAGACACTTAAAAGGCTAGATTCAGGACATAAAACTCTATGTATGTGATTGCTAAGAGTCAACACTTATCAAACTACATTAATTCCTTCTGAAATAGAGTCTCTTGTGGGATCTCTTCAGAAATTTGAAACTAATCTATACATTAACAATACTGATGTGTTATGGACTCAAATGGTTGTGCTTTCTAGAAAATTAGTTACTAAAATAATCACAGCAAGAAAAAATAAATACATTTCTGTTGGAAGGAAAATGGATGCCTCTATTAATCCCTTGAATTGTTTACTCAAATGCTCTAAACAGTAAAAATAAAACCTGTTGCTAATCTCCTTAATGATACGTATAATTAAAATAGCACATATAATTAAAATTATTATGGAAGTGTTCAAGAGATAATTTTAATTAGTTATAAAATGGTTTCTAAAATGTTAAATTAAAGCTTTACAATATGTTGAAAATTCTATTTGACTAATACTGGTTGCAGTAAATACTGTATGTATAGTATAATGTTTTCTAGGCAAATTTCTGTAATAACTGTAAGAGTCCTTTTTAGATTTAACAGTGATAACTTATACTACCCTTGCTCAATAAGCAAAAATGTGAATATTTTAATGAATCTAGTATACTGTATTTTAAACTAACAATGAATCCATGTGCATTATCTTAAATGTTATGCTTTACTTTTTAGAGTTCTTGTCTGCAATCAGTATCTATTGGCTGGGAAGGAGGCGTCTATGTACAAACATGTGGCCATACATTACACATAGATTGTCATAAATCCTACATGGAATCTCTACGGGTAAGATTCAATGAAAAGTTTCAGTTATTATCTTTTATTCATTAAATTATTATAGGTTTCTAGTTGATATTAGTGGAACCTCAATGAAATTGTAGGAACTTTTAATGTATAAGAAAGGAAATCCATATTTATAAATATGCTACAGTACTTTATTTATCCATTTAATAGACAGTATAGATTTCCTAGAAGAGTCAGTATTAATGTTTATAATATGAAAGTAAAAAATATCCTCCCCCGTAATTTACATTCTAACTAGTATGCTATTAGCTGTTGTGAGAGCAGTTTTTAAATTCCTTTCTAAAGCTATCTGTGCCAAACACAATTTGTGTATGAAGTTCTGTGGGATAGAGAATATTCTTATTCATGCCAATTGTGGCTGATCATTAAAATTAAGAAGAATGTTATACAGTATAATTTATTCAGATACAAATGTAACTTGTATAACTTTTCTGTATAGAAATAAATAGGCTACAAACAAACATAGGTCATAAAACTTAATTTACTGAAGGTTATTTAGTCCTGATGGTATGTTCTGGGCGAGTAGAAGAATCAGAGGAGGGGCTAAATTGTCTCAATGTTCTTTAAAATTAAGAATGGTTTATTAGAAACTCTATGCACATAGGTCTACTGCTTATTAAAAATGCATAGCTCTTTTCATCAGTGAGTATATGTTGACATCAGAAGGGTTGAGTTGTATAAACAGATGGGACTACACTGAACAGTAGGCAATTTCTGAAATATCATCAATGTGTTTTTGCTTCCAAGGCTGTTTTCATTGCTTCATTCTCTCGCTAGAACATCATTGCTTTTTACCTCTTTTAACATATTAAGAGAGTTAGAAGGGGGATAAGTCCCTCCCTGACTTTTCTGGATCAAGGAATAAGGAGAGCTAACAAGGGTTTCTAGGGGAGTTTGGTGGAAATGTGTAAGGGTTGTAGCTGGTGAAGTAGGAATCTTTGATTCTCATGACAGAAATCTGTTTCTAAACAAGGGGCAGATGATAGAACCTTCAAAGCCAGGAAATGAACAGCCATTGATTCAAAAAGGCAGGAGGAAGAAGCTGAGTATTTCAGTTTTGATTTTAATATATAGAGAGAGTAGGATTCCTCAGTGCTGTTAGACACAGTCCTTCTTTGTACCTTCAGCCTCCTAATTCTCTCCAGTAGAAGTACTATTTATCCTTATTGTGTTTTCTTGGGTATGCAGAACTAAGATTTTATTTGCTGTAGCTACCTTGTATGAAGCCTTAACAGTGGGGGTATAAAGAGAGTGTCTAAGAAACTTTTCTTCTCAGTCAAAAATTTGTGTTAGGCTACTGTGAGAAGCTGAGAACAGAACAAGAAGAAATAAAAACCTTTCTACTGGTGATGCCTGTGAGTGTTCTTTGCTTCCCAAGGACTGGACACAACACAGTGTAATAAATCTGTACACAATGCTTTACTACACCACACACCTTCCCCAACAACAGACTATTGCTCTCCACCCTTCAGGTCTTGCAAGGTGATGTTGCCATGTAAATATGTCTTTAATACTCAGTCCTTTAACACTTAGTTCAAGCAGAAGTCTCAAAGTCTACAAAGTGGCCTCCTTCCAAAAATTCTGACATTAATTGGGTTGAGGTGCTACCTCAGTGCGATTGTTCCTCTTCTGGTTGCTACGGAGCTTCCGGCAAAGCTCCAAGCAGGACTTCCACCAAGATATGCTGCTCACCTTAGCTTGTGGTCCTGGCAGTTGACTAATAGTCCTCTTGCCCGCTTGTAAGAGCTGCCAATCTCCAGATGTCGCCTCCACTTCTCCATCTGCATGCTGTTTGCTAATCTCCTTTTTTCCTACATCCCTTCCCACTCTGTCTTAAAGTTTGTTTTCGTAAGCTGAGAGCCTGGGTGGGGTGGGTTGCCTCTGGACATCGGCGCGTCCTTGAAAAAGCCAGGGGCTGGCTCAATTATTACTGGCAGCTGGAATGCTGGCTTGGATGCTTATGAGTAAAGTTGTGAGTGAATGAATGAATGTATGTATGTGGGTATGGGGTGAGAAGCATTTTTGCCTGGCTGCAACTACTTTTCTCAAGCACAGACAGCAATCCCAACTTTGCTCCCTCACAATGCTCTAAGAAACAAAACTGAATATGAATGGACAGGAACTTGCAATTGTGAGCTGCAGTGCTTGTGACAAAGTTGTCATCCTGGCTGAAAAAAACCTGGCATATATTTACAGCTAAACTAAGCTCAGTCTTCAACAAAAAGTCAAAAGACTGGAGCATTAAATGGCCCCACTTCAATGGATAAGAAAGCATGGGATTCATCACCCAAAGTCACCCTCTGGGGGAGATGGGGGGGGATATAAATTTAACAATAAATTAAAAAATAAATGGGATTCATCAGTTCAAAGAAAGGAGACACTACAACAGAAAGTGACTGTGGAAGCAATGATATTTGCAGTCAGAAGCAAGGGATGTAGAAGATGTTCTGTACTGCTGCAGCTGAGGTCCTTGCAGATGAAACAGATTCTGAACATTCAGGGAAAGAAGAAAATATGCTGCAGAACTAGACTCAGGATGGTGGACTCCTGAGGGGCAGAGAGCAACTGTATCTTATAAGAAAACAAAGAAAAGACTTATGGCAGTTGGTGGTTCTTTCCTACAATGCACTGAAACACACACACCTATCAAACCCATCAGCTCACAAAATAGGTTGTCTGCCAGAATCAAGTATGTGATAGAACAACTTCCAAATTATCCTTTCCTGTTGATACATGCAGAGACAGCTGCTAGATAGCCGTCTCTCAGGGATGCTTTAATTTGCATTACTGCCCTGAGCAGGGATTGGATTCAGCGGCCTCAATGGTCCCTTCCACCTATATGCTTCTAAGGCCTATTCTGAAGTGATTTCAAAACTGAGGAATTGAAAGGGATGCTTCAATTATTACTACTTTTATAGAGCGTTGAACATTGCCCAGATGCAAGTAAAAGTGTGTTTGTTTTTCCACGTAAAAGTGTAGTTTTTTTTAATCAAATCTGAATTAAAAACACACTTAATGTAGACTTTTATTCAGACATCCTTATTATGAAGCTTTCACCTGGTTCTTCCTTGATATTTGGCTCATAATGTTAATGCAGCATCTAGGGAAGAATCAGAAGCGTTTTTAATCCTTACTATGCCTGCCAATTGCCCAATGTAAACTCTCATTACTTATTTATGGGTAATTTCTGATGCACGCACGCACGCACACACACAACTGTAAAAGATGTCCTTAGGAGGAAAAGAGATAGAGATTAGGAATCGATAAACATAACACCTGATGCTTTGAGAGCCAGTTTGGTGCAGTGGTTAAGGCACCAGCCTAGAAACCAGAAGTCTGAGTTCTAGTCCCACCTTAGGCACAAAGCCTGTTGGGTGACCGTGGGCCAGCCATTCTCTCTCAGCCCTAGGAAGCGGGCAAGAGCAAACCACTTCTGAAATCTTGCCAAGAAAACTGCAGGGACTAGTCCAGGGAGTTGCCAGGAGTCAACACTGACTTGAAGGCACACACAGCTAACAGCTAGATACTTCCCACTGGTCCTCCTCTGCAAAGTCATCATAGGAATGTGCAAGTTTTTTTAAGAAACGTGCTTAGTGTTAGAACATAAGTAGGTCTAAGAATGGGATGTGAATAAGTATATTTTTTAAAATAGTATAGATAATATAGTTTGTCTGTATTCTGGACTGTTAACAAATTTAGATATGAGGACATTCAAAGAATATTAAAAGGACAGTGTGTGTGGCAAGTTTTTTTTTTTTTTTTTTTAAGTTTCAGAATAAGCCTATCAGTTTTAGGCTTATTAGCAGTCTATTTTTCTTTTACTTCTGATCCTGCTTTCTTTATAATTGTTAGAATAATAAATGTTTGCCATTTCCAACATTCACTTATTTTGTTGTTTCTTTTAGAATGATCAGGTTCTCCAGGGTTTTGCTGTGGACAAAGGAGAATTTACCTGTCCTCTGTGTAGGCAGTTTGCCAATAGTGTTCTTCCTTGTTATCCTGGCAACAATGTAGAGCGAAGCCTTTCTCAGTGTCACAGTACCAAAAATATGCAAGAGCTCATCAAGGAGGTGGAAGAACTTCAAGAGCAGCTGGGAACTTTCCCAGTAAGCATCAGTGTAAGGCAGAAAGATCCTTGTTAATTTGTCTTTCCACCTTCTTTCTCTTTCTCTCCTCATAATTCATCACCCGTATTGTAAAATTTAAGAAATTGAACGTTCTCTCCCATTTCTCCATTAAACGTAAGAGTTCAGTAAAATTAAAATTTCAACAGTTAAATTCCACTATGTTACCTTTAAAATAAAATTATGATTATCTCAGCAGTTTGCTGTTGCATTTTAAAATACGTATTTATTGGTTATTAAATCCATGCTTTCCAGCTCCTTTTCATAGAACTAAACAGTATTTCAATAAATGTTATAATTGTATAAAGTGACTGCATTTCTGACTGAAAGCTATTTAAAATGTTCCAGTTAAGAATATTTATCATTATGGATTATTCATTTTATCGTAACTTTTATATGTAGTTGTATACATTTTGAAGTTTTATAATGACATTCAAAAATACATTGTTTCAGTTACAAGGTTTAGGCTACAATTTATCCAAATTTATCTGGAAATAAATTACCATTACTTACTTTTGAGTAGACATTATAATATTTATTAATATGTTCTGACTTCGGGGTTTTTTTTTTTTAGTTTGCACTGCTTAGCTTTTAAAAGAATAGAGCCTTTTTTATTAAAGCGAAATTTATGTTTTGTATTCTATTATTTGTACTGATTTAAAAAACAATAATATAATAAAATATTAATATGTCCAATCTTAATGAAAAGCTAGCATGTTGGAAGCGTGTTGTTTTAAAATTTCTCTATGGACTCCAGAACATCTTCCTGTTAAGATTTAATGTGATGTTGTATGATGCTGTTTAATATTTCAGTGTCTTATATTTGCAGAACTCATTCTGTGTGTTCTTTTTCTGTTATTGTCATTAGTGTAGCTAAATAAATTCAAACCTTCCTTTTTTTTTAACAGTCAGAAACCAATTTAAGTAAAGAAATGGAGTCAGTGATGAAAGATATTAAAAATACTACCCAGAAAAAATATACTGACTACAGCAAGACACCTGGATCACCAGACAATGACTTTCTTTTCATGTACTCTGTAGCCAGGTACGTAGAACACTGTTCCTTCTATTTGTCACTTATTCAGTTGCCTTATTGGACAACCCTCAACTTAAAAGTTTATGGAATGAGGAAATGTAGGTACAACATGGGATGAATAAACAAGTGTTTGGATGAACTTTACCAAGCATTTTCTATGCATCCTTGGTAATAAAAATGAAAACCATCCAAAAGAATTTTACCAGACTGTGTCACGGACATTTTCACAAATTTTGATATCGCAGTTGATTTATCCTCAAAGTATCTTGGAAATATTTTTTTACAGTTTTTATGAATTTATTGTTCTTTTGTGGGCCACCCAGGATTATGGTAAATAAGACGGACAGCTATATAAGTCTTTAAATAACATAAACACGTCACAGTGTGTTGTTTGAGGATTCTATTAAAACTGCCAAGAGCTGTAAATCTTTGGAAAATCTTCACTGGGTAGATGCAATTGCAGAGAAACAGTATTGTTTTAATGAAAAGCTAGCATGTTGGAAGCGTGTTGTTTTAAATCACAATTGTAGCTTGATAGTGTTTAATTGTTAAAGAGGCATTAAACGTTCCAAATTCTAGTAGTTCCTATTATTATATTATAGCCTGCCCCACGTGTTCAGAATAGATGCTTTGTAACCCTTTTGTAGCTTTTCTTGCCACAGTGATTTTTTTTTTTTATTTTGACACTGCTAGGTACTTTGAATGTCAGTAGAGTTGTCTCATGGCATACCTGCACATAGTCTTTGCATGGTACATCAAAGTTATTAATGGATGTATTTCAGGAAGATGAGTAACCTTTTCTTGAACCTTCAAGAAGGCAGTAAAGCTATGAAGAACAGCGATTTGTCTAAGTTGATGAATGGTTGTATACTTTGACCTTTGTAAAAGTATTAAGAACAAAATTTAATTGATAGGGAGTTTTTTTGTTACTGTTCCTTATTCTTACACTGGGATTTTTCTTAAACAAAAGGTTTCAGAAAGGTTTTGTTTTGTTTTGTTTTGTTTTAGTGTTATAGGACTTTGCATCTTTTAAAGGTCATATACTCCAACCATTTGCAGCAAGAAAGAATGAATTGTACAAAATATGTGTTACCAGTGCTGGAGTAGTAAGACTGAAGTTACTTTAAAACAGGCTTCATTAACTGAAAAATATATCAGTTTATAAGAATGCTTCTAGAAATGTAAAAAGCCAAATGGATTGTTTACTCGTTTATCCTACCAGAAGTGGTGGGCTGGTCCCACTCATTCAAAATCATTTCTGTGATCTGAGCAAGTGAAGTTTAGTGGTTCCTACACCGTTTTTCAAAGGGCAGGTATGAAGGGAAGAATTTAATAACATCTTTTCTTCTTCCAACAAGATTTGGGGAAGGAGAATCATGCAGCACTGGATTAAAGTTGCTATAGTTTTAATGCCAAATAGGTTCATAATGGAATAGTCATCCATGATTTAATTACACGTGGGAAATAAAATTGAGACTTATAGAAGCGCATATTTATGTCACAATAAATGGGAAATATGTGACTCCAAAGTTTGTTGTAAATTTTTCTAATATACAAAACAGGTTTCAAGCCTTAGCAGTAACGATGAAAAACATGTGGACTGTACAAGCCTTGAAATTTTAGTCATTATAGGCTATTGTATGATTTTTCAATTGGCCTTGAAATACAAATCAAAGTATATCCCCCACCCTATCTCCAAAATAAACCCACATTTGGGGGGAAATTGTTAGGTCATTATATAGTTGTTTAGATACATTAATGTCAGTTTAGTCCTGTCTAAAATTAGTTCAAGGGGCTAGGTTTGATTTGTAGTTTAGTCTTGGTCATTTTAAAAGAAACCCTCTTGAAAGAAACAATATGATTTGTTTTTGCATTATATTAAGCTCGCTACATACCCTATTGTATAGTAAAACCTATCTGAATGGGTTGTTTTTCTAAGTATAAATGTATTCCAAAATGAGTTAATATAATACCAGGTGGGGTTGGGTTATTCCTTCAGATGGAAGAGCTTGTCTGGAAAAGCCATGAACCTGTAATGGGAATGGGGAGAGGAGCATTGGGAGAAAATATCTGAAGGAAAAGGCATTTTTTTGTTCTCAGTGAAGCAGTACTTTTGAGGTAGCTTCAGTAGTGTTGTGGTGAGTAGCAGATCATTTGGAGGGATGAGCATGATGCCTCGCAGATAAAGAACTTCAAAGGTTAATGATTTTGAAAGGAGTGAACTGCAATCAACCCAAAAGAATAGGTTTCAGTAACTACAGTCAGGTCCAGAAATATTGGGACATCGACACAATTCTAACATCTTTGGCTCTATACACCACCACAATGGATTTGGAATGAAACAAACACAATGTGCCTTAACTGCAGCCTGTCAGCTTTAATTTGAGGGTATGTACATCCAACTCAGGTGAACGGTGTAGGAATTACAACAGTTTGCATATGTGCCTCCCACTTGTTAAGGGACCAAAAGTAATGGGACAATTGGCTTCTCAGCTGTTCCATGGCCAGGTGATATTCCCTCAGTACCCCAATTACAATGTGCAGATAAAAGGCCCAGAGTTCATTTCAAGTGTGCTATTTGCATTTGGAATCTGTTGCTGTCAACTCTCAAGATGAGATCCATAGAGCTGTCACTATTAGTGAAGCAAGCCATCGTTAGGCTGAAGAAACAAAACAAACCCATCAGAGAGGTAGCAAGAACATTAGGCGTGGCCAAAACAACTGTTTGGAACATTCTCAAAAAGAAGGAACGCACCAGGAAGTAAGTGTATGTATGTCAAAGTCAACAATCAAACGAAGACTTCACCAGAGTGAATACAGAGGGTTCACCACAAGATGTAAACCATTGGTGAGCCTCAAAAACAGGAAGGCCAGATTAGAGTTTGCCAAATGACATCTAAAAAAGCCTTCACAGTTCTGGAACAACATCCTATGGACAGATGAGACCAAGATCAACTTGTACCAGAGTGATGGGAAGAGAAGAGTATGGAGAAGGAAAGGAACTGCTCATGATCCTAAGCATACCACCTCATCAGTGAAGCATGGTGGTGGTAGTGTCATGGCGTGGGCATGTATGGCTGCCAATGGAACTGGTTCTCTTGTATTTATTGATGATGTGACTGCTGACAAAAGCAGCAGGATGAATTCTGCAGTGTTTCGGGCAATATTATCTGCTCACATTCAGCCAAATGCTGCAGAACTCATTGGACGGCGCTTCACAGTACAGATGGACAATGACCCAAAGCATACTGCAAAAGCAACCAAAGAGTTTTTGAAGGGACAGAAGTGGAATGTTATGCAATGGCCAAGTCAATCACCTGACCTGAATCCCATTAACCATGCATTTCACTTGCTGAAGACAAAACTGAAGGGAAAATGCCCCAAGAACAAGCAGGAACTGAAGACAGTTGCAGTAGAGGCCTGGCAGAGCATCACCAGGGATGAAACCCAGCGTCTGGTGATGTCTATGCGTTCCAGGCTTCAGGCTGTGATTGACTGCAATGGATTTGCAACCAAGTATTAAAAAGGGAAAGTTTGATTTATGATTATTATTCTGTCCCATTACTTTTGGTCCCTTAACAGGTGGGAGGCACATATGCAAACTCTTGTAATTCCTACACCGTTCACCTGAGCTGGGTGTACATACCCTCAAATTAAAGCTGACAGTCTGCAGTTAACGTACATTATGTTTGTTTCATTCCAAATCCATTGTGGTGGTGTATAGAGCCAAAGATGTTAGAATTGTGTCAATGTCCCAATATTTCTGGACCTGACTGTATTTTCCACTTATCTCTCTGCAATAGGCAACTGTCTAAATCCCTTGAAGTGTTAGAAAAAAATGGATGTGTGGCTTTTTTTGTTGAATATTAAAGATAGAAGACATTGATATCTGACAGGTAGTACTACTGTATTGAAAAGATTTCCAATAACTATCAAGCAAATCTGTTGGCTGTGATTAAAGAAGGAAGCGTTTTATCTGGAAGGTAAAATGGCTGAAGAGGACAGAGGGGAAAATGGACCATCACAAGCCCAGTTACCATCTAATAGCCATTTCACCAGACTAGAGCAGAGGGAGTGACAGGAGGCAGGGCCACTCTGCTAGCTCAGCTGAGAGGGTGCAGCCCTGTTTGCTTTCTCTTTGTGGCAGCTTTGTTTTCCTTTCCCCTCCTCACTCATCTCTCTTTTGTGCTGTCTTTTTCAAGGGCAGGAACTACCTTTTTTGATTTCTCAGGGATCCTTTTTTATTGAACAGCAGGTTACATACAATTCCTTTAAAGAAAAATGAAGAGATTTCAGGAAATAAATATTTTAATATTCATCTGGTGATCTAAGGTGTGATTTGCACTTTTTTCCCCTGTCCACTAATATGAAATCTGTGTCCTAGCTTCTTTGCTGTT
The DNA here is from genome assembly GCF_059951505.1 of Python bivittatus. NCBI lineage: Eukaryota > Metazoa > Chordata > Lepidosauria > Squamata > Pythonidae > Python > Python bivittatus. The sequence continues at coordinate 106,724,805 of NW_028277075.1, forward strand.
AAGTTTTTAGAAATTCAGCGAGCGCTGCAAATTGCCTGAAGAGTGGAAAATTCCCTAGTCATATGGCTGGCCTTATCAGCAGCAACCAGATGGAGCTCAGAGCCCAAACATTTTCAGTGTTAAATTGCTTTTTCTCAATGTAAGGAGGATTAAAGCATTCCTTCAAAAACTGGTGACATAAGCTGCAAACTTAGGCATATTAATATTTGAAATGCTACTATTTTAGTAATGTGAATATGTTTTAACAAACATTCAGTACAAAAAGAGTTATTTTCTGACATGTGCCACTGGAATTTTTGCAAAATAGTTTATACTAAATGAAATCCTTCCAAGTGCTTTACATTATTTGGATTAGCTATGCTGTATCTCAGGGATGGGCAATCTGGTGCCCTGCAGATGTTTCCGATTTCAATTACAATCTGCCACTCAGTTGAACAGCAACTGGAGGAGCTAAAGTTCACATTTGTAGGATACCAAATGCTTTTACCCCAAGGCAGGCTAAAGCAGTAGTTTTGTGGCTATAGACTGCCTTTTTAAACTTTTTTTTTTTTCAGCCAAGAGCTGCAGGAGGCTGGGCAGTAATTTAGTGATACAACTGGATGGTGAGATGATGACCTTTTGGGGTACACAAAACAGGAGCTGGAAGACTTCGTGCAGCTTCAGGACAAAAACTGCCCACCTCAAATTAATACCACCGTTTAGTATAGCATGCGTAATCTGTCACGTTCTCACTCCCTTTCGTTTGGGGGGACAGTTTTACAGACCAATTGGACAAATTTACTAGAATTGTAAAGCAGCTGTATTTTTCAAGATAATTGGATATCTGCTAAGTTTCCAATAATTCTTAAAAAGTATACATAAGTGAAAATCAGGTTATCATGGAAATACTGTCAAATATACCACCCGTATTTCTTTCTCTTCATGGGAAGAGCCACGTGCATGTTAAATTGTACTTGTTCTTCAAAACGTAATGCCTTGGACTTCTAATGGCAATTTTGTCACTAATACCCTCCAGGGTAAGCTACATTTGAAAATTGCATAATGTATGTATCTCTTGCTCATTGAACGATTCCTGTTTTATTCACTGATGTCTAGAATACAAGCTTGTATCTGTAGCTCCTACATAAAAAGAATCCAAAAACCCCCAAACAAAAACTGGAGAAATGGAAAACTGTGGTGGTCAGGAGGAAAAGGCAATCATTCTGTGGGATGTTGTATTCCCTCTGAAAGGGCAAATAGTCACTCTCACCTCTGGGTTGCAGCACTGGCAGCGTTTGCACACTTCTGCTTGGAGTGTCAGTACTTAATGTTCCTGAACTGGTGGGACTGAGCAACAGTTACGCATGAAGAAGTACAACGGTACACTCTCTGTTCAGCTATGCTTGAGGGCCAGAAGTGCATGATACCATCATCGCATCACAGTAAAAGATAGACACTGATTGCTCAGTGCTTTCTGGAGACCATTCACTTAGTCTTAAATTTTAAAGCCTAAATGGCTTTGGTCCTGGCTGTTTGTGGAGACCTTTGCTTTTTTTTTATAAACCAACAAAGATCTATATAAGAGGCCCTGTTAAAGATGTCCCCTACCTCAAAAGTCTCACAGCCTTTAGAAGGTAATATACTTTTTCAGCCTGGCTTTATAAACTTAAGGATGGTGTTTATGTATGAATTTCATTTATGCATTAATTTCATTAGGATTTAATTGCATTGTTTTAAATTTATTTTTATATTGTGTCATAACTATCTTAATCATCCTGCTTGGACAAAAAGTGAGATATAGATTAAATGAATATATGCAAGTCACAACCAGGGGCAGTTTCACTTTTTTAGAGCTTGTAAATGATTTAAATATAGGCTACTCCTTTTCTGTTTATTCAGGACAAACTTGGAACTTGAACTGGTTCACCGGGGAGGCAATCTGTGTCTAGGAGGGGCAAGCACAGCTGGAAAGAGATCCTGTTTACGTATGTATATTCAGATTCCATATAATTTAGCTAGTTTTAAATAAGGAATTCTTACTGGAGCCAACTTAAAATAATTTGAATAACCTTTATACAATTTGGTTGTATGTTTTTCTCCATTAGTTGTTTAATTGTTCAAAGTTGTGAAGATTTCTTTGACCTCAAATGTGTGATTTCTGTACAAGACAAGAAATTTGCTGAATATAAATTACACATCAAGTTTCCACTCAGAAATAATCCTTAACAGAAACACTCCTTGAAATACTGATCAAGAAGATGAGGTGCTTGTTTTGGTTTTCAGGTATTATTTGATCTCCAACCTGGCTTTGAGATTGCTCTCTGTTGGATAAAGAGAGTACAGAATGATAGCTGACTCATCAATACATGGATAAAAAACATCCTTTAATTACTCACTTTTTAAAAAATGTACCACTCTCAGTCTCCCTTTTCACCTTTCTCTTAGCTGATCTGCACCTTTTTCAAAAGAGAAAAATCCATAATTTGATGTCTTGTCACATTTATGTGTCCCTTAACATGATAGCTAAGGGAAAGGCATTTCTCTACAACAATATTATATGCACACTTGCTGTGCTGAAGTTTTCTGAGAAAGGGGAGAACAATCTTGCTATACTATTGTATATGGGCGTAAAGGAAGCTAAATGAATACTTAACACTGGTATGATAAGATCTTTTTTGGGGGGGGGGTATGCAAGCAACATTTTTTTCATAATAGAGATTAGTTAAAGTTAAATGATTAAATCCATATTGCTTTCACCAAAGGGGAAAAAAGGTAAATCAAGAGTCATTAATAGTCCATGGATATTGTTGTGCTCTGTTATATGATGGTCCAGGTGGCCTGATTGCCTACATTTAGAGTTAGCTTGTGAGAGACCATTGATGTTACCTAAGATGATTTAAGGAGTGGAGAGAGAGATCCCTCTTGGGGGTTTCATAAGGGGCCATGAGTGCCATGCTACTAACCCCTGATCAAATGAATAGGTTGACACTGGAGATTAGAGATAAGGAAGATACTGAATACTATAAAATATGCAGGTTTTTTATGCCTGGCTAGAGAGTAAATATGAAAAAGAGTAACAGAAAAAGTTAAGAAGTTTAATTAGATAATATGTGATGTTTTATTTTTATTGATGATACATATACACTTGGATATATTGGAAATATGACAACATGATTATGCACATTTGTATTTGTAACCCGCTTTGATTCGCTGTTCAATGTTTGGTAAGATTGTTTTTTAAGAATAAAAAAGTTGAAAAAAAAGTGAGAATTGATGATCTAAATGGCTTCAACCAAATATATATATAAGTTAAAGGAGTTTGCTTTACTACTTTAGTATTTTGGTCTTTTATGAAAAGAAGATGCATGCTTAATTAATTTAATTATCACAAATTGGCAAGCACATTATTTCTGCGTATTATTATTTGTGTTCTTTAAAATCATCCTAGATGCCCAGTATGCTGCATTGATACTACATATTCTTTCTTAAGCGGAAGAATAGGAGGAGTGCATACCACAAGAGAATAACACAGGAGATTAATGTTCCTCTGGCAAAGGAGCAGAAGGGCCTGTCTTGCAGATCTGAATGCCCCTACAGGTTGTTACAGGGGAGTGGTCCCTTAAATAGCCCAGCATAAGCCATTCAGGCCTTTGGAGGTCAACGTTAACATTAACAGTTTAAATTGTGCTCAAAAAGCAACTGGCCAGAGGTTTTGCAATACGGGCATCATAAGGGCTCTGTACCTTGGGCCAAGTAATCACCTTGCTACTGCCTTTTATACCAGATGCTTCTTGCATGTGCTTTTCATGGCCTTCCACATAAAGTATGTTACAATAGTCGAGTTAGAATATAATCAAGATTTAAATAACTGTGGCCAAATCTGACCAGCCCAAGAATGGAAGCAGTTGGCATGCTAACTATAATTCTATAAACATACTCTTCACCACATTCCTAGTGACAGCTGAATATCAATGAACTGTGAACCTTCTTTTTCAAAGAGAAAACAATACCATTCAATATACGTTGACCCTCAGTCTCTGAAATCAAATTCCTGTTGTTTCCTTGGAGTTGGTTAGAAGTAGTAAACATAGGTGTCATCAACATACTGAATACACCTCGCTCTCAAGCTGAAGATAATCTTGCTCACTGGTTCTATGTAGATGTTAAATAAATTGGGGAATTAAGATAGAACCTTGAGGGATACCAGTTTCCCAGCAGGATTTTCTGGAATCTCAGAAAATCAGTACGTGCAATACCAAAACCCAGCACATGGTTGAAAGAAAATTATCATGTTTGTTGATATTTTTAGCCCCTAAACTAACTACATGAAACCTTATTTTGATAGATGACTTGGGGAACCCCCCCAGTTATTCCTGAATATCATTAAACACAAAAGTACAATAGCGTGGTAATTTACATCATTTGGGCAATGATGTCAATACACAAATGGCATCATTTGCATCAATTATATAATTCACATAATTATGCAAATGAGGTAATTTGACACAAATGACATCTTTACAAAAGTGATATAATTGATACCATTGATACAGATGTTATAAAATTAAGCTAAAAATAATAGCTTAATTAATTAATGCCTTGCCTGGACTACTTTGGATGCAATGGACCTATTTATTATTGGGGATGGGGGTTGCCCAGACAAAAATAGGATCTGTTGCACCTGAAGTTTGCTAAATGAGGTCTGCTTATCTAGGGCTTCACTTTAGAATCTTCCGGTTTCTCATGTAAGCCTTTCACCAAAACAACCAAAGCAGTCTCAACACTGTATCCCAGGCAAAAGTCTGTCTGGAGAAGGGACCAGATAGTTAGCCCATCCAGATGCCTTTGGAGTCGTGAGCTACAACCTTCTCAGTTACCTTTGCCAGAAATCAAAGATTTGAAACATGACAGGATATTCCAGATCAAAGGAGGATTTCTTTAGCATAAGAAATCTCCTTTAGGCAAGGGAACATAGCCCCCTGTAATGAAGCTTTGATCATCAAGAAGTTGGACTAGAGTAGTTCTTTCCAACTCTTTGATTCTATGACTAAACAGCCTCAGTAGATTTCAAAATCCTCCAAAATAAACTTGGTTATCCATCTCCATTACTGACCTCAGCTGACTCAGGAAGTAAGTTATGTGTCCTCCTACACATCCAGGGTTCCTAAGTACAGCAACATAATCCAAAATTGGCCAACTGACTAATAGAATATCTTGTCAGTGAGTTTTGTATTCTCACTATTTGTGGGGGTTGTTTTGTTTTTCTTTTCCTTCAGAATTAAAGCAGAATCTCTTTAACCCAGGGACATCTCTAAAGGATCTTTTGGTTTTGCTCTCACCACCAAACTCCTCCCTGATTTGAAATTCTGCAGTTTCTTTATAAATATATGAGGTAACGTGGCAAGGTGGATCATGAGGAACATATAGAAAAGCACAATCATTTTGTTAATCTTTAAATAAGAAATTCAATTAACTTTGAATAATGTAAAATGGTTTATAAGCAAGTTCTCTTAATATTACAGTGTATCTATAGTCAGTCAGGCTTTGCTTTCTCTGGTATCAAATTTATAAACCTATCAGTCTGATGGGTTTTCCAAAGACTAGGGCTTCAGGTTTCCTTCAGACCTGTCCTACCAGACACACTTCCCAAACTCCTTTCTCCTTAGTCCCTCCCCCCTCTGGAATACAAACAGGGAGGAGGTGTTTTGAGGGACAGCTCTAATAATCATCATAGTAAAAAAAAACTCCTGTCAGCCACCCCACTTCCCTGTCCTCCAGTCTTTGCCTGTTATAACACAAAATAATTATGGGGACACAACTGGGAGAGATTATTCCTCTCTCTTTTTCTGTACAAGGTCAGCATTTTGATCCAGGATTGTATCATGGATAATAGATGTTTTGCCAGTTCTTTAGATTGGAACAGCTACCTTCATTGTCACTCTGACTTCCTTGGTTAAACTGCAGCCTGGAAGGAAGATTGTACAATCAAGATTTGTGGTTAGCCATATCATCCAAACTTCAGTTTTATCCCATTTTGTGTATCTGGCGATCAGCAATTAGAGATTTACAGACCTTGAGTACTAGACCCAGTTTCCAGAAATGCTAAATCTGTTAGTTGTTTTGGGTTCACAAGACATTATAAGCCACAGAATCTAAGTAAAAAGCCACATGTGCTCATTAAATGACATTTTTAACTTAATGTGTTGTATTTCAGAGTACAACTGTCATCCCTGACCATTGGTCATGGTGGCTGTCGCCAATGGGAATTATAGTCCAAAATATCTGGAAAATACCACATCAGGAAGCCACATTTAAAGTGCTTTATTGAAATAAGCCTATAATCATGGTTCATGAATCCGACATATCTTCACCTGTTTTGACATTTCAGATGTAATAGTGCTAAAACTGATATGTCCAATCTTTTTGCAGCTCCATTAAAGAATGGAGAACACATGGGCAGATACAGCTTGTTGGTTTAGCACTAAATAACAACGTAATACTTTTTTGTTCATCCACAACAAAAAAGCATTACTAACATTTTGTATAACATCTACGTATGTTAATATAAAACCTATTTCACTTTTTACTTTAATTTTTCTATTATAGCCTGCCCTTCCTTTGGATTGCAGTCCCTAGCACACCACTCAAAAGACCAAATATGGCCCTATATCAAAAATAGTTGGATATCTTTGAAAGGAAGCATAGGGTCACAGCATGTAGCTGTTGACATCAAATTTAGTTTTTGTCCTGTCTCCATCCTTCCTTTGGGGAATGCAGCTCTCAGCGTACCCCTCAAAACCAAGTATAGCTCTTTGCTTGGAAAACAGAAGGTCTTCAAACATGGGTTCATGATAGCACTTCAATCAGAGGGCTATTCTTTCTAAAGTGTATCACATAGTCACTCTATTACCATTGCATCCGGAACAGGCTAACAACCTTGCTGTGTTTTTACAGATCTCACTTCCTACTTACTCAAAGCATAGCCTGCCCAGAAGTTCTTAAAAGATAATATAGGAAGTCTTTGGGATTTAAAAAAAAAAAAAAAGCACTTTGCTAAAAAGTCAGTTTCTATAGTAGCTGTTTACCTCTCAGTATGTATGTCTTAAGGAACTGAATTGAAAACCTAAATTTGATTTGGCAGATTCACCCCATCTTCTTTTAAGAGTTAAAAGGATGTTCTTTTTCCCATTTACAGTGTTGTAACTTAGCACTTATATTTAGATCACTAAGAAGCATCTTATATGCAATTTATTAATATTTGGATTTTACTGCTGTTCTCACTAGTGCAATTAAAACCCTTGTACATTTTTATTCCCCTACGTCGCTCAGTCATTCCCTGAATTTTGGTTAATGAGGTGTCTGTCCTGTGATTGAACACAGTGTTCTGTGTTAATCATATAACTACTGCAAAATTTGTTGATTAGCTATGGAATACAGTGTTCCAGGTGAGGTCTTAGAACAGCAGGTGTCTTTGAAGATTTAGGAGCAAATAGGTCAAGTGTTCTTTTAGCAGATTATGCTGTAAGAGGACAGCGGTGTGTTGGGAAGTAAAATTAGGAATGATTAATGCAACTACTGGTTGCTGAGACAGTGTGAAAAGGACAGTAAACTAAATGTCAATCTAAATGGTTCTTTTTAAAGCTTAACCCTTGAGGCATATTTGAGATTTGGAGCACAGCATGTTTTCAGTATTGTCAGGGAAACAAGAAAAAGACAAGATTTCTGTTCTGAAGGAGCAGATGCACTACTTGGAGATACTTCTGGATTCATCTTTCTTTCTGAATGCCTAAGTGGTGGCTGCGGTTAGGAGGATCCTTAACCAGCTTCAGCATCTTTCCTTGGATCACCTATACTTTTAATCATTGATATAGTCATAAAGAAGACTGTTCAGAAATTTCAGCTTGATGGAAGTTGCTGCAGCAAGACCTTTGGATGGTATTTTAATGCAGACCTAATACACCAATCCTATAGAAGATATATAAGCGACTAAATTGTTTCCAACACAAGTTGTATGTTCTTAAGTAGTAATCTCTAAAATGTTTGGGGGCCCAATTAAGATGGTGAATATATTCATAATTTATGAACGATAATTGAAGCCCTGCTTTACAACAACAACAATAATAATGTTGATGGGATCATGGCACAAGATCTTTTGGGTCTTTTGATTGAGGAACTCTTTCTTTAGGCAGTTTAAGGTAAAGTAACTTTTGAGTCTAACTCAATTCGTGGTCACTAAATGAATACAACCATGCAGTTTTCTTGGCAACAATACAGAAGAGGTTTGCTGTTGGTTTCTGGGAGATTTTTCAATTTCCCGAACATGTCCACAGCCCTGGGATTTCCTTGTAGTCTCCCATCCAAGTGCCCTGCTCTTCTTCTGAGTCCACAAGGTCAGCATAGGTGCTACCACTTGCTGAGACAGAAGATTGGACTAGCCCACTTATTGATTGCTTCTTCAGAGGCATTAAAAACCTTTCTGCTTTTCTTAGCATTTCTGGACAATAATGAGGCACTCATCCACTCTTTAATTTTTTTAAAAGCTATTTTTTATTATTTTTATTATACACTACCTTAACATCTATTGATAGAAAGGCAATATAGCATATTTAAATCATTTTAATTTTTTGACTGCTGATCATTTTACTTTTGTTTTATTTTGTAGCTGCTTTCAGTTTTGCTCTCAGCTGGTGGTAGTACTTGGCTAGCCTTGTCTAGGCTTCATAACTTTAGTGGCTAAAGAGTAGAGAAGAAATTTTAAAAAATATATCCTTGAAGAAGGCATTGCCCAACTACTTCCATGTTGTTGCCAATGAAACAACAACCCATATGGGTTTGCCCAGGAAGTAACCAGGATTCAAGCCTGACTTGAAGAAGACTTTATTTTTTGATTAAGTATAGACTTTACATTGCATTATATTTGTATATTTTAGGGTTTTACTTCTGTTTGGGATTAAAGCAATACTGGAAAATAGCAAATAATTAAACTTTGTAGGAATGATTGCAAAGTCAGAACTGGTTTTTTAATTTTGCCAATTTTCATCTAATTACCTAATGTTCAAAGAGCTGTTTTCTATTTCATTTACAAATATGAAGGAAGAGGATTAAAGAATAAAAGAATTAATTAGAATTAAAGGATAAAAATAATCTACAGAAGCCAAAATATGAATATTTAAATTAAAATATATTTCTTTTTTTGAAATTCAGTAAATGATTGCAAATGTTCATTGAAAGTTTCTAATTTGTGTCTCTTCTCCTAATTTTGCTAAGTGGTGCTGCATCCATTTTTAAAAGTTCAAAAACCAAAGTATGGAAAGTCTATTTTTGATCACACACGAAGGTGTGTTTAGGTTGGAGTCAGACAGTTTTTCTTGATGTTTAAGCCTCCATAATTCCACTTTCAATCACTTTTTGTAACCACTCATAGGTTGTTTTTTAGTGCTTGTATTATTAGGTCAAAGCTGATAATAGGTAAATGGGCTTTGCATAAAGCTGTGCTAGTCTCGTACTAATACCAACTCCATTGAAAATCATTGTCAAGTCTGTAGCCCAAAGCTACAATCCTTCAAGTAAGAGAGTGTTATTGAATTCCAAGTTACAGATGGCTAAGTAACACCTAAGTAAACCACCCTGTAAATACCATATGCATGAGCCAAAAAGATTTACCCATCCTCCTAAATAACATCATTGTACTGTACATAACACTATTGTGCTCTTGCTGGTGACTGAAGTACAAAGTCACCAAAATGTTGTTACTTCTGCCCTGCATGAAACTTGACATGAATTAAGCAGTGTTGTCATGTATTGCATAAAGTCTGCATGGATGCCCATTATCTAATCTTAGAAAAGGGATGGGAAGAAGAGAATTAAGAGTAAGAAAGGGATTATTTATAAGTGTTCTGTTATGTGTAACATTTAGAATTCATGCCCACTGACAAAAAAATGATAGATGGTTTTTGCTTATTTATACAGTGTTTCTTGGGGTTTTTTTATTGGATTTATTAGTTAGTTGCTATATTTATCACATTTCTTGCTGTTTTATTCTGCTTTATAGAAATGCTATAGGCTCTTTCAGGATACATCTTACAGCTCTTTCAGGATTCTCTTGAAAACAATATACACTTTCAGTACTTCATTTCGTCCCATGGCATCATAGATAGCCATACATTTATTTATATTCATAATTAACTTTAATAATAACATTTTAATAATTACAAATACTGTTAATATAGATGTGTCCAATCACATTGTTGTATTGCTGTTTGTTTGTCTGTTTGTTTTACCTTTCTTTGGCAAACTGCTGACTTTGATGTAATTTAAAAGTACAGTAAAATCTCTGGAAAAAAAAATAACCAGCATTTAGGACTGCTGAAAAAAAAGTATGTCAGTAAGAGTATCTAAATTTCTAACATCTGTTGTTAGGTCTAGTTGAGTTCACCAAAGAACATATGGCTTTCTATATCTTGTATTATATTCATCTAAAATAGCAGACTTTAATGATCTGGATGTTGTTAAATTCCATCTAGCTGACTAGAAATACTAGTGCTAACTGTTTAGTAAGAAGTGTACATGCTTTTTTAGAATTACAAATACTTTTAAAGGAGGAAGGCTCATTTCTTGCCCTTTTTCTTCATGACTATGTTCCCATTAGGGGGCAATGTTTGCCTTTTTTTCCCCTGTCTGGTAAAAGAAAAAATGAAATTATATAGTGTGAGAAACAATGTTTTTAAAATTTTGTTTTAAATTATTATAGAAGTTATTTTCTTTAGAATAAAATAATTATACTTATTCATACCAGTGTAAGTTAATTTGGTACTAATATTCTGACCTGAGTAGCACTTGCTAGAACTTCTGTGTCTTACAAATGCAAAATTTCTTGGTGTGTTATGCTGCTTAGGGTCATGGATAACTAAATATAGGTTATTCTGAGGCAGTATATATTGGATGAAATCCAAAATATGAAGTGCCACCATGTAGTAACTGTCAGATGAAGTTCTATGCATTTCTCCTTAAAAATATCTTTGAGTTTAATGAGTTTTTATCCAATAAATAATTAAGATTTCAACCTTAATGTTAATTTGCAGATAATTTCAAGAAAAGGTAGATGCAATTTAAACAGGGAAATGAATGAATTTAGTTTGGTTTATTTCTGTGTTTTCTTTATCTACAAAAATCTGGTTTTAATTGGTAGCTACAATACATGGTGCTGAGAGTAGCTTATTACCTTGAAACAGGTCAGTATGTATTTTTCTTAGTGCGTGGCATGCAATGCTTGTCTAGAGTGACAAACATAATTATAATACAAGTAGAAGTAACCCTGATCATTTTTTCCCTTCTATGATGAAAAAAGAAAATATCAATCAACAAAAAGAACTATAAAAGAGTTTTATATGTTCTTTGATACACTGTGGATAGTGTTGAGTGAATGAACAAGTTTTATCCTTGGACTGATAAGAAATTCCCAGTCACATGCCAACATTTCTGTACAGTTCCTGCAAATCATGGTATGCTGGTTGGTTAGATAAAAGTCAGACTATACATTGCTGGGAATTCAGGTGTACAAAACTGTAGTATCAAATCACCAGAGAAAAGATGCATGAGTCCAAGGTTATGCCAAACTCTGCTTTGGGGCAGCTATAGTTGAACCAGTACTAAGAAGTGTATGTAATTGTGCCCCCTCCAGTGGTAGGTTTTATGAGTGTAAAACTGAAGCTGGTTGTTTTCCAGAGATTTGAGGAACCCTTTAGAACTCTGTGGGAGGTGGCAACAAGGCTGGGTAGAAGAAAGTATCAGCAAAAACAGCACCCCCTTCCCCCCTCCTTCACCTTCCACAGAAGCTTCTTCTAGGTCTAAGAACCTCCCCCAAAATAAAAATTCAGCTTTATACTCCACAGCTACAACCCTAGATCTCCAAAGGATAGCTTTTTTTAGCCTGGGTGGTGGGGTCATTGCGTATGCAAATGTATATAAGCCAAAGAAACAAAGGAATGAATGTTCACTAAACATCTCTTGCCAGTTTGAATGGGAGCTCATTTTGTCCTAATTCACTGCTGCTGATTCAGAAAACAGGTGACAGCACTTAGTTCCAATGTCATCTGTGCCTACAATTATTTTGCAAACCAAGAAGTTAATTGCAGCCCTCAAGCTCTACATGAAGCAGCTGACTTCAGCATGAGCCTGTTTTGGCCTCCCAAGTGTCTATGAATAATTGTCTATTTGTAGAAAATAAATTAATTCCTTCTGTGATTTATATTTACATGTGGCATTTCTAGGAGCCTTTTCAAATGGTAGGGACAGAAGGATAGAGATTGGAGTACTAAAATACAGTGGGGCAAAAAAGTATTTAGTCAGCCACCAATTGTGCAAGTTCTCCCACTTAAAAAGATGAGAGAGGCCTGTAATTTTCATCATAGGCATACCTCAACTATGAGAGACAAAATGGGGGAAAAAATCCAGAAAATCACATTGTCTGATTTTTAAAGAATTTATTTGCAAATCATGGTGGAAAATAAGTATTTGGTCAATATCAAAAGTTCATCTCAATACTTTGTTATATATCCTTTGTTGGCAATGACAGAGGTCAAACGTTTTCTGTAAGTCTTCACAAGGTTTTCACACACTGTTGCTGGTATTTTGGCCCATTCCTCCATGCAGATCTCCTCTAGAGCAGTGATGTTTTGGGGCTGTCGCTGGGCAACACGGACTTTCAACTCCCTCCAAAGGTTTTCCATGGGGTCGAGATCTGGAGGCTGGCTAGGCCACTCCAGGACCTTGAAATGCTTCTTACAAAGCCACTCCTTCGTTGCCCGGGCGGTGTGTTTGGGATCATTGTCAAGCTGAAAGACCCAGCCACGTTTCATCTTCAATGCCCTTGCTGATGGAAGGAGGTGTTCACTCAAAATCTCACGATACATGGCCCCATTCATTCTTTCCTTTACACGGATCAGTCGTCCTGGCCCCTTTGCAGACAAACAGCCCCAAAGCATGATGTTTCCACCCCCATGCTTCACAGTAGGTATGGTGTTCTTTGGATGCAACTCAGCATTCTCTCTCCTCCAAACACAACAAGTTGAGTTTAGACCAAAACATTCTACTTTGGTCTGACCATATGACATTCTCCCAATCCTCTTCTGGATCATCCAAATGCTGTCTAGCAAACCTCAGACGGTCCCAGACATATACTGGCTTAAGGAGGGGGACACATCTGGCACTGCAGGATTTGAGTCCCTGGCAGCATAGTGTGTTACTGATGGTAGCCTTTGTTACTTTGGTCCCAGCTCTCTGCAGGTCATTCACTAGGTCCCCCCATGTGGTTCTGGGATTTTTGCTCACCATTCTTGTGATCATTTTGACCCCACAGGGTGAGATCTTGTGTGGAGCCCCAGATCGAGGGAGATTATCAGTGGTCTTGTATGTCTTCCATTTTCTAATTATTGCTCCCACAGTTGATTTCTTCACACCAAGCTGCTTGCCTATTGCAGATCCAGTCTTCCCAGCCTGGTGCAGGTCTACAATTTTGTTTCTGGTGTCCTTCAACAACTCTTTGGTCTTGGCCATAGTAGAGTTTGGAGTGTGACTGTTTGAGGTTGTGGACAGGTGTCTTTTATACTGATAACAAGGTCAAACAGGTGCCATTACTACAGGTAACGAGTGGAGGACAGAGGAGCCTCTTAAAGAAGTAGTTACAGGTCTGTGAGAGCCAGACATCTTGCTTGTTTGTAGGTGACCAAATACTTATTTTCCACCATGATTTGCAAATAAATTCTTTAAAAATCAGACAATGTGATTTTCTGGATTTTTTTTCTCATTTTGTCTCTCATTGTTGAGGTATACCGATGATGAAAATTACAGGCCTCTCTCATCTTTTTAAGTGGGAGAACTTGCACAATTGGTCGCTGACTAAATACTTTTTTGCCCCACTGTAAAGGGGAAGTAGGAATAAGTAGAAGTTTTTGGGGTTGGACAAAAAAATGGGAGCGCTTCTATACTGACACTGACTACAAATACTTTGTCTCCACTATTTTGAAAGAGTCAATCTAGTAAAATGCATTTGGAATCCTAGGCTGGAATATATTAAAACTGAATCAAAATATACATGGGAACATATGGGAAAAAAATTGAAAACAGTGCATGTGATTCCCATCCATGAAGTAACTCTGGTTAGATCTACATTTGAAAGAGAAATTACTTCGCTTAAATAGGAGGGAAATAATATGAAGCATAGCTATTTCCCTGGGCTCATTTTGTGTAATTCTTATATCAGCCTGGATCTGTAGATCCAGGAAAACTAAACCACAAGTATCCTGTTTCGTGTAGCTCCTCATGGATCTCTTTGTTCTGAACAGGGAATAAAGTGGGTTTTTTGGTTACATAAAAAATTGCAGATAATCTAGACTTGTGTCTGTGGGCACATCTAGACTGTATTCTAGATGTCAGAACAAATAGTACAGAGAGGATTTAGGCAGCCATGAAACACTGAAAGACCTCTGTTTGTACATCCATCCATCCATGTGTAGCAACAGCAGCGCTAGTGATGGTTTCATTTATTATGCACTTATAACTAAGTGCAGTACAGACATAGAATTTTAAAAATGCAATGACATGTTACAGTCAATTATATCATAATGTAAAATAAGGAGTCTCTAAACTGAAAGGTCCGTGGCATATATATTAACTTGGAATGTATGAAGTATCAGATAAGAATTTATTGAATTACTGTTTCTGAAGCAAATTCACAGGGGCCCCTGAAAAAGAAGCATTTTTAGTGCTTTTTAAGTTTTCAGTGATTCGGTTCCAAGTGTGATCTTGCTTGGAGTTTATTCCAAAAAACGGGTCAGGTGAGAAAAAGCTCATAATTGGGATGTGGCTATTCCACAATGTGGTAGTAGCAAAAGTCCTGGACTGATAATGGGGTCAAGTGCACAGGGACATGAGCCACCAGCAGTCTTTCAAATAACTGGGTGTATAATGTACTACTCAACACCAGCATCTTTCTTGAATTACCAACCAATGTAATGATTAGCAATAAAAAGAGGTAAAGACAAAATAAGGTCCAAAATAGTATGAATAGTAACATCAAAGACTACAGTGAACTCTCGGGTAACCTAGCCTTAAACCTTCTATGCTAATCCAAGCACAACCCAAGTAAGGCATGAACTAAAAGCCTGGCTATCTCAGTAGTAAAGTTCTGATTCTTAAAGATTTTTCTCCATGGAAGTATCAGATTTTAAGGGGTTTTTTTTAATTTTTTTTTTTTAGTGAAAGATTTTAAAGACAGTCTAACATCAATTTGGATTGTTAAGTTCCTCACAAACGGGGAGATCTGTAACTGGCAATCTTGGAACTCAAAGTCAGATACAGGAAGGGGAATGATGAGATGATCAGAGTGGAATACAGTAATCTCTTAGCCTTATTCAGTGTTCAGTTAAAGAATGGTAGGAGTACATTCAGTCTCAAATCCTCCCTAGGCAGTTGGAGAGAGATGCCCATGTCATGACGTCCAAGGCAGGGAGAGGCAAATCTCAAAGTCATCAGCAAAAATGTAGTAGCTGAACTTGGAATATAAAGTCAGAGAGCCTAGTGGAAGATTGTATAAAGAGAATAAGGAGAGACCCAACACTGAGTCCTAAGGAACTGCTATTTGATGGGAAAGATTGAGAAATGGAACCATTCCATGAAACTGAAAACATCTTGTGAATAGATCAGATTGAAACCATTGAAGTGCCCTACCTGCAGCGCCAAAGGAACCCAGTTGTGGCAGTAGTATTTCGTAGTCCAGGCTGTCAAAAGTGGCCAATAGATCTAATAGCACTAATTTTGAAGACCAATAGTTCATCTTAGTCACCAGCAAGTCATTCATATGAACTCTGTAGAATATCTCACAAGAAAACTTGATTGGAATAGGGCCATATGATTATTAGTAGAAAGGCGAAGTGAAAAATGAGAATATTCTTTCAAAAACCTCAGGTAAAAAGGGAAGGAGAGACACTAGAACAATCAATGGAAGACTTTTTAAATAAAGGACATTCACGGATATTCATTTGTGTTATCTGTGTTTGCTTTGTGCTTTCTCTCTCTCTCTCTGATTTTGAGCTGTCTTTCAATCAATCTCCTTCTACTCCTAAACACAGTGCCTCTTCCAACTACCCTTGCCCATCACTTCTCCCATTTCTTGCTATGTTTGCAGTTCCTGTTGCCCACGTCTAGCATGCACTTCATCCAAATGATATGAAATAGAGAAGTTTGATCAACAAAACTATTAGCTAACCAGCAATTTCTTTCTCTTTCTATAGATCAGCTGTTTCATGTGTTGGCTATGCACATGAGACTCTACAGCATTGATTCTGCTTACAATCCATGGAAGAAACTAACACAATTGATACATGATGAAGAACTGGAGTAAGTACAAAGATATTTTAAATTTTCATCTTGTTTTAATTAAGGGAAGTTACATAATCCTGTTCCTCAATCCTGTTTACTGTAGGTTGAGCAACCCACAGCCTCAAGAACTGCGTGTAGCTTCTGAATTTTTACTTTTTTATTGTTTTTATTGTTTTTATTTTTTATTTTATTTATTTTTGTGGTGTCCCAAGTCCCCTGAACACACCATGATTGCAAAAATCAGTTTTGTATTTTCTTGCCTTTAGGGTGTATAAAACTGTGGTGTAATCCTTAGAATAGGCTTTCCAGACTTCAAAAAACCCTGACAATAGCAGACCCACCCAGTTAGTAATATTGTTTGTGTTCCTTAGTAAACTGAAATATGTTAAATACACCACAGGAAAGCACATATTGGCCAAATGTGTGATCAACTTTATTTCAAGTGACTGTGGCTTGTTCAGCAGCTCATTGTTTTATAAAAAAAATCTTGGGTTAGCACAGGTGCAGGAAACCTTTTGGAACGGTGGGTACATTTGGAATTTAGAGATCATGTCCTCGGCCCTCAGACAAAAGGACTGCTATCTTGTGTGTCCACATAAAGGCTGCTGCGGTAGGTGCGGCTAGTCACAAAACCTACATTTATCAGAAAGACAATTGGTTGGTTGCTTCTCCCCACCCCTTCTAAATTCCCATGATGTCCCCAGCCATCCTCACCGTACCTTTGTCTTTCTTTCCTGAGCATCTAGATCAGTGTTGTCCAAACTTGGCCACTTTAAGATGAGTGGACTTCAATTCCCAGAATTCCCCAGCCAGCATGGCTGGCCCATGCTGGCTGGGGAATTCTGGGAGTTGAAGTCCACTCATCTTAAAGTGGCCAAGTTTGGACAACACTGATCTAGAGCATACTTCTTAAACAATTCCTTGAACTTCAGCCACCCACTCTTTATGACCAAGAGCATCTATGGGATGCATGTGAGACTTAAGTGCATTAAATAAGGATGCTGCTGCAGGCTGTCCCTTTCCTTACATCATTCCAGCTTCCCTTTTTTTTTTTTCTTAAGAGAATGACACTGCCTCTCCCCAAAAGTCAGATAAGGCATGGAATCTAGCATGTACGAAAGAGAGTTGGCAGCTGGCCTGACATTATTATTAGCTTAGCATAGCCATAGTTTATTCATACAGATTGCATTTGGAAATCTGAGTCAGCAATAAGGAAACTGGCCTTTTTTGTTCAGCTATGATTCCCAGCAGTTTTGTCAGTTTCTCTGAATTTGGAATCTGGTAGAACTACAAACTCTTTATACAAACATTTTGGTTCACTTTGCAATAAGTGTGTGTGTGTGTATGTGTGTGTGTGTTTCCTGACAAACATTAGGATTTTTTCCTCACTAACTGCTTCTGTGGATGTATTGCAAAGCTGTATTTATCAACCTGTCTCATAGTTGTTGAAGGGATTAGTAGAGTGGATATTCTATACTGCAAACAGACTTTAAAAGGACAATTTCCATATCATGATGAAGAAGTTGCTTAAGCTTTTAATATACCACAGAGTAGTTTTAAGGGCTTAATTTATTCTGATGCTTGACATAAACTAAAGAAGCTTATCTAAACTGGCATTTTGTAGAATTTTACTCTCTCATTTCTAGCGAGATGAACTAAATGCTTCATTTGTTTTTGCAAATATCACATTCTGTTTGATTTATGAAAAAAGTAATTATGAAGTTTATGAGCCTATTAAAAGATACCTGAAAGAGAAATGAATGTTGCCAATTATTGAGAAGATTGAATAAACATAAGTTGGGTTAGTTTTACTTGCAGTACTGTAATAGTTATTTTAAATGTGCTTATGTATCAATCCCTATTTAGTATAACTGTTTTATACATATGCATTCTCATTTACATAGCTACCCACAGTTTTTTTAAGTGTGGAGAGTTAGAATATCAATTGGAGTTTCATACAACTATGAATTGAATTTTCTATTGAATTTTTTTACAGCAACTTTGGTAATTCAGCAGGGAAGCCATTTTATAAGCTAAACAACAATTTGCTTGTTTGATAGTGTAGATTCCTATAGCAATTACACATTTCTTGCTGTGTTTGCAGTTGCTGTGGCCCACTTCTATCATGAACTTCATCTGAATGAATGAATATGATGGAAATCTGATCATAATCATGTATGTTGCATAGAGCAATCTTCATGAGCTGATGTCTTCCATATATTAAGGATGATATCACTCCTGATTATTGGCCAAGCTGCCTTGAGCTTTTAGGCGTTGTAAACATGAACATCTGGAATACACCAAATTGAATCCCCAAAATAGAACTCTTTAAACTGAACAGACATCTATGCCCTTGTGAAGTAAGCAGCATTATACAAAGTACAAACAAGAATGAACAAATAGCAAGAAAAAGACATTTAGTGACACCTGGTAAGAATAAAGAAAAAAAAACATAGATAAATCTCTCAGCCCAACTCACCTCACAGGGTTGTTGTTGTGGAGGAAATAGGAGGCAGGAGTATTAGGTATGTTCATCACCTTTAATTATTTATATTATATCTATATATAATATAGGTGGAATATAATTATCATCATAACAATAATAATATAAATCTAGTTTATACCAACACCATTCATTATGTCTCCATACCTTTCCAACCTTGTCAATCACCCTTGCTGCCATCATATCTATACACTGCTTCATACATGCTTGCTCTTTAATTTCTTACCTCTTTCTCTGTTTTAGGATCTCATCACCTCTATCCTCTATCCAACCACAACTTTCTTCCTCTTTCCTTCCTCTCAGTCTATTCATTCTTCCTTTATAAGTTTGTTTTTTCCATTTGTTCATTATTTATTCTGAGTATTATAAAAAAAAACCCTTAAAGTACATTTTTTACTTTTTATTGACTCCACATTCCTCTATCATCCATTCCTTCTTGAGCCTATCTTTTCTTGTTTTATCATACATTTTCCCACTGCATTCAACTTAATTTTATGTTTCTTTTGACACATCTAACATTCCCATACAACGAAGTGAGCATGCTCTTATACACAGACATTTGTACTCCTTTTGATGAATTTTTATTCCTTGAAACAGACTATATAATTGTATTATAAATTAAAATAATATAAAATATAATATGCACATAATTTTATAATAAATTTCTCCATTTTTAATAAATATTGTACGAAGTACACAAAGTAATATACTTGTATGAGTTTTTCCCCATTTATGCATATCTTGCAATTGTTCACTCAATTATCCCTGACAATTCCAACTTTCTTCATCTTTGATACAGTAAATGTCAGATTGCTGCTCCTCATTGGATCATACAACGTATCCAACATTTGCTGCAAGTTGTTCAAGTTCTCATACAACAATGCAGCCATGTCTGCGTACAAAAGTTTACAAGATCAGATTACCTACATCCAGATCTCTTACAAATTGCCTTTCCTCTTGTTTTCAAGAAACACAACTATTCATTTTTCTTTAATTTCATTCATTCATGCTCATTACATGTTAAAAGTCACAATCTTCCATATGCAACTCAGTTCAAATATCTGAGAAGGAGTTCTAAGCCTCTTTGCTGATAAACCGACATCTTTTGGGTTGATGGGGCCAGAGTTTGCATGAGCAGGTCAAGTGAACGCCCAAGCAGGACTTGGGTTTTTTTAAAACCTTAGGATCTGATTGAGTGAACAAACAGCAGACAGGAAGTGGCAATCTTAGAACCTAGACAAAGCCTGAATTGTATTTCAAATTTGGGGAGCAGGTTATGAGCATTCTCATAAAATGACTGTGATGATGAACATGACCAGGCACAAAAGACCCATTTAGTAAAAGGCAAACGATGAGCCCCACCACTCCCTTAGCCTCTTACAATACTGTAAACCACCTCTGTCTCTGTCTGTCTGTCTGTGTCTCTCTCTCTCTCTGTGTGTTTTGGAAGCAGGAGAAGTCTTTCGAACAAACCATAGGCTTGCAGCCACCAACAAAGGAATGCTTCTCTCTATGGAACCCAGACACTTTCTTGGAAATAAAAATGATGCTTGAAGCTGGCTCCATGCTTTGCATCATGTTAGTTTTCTATTTGATTTTTAAATTAAAAGCTTCTAACCCAGTGGACCCCAGAGCTTGGCAGCCAGCAAGAAAGGTGTAGAAAGCAAATAAGAATCTGCCTGGTTAAGATATCTTTCCTAGAGTTACATTATGAGAAAATAAGAGGGGAAAATTCTTTGTCTTGTAAACCTCACATGTCACAAACATGATTAGATAATCAAGATGAAATAAGTTCAGTCTGAGTCCAGACATTTCCCATTTTACTTTTAAATTATCTTGTTTTATTTGATACTTAGAATCAAATAGCAATGGATCAAGAAATATCTTTAAATTCCGAGGAAGTTAATGTGGATTTTAATGGCGTGTATTTTTCTATAATTTGTCAGGATGTGCAGTGAGGATCAAGCAGAGGTTCCAGTGCTTTATAAGGATGTCTCATCTCTTTTGCTCATCCAGATCTTAACCATGCCTCAGCCACTGCGCAAAGGTATGTTACAAAAGTTACATAAATAATAAACAGAACAGTAGTTTTTCCTCTCTTGCACTTTTTAAGAATGGCAACAAATTAATCTTGTTTGCTTGGGATACTTCGGTAATGACATTGCCTTGCCTCTGGAAGTTGGCAGCGGGCAGAATTTTTGTTGTGGCTTTGACAGACTTATCTGTAAATCTTCTCAGCTTTATCAAATAACAATGGAGGCCCAAGAATTCTTTGAGTTGCAGGAGTATGGGAAGATCTTTCTCTTTGACCTTCCTTCATTTGTTTGCTGCATGAGAGTGTTGAATATTTCACATTGAATTGTGAGTGCTGGACAGTGGAGGGGGGTGAATAATTTATTTTATTTTTATTATGCAAACTGGCATTTTTGGCACATAGGACAGTGGTAATTGTATAACAGTAGTTGTAATGATTGCTGCATATACATATATTCAAGCATTTTATTGGAGTCTGAGGACATCTTGGTAGCAGGAACTATTTATTACTGCATATTTTGAAAGCTTTTAATTTTACGATTTTGAAAATGCTAGCCTAATTCCTTTTACACAGCTATAATACAGGATACATTTTGTTACTTTGTTACATTATAAAGCAACATTTTACTTTTTATAAGGTCAATTGACATGCTGCTGGCTTCACTTTTGTGATTTTTTTTATACCCCAGCTGAGTTATTTTAAAGGCATAATCAGCTGTGCAAGCATTTTTTTCTCTATGAATAAATGAAGATAAAATTTGTCTACAGTTAAAAACAGCCTTAAGGAGGCAGAAGATGGACACTGTAAGAGCTCATCAGAACTCTGAATATTTTTTAAAAATAACAATTATACTGATTTTTAAAAATCTGTTCACTGTAGGGAAATAGAGCTTTTCTTTTCTTAACTTGAAAAAGATTTGCCATTGGTTTGCAATTCTCATGAATTGTAAAAATACATGAAAAGGAGCAGGTAAACTAATTTTTTCTTTCTGCTGCCTGGAATGAGCAGTCAGGATTGTGGCTAATGGAAGGTTTTCTCTCAGTGCTAAGAGCAGCTGCAGGAGTAGGGCAATCTGCTTTGGGAATATGGGAGGAACAAAGTGTTTCCACTTCAGTTCCATTCACGATTGCACCTCCTTGCAGCTAATGTGTGTGTGTGTGTATACACATACACTCATACATTTAGCATATAAGTATACACACACACATACATATACAGACACATAGATGCTAAATGTGTGAGTACCATCCTATTTAATCTAGCTCTCATTTAGATCCATTCATGGCAGTGAATCCTTTGATATTTATTAGCTAAGTTAGTATAGTGGTATGGTGTGGTCAGTTGCCTGGGAACTAAACAGGCTAATGAGACAGTTATATGATGGGAAGAAAACCTCAAACCCGGCAGTTTGAGAATGAACTAAAAGTACCAGGTTATGCCAAAGCTAACAGATGTAGAACTTAGAAACAAGATCTCTGGAATACAATATTCAAGGCATGGGTGGGGAACCTCTGGTCCTTCTGGCAATGCCTAACTACAACTCCATTCGTTCTGACCAGCACAGCCAAGGATTAAAGGATATCAGGAGCTGTAGTCCAGCAAATCAGAAGTGCAAATACTTGTTCTTAAAGCAGGCTTGTTTAGCATGAATCCAGCATTATGCTATGGACTATTTGTGGAAGGAAGGCCAATCCTGTTTACCTTAAATTATGAGAACCATAATCTAGAATGTCATTCAGCTGTAGCAATAACTGTAACATGTACTGTAATGTCATTCAACATTAGCAAGCCCCCTTTCAGTTCTGACTACACTGTTTCAAGAAATATGTTAAATTTAAAAAGAAGTATAGAAACATTCAAAACAATCTGTGGATTCTGTGAGAATCTAGAAAACAAACTCTGAAAGAGGATGGTTAGTTGCAGATTTATAAATTATAGACCGGCTTATCAAGGAATTCCTGTATCTATAATTATATCTTTCTGCACATTGCTAAGTTTAGGTGATTCTGAAGGACAGACAACAAGATATTTGTCTACACGTTTTTCAGTAGATCCATTAGCACTGAAATAATTCTAATTATCCAATTTATTCATTGTGTTGCTTATTATAAGAACTCTTGGTGTAGTCTATCACTCTTGATTATTAGGGCAAGATCTCATTATTATTACCAGAGTCTTGGGCATACCAACTAATTAATAATTTAGATTAGTTTATATAAAAGGTCCTGATATCTTTTTTTTTTTTTTTTACTTGTGGTTTTGGCAAAAGTTTTGAGATTTGTTAAATTATCCAGACTGTGCAAAGACTGTTGCCTCATTCAGTTTACTCACATGGCTTGCAGTATAAACAAAGAATGAGTAGAACAGAGCAGTGAGACAACATACTAAATTTTATAACATGAACTAACAGTAATAAAACATTGATTTAAACCAGCAAGCTTAGAAGTAGGATGTTTGTCTTAGCAGTATAATTGTCTTGATGTTTGGATTGCTCATCTGGGAAAAATATTTGCAGATTTATAGACCGTATAAATTATAGGCCGTATTTTAATATGTAACAATGTGAGGCCTGAGAATGTCTGATGATAATTTTGTATTGTTACAGAACACTTTGTTTGTATCATAAAAGTGCTCTTCACCTTGTTGTACATACAAGCTCTAGTTGCACTTTCTGTGAAATGCAGCCCTGAGGACAAGATGACTTGGATGAACTCAGGAGCTCTGGGAAAGGTTGGTTTATTTAATAAAAATCTGAAGAAGACGGCTAAGCAGGTAGTTCTCTCTCAGTTAAGCACCAAATCAAATGGTTTTGTTGGAATGTAGCTGTACAACTTTGCAGGGCTTTGTAGTCTAAGCCTGTCTTGACTGGTCTTGGAGTATTTGAGTTGAATGAAAAGCAGGATCCTATCCCAGCCATAGCAAGTTGCTCCCCACGATCCATGTCTGCAGTGAAGCATAGATCTGAAAAGGCTGTGCTGCCTTCCTTTTGCTTATACAGAAGAGAAGAAATGCAATCATAAAGGTGGATATAGGGCTCTTAGCTTTTGTGATAGGAAAATAGAATAATGGTCTAACTGCTATCTAGAGTTAAATAGATTATTGCATGAAAGTATGGTGTACCTTTCAGCTGATTTTTAATATATATATATATTGCTATTGGGACAGCAGTGCAAAAATAGTTTTTCCCCCAAAATGTAAGGCACAGATAGAGTAAACACTTCTGAAATATTTTAAGGGCTTATCTGTGATGGTTTTTAAAAAAATATTTAAACATGCTTAATTGTTACATTGTTATTACATTATTTAAAAAATCTAAAGCAATATTTACAAAGCCTTATATCCAGAAAGACTTTTAATTTTGATTTCTTTGTGTGAATGATGACTAATATGCTATTGGGGGATTTGCTTTTGACTGAACTGCTAGTCTACCTGGACAGAAATAAAAGAAGGTGATAAGTGTTGAAGACTTTTGAAATAAACCAAAGTAGCTGCATTACTTTTTTTTTATCCTGGCCATTGTGCTCTTGTTAGAATTTTTAGCAAAAGTTCAACTTTGAGTAGCAAACTTTGATGCAAGTTGCCTGATTGCTCCCAGATGGATTCTCCCCACAGCAGCATAACTTCAGTAATTCAGATATTGCTATATCTGAACTGTACTCTTGGTTTGTCACTCCCAAATAAGTTACTTCAAACCATGCTTCAAGAATGGACCAGGAATTCTGAGTTAGATAGGAGATCAGGGTTTTTCCCTCCATAGGGCATTCCTGGGTATTGAAGCCCACCATGGAGTGGGAGTGTTTGGTTAGTGTATGGCAACTCATTTCCTCCTCTAGAATTCTCATATCATTTTGTGTGAATGCAGTCATTGTTTGTTGTACATTTTGATTCATAGACATTGTTAAATAAATAAATAAATGTTGCAGTCATACCACAACAGGTGTTGCCACTTAACTTTTACTCAGTTTTTGAAATATCCAAAGGCTGAATAGTCATAACTGTTTTTTAAAAGATAGTTATAAAATACTACCCCAACATAGAGGTGGATGAAGTAGAGTGTTCATCCCTTTTTTCTCTTGTTTATTATTAAGTTTCTACCCTTCTGTTTCTACATGGACGCAGATGACTGGTGCAATGTATCGAAAGCCCAACCATCAGTTCTTATGCCCCCACTGCCTTCACTTCCATCCATCCTGGCTTTGGTCAGCTGGGGTTATCCATAATGTTTTCAGTAAGTTAGTAAGCTGTAAAGTTATGAACCTCAGTTGTATCCATGCCACAGGCAAACAGTAAGAACAGTTTGGGCACATTTTGGCCAGTCTGCCAACAAGCAGAACAAAAGCCTGGTTTTTCCCCAAGCCTGCTTGTGCTATTTTATGTAAGGTGGGGTCTCTAATCTAGAGACTATTTTCCAAGCCATTTTACTATTCTCTGCTTCCTGTCATCCAGGAACTACACGTACATGTACTGACCCACAATCAGAATGCTGTTTCTCAATTAAATAAAAATAGATACTACATTTGAATTTTGTTTAAATACATTATTCATTTTTAGACAAATGTTGATATTTTCTGTTGACTTGTTCATAAGTCACCTTGCTGTAGAAAGTTAGGAGGTACAGCCTCCCCCACCCCCAATTTATTATCCAGTTCAGAGCATTATGAATGCTTTAATGTATAAACACTTGATTTCTCTTGTGGGGCACATTTCTACATATGCAGAAGATTTGCATTCCCTACTGAAGGGAATCATGGAACCCTTCTTGGTGGGATTTATATGAACATGTTGAAATGTTTCTTTCCATTCGAAAACCCTATGTGGGAATGACTGCATGTATTTATTTTTCTCATTTGATGATGAATTTCTTTCTAATTACAGAGTATGATCAATGCAGAAAAATCTTGTCAGGTGTTACTGAGCCATGTGATCAGTGAACTTTTCAAAGGGAAGGTTTATGAACAAGAGCAAGAGGAAACTGAAGATATGGTATAGTATATATGTATTTCCTTTGGTCAACCCCAGCTTTCTTCAGTGCCAACTATATCTGATTATGAAATTGCAGGTGTGGTTGTCAGTACAATAGCTAAACAGGGCAGTTGGAATAAAGTCACACTGTTCTGTTCTTTCAATTTAGGATAGCTCTAGTGCTTGGTGCCCACACTCCATAGAGACGTATGTGCAGCAATTCTGCCTGCCTTTCCTCAGGATAACCAGCCTTCTTCAGCATCATCTCTTTGGAGGGGAGCTACCTAGCTGTCAGGTATTACGCAATTTTATTTCCATTTTGAATATAATGTATCTAGCCCTTTCTCTTTTTGATTGTTTGTTTCTTTAATAGGAAGATGAAGAATTTACTGTCCTTGCCAACTGCCTGGGTTTGCTACCCTCTTCTTTTCAGTCGTCGGAGTTTCCTAGTGCCTCTTGCCTTGATTGGCCTGTGTCAGCCTTTGACATTATATCCCAGTGGTGTTCTGAATTGGTCTCGTTTGCCGACAAGCATCCAGTGCAAGTCAAGGTAGGTAAAGAATTTGCCAGATTTTCATCAGGAGAAGTCTGGCAGCCCCTTTCCTGACTAACACATTTTATCAGAAGGCACAAACTTCGGTGAGCTGTAGGATTTCATCTGATATTTCAGATGCTGGAACCCGTAAAAGCTTATGGCTTTTAATAAAACGTGTTAGTTGGAAAAGATGCTACTAGACTCCTGATATTTTGCCACCACAGATTGGCAGAACTCTCCTTTTACAATGCCTGCAATGAGAAACACCAGATTTTAATATAACACTTATCCATTGGGTTACCTATGTAGTCAATGACCTTTTTTTAGCAGGTCAGTTTTTGCTTTGAATGTGCTGTAGTGTCAGACTGTTTTCTACTACAGTTATTTCATTCAGGATTACACACAGTAACTGCGTAAAGCAAAAGAGGAAATTAAGTAAACTTATTATAAAGTATTTTCTGGAAAAAAAATATAAGGCACCTTTTTAAAAAATAGATCTACAGACAACAAAGTGATTTAAGTAGATGGGTTGAGTATAAAAAACAAAACAATTGAAATATTAATTTCTCTGAAGATGATGGTTCTGAGTACAGCCCTCTTTCATTACTGAACAACCAAAGCTGGGACTGGGCTGGAAGAGAGTGTGTGGCCCCAAATGACCTCTGGGTCACTTTTTGGCTAGTTTTCTTCCTTTTTCTATAGAAGAATACCTAAGTGTTTCACCTTGACAAACTCAACAGATGCCAACTTAGTTTCAGAAGGAAACAATTGCATATTTGGAGCATATAAACATTTGCCAAAGCATATTATTTAACTTTTCTTTTTTTAATCTTTTTCAGATCTTACTTATACAAAAACCTAACTGGGACTTACCACATCTCCTACAATTGCCTGAAAATTATAATGCTGTTTTCCAGTACTATCACAGAAAGAGTTGCTCGGTCTGTTCCAAAGTACCCAAAGATCCTGCAGTTTGTTTAGTTTGTGGTACTTTTGTGTGTTTGAAAGGACTTTGCTGTAAACGGCAGAGCTTCTGTGAATGCGTCTTGGTAAGAGACTCTTAATGTTACTGTTCTGTTGCCAAAAAGTATTTTGGAAAGGAAAATACTTCTAAGAATGCATCAGTTGAATTGCTGGGTTCCAGCAGCTTCTTTCAATCAAGGAATAATTGGAATAAATGAAAAACGAATATATTTTGGTAAACCTAGTTCCAGATCACTAAAAGCCTAGAAGACAATTTGTTTGAATCAGTTTCTGTTTTAAAGCTAAATCATCTATAATGTGCATGCTTGCCTTTGATAATAAGGCAGATTTTGGATCAGAAATACGTTCATAGTTTAAGTCAGAAAAGCTACTCTACAGATGCAGAAGAAGCAAGGATAAGATTATTCTGAAATGATGCAGTTATTCATTAAAGCAAAATATTTTTCTCTTTATTGTAATTGTACTCACGAGAAATTTCATCTGTTGTTTCCTCTGCTCTGTAATAAAACTTCAGCACTCGCAAAATTGTGGAGCTGGAACAGGTATCTTTCTTTTGATCAATGCATCTGTAATCATCATAATTCGTGGTCATCGGTTTTGCCTTTGGGGTTCCGTTTACCTGGATGCTCATGGTGAAGAAGACAGAGATCTCAGGTAATTTTTAAAAGATGGATAATAGGCATTTGTGCGAGTAATAACCAACTTTTATTTCTAAACAGAGTTCTGTTGTAACAGTTTAGGTCTGTGGCTAGCTGAAGAAAGATTTGCGTGTGTAAATATCACAATTCCACAAGAAGCTGTCAGGCCATATTGTCAGATTGTTTTTTAAACTGTTTGGATTTAAAAGTAGCTTGCAAGCTTCTGTGGACATCCATTGGGAGGGAAACCTTATTCATGAATAACGTATGCAACTTGGGGGGCAAAGAAATAAAAAAACAGATGACTGCTTTTCAGAGTTCACTGGGCAGCACATGGGTGGGGCTCTGTGGTGGCTGCTGGAAAATGGGGCATAGGCCGGAGTGAACACTCTGAAATGGTGCAAGTGACCCAAGTGATAACTTCGGAGAATTATACCGATAAGAGTCAATGAGAGATCACTTGGGGTTCCCTGCAGGGTTCCAGACATACACTCTGGGGGGGGGGGGGGGTTGAAATAGCCAATTGCCTTGCATCAGCCTTGTTATTTTTCTGATCTTTTTTCTTTACAGACGTGGCAAACCGCTCTATATATGTAAGGAAAGATACAAAATGCTTGAACAGCAGTGGGTATCGCATACTTTTGATCATATCAATAAAAGGTGGGGGCCACATTACAATGGTTTATAGATCACTAACCATTGTGCTGTCTCATCCCCTTTATTACGATTGCTCCTTGATCGGCTTAAGGGAGCGGGAACCCATTCTCTCTTTTCCCCGGGGAAAGTGTGAAGCCAGGTCATGAAGTGAAGCCCTACGTTAATTAGGTGCTGGGTAATTTAAAAACACAAAGGAATTAGTTCTCCTAATTTGATACATTATCTAAATTAATTTTATAGTTGTTGCTTTCTAATCCACTAATAAACAAGCACAAATTGTACTTTAAAAATGCCACTGAATGGCTACTGAGTGTTTTATTTTTTCCCTGATTGGGGTGGTTGGACTGTGCTGATGAACTGTATATCTGTAGACACCTGCTAAACACGTTGCTCCTTTTGTCTTTTTTCTTTGTGTTTTAAGATTTTGCTCAGTATGCATTTGTAAGTATGTAAGAGTTGTAACACTTTCAATTTGTGGAATTGTATAGAAATGTCTAAAAGATTTTTAGAAAATATTTCGCTTATTGCCAGAAAGCTATTGAAATAGTTTCAGGCATTGCTGAAAACCTTATTCATTCTCAGGAATTTCATAGATATACTCCAGAGATTAGTGAAATAGCTGTAAAATAAGTGGTTTACCACTCTGAATATAATACAACATGTACACAGTGTTGTGCCTGACATTTCAGTTAATTTAATTACAAAGGAAACCTAAGACATCTATTTAACTGCCTGTGTATATGCAACATTCGTAAAATGCCCCATGTGGTCAGTCAGACACTATCCCAACCACACATGCCCTTTGTCTCATTTCCACCAGCTGACTCCTTCAGGTTGCGGGGGGGTTGTGGTGCGGGAGAAGGCATCATGGACCTCTTGCTGGTGAAATACTATTAACTGAATTTCTCCTGCTTTTGCAAGCAGGGAGCAATTGCCACCCTTTCTGCTTAATAGGAAATTGGGGTAAGGCATTGAATTGCAAGATGGCAGCGGTCAACTGGCTCCTACCCCCACCTCACCCCCTTTGCATCTCAAGTGAAGAATGCTTTGGCCTAGAACGGAGACCAAGGCCATGCTTGGCAGAGTCATGCCCCCTTTCCACACCCCTAGCCTTTGACTCCTGGATTACCCAGAGGAGCCAATGTGTGTATCTGGTCACGTACATTGTTTTACACACAGGCTGGGAGGATGTGAGCAGACCTTTGTGTTGGGTAAATTAGGACCGGAGCGTTTTGGTTTTGAGGACTTTGAAATCAACCAGAATGGGCATCCTTGCCAAAAAGAAAACATATAGGCAGGCAGTACTTTGCAGTGCTGATATTTTGCTGCCAAAATGCTTTTCTTCTTTCTCACAGAGTTAACAATTTCAAACAATGCTGTCAGGCATTTGTGACATTTACATACTTTGGACATAATTTTTTTCTCTAAAGCCTTTACCTGGAAAATATTTTTTAAAAAGTGTTCTAGTTATAAAGCCTTGCATTTGATTGAAAGCTGCTTTCTCTTCAGCTATGGAAGATCACATGGGCCATTGCTGTGGAGGAAGTGGGATTATTTATGTAAGGATCTTCAAAGCCCTTTCAGTTTTTAGAAAAATATAATGTAAAATACATGGCAATAGATTGTTTTATCAAAAATTGTGTAAACAGACATGAACACAAATATTTGGAGTATTCCTATAAGCCTGTAAATTGTTCCATCATTATTTGAAACATTGTTTTTTGTCTAAAACATGACTTCATTTGTCACACATGAAATGTGAATGTGGTCCTCCTCTGTTACGTTTGCGTTGCTCGCCTACGAGAACCAAGCCATTTTATGAGCATTTTATGAAATATCCTGGGCATCTCATGGCATAACACTATGACAGGGCTTCTCCTCTGTATAGTTTAAAACTTCACGAGAGATAATGTTTTCAGAAAATGAGTAAAATGTGTTATTTAAAATGGAATGTTTTTGATTGTGTATATGGCTGTGAAGTAAAAT
The DNA here is from genome assembly GCF_059951505.1 of Python bivittatus. Lineage (NCBI taxonomy): Eukaryota > Metazoa > Chordata > Lepidosauria > Squamata > Pythonidae > Python > Python bivittatus. The sequence continues at coordinate 106,755,461 of NW_028277075.1, forward strand.
TATTAGCCTTAACTTTAAAATCTTGGTATTTCACGGTGTTCATTTTGATACTAGTGCATTAGTCACTGGTTTGTTTAAAGACAAAAGACAAGACACTCGTTTGGAAATCCTACTTGAAATATGCCTGCATGCTGCTGAAATGGAAGTTGGATTCCTCCCATAACTTCTTAAAAATCTGCTTTATTAAACCTACTTGGAGAGTGTAACAGGTCCAAGCTAGAATGGTGTGCGTGTGCTGCGTGTGCTGCTGCCGCCGCTGCTGCTGCTGCCGCCGCTGCTGCTAATTCCTCCAGCGTCCTGGTGAGATACCTTGTATGAGTGGAAATCTGAGTACAGTACATTACTGTAGAAACAGAATCAACATGTAAAACTAAAACTACCATAATCAATATTGTAAAATATGTTAATAAAAGTCTACTGTCATTATTTGTGTGTGCAAAGCCTCCTCTTTTTCTCTTTCTTTTCTCTTTCCTTTTTTCACATGACGATTCGAAGCGATTCACAGGTTGCTTTGTGATAACATTCACATTGGGTTATATGTAATGATGCTTCTGGGATAGGGATTGGAGAGCAAAAGTCCGCCCCCCATTCAGAAGAATTGAAAATAACCCCCTCCCTGGCAACAGACTTAGGTCACTGCATTTTTTAAGTGAAGTTTTTGTTTTTGCTGTCCATTGTAGCCCTCATGTCTATTTTAAATCTCTTGTCTCTGTATAAAGAAAAAGCAGTGTTGAAATGGATGGTGTTCCAATTGATTGCATTTTTCAGAAATGTGGGATATACTATTTTAAAATGAGCATTGTTCCAACACGTGGAGCAGGGTACAGTGCAAAATGAATGATTGTCCCTGAGGTACAAATGGACACTTTTATTGGTTACAATTCATAATTTGGAAGTGCAAAAAGCAGAGATGTGGGCGATCAAGACTGTCTCCCCTGTCCACAGCCGGGGCTGCTTGTGGCAGGGGCAGGAATCTTGGGCCCACCACAGCTCAAATCAGCATTACAGACCTCTCCAAAATGCCAGGGATGCGGCTATAATTACGGCCTTTGAGCAAATGCCCGTATCTTCTGGGGGCCCACAGTACAGAATGTCGATACTCTCCGCACCCTCCATCCTGGTATAGATTTGGCTCGATGAGAAAGAGCATAGTTGGTTGACAAGCAGCAAGGTGAAGTTTAATTGCAAATGCACATAACATGACTTCAGCTCTGTCGATCATCAGTTAAGATTGCAAGTGCTGCAGTTAGGAAAGGTGGATGGCAACAATATGGCAAGAAATACTTCCGTTAGCCCAGAGGAACTAAAATGGCCATTGGCAACCTGGCAGTCCTCTGGCCAGCAGCAGGACGTGAGCCAGCCCTCCAGCCGATCCACCTGCCTGCTTCTGCTCCCACGGCTGCTCAACATGCTGTCCAGGTGCCTGCACCCTCTGAAACGCCAAGGGTGAGCGTCCACACTGCCACTGCTGTTCTGAAGGAGGTAAGAGAAGGCTCAGCCAGACACTCCAGTGCTGTTGAGGAAAACCATGGCCAGCTGTATTGCCAGCACAAGTGCCACAACAGCCTCCAATTAACCCTGGGCACTTGCGAGGGGCAAGATGGGGTGAATGAAGAAGTAAAGGCCATGACTGACTTGTATCAGATGCCAGGTTGTAATAAATAATGTTTGCATATCATGTGAAAAGGTCAGCGCACAACCCATCATGTTGAAGTCTTTGAAGTTTGCTGCATCTGCTACTAATGGTAAAGACAGTACAGGCCGCTTTGGGTATAATGGTGGCCAGTATTCCACAAGCCTCACCAAACCTGAGTTTTTCCCTGGTGGTGCTTACACTATTCTAGAAAAGCTAGGAACTTAATGATGCCTTGCAAACCAACAAACCTATCCACTCCCTATCACTTAGGGGGTATGTGCAACATATTGACACCCCAGGATGCTATTCCCAGCATTAATCAACTCTCATATTTTTTCAGGGTGTTTTCTAGTATAACATAAGTTGAAAATTCAGTAACACTGAATAATGATGATTTATTCTGGAATGTTTGGATCAGAAATAACTTTTACTTGTTTTTAACCAGACAATGATGTGTCCCTTTTGCATCTCCCCCTCTGTCTCCCAAAGATTCTTGAGGGGAAGAAGGATAATTACCTGAGGGACCGCCTCACCCCCATTATATCAACCTGTCCCACCTGGTCAAGCAGAGAGGGTATGCTGCAGACCCCATTGACAAAAGAATGTCGACGGGTGGGGCCCAGAAGGGGAGCCTTCCCTGCCATGGCCCCCACCGTATGGCATATCCTCCTCCCAGAGGTGAGGCAGGCCCCTACTCTCTCGACCTTCCAGAAAGCAGTCAAGCCCTGGCTCTGCCAACTTGCTTGGAGCAAGAAAAGGGGCAACCAACCCTGGGGGTGGCAAGCACCTTGAAGATGCTCCTGTATGTTAATAACCTTTCTACCAGCAGCTCCTTAAAGACACGTTTACGTATGAATATGGTTTTTATTATATTTTTATTGTATTTTAATTAATTTTTTTTTTTTTTTCCCCTGTAAACCACCCGGAGTCACTTCCTAGTGAGATGGGTGGTGACCAAATTTAATATAAATAATCCAATGACCATATGGGAGAAGTTCCTTAGAAATCAGATGTAGAAAAGTAGAATAGTTTCATGTGTTGCTTTGCCTAGTAATATATATTGTTGCAACATCTTTTTTTTGAAAGTTGGGCAGATAGAGATTGTTTGCAGAGTGACATAAAAACTTGAAGTCAGGTGTGATGATGCAGCCTGAAAGCTCACTCAGTATTTACGACTTGTTATTTGGACCTAGTAAATATGTATTATCCAACTACACTACAGTGGGGCAAAAAAGTATTTAGTCAGCCACCAATTGTGCAAGTTCTCCCACTTAAAAAGATGAGAGAGGCCTGTAATTTTCATCATAGGTATACCTCAACTATGAGAGAGAAAATGAGGAAAAAAATCCAGAAAATCACATTGTCTGATTTTTAAAGAATTTATTTGCAAATCATGGTGGAAAATAAGTATTTGGTCACCTACAAACAAGCAAGATGTCTGGCTCTCACAGACCTGTAACTACTTCTTTAAGAGGCTCCTCTGTCCTCCACTCGTTACCTGTAGTAATGGCACCTATTTGACCTTGTTATCAGTATAAAAGACACCTGTCCACAACCTCAAACAGTCACACTCCAAACTCTACTATGGCCAAGACCAAAGAGTTGTTGAAGGACACCAGAAACAAAATTGTAGACCTGCACCAGGCTGGGAAGACTGGATCTGCAATAGGCAAGCAGCTTGGTGTGAAGAAATCAACTGTGGGAGCAATAATTAGAAAATGGAAGACATACAAGACCACTGATAATCTCCCTCGATCTGGGGCTCCACACAAGATCTCACCCCGTGGGGTCAAAATGATCACAAGAACGGTGAGCAAAAATCCCAGAACCACACGGGGGGACCTAGTGAATGACCTGCAGAGAGCTGGGACCAAAGTAACAAAGGCTACCATCAGTAACACACTACGCCGCCAGGGACTCAAATCCTGCAGTGCCAGATGTGTCCCCCTCCTTAAGCCAGTACATGTCTGGGACCGTCTGAAGTTTGCTAGACAGCATTTGGATGATCCAGAAGAGGATTGGGAGAATGTCATATGGTCAGACCAAAGTAGAATGTTTTGGTCTAAACTCAACTCGTGTTTGGAGGAGAGAGAATGCTGAGTTGCATCCAAAGAACACCATACCTACTGTGAAGCATGGGAGTGGAAACATCATGCTTTGGGGCTGTTTTTCTGCAAAGGGACCAGGACGACTGATCCGTGTAAAGGAAAGAATGAATGGGGCCATGTATCGTGAGATTTTGAGTGAACACCTCCTTCCATCAGCAAGGGCATTGAAGATGAAACGTGGCTGGGTCTTTCAGCATGACAATGATCCCAAACACACCGCCCGGGCAACGAAGGAGTGGCTTTGTAAGAAGCATTTCAAGGTCCTGGAGTGGCCTAGCCAGCCTCCAGATCTCGACCCCATGGAAAACCTTTGGAGGGAGTTGAAAGTCCGTGTTGCCCAGCATGGAGGAATGGGCCAAAATACCAGCAACAGTGTGTGAAAACCTTGTGAAGACTTACAGAAAACATTTGACCTCTGTCATTGCCAACAAAGGATATATAACAAAGTATTGAGATGAACTTTTGATATTGACCAAATACTTATTTTCCACCATGATTTGCAAATAAATTCTTTAAAAATCAGACAATGTGATTTTCTGGATTTTTTTCCCCATTTTGTCTCTCATAGTTGAGGTATACCTATGATGAAAATTACAGGCCTCTCGCATCTTTTTAAGTGGGAGAACTTGCACAATTGGTGGCTGACTAAATACTTTTTTGCCCCACTGTAGGTCTTAGCCAAGTGGTTTCTCTTCAGATCATATAAATCTTACCCAACTATGATTTTTTAAAAAATCTTATGGAGCAAACCACTTCTTCTGTTTCTAGGTGAAGGTGGTCTCTCTGCTCTACTTGGTGTCTGTCATTTTGCTGAGACATAATGCAGTTGCTTGGTTCTAATGAAGGATGCTATATGAACCCCTCCAAGTGAGATTCATTCAATAAAGTGTGATTATACAAACCAGGACTTAGTGCAAGATGTGAAGCCTGTCTCTAAGAATAGATCTTGATTTTTTTCCCCCAACTGTCTCCCCCCCACCCTTACAAAATTATGTCATCTCAGCCCTTCCCTTCAGGGAATATAATCAATGCAGCCATCTCCACCTTGAACACTCTCTGGCTGAGTAGGAGTCCCATCAGTCCCCAACCTCAGGTTATGACAAATGTGTTAATTTTCAAGGTGAACTATGACACTTGACGGTCAACAATTTCTAGGTGGAGATTTTGTAAAAACAGATAGGTTTAACTGAATTCATACATTGTCCTTACATTGTGGATTGAAAAGAAATCATTATCGCAGGGTAGCCACCTTTGCATGTTAGATGCAAAATTAAGGAAGTCAGGCGATCTGCACTGCAGTGCAATTACTCCTGGCAAGACCGTGAGCCTGCTCCTGTGAGTTTTAATAAGTTGCATTGAGCTGCAGAAAATGACATGCAAATGGCATGCAGGAAGCATTAGAATAATGCTATCAAAATTAATACTAAACAAAGCAAATTTGCAGATAAAAATGGAGTGGGGGGTTGTATCTATTAGCATTATTTTCTAGTGCACACGCATTTTGGTTGATTTCTGCCTCTTCATCCTTCAGCTCCCCATTGTATGGTGCAATTTACTGCAGGGCATGCGTGTTTTCATTCACAAAGCCCACTGTGCTACTGGAATGCTACAATCTTGAATATGAAAGCCTGGTTGTCATAGCAACTATAAATGAGTGCGAGCTGTCCCAATTTAGGTGACTGGCCTTTTTTACGCTTTCCAGGCAGTGTGGGTGGACTTGAACACTAAGTTATTAGATCTGGCTATCTCTCAGAAACCAAACAGACACGTCCCCACATCCTCTATGGCCACCAATTGGCTGCGGATATCAGGATAATTCAATTTAAATCATCTTATATTTCATTCCCATTGCTCTCTTGTCACCCTCCATTTGGAATTAATTCCTAAATCGTTCTAGATACACAAAATCCACCCATATTAGGCTATCAATATTTCCATTTTACTGGTGGCTGAATATGCTATGCTGCAGGCTATGGAACTTGTGTTGAATAGGTTAAAGGAAAAGATGGTTTAGTGTTTGAACCACCAAGCAATCTTCTCAAGAAGAAGGAACCAGCGAAATCAAAGCCACACAAACTACCAGCAAAGCAGCAAAACCGCCTAGTTTAGATTGAGTCTTGCTGCCATTGGCAGTCAGAAACTAACAACCTGGTCACCCAGCCAATCGGACTTGTAACTGAAACCCAGCTACCATATTGCTGTTTTCCCACTAGTAATAATGAGGAAGAGAGCCAGTTTGGGGTAGTGGTGAAGGCCCCAGGCTGGAACCCGGGAGATACTGTAGATCTAGCTCCACCTGAGGTATGAAGCCAGCTGGGAGACCTTGGGCCAGACACACTCTCTCAGCCCTGGGAAGGAGGCAAGGGCAAACCACTTCCGAAATCTTGCCAAGAAAACTGCAGGGACTGGTCCAGCCAGTCGCCAGGAGTCAACATTGACTTGAAGGCACCAAAAAAAAAAAAAAAAAAACCAGTGAGGAAATAGCAAGCTATTTTTTTCTTACCATTTGATCATAATTGGTAAGCGGGTTAAGAGGAAAGAATGGAGTCCCTCATGACTTCAGAAGCTGTACTATTTGCATCCGGAGGCTGTCCATCTGTGGCATAAGGTAAGGGAAATGGGTTTGTTTTAAGCATCCAAGAAAACAATGGCTACATAACAAGACCTACACTGCGTGCATATCACCTATACTGTTCCTGTTGCATAGAAAATGGACTTGGCGGCCAACACAGTTTTCAGAGAACTGTCATATTACTTTAGTTGCCAAAATTTATTTTTCTACTCTAGTATTTTCCCCTTTCAGCTAAAGATCTGAGGGCCTGCCATATGTGAAAGCTGCTAATTATAGTCTGTTACAAATACTAAAGTTATAATCTATCATTCCGTCAGGTCCAGAAAAAAAATTACGAATTTGCTTTGATATGCTGCCCATTCTTAAAATGTGTTGTGGAGAGGGAAGACACTGTGTCTTTCATTCCATGTCCCACTCAGTATTGAGTCTGCGCCGGCTTGCTACATAAAAGGCAATAAATAGCTTGACAGCCAGGAAAAGTGTGTGATCACAATGTACAGTGACAAGAAGAATGGAAAGAAAATTGTTACTGAGAAATCTGGCTCAGCGGAAAGTGTTGGCAATTGTCCAAGGCAAAGAAGAGCGAGCAGGCAGGGGGAGAAATAAAAGCAAGTAAGAAAATTGTCTTTTACAAAGTCACTGCAAAGAAGTTACTGAGGAAGTTCTGGTCTCCTGAACTACACTCTGTGGACAGCTCCACTTAATGAACCAGATTCATCACCCCTCCCCCCCATTTAAGTTGATTTTAATATATATTGTAGAAAATGCAGCCTGCTTTATTCTGAAATAAGTCAGAGATAGAAAAGTATATGCTTTTCAAGCAAAGGCTCTTGGGTTCAGTCTCAAGTAACGGTGAAAAAGTCTTGAAAGCTGATGCTAGTCAGTGTAAATCCCAAGGAATGCGGGACCTGTAGTTCTCCGGATGTTGCTGGGCTACAATTTAAATGTCTTTGGTAGCAGATTTCCGCAATATTTGGAGAACCAGTCTTCCCAACAGTTGATAGAAATGGATCTCTTTCAAAAATACTGTTCCCAGACTGATGGAGAGATTGTGTATTCTATCACAAGAAAACCTCTGTAGGTAAATTCCCAAAACTGTATGAGGTTGAATACCTTCTGGGAAGCTTTAGGAACAGGTTATATTACATTGTAAAGAGCTGGAAGGGCTGAAATAGATCAGCTTAAATCAATTAGATCCATTAGATCATTGGTTCTCAACGGGGGCGGTACCACCCCCCGGGGGGCGGTGGGAGGATGCTGAGGGGCGGTGAACTTGTTTTGGGCAGTAGAGGGGCGATGAGCATGTTTTGGCATTCGAACTTAATTTTAAAACTCCCAAAAAAATTTATTAAATCGATTATCCGGTTTACACCATTTGTACCAGCAATAAAACGAACTTACGCGACGGCTGCCTTCACGCACTTCTAAGAATGGTGAGACGAATTTGTATTCTAGGTAGGCTGACCTTGAAGAACTCGACACTACGATTCTTCTCCGATCCCAACCAGCACAGCGCGTGCGTCAGCTGTCTTCCCGCGCGATTAATCGCAGCGCGTGAGTTGAGCGTCCTTTCAATATGAATGTTTGATTTGACCCGTGTTTCTTGAGTTGCTTTTCGTTCGCTTCATTTCTGTTTTTTCCCCTCAGTTTCGATTTACTTTCATTGTTTATTTGGCCAGTTGGCTAGGTAAGTGCGCTTATTAGTTATTACTCTTTTAGTGTATTTTTTTGCTGTTTTTTTAAAATTATCTAATTAAGAATAAAGAATTTTTAAACATTAAAAAAGCATTTGCAAAAAAAAAATAAAAAAAATTTTTTAAAAACACATCAAAAAAATAAATAAACGTATTTACAGCATTTTGAAATAAACGTATTTACATAAAAGAGCATTTAAGCATTTTTTTTGCATTAGTCATTTTAATTTTAATAAAAGGAATGCAATTACCTTCCAGGGCAAAAGTATCGAGTTAAATCGAACAAATTTGGTGTGTAAGTCTACTGAAAAAAATTACTTAAAATTTTTGCCTTTTATAATTCAGTAACTCCCCCCCCCCCCATACCCTAAAGGATTTTCACAAAGGGTGGTGTTGAAAAATTTTCCGCTCCTTAGGAGGGCGGCAGCTTCAAAAAGCTTGAGAATCACTGCATTAGATCAATCAACTGATTTAAGCTGAAATAGATCAGCTTAAATCAATGGACCCTGGAGACGTTGGCTAGTCTAACACCTCTAGTGGGGAACCACCAGGGAAAGCTCAGTTGAACCTTTCCTAACTTGGAGAAAGTACAGAGCATTCAAAGTTGCAAGAATCAACAACATTAAATGCTGGAACTTTTATTTACCAGCCAAATAATCAGAAACTATGAGAAGATACTATTTGTATGGCTAAACTTCATTTTAACCATGTGAATCAGATTTTAGAAGACACTCTTATGGTTTGTCAGAAAAATTCTGTTTATTTGGCTTGAGCTTTTGCCAAATGTAGACAATAGAGGAAAACGTTATTAGATAAAAACAAAGATGACAGTTCAGGAATCAGTGCTTAAAAAGGATCCCTGAAAGGACATTCCAAAACTCAAACCCTGGGAAGTTACAATGGAAATTGAGGACAAGGAAAATTATTTTTTATTCCTGTTCTCTTCAAAAGCATCAAAAATAGAATTTAGGGGAAACAACAGATGATCTCAAACCTTCTATGTATTAAGAATGTCCTTGAGATCTTGTGTGCTGTGGATTTCCATCAAATGTAGTGAGACTATTAAAGATACTTTGAAAATTGCTTCTAAGTCAGAGGGAATCTCTATCAATAGGTTACTGGTAAATGTTTTGGAAAGAAGATAATTAAAACAGAAATGGCAAACAGGATGCAGCTAAGAGAAGAAAGAACTAAGAAATGCAGCTTCAGTGTTTTAGGTTCATGCATGAAGAATCAGGTATTACCAATATAATTTAATCTAGAAGCTAATTTTCAGTCACTTGCAAGACTTTTCAATCTTTATAATGTGTTTCCTGCATCATGCCCATCTCAGCATAATCTGCTTGCAAAGCTATAACACTGCCTTTGGAAGGATTCTCCAATTTTCCTAACAGTTCATTTATAATATTTTTTTGTGTGGAAAAGTGATGTTCCCAAGATCAGCTGCATAAATTAGCTGCTATATAAATTGGCTCGATAGATGACAGACAGACAGACAGACAGACAGACAGACAGACAGACAGACAGACAGACAGACAGACAGACAGACAGACAGACAGATAGATAGATAGATAGATAGATAGATAGATAGATAGATAGATAGATAGATAGATAGAAAGTTGCACAGTATCATGGACCTGTTCTGGGTTGCAGTATATCATAAGTAAAATAATTCTACTTAGATATTGTCTCCATTTCACAGACTTTTTTATCAGATAAATGTATTAAGGGATTTTGAACATACTGATTATGAAGCTTATGCAAAGATACACCATCTAATTGCTATTAAGCACCTAGACTGCTTCTCCTCCAGAAGAGTTCTGAGCTTTTTTTTTAATTGCTCACTCAAGGATAACGTGCTCCTTCTTCTTAAAATCTTGTGCTCAAATGCTAACATCAAGAATATTTTATTTTTTTGTAGATATGACAAAAATGAACTGAAATTGTTATGGCTGAATTACAGAGAAGATACAGCGTGCTCAGAGGTGTGTGTGTTTTAAAACTTAAAGGAAGGTTGGTTCTTTTTCTTTTCAATGTTGAGCAATTTTTGAAAGAGAGAAATGTTACCTGCAGCTAGAAGTAACAGTGTATAATCCATTTCATAACCTCAAGATGCCACCATCTTATTCCTCATATGGAAGGAGCAATATAGATCGGGGTTTCTCAACTTTAGCAACCCCAGCGTTCTGGGGAATTCTGGGAGTTGAAGTCCACATATCTTAAAATTGCCAAGGTTGAGAAACACTGATGTAGATAATTGAGTCAAAGCCCCAACTCAGTTCAGGACTCCAAATTAAAGCAGCAGAGTGAGATGTTTGTCAAGCCTTCAACAGATCACATTCAGCAAGGTCAATTGGTTCTATTGTCAAACTGCTCTTTTTGTAACAGTCAGTCAAAATCTGCCTTCCTATAACTTAAATCCATTTTTTTTTCAGTGTTTCACAACCTTGGCAACTTTCATGACCATTGTTGAGAACTCTGGGAGTTGAAGTCAACACCTCTGGAAGTTGCCAAGGTTAGGAGACACTGCACTCTGGAGTGATAAAGAGCATGGCTTAATCGTCTTTTGAGTTACATACATGGATAACCCTCATGCTATTCTATTTTAGAGTAAGTAAAGTTATATGACATGCAGAACAGCAGTAAGAAATGCTAAGCAAAAGAAATAGAAGGCATGAAATAAAAGGAACAAAAGGAAATTAAACTGAACTTAATATTCTCTATGCCAGGGTTCCTCAACCTTGGCAACTTTAAGACGGGTGGACTTCAACTCCCAGAATTCCCCAGCCAGCAATTCTGGGAGTTGAAGTCCACCCGTCTTAAAGTTGCCAAGGTTGAGGAACCCTGCTCTATGCCATCCTTTCATATATCTGAATGTAGCCTTCTCTCTTCATGGCTAAACATTTCTAATTCCTTCAATCTTTCTTCCCAATTTTCTTTATCATCACTGTTGCCTTTCCAAATTCTCTAAATTGAGGCACCGCAAACAGGACATAAAATGCATCAATGATCTCCTGGGGTTTGGAAACTCTCCTTTAGTTGATGTAGCCTCAAATAGTATTTGCCCTTTTTGCACCCCATCCGCTGCTGGGTCTTTTTTTTCTTTTGGTCCATGGCATCCTAATGATCCTTGCTGTTAGTTTATAACAATATTAATTTATGAAAATCCTAGATAGGCTTTTGACTAGAATCATCTTTTGATTGATTGATTGATTGATTGATTGATTGATTGATTGATTGACTGACTGACTGACTGACTGACTGACTGACTGACTGACTGACTGGTTACGGGCCATCAAGTTGCTGTCGATTTTTAGCAACCACATAGATGGATTTCCTCTTTGACAATCTGTCCCTAACTTGGTCCTTCAGCTCTTCCAAGAGTGCATTCATCACTACTGTGAGTGAATTTGTCCACCTTGCTGCTGGTCCTCCTTTTCTCTTTCCTTCCATCTTTCCCATCATTAGAGCCTTCTCCAGAGAGCTACAGTAGGTCTTTGCATAATAATCATCATCATTAGCTTCCCTTAAAAATCAAGAACTCCACCTTACACAATCAGTTCCCCCTAATGTTCCTGCTACTGTTACCTCCTGCTACTTTTCCCTCCTCATCTAAATCTTCACTATTGGTTAATATCAAATCAATAATAATTGATCCTTTTGAGCTTTCCTCCACTCTCTAAAGAAAAGGGAAATGGCTGTCAGCAAGACAAGCCAGGGATTTCCTGGAAGGACCATGCTTGGCATAGTTCTATCCCAACACATGTCAGTCCCACATAACTACTACTTCATGCTTCTCTGAGAAATCTTCAATTTGCCTTTGCAAAGCATCATCCATATCTTCTTCTTAGCTGAGTGGGCAACAGTAGACACCAATAGCAATATTACTTTTGTTCATTCTTCTACTTACTTTCGCCAGATATTCTTTATGGTGTCAGCAAATTAATTCACTTGGATTAGCAACTATGGATACTTTTCAGTGTAGTAGAAAATACAGTATTAGTTAAAGCAAGTAAATTACTCCCTCCTCATATGTACTTTCCCAGGGATGAAAGCTGGCTGGGTGACTTTGGGCCAGTCACTCTCTCTCAGCCCAATTCATGTCACAGGGTGGTTGTTGTGGAGAAAATAGGAGGAGGAAAGAGTATTAGGTATGTTCACCACCTTGAGTTATTTATAAAAATAAGAAAGATAGGATAATAAAAAAAATAAAAAATTGTTACCTCAACCATAAAATATTTAGACACAAAGAATGTTTAGGACAGCAAGAGGCAGTGATAGTGCTTGGAGGTATGGCCACTAGGAGATAACAGCTAAAAAAGGTAACACATCAACAGTCACTTGTCTCAGAGATAACAGCCCTTGTTCAATTCAATAAGCTGTGGCTTGTTTGTTTGCTGGCTTCGTTTATTTAAAGAGTGTGTCTGATTCCTGTTACTAACAAACTTTTTGAAGAAGTTTCTTCTACACATATTGCAACATTCTAATATGGGAGTTCTCTGTGATACTATTAAATCATACATTACATTTCTGTACTAAGAGTTTAAACTCATCTTCTTCATTTCCCATACTTTGAGTATTAGTGTATAAATAATAAGCATAATACTTTTACAAGCAAATCATTTGATTTTTCATTACATGGTTTAAGAGTTTATTATGGCAACACCCCCATTTCCTCCTACAGCATACACATCTTTATCTGACAGGGTTTTCCTCTCCAACCCCATAAGATTCAGTATAAAGCCCTCCTGATGAAGCCTGACATATTTTGGTTGAACACATACTTATCAGTCTTTGTGAGGCATAATCCATCTCACGCCAACAGTTTGACTTTTGGATAATTCAGACCATGATCTCAGAAAGAAAACCTCTCGTATCAACATCATGAGAACATAAGCAGTGCTCTGCTGGATCAGGCCCCTGGATCAGTCCGTTTTCACAGTGGCTGGCCAACTGCACAAGGAAGCCCACCCGTCTCCCAGAAGGTGGCCCTCAGAGGCAGTCACACTCGCATCAAGGCTAATAGCCATTCATCCCCATGACTTCCTTGAATCAGTCCAACCCTTTTTTGAAGCCAGCCAAGCTGAAAGCCAGCACCGCATCTGGTGGTAGTGAATTCCAAAGTTTAATTACACATCATGTAAAAAATATTTCTTTTTGCCTGTCCTGTTTCTTCTAATATTCAATTACATTGGGGAACCTCTAGTTCTAGTATTTTGAGAAAGGGAAAATAGCTTCTCCTTGTCCATTTTATTCACGTCATGCATAATTTTGTACTTCAATCATTTCACCCCTCATTCGCCTCCTTTCTGTCCCAACTGTCACAATCTTTTCTCATAGGGAGGCTGCTCCAACACCTTGATCATCTTATTTGCTCTCCTTTGAACCTTCTCTAGCTCCACTATACCCTTTCTGAGATGCAGTGACCGGAACTGTACACAATATTCCAGATGTAGTCACACCATTGATTTATATAAGAGCATTATGATATTGACATCTTTAGTTTCAATATAGTTTCCTATATTATCCCTAACATGCTGTTGGGCTTTTTTATAGTAGATGCACACTGTGTCAACATCTTCATTGTACAGTTTATCATTACTCAAGATCTCTTTCCCCATCAGTCACTGCTAGCTCAGATCCCATAGTTTGTATGAGTAGTTAGGATTTTTGGTACCAATGTGCATTGTTTTACCCTTGCTGATGTTGAATGATATCTGTCATTTTGATGCCTAATATTTAGAGATCCCTTTGAAGCTCTTCACAGTTCCTTATTGTTTTTACCACTCTGAACAACTTAGTGTCATCGGCAAACTTGACTATTCTACTAGTCACATCTGATTCCAGATCATTTATAAATATAAGTAGTCCTCAAGTTATAACCACTCATTCAGCAACCATTCAAAGTTACAATGGGGCTTTAAAGCCTGGTCATTTGGTCCTAGTCAAGAAAAATCTATTAAGGGCTACCAGAAACAACAACATATATGTATATTAATCTTGATCAAATAAGGCAACTTTATATTCCTTCCCTTTGTTTTAAAAAATCATGATCTTTGATCCCTTTAAATAATGTTCCAAAAGTTGATTCCTTTTAATTTTCTTGTCTTTTCTCAGGAATTCCATCATACATTTAACACATCTCTTTGTGTTGAAAGTTGTCCAAGTCACTCTTCTGGTTTATTATTTGTGTGTCACTCTTAGTTATTAAGACATTAGCCAATTTCATTGTAAATCTAGTGTAACATCTTTTTCCATATCATTCTTGTAACTTGTCATTTTTAAATCCACATCCAAAATAGTCTCAATTTTATCCTCTTCTGTCCCCTATTTTAAAGCCATTTTTATGGCAGCAGATAATCTTAAGAGAAAAGTCTAAGTGTATTCTTCCCACATATCCTTAAATTATTCCATAGTTAAAATATTTTGCTCCATTCTGTATTATCTTCTCCTTTAATTATAATTTTTAGTTATTTCTGGTTCCCTCTAGTGTCAAACCTCAAAGTCCCATCTTATGTTTTTCTCTAATCCACAACATTTTCCCACAGGAAAATTTCTTACACTTAGTTTCAAAATCTTCATATAATTTTTAATGGAATTTTAAACAACCCACAGGAAGGATTCTTATAATTAATTTCAAAATCTTATTTCAAATCCATCTAGCCCCTTGGTCCATTTATGACTTTCCAAAATCAACTTTCTAATCACCTTTTTGCTGTTAATTCCAAAATAAGAATTTTTTAAGTCCTTAAACTTACATAAAACTTCTTTTGCCAAGGATTGAGGGCAACTCACCTGGTGTAATGAAACTTGCCTTTCATACATAACTTTATTACAGTCAATTAGACCAGTACAATATTAAAAGAAAGGGAAAGACATAAAATATGTCCAATCCAAATAAGGGATTATATATCCAAAAGTATGCTAGTCAAGGTACTTGTCGGTTATAATTAAAAATCATTTACAATAATTTATGCACCATGGCTTCAATTGTCCTAAAATTACACATTATAAACCATTAAAATTGAGAGTTAATATCGGTTTTTGAGTACATAAATATAGAAATACAGAATGCTTATATCAATTATTCACAATAATACGTTGGCTCTTAAGAGCTGCTGCACAAAATCTTGCCACCTGCACTGTAACATTACTCCACTCATCTTTGAGGAGAATTTGAAGATATTCAGTGTCTGGTCGGCCAGGATATCTGCTGATCGTTGGAGAGATAAATTTTGTTCGTAATTCTCTATAAAATGGACACTGTAAGAGGACATGCCCAGTGGTTTCCACTTCCCCAAAACCACATGGACACAGCCTTTTAACCAATGGGACTCCCTTATATTTACCATCCAGCACAGCTGAAGGGAGTACATGACATCGGGCAAGTGAAAAGGCCCTCCGGTAAAACTTGCCTTTCTGAAGGTTCTTAATATTCAAAAAACCATTAACAAACTATTTCCAGAAGTGATTAAGAAAGGAAGTATGGGAACCCAGTGTCCTATTGAAGGCTCCAAATCACAGCTTGAGCAAAGCTGACTTTCCCTCAGCTCCCAGAGCTCTGAAACCCACCAGAGACCGTTGTCTTATGATCTCTTCAGGGGGAGCTACTGTATGGAGTGCTTGTGGGCAATCCAATCATCTTCTTTAATTGGAGAGGAATTCCAAGAAGCCGATCCATTTGTCAGCTCCTCATTCAGCTGTGGTCGTCTTCAGTCCACCATTACTTTCCTGAAAGTCTCTATTATTTATAGATAAGAGGTGATAATGGAAGATAATTTTTTTTGGTATTTTTAGAGAAAGTGATAAGTTCTGGTGTTAAAAGCAAAGGGTTAGGGTTTGTACTTGTCTTGATGAAGGGGGAAGTCATTTTTTATATTTCTTTTTTCTTTACTATTTACTAGTTTTTTCTTTTTCTTTTCTTTTTAATTTTTTTCTCTGCACTTTTTCTTTTTTAATATATATTTTCCTCAGTTTGTATTAGTTTTTTATCTCTGTATTTGTAAACTTCAATAAATATTATTATTAAAAAACAAAGTTACAGTGGTGGTGAACAAGTGATACTTACAGTGATGGTCCTTGAAGTTCTGGTCATCACAGCACTCCCATGGTCACGTGATCATGATTTGGGCACTTGGAAACTGGCTTGCACTTATGACAGTTGCAGTGCCCTGCAGCCACATCATTGCCATTTGCGACCTTCCCTATCAGCTTCCCACAAGCAAAGTCAATGAGGAAGCCAGCAGGGAAGGTTGCAAGTTGCTCCCATAAGTCGGTCCCACCACTTTTTCTCCCGAGAAGCCCCAATACGGAGTACGAGATCCCAGAGACCCCAGGGATCTCGTACTCCAAAGCACCCCTACACCTGCCTGCACTCCATAGAATGCGCCCACCCCCAGTATCCTCCACTTGCTTGCACTCCTTAGTGCCAGCCTGTCTGCCTGCAGCCCCCACCTGCCTGCAGCTCCCACCGGCCCGCCTATGCTCCATAGCGGCCACCTGCAGAACACACACACATACCCCCGCTCCTTGCCTGGGACTCCTGCCTCTTCCCATTTAATGACCCATGTGGTCCTGGGGTTATGACAGCAACCGGGACCGTTGGGATTACCGTCACTAAGTGATGCAGTCACATGATGTTGCACTTTATGACCATATCGCTTAGTGATGGAAATTCTGGTCCGAATTGCTGTCATAACCTAAGGACTACCTGTAAAGTTAAAAAGTACCAGTCCTAGGACAGAACCCTGGGGGACCCCACTAGTTACATCCCTCTGTTGTGAGAAATGCCCATTTACTCTTAATCTTTGTTTTTTCTTCTTTAGCCAGTTTCTTATCCACAAGATGACCTGCGCTTTTATTCCACGGCTCTTAAGCTTACTGAGAAGTCTTTGCTCAGGCACTTTATCGAAGGCTTTTTTAAATCTAAGTACATGATGTCTACCAGCTCACCCTTATCCACATGTTTATCCTTATCCAAAAACTCTAGAAGCTTAGTTAGACAGGACCTTCTCTTAGTGAAATCATGTTGGGTATGAGCAAGGCCTCCAAATGTCTCCAGATGTTTGCAATTTTATCTTTAATAGCTGCTTCTACTATCTTCCCCGGAACAGATGTTAAGCTAACAGGCCTATAATTTCCTGGATCTGCCTGTGAACCCTTCTGAAAAATTGGCCACCTTCCAGTCCTCAACTACAGAGGCGGAGTGTAGAGGCATCCTTTTTGTAGCTAACAACTCATTTCCAGAATACTTTCATGTTCCAGTTCACTTTCATGGACTGAAACAACGGATGAGAAAATCACCTGAACCTCCAGGTCCTTGAGCTTTGTTCCTTGATTCTCAAAGTCCAGGGGTGATACAATTATAGCAGTTGTTCTTTGCAACATCAATTATGTCCATGTGGATTAGGAGGAAGAGTGAATTGTCAGTGGATGAAATTGTGGTATCATATCCTTGACCTGTGTTCCTATTCAACACCACATTTCGTGTCGCAAAGGGTCTGGCTGATACACATTTGTATGTTTTTTTTTAATTGAATCACCAAGCACCTAGACTCTTTATCTTCTTGCAGAACAAGGGCAACTCCATCCTATTTACTGTTCTACAGTTTCATCCTCTGAAAGCAAAGATTACCTTCTTCAATGATTTGAAAGCCATTTCTGAAGCAGTCCATAATATCTTCCATGTCTCTTGCTTTTGACTGTCACTCTCATTCACTTGACTTGTTCCTTTGGCTTCCTTATACAGTATTATCTCCATGGTCCAGTTATAGCACCTCTTTTACCTGATCTGACATATTTTCAACTGTTCTTATCAGCTGAAGAACAGCCACTTGCTGCTCAGACTTTTCCACCATCCTGAACTACTGCCATAAGCTTGCACTTACTGAAAATATCTGTCATATCACGTTCGGTATGGATCATAAACACGCTACAAGATCTGCAAGAACCAGTTGAACAGTCCAGTCTATTCATCTTTACTTTTCTTTTTTAAAATTGAAAACTTGTATTCCTTTTTATTCCATTCCCAGGCTCTCAGTTTAGCCAAGGACACACTGTTGTTGTAGAAGAAAAGATTGTTAGTCCCCCGCTAAACTCTCCTTGCCAACCCATGAATGTTGCTGTTAGCTCGCTCATTTGCTCCTAGACAAACATGCTAGGGGGGCACATAAAGTGATCTGTTTGGCTTTGCCTCAGAATGCTATGTGGACTCAAGGAGTGTGACTTGTTCCACAAGCACACTTAACACGATGTGTGTGCCAGAGGTCCAGAATTCCTAGGCCCAAGTTGAACACAATCAGACCACAATGAATTACAACTGTATTTACAATGAGTTAATTTTTTGAAAAACTAACCAACTCGAACACTTTATAAAACCAATTCAAATGAAGACAATTTGCTCGAGGCATTTTCTTTCTTTTCGATTAAAAGAAATCGCCTGCTTTCGGGTTGATATATTGTATAAGGGCACGCTGACCTTCCTTGCAGTGACAGCATTCAGGTGAAAACTGAGTCATGGCATCCTACGAGGCTGACATGACACTGTGCTTTTCTTTCTGAATACATTACAATGTTTGGGAGGTGCCGTTAGATTACTGAAGCTGCTCTTGTGAAGACAAAAGACCGGCTCCCTCCCCACAGGGACAATTGTGAGAATGCATCAAGAGTCTCGCCCGGTTCAGATGACCTCTCATGTGGAAGGAGAGACACCAGACACCCCATCCTCCTGCCATTTCCATCCTCTGAGCTGGTGTCTGTTTCCATTCACCTGCACACAAATACAGCTCTCCCTCCAGGGAGAAATCAGCCTGGAAACTGAGGAGGGCTGTGGGGCAGAGTCAGCAGGAGCCGCCCCATCTTCCTTCATACATATACACACTTCCAACTCAGGCCTGGTGTCTGAGTTGGACTGCTTTGACAGCTTGGCCAAACCGCTGCTGGCTCAGGGATCAATAGAGAGATGGGCCAAGGCTCTGTTGTAAGTCTCCTCCAAGATAATGCCATTGTAGGATGCCTGCAGAAACGTTTACCCTTCAGTCTTGAATGACAGTGCAAAGTCAGATTTACTGTCTTCTCTCACCGATGTGGGTTTGTGTTCTCTTTATAAGCCACCTCTCTAGTAATGTAATAGAAAGACTGATCAATATTATTTTATAGAGTCAGGCTTTCAATATTGGGCTGCAGGATTTCCGATGTGTAATGTAACATGCTTTTCTAGTTTCCTTTTCCCTTGTTTGTTTGTTTCTCTCTTTCTCTTCTTTTTTTCTTCTCTTTCTGTTTTATATATTAAAGAAATAAAAGTTTTTTAAAAGGTCACACTGTTGGAAGAAGTCCACTTTGGATACAAGCTCTCACAAACAGGAAAAACCAGACACTCTGCCCAAGGAGGACTGGGAAAGAGACATTCCTAGAAATTCTACCTCTCTGACTTGCGTTAGGACCCATATTGATCAACCTCATCCGAGAATTGGTGCACATGGCAAACTTATCAGACAGACAACACTATCATTTGCAGACCCCTCTTCTACTGAGCAGAGCCTGCATAACTCTATAGGATATAATTAATTTAAATTTGGGCAAATAGTTGGAATCTGGATGGAGAACCTGAAGAAGTCATCCAAGAACTCCACTTCTGTCACATGTAATGGCTTCTTCTTGCCTGCTTCCAGGCAATCCAACTGAGATGAAGAAGAACAATTTGGTGGCAGCAGCTGACTCCAGAGCAGCAGCATAGGAGGAAGTGTTATAGCAGTAGCAGCAATATTGGCCCTGCCTGCCTGCCTGCCTGCCTGCCTGCCTGCCTGCCTGCCTTCCCTCCCTCCCTCCCATTGGGGCCTTGTGCAACCAGGCTTATTGAAGACATGTCTTTGCTATTTGTACACACCTAGTTCTGCTTTAATTTAACAAAAATTACTTGGGACAAGTTATTCAAAAGTCCACCTTCTCCTACATTTTCTTACCTGAATCGTAAGATCATCTTCAGAAGTCCTAATCTTCCAAGTGCTCTAGTTAAAAGGAAGATAATTATCAGGCTCTTTCTCTTTGCCAACGCTTCTAAAACAATTCAAGTACTTTGGGCCGCTCAGTTCTAACAAATTTGTATTTGTCAGTTTTTATTGTGGTGCTGCAGGGACATTCTGAACAAATCTATGTTTCTTTTACAGCCTACTTTAGCCATACATGAAATACCATGTGAGATGAGAAGAGCTCAATCATATCAATTTGTACCATGAACAAACAGGCAAAAGATGAGTGTTTTTTTTTTTTTTTTAATGGAAGGAGGTGAACCTCATTTTAGGAGGCCTAAACCTGTGCAGTTTTCTTTGACCAAGCAACCACTCAGCATGGTCATATTTTATTTACATCAATCTGTTAATGGGTATTTCCTGAATGGATCTGGTGTTCCTTAACAGCTGCTTTCCAGCACTGTATCAGCATTCCAAGAATTATGTTAATGCGTTAACTAGAACTAAGGATCTAGAGAGGGGCTTGTAGGATCCTTGTCTAACTCCATGATAGGTGAAGCCAGATCTAATGTATACCTAAAAGGTGGCTAGCCAACCTCTTGAGGGACAGCCCATGATCCCTTTAAATCAGGCTTTCCCAAAGTGATGAATATTGACCCCCAAGGGTCAATGGCTATCAAAGGGGTTGATAAATGACTGGGGATCAAAAGGGGGTCAGTAAATGGCTGGGGGGTCAATAGGTGGTCAATAAATGATGTAAGGTTGATTGGAGTCAATTAATCTTTTGGTGTCTCTGTAGAGCTCCATGCCAGGCCCTGGTTCTGAAGGTGAGGTGGCTAGCAGCAAGACAGTGTTACCCAGGGTTGGATGGCCAGTAAGAGTGGCCTTGAGTTGTCTCTATTGTTGTTGTTGTTATTGTTCATAGGACTATTAAAGTAGTTTTTTTTTTTCATATAATAAATGTTTGAGGGTTGATGAACAAACTGAAACTTCATGAAGGGGTTGATGAGCTGAAGAGTTTGGGCTCCACTGTCACGGAATCAAAATCAACACTGTTTTTGTGTGACATCTCTTGACAGTATTTGAAGATTGATATCAAGTGCTTTTTCAGCCCTCTTCTCCCAAAGCTATACCTGCCTGGTTCCTTGTGGAACTTGTTTTCAATACTGTTTATCACCTTTATTGTCCTCTTCTGAACTCACTCCAGATGTGTGAAAAGTCTGTGAAATAACACTAAGGATGAACACACACACACACACACACTCAGACATGTGTGCACCTCAGCTAGGAGACTCACTAAAACCACTCAGGCAGTTTTTAAAACTCTTTGGAGAATAATGATTGGAAATGCAAGCATAGTGGGAAGCAGCACAGCAATAACAGAAAGGGCTGCACCAAATGTTCTTGAGTGTTGATCATCGCTTTACTGGGCACGTACCACAAACGATAAAATAAATCCCAGGTTCAAATCTCCATTCAGTCATTTCACTAAATGCATGACTTTGAGTTTCTTACACTTGCTCATTTTACCTTCCTTCACAAGCTAGAATCGGGGGGGGGGGGGGGCGGGGAGGCAGAACCAGGGACATCTGGGATTCTTGGAGGGGGCTTGTCTGACTGTGAGTTGCAGCCCTTAGGACAAGGTGCAGCAAATTTTAGAGAATTTTGCAATGGGCCTGGCAGTCATGCTCAGATTAGTTAATTTCAGTAAGCACACACATCTGTTTTCCACCTGCTTCCTTTTCTTAGGAGAGGCACAAGAGTTGTATGAATTTCCAGTCATATTATATACTTTGGACGTTGTTTTGAAATGATCTCCATTTGTATTTGCATACCTATTTTGAAAAACAATTCAATATAGCCATTAAAATCTGTTGTTACGTATAAAAAAATTAGTAGTTTTGTAATGGGCTTTCCTTAAAGGAGAATGGATTTTGGGGATTGAGGTTTTTAGTGCAACTGAAATGGACAAATGTCTCATTTCTGCAGAGTGTAATAAATGACACTTATTGATCCTAATGGGATATTGGCTGTTCATGGACATGACTTTGACCATTGGTATTTGGGTTTCACTTCTCTTGGAAATATTTGTGTGTCTCCAGTATGTCTCTGCCAATGTGGTATGGAGTAGGATTAGGGTTACCAAACATCCAGCAAAAGGAGGACATGTCCTCCTTTTTGTCCTCATGTCCTCCGTCCAGCAGGTATAGTCTTAAAATCAAATATTGTCTGGCTTGTTGAGCATCTTGTTTTTTATTAATTTTGGACTGTGACCTTGTAAATTGTCTGCTTCTTTCTTTCCCTCGTCCTTTGACAGGCTCGATAGCATAGATTTACATTATTTAATTTATTTCCTGATTCCAGCAATCAGCTTCAATCCAGCCCCTTCAAATCTAGGATCATTAGTCTGTAGATCACATGACTCATCATATATTTCTAGGGTGAAATTTGGAAAGCATATCAGCATTGTTCTTGAAAACAAAGATTTGTTGGAAAAATATTGCGACTGTAAAACCAGCCTTTCTGATGCTGGAAAAGTAATTTCATATACATATAAGCCAAAGTACATTTTTTGCATTTTTTTTTGCTGTAATTTTTGTTGCAGATGCCAAGAATGTTAAACAGTTAGTATATGCTCCTGTTCCCCCTATTTGTCTTCCTTTCCAATTGTCTGTGTCCGTATCCCTGTCCCTGCTCAGATATCTGGTAACCACCTGCTCTTCAGATCCATGCCCCTCCTGGCTTGTAAAAGCAGCCCGGGAGGTGTCGTGCGAGTTGGTTCTAGCGATGGTCAATGCATCTTTGAGTGAGGGGGTTGTTCCCTCATCTCTTAAGGAGGCCTTGGTTCGCCCCCTCCTCAAGAGGCCATTGCCAGACCCCACTATACTGGACAATTTTCATCCAGTATCCAACCTCCCCTTTTTGGGGAAGGTGATTGAGAAGGTGGTTGTGCAACAGCTTCAGAGGACCTTGGATGAAGTGGATTATCTGGATCCCTTTCAGTCGGGATTCAGGCCTGGGTATGGGATGGAAACAGCATTGGTTGCGCTTTTGGATGATCTCTGGCTAGGGCGGGTTGGGGGTTATGCATCCATCCTTGCCCTACTTGACCTCTCAGCGGCTTTTGATACCATTGACCATGGTATCCTTCTGGATCGGCTCAGAGGATTGGGGGTGGGCAGCACTGTGTTGTGCTGGTTCACCTCCTTCCTCCAGGGCTGATTCCAATCAGTGGTGGTTGGGGAGGAGAGATCCCGCCCTTGGCCCCTCCTTTGTGGGGTCCCACAGGGTTTGGTGCGTTCCCCCCTCCTATTTAACATCTACATGAGGCCACTGGGTGAGCTCATCCATCGCCATGGGGTGAGGTATCATCAGTATGTTGATGATACCCAATTATATATCTCTGCCTCTGGCAAATTAAGTGATACTGTGAATGTCTTATCCCGGTGCCTGGAGGCTGTGAGGGTCTGGATGGGGAACAACAGGCTTCAGCTGAACCCTGGCAAGACTGAGTGACTCTGGGTTCTGGGGACTTTTGGTGCCAGAGTTGTGCCATCTTTGGTATTGAATGGGGTTGCACTGCCCCAGACAGACTCTGTGTGCAACCTGGGGGTCCTGCTGGACTCACGATTCCTGCTTGAAGAGCAGGTGGCAGTCATGGCTAGGAGGGCCTTTGCACAGCTTTGTGTTGTGCGCCAGTTGCGCCCATTCCTAGATCAGAGGGACCCAATCACTGTCACTCATGCCCTGGTCACCTCCCATTTGGATTTCTGTAATGCGCTCTACCTGGGGCTGCCCTTGAAGAGTATCTGGAAGCTTCAACTGGTGCAAAATGCAGTGGCGTGGGCAGTTATGTGTGCCCCTAGGGTGGCACACATTACACCTCTGCTTTGCAAGCTGCACTGGCTGCCAGTCTGCTTCCAGGTCCAATTCAGGGTGCTGGTCTTGACCTTTAAAGCTCTTTATGGGATGGGGCCGGGTTACCTGAGGGACTGCCTCTCCCTGATTACATCTGCCTGTCCCATCAGATCTGGCAGAGAAGGCATGCTGCGGATCCCGTCTGCTGGAGAATTACATTTGGCAGGTCCCAGGAGTTGGGCCTTCTCTGCTGTGGCGCCTGCCTTGTGGAATCTCCTCCCCCCCGGAAGTGAGATTAGCTCCATCCCTCTTGGCATTCTGTAAGTCCCTCAAGACCTGGCTGTGTGATCAGGCCTGGGCTCCCAGGGGACCAGGGAGATTTTATGATGGCTCCCTTATTACTTTTATCCCCTCCTGTTTTTTGTGTGTTTTTATTGTTTTTTACATATAGTTCTTTATGTATTTCTTTTTTTAATTGTTGTACGCCGCCCAGAGTCACCTTGTGTGAGATGGGCGGCTATATAAATATGATAAATAAATAAACAAACAAACAAACCCCAAGTAGGATCAGCATACTCTCTGGAGTATCTGTAGCTGTGTATGTTCTTAGTGAAGTTAAGGAACGCTTCCAATGCTAAACTGATCGGAGGTAAACTCAGTACAACTGAAGGGGAGCGATTCATGGGTGTCTCTTCTAATACCTCTTTGAAAACAAAATTCCCAGCAAGGCCTCTCCCTGAATTTTGGATCAGTGTCCAAAACCAGTACAAAGAATTAAATGAGATGATTATGAGCACTCTGTCTGCATTTGTAACACCCAACTTGTGGGAATCAGGATTTCCTACAGGTGTTGCTATAAAGCCCAAATTTCAATCAGAAATAAATGTGGAAGAAGAAATTAGAGTGTCTGTCTTGAAAATGAAACCCAGATTTCAGGAACTATGTAAGTAAGCAAGCTTATCCTTCCCATTATAAATGCCTTTAATTTAATTGCTTATTGCTTTTGTTGTTTATTTCCTACAAACTGATGTTATCTTATAAACATTTCTACCATTGTGTGTGTGTGCATGTGTGCATTTAAAAAATAATTTTTAAAAGTGATATACTTATTTCCTGCCCAGCCCTAAACCCAATGAACTGATTGGGCTTATTCACGGGAAAAGGAGCTGTACAAGTCTGGAATATTGCAAGTCTGAAAAGCCGTACGTTCCAGGAAAGGGAGACATAACGGCATAAACGTGCCTGCTTCATATAATTACCCAAACTGGAGGCCATTAATACAGTATGAAACAAAGTTCCTTCAGAATTTAGTTGTGGGTTATCTGATGCTGGACAATGGCCAAAATTAATTAATTAATTAATTAAATAAATAAATAAATAAATAAATAAATAAATAAATCTGGGGCTGTGGCAGGAATCATCATGTCCTGCATACCTTTTTGTGACTGTAACAACACATTTGAAATAGAAACAGTTTCCAAAAGATAAAACAGGGCGAATCTGATGGGGCAGAACGGCAGCTTCAGAATCCCACTGCCAATAAAGAGTTTAGCTTTGGTAATACAAGCCGTAATTGTAGAGGCTCGGTGGCTACTCATCAGAATAAAGAAGACAGCCCAGCGAAATGGGCTCCTCCTGCAAAGAAAGAGAGGACGAGATTGTAAAAGGGGAAAGTCTTCAGCAGCTTGCCTGCCCAGCCAGTGGGGCTGTGTGCATACATCCCATCAGCAAAGAGTCAGAGCCTCTTTCTTGCTCTCTGCCCACCAGTGTTAGGTTTCAAAATCTTCCGGTGGATCAAGGGAAGGTTACAATGTTATGTGCATTCATTTGGAAATGTGGCCCCGGCACTAAAAACCTGCATTTGATCATGCAGCCAATATCATGATCTTGACTTCTCTGTAGATAGAATTGTCCCACTGTCTTTTTAAAAAATTCCATTTTGAGTTTCTCCCTTTCTTACCTTCATTGTACATCCATGTTCCTACTCAGGTTCTTGTTCATTATTAAACCTTTATCTGTTCTAGGTTTATTTCTTAGAAGAAATAATACCTCTTGCTTAATGCAGCATATAGCCAACAAAAGCTATGACAGATAAGAAGCTTAAGTGGAGCATTTTTTCCCCTGAAATCTTCATCATCAACTCTCTGCCCCCTCCTGCAGTGGCTCTATGCTACAAATGAAGTGTCATGTACCCAAGGACCCTCACACCCTTCACAGCTGCTGGGCTAAAGAGACGGCTGGAGCGGTGCCGGAGGTCTCGGGTGTCTTCAAGGCAGCAGTCACGCTCTTATTTTCTTCAGGCTTGCTGTCTTTCTGTTTGCTCTGGTTTTCCTTCCAGCCCACCTCAGACCTTGCAAGCCCTGTGAAGCCCCTCAAAGTGGGTAAGATGACATTTTGAAAAAGTTCCTGATCTGAGACTTTGAAGGAGCACGGGGCCAGTGCAAAAGGTGCTATGTAGCCCAGCCAACCTGCTTGCAAAATAAGGAATAGGTGATGGACCGACTTAATTGACTCAGCTAATAGATGACAGGGTTGGGATGTACACTCAGTCATGCTTAGAGGACAGCGACCCAAATCAAGCACCTTTATTTTCATAAAGACTGACTGACACAAGCTCCACAGAGTTCAGTGGGACTGCTCTAAGCACAGCTAAGTCTGGATTCAATCCAGTAAGATGATCCAGGTAAGTGATGGGCCTTCATTATTTAGAGGCTGCAATTCTATATGTAGTTACTTGAACATACTGTGAAGACAATAGGATTTGTTTCTGTAGAAAATGAAGTGAGTTGGGCTGAAAGAGTGGAAACGAGCCTACAGGATACAGGGAATTTAGAAAGACACAAAATCCATAAGCCATAGGGTGAAAAGAGTTTGCAGTCTATATGATTGAGTTCTCTGCCCCTTTATTTCTTTTAATAGACTAGTGTGCAACACTTTTTATTCTTAGACCTGTCTCTTGAGATGCCTTCTGGATTGTGTTTGAATTTAAGGGTAACAGAAGTGACACCACAATCTATTTTGTGAGCTCTTCTTAGTGGCAGGGCTTTGGAAATCCAGTTCTTCCTCCTGCTATTAATACCTGTAAAACACTGCCAAATAGGTATAAAAACACTGTTACCAATAGATTTTGGAAAATACACTTTCCTAATTTCTAGATAACACTTAGAAATGATGTGAGTAATTATTTAGCTTCACATATAAAATGTGAGGTCCTTTGTTTATTCTGATTAGTATATTCTAGAACAGTGTTTCTCAACCTTGGCAACTTTAAGACGGGTGGACTTCAATTCCCAGAATCCCCCAGCCAGCAAAGCAAAGCTGGCTGGGGAATTCTGGGAGTTGAAGTCCACCCGTCTTAAAGTTGCCAAGGTTGAGAAACACTGTTCTAGAAGATTCTGGGATGGAATTATTTTTTAAAATATAATCTGTTTTTGATAGGATGGTACCACTAGAAATCAAAAGAGTGTGTTCTTACAACATGCTGTCCCATGTTTACCTTAAGCATGGTTTACTCAACCCCATAACTGACATTCATGGGGTACACTGAACCACAAGGGGACCATGTAGTTTTAGGACAGGATAAGATACAGTTGACTAATCTGTAGTTCATTGTATCATGCCAATGAACAACAACCCTTTTCTACCACGTTTCTCAGCAATACAGACTTCTCAAGAGAGCTAGGTCTTTGCATAATACGACCAAAGTATAACAATTTGAGCCTGGTCTTTTGGGTCTTGAGTGAGAATTCCAGACAGATATGTCTAGGATCCATTTGTTTGTTTTCTTGGCTGTCCATGGTATTCTCAGGAATCTTCTCCAACACCAAAGTTCAAAAGTATCAGTACTTTCAATCCTGCTTCTTCAGAGTCCAGTTTTCGCTTCCATAGAGTATCACAGGGGAAACCATTGCCTGCATGATTCTGATCTTTGTAGGTATAGACACATTATGGCGCCTTATTCATTGCTACCCCGCCAAGTGCTAGACTGCATCATATTTCTTGATTGCTGGTTTCTTTATCAAGTTTACAGATTATTTGCATTTTCATCAATCAGAGTAATCTCATCAGCATTACACACATTACTGATATTTTTCCTCCACTTTTAAAGCCATGCTTCTCCTTCTAATCCAGCCTCCCTCAATATATATTCAGCATATAGACTGAATAAATAAAGAAGGGGAGAGTAAACAGCCTTGTTTCATTCTTTTGCCAACCTGGAGACAGTCTGTTTTGCCATGTTCTGTCCTTCCTGTGGCTTCCTGTGGCTTCCTTCATTGCTCTTACAAGAACTAAATTCACGTTTCACCTTCATTTTAAACTTCTGTCTTGATAATGAAAATATATTTCATTATTCTGGCCAAAATTGCAAGTCCTCACAAAGCTAATTCAGAGTGAAATAAATGTTTTATTTGTTCTGAAATGGCTTTGTGGCTAAGGTAAGTTGCCTGTATGATGATCTCATGAAGCTAATCTAACCTGAGGGCAATGTTTCTTTCCTTCAGTTTTGTCCTTATTCATAACTGCTGCTGCTAAAAATTGCTATAACAGAGGTGCTGTTAGGAATGGAAAAAATGATTGTGAAAATGTCTGTCTCCTTTATGTAAATCTATAGCGCACAGAAGTAGGAATCTTTATCTTTTTATTATATACGTATATCAAAATGTTCAGACAGAAAATTCATTATTACTGTTATGTGGCTTGTACTGAAGTAAATTTGGGCTAGTCATCAAAGGCCTCCAGCCCTTGACCATGTCTTTTGCCTTCAACATTAGTCCCTGGGACCAAGCCAATAACTTTTGAAGGAAAAACAATTGTTGAAGAAACAACTCTTATAACCATTCCGCTTATAACAGAATTACTCCTAGTGTTTTAAAATCTGCGTGCCTGAGGTAGAATGGAGAGAGGAGGAATGGGGGTCCATGAGCAGAAAGGGTAACAAAGTTGGATCAGTTTCTACTACAAACCACTAACTCAGCTGAAAACAGGACAGTTGGGGCTGTTGCGCTAAGGTGATCTTCATCCTTGCATGGCAAAATGCCGTTTAGATTAGCACATTTTTACAAGGCTAGGCAAAGTTGTCCATCTGCATAAAAAATCTAAGTCCTGCTAAGTAGCAGATGTCTATGCCCTTGACAAAACACGCTTTCTGAGATAAATGCAGATCTCAACTCTGCAGCATTTCACCCAAAATGAAAAGAGGAGTCTCTTTTCTCAAAACGCCACAGCTCTTGGCATGAAAAACAGATCTACGCATTGTGAAAGGGAACAGGGAAACCCGAGGCCAATATCCCCTGATATGACTTATCTGGCATGATTTCCTCATTTGTTTTGTTTATCTGAAGTATTTATACCCAAAAGACTTCCAGAATAATGGCCTAATAATTCTTACTCTCAGATCATTATTCCAGACCAAAAAAAGCGGACCCTGCACCTGCAGGAAAATGCTAGGAAGAAAAAAAATCCTTGCTCTCAGAACTTGGATAAACTGGATATGCCTAAAAGGGGTACTCATAATATATGGTCAGATGATACATGAAAGATGGGTTGAGGGGACCAGGGAGAGAGAGAATAACAGTCCATTAAATTTAAACCTCATTATCCATGCGCTCCTTAGCACCACATCCCATGGCGCGCCAACTTCAGGCCAATGAGCAGGGTGTTTGTAACTGCAGTCACTGCTTAAGGACCTAGTCTAGAAGTCTGCTCACTCTTCTGCCTTCAGATGGATTATTTGTTTAATGTTACGAAGGATAGTCTTGTCACATATTTCTAGTAAGGGGGCTAATGGCAAGACAGGGGCATAAATAAACTCTCAGTACCAGCCACTCCAATTCTTTGCTTCACCTGCTGAGGCTTCTGGGAAAAGTTGAGTATCCACACTGGGACTGCCTTCAGGACTTGATGTTTGCCATGGGAACTCTGGGCTGTGTGCCACTGGTCCGAGAGATGAAGAGGGCCTCACTCTAAAGGAAGAGTTCATTCAGTTCATTCTCAAAAACGTTTACGGTCCATAACTTGTTTCCAAACCAAAGTGCCAAAGTGCTGACTGTGACCTCAGTAGGCTTAAAAGCACTTTAATATGTCAAAACGAGAGAGAGAGAGAGAGCAAGCCATTTTTCAATACTTATTTATTAGGGCTCTTCTCATGCCCCTAAGCCTTGGCATGAACATGCCTTGGTAACTGTTTCTTTAATGTCACGTCCTTGTGATGTTGCCTTCGTCTCCTCCCCTTACTTGAGGCAGCTTAAATTTATCATTACGGGTTCTATTTTTAAAATAGGTCTTTCCCTCTTCTGACACAGTTTGGATGTGCTCTGGCGTGTAGAAACAGTTCATATACATACAGGCCTAAGCACTTTTTTTTTTTTTTGCAGTTTTTCACTGCAATTTTCCTCATGTGTGCCAAGAAAATTAAATAGCATGTCCTCCTTTTCCCCACCTTTGTCTTCCTTTCCAATTGTCCATGTCCTCCTTTGCCTGTCCAGATATCTGATAACCCTACTTTCACCAGACTTGATTCACCCAGCTTCTCCTGAAAATTGTAGGCTGCTGCAGACGCTCCCTTTCTCTCTAGTTGTCCTTTCTGGGGATGTTTGCCTAAGCTGAAGGCAAGACTGGATAACTTTTCCAAGGTGCTCATCAGGTCTTACGTGGGCTTCTTACAAACATGAGTTTAGCGTTCTTTTTTTGAGACAGTCCTGTGCTGGATGGAAGATCAATTGAAATTTGGAAAGAGAGTTGGCTTCTGCCAGTTGTGTGCTGCTAGGTGACAGACGGACGGATGGACGAACGGACAGATGGATGGATGGACAGACAGGCAGACGGACGGACAGACGGACAGACAGTCCCTCTGTCCATCTGTCCATCCACTTATCCGTCTGTCTATTCAAGTGTGTTAAAAAGCAGCATAACAATACAATTAAAGTTACATAATTTTGCAATAAAATTATTCTTTTCTCTAATAGACCCAGAGAAGAAGAATATAATAGAAGAATAGAAGAAGCTATAATTAATGTGGGATTGTTTGGTCTACTTTGTTCTCCAGGTATATTAGCAGAGTTTCTATAGGACCCTTTATTTCTCACAAATCTTTCCGTTAATAATGTTATCCCTCAATGACAGATCAGAATGAATATTTAATCAGCCAGGCCTATATAATGTTACACTCAAGGCTTAGAATACCACTCATATGAATTTGTATTGGCTATGTATCTGAATTCTCTCATAATTTGCTTGAATATAATCAGTGAGCAAAATACAGGGGACTCTGTATTTCCTGCATAACACTAGTTTAATGTAAGGAAGAACAAAACTGAAAGGTAGGTTGTAGTATTTCTTAGTTTTATAACAGAATTTGCCTTTGCCTTTGCATTTTGGTAAACAGGTTCATTATTGAATCTTTTTTGAAAAATTATTATTTTAAACTTTTGAAAATGTTGGCCAGACCATTCTTTTTGCACAAATTGCATGCCATTTATCTATGACCAAGAAGAAAGTGCTAAGTGTGTGTGTGTGTGTGTGTGTGTAGGAACAGAGAGAGAGCAAGAGAGAGTAAGGAATGGCTTGTGTACCCTTTAATTTCTTAAGATACCTGTACAGTGTGCAACTGAATCCTCATGCATAGATTAAGACTTACTTCTCATCACAATGATGTTACTTAATATCACACTATAAAACATAAGATACCCTCAAGTAAAGCTTGATTCATGGTGTCTCCAGTGTGCCTCAACAACATAATGGAAGTGTTTTAACAGTCTTCTTTCAGGATTTTTAAAAACTTCTTGATCTAGCCAATAAGCCTGATATTCTTAGGTGGTCCCCCATCCAACTATTAACCAAAGCTGGAAAAACTAAATGAGTGTTCTCAGGGGTATTACTAGACTGAGTATGAAACACATACCCTTGATCTGCAACAGCAATGTAGAATCAAGTCTCCTCCTGTCTGCACAGCCCCGTCCTGTATCTTACTTCTTGGACATGCTGGAAGGAAGGAATGCCTTGGTCTGCAGCAGCCCCAAATAATCATTGATTCAGAGCAATGGATTGGGCACGGGTGGGGCTAATACATTTATGACTGCACAGTAACATAAAAAAATGCAGGGGATGCTTTAATTTTAATTCCTGCATGGAACAAGGAATTGGACTCAGTGGCCTACATGGCTCCTTCCAACCCCAGCATTCCAGGATTAAGGGAGCTAGAGATGGTCTGGATCTTGCTCAGTTACTTATTCAGTTTTTGCAAGTGAAATTCACTGGTTTTGAAATAATGGGGTGGCCAGGATCAAGGAACCAGAGGGCCTTTAAACTCAGACTGCTTGTCAGCAGGCACCCGAGGCTGAGTATTAGATTGATAAAATGTAAGGAACCTGCCAAATAGTGAAATTGACAAATACATTCCAAACAAGGAGATACTTTTTGTTGGTGTTGTTGACAAATAATTTGGGAATTCCTTCTACATCATGGTTGAAGCAATTTTTTTTAAATGGCCAACATTTTACAAGATTAGCAAAATCTCACAAGATCTGTGTGTTCTCGCACAAGATAATGAGATGTGGCACAGCATGAAATGACAAAATGCCCCAGAACCTGGAAAGGATTGCTATGCTTAGTTTGTTAGATTACTCTTCCTTTCATATTTTATATAGTGATTTTAATCCGCTGTGGCATAAGGCTTTGATATGGAAAGTGATATAAAACTAATAAATGAAATAATACATCACAACCATTTCAAACAATCTGGCAAGCAATTGTTTCAGCCGGATTCAATACTTACTGAATTCGTCTGACAGTTGCACTGTTAGTATAACCATTGTCTAAAACAAGATTTCATGGGGGAGAAAACAGTCATTTCAGCATCCTAAATGATTCAAAGCAAGGCTCCTACTTGTTCTTTGTCATGGGTTGATTAAGGTACAATCTCCTTAATGTCGGGTGACACTCTTGGTGGCTTGAATGATGCGGCCATGCAGTTTGCTGGACAAAAGGAGCTTCTTGTTGTCTTCTTCTGGTAGCTGTCTAAACTTCCTAATCTGCTATTCACTCTGGGGTTCCCTGGTGGTTTCCCAGCCCAGCATTAGCCAGGCCTGATACTGCTAAGCTTCCCAACCCAAATAAGGTTGGCCAGATGTTACTGCATCTAAGATAGAGGCCAATACCAAGCCTAAATTCCCAGTGTTTTGAGATTATCACCTGCTGTATGTCAAAAGCAGCACAGGCTTTTTTATGCGGGTCTTTAATAGCTTATCACTTTTTAGAATTGGCTCACTTATCATTAGTGAACTAAATGGCTCCCTAAATATTTCAGAATATATCAAATGCCACAACAGCACAGAATATGAATAATTCATTGCTGAAAATGACCTTTCTCTTCTTTGAGATAGGAGGGATAAAAACACCGTAATAAATAGGAGACTGGAAGTCGTCATTCATAGAAATCCCATCTACAAAGATAAGCTCAAAATAATCTGTTCTGTTTCCTTAAGTTTGTATGTTTGCCTCTGTTTATATATAATGTGCAAAAATATAATAAGGGATTCTGAAGTAGATGGGGTTTCCTTTATCAACTAGGAGGGGCAAGGCTTGGCGAAAGCCCTTACTTTCTTCTTTGAGGGAGAGAAGCAAATGAAAACTGTTTGTTTTTCATATCAGATCTTTCTTAGTTCCCCCTGCACTATGCACACACACACACACCCCTCTCCATGTAGCTTTATCTCTACCTCTCTCTCTCTCTCTCTCTCTCATCATCTCCATGTCCATCCATTTGTTGCCCTCTCTGCTCTGGAAGGATGGCTTTTGTTCTTAGCCTGCACCTCTTTGCTGCTGTGTAGATTTTTACGGCCTTCCTGCAGGGGGGAAGAGGAAGAGATGGGAGCCAGCAGGGGTTCTTCCAGGGAAGGCTGCTGCCACTTGGGAGCAAGAGTGGAGGGCGGAAGATGAGAGAGATGCTGCAGTAGGTCCCCCATCCTTTGCTCCCACCTGCCTTCTGTCCTGCTCTTCCACTACAGCTCCTATTAAGACCTGGAGTTTGGGCTGCGGTGATCCAGATGACTCCTTCAGGGCAGCAAGGCAATTCAGATTTGCTGAAGGCATAGAGCAAGGGGTGGGGTGGAAACAGGTGGCCTTGCGCTTGTGGACCCCAAGGCACCTGCTTCCTGCACCTTGGCTATATTTATATGTGGCTGTCTCTTTAAATCCCCCTCTCTGGTTGCTCTTGCTCTTTCCTGCAGCTCTTGTGGCATCAGTCACATTTGGAAGGAAAGTCACAGGACTTCTGGAAGGTGCACAGAGCTCTGAGCGCAGCCATCTGGATTGGGGCAGAGCTGGACAAGGTGAGGGCTCTGCACTGATGGGAGATAACGTCTGATGAGGGCAAATGGGGAGCACATCGCACCCCTGGATGGGCCCTTTTTTCTTGGGTGTGGCAGGGACAGGAAGCTTAAATGTAAACTTTCCTTAAGGCTTGGGCTACATCTTTGTGTCGCTCGCCTCAACATGGTAGGAAGCCGTGCCACTGATTTGCATGGACTGTGCCATCAGAAGTTGGCAGTGTGGTCAGTTCCAGGAAGGGAACTCAGGGGCCACAGGGCTACATCCAAAGGTATCTGGAGGGAGGTGGGGGGGGTGTCAAAAAAGTCAATCTGGCAGCCGCAACCACATGATCAAAGCTTCACCCTTCAGGAGGCACATTAAAAAAAGGCACAGCCTTGGTCACTTCTTTATGACTGCCAGCTTGGCCTTTTTTTATCCTCCCTGGCAGATGCTCCCAGGCCTTATTCCTAGATCATAATTTATCAGAAAAAATAAGGCACAGTTCTTGAGGGGAAAAAAAGTGTTAATGATAGAATTCTGTATTTCATTTCCATTTTTTTTTGCTTGTTTTGCTAAGACAAGGTGTATGTGTGTATGTATGTATGTATGTATGTATGTGTGTGTGTGAACATAGCTAAGCGGCTGGATAGCGTAGTGGTTAGAACACCGCCTTTGATGCAGGAGACTGGGGTTCAAATCCAGGCTGGTACCTACTTTACCAGTAGGGGTCCTTGGGCAAAGACCCCCTAACGCTTCACCTGCCCACCTCAAAATATGAGAGTGACACAAACTAAGAGAGTCATGCCGGCTCGGACATTGCCCAGATTAACAAGGTCCGCGTCAGATGTTGGGGAACCAGGACAATCTGATGTTAAGTGGGCTACTGGAACAAACCATACATGGATGAGACAAGAGAACTTGGAATTGATGGAATGCTACTACAACAGCAGCAGACCTAATGAGAGGGGACATATGAAATGTATGAGGGAGCTATGGATTGACAGAAGGCCTACATCCACACTAATTGAGAAACAACTAGTTACCCAGCACTTCAACATAGTGAAGAGGAAGCTGCTCTCACAACTTGAAATAGACCAACTCCACATTACAACCTGGACTCAAGCAGACCTAGAAGGACAAGCAGATGTGCAGCCAACACCTGAAGCTGGAATGTCACTGCCACCCCTTCCATTACAGAGCACAGCAGCTGATATGAGGCATAAGATCATGGATAAACTAGCTACAGTCAACCCTCAAGTCTGATTACCAAGGCTCAGTGGAGAAGTACCATCAGATAGTATGCTAGAAGATGCCAACAGAGCCCTCCAGACAATCCCTACTACCACCATAACTGAATGAATTGGTATATGCTACAGCCACTGTAATCCTGGAAATGCTTGGCTGCACGATCAAGAAGAACAGCAGTACATACCCACCAGATACCAAATGAGATTGGAGGCTAAGATCAAGGCAACTTGGAGAGAAGTCAGTCAGCTGGTGGAACTACAGAAGCATGTGGAGATTAAGGATAAGACTTGGCTACTGAAAAAATACATGGGCCTGACTCCATCTGAAGCCCTAGATACTGCTAAACAAAGGCTCACAGCACTGGCTACCAGGCTAAGGAGATACACTAGAGAACCAGAGGCCAAGAAGATAAATGCCCTGTTCTCCAAAGAACCATCCAAAGTGTACTCCCAACTGCAGTGCAACCACAGAGTAACAGGTGAGCCACCAGCAGCGGAAACTGAACAGTACTGGAAGAACATATGGGAGAAAGAGAAGACGCATAACACCAGTGCAAAGTGGCTGCAGGACCTGAAAGCAGACCACAGCAATCTCCCAGAACGGGAACCAGTCACCATCACAGTAGCAGACATCCAACAGCGGGTCAAGAACATGAAAAGCTGGACAGCACCTGGCCTGGATATGATCCACACCTACTGGCTAAAGAAACTAACAGCAGTGCATGAACGCCTAGCAGCACAGATGAACCAACTGCTAGCAGCAGGCTCCCACCCAGACTGGCTAACACAAGGAAGGACAGTGCTGATCATGAAAGACCCTCACAAAGGAACAGCACCATCCAACTACTGGCCAATAACGTGCCTCCCCACAACATGGAAAGTTCTATCAGGCATCATAGCTGCCAAGCTACAAGACCATATGGGCCAGTACAAGAGCACAGCTCAGAAGGGCAACACCAGAGGCTCAAAACACCAGTTACTCATAGATAGAGCAGTTGCCCGAGACTCAAGGTCTAGGCAAACCAATCTGAGCACAGCCTGGATTGACTACAGGAAAGCCTACAACTCAATGCCACACACATGGATCTGTGAATGCCTGGCACTATACAAAGTCAACAGGACACTAAGGACCTTCCTCAAGAACTCAATGGGACTGTGGAAGACAACACTGGAAGTGAACTCAAGACAGCTCGCGCAAGTGGCCATCAAGTGCAGCATATACCAAGGTGATGCACTGTCCCCACTGCTGTTCTGCATAGGCTTAAACCCCCTCAGCCAGATAATCACAAGGTCTGGATATGGGTACAAGTTCAAGAGTGGAATCACCATCAGCCACCTCCTCTACATGGATGACATCAAGCTGTATGCTAAGAGTGAATGAGACATCGACTCACTGATCCACCTGACACGGATCTACAGTGAGGACATTGGGATGTCATTTGGACTGGAGAAGTGTGGCAGGATGATAGTAAAGAGAGGGAAGGTAGTTAAGACTGATGGAGTGGAACTACCAGTGGGCCACATAGCAGACATAGAGACCAGCTATAAATACCTTGGTGTCCCACAGTCACATGGGAACCATGAGGAGGAGGCAAGGAAGACAGCAACATCCGAGTACCACCAAAGGATAAGAGAGGTCCTGAAGAGCCAGCTCAATGGGAAGAACAAGATCCATGCCATCAACATGTATGCCCTGCCAGTCATCAGATACCCTGCTGGTATAGTGAGCTGGGCAAAGGAAGACATGGAGGCTGCCGATGTGAAGACCCGGAAGCTCCTCACAATGTACGGAGGTTTCCACCCCGAGTCCAACACCCAGAGACTGTACACCAGCCGCAAAGAGGGTGGGCGGGGCCTGATGAGTGTCAAAGCCACTGTCCTGGACGAAACCCAGAGTATCCAGGAATACATCAGTAAGATGGCACCCAAAGATGAACTGCTGAGAGAATGCCTCAGGCAGCAGCAGACATGGGAGGAAGTTCAAGCGGAGGAAATACCATGGCAAGACAAGCCCCTACATGTACCATCAACAGATAGCTGAGGTGGCTGACATTGGGAAATCCTATCAGTGGCTGGAAAGGACTAAAAGACAGCACTGAGGCACTGATCATAGCAGCACAAGAACAGGCACTAAGCACCAGATCCATAGAAGCAGGGGTCTACCACACTAGAAAGGACCCAAGGTGCAGATTGTGCAAAGAGGCCTCAGAGACAGTCCAACACATAGTGGCAGGGTGTAAGATGCAGGCAGGAACAGCATACACTGAACGGCACAACCAAGTAGCTGGCATTGTGTACAGGAACATCTGCACAGTGTATGGGCTAGACCCCCCAAGTCCAGATGGGAGATTCCACAGAAGGTCATGGAGAATAACAGGGCTAAGATCCTGTGGGACTTCCAGATCCAGACAGACAGGCAGGTACTGGCTAATCAACCAGACATCGTGGTAGTAGACAAAGACCAGAAGACAGCAGTAGTGATAGATGTAGCAGTGCCAAGTGACAGCAACATCAGGAAGAAGGAGCATGAGAAGCTGGAGAAGTACCAGGGCCTGAAGGAGGAAATAGAGAGGATGTGGAAAGTCAAGGCCAAAGTGGTCCCAGTGGTGGTAGGAGCACTTGGGGCCATGACTCCTAAGCTGAGAGTGGCTCCAACAGATCCCAGGAACAACATCAGAGCTCTCTGTGCAGAAGAGTGCAGTGCTAGGAACAGCTAAGATACTGTGCAGAACCCTCAAACTCCCAGGCCTCTGGTAGAGGACCCGAGATTGAGGAAGACATGTACCACCCATAGGGGTAAGAGGGGATTTTTTTTAAATGAACTTAGCTAAAATGGATGTGGGCTTATTAACAAATGTGTAGTTAATTTTAAAAGGTAGTCCATTTGGGGACAATGTTGGTGGGGATCTCATTTTCCTCCTTCAGTCAGTTTTGTTTCTCTAAACATCAAACAAGATGTACCTTTGTTTTTTGTCTCTTTTTCAAAACATAGCAAAAATTATCAATGTAGTATCTTCCTTTGATTGAAGAAACCCATCTAGTTTTTTTTCTCATAGCATTTGCGCCACAACCATCTGCCCCTACCTCATGCTGGGATTGGACCTAGATCCTAATAACGCAGAGAAGGGGCATAAACTTTCTTTTACATTTTTCTTTCATGCTTTATTGTGTTTATATTACCTTAAAAGAAAGTTTGCCCTGAGAAGTTTGCCCATCTCTTTTGATGGAAACTATCTTAATCCCATTTCCTTGCTGACTTCAAAGTCCTGTGGGTGCTTTGGACTCAGACCTTTTGGCTGTAAATATTCTAATATTCATTATTTGAATATTGGGCACCCATCATCATCACCTTCATCTCCCCCCCCCCAGCATTCTCCTTCTGCCTTCAACATTTAAAGATTTTCCTGTGTCTCTTTCGCTTACCCAATTGTGCCATACTTATTGCCAAATACCCCCAATTTTCTTTGCTGCTGTGTATGTTACTTCTGCTCCAGTCTTTCCATTAATTTCGTATAAGACTCCTCCCACTTCTTTCCCTTCTGTGCTTATAAAACAATTATATTAACTTAAAACATGTACTGGCAAAAAATAATGCTTTCCTTATGCTACTGCGTCAAAAAGCCCATCTAATCAGTTGTCATTAACCACTGCTTGGTTATACAGAAGAGTAAATCTGTTCAGTTGGATTTTGCTCATTTCTAATTTTTCAGAACTTAAGTTCGCTCTGCCCAGTTTTCACCTCACTTTGCATTTTTAGGAAATTTTGAAAGTAATTGGGTGTGCGTTTCCAATAATATATATAGTATTGGCCTTGACATTTTAAGTTCACTTTTTGCAGGCAATTTTCTTCAATACAGTATATTTTTTTACACGCTTTCCCATAATATATGAAGCATTTGAGTGCACATTTGTTTAGCTGCAAAATGCACCACAGTATTTGGACAAGTGCAGATTTTGATGTATAGTTGTGTTATGGTTCATTTATAGATTTCGGGGTGCGCAGCTAGAACAAGTTGCCATTAAAATGCAAACTCAATTAATTTCTCCCCCATCTTTCTAATGATAATACAGGTCTTGATGTGCCTGTCTGTTGGACTCTTCCCATCCCATAAAGCACCCACCTTCTATTTAGTCCTGACTTAATTTAATTTTCCAACTCATTGCTGATGTAAGTAAATTATTGGATACTAGTGTTCCACTGCCATCTTCTTTCAGTCTTATCCAGGGCAAAAATCTGCAGTCATTTGTTTATGGGGTTGACTTTTGTCTCTCTGGGATTAAATTCTAACAACAAAGTGGTCTGAAAGTTTTGAGAAATTACCAAATATTTTTAATTTATGAATATTAACACGAGATGTCTTTTGATAAGTCACGTCATAAAGACAGCTGCACAAGGAACTTAAAATTAAGTGAGTCTATCTTGCATGCATATTATTAGTGTTTGAAACCTCTTTGAGAGGAGAAATTATGTAAATTGATATCATGCTAGGCTATAGCATCCACGCTGAGAATGCATAAGAAGTAGCTTGACAGTGAAATATTTCATCCTGAGCAAGAACAATCTGACATTTAGGACTCCAGTTCACATTAACAACTATTTCTTTCTTTCTTTCCTTCATAATGAGCATTTTAAAGGAAAAAACCCCCCTTAAAAATGGAAACTAATAAATTTGCCACTTTAACACTCTGAACAATGACTTTGAAGAAAAGGTGGACTGCAAAGCAATAGGCAAAGGTATTAAGAAAGGAAGAAAATAGCTGGTGCTTGTCCATGGTCAGTTAATAGCTAAGTGGCTTTTATTCTGTAGCCCCATACCTGTAAAAGACTCAATAAATGGATCAGGCTCAAGATCAATTAGTGTCACATTAATCTGTAGTGATAATGAACAAAAGCTGCTGGAGGCCATACCAGTTTCTCAGTATGCTTTATGTTGAGGCTCTTGAGTGAGCGATGCATGCTATGCTGTGCGGTGGAAGACAAATTGGGAAGGGACGTTGAAGAATCACTTGTTTCCTGCATGTCTGGCAACTAGAAAAGTCATGCTTGAGAGGAAAAAGCCACCCGTTAAGTGCTGAGGATGTCTGCTGCTTTCTTGGCAAGAAAAAAGTCCGACACAATGTAAGCTGGTTTCAGAAAATTAGGTCACTTCTGTTAGATTGGCAATTATGGCCTTTCCAGCATCTTGCCTTTTAGATGTATTTTCCCAATCTTTTCAAATGCTTCCAGGTTGATGGTGATGACAGGCTGATTTTGAGTAGAAAGGTCATGGTAGTGCTGTAGTCCACCAACGGTATGTGTGTTTTGTCCTAGCTGTTAAATGGCTGTCAGGGAGATGTAGAAAAACCTTCCCAGCTATTGATTTCCACATATGGGAACAGAGTTTGGTGTCATTTAATTGACCACCGGCATATTAACTGAAGAGACTCAGGAGATTATAAAACTTCATTTCAACACCAAGCCTAAAGCTGAGGGAAATTGGGGAGGGATAGATATTCTGTTAATAAATAAAATTAAAAAGTTGAAATCTAGTGGCTGATGCTGGCAATTATGCCCTCCCTCCCCCAAGTGTATCGTTTTTGTTATTTAACTTGAAGAATTCTAGCTGAGTTATTCAAAGAGCAAATTTAAGTGATACCGCATACTTTAGCTCTAGAATGGTTTGAGCTAGTTGCAGAAAAATCTAATTTGCTTAATAGAATCATTAGACTAATGACTGTTAATTCATATCCCATATAACTGGAAATGGATTGCTTCTAATATGGAACACTGAATTGAGGGTAGTACTGTAACTACCAAGGTAAATGATTTCATGATGTTATTTCAATACTGTTTGTGTTGATTCCCCAAATGGGTGAATATACAATTTTTAAAAGGTTTGTCATACAGTTGTTTTGTACATTGGTCATTTGGAAGTCAAGATCTCCCTGCCTGGATTTGACAAGCTTATGGAATCACAATTGCTTTCCATTATGTTTGTAAATACTCCTAGGCGTGAAGTTTTGTAACCAGTATCTTCTCAGGAAAGCAGTAGAAAATTTTGTTAAGTCATGGGATTTCTGCCCCTCACTACTGTGTGTGCGGGAGGGTGGGAGGCTTCAGAAAGGTGCGGTCACCATGTTCTAAGTTTGACTGGCAGACTGCAAAAATGGAGCACTTCCATAGAGTGACCAAGGCCAATGTGCACATGCGTCCATGTCTCAGAATACATAAGAAGCTTTTTGCAGGTCTTGTTCTGCAAGGATGGATTAGGTAGGATTCTCAACGAGCAACAGAGGTTAGATTATGGTGAGTAACCCTTTCCTTTTCTTTAGCTTGTCCGCCTCTCAGCAGTTGACCAAAGGGCTGAGCTTGAGGCACTCTGTCTTTCTCAAGGCCCGACCTTGAGGCGTGATCTGAAGGTATTTGGTCCAACTGGAGTTTGCCACCCTTAGAAGACAACCTAGGGTACCCCATCTTGGGTCATCTCAGCTCATTTGGGGGTTGACTCCCAAGATTCTTTCCACTTTCCATATGCAGATGGAAAGAGAAAGACGGTGTGATTTTGCCTGTGTCGTATCTTTTTTTAAAAGGCGAACTCATCTATTTCCCTTGAGGAGAAAGCTGAAAGCAAGCTTCTCTTCTTAAAAAAAGGAAAACAAAATAAAACATTTTACTTGCAAATTGGAACTGCTGCAGCAACGGCTAAAAGCATGCAATTCCCAAATTGGGGCAGTGGGCACCACAGCTGCAGTATCATATTGATCAGACTGCCTTCACTCATGATTGTGAAGAACGCTGGAAATACTGCCTCCATATACACATAGAATATACCCTTTTTTCCCCCCTCCCTCCTTATGGCAATTTAAATTAAGGAATGGATTTCTTCTGTGCCATACTTCTGAACTAGAGCTTTCAAAGTAACTGCTTAAAAAAAGATTAAGGAGCTGGGAAATCCACTCATTTGTTTGAGCCTCACCTGAACCTCTGGTGTTGGATTGGCTGAAGGCACAGTGGAAGACAATCTGATTTCCACATACTGTATTATAGATTCATACAAAGCTTACCCTGAGAGGCTATTTTTAACAATAGAGGTATATTTACAGCTTATTTACAACTTATTCAGGTTCTTTCTGAGCATTTTGAATTTGTGCATATGGCACCCCACACATGTTCTAACAATCTGAGTTTTCAGCTGAACTGCTTAGACAATCTGTTCACATAGCTCTGCATTGTTTTATCTACTGATCCTGTTTGAACATAATTGCAACAAAATTTAAAACCCTAAATGAATGACATAATAGCCAGATGTTTCATTTTAAATCACTTGAATATAATGCAGCCAGGTTGTTTTCACACCGCCAACCAGGAAGCTTTTTCTGTGTCTGGTCTATTGAAATACATGGAATTAAGAAGGACATGTTTTTGTTTAGTTTTATTTCAATGGGAGCAGTTTCAAAGTACAAGAAAGTATAATATATGCTATGATTTATATATGCTGTGCTTTTCCTTCTTGCTAAAATTTCAAGGTTGTCAGGAAGGGGAACAGAGTTCACAACTTTGATCATTTGGACTCCAGTCTGACAGCAGGAAGAGAATGGGAGGGAGGGAGGGAGGAAGGAAGGAAGGAAAAATTACATAATATCTGTCATTTTGTATTTTTCCCTGCCCTGTAGTGAACATCTCTTTGTTTTCTGTCAAGTCAGAATTGCAGAAACAGTATTTTCATTGATTGATTCCTTCCATCCCTCACCACTGCCTTTGCTTTTTTGAAAATTCAGTAGATCCTCAAGGAATATCTTTTTGTTTAGCTATTGACTGAGGGCCAAATATATATTTCCTTCCAAGCCCATGCATGGGATAGCTTTACCCAGGTTGAAGTAGTTTTTGCCCCTTATCCTGACACTGTGCAACTTCTATATGTATAAAATCTGTTAGGCCTTGTACCTCCATACCTTGGTGGTAGGGATGTGCAAAGCTTACTGGTTTGAGAATGGAACATCCCAGAGAATTCTGGAACATTTCATTCCCCCTCTGGACTGTCTTCTACTTCCTCCAGTTCTGTCATTCTTGGTTCTGAGATTTATAGAAGGAAATCCTCCAAACTAGAAGTAAGTTAAGATGAGCCAAGTGTAGTCCAATCCCCAAACAAGAGTGCTTTATCTGGAACATCATATTTAGGACACCTTCAACCTCTTCCTGTCTGGAAGATTTACTTTCAGAAACTGCTGAACCCCCACCCCCCAACCAAATAGTATGGTCTACAGGAGTTTCAGCATGATCTGGAGGGGGAATATTCTGGAGTTCAGGGGAATATTTTATTTCTAAATCAATGACTTGAAACAGAGGCAATATTGGCAGGATAGGAATCAGCAACAGGGTAACACATTTCATGCTGGTATAGTTTTCTGCCATCTCAAATATGGCAGCACTTCAACCTGGCAATGAATAAAGCCCCAGCAATGCTTACATTTCAAAACCTTATCATATTTCCTTATCGTTTCCCTTCCACCTAAACTACCTAAGCTAACGTCATTTCTCAGCTTCTTTTCACTGTATCTCCAGCTTCCCATCTCTCAACCTATTCTACCAGCCTAGCAATGTGAAGATATGCTGTTGCCGGATGTCTCTATCTTTTCTTCTTTGTTCCTTCTTTAAGCCAGGGGGTGCCACATCTTCTTTCAGAAAGGTAGTTTAGCTGGAATAATTTTTCCACAACTGAAATTAAAAATAAATTCATATGATGGCATTTGCATTTGTGAGAGATTGTGGGAGGCTGGGAAAGTAATGAAAGGTATGTCAGACATACATAACCAACAAATAGGAGAGGAGAATTCAGTAGTAGCTTATCTCACAAATGCTAGAGCTCAGTCCAGGATAGAAAAAAACAGGGAAGAAAGGATTCAAAATGTTCATAGGCTTGCTGCCTTCATGGACTCACTAAGAAATGAGGGCTGAAGAATTTCCTGTTGCAGTTTCCAAGGTTCTCTACCCCTAATTTTACGTTAAAAAATATTGAAATCTGTGTAATTCTTGCTTTCTTGATCATGCTCTGCTGTGGAAGGTTTGACAGAACCCCCAATTCTCTCTTTTTTTTCCTTGGCTGTTTCCCTATCCACTCCCAACTCTATTATCAAAGTCTATGTTGCGACAACTTTGGGATGTAGATCTTTCTTTTGCTTATATCGCTTTATAAACTGCAACTATAGAGATGGGATAATAACAAGAACAGCTAACAGGAATCCGTGTAGTCTTTCTCTGAACTGAGGTTTTCTGGTGAGGAAAAGTCCACGATATGGTTTTTTCTATGTGCATGCATATTTCTTTTTATAAAATAAAGCATGTGGTTATATATTTCAGAGGTAATTTCCAGTACGGGTATCATATCAAAAGAAAATATATTTGATCCTTATTTATTATTTCTCGTTTACAGTAGTCAGGATCCCTTTTATAAGATAGTCTAGTCCAAACACTGAATTAAATGTTTTAACGTGTGTGTGTGTGGGGGGGGTGTTGGTGGGTTAGATATCAC
Organism: Python bivittatus; assembly: GCF_059951505.1. Classification (NCBI taxonomy): domain Eukaryota; kingdom Metazoa; phylum Chordata; class Lepidosauria; order Squamata; family Pythonidae; genus Python; species Python bivittatus. The sequence goes on from NW_028277075.1 coordinate 106,800,359, forward strand.
TCTATTCATAGACATTGAAAGGAATCCAGTTATGTAGTTTGTGGGTATCTAAAAATATGCATCTAAGCACACAGAATGCAAAAATACCGTATTTTTCTGACTATAAGACAATACTTTTTTCTAAAATCCTTACGTTAAAAATTGAAGGGCGTCTTATTCAAGGAAGTAAGCCAAGGAGAGAACCGCGTGGTTGCAAAACTGCCCATACTTTGTCTCTGCAAACAGGCTTCCTCCTATTGCTAGCCTCCAATCACGAGTGAAACTGCCCATACTGTCTCTGCAAACAGACTTCCTCCAATCACGAGCCTTATGTAACTGATGTCAGCTGATGCTGAACAAACCAATCGGAGGAAGGCGGTTTGCAGAGACAAGCTATCGGCAGTTTCACTCGTGATTGAATGTAATCAGTTATGCAAAAAAGCATGGAAATAGAGCTGCAGAGAGACGGTTTGGACCTCCTCCCACCGAGTGTATCAGGTAAATGTTAACTAATTACTAAATAAAAATGTGTTCTGCACTATCTTTAAAATATTGATTTCTTAATTTTGGGTTGGAAAAGTGGGGGGCGTCTTGTACATGGGGGCATCTTATTGATGGAAAAATACGGTATATGCTAGATGTTACCCCAGCATTATTATTTAGTTATTTTATTCTGTCGTAAGACTTGTCTGTAACCAATTATTCCATCAAGGCATCTGGTCATTTCTGTCTGTTGGTGGAAGAAGACACACTAGAGCTAACTGTGCATGCGCACGCTCTTAGTATCATTGTGCATTATACATATGGAACATTTAAAAAATAATTTCTGCTTCACCACACCAGAGTATCGTTTGAAAATGCTGGGATTCTCTGCACTGGCTATTTTAGATTCTAAAATAAAATAAAATACTTATTGGGGAATCATTTCACATCATGATTCCCCAATAAAGCTTCAGTCTTGAACTAAGCTCCAGACTGATTTCAGGACTGTGGCAGTCCCAGTCCACAAAGCTTATGTTACTAAGGACTTGTTAATACCTCTCTGCTGGAAGGCTGATGGTAAAGATATCTACCATTTCAAAAAGCTATTGCTGAAATATCATGGCTGATCAGAAGGAATAGTGTGGTTCTATGATCCTTGCTTAACACATTTGTCCTCTTCTGTGTCACACAAACAAGGAGAATGGGCAGTGCAAGAGGAATGAAAGGAGAGATTGAGATCTTCCTCTGGAAACTCACTGCTTCTAAAATGCTGATGTAAATCTGCTCTTATGGTTTGATTTACTCATTTATTTTCTCTCTGGCATTGTGAACCTGGAAGTGATTTTTGATGGGTTGTCTCAGCTTAAGTAACTGTTGGTTCCTCCTATAGTGAAAAGAGCCGAACTAGTTATCCTTTGATGTTATATTATTACTGGTTATTATCAAAACCAGTTTATTTATTTAATAATTTAATCAATTAGTTAAAAGATCACTGAACATTAATAGTTTGTTTTTGTACTCTTCAAAGCTCTTTTATTCCTCTCACATCTGCTACAGCAGGGTTCCTCAACCTCGGCAACTTTAAGATGGGTGGACTTCAACTCCCAGAATTCCCCAGCCAGCATGGCTGGCTGGGGAATTCTGGGAGTTGAAGTCCACCCATCTTAAAGTTGCCGATGTTGAGGAACCCTGTGCTACAGTATTATCTCTGGTATTCTTCTCCTTTGCTTTTCTCTTCTCCTTGTCATCTTCAGTCTCATCGGCACACATAGCTCTTTAAGTTGTTTGTGTGGAGACCCAGGTGGGTCTTCCACAGTTGTTGGTGGCCGTCTGTGATGTTTCTTGGTGTAATCTCCTTCCTCATCCCAGTCAGTTGTGTCAAACACACTGAAAGAAAATAAAGCTGACTAGAGGAAGGCCAGAGAAATAAAATGGCATTGAAAAAAACAGAATGAATATGTTTGAAGTGGCGTCAAAAATCACATGCCAGCAGTACAGATTTCTAACGAGAAATGAGCCCTCACTCTGAACTCATCCATCCTTGGTATCCAGATGATCCAGGCTTAAGACTGAGAAGACCCGGGTTTGACTGTGTGTGTTGTCAACTGCTATGGCTCATTTCCACTTACTATTTTTCTGCCTAAGTGAATTCACAGGATTGTTGTGAAGGTAAAATGGAAGCAGAGGAGAGCCATTAACATCATTTTGAACTCCTTGGAGGAAAATACATTTAAATGAAGCCACTACTACTACCAGAATCTACTTAAGACTCTGAGAGACTCAGGGGCACCATATTCATTATGGCCTCCTCCCTCCCAATTTCTTCTCAACACTTCTTATGCTGATGTAATTTTTTTTCTTTATTGTCTTTTATCCATTGCCCAATAAAGTGGCAGTGGTTAGGGAAACTCAAAATACTGAAATAACTATTTCAATTATTAATTGATTAGTTTGATTACTTTGAATGAAAAATATTAATCAACCTGATTATTTCAAATTCTGAGCCAGACTTTGGATGGGTTGCTCTTCTTATGTGGGTCTTGGAGCAGTGATTCCCATTCACATACCCCACCTCTACCCTTCGAAAAGCTTCTGGCTGTTACATTATTCTTTTATTCTGATTCTTGTTCTTATTAGTACTTATTATTACTAATGACAAAGTTATATCTTTGACATAAGAAGATTAGGAAAAGTAACTAATGGCCATAAAATCATTTCAGCTGAAGTGTACCATGCCATAAGCCATATAGGTTAACATATACATTTTTCTGAAATGGATGAGGGTTACTCTAGGAGGCAGTCCTCATGATGGATGTTTTCAGATGCAGCTCTGTTTTCTCTTTGCTGCATCTGGAATAGATATATGACTCTGGTAGGATACCATCTAGCAAGATAAATTTTATTTTCAAAAATTGGGACTGAATATTGTCAGATGCAGCCTTTGTCAGAGTGATAATGTAAAAGTTTGCCATACCCTTTTTGTTTTATGGGTGCATTATTCATTTTACAGATGATCCTCTACTGTCAAGTTAATTCTTAGGAATATTAAGAATGTGAGATTGACTAGTTCTGTTTCTGCACAGCATGGCTTGAGCAAAGAGGGTGCATCTATACAATAACAAATGGTATCTATAGCTTCATCTTTCTTAGGAAAGGGATTCAATTTCTCTATAACTGAAGTTAAAAATGGGTTCTGGCTTTCTTTTTAACTTTTAAAGAGCATCATGGTAGATCTAGGTTAATTTCTATTGGCAGATAGAAGCTTTTAGAATAGGAAGAAAAAGTTTGTCTTTTTTTCAGCATCATTTTTCAGGGAAGGGACAGAAATCTTCTGTAGAAGTTATCTGTCCTGTTCCTCTGAATATCTGGAAGCTGTAGATAGGGCAAGCTGTTTTAAGAAAAAAAAACAAGCAGTTTTGTCTCCATAAGCTAAAAGCCCATGTTGAAGTTGTCCTAGTATATTGCATATAATAGCTAATTGGTGGGATGCTAGCAGAGTATTTTGGTTTGCAGGGTAGGTTCTGGCTTAAAGATCCAAATTTGTACAGAACTGCATGAGTATACTTGGGAAAACTCAATGTTCCCAAACTCACTGGTTAGCTTGGAATGTAGTCTACATCTTCTCTGTCCTCTGAAGTATTATATGAAAGCCCAACTTGACTAAGCCATCATAAGCAAAAACTTAATATGATTTCCAGATCTCGGTGGCTGCAGGAGATTGTATGACTGTTCCCGTGTATGTCACTATAAATCTGCCCCCAGATTTGGCAAAAAAGTCAGATAATTGTATGTTACCCAGAGTCACTTCTTGTGAGATGGGCAGCCATATAAATATGATTTAATAAATAAATAATATTCTTTTATGAAAGCCTCCATCATACCCACCAAGATACTGCTTTGTAACTTTGGTTATGTGAGTCACTGAGTCAACTGATTTCTTATAACTATGACATCTATTCAACTGATTTCTTATCCCATTTCTCCCAGGAAGCCACTCTATGGCGTGCTCCAGTATAATCAGAATATGATTGGACTGGAATCTTTACCTGATCCCACAGATACCTGGGAAATTATTGAGACTATTGGAAAAGGAACATATGGTAAAGTCTATAAAGTTACTAATAAGAAGGATGGAAGTTTGGCAGCAGTGAAGATTCTAGATCCTATTAACGTGAGTAAAGAACACAATTTAAAACACTTAACAAGCTATTTACTGTATACCTTGTATTCACAAGAGGCTGTGGAGCTTCTATTTTGATTAGATAAAATGAAAGCATTTTGAAAGTGAACGTTTAGTTATGTGATGCACATTATGACAGAAAGCAAGGCAGTTGTTCCAAAATTTCATTGAGTCCCCCAAAAATTCAAAACTCTATTTTTGGTTTTCCTGTTCATTCCTGTTCAGTGGGAAAAGTACAAGGCTGGAGTCCATCAATCTAATCTCATATTCTGTGCAAATCCTGGATCCTCCATTTTGGGACTTTATAATGTTTTGGATTCTGAAAACTAAATCATACTGTATTTTTTTGCTTTCATAAATTCAGATACTTCTCTCAAAGGCAAAGGGAAGGAAAGTTATCTGAGAACACCTAAGATACTCAGCTTCCTATGTATTTCAATAAAGAGCCATGTATAATTCACAGGTGTTTATAAGGAAACACTATAGCCTATCTTAACTCATTGAACTATATTGTGTTACACAAGGAACTTTTGTTCCATATATAATAAAAATTACACTGCATTTAAATTGGTGTGGTTATTTTGATGGTCAAAGTTTTGAAAATATTTTTAATATTTTGTATACTTTTCTAAGATATTGGAAGTAAGGTCATTGCTTGAAATAAAGGTGATAGTCAAACTGGAGGTTTTGTAAAAAGAACCTAAAATGCCTCAGTGAAAGTAAAAAGTTGCTGGAATGTGATTCCAATCCAAGTAACAGAATGTAAAACACAATTGTGTCATACAAAGAAGCTCAAAGTTAAATAAGACTTGCTCTCTATTGCTTGTCTATAACAATGCAGTTTTAATACTTTACTATTCCAAACTGCTCACAAACTAATGTGTTTCTATTATTGCTTAAATAGCTCTCAATATTTTAATGTTTCACAATATAATCCTAAAGCCATAGGAAGTTTTATAACTTTCCTTGAGTTGTCTGCACTCCAGATCAACTGGAAGGCTGCACATGACATCTTCAGAAGAGGTGATGGTATCACTGGAGGAACCAAATTTGGGGGCTCTTTTTTCTTTTGGGGCTATCTTAAAGGGAAGCAAAGGTGAGAGATAAGATAGAGAGAAAGAGAGATACCTTCTGAGAGATAAGCCATTATTCAATTGTTGCCATCCAATGTGGCCAAAATTCATGTGGCTGAATTAGCAAAATTAATTGGGGACCATTTTGAGGGGGAATTGAGGCACTTCAAGGATGGAAATGGGAGGGTTCTTTTGCCTCACACAAGCCTCTGGCTCCCATTCTCACATTTGCCTTTGAGAAAAAGAAAAAAAATGACTAAAAATTGGTCATTTGCCACTGAATTTCCCTCATATGAAAATGGACTATAAGAACATAAGAACAGTCCTGATGGATGAGGCTAAGTTCCATCTTAATCCTGCATTTATTTTCTCATGGTGGCCAACCAAATGAGTCTAACTGTCCGTTACTCTCAGCAATAAGATCCTGTGACTCTCCATGATTTTGAGGAGGCTTCCCACCAGTGGAGGTTGAACTTGGGGCCATCTATGTGCAAAGTGTTTGCTCTGCTGCTGTGTCTCCTTCGCTGAGCTCCTGTTAAACATCTGTGGGATTAAAGTGGTCTAATTGCAAGCAGGAGTATAGCCTGTATCAGTTAGGATATGTGTTTTGTCCTCTTTTGGGCAGAAAAAAGCTCTTTGATTTTTCTGGCTTTCACTGCATCCTTTTTTCACAGAAGGCTATAAGCGGTACTTATGAAGCGCATGCCTCTGTCTGTCTCCAATTTAGGATATGGACGAGGAGATTGAAGCAGAGTATAACATCTTACAGTTTCTTCCTAATCATCCCAATGTGGTTAAATTTTATGGAATGTTTTACAAGGCAGATCAGCATGTGGGTGGACAGCTCTGGCTTGTTCTTGAGGTAAGACATTTGGTATTTGCTAAATCTTAATGAGAAGAGCTATCGGGTAGCGGGAAAAAGCCTAATGCATGTTTGTTGGGGCAGGAAAAGCTACGGCCTGGTGGCCCCTCACTCCCCCGCGCAGGGGCTTTGTTTAGAAGGAAATGCATTAGAGCCACGACGCCTGTGCCTCTCCAAGTCCTTGGATGTGACCGCCAAAGCCCTCCCAGAACTGGCTGCTAGGCTGTAATTTTTACTATGACAGAAGGGGAGATTTATTAAATACAAGAAGGGCGGCAATTATATTGGCTGCAAATAATTAAAAAAGTAAAGTAAGTTAAATCAAATTCTCTTTCTATCCTGGCCCTACCCACTTGCACTAAATATGATTTGACTCAGGTCTGCTGAGCTCTTGCTCCAGAAATGGTTCTTTTGTACTATGATTGAATCTTTCAATAAACACATAAAGCAATTAATCTCAAATGGCATTGTACTGGGGACACATTCATGCAGAAAATTCAGAATAAAGCTCGATTGTGAGTCGTCAGAATTTGGAATTGGAAATATTATTCTGTGGCCTCCATGTAGCCAATGCTGTAAGAGTATTATTGGATTAAAAAAAAAAATCAAAGTAGGACCCAGTTTGAAGGATAGAACTGGGGCTTCTTCTTTCTCACTTTCAGGTCTTTTCCTCATTGCCCCTAACTATGGCACAAACAACCTCTTTCTGCCATGTCCTGTTAACATTGCCTTCCTCTCATCCCTAGCCCACAGTGAGGCAGCTTCAAGTTGTCCTTAGTTGTTCTGGTTTTAAAGTAATGTTTTCCCTCTTCTCCTATCACAGTTTTTGTCATGAATACAATCTGGCATGCTCTGATGGCTAAGATAATCAGTAGCTGGGATCTGCCCAACAACTTCAGGTTGTTGCAGGCATAGTCTCTCCCATCTGGTTGCTGGGCACTGCTTTCCATGTTCAATTTGGCCTGAAATGTTCTGCGGGAAAGATTGGACACCCAGCAGCTGCAGAAACATCTCCCTGTGTAATACCTGATACAGTAATGTCAGGTCTTTTTCATTCCAGCAACAAATACAGAACCTCAAAACACTTGTGTCTTCACTGGCTTTCCTTAACAATTCAGGGAGGTCAAGATGGAGGGGAAAGACAGAATAAGGTGGTCTTTCTTCTCCATATTTTGGATTTTAGCAGCTGAATATAACCCAGAAAACTAAAATCTGGAGGAAGCAACTGCGGACTGAAGATGGCTCCACAAAAAGCAGAGCCGACAACCGCAGTGGAATGAAGAGCCGGTGAGTAGACCAGCTCTTCGAAACCTCACCGGACAAGGAGCGGATAACCATTTTGCTCAATCTGCAGTCAGCATCTTTGAAAGGACACTAAGTTTGCATACTTCCTTTACTAATCACTTTTGGAAATTGCTTGTTAACTGTTTTTTAGCTATTAGATCAACAGGTTTGACATCACCGGGTGAGTTTCCTTCAATCTTGAATGAAAGAAAGTTTTAACTACAAGTTTAAGAACTTAAAAAAAAAAATGGGGGGGGGGTAAACAGTAAAAGGGTGATTAAAACTTTGATTTAAGAAAGTTACAAATGGACTAAGGGTCTAGAAAAATTTGAAATAAGATTTTGGAATTAATTATAAAGAATCCTCCCCATGGGAAAATGCTTTTGTTTTGAATATTTTTTTAAAAGATAGTAAGATAAAATTTTAAAAATTGTACACTAGAGGGAACTAAAGATTACAGTTAAAGGAGAAGAACACATAAACTCAACTTATAATTACAGAATGAAGCAAAATAATCTAACATTGGACATACTGAAGGATATTTTTGAAAAATGGACTCAGAAATTAATATTCATAGTGTCAACATCTGCCTCAATGCAGAGACTGTGTCTAAAAGATGTTATGCAAGAGGAACAAGTTTCACTTGACAAGATTGAGACTGAGTTGAAAGTGGATTTGCAAATGACAGGCTACAAGAATGACATGGAAAAATATGTTACACTGGATATACAAAAGAAACTGGCTGCCGTTTTAATAATTAAAAGGGGTATACAAACAATAAACCAAGAGAGTGGCCTGAATAATTTTCCTATATTGAGTTTACAAAAGAGGCTTGTTAAAATTTTGGAGGATCTCGTGAGAAGGGACAAAGAAAAAATGAAAACAAATCAAATTCTAGGACATTATTTGAATGGACTAAAGATTAAAATTGTTAGAAGTAAAAGGAAGGAATATAAAGTTGGTTTATTTGATCAAGGTTAAAATAGGTATGTTGTTATTTCAGGTAACCTTTAAATAGATTTTTGCTGACACCAGGACTGAAATGATGATTCTTTATGGATTTGTTTATAGATAAAAGATGGGCTATGGGAAGAAGAAATCATTTGTTGTATTTTAAGAGGAGGTGAAAAGTTACTAAAATTGTTTATATGTGTTGTGATGAAGGTGGGAATTCACTTCTTTATTTCTTTTCTTTTTCTTTACTATATTCTTTACTTTTTCCTTTTTCCTTTTTCCTTTTTTCCTTTCTTTTCTGCACCTTCTATTCTTTCTTTTTATTCTTCTACTTTTTTAGTTTGTATTAGTTTTTACTGTTGTAATTATAATCTTTAATAAAATTACTATCAAGAAACCCTAAAATCTGCCCACTCCTGATCAAGTAAAGAAATTAAAGGGGGAAGTGGTGAATTATCTCTTCTAGCTGCATTTTTGTAGCCACAGTTGGCTTTGAAAATGAAACAAACAAACAAAAATCTTGTGTTGCATTTATCTTTTTTCTGAAGATTTCTGAATATTTCATGTGTGATTGGACCCTGTTGGATAATCAGAGATGTAAAATGTTAGCATAATTATCTTTGCTGAATATTCTGTAAATCAGGATTTGCAGTGTTATTTGTGGGCAGCAAATGCTATTTTTCCCACTTGTATTCCTAGTGGAAGAAGCTTTCATCACTTTCTTTGGTGAAATCATATATTCTTTCCAATGTGAACTTAATAAGATGAACCTGTACAGGCATAGACAAAATTGCACTGTAAATGTCCTTAATTTTCCCCAGGGCATCATAATTCTGTCAGGATCATAAATCACCAGCAATATTTTCCACGCTTCTGGTCTTTTTAAACACCTGGATCCGTCACAACTGAAGGGCTATTACCTAAACCAGACTGCCGCAACCTGGTGCCCTTGAGAAAAATTGGACTGAAATTGCCATCTCTCTTTGGCCAGCATGGCCGATCACCATCTAGTTGGGGATGGCAGGGAATGTATTTCAACACATCTGGAAGGAACCAGGATGGTGAAAGCTGACATAAGCATTAAGTGCTGCCCCCAAAAAAACTCTTAGAATTCTATTTCAGTTATGAGAACAAACCCAAAACAGGTAGAAGACAGAAGAAAATATCCCTCAAACTGAGTTTCACTCCTGGTAATTGGAAGGGCAACAGGATAGTAGTTCGCCACTGTCTTCTTCTGAGATGCTCTTTTGGTGTCTTCCATCCAGTAATAACTACTTAACTTTCTCTGAGGTGAGCTGAAGTTGACTAGGTCAACTGCTGTAGCAAAAAAGGTAGGTCATAAGTGGGAATAATTTATCTTTCAGTTTCAAATAAAGAGCCAAAATAGCATCATACTAATAAAAAGAGCAGCAGTCACAACAGAATTGATGTAAATATGATGATGATACTAAAATTAATACAGGTAGTTATCGACTTACGACCACAATTGGGACCAGAATTTCTGTTGCTAAGCGATGTGGTTGTAAAGTGAGATGTCATGTGACCACATTGCTTAGTGACCACAATCCCAGCACTCCCTGTTGCAGTCATTAAGCAAATTCCACCGGTTGTTAGCTGAGGACCCACCCCAATCCAAGCCATTCCGGGCTTGGTTCCTCCCAGTCCTGAACCTCAGGAAGGTAAGGGACTGCCTCCAACTCCTCCCACCCACTTATTTACCCCCCCCCCCCAATCTCTGCCCTTTTGGCTGCTCTGCACCATCCCTTGCAGGGCAGCAAGCAGCCCCAGAACTACGCAGCTCCAGGAAACTGAAGCCACACCAGCCCAGTCCCAGCCATAGTCGCCCTTGCTACCCTGCACTCTGAGACCCCTGCCGCCCTGCTCTCTGCTGCCCAAGCTGACCTTTGCCATCTTCTTGCTCCTGCTGCTGACAAGGCATGCCCAGCCTGGTTGCTGGGACGGGCTGGGGCTGGGCTTTGTGCTGTGCTGTGGTTCTGGGGCTGCTATTTGCAGCCCCAGAGCCACAGCATGCCAAAAAGCCTCTTTGTGGGAAGCCCAGACCCAGCCCAGGAATGCAGTGCAAAGGGGCTTTTTGGCATGCTACAACCCTGGTGCTGCAAAAAGCAGCCCCTGAGCCACAGCACAGCACAAAGCCCAGCCTCAACCTGGCCCAGCAGCATGGTGCAAAGCTGCAGCCACCCCAGCCCAGTCCCAGCCACAGTCACTGTCACCACCCTGGACTCCAAGGTCCCTGCCACCCTGCACTCCACTGCCCCAGCTGACTTTCACTGTCTTCTTGCTCCTTGCTCCTTGCTCCTTGCTCCTTGCTCCTGCTGCTGACAAGGCATACCTGGCCTGGCTCTTTGTGAGGCAGCTGCTGGCCATGTGAGGTCAACTTCCCCAGGTCTTGCAAGGAAACTGCTGTGCGCAACCTGGGAAAGAAAGGGCCAGGCCGCCATGCTGCATCAGCAGCAGGAGCAAGAAGACAGCAAAGGTCAGCTGGGGCAGCAGAGTGCAGGGTGGCAAGGCAGGGGACCAAAAGGGCATAGATGGGGGAGACAGGTGGATGGGGAAAGTTGAAGTGCCCCAATTTTGATCATGTGACCATGGGAGCACTGCAATGGCTGTAACTTCAGGGACCTGTCATAAGTCCCTTCGTTCAGTGCCACCATAACTTCGAACGGTTGCTGAATGAATGGTTGTAAGTTGAGGACTACCTGTACTACCAACACTGAAAAAGAGGGACCATGAAATCCAAACACCAAATTAACTAAAAAAAGACTGTGGTTGTATTACAACCAACACCCAATGGTATCTGCAGCAAACTATGATAACATAGTTATCATATTTATTATGCCATGCATGTTCTTTCCCAAATTTGTCTATATAAACCAATCTCTGATCTGTAGCTAATGACCTTATGTCCTGCTGTGAAGAAATGTTCCTTATTTTAGAATAGACAACTATCATGGTCTAAATCAAGGTAGGTATTGGTTTTGGTGCCTAAGGGGGGAACTTAGCATTTCTGAGGGAACAAGGACTTCAGTGGACTTAACTATAATACAAAGGGCGGGGCTGTGACCATTTTTGCTTTTTCCTGAGAATGGGCTTGAAATGGATATACTGTATGTTATACTACTTTTTTTTAAAAAAGGAAGTACACAGGCCATCTTGTGGAGGTCACCTGCTGTATTTTCTAAGCAATACAAAAATCCACAAATCTTGGTAAATGATTCCATTTTATACAAAACCAAGCCTCACAAGCAATGCTGACCTGTGTCCGTCTCAGCAGAGAAGAACACACCCCTTGTCTGGTCCCTGGCAGGATAATGTGCCAAAGAATAAATAAGCTTTGCTGCCATGCACCAGGTCACTCGTGTTTCTTCAAGCACAAGCTTACATGGACTGCCTTGCTCACAGCCAAATGTGTCATTAAACTAGTTAAATGCTTTTGGATTGAAACCAGTTTTGCTCCCTAGAATGAAGTCAGGCTAAATATTGCGACCTGCAATGAAAGGTTCCAGACTCCCCTCCATCCTAACATAAGATTTCCAGCCTAGCCATCCAGCTATTCATTCTGTCCAAATTACACTGTTTCCCTCTTCTCCTGCCCCCACCAGATTTTTGGCATTCCATGGCTATTTATTTGTGTAATGGGTTTATAGGGCCACCAGTTCAAACATTGTGACTCTGCACGTGTACACTAAAACCAAAACAAACAAACAAACAAATAACCACACAATATTAAAAAAGCAAGCCAATATATAAAATATAAAATACTTACCACAGTCAGTCCTCATTTTTCTGTTGCTCTGTGATGTAGAAGGGTAAGGGTTAGAGACTGCATATGGCCCTGTAAAGAAAAAAAAAAAATCCCCATAGAGTTCTTTAATAGTGGGCATCAGACACAGCCTTCCACTGAAACACAAATTGTTTATTAGAGTACCAGAGGCAGCAGAAGCAAACTTAAAAGAGAGTGGAGATGCAACCCCCCTATACAGAGTTTTGCAAATTAAAATGAGCTACAATTTGATAGCAGCACAGTCTTTGATTGGATATAGTAGCACATCATGTGTTTAGTGAGGTTTGGCAGTGAGATAATGAGGATGACACTACAAAGACAATTATGTATTGAGAAGACAAAGGCTGTGTTCTTTGAAAGAAAGGTCATTTTTTGATGTGTTACTTTCTTCTAAGTGTTATCTCCTTTTGGCCTTGCTTCCCAGGGCTGTTTTCTCCTCTCAGGATCCTTTTACAGTTTAATCAACATTCTTGTGTCTAAATATTTTACGGCTGAGCAGACAGTTTTATTTTCCTTGGGAAAGGTGATCTGCTTGTCCTAACCCCATATTTCCATTTAGCTCCTATTTTAGCCCCTGCACCTCTTTCATCCCCTTTGAGGAAGCAGGGCTACATTTTCATCTATTTTTCATAAGTGTTTGTGGAATTAAGAGACAAAATGACTGCCTCAAGGCTTGCAGAGACACCCATTTTAGCTCCCCCCCCTTTAAAGCAACAACAGCAACAACAGCAGCCTCCCCCCAAAAGTCAATTTTCACCATTTTGGGTGGAAGGCTAAGGAGAAAAATTAAGACCTACAAAGGCTTAAGACACTTTTTTTCTCCTTTAAAAGACTTAATCCCCTGAAATGGGCTAAAACTATTTGACCTAACTATTTTTAAGAGGTGTTGCAACCCTTATGAAGCCACGAAATGTGAAGTCCCTTAATGCAAAAAAGTTGTTGCCCACCCTACTTCTTAGGGTTTTAAAAAGTATTACAATTTTTATAAATCTTGGGGCTGGCCACCATGCTTCACCTCCCTGTTGTTTTTGATAGTTCAGTCTTGCTTTTGTCATCCCTTACCCCTTGAGTTTATTATTAGAGGGATGATGCCTCATCTTAACAGGGTTGTAATGGATCCAGTAGCAAATATGCCCTCAAGAGAAACTTTGAAGAAATATATTGGTTATTTTAAGTCAAAGCCTACATTGAATCTTGCCCCTGCCCACTTCTGGAGGCCCAATAAGGCCATCAAGTGGAGAGGAATTGTACATTCCTGGCCTAGGACATTAGCGCTTCCTACCACTAGTATGCTTCTAGTGAATAGAACACAGAAAAAGAAGTAGAATGTGGATAAAAATATCATTGTGGGAGTGACATGGGTGATTAATGATATAGAAAAGTACATTTAGAAAGGTTTTAATTTTCCTTTTTCCCCTTTCTCCTCCTTTAAATACATAGCATGCAATTAATGAGAAAATGTTAGCAAAAAGCTATGCTTTTCTGGATCTGAAGGTTTCTTCTTGGCTGTTGGCAGAGCAGCCATCAAGCCTGAATACAGAGAGAGATGTCTGCTGTCTGTCCTATACTGCCTGCCAGCAGAAGCATTGATAAACTGAACATTTGAAATGACTGTAATTTGCTGCTTCCCAGTTATCAAATGCATCAGTCTTGTATAGAACAGAAAACAAGAGATTCCCTGGATTTTCTTTCACATCAAAAGAGTTTTGAAAAACACCAGTTCATAAAGACAGTGCTAGCTATTGTGAGTGTACAGATGTGAGTTTTTAAAGCATTGAAAATAAAGAACAACTATTTAAAAAAACATTCTGAACTAATTTTGGAAGGAGTGAGTCTACATGTAGAACATCTTAGGTTCAATTCTTGGTATCTTCAACTAAGGGAAAGTAAATAGAAGAAACTAAGAAAAGCCTTTGCTTGTGGCCTTACAGCCACATTAGTTAGGGTAGACAATACTGAACTAGATGGACTTGCTATACTGCAGTCCTGTGTTCCCCATCTTTTTTATTGCCAATGTTTTTATTTTTTCACTTTAGATTCAAAAGCTCTCAGCAGATCACAACAATATCCACTAATCCAAGGTAGCAAAGGATTGACAAAGAAAAAATCAATTTTGAAATGTCAGTAGGAATGTACTTAGCTAGACAAACCCTATAAGAGATATCCTACTATTTGCATTATATCCTTAGCATTGCTTACTGGAGCTCTTGCACTCAGGAGTCACTCTTGGATTGTGATGACTGGGTGAGGCCTAGAGCTGCCTTCTCCTGTCACTGGCACAGCCTCCCTAGCTTTCAGCAGAATAATGGGAATTGTAATCTTATATATCTTGAAGCCACCAGTTTGGAGAAGACTGACCTAAAGACAAACATTTACAGTTTAATTGTTCTTCTTGTCCATGCACGAAAATGTAATGATCAACATCCACTAGGAAAATCATGTGCACATATATGTTTCCGCAATAAGGATGTCATGCCTAGAAATCCAAAAGTGTCTAGATCATGGCTATTATTTGGAAATAACTGCTGTGAACATCAGCAATGGCTGATTTCCTTTATTGTGCTTTCTGTGCAAGTGGAACTGCATATTGTTGCAGATCTATAAATTAGGGATTATGATCTAAGCATGCTTGTTGAGTAAGAGATGCCTCGTTTCACTTCTCTTTTTCCTCTCCTTCCCCCTTAACAGCTGTGTAATGGAGGCTCTGTCACAGAACTTGTCAAAGGCCTACTGAAGAGTGGCCAAAAGTTGGATGAAGCAATAATCTCATACATTTTAAGAGGTGCTCTTCTGGTAAGGATGCCAATTTTGCTTCTAATTACAAAATAGGATGCAATTTAGCCATTCTGATATACTTCCCAGGTAAAAGGGAAACATTGCTATCTGTTTACTGCAGCAGGAGCCTGTTTTGGGGCTGTGATAAAGTGGACAAATGTCCCTACAGTGCAGGTACAGATTCTTTTCCTGTTTGGGAAATTACATTTAAATATAAGAGTAAGAAGCATTTTTTTTTCTGTCTTCTTTTCTCATTATGGACACTTAGGGTCTTCAACATTTGCACAACAATCGCATCATTCATCGTGATGTCAAGGGGAACAACATTCTGCTGACAACAGAAGGAGGAGTCAAACTTGTTGACTTTGGTAATAATCCTTCCCTCCTTCCTTCTCTTTAGTTAAACCCAGTCTTCAGATGTTTTAGGCTATAGTTCCTTACAACCCTGACCAATGAATATGCTGAGTTATGGTCCAAAATATCTAGAGGGCATTCGGGTGGGAAGATTGATTTAGTCTAGTGCATTTAATTCAGGATCAGGCCTAAGGATCTCCCAGCCCTATCTCCCTTCTTTGGCTGGATTTAACCTTTAAAAAAAAAAGAAAAGAAAAATTATAGCTATTGGCCGTGGAATAAGCATGATGCATTATTTCCCCCTTCTTCTTCCCCATTTTTTATTTAGGCGGAACCTTGAAATAGGAGGTGAAAAATAATTGGAACAATGTACATAAATGAGAATGTAGAATTTGTATGGAAACAAGAGAAGGAACTGCTCTTCTACTTGAATGCACGCACATTAATTGGCTGTATCTCTGGTCAATTAATTGGCAAATGGAAGATGATAATAAGTTGAATTACTGCCCTGCTTATCTGAACAGCTGATTGATACATGCTATTTAACTGGCCAGGGCTATATACATGTAGCTTTAGAGGGTGGATCAGGACCCTAAGCTCATATCCTGCTCTGTCACAATTGTAATGGATCAGTGCATTGTTCATAAAACAAACACTTAGCTGAATGTTAAAATGGTACTCTGAACCCAAAAACTAACATTTCTTCTGAATTTGCAAGTATAGCAGTTAGATTGAAGTGCGACTGAAATCAAAACTATCATATAATGCCAGATGAAAGAAGCTGCTGGCTTTATTTCCAAGAAAATTTGCTGATTTCTTGATGAAGTCAAATAATATTAATTGAAAAAGGAATAACAGCTTTAAGTTTATGCCAATATCTCTATAACATAAACAAGGCTGTCGTCCTCTTTCAGTGTTACTTGGGAAGAAGCTGGACTAAATGTAGTGAACACACAAGGACTGAGTTGAAAAAGTTAACTTGCAATCAGAATATCATTTTGTCATCACAGTCCATATTTTCAGTGTGTAGTTTAGGCATAATTTTCTTATAATGGAGCAATTCCTCCCAATAAACTGCTATCTATCTATCTATCTATCTATCTATCTATCTATCTATCTATCTATCTATCTATCTATCTATCTATCTATCTATCTAAAAATTTAGCACTGGCTTACTATTTCCTTGGTACCCCAAAATGAATTTTAGTAAAAGAAGTGAGGGCTCAGGGATTGCTTGTCAAATGAATGCAAGAGCAGATGCTACTGTACTCTGCTACCTGGAAACCAGAAATTCATTATCAATGGGTAAACGTAAACTTATTGCAACCACAGTTTGTAGAACAAACCACAGGGAGTGGGCTTATATTTATGCTATATTTAATGCTAAGCCATAAACCTTAAACTCTACTTAAACTCCAGTTTAAGTAGAGATTGGACAAGCACTTAGACCAAAGCAACAGCTCCTTCACTAACTTCTTTGACAGCAAATAGTAATGGGTAGAAATCCCTTTTCATCTAATGCCATCTTCCTAGGGTAATAATTAGCACTAGCTGCTAGAGTGAGCTGCAGGAAATAGGCATCAATGCCAAAAGAAAAATGCTGGTAAAAAAAAAATGAAGTTAGAAAGGGAAAAATGTTGGTAGAGTAAGGTTTTTCAATGTTTTGCACATAGCCTTGTTGCACTCTCACAGAGGAATACAAGATCAAAATGAAGCAAGAGTAGGAAGGTAATTGTTATATTAGCTGTACTTTATTTAGAGAGAGGAGGTGTATAATAAGAGTCATCAGGTTGGAAGCGGTTACTGCTTGGTGTGTGTGTGTGTGTGTGTGTGTGTGTGTATGGTATATATTTATAGCACTTCAACAGTAAAAATGGTCATTTATTTCCTAAAATGAAATTTGTGTACTTTGCAAACTAATGCTTAATTTGGAGTTAAATGCAACATTCAATTAAACCACCTCAGTAACATTATCCACAGCTAGAATGGGTGGTGTTCAGATTTCAGTGTGTATATGTGGGGTTTATGGACAGAGCAAAACTGGTATGATCTGTTTCCCTCTTATCAGTTTTTGTCAGAGAATCCAGGGATTTGTAGTTTGTTGAAAGCTCTGAAAGCTTCTGGTGCCCTCTTTCAAAACTGGTGAAAACTAGTTTAAGTCTGGTTTTAAATGTCATGTACCTATGGCCTTAGAGTAATGTTTGGAACATGTAATTTGAAAACATGGCATAAAGTATTATGATAGCCATTTAAAAATCAACTAACCAAGGGTAAATTAGAAAAAATGAATATTGGGGCCTTCTGTTTTTACTTCCAAATCCCTCCAGCAGAGTTTGAAACTGAACTGCCAATCATCTTCACTCCCACTGACCTTGGAATGGTGATGAACCAGCAAGCCAATCATTGCTTTTCCTCAACTGACCAGTAGGAATCTGACAAAAACAGTATCCAATCGACAGTATCTACTAGCGAATGAACTACACATGCTAGAGAATAAAAAAAAAATCCCCTCCCTTTCACACAAAAAGAAAATGAAAGACACCACCTTTTCAGTACATACTGGGATGAAGCTGCTTGGTTATCAAGTATCAAATCATCATTCTTCCTGTAATAAAGATCCTTTTGAGAGTTGTGAAGGAGCCATGATATGTCTTCAGATTTGTAGCTAGGCACTAGGTTGTACCTGCATTAGGAGTTTAAATGGAGGTCTAAAAAATGCATACTTTTTAGGCTGCAAGAACTGGAACACATTGCAAGGACATTTGCACAATCCTGCTGTTATTTAATTCACTGCAGTAACCAGGTCGTCTCATTCCCAACTTTGTACAAAAGAGAAAGAAAGGAGATTTAAAAATCCAAGAGAAGGGGGGAAAGTAAGTAAACTCTTGGCTACATCAGGGCAGTATCCCATGGAAAAGACCTGCTAGAAAGGCTGAAACTCAGGAGCCTGGAGAAGGAGTGAGCAAGAGCTTTCTTCCATAGGGATACTAACCAAGCACAAGGTCTGCAGAGATTTATTCCACAAAGAAAAGAAAATGCTTCCCCCCCCCCCCCCAAATTTGGGCTTCACTGCAGTTGAGCCAGAAATAAATTTGGCTCAGCTACTGAACTGAGCCAATGTCACAGGATCAAAGAAGCCTGGGGTTGCTTTTGAACTGCTGCAGAATATTCATGTTTCCACATGAATGATGTGTGAGAATTACAAAAAAGATAAACATTCAGTCAATGAACCATTTTATAGATGGTTGCCAAATCACCCTGCATTTCTCTCAATTATTGTTCTTTAATGGATGAATCTAGACCTTCTCCAGTTTCCTGGGGAAGACTGTGACCTCCACAACTGTAATACTTAGCATTTTGCTCCCAATGATATTCTCCTGATACCAAATGTCCAAAGTACAGGATATGAACAGAATAAGATGGCTGGAACAGGAATGCTATTGGGTTCCTTAAATAAAGGATTTTCTTAAGCTAAATAGGACCATTTTCAAACTTTTCAGGCCACAGAAGTTGTTACAAAAGTTCCCTGCACAGTTTTAATGATAGAAAATTGGCTGTGTACCAGGGAACTTTTTTTTCCTTTCTTTTGCCCTTATTTTCTTTTAGAACTACAACACGTTCTCATGCCTTAAGTGATCCTTAAACTATGTAGCGGCAGGCCAGTCCCAAAAACAAGAAGTTAAACTTGCCTAGCTTGCAAATCTTCCCCAGTTAGTGGGAAAACATGTAAATATATTGACATTGATTTTCTCTCAGGCATTGTATGGAAAGGTAAACAAGCTACTGGGTAAATGTTCAGAATGCATTTTCTTATTACAGGTGTTTCTGCACAGCTCACCAGTACCAGGCTGAGGAGAAATACTTCAGTGGGGACACCATTTTGGATGGCTCCTGAGGTAAGTTATAGCTATCATTTGCTGTTGAAGATCTTGCATTTTCAGCCCTGCTAGACATGCTGCCTGAATTCTCTAAATTAGTGTTTTTCAAACTTGGCAACTTTAAGATGTCCACAAGTCTTAAAATTGCGAAGTTTGAAAAACACTGCTCTAAATCTTTTGCTGACTATGATGGTGGCCAGCTAGTGTTATGAGCGAGAGAAATAAAAGTTTAGGACTTCCTTCGATTTATGTACCAAAAGTAAATGGAAAATGGAATAAATCCAGCTGTTTGAAGAATACTGGTTTTCAAGTGAATCTGGTTTAATATTTAAATAAATAAAATAAATGTTTTATTTAGAACTTATATGGCCACCTATCTCACACAGTGATTTAATTCCGTCTTTAAATAGATATTGTTCAAACTGAGGAATATGCTGAATGTTACCATTTTTCTACTTCGTCTTCACTTCATTTAATAATGAAATTGGACTTTCAAAGGTGGTAATAGCCATAACAGGGCTGCCGATAAAGAAAAGTGAGGGCAGAACTTCGCATTTAAAAATAGATAGGCCTAAGAGGAGAGAAGCTCAGAGATGCATACGGAATGTATTCAGTAAATAGAATAGGTATCAGTTGAGAGAAAGAAAAAAGAAAATAGAAGTTGGAGGAGTGGAGTGGACAGAACAGTTTGTTTGTGAAGGAAAGGCACTTGGAAAATGAACAGAGTCCTACTATGACATGAGGAAACCCTGCAACATTTGTGGTGGATCTCGTGTGTTATTAACTTTCCTTGTTAATGCTAAGGACTGTGCAATCCTTTTCCCAATGCTTGATTTATGACACTTTTTATCTCAAACTTGTAAGGCACAACTGGCAGGATAAGTGATACCTTTTCCACCCCAGGGCTTGTGCTTGTTTTATTCTATGGAGAATAATGGCTGAGTGGAGATTTACATCCAAGCCTCCTCAGTTGTTAACACGTGCTTTATTATTTGAGCCCTCTTTCTGTCTAGAGATGGAAGAGAAGGTTAAGAATGCCCTAACGATTGCAGAAAGCCTTTTGCTCTGTCATTAAAAATAGTATTTTAAACAGGGATTTATGATCTTTTTTTCTTAAAAACAATAATTCTGCAGGTAGGTGAAGCACTACATGAATTAGTAGGAGGTTGATCAGTCTAAAGCAGTGTTTCTCAACCTTGACCACTTTAAGATGTGCGGACTTCAATTCCCTGAATTCCCCAGCCAGCATGGCTGGCTGAGGAATTCTGGGAATTGAAGTCCACAAGTCTTAAAGTGGCCAAGGTTGAGAAACACTTGTCTAAGCTCTGGACTGCATATGAGCTGAATCCTGCTTTTATGCAACCTCCAGAGCTGCTTCTGATCACAGTTGTTGAAAAGCAGTGATGTTTTAATGCAGTGGCAGTGTAGACCCTAAAATAGGCTGAACACTCGAAAAAAGAAAAGAAAGCATACTTCTCACAAACCCCCAAGGAAACTGTCTACAAAATCCTGCCTTCACTTGCTCTCTCCAACTACCCAAGAAGTGGTGAGTCTTCAATCACCAAAAAGTTGTCCTTCTCTGCATTAACAGAAGAAAGATTGTAATATGCCTTGTCCCTTTAGTATGAATAGAAAACAAAAGTGCCTTTACTGAAGGAAAAAAAAGTATGAAAGCTAGCCTGATGTTGTGGTTAATGTGCTGAATTGGGTGTGGGGAGGCCAGGGTTTTAGCCCTTCTTTAGGCACAAAAGCCGGCTTAGTGACCTTGGGCCAGTCACTCTCTTTCAGCCCTAATCAGGCTGTGGGGCAAGCTGGCTGAAAAACAACCCCCCCTCCCCTTGTCGCATCATGCATTGATAAGCTTTGCTGTAAGAATTAGGCGAGTGCAGTGCAGAACAAGCAGGCCCTGCAATTAATCAGGACAAATGCTGAGAAGAACAACCAAAAAACCCCCATGCAGTATGATTTTTAGCGAGCTGGGAGTTCTGCAATAAAAGCCAAAGTACTATAATTGTAACAGATTTCCGTTCATGCTCTCTAAATGGTAACTTGAAATATCAAATGTGTATTTCACATAATTCTATCTGCTGAGCACCTTTAATTAAAGTGTTTTAAAATACATTTGAATAAGAAAAGCTAGCTCCTCGCAGAAGTGACAGAACTATGTAATTGCAAATAGCAAGGTCAGTCTTAATATTTAAAATGAGTTGGCAATAAATATTGCACAATAGATATACTTATCTGAAAGAAAGGCCTGCTCCATACAGTCCTCTTTTTCCCCTTCAGCATCTCATATTTGCTGTTCAGTGGCCTTCAACATGGGGTTGAAGGTCAGCTGTAAGTTAATAGCTTTAGGTTTCTTTACTTTTTATTTAGCTAACATTTGTTCTCTTACTGGAATGGATATTTTCTATTTTGCAGTGCCATTTAAATAAGAGGAAGAGTTTTTTGTCTTTTCAGTTCCATGAAAATAATACTATTTAGAGAAAAGTCAAGATATAGAATATAGTTTACTTTTCAGATGTCTGAAAGGCATTTGACAGCTGTTTTGATATAACTATATTTTTATAGTCTTGGCTGAATTTTAGTGGGTCAAGACTAGAGGGTACAGCAGGAAAGAGATGGATGTGTGTGTCTGTGTTTATATGCATGCTTACTGATATAGAATATGTCTTTGCTTTTCTAATAAACTCTCTTTTTCTTCAAATGCAGTTATATATTAAGGTATTAAGACTGTGATGCCTAAGCAGTTAAGAGCCACTGCTGAAGTATTCTCAAAAAGCATTGTAACCTTAAAAACTGTGAGCTTGCAGGAAGAAAGGGAGGACATGGAATATTTCTATTACATATTATTTGGATGCTTTAAGTTTCTAAGTAGGTTTAGAAAGGATGCAAAATGTGGGAATAAATATAGTTAATTTGCTTCTTAATTTTATATATTGCCTTTCCATGAAAAATAGCATTCAAATAAATTAACATACAGTATAAAAAGATTTAGTTAAAATGCAGAACAATATTAAAACATAAAACTAAATAAAGCACAGCTTAATTAAAAATAAAAAAGAAACAGCATGCACAGGTTAAAACAAATCAGCTCGAAATGAAAAAATTCTATCTGAATAAAATTGTCTATGCCAGTTTCAGAAGGGCATCTTAGATAGAGCTAGCTTGGCCTCATGTATCAGGAAATTTCAGAGATCAGTAACAATGATTGAGGAAGTCATCTTTCACAGTGCCACTAAGTATGTGTCCCAGGGCAGCAAGTTACAAAGAAGAATCTTAAATCTCTGGAGACTCATGTGATGGATTATTATTACTATGGTTGCTTGCACAGTCAGCCAGATGTTTAGACAGGATTTGGCATTTTTTTCCACCTATCGACTCCTTCCCAAGGACTTGAAATAGGCAGATGTTGTTGTTTGATGGTGTTAAAGGTATCGTCCCAGGATGTAAGCTGTTCCAAGTAAATCTGCCTTTTGCAATTGACTGATGATGATTTTGTCAATGCTGATGGTCTTCAAGTGGTGCTCCAGATGTTTTGGGATTCCCCCCAAGGTGCCTATTACTATTGGTACTATCTTTGCTTTCTTTTGCCATAGCCATTCTACTTCTATTTGCAAGTCTTCATATTTTGTGATTTTTCTCCAGTTCTTTCTCTTCTATTGTGCTGTCTCCAGGTCCACTATCCAACTTTTTTGTCTTTCTTATCAACAATTGTTAGGTCTGGGGTGTTGTGTGGCAGGTGCTTGTCTGTTTGAATTCTAAAGTCCCAGAGCACTTTAGGGTCTTCATTTTCTATCACTTTGTCTGTTTTGTGGTCCCACCAGTTCTTGCTTGCAGGCAAATGGTATTTCTTGCAGATATTCCAATGCACCATTGTTGCTACTTTGTCATGCCATTGTTTGTAGTCAGTTTGCATGATCTTCTTGCAACAGCTAACTAGGTGGTCCACTGTTTCTTCAGCTTCTTTGCAGAGGCAGCATTTACTGTGTTGCTGTCTTCTCAGTTATGGCTTTATATGCATTTGTTCTTAAGACTTGGTTTTGTGCAGCCAGAATTAGCCCCTCTGTCTCTTTCTTCAACTTGCCTGCTCTTAGCCTGGCCTTGTTGATATCTGCTTTACCTGCTAGTTTTTTTGTGTACTGGCCACGTAATACTTTGCCTTGCCTTGCTTGCTATGTCTATTTTCTATTTTTCATTTGGTCTTTCTTATAGGCCAGTTTGGTCTCTTTGGTATTCAGTAAGCCTTCAGTAGGTGGTTGTTGTCTGTTGCTGCTGCTGCTGCTGCTGATTATTATTATTTTCCTCTAGGAGCTGAGGGCAGCATACCTAGCACTCCCTCATTCCTCCAACTCTTCCTCACAGGCTCAATCTTATACCTTATAGTGCTGAGAGAGAGTGACTGGCCAAAGTTTCCATGACTGGGAGTGGTCTTGATCCTGGTTCTCCTCAGTTCTGTTCAACATCTTAACCACTACACTACTCTGACTTTCTACATTACTGGTTCCAACTCACTGGGCTTTATAGATCACAACCAGTATTTTGAATTGTGCCTGGAAACACATTGGAAACCATGGAAACTTGTGCGGTAAAGGAGTTAACCTGTGCTCCTTAACAGTCTAGTCTAGCTGCAGCATTCTGAGCTGGCTGAAGATTCCAGTCCTTTCCAAAGGCAAACTCATGGAGATCACATCACAGCAGTCTGAACAGGATGTAATTAAGCAGGATGTATAGTGGCACAGCATCCAGGAACAGGTTTCTTAGCCCCCTTGAAAGACCATTCTAACTGGTCCTCCCTTCCCTCCCCAGACTTCAAGTCCTGGTAGTCTAAACCTGACCAGCTAGGACATTATTCATGACAACAGAAGCATGGAAAGCTCTTAACTCCCCTAGGCCATGACCACTGCATGCACATACCCCTCTAGTATCAACTGGGTCAGACTCATTGATTCTGGATCATTCTTCACTGGCAGCCTCAACCTAAGTTTTTTTTTAATGTCACCTCTGTCCACTGAAAAGTTGCCAGCCATCCCCACTATAACCTCACTGTAGCCTATCTTTCTTGAACTTCAGTCCAGCATGCCACATACCATTGACCCACACTTTCCAATTTCATAGCTATGCCTGCAAGAAGTGCCTAGCTAGGACGCAGCTCCATTCAGCAGAGATTGCCCTGAATGCACATACTGTAATGAAAGAGGTTGGAATCAGTCATACATAACACATTGTGGTAGAATAGTAGAGCCAATGGCCTCATCCAGCATAATTCAAACTTGGGTAGCTCTTTTCTAATCCTGATCCATATTGCTCATGTTTTGGTGTGCATTGCATGAATCATATCATGTCATTAAAGTGTTAGGAGTCCACCAATTAATAATGTCTGACTTTTTTTTAATGATGGGGTTGACTGAAGATGATTGAACATATATATGTTATGTTGCTTGATGTCTGATATTTCAAAAGAAGGGAAAATAAAAAGCAATTGATTTTGCAGTGCCTAGTAAAATTAATTGAGACTTCTGAGTCACTGCCTTGAAGGAGTTTATTTACATGACTTCAGGGAGGTGACTTTATTGGGAGCAGATGTTTTGAAGAAGTGGTTATAGAAATTAAATATGAAAAAATATGCTAATGTCTGCAGCAATCCTACCCCACCATAATGATGAATAATTTTACAGCAGGGCATGGATATAGTAGCATTCAGGGTCAGCAGATGGCTCCAGAACCTAATATTGTGAAATAGGGAGAAAAATATCCTTATTTGCTGTCTGACTGCCTTATATACTATTCCTACAACATGCTTATGTGGGCCAATAGGGCAGATTTAGTGTGTTGTGGGACCATCAAAAAGGCTTAAATCAACTAACTCTCAGATGGTTATATTTAGCCCTCAACAGATCCAATCTTTGGATAAATATTCTTTTCTATTAGATCCAATCTTGCATAGGGCTAAACTCACTCCAGTCAGTCAACCATGTCATGGGAATAGCAAAACCCAATCAACTCTCCCGTTTTTCATTTCTGAAAGTTTAGTTTATTAATATATACACTCATAGATCAATCACACCGAAGTTTAAAAATATATTACACAGCATCCAATAAAAACCTATTCATCCTGCACTAGATACACCTGGGGAAGGAATCAGGTCCAAAAATTTCTAATTATCACAGTTATGGTACAATATTTGGCTACAATTCTAGAGATTTCCTGAACCTAGTCATTTATTGGTAGCAGATGCCATATGAGAGCAGTCTGTATAGTTTGAGGTTAGATGGGAGATTAACTCTACCCTCCAGAAGGGGTAGATAGGGTATTTCAGAAGCATCTGTGCTACTGTCTCCATTTCAGAGTCTAAGCAAATACACAAATACTCTTGGTAAGGAATACCATTGTATCTACCCAACAGTACCTTTGAGGGGAGAGCATCCAAACACACCAGTATGAAGCCTTCCTGTGAGATGGGACTAATAGATGATACAGCTATTGGGGAATTGTAAAAGGGAGTTGTGAGTTCATTGTAGCAGAGATGAGAAGTGTTGGTTCTATGTCTTTATAAATTAAGATCTAAAATTCTCTGCTTGAGCTCTCTCCAGGCTTCATCCAAGCCTTAGCATGGATACAGATTGGAGGTGAGCCCACAGTGAGCCAGGTCATCCATTATTTGTTTCTTCCAAGAAAACTGGTATCTGTCTGTCAGAATTAGTTGGGCTAGAAATTTGCCTTCCCAAATTCAATTAATTCAACCAGCAGATTTGTAATCGAGCCTTGACTGAGATACAACTGAATGGGAAACTTAGAATAAGAAATTTAAATTGTAAAGCTTCTAAGGCATGGATGCCCTTGTACGTTCAACACTTAGCACTTTGGCTTTAAAAAAATTCGTTATGGCAGGCATGTAATTGTTATCCTTATGGGTTGAATATCTAATGATTGCTTTAGAGGCTGTTTGAGCTCTAGAAAAGTTTGAAAAGTGAAGCTTCCCAGATTACTGGAAATAGATGCCAAGATATTTGAAAACTTTGACCTGCTCAATTTGGTAGTTATTGATTTTCTAGATATGAGGGTATTTAGCCTGCTGCTTGGGGATACAACCACCTTGGTTTTCATGTGGTTGATTTCTAGCATTTCAGGTTGGCAGTAGGATTGCAGCCCTACTTGGGATCAGGGAAGATTACAGGATCGTCAGTGTATAACAGAATGGAGACTGGTTTACTGGCCAGAGAAGGGGGATAAAATTTGGCTTTGGTAAAGGCTTGAATAGTATCATTGATGTAAACTTTAAATAATAGAGGGCCCAGGATACATCCTTGTTTAATTCTCTTAGAAGTTGGAATATAGTCAGTTAGTTCTGCACTGTTTGACCATTGGACCTTCCTTCATGCAACATCATAATTAGTCTCAGAAGCTGGCAGTTGATAGAGGAAGCTGCTAGTTTTTGCCACATCCTCTCACAATTAAATCAAATGCCACTTCCAGGTCTTTGAAAACAGCATAGAGAGCACCTCCAGGAGGGTTAGTATACTTCACAGAGAGGTGGTGCAGAGTGATACATGGATTAACAATAGAAAAACCTGATCTGAAACTGGCTTGCTCCATAGCTAAGATTCTTTTGAAAGTGGTGGCATATTGGGTTAGTATTTTGATGAATTTATCCACTATAATCCCATGGTTAGTCATCTTCGATTACATCTTATCAGCATATAATATAATGTAAAATAAGAGTGCACCACTTTACTTTTGCTTGAACTAAAATTAATGCCCATTCTGTACTTAAAAGCAATCCCCGTTCTGTTCCTCTTGATGTCATTAGTGAATTTGTCATCTAATTGCTCACTTCAGCATTTGATCAGTCCAGGTCTCATAATATTTTTTTAAGCTCCCTAATGTTCCTATTCCTCCACAATAATAAGTTAGCATTTATTCCTATTTCCTACTTTCTGGTGTTTAACCTGTTCCCATTAACCAGCTCCTTTTAAACTTTTTTCTTATCTTGTGTTGATTGCAAAAATTGCCCAGAGTATTCAGTGAAGAAATTCAATACAAATTCCACAAAGAAGTCTTTAATGCTTTCAGAGATAGGTCCTGTGTAACCTGTGCAGATTCAAGTCTAACAAAGCACTCTACATCTGTTGTTAACTCACTTATGTTGAAAGGGTCTAAATCACACTGCCATCTCAGGTCTGTTTGGTGGAAATGGCTCTCCTCAGGCTAGACTGGGAAATTCAACCATAAAACAAAACAGCAATTTACATGTCCATTGTAAATGTCTTTTCTATTTAGAAATGAGGGACAAACTTAAGGAAAACTCTTGCATTTAGTCTATGGTTATAATTTTTATATTTTTCTGTTAGGCCTGGAATGATGTTGTGTATGAAAACAGTCATACATAATAAGTCTATATAAGATGGTGATTCGATGTTGGGCAAAGATAAGAATTAAGACATCCTTGAGCTGAGCTTAATCCCCAATCACTGCACTGACATGTCAGGTTTGTTTTCTTTAGCAATGCCTTGTTTGCCATTGCCTTCTTTTCGATGGTTTTTCAACTTCCCAGTCTAGCCTACAGTCCTCTGGTTTCCTGGTAGTCTCTAATTCAGGGACTAAATAGATTTGATCCTGTATATCATTTTCAGATCAGCCCAGGGTGCCTAGGTGCTGTGGCCCTGAGCAAATAAAGAGGGCTTTTGTTGATTCCCTCCACCACCTGTTCACTTCCTACATTAAACACCATTCATTTCTAGTTAGGGTTTGAAAGCAGAAAGCACGCTGTGGTTTCTCTCCAACTCTTAATATTAAATTTGATGTCAAGCATCCTGGAAATTTTTATAGAAAAGCAAAGGACAGTATCTCTCCAGTCACTCAGTCAGTTCTACAGCACCCTGGAATTCATACAAACCAGAAACATGAAAATAGTATGTAAATGGTCTTTCTAGAACTTTTATTAATACATACCATTTTTTTGCCCCCTGCAGTTGAGACAATATATAGAATGTTCCCTT
The DNA here is from genome assembly GCF_059951505.1 of Python bivittatus. Lineage (NCBI taxonomy): Eukaryota > Metazoa > Chordata > Lepidosauria > Squamata > Pythonidae > Python > Python bivittatus. Next base: position 106,828,482 of record NW_028277075.1, read on the forward strand.
GGTGCTATGTGTAAATGAAATCAAATTGATGAAAGCCAAGACTTTTTGACAAAGCATTTTATCTGGTTACTTTGGCTAGCTGAGCTGCTTTTCCCTAGCGCAAGGGTAAGAGTTTAGCGTTGTCAGAGTAGATTTATTTTTAGCATAATGTACACTGTACATTATAATGTATGTCAATTCATTTTTTCCTTAAAGCTGCCGTATCTCATCAGCTATTTGCCTGTTAACATCATGAGCTTTCTCTCAGAATGCTTAGCATTTTACACCCAGCTTCCTTGCAACTTGATTGGCTCACATACAAAACAAACCTCCTGTTCCCCAGTCATAGCATTCCATCTTCTATACTGTAGGCCTAGAGAATGTGAAATGCATATTCTTTACATTCTAAAGATCAATTTGCATCTTTATGATTCAATACACTTTAAAATATTTGAAGAAACATTGCTCTCTGCACTTTGGAGCTATTCTCCTTGAGATTTGGACCATGCAAAGTACCTATGCCCTCTACACTATGGGCTGTCTGGCACCAGTCTCTTTTTGTTTTTGTATCAATCTATATGCTAATTTCCAATTTTCCCTCATCATTAACCATCACTCCATGTAAGGCTTATTTTTATTGCCATGGCAATACAATAAGACAAGTGTATATACACACACATAAATTATATGATGACTTTTTGATCCTACGTTAAATCATTGAAAGTGGTTCTAAAGAAGTAAAATGTTGATTCCTGTATTTAAATTGGTAGATTTTCCATAAATTTGGGATATTAAATTTGTTGTAAGGATAAATCAGCTTTTCCTAAACAGGTGTCCCCCAGATTTGTTGACCATCCTGGCTGACGATTCTGAGGTTTTTTTCCACTTACATCTAACCATGGCGCAACCATGATCTTGAGAATATCTTTTCAGTGCTGAGTCCCCAACACTGCCTTGATCTCATCCCCAGATCAGAGTGAGACAGACTTAGATTGTCCTAGGATGTACCAGTGTTAAAATTAGTATTTATTAGTATTAGTATTCAAAAATCATCCAACGGCAGCCTCAAGGAGTATAACATATGCCAGGCTTCATCACCTGCATTCCACTTGCATGGAAGGTGGGTGGCTGCAGGGACTTGAATCACAAGTAGTAGAGATAAGATAGGGATTGGCTATAGGGACAGCAGATTTCATGCTGATGTAGATTTCTGTCAGGTCAAGGTTGGGTGGAGAGTCTTTCAAATTAACAGTGGAAAAAGCCCCAAGAGTTATAATCCTGATATTTATTGAGGGCACAAGGTTGGGCAAGGCTGCTCTAAACGTTGGCTTGTGATTTTGTATAATTTCTTTAACAAAACCCCCTTAAGATTCCTCTGAGACTTAAATAGTCCCACCTTCAGCCTACCAGACCTTTCTCAACCAGTCCTGAGACTCGGGAAGTATTTTCTCTCTATGTTCTTCCCCATTTCTTTCAAAGCATCTCCTCCTGAGAACGAAGATGGTCTGCTACATTAACAATTGCCTTTTCTAAAGTTGTGGAGTGCCTGTTGTGACAGCTTTTCAGTGCAAAGTGCTCACTTAGCCATTTTCTCCTTTTTCCTCCCCAAACTGGAAGTCTTTTGAGCTGTACATAGATTAATTTGTTTATGGCTTAATTAATTAATTAGATTGGCTGTCCTCTTTCTGTTTTTTATAGATTGTTCTAATTATGCTTATCTGTCATACATGCTACTAATGAATTCAAGTCTCTGTCTATAAATTATGTTAATGTAACAGAAAATGTTTCCCAACTCATAAGAAGGAAATATCAGTAGGCTTAGGGGAATCCTGAAATTTATAGAAGTACATTTAACAAAACAAAACATTTTATGGATGGGGAAATCCCTGAAATAGCATTCTCAATAGGCGGTGTGACTGTTGGGGGAAAATGTGGAAAACCACAGGAGGGGATATAGAATGGCATAGACTGAAGAAGAGGAGGTCTCACTGGTTGGAGCAGAAGCATCTTGGCATTTGTTGCAAATCCCATTTGCTAATGTTGGATTGGAAACTATAATTGTATGCTGTACCATGTGCCCTTTTCTGTTTCTTTCTGATAGAGAACATTGTGTGAGAAAACTAAAACGTTATTGCCTGTCTACATCCATAGTTACAAAGGTAGTTTCTTCCAGGACATTCCAGCTTAACACTCTCTAAGCAGTAAGGAAGTTCCATCTGTATTGAGACTTCTTGAAATAACCCCAACTACACAATAAGAGAAAGAAGAGCCAAAATATAAAAATAAGGGCTATATCCTACTCTGCCTTCCCAGCTTTTAGCATGGATATACCTTTCTCAGGATAATTTTCTATACCTCTGCTGAAATGAATATCATTCACAAAAGTTTACATCATAATAAATGTGTTCTTCTTCAAGATGTCACAAGCCTTTTTGTTCTTTTGTTTGTAACCAATTACTGTAAGAGTCCACTGGAGTTGGGCTCCTAATAAAATAATGATAATAATAATGATGATAATAATATTGGCATTGACAAAATCACCATCAGTCAATTGCAAAAGGCAGCTTTACTTGGAACAGCTCATATCCTGCGACAATACCTTTAACACCATCAAACATCATCTGCCTATCCCAGGTCCTTGGGAAGGACTCGATAGGTTGATAAAAATGCCAAATACGGTCTAAACATCTGGCTGACTGTGTGACCAACCAGCACTACCATTGTCGTCGTCATCATCATCATCATCATCATCATCATCATCATCATCATCATCATCATCAATACTTATAGAAAAGCTACACTTTCCTTATCCTTTACATACATGCAGTAATAGGGATAGAAGACAATGCCATTTTAAATGGAAATGTAACAAATAATACAAAACATATTTCAACTGCTATAATCTCTTGGGATGTTCAGCATCATGAATTTAATTCCTTGAACCACATTATGTGGGTGACATAAAATAGTAGGGCTGCTAGCTGAGTATTTAGGTTGCAACTATAATAAGAAAAATATGAATGGATGCTGGTAATAAGGCAGTGGTAATGTGTATAATTCTTAGTTAATGGGGACATTACTGTCTCAAAGGTTAATGTGGTGTGTTTATTGTCTTTTATTTAACAGGTTATTGCTTGTGAACAACAATATGACTATTCTTATGATGCCCGTTGTGATGTGTGGTCTCTTGGGATCACGGCTATTGAACTTGGTGATGGAGATCCACCATTATTTGACATGCATCCTGTGAAGACCCTTTTTAAGATCCCAAGGTAGGGCACTAGGTGGCTCTCTTGGCTTACGGGATCTTGCTTATGCTGACAACAGCAATTCAGCAGTGAAAATACCAATTTGGTGCATCATTACATCGTATGTTACTTTAATTGGAAGATATGTGGAAATAAATGCTACTGTTGAGGAGGTCTGCATATAAATAGTGAGATTTTTTAGAATAAGAATATTCAAATTTTTACTGTTAACTTGTTAACTTTTTTTTTTTTTTAAAGATGATTGGCTTATTTAGGTTTTGTAAATCATGCTGGCACTTCCCATTAAAAAATTATTTGTTTCCCAACGAGGACAGATTATTCTCTAAAAATACAATGCTTTAGCGATTTATTTCTGAGAGGAGAATGTTTGAATGACTCAAATAGAAGCTGTTAAGTGTACCAGATCAGCAGCATCTATTGTTTCTATCTTGCTTCTATTATTTTCATACAGAAAATAAGATATTCTTTGTAACCATACTTTAAATACAAGGAGCCTACACTTTCATCCATAAGATTTGTTTAGTCTGTTTCTCCTGGCAGGAAGCAGGAGACAGGATATTACCACAGTGAAGTAAGAATTAATAGCTGGGCAGTTATAACAAAAGGCGAATAGCCTTTTTGAAGCTTTAAATTGATTGTCAGTTGGTATAGCCTGCCACTTCTGTATTCCGCTTTCAGAAGAAAAGATACCCACCGGCAATTAGCAAATTAAAAGCTTAGACAATGGAAATATTTGACCTTTTCTTATCTGTACAATCACACAATTATCATGGGGCTTTTTACCATTTCTCCCAATTGTTATTTGCATTTCTGATTAAGTCTATTTATATGTAGATGAAGCTTCTGCACAGTATTATCTCTTTCCCACAACTCGGTTGGAGAGCTGCTACCCTCTTTCAGAGATTATTCAGACTTAAGCAGCAATTCATCTTTATTTTTGCCCTTTGCACATGTGTAGAACACACACTAGCAATTAAAGCGAGGGAGGGTTCGAATATGTAAACTAATGCCCATAAATTTTTATCAGATAGAGGCTGTAAATGGCTTTAAAGAACAACAGTCATGATGGGGCATGGTGAAATATCAGCAGGTGAAAGGAAGATATATGGAAAGGGCATGTGGATATTTGCTTTTCAGGCCATAATGTATCTCTTTCTTTCCATGAGTGATTTTAGCTAGCTTGCTAAAATAATGCTTTCTATGCTATTTACATGAGACAAAATACTGCATTTAGGAAGCAAGCCCCTTAAATGGCAGCCTTTTTAAAAATTAAAGTTTTTTTTTTTTTAATATTTGAGATGAGAAAAATCTCAGCTCAGTCGGGAATATTCCAGAGAAGTCACAGAAGAAACTGGAAAAGATCCTTGTATACAACTATACCAAAGAAGGGAGATGCAAAATAATGTGCGAATTGTCAAACCATTGTGTTAATTCCTCACAAAAGTTTTCCTTAAGAGCTTACGAAGAACTATAGAACCATACATTGAGAGAGAAATGCAAAATGAATGGACAGCTTTCAGAAAAGTCAGGGGGACATGAAATGAGGTAGTTAATATAAGGTGGATTTATTTGATGGCTGGTGTGGGTCTTCTGGGCTGTGTGGCCATGTTCTGGAAGTTTCGTTTCCTAGCGTTTCGCCAGCACCTGTGACCGGCATCTTCAGAGGGCAGGAACACTGTGCTCCTGCCCTCTGAAGATGCTGGTCACAGATGCTGGCGAAATGTTAGGAAACAAAACTTCCAGAACACGGCCACATAGCCCGGAAGACCCATGCCAGCCATTGTATTCCGGCCGTGAAAGCCTTCGACAATATGTGGATTTATTTATTTATCAGATTTCTAAGGCTGCCCAACTCCATAATAACGGGGATTTGAGTATTAAAAATAGTTCAAAGCAATATAGCATATAGGGAAAAAAAATCAGTAAACATCCAGGGAGAACAATACAAACAGAACCTGAATACAAAACATTCTCATGAGAGGTCCACATTGACTTGAATCCATGGCCTGGGAGAAGAACCAGGTTTTTAAAACCCATTTTGATGAGGTTAGGGAAAGGCCCATAGAGATCGTGTGGGGGGTGCTGTTGCAGAGGGCAGACACTGTGTCAGAAAAGATCTGCTTCCTGGATCTTTTCAGATGATATTGTTTAATCATTGGGATCCAAAACAGGTCAACTCTGTCCAATCTTACAGGACAAGCAGAAACAGTTCCTAAGATAGCTAGGCCCTATGCCAAGAAGGGCTTTATCGGTGATTACTAGGACCTGAATTGTACCTAGAAATTGTACCCATGAACTGCACTGGTAACCAGTGCAGCTCATGAAGCAGAGGTGTTGTATGAGCATATTGTGTTCATGCCCATAACTGCCCATGCTGCCACATTCAGGACAGTTGTACCTTCTGAATGAAGCCCCATAACAGAATATATTGCAATAGTCTACACACGAGGTGACTAAGGTGTCAGTGACTGTCCAAAGGGCCTCTCAGGCCAGGAATGGGTGCAAGTGGCATATGAATCTGTGCAAAGGTTTTCCTGGCCACAGCTGCTGTCTGCTCCTTGAGCAGGAGCTGCAAGCTACAAATTGGATACCAGTCCTGAATAGGGAAGTGCAATCCCATCCAAGACTAAAGATAGATAACTTCTTGGACTGAGTGGTCCAAATATCCACAGCTACTTGGTCTTACTAAGGTTGAGCCTGAGTCTTTCCTCCCCATCCAGACCCCTATAGCCTCCAGGCTCTGGGACAAGACCTTGACAATTCACTTGGTCAGCCAAGGCTTAAGATATATAATTGCATGTAATCAGCATACTGGTGATACATGACCACAAACTAATTATGACCTTCCCTAGCATCAACAGCCTCATGTAAATGTTCAGCAGGAGAGGCAAGAGCACTATGCTCTGTGGTACTCCACAAGCCAGAAGTTTTGGACTCTGTCTCTCCCACCCACCAACATTGACTTGGACCCACAGAGAAAGGAGGAGAATCACCACAACACCATGCCCTCCCCCTTTTAATTCCTGTAGGCAGTCCAGAAGGATACCATGATTGATGGTACTGAAAGCCGCTAATGGATCAAGAAGAACCAGAATGGTTGCTGCATCCCTGTCTCAGCTTTATTAGAGCTCATCAACAAGCACAATCAGTGATATCTCAGTACTATGCCCTGGCCTGAAACCAGACTGAAAAGGGCCTATTACTATTATTTATTTAAATTTGTTATAGCCACCCAACTCCAACAGACTGAGCGGCGTACAAAGCCAAAAAATAGCAAAACCAATTAAAAACATAACAGAGACAGTCCAGATTAAAAGAATCCTAACAGCAACAAGAAACTCACAAAATGCATTAACCCATGGTTTTAAGAACTTTCCAGAACCCCAGGAAAGAGCGTGCTATCCTTATCTTGGGGGGGGGGGGTGCTGTTCTAGAGGGTGGGGGCTATGGCAGAGAAGACATGCTTCCTTGGTCCTGCAAGAGGATAATGTTTAATAGAGGGGACTTGGAGCGTACCCACTCTGACGGAATGTACTGGATGGGCAGAGATAGGCAGTCCCTCAAATATCCAGGCCCTATGCCATATCTAGATTAATTATGTTTATTAATCTGTTTCCTCCAGGGCCCTCTGAAATCGCAACATGACTATCTTCTTAACAATCTTCTCTAAAAAGAGAAGATTGGAGACTGGATGGAAATTTTCCAGGATTGCTAGTCTAGCAATGGCTTCTTGAGAAGGAGGCTTCTTGAGGATGGGGTGGTAATAGAAAAAGCAAAAGAAAGTATGGAAGAGGTTTATCTTTGCTTTGTTAATCACAGAAAGTCCTCTGATTCTATAGATCAAGCCAGAATGCGGAGTGCATTAAGGCTAACGGGTGTCCCAGAACACCTTTTAAATGAAACTACTGCAAGAACAGTACTTGGGGAAATAAAGTGCTTCAGAATAGAAAAAGGAAGGAGAGAAGAATACAGACTGTATCTATATCTGTTTAACTTACATTCTGTATAATAAGAATGGCAGGATTAGAAGAGATGACAGCTGGAATAAAAACTGAAGTCTGAAAGTAGCTTGCAAGGTAGAGACCAATCTACCCTGAGAAATGAGCTTTCCTCCCAAGCTTCTAGGCAGGATATTCATTCATTCATTCATTCATTCATTCATTCATTCATTCATTCATTCATTCATTCATTCATTCTGCCTAAAACTTCAAAGACTCTACATGATATACTGGAGCAACAGCAACAAGCCAGCGCAAAACAGTGAATACAGAAGAATAATTCTAAAATCATATTACATTATATTATAATTACAATTACCAGTTAACCATCTGGCACCGATTACTCCCCACCAGTCAGATCCCAAAGGCCTTCCTGAGCAGCCAAATTTTCACAAGCTTCTAAAAGGCCATGAGGGTGGGAGCCACCCTTGGAGAGCAAGCTGATCCAGAGGAGGAAAACTCCTACAAAAAATGCCCACCTTTAGCAGACCTTCTCTTTTGCCTTAGACTGAGTGGGCAGAATCTGACTGGAATAGGCGTCTCACAAATATTCGAGCTCTGAGCCATGGAGGGCTTTCTAGGTAATGTCCAAGAGTTTGGATTGCCTATTGAAACAAACCAGTAGCCAATACAGCTCCTGCAGCAGAGGTCTAATGTGACAATAATAAAACTGTCTTATAAGTATCAGGGTTGCTGCATTTTGCACTATTTTGAAGTATCTGGATGTCTTCAAGGACAGCCCTTGAAAAGCGCATTACAGTAATCCAGAAACTGTTGTCTGCAGTTTCTCCCAGCTTACCCAGGGTAATAGGACCAAAACCACACCCCAGTACATTTATTTGCTACAGCTTGGATTTTTAGGAAATTAAGAGTTGCCTAGCAACAGCCCGATGCCTTCTTTTTTCTCCACTGCTATAACAGTTTGTGTATCTGACTTCTAAGTTATGTTGAAAATGCAGTCTGCTTTTGCAGTTGTTTGCTGGCCCAATATATCTGAGTGGATGGAAAGGGCATCAAAAGGAGCATTTTGACTGGGCCAAACAGTAGATGACATTAATCCCATAGTTTGCCCTTGAGCATGAATAGCCAGTGCTGAGATCCAATCTGAATTGGGACTCTTTTGCTCCCCATTGTGGTCATGCTTGGATCACTTTTGACACCACCTCCCGCCCCCATGGAAGGTCCACAAGAAGACATTTATACATTAATTATTGTGCAGAACTGAGCAGCATTTTGTATGGAAACAATGAAGTCAGTTGAGTTCAGTAACAGGACAGGCAACATTATGAAGTATTGATTTGCTGTACTTGACTCATTTTTGCAGAGCATTCTTTTTCTTTTCCTATTATTTTGACTTCATTAATTCTGCATGGTTGTTTTAGCTGACTGGGCTGAACTACCTCCTAATTGAGGGATTCTAAATGACACTCCTAAGAGAGAGGAGGTGGAATCCTTGTTTTCAGTATCCTCTATACCATTTTCTGGCAACAATTGCTGAAGCTGATGTTTATTTTTGTACTTCCTACAGCCTCCAAAGGGTCTATATATGCTTTCCCAGATGAAAGAAGGCTCAGTTCTTTGTAAAGGTAGCTTCATAAGTCCGTTCAGATGGAACTGTTTGAGGCTCAGGACATGACAATAAGAGTGGTGAACAGCTGTGACCCAAAGAGACCTTGGGGGCAGATTTAGGAATGTGTGGGAAAAAGTAGCATCAGTTTTGCTGGAAGATGCTGTTCTACCAATGGACTGACACTATAGGAAAATCCCTGTATCTGTAGATGCATTCAGAGGTCAAAAACAAGCCTCACACTCTCATGCTCCCCCCCCATCTCTTCTTATGGTATTACCACAAATCAGCAATCAGGAGCATTGCCTTTTATATTTCACTAGAATTAGTTGACCAATATACTTTAAACTGGAGTTTATCTTGACTGTGGTTTGTTAAAAACAAGCCACCTCCATAGTCCATGGTTTAAAAGTTGCTTGTTTTAAGCCATGGTTAAGATAAACCACCACTTGTCTGGTTTACAGAAACAGCAAACTGCCATTAATAATGTTTTTAAATTTCTAAGCTCTTCCTTCTGGCTGCTTAGGAGAGCAGAATGGGCAAGTGTGAGTGGAACCTCCTGAAGACTTGTTTTTGTTATGATAAACAATTTGTATGTAATCATCAGATCATATCTGAATACAGTTATTGGATCAGAGCTAGCAAGCACAGGTCTTTGTATATTTTTTATTTATATATGCCCACAGTGGAGATTCTCTTCTGTGTAACTGAAGATTGGATCTACTGCTGCACTTAAAACACTGATTTCATGAATATCATATTGAGATTGAATATAATAAAAATAAGTTGCTCTAAAAAGTATTACTGTAAGGAGCTTTAAATCACAATTTTCTCAGATCACAAAGTTTACTCTTTTATAAATTTAGAAAATATTACATAATTTCATATAGATTTAAACTTGCTTTTATTTTGGATCTAGAAGTACGGGAAAGATGCATGTTCTTCTCCAGATCTAACTAGATTAAATTCCAGGCAATCACACTGAAATTCCATAACTCTCTAGCATTCTTTAACTACTATATTTCTGTGTAAAAAAAGACCAATGATAATATATTAAGGGTATCCAGTATAACAATGTTTAGCTATAGCAAAGCATGATGCAATGCTTGCAATGCATATAACTTAAACTGTAGTTGTTTAAACAGAAATGTATATTCTGTAGATCATTTGCTATTCCATGTTAGAATGCTGTTTCTTCCATGGGGTGTATAGTCAAGAACAATTACAGTGGAACCTCGATTCACGAACTTAATTGGTTCCGTGACTTTGGTCGCGACCCGAATTGGTCGCGACCCGAAGCAAATTTTCCCATAAGGTTCAATGTAATTACCGTTAATCCGTTCTGGCGTGGAGGACAGGGAGGCGGCTATTGCTTGGAGGGAGAGTCCCACTCCCTATGACCATGTGTCAGGAGTGGAAAATGGCCGCAGACCACGTGTCAGGGGTGGAAAAATGGCCGTGGATCACATGCCAGGGGCGGAAAAATAGCCGCGGACCACATGTCGGGCAGAAAAATGGCCGCGGACCATGTGTCAGGGGTGGAAAAATGGCCGCAGATCACGTGTCACAGGTGGGAAAATGGCCGCGGACCGTGTCACGGGAGGGAAAATGGCCGCGGATCCTGTTCGTGACCCGATCCGGCGTTCGCGAATGGAGGCAAAATTTTGCAACCGGAGCTGTTCATGACCCAAATTGGTCGTGAACAGAAGCATTTGTGACCCGAGGCACCACTGTAATTACCTTGAAATCACCTTGCATTACACACAGTTGGGATGGGAAAGAGTTTGTACTGTATTATTTCAGATGAATTGCTATTAAGTATACAAACCATTGCAAATATTCCCTAAGTCAAGTTTCTTGGGATTGCACAGATCAGTCACTACCAGCAGCAGCACTGCACACTACCTTTCCTCTCTGGTGAAGAATGTTGAATGGATTTCATGAGGATCAATTCTCTGTACGACATTATTTGAGAGACAGAATGTTTCTACAAACGAAGGATTTTTAAAAATATAGATAAGTCCTTCTCATGATTGTCTACTGGATGTTCCTCAAGCGAGCAGGGAAGTGGTTTTGTGAATTACAGAGATGTGCATGCCTGTCTATGTGGTCCTGGAAAACCTTACTTTCTTTCATGTATAGATGAAATCATAAGCATTCTCTTACTATGCTGCACTTACTGCATGCTACTGCGATATACTTACGAAGGGAGGAAGGATTATATTCATAACTGCAGCTACTCGATGAATTCCTTTTTCCCCTGTGCTTACTCCCAAAATGTATATACTGGAGAAACAGTGGGGGAGGAAGATTAGACCCCCTGGCTGACTTCCCCAATTGATATGATTCAGCATTGCTGTAGTTCTCACATGCATTTCTTCCTATCAAATAGAAAGGCCCTTGCCTAATCATAATTTGGGAGTGTTTGTGGAACAGACTTCCCCAACTAGGGGAAGAGGGTAATTCTTTAGATGTGTGGACTATAGCTCATGCTGGCTGTAGTCAAATAAGTGTGGAGGCACCAGTTTGGAAGAGCTTCTTCCAGGCTTCGCTGAAACTGTTGTGATCAAGAGAAGTCCAATAGGCATGCTCCTGTTATAGATAATGTTATTGACTCCCCAACAAAATAGTACTATGTTTTACAGAGATAGAAGTTTTTAGGGAAAAAAAGCATTGTTGCTTCTTCATTGTAATTTAAGATGAAAAGGGTTCCCAGGGCAAGAAGTAAGTAAGTGTGGTGAACCACAGGGAGTATATTGTCCACTTTTCTACAGAAAAGCTCTTTTCAAAGAAGACCTTCCTTTTATCACAATTTATTTTTCATATAGCCCTCATTTACCTCTGCCTTTGGTGAAAAAGTCTTTGCAAATGGATGGTACTAAGAAATGACTCTGTAGTTGTTTCCTACTTCCCTGACTGCCAAAAGTTCTTGGGAGACAGACTCTTGCTTTGTTTGTATGAAAGAGGATCAGACAGCTGAGATCCCTTTACAACAGGTGCTTGCTTTACAAATACACTAGCTATGCATCTGAAGTTTCTGGACCTTGGCTTGGAGATACAAATTTGGGCTGCTGGTGGGTGGGGAGCACTATGTGCTCAAATACTTTCTTATTGTTATTCAGATTTTGGTCCTACTTTGATTAGTCTTTTCCCACTTACGTAAAGCGTACTGTTTCCTTGAAGCTCCAGCTTTAGTTAACATACATGAAATATATATTCAAGTATATATTTCATGTGTATATAGAGAGAGAAAAGAGGTGAGGAAAACTTAGAAAGTTTGTCTTAAATTGTAAGAAACAAAGTGTGAGAGTTTTCTGTGACTGCTTTTCAAAAACTGGGATATTAGAGAGTGAACTCCTACTGTTCTGCTGCCGTTGCTAGTTGTTGCAACCTGCCGCAGTCTGGAATCCTTGCAGTGACGTTGGATATCAATTCCCATCATTTCCAGCCACCATGGCTAATAGTTAGGGATGATGGAGTTGTCATCCAAAAACTGGGAAGTTAATCCATCAGAATTATTTATTATAGTGATTTGTATGCTGCCTGGCGCAATATGGTTCATGGGGTCACGAAGAGTTGGACACGACTTAATGACTAAACAACAACATGCTGCCTTGTCAAACTCTTACAACATTAACATATGAAAACAGTGTATAACAAAATATAAAATTAAAAATGTATCAGTTGCTGTTCCCAAATTTGTCATGAAGTCAACATGGTTACTATTGCTTTAAACTAGTATTTGCACCGAACAGTTCCTTATCTACAACATGTATTTGTGGTGGTTGTTGCTGCTATTTTTGTTCCTCAGCCATTACCCTTTCCCGGTAATGTAACTGAAAAGATTATCATTATGATATAAGCCTTTGCATCAGATAAACATTATCTGAAGAATATATAGACATTACTTCATTTAAAAATGGTTATGATGTAATCACTATTAACACATCTTCAACATTAGGGAATATTTTGCTTAATGGATTATAATTTACAGTGCTTCACAATTTATACACATACAGATGAAACAGATTTAAAAAGTCAGATCCCCATCCATGAACATCACTGGACTACCTTCTTTTTGTAATTTAGATCCTTCTGTTGAAGATTTGAAAATATATTCTAGAGACAGATGACATGTTAACAAAATCATTTCATGGTTGAATGTCTTCTTGGTATGATTTATCTTTATCTGAAGGCACTGGAGGTCCTTATTTGGGAGATTTATGAGCTAGCCAAAAAATCTATTTTGATGAAAGAGAATGTGTTTATTGAAAAATAAATTCTTAGTCTTTGTTTTAAGACAATCCCTCTTTTTCTTGATCAGAAAAGAAGCTGCCTGATTCATAAAACTGTAATTTTTTGGAGGCATATAATTAAGAGGACAACAAGCATTATAGGTCTAAGACTAACTTTAAATAGAGAGCAAATGAAATGAAATCAGCGCATAAACAAAGAATACCATCTCTCTTCTTAGTGCACTCTAAGAACATTGTCTGCTTTTCATGTTTATTGTTGGATAAGCTATGAGTACTGTGATTTCTCTCAAACTGGCTTCTCACTACAATAAATTGCCTAGACTAGAAGTGTGCAGAGAATCAGAAACTATGAAATTTGTTCTACAGGATCACCTGAATCTCAGGTTCATTAATAATCTGATATGTAATGTTTGTACTTGGTTTTGCTGTCTACAATTCCCTCTTCCAAACTACAGCTCTGATGGCAGAGGGAATAATGGAATAGAACATGATCAGCAAGATACCTAATTCAACCCCTTTAGCAAGAATAAATTATAATTATAATTATATACACCAAACTTGTTTGGAGCTTGAAAGTGAGAAAGTTCAACCCTTGATGATATTGGTGATAAATTGTGATAGACAGACAGATTTATAGCTATTCATTCCTGAAACAACATCATCAACAGGGTTGTTTCCCTTCATTGTTTTCTTTCTATTTGCTGCAAGATCCCCAGTATTTAGAAAATCAATGTTTAGCCCCTGAGATATCTCAGCCTTGTGAGGTAGACCAAACAGGAAGCATGGTCAGATGAGCTAATTCTACTTTGTTGTAAAGTTACATTAACAGAATCTTGCAAGTCTGAAAGTACATTTCTCCCCCTGCCCCCTTTACAGCTCACGAAGCTAGGGAGGTTCCTTTCTAAGCTGCTTGCCTCTCTCATATTCCTGCTGTGGGCTAAGCTGTCTTTTATCTGACCAATCCCTTGGCTGCATCTCTTGCCCTGTCTCCCAAGGTCGTTCCCTCCCTCCCTCCCTCCCACGTTCACAGGGGAAATTGTGGGTTGTGAGAACGAAGTGCAGCTGTGTCATTCCCCTCTTCAGCCAGTAACTCCTCAAGATCACATGAGGAATCCTGCAATCCAGCTGCATCTGTAGAGGTGATCCCCCCAATTGGAACATTGTTGCCCCTCCTCCTCAGGTCCTGTATGCCTGATGTGGAAGGAGCTGGGTCATTTTCCCTGTCCCCTACTTGGTCTCTTGTTATCCCCGAGGCTCCCTCCATCCCATAGAAGAACACTTCTTATCCATTTTGGTCAGAGCCAAATTCCTGCAAGGCCGGTAGTTGCCAAGGACAGGGCTTGTTGGGGTATTAGTCGTGAAAGTGGTGCACCAATTGCAGTGCATGCACATCCATTGGTGTTTCCCATGCCCTCTCAGACTCCGGATAGCCTTTCCACTGGATCAGGTATTCAACCCATTTCCCTCTGTGTCTAGAGTCTAGCACTGCCTCGACCTCGTACTCTTCCTCCCTGTTTACCAATATGGGGGATGGTGGTTGCTGCCTACGAACCCAGAGTGCAGAGGAATGGCTCTTTCACTAGCAAAGACCAATGGAATACAGGATGAACACTGATGTTGGCAGTTGCAACTGGAATGCTACTGGGTTTATTTGTTTAATAACTGGGAATGGGCCAATAAATTTAGAGTCCAGTTTCCTGGAAGGTCTCGTGGAAGTCAAACATTTTGTAGAAAGCTACACCAAATCTCCTTCTGCAATTCTAGCTCCCTCTTGTTTGTGTGCACCTGCTGCTTTTTTTTGTATGCAGCCTTTTCTAGTTCTAGCTGCTCCTTCAAGAGGCTTTGGGCTGCTTGCCTCTCATGCAGGAAATCTGCAGCAGAAGGAATGGTGCTGTCTTGTCTGGTTGTCAGCAAGACCCATGGGTGGAATCCATAAGTTGCCTGGAATGGGGACATGCTGGTAGAGGAGTGTATTGCATTGTTGTAAGCAAATTCAGCAAGAGGTATGAATTCAGTCCAGTTGTCTTGCTGATATGAAGTATAGCATCTTAAATATTGCTGCAACAATTGGTTAACATTCTTAGATTCTCTGTTGGATGCTGGGTGATGCAAGGAAGACAAATAAATTTTTAATATTTAATAAGTGCAAGAGGGCCTTCCAAAATTTGGAAGTGAACCAACTTCTTCTGTCTGAAATCACATGATTGACCAATCCTCCATATCTACAATTATGGTCCAAAGAGAGCTGAGCTGTTTCCTGGGCCATTGGGAAAAATGAGCCAGTTTGATAAATAAAATGATCCAGTTTGGTAAATAAATCCACTACTAACAGGATGCTTGTATATCCCTGCACTGGGGGAAGATCAGTGATAAAATCTAGAGAAACAGCATCCCAGGGCTGAGACAGGGTGCCTAGTGGTTGCAATAATCCAGCCGGCTTACAAGGAATTGATTTTGCTGTATGGCAGACAAAAGGAAACATAATCCTTAACGTAACACATGCATGATCACCAGAAGTCTCTGAGAACTCTATGTTGGGTTTTATTGTATTATTTTTTGGCATATAATTTTTATTAAGGACTTTGATTACAGTAGTAAAAACTAATATGAACTTAAAGAAAGAAAAAAGAATAGCAAGAAAGAACAAAAAGTGCAAGAAAAAAGAAAAAGAAAGGAGAAATAATATAAAGAAGTAACTTCCAACCTTCATTACAAGTATAGACAAATTTAGTAACTCTTCACCCGCTATAAAGTTATAAACAGATATCTCTTCATCCCATATCCCATCCCTTATCTATAAGCAAATCCACAAAACATCAACTTTTCAATGCTGGTGTTAGCAAAAAGTCCATAAAGGGTTGCCAGAACTTTGCCAAAAAAAAAAAAAAAGTCTTATTTTAATGTTGATCAAATAAATCAACTTTATATTCCTTCCTTTTACTTCTAATAGTCTTAATCTTTAGTTCATTCAAATATTGTCGTAGGATTTGATTTCTCTTCAATTCTTCTTTATCCCATCACACAGACTTCTTCAAGGGTTAACAAGCCTCTTTTGTAGATCCAATAAGAAAAAACATTTTCCAGGTGATTCTCTTGGTTTGTCATTTGTATTTCCCTTTTAATTTTTAAAACTTTAGCCAGTTTCTTTTGTATATCCAATAAAGCTTCCTTTTCCAAATAATTCTCTTGGTTTGCCATTTGCAGTCCTACTTTTGGTACTTTCTCTGTTTTGTCGAACAACATTTGCTCCACATCTGTCATTCCCTCATTAACATAGTTTGGACATAATCTATCCATAGAAGCAGACATCATTACTGACAGTGTTGATATTGCAGCTACTAATTCCTGGCTCCATTCTTCAAAGATCTCCTTTAATATTTCCAATGTTATGATGTTTTATATCATTTTGTAAGTCCCAGTTAACTGACATGAAAAGCAGGCTTGTTTTTTTTTTCCTTTTACTTAGAGTCTTTAGTCCCCTCTAGTGTCCAGTTTCTAAAACCATAACATCACTTATCTTTGTTATAAGCCAAGACAGCCAAAATAACTCTGGTTCCCATGAGAAGCTATTTTTTAAATAGTTAATTCCAAAATCTTATAGTAAAAGTCAATATTCCAAATTTAACTGGACCCTTAGTCCTTTGTAACTCTCTTAGATCAAAATCTGATTTAGCTTTTTATTGTTTATTTCAAATTCTTTAAGTTCTTAAACTTTAAGCTTGTCATTAATTTTTCTTTTGTTCAGAGCTAAAGTTCTGAACTGAACTTTGAAAGAGCTGAAGCTAAAGTTACCTGGCAACTTTTCAAACTTGTCATTCTGAAGGTCTCCAAAGCTTTAAGATGGTTAATAGGCAATTTCTGAAAGTGATTAGAAAGTGAGGTTTGTGAACTTAGTGTCCTTTAAAAGGCTCTGCGAGGGTTGTGAGTAAGATGGCTAATCCCTTAGTCTCCTGGTACTCAAACTTGTGGAAAATCACTGTCCTATGGTCTCCTTGTGAGGAGCAGCCGTCCAGAGCACAGTTGGGTGACCTCCTGTCCTCTCCTTATCTGGAGTGGTCCCAAAGAACCAGTCTATTCACTGATTCTTCGGTCTTTGCCACAGTCATCAGCTCTGCTTTCATGGAGACATCTTCAGTTCATCATACCTCCCCTGGAAATCCTATGTTGGGTTTTAAACATCCCCCCATGCCTTGCTGCTTTGTTCTTGTGGCACAGCTGTAGTACCTCACGTCCATTGTGCAACAGCTGCCCCTCTTCCACTGTGAAAGATGCAAAATTACCTTGTTGGGCTCCCTGGAGATCATCCATCCAGGCCCTGGCATATGCATCTTGCTGTTGCTATGCCCTAATCCAATCTAATAGAGCAACAGTCTGTCTTCCTGATCCCAGCCTTTCAGGTTGGTCTGATTGATGGTGGGCCTCAAAGTTGCATGGCTGGAGTATCATTGCAGAGGAGAATGACTGTGGCATGTTTTATTCTAGCTTACGTGAGAGGGCATCTGGAAGTTTGTTCTAGGAGCCTGGAATGTAGGAGTTGTAAAAATTAAAGTGGGAGAAAAATTGTGCCCATCTGATTTGCTGAGGGGTGAGTGTTTGTGCATTCTGCAGAATCTCTAAACTCTTATGGTCTGTATGGATTTGTATAGGGTGGGCAGCTCCTTCCAGTAGGTGTCTCCATTGTTGAAAGGCAGTTTTTACCACCAGCAACTCCTTACTGAAAATCTTGTAGTTCCTTTCTGCTGGAAGGAGCACTGTGAAGTAAAAGGCACACAATAGTAGATTGGCCCCCCTTCCTTCCTGCTTGAAGCAGGACTGCTCCTACTGCCACATCTGAAACACCCGTCTGCATCACAAAGGGACGAGAAGGGTTGGGGTGGCAGAGGAGAGGCTGAGAAGCAAAGAGTTGTTTTAACTCTTGAAATGCCTCTTGCTCTTGAGTAGGCCAGGAGAATTGCTGAGCCTTTCTTAAGAGCTGAGACAGCGATTTTACACGGTCGGCAAAATCAGGGATGAACTTCTGGTAGAAGTTAGCAAAGCCCAGAAAACGTTGCACATCTTTCATGTTACTGAGGAGTGCCATGATAGAATGGACTGTACCTTTTCTGGATCCATCTGTTTCCTGGATCATTCTGTTGAAATTCTGTACCCCAGATAGTCTAACTGAGGCAGGTCAAATGCAAATTTTTCTAGCTTGGCAAAGAGCTTGTTGTCCCGTAGTTTTTGCAACACATTTCTGATATGGGTGACATGCAAGGAGAGTACTTCAGAATAAATCAAGATGTCATCAGAGTACATATACTTGCCTAATATGTCTGAAAGTATTTTGTTCATGAATCTAGAAAAGACAGCTCTACAGTTAACCAGGCCGAAGGGCATCACTGTGTATTCGAACATGCTGTATCTTGTATTGAAAGCTGTCGAATATTTGTGTCCTTCTTTCATTCTGATTAGGTTGTAAGCACTTCTCAAGTCTAGTTTTGTAAAGATGTGTGCCTTTTGTAGTCAGTCTAGTAGATCTGAGATAAGTGGGAGTGGGTAATATTCCCTAACCATTATTCTGTTCAGGTCTTTGTAGTCATTAATGGTATGCATGGGGCTCCCTTCTTTCCCTTCAGAGTGGCTGCTGCCTCTCCTTGTTTTTTGGGTACCAAAAATGTTGGTGCCAGTGCTGGTGAGTTGAAAGGGTAAATGAACTCTTTTCTTATGTTGACATCCAAATATTCCTTGAGGAAGACTAACTCGCAAGTAGACATGGAATACTGTCTCTTTGCTGGGATTTGGGCTCCTGGCTTCAAATTGATGGTGCAATTGCATGCTCAAGGTTAACATGGCTGTCTCTTCTTCCCCAAAGACATCTGCAAAGTCTGAATATTTTTCTGGTAGTGCCAATCTTCCCTTGTTCTGCATTGGAGTGCGGGGGATAAACTTACAATGCTTGTAAGCAATGCTGCTTGCATTTAGGGGAGGGAATGAAAGTGTCCTTTGTGCCCAACTTACATCTGGATGGTGTAGGTGAAGCCACTCTATTCCCAAGTTTATGGGCACTTGCAAGAAAGAAGTCACATAGAATGTTATGAGCTCTGTGATCTCTGATTGTCAATTGCAGAGGGGCTGTGCACTGCAAAATTGGCCCTGCTCTTAGAGGCTGCCCATCAATCGTCTCCACTACTATTGGGCTTTCTAGAGTTTGAGTACACAACTTTAGTTTCTATACTGTATCTACATCTATGAAATTCGTGGTTGCCCCGAGTCTACAAGAGCAGACTATATTCTGCCTGGAATCTAGAGTAATAATAACAGGAGAAATTAGGTATGCTTGCCTGCTGTTGGTGTCTGTGCTCTTCTTAAATGGTTGAAAGTTCCCCTTTGGAGCTCCTGGGAGGGGGGCCGGTGAAGTTTCCCCGGTGTGCTGCTTTGAAGTGAGCTGGGCATTTACTGACTATGTGCTCTGTTGATTTATAAGTTCTTTTGTTGCTGTGTCAGATGCTTGAGCTTTCACTGGGCGTGATTTGCTATGTGCCCGGAGGCCTTGCAGTAAAAACACAGTCTCTGATTCCTTCTTCTTTGCTTCTCTCCTGATGAGAGAGATCTCTTGGCTGCTCTGATTTGCATGGGTTCTCCTGTGCTGGATTCTGAGGAGGCCATGGTGGGGGTGGTATGGGGGAAGACAGATTGTAGGATCTCTTCTCCTTCCCATTCCTTCCCTGCCTTAACTCTTCCAGCTGGGCATCTATTATTACACAACAAAAATTTGGTACAGCTTTTCCAGGGTATTTGGGGTGCCTTGCCTCACCAGGTCATCTCTCAGATCTTCACCCAGCCCTTCTCTGAGCTGGTCAATCAGGGCTAAGTCATTCCATCCTACATCTCAGGCAAGTAACTTAAAGTGCAAAATATATGATCTTACTCTCCTCTGTCCTTGGTTGAGTTTTCAGATCTCTCAACTAGCAGTGATGCGTTGTATGGGATCCCCAAAGTGCCCTCTGAGTTTACACATGAAGTCCTGATAGTTGTCCAGCACCAGATCGTTCCCAGCAATGAACAGTATTGCCCACTTAGCTGCTGCTTCCTTCAGCAAACTTAGCACAAAAGTCACTTTGATGCAATCAGTGAGAAACTCCACCGGGCTGCCTGCCATAAACATTTCAGATTGAGCTGTGAATGTCCGGAATTGATCCTGGTCCTCTCTGAATTTCTCCAGCAAGCTCCCATGGGAATGCAGAAGCATTGGCTGAGCCACAAGTTGTTAAGCTGCTGCAGGCTGAGGCAAATTCTGCCCCAGCTGTTCTGTTAGTTATATCATGGCATTCTGCAAATTGGTCACTTGTGCATCTACCTGCTGCTAGTGTTGCAACAATGCTGCTACTGGGTGCTTGGTGAATAGTGGAGTCCTCTGAGGATCAGAGGCCATTCCTAAAATTCCTCTCTTTGGAAGGGAGTAGGAGACTTGCAAGATTGATGTCAGCCTTGTGAGGTAGACCAGACAAAAAACACGGCCAAATGAACTAATTCTACTTTATTATTCAGTTTCATTAAGAGAATCTTGCAGGTTTGAAAGTACATTTCTCCTCCCTTCCCCTTTACAGCCCATGAAACTAGGGAAGTTCCTTCCGACCTGTTTGCCCCACCCACATTCCTGCTGCAGGCTCAGCTGCTTTTTATCTGACTGTCCCCTTGGTTGTGTCTCTTTGCCCAGTCTCTCAAGGTTGTTCCCACATACCATTCCAAGGGTTAACCTAATAGAAGAGTGCAGCACTGAAGCTGCAGATTTTGTTGACCTTCAGGAAGGGTTTTGGAACCACTATCAGTATGCTAAGGCTTCCCAACTATATCGGACAGTGAAGCTTGCACAAAAAAATGCCTAAGCTTTTAAGGTGCTTGAGATACTGATTCTGATAAAGCTGCATAGGAGACAAAATGGCAGCATTATGGAAATCAGGTGGATTCACTTCAGCTTCAATGTAAGAGCTTCAGTGTAAGATTATACATTGCTGGCACTTGACTCCAATCAGATTGGCACACATATATCATCATTATTCTTCCAAATGTTGGAAAGGATGTCTACAAAAAGAGTTTTTCTTTTATATGTCGTGGTCTGGTGGTCATGTGATAAAGTTATATGTTCTGGTGTAAAACTTTTGTTGAGATAAGTGTTATTACCAAAGAATTGAATGTTCCCCAGAGTTAGAATTACTGCATCTATTTACGGGAGTTTAAAAGTTTAAAAACAAGGAACTTATTATTCTTAGCAGCTAAAATAATAATTGCCCAACACTGGAAAACCTTGGATAATCTAACAACTGGGATGTGGATTAACAAGGCCTCTTCAATCACCATGTTAGAAAAGATTACAGATACAGTTAAAATAATGAAACGTCATAGGTGGGAACTACAATTTTATCAAACTTGGGCAGACTTTATATGTTGATTGCAACAGATATACACTTCTGATATATGGTAAATATGAATGTGTATTATTATTATTATTATTATATTTTTATCCCACTTTTTTAGTGTGTGTTTGTGTATTCAACTCAAGGCAGTGTTGATACACTTGCCTCCTGTTTTCCCCACAGCAACAACTCTGTAAGGTGGGTTTGTATATTGTTTGTTTCTCTGTTTACTTTTCAATTATTTCCCATACATCACAGATTTGTGTTACTGGGTTACTTGATAATGTTTGTTCAACAACCACAAAATCCTTAAACTTTGCCATTATGTGCACTGCTTTTTTTTTTTCCAATGCAAATCACTCTGATATCTGGTATATGAAATTCTCAACTCCACGTTCCACACTGATGCTATGGGATGCCCAATTCTGTCTCTTCTGGCTAGTAATCCAGTAGACCCCCTATATCACTCAGAGAGGAGCACACGCTGGGGGAAATAACAGACATATCAAACTTGAAGTCCCAGGGGGACATTAGAGCCAACCAGACCCTTCCATTCAGTATCAGGGGATAGCCTGTTGTACATACAGTATACTAAACAGGTGCTCATATTATTTTTACCTTATTTTCTATTATCATTTTTGACAAGAAAATGATATACATTCCACAAGATCTAAATCTAAAGACTACAGAGTCTTATCTGATTACATTATTTTTTCCTGTCACTTCAACTCCCCTGGAGATGTAGTGAAATAGCCTGCCGTTTTCCAGCATGTGTCAATCACTGCAGACTCAAAAATGTTTTTGAACACCCAGTGTTTCTTTCATGATAATATGAAATGTATGACACATGTAGCTGACACTTAGAATCCCACCCCCATTGCTTTCCTAATATTTCCTGCTTCACTAATCATGCTTGAGTCAGTGCTGAGCTAGACACCATCCAGCTAATGATAACTTTCTTTCTGCAACTGTATAGGACTGGTCCCTGGTCATATCCTTGTATTCTTTTAATTGGAAGTACAGGTAATGATCTACTCTCCTGCCCAGTTCAGTATACTCAATTCTTTATTAGTGTTCTTCCACTCTTCCACTGTCCTGATAGTAAATACTATCAACACTACAATTTGCAAAGCAGCTTGAATATACAGCATGAGGCTGAAGAAGGATTCTAATGACAAGGACTCTTGATTGATTGATTGATTGATTGATTGATTGATTGAGTGTCATTACGTTGTTTTCCACTCCTAGCAACCACATACAGTAGATAGATTTTTTTCCATGATGATTTGTCTCTAACCTGGTCTTTCAGATCTTCCAACAGTGCACCCATCGCCACTGTAACTGAGTCCATCCACCTTGCTGCTGGTCATCTTCGTCCTCTCTTTCCTTCCACATTTCCCAGCATCAGAGTCTCCTCCAGAGAGCTAGGTCTTCGTATGATGTGTCCAAAGTAGGATAATTTGAGCCTGGTCATTTGTGCCACAGTTGAGAACTCTGGGTTCATTTTGGAATGATCTTTAGATCTGATCCAACTTCAGCCCCTATCATCTCCTGTTGTAGAGTAGTAATAGTGGCACTAGTACTGCCGTGGCCCAGGAGCTGCCGTGGCCCAGGAGAGTTGCCAGTTGGAGTAGATTCTGATAGGCTAGGTTGACCCTTGGTTTAGTCCATGATAATTTCATACATTATACAGTAGTAACCTTGCTGTTAGATGCCTAGAAGAAACCATTAAGGGAAGCACTATTTAAATAAGACATTTTTTCTAATCCAAGCATTTGCAGGTACCTTGCACTGAATTATTTGTAGCTAGATTTCAAAGTAACAAGCTCAGTAAAACTGTCTCTTTTTTTGTACATGGCACTTTTCCTAAACAGATAAGATAAACACTGTCTTGTTTCTTTCCTGTTGTTATTGTAACTACTACTTCCTAAAATATTTAAGAGAAAGCCGAGCGAGGGTTCTTTCTTATGGCCTCCCTGAATCAAACGCAGTGAGATCTAGACTCCTGTAGGGAAAAAGCACCGTATATAAAATGGCTCTTACCATTCATAGATTCACAGTGATCATAGTTTTAAGCAGGAGCTGAGTTATCTGCTGGAATTGATCTGTGAATCCATATGTAGCCTTTTTCCTGCCTTATGTATCCTCATGCTATTTCAGCCAGCCAATTCCTACATAAATTATTACTGTTCAGAAGCCATTCTATAAATAAGTACAAGCTGCTACGATACAGTAACCACAAATTTGTTTTGCTCTAGTGAAACATAGTGTGCCGACAAGGTCAGGCCCTTGCAGTATGCGTGCAGCCAAGTGGTGAAGGACACATCTAACATCCTGAGAGGTGACGTGCGGGCAGCTGCTATTGCCAGCCTTAAGACAGATTGGCTCTGCATTGTCTGCTTTGTGAGACTGATGGGCCTTACCACTAGGGGGCAGAGGAAAACAGCTCTGGGGCCCTTTCTGGTGGGAAATGATCTCATTGCATCATTAGGGATAGGAGGAAAGGTAGAAATGGATTTCAAAAGTAGGGTTAACATTAGGTCCGATCTTTGCTGAAATGCATCCTGTGCACTGTGGTATCCAGGAGTCCAACGTTGCTGACTAAAGGAAAGCCCTAAAGCTTTCCAGAGTCTCAAAAGCTGTAATAAAGTAGCAGCAAAAGAGGGAAACACATCGATGGCTCCCCAAATCCCAAATGTCTGATCTCATCAAATTCCTGAACTAGATGCCATTAAGGATGGTAACTTTGCCCAGTGTCCTCCTTCCAGAGAACTGATCTGAACAGGGCAGAACAGATTTTTCTGGACCCAGTTGCTTATTTCTTTCTTTATATGTAGGTGTAACCATACATTAAGACAGACTGTAGGGACAGCATTTTGCAGTTATGTCCCATTACTCTCCTATTCCTCCCTGTGCTCCAACATTTTCTTTGATAACAACGGATGCAGGTTTCTCAGGTTCCTCATTTTTTATTCTGCTTTTTCAGTTTCTTGAAATAAATTGCTAGAACTGTAAAATTGTGATGTCATTTTTGAGAGAGTGGGGTGAGACTTAGATGATCAGGGAAACAAATTGTTCTGTATATTTAAGAAGCACACTCCCAATTTATATCTCATCCTTACTAATGATGGTTGAAAGGTTATGAATGCCTTATTAGCTAAGCTAAGCCTAGATAGATTTCTGCTCTTCTAAACCATTTTGGGAAAAGCCTTCCAATAGAGAGGAAAAATAAAACATCATTAATGGAAGTACTTTGTTGCCTTGGAAACAATGTGAGAGCAGTGACATCAGCAACAATTATGTGTAATTTTTAGCTTTAGCTTATCACCAAGGTAACCAAAGCCAGTTTTTCTGCTTGAAAATGTTCCAGAATATCTTGGGTAGAAGTGAAGAAGAAGGCAGGAAGCATAGAGCTAAAGATGATGGTTTTGTGACATCTTTTGAAGTTGATCCATTGCTTCATTACTCAGGGCAGAAACTTGGCAGCTGACTTGTATGACCTGGCTCCCCTGAAAAACAGGGTGAATGTGAGGTGGTAGGGCACTTTTATTTGTGACATTTGATCTATGATGGTTCATTCAAGCAGGCACGCTTTCATCAATTGATTTTGCAATGATAGACGTGCATGCATGCACTGTTTTCACTTCTGCAAGGGAGTCTTGAACATCTGAGTTATGGCTACTAACTGGGAGGCTGGTGGTCATCCAGCAACTTTGAATAAAGGGAAGTTCTGACTGTTGGCTCCAGTGTCCGGGTAACACATGTCTTCTTGAGAAGATAAATATAGTATGGTCACGTGAGGACTTGACTTATCTAAGCAAACTTTCTCATGTCAACTCAGAAATGTGGAAGCTGTTGTGGCATGTTTCCTCTTGATGCTGTTTTGACAATTGAAGATCAGATGAGACAAGACCATACCTGCCCTATGGTTGCATCTATCCAGCTTATTTTTGTTTAGTTTTTCTTTTTTCTAATCTTAAAAATATTCTAATACACATTCTAGAACGTATGTTCTATATATGCTTGTTCCCATTTTTTACATAAATACATCTTCATATACATATATACATACATACATACATACATACATACATATTTACAAGTAATTTTTCCTAATGTGTATCTGTATGCTTTTTTTCCTTCACATTTCTGTATGTATTTTGGGCTATGAACTGCATTGCAAGAAAAGTGTGAATATTGACATCTAACTTTTTCCATAGTTCCTGATTTGAGGAACTGCAAATCAGGTGAATTTGCATGAAAAAGTCAAATGAATTAATCACTTGTCCTCAGGAGATGCACATCTTACAAACATTGTCTCTTATGTGACTATTTTTTATGCGCAAGTGGAATAAAATTTTGTTCCTAGTTGGTAATTCATCACACCTGAAGGTGCCTTCTTACCTAATTATACAATGGAATATTCTAAATGCTAAATTTCATTGTCTGGCAATGATGTATTTTAGACAGGAAGCATACATACCAATAATAATAATGGGATATAAAAGCAATATATTAATTTATAATGAATACATGGATAAATGAGAAATTGTTCACACTGATTTCTGGCTGCCCCAGAGAGTTTTAATTTTAGTTGTTTCGGTAGCTCCATGAAAAAGCAGAATGCTATCCTACACAGGAAAGCATAAAGTTTAAATGTGTGTTAGGAAGCTTGTCCATGGAGAACCAAATTGTGTTTTTTCATCTGGTTTTTATTTGTACAGTGCACTTTTCCTCCTACCTTGATTGAAAATAGCTAATAACAAAAACTAAATGCTGAAAGAAAATGGCAGAAATAACTGGTAAGATTTGGCATAAGGCTAATAAAACCTTGTAAGCTGTTAAATTCCTGAATTCAATGGCTCCTGGGTTGATAAAAAAATGTTGATTTGATCCAGGTATTTGAATAGTTTTTCAATCCTACACCAAGCACTTTTATGTTGTGTTTTAGGGGAAAATGCATTCATGCTTTACTTGGAAGTAAGTCCAATGTAGTTTGTCCTTGATACGGACATTTATGATTGCCCCATCATCAGCCTAGATTTTTTAACTACATTGTTTAAAGCTTACTGCATGGCTGGCTGAACTGACATACTAATGCAGTGTCCTAATAACCTTTTCTAAAGAAAAAGGGATGTTGTTATCTAAAGGTTACTGTGCTTATAAAAAATGAACTTACATTACTTTGCTACTGCTTAGTGCTTTTTTCTTTTCGAAAATGAACTCATAAAGTGATTTATCAATTGCTTCCTCTTCAAAATCGAATGTGTCCTGCATAATTATGCATCTGAAATATGGGTTGGAATAGTTTCCTGCTCATCTGTGTGGAACTTGCCAAAGCCCTGTCAGTGTAGGAAACTTGTCTAAACATTCCTGATTAAGCTTTTTAAAAAATCTGTCCTGTATTTTTCCTCTCTCTTCCACCTGCTTTCCCCCTTCTTTCTAAGTTCCAGCTTTTGCTGGTGGAAATATTCTCACTTGTCTATCAAAACAAAAACCAAAAAGAACCCAACCCCCCCCCCCAAACCCCACACATTTTAAAGACTGGTGCAAGTGTTTAAACTCTGGCAAAGGTAGGGGTGTGTGTGTGTAAATTATTTATATCATAAGTGGGAGGGGACACCCTACAAACTTATAACTGACAAAATATTCAAAAATAATAATTGCCTTTCATTTTAAAGGAATGAAACATAAACTATTTCCCCCCTGAATCAGGAGTACTAATATTTACACAGAGGATGCCTCTTACATAATGGATCTATCTTTTAAGCATATGTATGGAACCAGAATACATATTCTGGATGCAAACTTGTTCAAATATATATTTGCAAAAGAAGTGGTATTTACGCATAAACCACCTACCTAAAGTATATTTTCTATATT
The DNA here is from genome assembly GCF_059951505.1 of Python bivittatus. Lineage (NCBI taxonomy): Eukaryota > Metazoa > Chordata > Lepidosauria > Squamata > Pythonidae > Python > Python bivittatus. Next base: position 106,855,827 of record NW_028277075.1, read on the forward strand.
TTTATTTTCTTAGAGACACTGATTTCAGTATATAATGAAGGCATATTTGAATGCCAGGCTTACTTTTAGGAAAAAAAGTAATTATCAATCAACGTAAGTTTTTAAATAGCTGTATGTATTGATGGGTCAGCTATTTTCATTTCAAACCTTTAACTTAGAGAAACTTGATTTTTCTTGAGATTAGGGGAATCATGGCAAATCATTTTCCTGAAATACCTTTACGAAACACTCAATATGACTGAAAATAATCCAGCTATAGTACTGGGGAAAGTTAGGGCTGATTACTGCTGACCAGTGAAGAGAAAGGGAAGTAGTGCTGCAAACATACTAGCTTTTTCTTGTTTTTTTTCATCTTTGAAACCAAGGAGCCCTCGGGCTGCATATAACCAAGAATTATAGAATGAAATGAAGCAAGTATCAATTTTCCAGTGGTGTGACCTCGTGAGGCTGTGACTATGCTTCTCAAGGGGGTGGTTGGAAGTTTTTCATTGATTATGATATTTTGATACAAGACTGGTCAGAATCCTAAGGAATATCACGAGGCAGGTAAATCTAAATTGTGTACTGTGGTTTAAAAATATGAAACCTGGCACATTTATATGCTGACTTATACTAAACATTTTAATATGGATTTTAATAAGTAATCCCCCAAGGGTTAGATTAACGTATCATTCTGTTTTTTAGTTTGTGAACCAGGGCAGATGTTCTTACCATATATGACAAATACTTCTGAATGTGATTTTTATTAAGACTTTTGTTTTAAGAGAAGAAAAAAAATTGTGGTAGGCCTGAAGCAGTCATATGATTTTTTGTAAAAGAACAATTTATACAATCTTACCTACTGTAGGCATGTAAGGCACCACCAACAGTAGGGGAATAAGATTCAGAATGCTTAAGTGTTTCTTAAACTTCTTGCCCCCAGGACCCCTTCTCACTTTAAAAATTATGGGGGACCCCAAAAGAGCTTTTGTCTGTATGGATTATGTTTATCAATATTTACCTTATTAACAGTTGGTAAATATTGAATATTTATTGAACTATGTAAACATAATATTAAACCAATTAGATATTAACAAATAAAAATATTTTTCATGAAAACCCATTTTTTTTAACAAATAAAAAATAATTTTGAGAAGGGTGACATTGTTTTAAATTTTTGCAAATATCTTCAATATCTGGCAAATAATTTTGATTTCATGGACCCCTGAGAGGGTCTTGGGGGACCCCAGGGTCCTTGGACCACACTTTAAAAAACACTGTGCTACAGCATTACTTCTGGCTCAGTGGTGTTAAATGCATTATCATCATTCCAGCAATAGCCAAACTAATAAGGAGCTGTGGTGTATACCCTCAGCTGTGGGTGGTGCAAGCACAAAAAGCATGTTCAAATTGGAGGAGGGACTGACTGTAAGCCACCTTGAGCTCCTGGAGGAAATAGTAATTCAGGGAGAGTAAGTTGTGTTAGCTCATGTTTGGTCAAATAATTCTAAGAAAGCACGACATGTTGTTACTGTTGTGCTCTTACCCTTAATGTCATTTGGCCAGATTCTTTGCTCCTGACCTGATTTTCATGTCACATTAAGCCATCAGAGATGATATAATGTTTAAGTTCTTGATTTTAAGGGAAAGTAAAGCTGCTTGTGGACATTGTAAGAGGAGAGCCATGTTAGTCCATGTGGCAAAAAATCATGAGTCTGGTAGCACCTTTTCTGGCTAACATATTTTAATAAAAGGCATAAGCTTTTGTGAGTGGCAGTTCACTACATCAGATACCTAGAGTGTCTAGAATGATGTAGCGTTTAAATTGGGGTGAGGCAAGGCGATGAAGGGAGGGAAAACAGATTGCTTATGCTGATGCAGGTTACATGTAAGACAGATTACTAGTACCTTATCAATTAACAGTTGTAATGTGTTAAAAACCCATTGGGTTTGTTGAGAGCTTCTGAGAGTGCCTGAAACCTTTTGATGTATGTGAGTTCACCAATCTCTCGCTCAATGGTCGAGTTAAACTCCCGTTTTTCCAAAACAGTCACTCTGAGATCTGCTGTAGAGTGTTCTGGGAGGTTGAAATGCTCTGATACTACTTTATCCTTGTTTTGAGTTCCAAGGTCAAATGTGTGTCCATTAATTCTTTTGTGCAAAGTTCGTCCCATTTGTCCTACATAGCATCCGAAGGGACATTGCTGGAAGATGACAGCATACATCACACTATAGGAAGAGCGTGTAGAAGCGCCTCTAATCTTCTGTGTGTACTTGCTGGGGTCTGTGATAATACTATTGGTGTAGATGTGGGAGCAAAGTAAAATCTAGGTTGTTGCAGGGTCTCGCATCATTGTTCTGTTGTTTCTTGTTGCTTGTGAGAACCTGTGTCAGGTTGGATGGTTGACTATATGCAAGTATGTCTGAGAAAGTGCGGTGTCATTTTCCAGAATGGGCTGTAGCTTATTAATAATGTGTTTGAGTAGTTTGAGCTGTGAGCTGTAGGTGATATATCAAAAGGTTCTAGGCAGTCTCAGAAGATCTCAACAAATATAATGGGTTTTTAAAACTTTACAATTGTTAATAAGGTCCTGGTATTCTGTCTCACGTGTAACCTGCATCTGTATAAGTAATCTGTCTTCCCCTCCTTTCACCCCCACCACCTCACCCAAATTTATTTCTTTCCTGAGAAATACAACCATTTGATTATCTAACATCCCAATCCTATGCTCATTACATGTAAGTATATGCTGTTAATTTTTGCATACCCTTGGACAGTGCTGGAGATGGGGTTACTGGTCTATGCTATCCATAATCCTAAAAGTTATTTGTTAATCACCAGCCATCAGGAATTAAAACAACACATGTGTGCAAGCATTTAGGTCAGCAAATCTGCGGCAGTATGTTTTATCTGTGAGATATGGAGTATGAAATTTCATTTAAGAATTTATGGTTTTTCTGGAAGCTATTATGTCATTATTACACGTAGTCTTCCTTTTTTCTTTTTGTTTTAAGATGCCTTATTAAAAATCAAATATAAATTCTTAAATTCTAGCAAAATATATTTTAAAATCCAGTAATTGTTGATATGGGGGACGCGGTGGCGCAGTGGCTTAATGACGCTGAAAGTTGCCGGCCAGAAATGGTCGACGCTTCAGCAATTCAAGTCCAGCCTTCGCGGTAGCAGGGTGAGCTCCTGTTTCCTCCCCAGTTCCTGTAAACCCAACAGTTCGAAAACTCACGTGAGTAGATAAATGGGTACTCTCACTCCGGTGGGAGGAAAAATGCTGGCGGCGCCTTGCAAAAAAGGAGTCAGGAGCAGTTGCTGGTAAGCGCGAAAAACTGCGCGCGCCCAAAAGGGCGCAAAGCAGCGGAAACCCCGCCTCCTGCGCTCGCCAGCTGGGCTCTGCTCTAGGAAGGAGGCTCTGGCAAACCACTTCCGAAACAATTGCCTTGAAAACTGCAAGGACTCGTCCAAGCAGTCACTGCAGAGTCGGTAACGACTGAGCGCAGATTAAAAAAAAAAAAATGTTGATATATGAAGCATCTGTAATGATTTCATTCCAAAATTGTGCATACAAATTCACAGCAAACATCTCCCTGGCTCTTCCACTTATTTAAATTAGCTGTCGGATGGATCAACTTCCAGTAGCAGGTGTTGATATTCAACTGCTGCTAATTTTCTTCCTTTGGAAACAACATCGTTTTCTCCAGTAATGGATCTCTGCATTTAGAAGTCTAGCTTCTTTGTTTGGCCTTTTATCTCAACAATTGATGTTTCTGTATTAATGAAATCATGTTTTTATCTATCAAACATTTTAAGACATTTTGAGAACTGTTCAGTGCAGTGACTCCCATCATCACCCCATTTGCCAACTATAAATCTATTAACTGTGATCTGTAATTAGGTGCACAGCTTAATGTAAAGGACAAATGGTGTCCAGTGAACTGTAGCATTAGCCTTGATGGTGAAAAGAATGACCCATTTGGTCTTCCCAGCTGTGACTTTGGAAGCAGGCTCAATGACAGAAAATACGTAAAATTTAATAGGTTAAAATATTTCTGGTTCATTACTTACCCAAAGGTCCTTTCTTTTCTTCCTGTTGGGAAGAAAAGGTGGAAGCATGAATGCTTATGGATAACTTAGCTTTCTAATATATTTGCATTCCACATCTCATGGTCATACAGTATATCTTAAACTTACCTAGTGATTTCCCTTTGAGGTATTGTACAGTGGATGATGACCCTGATCTCATACTTGAAACAACCACCAAACAGTCTGTCTGTTCAGAAATTCTTGCCTCCCTAAACTGTGCCATCTTGTAGCTTTTCTGCTTTTACTGCTCACCCTATGTTGGTTCCACAGTGCTTCTGCCCATGTGGAGATGGCTCTGTGGAATCCCTAAACCAGATGCTCCTTTGTGGCCTTCTCTATAGGGAATCTCAGAAGATATATATTTCTCCCATTCCAAAGAATTATCCTGACCTTTTCTGGACTTTTTGTGGGAAACAGAAAAAAATGAAATTATGTTGTGTGGATTTGATGATTAGAAATAATATGGGTTAATAGAAATAATGGAAGTTATACTGTAAATTTAGAGCAAGAGTTTGATGTATATTGTTACTTATATTGGTTGCAAGGTCAATTCTTTTTTTTTTCTTTTGTTGTTTCTCTCTTTTCTTTTCTTTTCTGCACTTTTGATCTTTACTATTTTCTTTTCTTCCAATTTTCTTCTTCTTCTTTTTCTTATTAGTTTTTACTGTTCTTTAAAAAAAAAATCAATAAAGTTATTATAGAGAGAGTGAGAGAGAGAGGGAAGAGAGAACTACCCTGGTTGAGAGCACAATGTGTATCTGTCACTGCTTCTATCTAACCAGGACCCTGACACATCTTTCTAGGTTGCCTGATTTTGCGTTACCATTTGTTGTATCCATCCTAACTCAGGTGAAGTTTAGCACAAATTTTCATGATTGCCACTGCTATCTGTATTACAGTTACTATAATAATGTATTTTATGTAATTTTATCACATTTTATGTCTTCTTTTTAAAATTACATTTTATTAATAATAATTACAGGTTTATGTATTGTTCTCTCTGGCTTAAAAGCCATAATAAAGGTTGGATTTGATTTGATTTGATTTGATGTTTACACATTAGTTTGAGAAGTATTGCTAGTGTGTTTAGCTGCATTCCTTACCTCACAATAAAAAAGAAGTGATGACCATCAATCTGGATGCTCAGAATAACAATTTACTGCCCTTCTGACATTGGTTTGGGCACAAAAATTACCTAAGCATCTTTCAGCCATAGAATAATCACAGTTCTAGGTGATAAGAGTGCAAAGAAGAAAATAAAACACATATCAAAGAGGAATTAAGAAATAAAAGCAGAGAATCGGATCAATTAAAGAGCAAAAGAAAAAATATCAATGCAGCTACATGATACTAAAAACATATTAATGAAAGTTTAGGAAAAACAGGGTTATTCTTAATATTAATATCCATTTAAACTAAATACATGGAGATTTAGGACTCTGAAAAGGAAGTGCCTCAGCCATCAGATCTCAGCTGCAAAGCTCTAGATGGCCACCAGATGGCAGCAGAGCAGTTGACTTTTTCCTCTAGGTCTTTGCTGCCATCTGATGGTAATCCAGATCTTGCAGACCAGATCTTGTAGTCCCAATATAAAGTGTGGAATTTCTGCCATCAGTTGTGAAAACCATCAATTTAGATGATAGGTGTGCCTGAAAAAATATGCTGCAGCTTTAAGAAATTCAGTTCTTAAAGTCTAGGTGACTCTTAAAGCACTAGCCCCTTTTTTTTACAGTGCACATGAAAACCTGAATAAATCAGGCTACTTTAACAGTAGAGTGTTGCTGTGTTCATGCAAAGCCTGGAGCACTTCTTCCAAATCATTTTGAAGCATGCACAGACAGCCGTATGGTGGAATGGGGAAGAAGGTTCTTTCCCTCAGGCAACAAAATGTCTAGGCCAAATCTGGGGTGGTTCCTTAAAGAAAGGGAGCAGAAGGTACACTTGTGCAATGATCACAAACTGGAAGCCCACTTAGGCAAAAAGACAGATGCAGTTTTAGACATTATGTCTAAGGAAGGCAGTAGGCAGATTATGAACCACATATCACTATACAGCCCCACTTTTCAATGACTCTTAGGGGCCCCCAAGATTGTATCATCAAAATTTAATAGCAAACTGATGAATAATAGAACAGTTATTTTGGATGGGAAATCAAATAGGTATTTGGTTAATCTTTAGTCACTGATGATCTTGAAGCTTTTATCTAATTGTTTAAGAAAAAAACAAACTATAAAGCCCATCCAAAAGAGGGAAAATGGGCCCAAAATCTTAGCCTTATGCCTTTCCAATGGTATTGTTAAATATCTTGACCCCTGTGATACTTGCCTGCCAATAAGTAAGAAGCTAAAAATAAAAGTTCATCATGTAGATGGATCATTTCCAGATTATGTTGCCTTCATCTCATACTTAGCTCACTGAAAAGCAGCTTTAAAATCTCATCTGTAGCTGTTCCACTTTTATAATAGTGTTTTCCCTGTTCTCCCAACACAAGTCTTGTTGTAGACATGACCTATGATGCTTCATTGTTGATGTTGGTGATGGCGTTGCCAGGGCTCATTTCTGCCCAATTCCTGATGGTCCTTTCAGGGTGCTGCAGTCACTGGGCAGCATGCTTCATGGCCAATTTGGCTTGCAGGAGAGGTCAGATATCTTGCTTCACCCCACATCCCTCCACCTGCCAGCCACAACCTTCCACCATGCCTGTTACAAAAGCACATGCAGTAAAATGGGAGGAAATCCTCCTGGCACTCCTTGCAATCACTCAGCCATGCTGTGACCTTTGACTTAGGCTCTTTTTGAACTCAGGTCTATTGCTGTCCTGCTGGACCTTCTTCCTACTTCAGTGTGCCTTTCCACCATATAGCTATTTTGGGGGCATAGATATATACCACTAGACCTGTGGGTAAATAAGTCTAGCACACTTTCATTTTGGTGGCCTATCACTTTGGTAAGTTGAAAGGTGGCTAATGCACCCATTTAAAATCACCTATCCTTGCCCCATTACACATTAAGGAGAGCAGTTGCTGGTTTTCCCAACAGTAGGTGATGTTCAGTGGGAAGGGAAACAAAGTCAGGAAATCCACAAATCGCTTTTCTTAACTTGTCCCTCATCAAAACAGCAGCACTGAGTTGGCATTGTTCCTGAGGCAGATTAGGACTTGGCTGTTATGACAGGGCCACTTATATTGACATACTTTTTTGCAGGCTCAGGAGTGAAGGATGGCATATTAGCATAACCACAAGAGTGAGTCCAAATGTGGCTTCTGCAGTTTAGGCTACTGTGATTGCTCATCAGGAGAGCTGTATGTCCATAGAGGATCTCTAAGGGGGGCACTGTAGTTTCCTTCTCACCAAGGCTCAAATGGCCAAAAGAACCGATGGACTTTTGCTCTGCAAAGTTTCTGGTTCTCTCCTGAATGCTTAGTTAGTATGCTTAGTTAGTACCTGCCTTGCCAACCAAGTACTGGACTTGCAACAAAAGGTTTAAAGCAGATGCAAGTAGGCTTCACTATTGCCTCAATTCATCTTCATAGATGGGATTTGTCTACCCTGCATCTGAGGCTCTGATGCAGGTGGTGATAGAACCTATTTAATGGAACATGAGCCTAATGTCACTGAATGTAGCCCATCACGTTGCTTCCTAATAGTAAATGTGATAAATGATGCACATCCGGCAAGTATTTTGGATTTTCCCTGCTCATTTTGAACCAGTATTATATGAAAAGAGAAAAGTAATAATACATTTGGCTCAGATAACATGACAATCTGCAGAAAATGAGATAGCTGAAATGGTTTCAGATAGATGCAGATGAAAGTGAGCCATTCATTATAGAGCTATTATTTCTTTCCTGTGTTTTGCTCAGTTTTGAACACACACACACATCTCATATACAGGCATGGGGATAAATTGAAAAATCAACTGTTCTTTTTTCATTTCCATTGCTCTAATTTATTATGCACATATAACATTAATATTGTTATTATTTACACTATTTTCAATAATTTTTTTGATATACTATATAGATACTCAGAATTCAGTGTGGGATGTACTTAGCAGAACTTTCTGTGAGGCCAGTGGCTCTGAAGGTGTCTTAGTCATATTTGTGGCTGGTTATATCTTTTCTGTTTGCCATAAATGATCATCTGAAAGAAACCTTTGCCTGATGGAAATGCTGAAGGAAGACTTCTTTCATCAGAATAAAGAAGCATTAGGGCCCAGTCCATCAGCTATAATCCTGAACTCTTGTTTGCATTTCCTTAAACTGTTTGGAAGAACACTGATGGCCAAAAGAAGCAATTTTCACATATCAGATAATAGCTGGGACAATCCATGGGTATCTTCCACTTTGAAAACATCTGGGAACAATTCCTTCTGGGTAATATCAACAGTAGACTTTACTGTTGAACAACTGGTTTGATTCTTTCAACTATTCATATGAAGTGCCTGCATATTTTTCAGGAATCCCCCCCCAACACTGTTCCAACCGGAAGACTGGTCCAGAGGATTCAACCACTTCATTTCTCAGTAAGTAATGCCACTTTTTGTGTGGAATGGCTTATTTTTCAAGGCATTATGAACTGACTTGTGGAAAACTTTGGAAATGAAATTCCTTCCAAGGAAACAAAAGCCATTTTTTCATTTTATATTACAATTGAAAAAAATGTCATGACTACTGATAGAGATCTTAACTCTCCCAGGTTTATTATTTTTCATATTTATTTTATTTTAAAATTATATTTATATCCTACCTTTCATTCAAGAACTCAAGGTGATATACAGAACTTCTTCCTTTTTTCCCCTGTGTGAGTTAGGTTGAGCTGAGAGAGATTGACTGGGCCAACATCTCATTCAGGGAGTTTCTGTGGATGAAGGCAGATTATCTTGGATTTTCCTGCTTTTAGTTCATAATCTTACTTACTATATCACACTGGCTCTATCTTCCCACCAAATGGAATCACCCACACTGATTCTGCTTTGCTAAGTTACCAATCAATGAGCGTGAATCTATGGAGAGAAATGGTTCAAGTGATGATTGGAACTTTGTCACTAAAAATGCAATTGGCCAACTTCACACAGCACCTTAAAATGTGCTGCATGTATGAGTTTCCTTCAGGTGTTCCTGACTCATTCATGATCCTGGACACATGGGTATGCATATATAATTCACTCTATTAAGTCCTTTAGGCTGAGAGTAGCTCTCCAAGTACATTTAGTGAGCTTCACATTGGGAGCAGGGATCTGACTCCAGCTCATGTTTTTCACTAGAGTGCACTGAATGAACTAGATGTGGGGGGAGACATTTTATTATAATTTTTCAGTGGAGGTAAATTAAATATTAGCTTATACTGGTAATCATCAAGTAACAGACTGGGTTCATACAAATTATAAGCTGGTTACAGGTCATCATGCACAGTTCACACACAACCATAAAAGATAAGCCATGGATTGAAAACCATAGTGACTTGAGTTCATATTCAATCTAAGTTAGAACCAAATAGCTAAGTGGAACAAGATATCTGAAAACCTGTATGTGTCATAACTGTTAAAAATGTCTGCTGAACAATATAATAAATCCCCATACCTTTGATTGTTGAAACTGAGGAAGCACATACGATACAATCAATTTAGTTGTACAGCTGAAAAGTCCTTACACACACACACATCCACACAAACACAGGCACATGCACACACACAGATACCTTTAAACAAATTTAAAAATGCAAGTACTCTATTCAGCAGTCTAAATCTGATATGCGTGGGGTTGCTTTTGAGGGGATCCAGAATGTTATCCCTGAAGCTGAGGCTCTCCTCTGGGGTCTGGAAAAAAAGTCTTTGAAGAATCCTGGTGACAGTGCCATGATGATCAATTATGGCAGAGATATGTTTCAGAATTATTCAGACTATTTTAGCATTTAGGTTCTCTGAAGAAAATGTTTGTGATAAACACAACCGTTTAGGTTGTCAATCATTGTTTATGGATGGTTTGGTTTCCACTTAAAATTTCATTTCTTAAAAAGAAAATGTAATAAAAACTAAGTCTATACAGCATTGAACTGTCCAACCATTAGTGATAATTGGCTCATTTATATGCATTAGATATGCATTTGTCAGTGTCTGACTTGTGACAGCTTTGCTTTGATAAATTAAAAGCAGTGATCGTAACAAGTCCATTTGCCTCTTACCCATATATTAGGACCTTGCCTGATATTTCTGTCATCCTTCTGATGAGTAGTTGACTTTTCAATAATTCCATTATCTACCTCCTTCTTGAGGTTGAATATCATTTGCATATGAAGCTTATCTGGCCCCAGTTGTGGTCCAGACCTATGTAGTTACATAGTTACAATATCTTCAGACAGATGTATTTCTGCATCTGACTCAAATTAAACAATGATTTTTCTCCAGGCAATATCCCCAAATTATTTTCGGAACGCTCATTCAGAGCAAGTACAGTGATCCATATGCCATTTTTTTTCCCTTGTAGCCCTTTTTTATATAGTGAAACAGATCGGTGTAGTTAAGTAGATCTATGTGTAATTATAGAATATAGGTCTGATCAGCAGCTATTTTTAAATAGTGGCCATGGGTCTAAAGTGGAAAGGAGGATAGCAGAAGCCTCTAAACTCAGAAGAAAGTACTTTTCTCCCTTATGCATGATGAAGCTTCATCCCAGAAGCCAAACAGGAAGTATCTAAAGGCCAGATCTAGGCTTCCAACTTCCCTGCCATTTACCTAGAAGTTTGCATGACCGATGGAAGCTTCCAATTAAGTGTATTTACAATGTAGTGATGGGGGAAGAAAAGTTGCTGCTGAATTTCTTCTCACTACATACCTTTTAAACATTCAAGAATTCAGCTTGGAAAAAATATCTGCAATAGAGAATTACTTCTATATGCTGTCAGGTCTGGCCAAAGATATTTTGCTGACAATGGCATCGCATCCCCCCCACCCCCCGCCAACCTCGTCCTTCCAAAGTCATTGTGCAGAGTAGCCAAGGCCACTCAAGTTATTTAAGGAGCTGACAAAGATAGTCCCACATGTGTTTCTCCTGCTTCCTGATGATAAAAATACAACAGTTACCAATTAAAATACTAATGATTTGTAGTCCTTTCATGATTTCCAAAACTAGTTGCTTAGCTAGCTGCAGCAGTCTTCTTGTGTATGTGTATGTATGTGTCATCTTGAACACATTTCAAGGCTACATGACATACATTTAAATAATATTTTTAGGATAGTAGGTATGATTCAAGTGATCTCATACCAGAGTAAGTTCCCATTTATAACAATTCAGATTTTGAAATAGAAAAGGTTAGTTTGGGTAATTTACATCTTGAATTTGATATCATGTCTTTGCCTTTTGAGAAGGACAGTAGCATTCTCCAAATTCTAGTCAAGCATTACAGAATAAAGAGGCAGTCAATTAACCAACAAACTACTTGGAGTTCTTTTCAAACTTTGTTTTTTTAAAGTTCTGAACTGATAAAAAGAAGTGGACATTTCTGAATCAAGTGTCTTTTCTGACTGAAAGGACACATCCTAATTTCCTGCCATTTAACCTCTCCAAGAGTATAAGAAAGTGAATATGGTACAGTAGCTTCAGGAATAAATTAGGACTGGGAGATTGTGGTTGAAATCCCTGTTCAGTCATGGAGGTTCACCAAGTGATTTTGGGCCAGTTGCTATATCTCTCCCCAGCCCCAGTTTGATCTGAAATACAAATTCAAAATAACCTCAAAGGGAAAGACACTTTTAAATCTGTAATAGCATATGAGGTTCAGCAAAGTCTTTGCAATTTCTATTACCCTGTTATTAAGCATTTAATTTCCACTTTGCTGGCATTTTAAAGCATGCGGAAGTTGCAATGTATATAATACTATCATCTTAAATGAAAGACTTTTTATTATAAATGCATCAAATGTGCATTAAATGTGAGGATAATAACTTATCTGTTAAGTAAACATCTTGTCTCATGATAGCCCTTCAGAAAAATGCAAAGCTATTATTACTAATGTACTTTTTTATTACTATAGTGATGAATTTTACCAATTTACCAATTGGACAATGCTTCTTACTATTGGTACAGATAGTAAGTTCATATGGCATCTACAGTGCACTTATTCCCTATTTGTGTCCAAATTATTGTAAAAAGTTATTGTTATTGTTATTATTATTGCCTTTGTCCAGGGACAGTGAGACCCCTCATTTCATTGCACTTACCATCTTTTATCTTTATCTTTTATTGATTTTATTGTAATTCCTTTGAGGCACCCAGTCATTGAGATTTGGGCAGCATACAATTTTAAATCATCATCATCATCATCATCATCATCATCATCATCATCATCATCATCATATTTTCATTTAATATCCTGATTTGCTGGTATTCTTGTGTTATCACAGTGTATTCCACAATCAGCAAGATGTCCCTTTCAATGTCTGTATTCATTTCCCCACCCCACTCCAAGAGTTCATGGGCACATTTTCATTAAACGGGTAATATTATTTATTATTTCATTTATGTTTGCCTTTCTTTGGAAGGTCAAGTCTGTACAGACTCCCCATTTTATCCCTATGACTATAGACAGAATAGCTAGGTTGGACGGAGAGATTGTTATTGGCCCATGTTATGCAGTGATCACCAACAGTGACATGAGATAATGAGGGAGGGCACAAAATGTGCTAAGGGTGAAGGGAGGTTGCTGTAATGCCATGTGGCTTAGACTGGCAATCCAGGCCCCAACAGGCATTATGCTAGGGTTACTGGATCTGGGCTAAAAAAATCTGGACCACTATTATATGGCAAGCAGCTGATTTATATCTTTACTGTCATCTAGGTTTTTGCAGCCCAGATCTTGTAGCTGTAATTGTGTAGACTATGCCTTGATAGAGTTTATGATGCCAGCTACTTCAGTGCTAAAACACATACTTCCCATTGGATAATATCTCTGTTTATATTCTCCTATAACTGACATCTGAAAGCAGCAGAATTTTTATACTTAGAAAAACTGCAAAATTATTTACTCTAAAACCATGGCTATTTTTTCCAGCTTCCTTGCTTCAGTGTATTTTCTGGAGATGTCAAGGAGTTAATCTGGTCAGAAAATACAGGAATACAATAGTGTTTATTTACCTTACTTCATCAAATAGTAATTTTAATGAACTGAGCATGACATCTCAAGAGAAGGTGTTTATTTTAAATTTATGTTACTGATTAGCTATAGTGATTTCTTGAATTAATTGGATTGGAAAACTGGGGAGAAATCATGGCATTAAACTATTTGGGCTATAATCCTGTGCATACTTACCTGGAGTAAGTTCTATGGAATTTAGTGGCACTTACTTCTGGATAGGAGTATGCTGTCAAGTCAGAATAGGTCTGCATTTCAACCCTAACCCTAACCCTAACCCATAGTTAAGAAGGGAGCCTATTGTAGGAAAAATTGAGTTAAATACACAATGATTCAAGTTAAATACGCAATGGCTTGAGTTAATTACACAATACTACTTATATAGTATTATACAATAATACTGTTCTGGCTTACATACAAATTCAACTTAAGGACAGACCTTGGGAATGGAACTCATTCTTAAACTGGGGACTACCTGTACCATCTGTAGGATTAAAATGTAGGGTTTGTTTTCAAGTTAATATGGAATGCAGTTTGCTCCCTTTTTTGCCTTGTGCAGATGCATCCATCATGGAAAAAGCATCTTTAATTCATCTCAGGTGTTTGTATTTTATTCTTAACTCTGCTGTTTTCTTTTTATGTTGACTCTAATCTTGGTATTATTTATTGTGGGGGAGCATTCAAGCCAAGTTACTCATCAGAAGTAGCATTGAAGCTAATGCGCAGTTATGATCATTTACTTAAGTTCCATTAATTTCAGTAGGATTTGGTCTGAATGCTACCTCCAACAATTTGCTTAGAAAGGAAGGTAATAATTTTAATGCATCACAGTATATTCCAGTAATCTATTCATATAATTCTGATAATATGGCATTTTACTTGAAATGTTTCATGCCTTACAGGCAGAATAAGTTAGAATAAATTCAGAACATAAAGAACATAGAGAGTCAAACATTTATCACAGTAGCATTGCATGTGTTTTAAGAATTATTTATTTGCCCATGCAGTAATGTCCACATAAACAGTTTAGTTGTTTTGCCCTGTTGACTTTCTTGTTGCCAGTTATGCCTCTATATATTCCTGAATATTATTGTAATTTGCTTTAAATAGAATATATGAGTGTGTGCTTATGGTTGTAATCCTAAAATGTAATATCATTACTGTAAAATGGGCACCCACAGCTGGAGTTAGAAAGCAATGGAGAGAAAGTTTGTAGTTCCTTGCCTTGGATTAAGAATGATAAACTTTTTTACAAAATGAAGAATTATGGTTACTGGCAGCTATGTAACACAGATTTAAATCCTAGATGTTCCTATGGCATGCGGTATGTGGATCCAGAATGGGGAAGTTGCTTCAGATTTGGTATAGGTGTGTTTACTGCACCTATTAGTGTCATCTGGAAAAAGCTGCACCTTTTCCTGGTCTCACATAGTATGTGTGCAGCCCCCCAAAAATACACATTTGAGTCCTGGGGGTGTTAAAAAGGTGACAAGTTGGTGCAAGTATCTGTCATCACCCTGTTGTTGCCTCTTTAAAGTCTCCTTAACTCAAACACTTCCTTTAAGATGTCACTGACAGATACAGTACAGTGAGCCTATGCTGTATCTGAAGCAACTTTCCTGCATATCCTTAGTATTACTTGAAATGCAGGAGAAACAAAATGCTGCTCCTTTGGCCAATCCTTACAGGTTGACTGAGGCTGCCTAGAACTATGCATTCCAGGGAACTCACTAGGCTAGATCCCACCTCAAACAATTGTAAGGAGAAGCCTTCTCCTAGGCTCTGACCCAATGTACTTGAAAGAATAGGGTTATTTAAGACAAATGCTTACTATATTTAAACAATGACTGTGCAAACCATATCTGAATATGACCACAATTTTAGTCACATTTTGAAGAAACTTGCTTTTAAATAAATTAAACTTGCTTCGCCCAAGATAAATTTTGGATTTGCCAACCAGAGACTCATGTAACAACCATGAGATCTGGCCTTTCTCCACTGATGAGTTAAAGCACTCTTCATCCATCCTTTAGTCAGCAGAAAACTAGAACTGTGGGAAATTTGCTAGAGACAAGATGAAGGAAATGAAAGCAACATCTCTGGAACACAGCAGAAAAAAAAGATGATGCCAGGGCATGTTGGTGCTTTGGTGAGGTGCAAGTGGGGAAAGATCCCTTGGATAAAAAAATATTAAAATACAATGTGAGAAATGGTTGATCTCAGAGGAGTCAGTGGACATTTTCTTCTTTCTAAGGACCGAACAAGAAAGTCAAACCAAAGTAGCAGAAATTATTCTCCAAAGGTTGCATGATTAACTAAAATTTTATTCATGTAGATGTAAGGAAACTCAAATTCTAATTTAAAAAAACTATCAATAAAACTTCTATAACCACCCCAATGATCCAAGGATTATACTGCAGAATTAATTAATGTGATTTAGTTCCAGAAGTCTATATATGTCTATTTATCACTGAATTCTCCTGTTTGGAATCTTGGAATGTAGCAGAGAGAAAACTAGAAAATGCACTGCTTATCTTGGCATACTAATATTGGACACATGACCTGCATGAGAGTAAGAATATGAATGAGTTGCCCCAAGTAATATGGCCCTAGATAATGCTGCATGGGTATTTAAGATGTCATGTGCCCTATGGAATTATGACTAAAAACCAAAGGAAAAGTTGGCTACAGGCAAAGCTGGCAATATTTTCCCTCAATTTGTTAAATTGTTCTTTATTTTAAAAAACAGTATACAGCAATTTGGCTACATCCATCTGGAGCAGGTGAACAGATGTGAAGGAGCCGACACCTCACTGGATCTGCACAGTAGACTAGTGGAAGATGCAGTGTGCTTGTCTGTTCTACGTAGCTTCAGGGTATGACTAGCTTGTGTGAATCACGCATGACAGAGGCAGGAAGCAGCCATCTCAGGAGGTTGCTTACGTACGAGGGAAAATGGAAAAGAGGGACCATTAACCAAGTAGAGGCAGTTTTTCAAAGAATGGCTTTTTAGTTCTCAGTTTGGCAATTGTTTTGCTTTCCCCTTCTAAACCCCTAAGCAGGGAAGACTGCCAAAAAATGTCTTAAATGGAAGCAGATGTTAAAATGGCTCTGTGTTAGATCTCCTCTGTTACATAAATGGATTGAATTGAATGTCTCTGAGGTGACAGTGTGAAAATATACAGCTGTTATGCACTCACACATCTCTCAGCAACTATTTAGACTTCATGCCAATTTCTACTTGTCTCCCCAGCTTTTATATAGAAGCTGGGAAAGATACAGGAAGAACGTGGAAAGGGCTTAGTGATGTTGGAGATGGTGCTTGGATATTATTTTGCTTGTACAGGGAGGAGAAAACAATTCAATACAAGCCATCAGCATTTGGATTTGCCTCAAGGAAGCAGCTCAGAGTGGCTCCCTTGTCTGGAGAATCTTTGGTGGTCTACAAAGTGCTTAATGGAGAGGAAAATTAACATCTGTGTTGTAGCTGATTTGCCCAAATGCATCTGCCTGCTACTGATTAGACTGCTATTGTTCTTAAGCTTGTGTAGACTACAGGAATGGGTTCTCCATGGGACTGGCTTTGAAGGCTTTAAAAAAAATGGAGAAAAAAATGTTTAAGAATTAAAAAAAAAGTAGTTAGGTTACTAATTAGAAACATACCTCTCCAATCTTGGACCAGCCACATAGGTCTGAAGGGAATTCAAGGGGCTGATTCTTACCTTAAAAACCCTAAACAATTAGGCACTACACTATCAAAGCTTTGCTTCTATATATTTTGAGCCTGTATTACCTGTACTGAAGCTGTATTAAGATAATCAGAAGCCCTTTCCTAAAAGCTTCTTTCTCCTTACTCACCAGTCCCTAGATATGAGGCAGATGGTGGCCAATGGAAATAGTATTTTTGGTCCCAGCTGCAGAATACCTTCCTTTGAAAAATTTGTCTGATGCTTTCATAATCTTTTTGTATCACTTGAGATCCTCCTTTTTTTCACTCAGGCCTTTAGACTTTTTAGAATTTCTACTCTAGTACAACTTATGAAGTTCTTGAGCTGAAGAGCTGTGATACAGTATTTATAACAAATCAAGCCAACAAATAATATTTTGCTTCACACCTAACCCACAAATGACAGAGTAGGGCAGGATCTAATAGTGTACCTGGCCTCTCCTTCACATTATAACAAAGGAAAAGGTTTCAGCTTGATGTTAATGTCAGCTACAGAGATTGAATAACAGCTAAACCAGCATTTTCCATATGCTTTCAATCCCACTCGTTACCTCTGGACATTATGGGATTTAGAGTCCAACACGTTAGGAGACTGCTGCCTCTAATCATTGCATACTGTTCTCCGTGGTCATTTTGGCTTAGGTTGCAGAATACACTTGAAACCTGGCTTCCACAGAGGCATCTAGCCATGTTATGACTGACTGGTGCTTTCCAAAGCACCTGACGGGTCTTATGGGCACTCCTGTCATATACAGTTTTAGTGCTCTTTTCAAAGAGCACTAATCTTGTGTTGTAGAGAAGATCATATTAAATGGGGAAAGAGTTGAGTTCTGCCAGCTGTATGTTACTGGTTCCAGGGAGTGCATTATAGCTTTTTTCCCTCCTTCTGTTGAGAATAGGTTTTGTGTAGCCATGCTTCTTATTGTTTTTAGTATTTGGGGCAGTGCCATTTGCTTACTGGGCTGTTGTCTTCTTTTGTAGCACCAAAGATAAAGCTCAGTCATAACTGATCACTCCATCCTGTGCCCCTCCTCTGCACATGTTAGCTGGACTGACAAGTCACAGCCATGGAAGAGGGGTGCAAGGTGGCGGGAACACCCATAATGCTTTTTTCAAACTTTCATCCATGCCTGCGTCCTGTAAGTCAGATGATTTTTGAGCATCAGCCTAGCATTCTTTTGAAAGAATGCTAAACCTGTACAGATATTCCTTGTTTACTGACCATTCATTCAGCGATCTTTTGAAGATATGACAGTGTTGAAAAAGGAGACTTATGACTGGTCCATGAACTTGTGGCCATCACAGTGTCCCCACGGTCACATGATTGCCCTTTGCGACCTTCACAGCCAGCTTCTGACAAGCAAAGTCAATGGGGAAGCAGGCAGGAAGTTTTATTTATTCATTCATTCAATTTATTCAAGTTGCAAGTTGCAGTCATGTGACATCACACTTAATGGCTGCAGCTGGAACGGATGTCATAAGTTGGCACAGTCACATGACATTTCACTTAATGACTGTGCCGCTTAGCAACAGAGTTGCTGGTCCCAATTGCGATCGGTGAGGACTACCTGTATCCCAGAACAGCTGGGTCACAGGTATGGAGGAGGGGCATGGGGTACCATAGGAAGGATGTACTACATTACAAATTTAGGAAGAGCACCATTCACCAGGCTTCTTACTGAGGCTGTTGGGGCAGCAGATTTTATGCTGGCATATTTTTCTGCCAATTGAAGATTGTTGGACTGTACTTGTGGATTGGACAGTTACCTATCTGTGCCTTAGATAATAAGGTTTTCCCTTCTCAGTCTTAAGAAATAATTGCAAATACTGAGCTTTTGACTATAACGCTTTTTGGTTTGCTTACATAGATGGACTGTTTCTGACCAGATATGTCACCATTTCTGCTATGGTTGTAACATCTATTTCTGTCCATTTATTCATTTGTAAATATTTGTTCACATCTGACCATTGATGAATAGCTTTCCCCCTTTCAGCCTTCTGATTTGCTAGCTGCAAAATGACACTTTATATTATTGAGGCAGAGCGATACACACAATGTTATCATCCTGATGCAAGCTGCCCATGAAAATGCTCAGAAGCATCTCTGAATTAGAGCTTGTGTGCCTTGTTCTTGCCTCATAAATGTTTCGTCTCTGCCTGTAATTCTGTGGCAGGACAAAATTAATATTTAGGAACCAGCATGTTAGATTTTGGTAATCTAACAAATGGCAGCAGCCTATGTTTAATGTAGTGACACTAATGAATTCTGAGGATTAATTTTCAGTTATGAAAGCATAATGGAAGGTGCTTGATTTTAAAAATTAGCTAATAGATTGACTTTCCTCAAGGCTAGCATATGCTGCATTTGTTGCTTTTTCAGTATGTTTTATTATTATCTATAACAGCATCTCTCAATCCAGTGACATCCAGATGTGAAGGTTGGGGGAGGGTGTTATAGCCTGTCATATCATTTCATAGTTATTTATGGAATGAAGAACAAGAACCTTCATGATCAGAGCAGCCTGATAAATGTAAGTTTCAAAATAGCATCCCCCCCAACATGTTTTTACTTCTGTTTTTATTGATTGTTGGGATCATTATATGAGAGAGGCGGCTATATAAGTTCAATCAATCAATCAATCAATCAATCAATCAATCAATCAATGGAATATTAATATGAAAATATGAAGACAGCATGCACTCACTACTGTGGCATTTTAATTGGTCCTAATAAAGAGATTGATCAATTGGGTACTCTTTAAAAAAAATTCCAATGTTTACTGAAGAAGTAGCCCAAAATGTAACTTGAATGGACTCCCACATTGCTGTGTTTCATTCCATGATTACTTTCACTGAGCTTAGTGGTATGTCTTCCATCAGCTTTGGTATTTTTACATGGAAGTAAATCCCACAATATTCAATGGGAAGGCTTTATTTCCCAAACAAAAAACCAAGCCAAGAAATATGCAAAAATATGAGTTAAGTATTTCCCAGTATAGGAGAATACCCAGTTGTTTTGGCAGTCCAGCTATTGTTTGGCAAGAGCAACTAGGTCTTCAAGGGGACTACTAGATCAATAGCTCCTAGTGCTACCAGTTGAAAGGCAATTTTAAGCTATCCCCTCTTTCTCTCCTTAACAGACCTTTTGTTTTGTTTTTGTAAGAGTAAACTAAGGGAAGAAGCATGAAAAAATGTAGGAGGATTAAAAATAGAAGATGACATTGAGACCCACTGTAAAATTCTGGGATTGAACCAAGAGGTTGCAGTATAAAATCACTGAGCCCTACCACACAGAGATTTTTCTCCCATCAAAGCATTGGGACATATTAATGATGATCAGATGTGGATGCACTTAAGTGATTATTGCCCCAAAATATATATGGTTCAGCTCTGAATTTTTTTCACCCTCAGGAAAAGGAGTACTTTGGGGAAGTCAGCCATGTTTTTGTGACTGCACCCCACATTTGCAGATGGGAAAAAGTAGGGCAATAAAAGAGGCAGAAATGTTTAGCTGGGATCTTCCAGTCACATTCAGCTGCAATGCCCACCCACTTTCCCTTTAGAAAGTCTCAAGCTGTAATGCAACATGCAGGCTGCAGTTTGGAAGATGGTTGGAATGCAGATGAGAGTGGGTCAGCAAAGGGATCAGCAAAATGAGTGCACTACAGGAAGGACAGCATTGTCTCAGGGATGGAAATTGCAAATGTGTGGCAAGCCTCATCCCTTAGAAGCATTCCAAATGCATTTTACTTGGAGACATAGCTCTTTTTTTTTTGCCAAATGGTGGATGGATGCTAATATTTTAAACATCAGAATAAAAAGTTTCTGTGATCTTCTGTTGATGAAGACAATGTCAAATCAGGATGGGTACAATGGCACATTTTTGTGCATCCACTCATTATTTTCTTATATTTCCTGATTTGCGGTATCCCTCTCCTGCTTCTTCCACATAGGATTGCAATTTTAGGTATGCGTGAAAGCAAACTGGGCTTTTGGTTTTAGGGTTTCCTCTCAAGTATACAAGTGCTCTTCTATATAGCCCTTGCATTGAAAGAGGAACCTGGCTCGATCAATTTATGAATGAACTTTTCCTGATCTATTACCATCCAGAGGAGATGAACTATGACTTCTGTTATTTGTAGTCACAGTGACCAAATTGGAAGATTCCAGGTTGCAGAAAGCTGAAATAGTCAAATGAAAATAAGTATTTTTTTTTCATTCTTCAAGAATGAAATATCCCCTTAATAAAATGAGACAGTAGTAACTTGGTAGTGGTACATGCAATCTTTCTACAGTATAGATTTTGTTATTCTCTGTACTGGAAAGACTCAGGTAATTTGCTCTTGATATGATTAAAGGAGATTAGAGTAACTGAGAAACAAAAGGAGAAATCTACTATGGGAAGAAATTTGAGGTACACAAAATAAATATTAAAGTAGGTGCGCACACCAAAGTTTGTTCTCCCTCCAAAGCCCAACAGGGATACTGCTTGGTCAGTATCCCTGTTGGGAACAACAAAATCCTTGATGTCAGTTGAAAAAGAAAATAGGTAAAACAGGAGTGTGCTGAGATGAGTAAATTGGTGTGTTAAGTTTCTTACAATAGATAGTATAGTTAGAACCTAGAGAAGAAAGACATCAGTTAGGGAATGAGGATATACTTCTAAAGTTCTGTTGCAGCCCCACTTGGATAGTCTGTTGTACAGTATACAAATAGCAATATGAGAACTACTTCATAACATGTAGACTGGATTATATTAGGCTGTCTTGAAAAGGCCATGGAACAGAATGCCTTTGAATATCAGTTGAGTTAGGGGAGAGAATATTGCCTCAGAGTGCAGTTTTTGTGTGAAAGAAGATTATTTTTATTTATTTATATTTCAAATTTGTCACCACCCATCTCACTACAGAGTGACTCTGGGCAGTTTACAGCAAAAACAGAATAAACATTAATTAAAATAGATTAATATTAATTAATTAATTAATTAATTAATTAATTAATTAAAATGTACTACAAGAAGAAACTTCCTATATAATACTTCCAAGAGGCTGATGTTAATTAGGTGTTAATAGACTCAGGGAGCATCTTTAAGCCATCAGCCATCCCCAGGGTCGGTTGCATCTCTTCTCGCCCCATGCAAGTTGGCAAAGCCAAGTCTTCAATTCCCTCCAGAAAACTGGGAGGGTAGGGGCCTGTCTCATCTCTGGGAGAGAGTATTCCATAGAGTGGGGGCAACGGCAGAGAAGGCTCTCCTCCTGGGACCCGCCAGTCAACATATTTTCACTGATGGGATCGGCAACATGCCTTCTCTGCCGGACCGGGTGGGATGGGTCAATGTAATGGGGGTGAGACGGTCCCTCAGGTAACCTGGACCCATGCCATGTAGGTCTTTAAAGGTGATAACCAACACCTTGAATTAGACCCAGAAACAAACTGGAACCCAATGCAGCTCCCGCAGCAGAGGTGTTATATGTGCCATTCTTGGGGCACCCAAGATTGCCCACGTGGCCACATTTTGAACCAGCTGTAGCTTCTGGATACTCTTCAAGGATAGCCACATGTAGAGCACATTGCAGTAGTCTAAATGAGAGATAACCAGGGTGCGAGTGACAGACCAGAGGGCCTCCTGATCCAGGAAGGGGCGTAACTGGTGCACAACATGAAGCTGAGCAAAGGCCCTCCTGGCCACAACTGCCACCTGCTCCTCAAGCAGGAGTCGTGAGTCCAGGAGGGCCCCCAGATTACACACTGGGTCTGTATGGGGCAGTGCAACCCCATCGAGAACCAAAGATGGTAAACGCTGAGATACAGAGGAACCTCCAATCCACAGCCACTCCGTCTTACCAGAGTTCAGTTGACACCTGTTGTTCCCCATCCAGACCCCCACAGCCTCCAGAAACCGTGAAAGGGTGGTCACAGCATCACTCAAATCACCCAGGATGGAGATGTATAATTGGGTATCATCTGCAAATTGATGATACCTCATCCCATGGTGGCGGATGATCTCAACCAGTGGTTTCATGTAGATGTTAAAAAGGAGTGGAGAGAGTACCGAACCCTGCGGTACCCCACAGCAGAGGGGCTGTGGGCCGGACTTCTCACTCCCAATCAACACCAATTGGGATCGACCTTGGAAGAAGGAAGTGAACCAGCACAAAACTGTGCCACCTACTCCCAATTCCCTAAGTCGTCCCAAAAGGATACCATGGTCAATGGTATTGAAAGCCACTGAAAGGTCAAGAAGAGCAAGGATGGATGCACTACCCCCATCCCGCTCCTGCCAGAGATCATCTGTAAGTGCGACCAATGCTGTTTCTGTACCATATCCGGGCCTGAAACCTGACTGGAAAGGGTCCAGATAATTAATTTCATCCAGTATCCCCTGGAGCTGCAATGCCACCACCTTCTCAACCATCTTCCCTAAAAAGGGGAGGTGGGGGACTGGACGAAAATTCTCCAATACGGTAGGATCCAGGGATGGTTTCTTGAGGAGGGGATGCACCAGCGCCTCTTTAAAGACAACTGGAAACACCCCCTCCTTCAAGGATGAATTCACCATCACCTGGACCCACCTACATGTCACCTCCCGAGCAGCCTTGACCAGCCAGGAGGGGCATGGATCTAGTTGGCAAGTGATGGCATTGACAGTCTGGAGGACCCTGTCCACTTCCTCGGGTCCAACAAGATCAAACTGTTCCCAGATAACAGTGTAAGTCTGTACCTTGGGCATCTCCATAGGCCATGCCCCATGCTTGGAATCCAACTGGGAACGTATCTAGCGATTTTATCCTCCAGATACCCAAAAAACTCCTCTGCGCGGCCCTGTGAATGGGCCACTGGGCCCTCCTTTCCCAAGAGGGATCGGGTGATCTTAAACAGGGCTGCTGGGCAGCATTCTATGGATGCAATAAGAGCGGAGAAATAGTAATGTTTCACCACTCTTACCACCACAAGGTAGGCCTTAATAGTGGCTCTAGCCTGTGTTCGGTCAGGTTCGGTCCTTGTTTTCTTCCAGCAGCACTCTAGATGTCTCTTAATCCTTTTTAAGACCCTCAACTCCTCCATAAACCACACGGAGTGTCAGGCTCGATGGGTCACGAGAGGTCGCACAAGCGCGATCTTGTCCGAGGCCTTGGCCACCTTCCTATTCCAGGCGGCAGCTAAGATCCTCAGGTATAACCCCAACTCCCTTTGGAACCCGATTGGATCCATCAGTCACTGGGGGTGGACCAGTTGAATATGTCCTGTTTCCCTGCAGAGGGGGGTAACATGGATGAATCTCAAGGC
This sequence comes from Python bivittatus, assembly GCF_059951505.1. NCBI lineage: Eukaryota > Metazoa > Chordata > Lepidosauria > Squamata > Pythonidae > Python > Python bivittatus. Next base: position 106,880,045 of record NW_028277075.1, read on the forward strand.
CACCAGGGCATGAACTGACCATGACGATGGGGATAGATATAACTGCCCCTTCAGATCATCTTGCTACTGCTCTGACAAGAAAATCAAGTCTGGTGTGAGACCACTGCCCCAGGTCAGGTTGCGAATAATCTGTGACAAGCCCATGGCCACCATGGTGGGCATGAACTCCCAGGCCGCCTCTGAGGCATGTCCCAGGGACGGCAAATTGAAGTCCCCCAGAACCATGAGTCTGGGGAGCTCCACCACCAGCCCTGAGATGCCCTCTAGCAGCTCAGGCGGGGAGATTGCTACGCAGCAGGGAGGCTGGTATAGCAGCAACAATCCCAACTGTTCTTGCGAGCCCAACTTCAGGAACAGGGTCTCACAACTGGCCACTTGTGGAGCAGTGCCCCTGAAGGCCAACAGAGACTCCAGGATGACAACTGCTACCCCTCCTCCACTACCCTGGGTTTCAGCTGGTGCCAAACTGTACACCCGGCTGGGCACATTTCTGAAAGGGGTATCCCCCGCTTCAGGGCCCAACCAGGTTTTGGTAATACACACCAGGTCAGCCCACTCCTCAGTGATCAAATCACATATAAGGGGGACCTTGTTATTAACTGACCTGGTGTTAAGAAGCAGCAGCTGAAAGTCAGGGCCTCTGTGGGTCCACTGTCCAGGGCCTGGGTCTGAGTCCAGAGGGCCGGAACATGCCACTGGTAGTAGACACCAGGGGCATCTTCCCCAAGAGCGACCCATCCTCTGACTCCCATTATAACACCCCCTCCCTATCACCACCTGAATAGTATGACACACCCTAAACCCCCCAGGGCTTCCGATTCCCCCCAGTCCTGGGCTTCTGGCTTTCCTAGTTAGGGGACCCTCCATCCAAACATACCCCAACAATCAATCAGTCAATCGGGGTGGTGGTGTGCTCCCTGGTACTCCAGCTCCTGCTCTCAGCGCCGTAGGAGCCTTATCCCTCACGCCCTTTGCACCACATGCCCCCCACACTGACTTCTCTGACTGGTCGGTAAGGGACAACACTCACACACTCACCCACACATTTGCACATCCACTCACAGACTCCCTCCCTGTCTGTCACCCTATGGAGGGAGACCCAGCTAACATCTACTGGAGGGACCCCACCACTCTCTCCAGAACTCGGCTTTCAAGTCCTTTGGGTCCCCTCAGGGGGCCAAAGCTGCTGTTCAGGTGCCAGATGCCAAGCTGATTGTTAGGCCGATGTCCAGGCCTCAGTCCTTTGCCACCAGTTCCACTCAGACCATTCCAGCTGCAACTCGGGTCACCACTAGTGCTCTGGTGCCAATCTGGCCGATTTTCAGGCTCCATGAAGTGGTCCAGCCTCGAGCTCAGCTGAGCTCTAGGCCACCACAGCCCAAATCTCTCTTTGGGCCGCACACTCTCTGCTTCGCCCAGCATAACCGTGGAACTCCACCCGGCCCCGCCATGCTCCAGCTAACCTCCATCGAGCTCTGCCAACCTCCGTGTGTCTGGGACCAAAGCATCAAGCACCCCCAAAGATCCCAAACTAGAGCGAAAAGTTTTTCTCTGTAGCCTAGGCCTCTCCTTGAGCTCTCGCCACTTGCCACTCACTGCGCCGCTTGCCGCACTGTGTCTGACACAACTGCGGGGCTCCGCCCAGCCACAGCAGCCCTGCCAAACTCTACCATAGGGCACCTCCCAAAGTCCTCAGTTTGGTGTCCAAGCTTCAGGGCACACAGGTAAGCTCTCGGGGCATTCAGGCAAAGATCAAAAAACCCGTAGGAACCATCCCTTTGCCTAGACCAGCACGGCAGCTGGCACTCACCCACTCCTGGTCGCCATCTTTATAATTATGCTTTAAATGAATTTTTGACTTGAACCAGCAGGACTGTTCTCATGATCTTTTGTTGTTAAGTGATTCTGTGGGGGCATGCCATAAACAAATAAAATTTTGGGGAGTTGTACATCTTGATCTTCTGCATTTTTTCCTCAGAAATTTCATTAAACACTCCCACATAAATGTAGAATTGCAACACTAGATTTTTCTTTATAGGTTCTTCTTCCTAAGGTGAGAGGTGCAGTGAACACAAGCAAAGAAATGGAGCCCAGCTATGTACCTTGTAAATTAAAGAACTTCACATTTAGCTGACAATAAATATGGAAATCAATGGTCCAGTTGTGCTTATTTTCTCCCACATTACAGATGAAATGCATGTAGCAAGGACCATTCCCTGTAGGTGCAAGGGGTAGGCCATTTAAGTTGTAGGTGAAAAGGTTCTTAGAGGACAACTCAAAAAAGGAGTAGTGTTGAAGACTGTTTTATTTTCATCTATTCCTTTAAATATCTGGGGTAGAACTTTTGGCAAAGATACAACTATCTTCCTGCAACTCAGGTCACTCCAAATCAAAAGTAACTTTATGACAGAAATAAGTCAATGTTATAAGTAGAGCTTAGTTCCTCTTGCTTTAGAAGCTGTGACTGGCAAATCCTGCTTCCAAGCCAAGTTATTTCATTGGATGCAGAATTCAAGCAGAAGAACTCAGGTTTCTGTTATTAGAGCTTCTTAGAAAAGCTTGAGCAGCCTAACAGCAAGATGGGCTCCACAGAAAGGTTTCAACAATTTCACCACAATGAGAATGAATTAAATGAAACCAGGATACTGGCGTTTCCCCTCACTGCAATGAATTCTACTAAATTCTGTGGAAGAGGAATATGTAGTCTAGAAAATCATTGATGGGAAGCTATGCATTTGGCTCTTGTCAAAGAACTTGGAGACAACAACATAGAATTACTGTTCCTTGCTCTCTTCCCTTGCTTTACAAAACACCTGTAAGAAATAACCATGGAAATCACATTTTCCCATGTTCCTTTGATTTATATAAGCCTTGGTTCATGGACTTGTATAAGTCATGGGCCTTTCACAATCTCTGCAGATTGGCAAACATACACACCAAGAAACAAAGATTTTATTTATTTATTTAAAAAATAATACAGCCATCCAACTTGAATATTACAACTCTCAGCAGCTTACAATAAGCCAAAAATAAACAAAAAGACCCCTGAAATTGACCATAATTCCTGGCCCATCCAAAAGAATCTTAGAACCAAGCCAGTATGTGCACATTTTGTACTGAAATGTTGGCCATCAATTATGAACTCTAATGTGTGGTCCTTAAAACAGTTAATTCTAATGAGAGGGCCATGTTCAAATGAATGGGAAGAGGGATAGTTTTTTGTGGTTTTTAACTGGTATATGTATGCAATCCAGAACTGGTTTAATATTAATCTCTATGGGAAATGTCCATTGTCTACATAGGCAACTCTGCCTGTCCACTTTTCCTTCATTGGTCCAACTATTATACATAAAATAATATGTTCAACACACCTTTTGATGTGATGCTGGTTATATCTGAGAATAGTACTTTAAATTAATTTTTCCAGCAGAAACTGGAACCTGAATACTGTATTAGTTTTGAAACAAGAGTGACAACTACTCACAGAAAGGTTGTCTTGACACTGAGTTCATCCTTATCTAAAGCCTCTTCAGAAAGGAACACAAGACTACAACCCAAGCCATGGGATGCTTGGCTCACTAAAAAGATGCAGAGCTCAGTGCAAACAGGCCCCTTTTGCAATCTATATCACAGCAGCAGCTCATTTTCTCTAGAGTAGTCTCTGGAGAAAGATAACAATTCTCAGCAAACTTAGTAAACCATCACTCCAAAATTCTGGAGGAAAGTCACAATAGACATTGGTATAAATGTCTATTGTGACTTATGTAAATTTATAAACCTTAATTATCTTGGCTTACTTAAACTAGCTTTTTGTACTAGGAAAGAAGGACAGTAGTTCTTTAAGAGTTTCAGAGGCAATGAAGCAACATAAAAGAAGTTTGGATAAAAGTCAACATGCTTTTCTTTCACAAACAATATTTCATATAGGGAAAAAAAGAGCATCACAAGACAATCATAAATAGTTATATGAGGTCATATAATTTGGAAGCCAGGCCAATTGCATTTTCCCAGAGTTATAATGTTGTGAAATAGAAATGGCTATGGAAGCATTATAATACTAGGCTGAACAAGAAATGTACTACCAGGCCACCTATGAAGACCTCCAAATACCTGAAAGACAATAATGCCTGTCTTTCAGGTATTTGGAGGTCTTCATAGGTGGCCTGGTACTATGAGATAAAATGACAAATAGGTAATATCCAGGCTTATGTTCAGGGCATGTCTCTTGTAGTAGGTATCCATCAGAAAATCTGTAGAATATTCTTTTAAGTAACTTACAATGAACTCTGAAAGGTAAGCAGTTCCCAGGAGTTAGACTTCTCTCATCTTAAAAACAAATCTGTGACTTAAAATCATTGCTCGTTATGGATAATTCATCATTCATAGATATATTCTCTATCTTCTCAGTCTATATTGATCACAGTGTCCACTAAGAAGAAATTTAACATTTTTGTGCTGATTTGTTGTTATTGTTTGCTTTTCAACCAGCAGGGAAGTTGTGCTTATCTTTGGTATTATTAATAAACTTGCTTATTTTCTGTTTGTATGGGCTGCTCTGTATGTATGCTCTGTATACTGTCACGCTGCTTACTTAACTTATATGCAGAGTACATCATGAGAAATGCCAGGCTGGAAGAATCACAAGCTGGAATTAAGATTGCAGGGAGAAACATCAACAACCTCAGATATGCAGACGATACCACCCTAATGGCAGAAAGTAAAGAAGAACTAAAGAGCCTCTTGATGAGGGTGAAAGAGGAGAGTGCAAAAGCTGGCTTGAAACTCAAAATTTAAGATCATGGCATCTGGACCCATTAATTCCTGCCAAATAGAAGGGGTAGAAATGGAAGCAGTAACAGACTTCATTTATTTGGGCTCCAAGATCACCGCAGACAGAGACTGCAGCCATGAAATTAAAAGACGCTTGCTCCTTGGGAGGAAAGCTGTGGCCAACCTAGACAGCATATTAAAAAGCAGAGACATCACCTTGCCGACAAAGATCCGCATAGTCAAAGCTATGGTTTTTCCAGTAGTAATGTATGGCTGTGAAAGCTGGACCATAAAGAAGGCTGAGTGCTGAAGAATTGATGCCTTTGAACTGTGGTGCTGGAGAAGACTCTTAAGAGTCCCCTGGACTGCTAGGAGGTCAAACCAGTCAATCTTAAAGGAAATCAACCCTGACTGCTCATTGGAAGGATTGATAATGAAGCTCAAGCTCAGATACTTTGGTTACCTAATGTGAAGAGAGGAGTCTTTGGAAAAGACCCTGATGCTGGGAAAGCTTGAAGGCAAAAGGAGAAGGGGACGGCAGAGGATGAGATGGTTAGATAGCATCACTGAAGCAATGAGCATGATACTGAGCAAACTCAGGGAGGCAGTGAAGGACAGGAAGGCCTGGCGCGATATGGTTCATGGGGTCATGAAGAGTCAGACACGACTTAACGACTGAACAACAACAACAACAGGGGCTGCTCATTCAGTGAGCTGCTCCTTATTAATTTTACTTGTAGAATTTCTATCTTGCTGTTCTGCTCTGTTGAGAACTCTATAAAATCTGGGCAACACATCTACCAAAAGCCTTAAGACATTTGACCTTATGTTTTTGGTGATAATGTTATTAAACAAAAGGAAGCAGGAAGAAATCTGCCTTTGGGTCCCTCTGCCAGGCACTCTGATGGAGTATAGAATGCTTGTCTCTGAAATCCAGGCCAAAGAGTGAGACCAGCTACAAGACCCAAAGTCTCTGAGAAAGCTCTTCTCTAATGCATTGGTGGGGGGAGAGAAGAGGTGGGGAGAGGCAGGTTGCTACATTTACTTGTTTGATTTATATAGCCTCCTGTCTTATGTACCATAACCCTGGGCAGCTTACAAATAACAATAAAAAATGGTAAAAAAACATAAAAGCCATAACAAAAGCTCCTGGTGCCCCAAAGGCAACACACTCCTGCACATCCATATTCAAGTATACTGGGCTCCAGCCTCACTCTACCCCAATGCTTGTGGGAAAAGCCAGCTGTTTGAGCTAGGAAGGTAGGGGTCTGCCAGATCTTGGGGGAAGGGTGTTCCAAAGGGCAGGGGCTGCGACTGAGTAGGTGCACTGCCTAGGTTCTGCTAGATAGCAACATTTAAGGGAAGGGACCTGGAGCACACCTACCCTCAGGGAGAGGCGGTCCCGTAAATAACATATGCACTTAATGAAGGGCTGGTGGGCACATCTGAACTTTTGAGAGCAAGTTATGGAGGTTCTCAGACTGATTACCTGCATCAGATGCAGGAATTCCTCATATGTGCACTTAGTTATGCAAGCCTGACTAAGCTTCTTTGGCTCCAGAGTATGCTGCTATTTTGCTAAATCTCATTCTAATCACAGTTCCATATTCCTCATGTCCATGCATAACAGCATGAAAATAGTTTCCCTAAACTAAAATAATCCAATGTTTTGTTTTTTTAAGTCCAATCTATTCTGAGACAAAGAGGGGGAAAGCCTAATTTTGAACTAGGTAACTAATAACCAGTGTATGCAAACATTAGAACATATAATGAAATTGTCCTGCACTATGCCACTTCAGAGTGTATGTGACCCATCAGTGAGAAAAGGTACTGGAACTATGTCCCCTGAAATCTAATATTCTGTGTTCAGGGATTTGGTTTGCTTATTTTTACTTTTTATATTGGGGGTTATTCAATTATGCAGCTGCTAGTTAGTAAACCATTTCACCATGCAAGTTGTGACAGCTAGTTATAATATTCATTTTCTTGCATGAGTAATAAGCATGGGGAAGCTTCTTGACCCGTTTCAGAAGCAAGGATTCCATCATTTTAAAAAGGGCAATTTCACCATTGCTCTGTACAAAAACTTGTTATTTAATTGAAATTGGAAATGCAAACTGCTAGTTTTATATCTAGGAGCCAAGACAATTACAGAAAAGGGAGAAAATAATCATACTGTAATGGAAATTACCAATCCCAGTTGGTTACGCTCAGGATCTGGTCACCTGAGATGTGGATTTGTTCATTGCAATAAAGAAGTCAGACCTGTAAGAGCAAGGGGCTTCTGTTCATTGGGCCAGCCAGCAAGCCCTTTCCTTTTCCCAGGACTCTCCCCTCTCCCTCCTGATCTTCACTCAAAGAGTCAGTTTTCTGGGGTAACTCTAGCCACTTCTGTTTAGCTTTGGGGGGGGGGATGTTTTTAGAGTTTCCCCTGTAAGCTTTTCCTGTTTCTCTAAGCCATGAGGTTTCCCTGGACCCACTGTTACTTATATGTCCTTCTTGTATACAAATAGTGTTGGTTTGTGGATTACTGCCAGCAAGTTGCAACCCCCATCAGATGATCATTCATGTGGCTATGACCAAGGGATTGCTCTACCTGTGGACTGAGACTTTATCTGCCTGCCTGCCTGCCTGCCTGCCTGCCTGCCTGCCTGCCTGCCTGCCTGCCTGCCTGCCTGCCTGCCTGCCTATCTATCTATCTATCTATCTATCTATCTATCTATCTATCTATCTATCTATCTATCTATCTATCTATCTATCTATCTACCAAATTTACATAGCCACCTATCTCACTGATATGACTCTGGGTGGCATACAATAAAGCAAATAATCTAAACAAATCTTAAATAACCATGAAAAACAATTAACATAAAATATAAAGAAGATCACAGGAGAATGCACCAAAATCTCACATACCATACAACTATCTTATGGGCTCCCTGATGCCAAGGGATCCCCCAGCTTGCTGAAAAAAACACATTTTAAGAGATTTCTGGAAGGTCAATAGGGTCCGGGCTAATCTCAGCTCAGGAGGAATGATGTTCTAAAGGGTGGAGCCTATGGCAGAAAAGGCTTGTCTCTTGGGTCCCATCAGATGGAACTCTTTGGATGGTGAAGGAAAGGCAACAATAATTATATAGACAGTCTTTCCTTCTCCATAATTTCCAAAGCAGAGTGGTTTTGGTATTCCAACCAGCTTACAGAAGTGAGTCATGGTAAATATATACACAGCATTTTTCTAATGAGTTCACTTTCCTTTACTTTTAAAGATCTGCCATGAATGATCAATAATTTCATTATAAATGAACCATTTTAGAACAGTTTATACTTTTCTTTTGCTTTGATGGTTGTCATATAATAATTTTACCAGCTTTTCTACAAGAGAGGTTATATATTTCTAGAGATTGACAAGTGCATTTTTAAATACTGGAGCACAATGACATACAAAAAAAGAAAAAAGATGAGTAGAGAAACAAAAGGAACCAGAACCATAAAAACCAAATGATGGATTTCTTTTTATTGGAGGCTTTTTATTGGGAGTGGTATTTAAACCTCTGCGTAGGCGGCTAGATTTTAGATAGCAGGTTTTATTGTTTTAGTTTTTATATCGGGAGGCTACAGGACCAACAGGAGCAGTATCTCTTGAGCATTTGTAAAAGACAACATTTCCCAGGCGGTTTGTTCTTGAAGTATCCTGAAGAGCAATAGGAAATAAAAAAAATATGGAAGTTACTCAGAATGGCAGATGTTACTGATGGATTGTTGTAGGAATTATGTGTTAAAATTCTTTAACGATGATAGAGGCTGAGCTCGGTGACGTGAGTATATTTTGCCTTTTGTCATTAATAAAAGATGTAATTTAGATGACCTGTAAAGGTAGAAGCCTATACATTTACATTTATGTTATCATGTTCTGAGCTTTTGAAATGGATAATTTTGGTTGCCTGGCTGTTCAGGTAAGTTAATTTTTTTTTTCATAACAAATAATGATAGATTCAGTTTAATTTCATTCCTAAGTGTGAAGAAGTTCCAGAGTTCGGTACAAGATAGGTGGCTATATAAATGTTTTAAATAAACAAACAAACAAACTTGAGGATTTGCAAATTCAGAATATGCTACTGCTGTAGAGAAAGTAAATGTGCTGTCCATTAAAGTTAATTAATTAGCAGATTTGCACTTTTACATTTAGTGTTGTAATATGCTAACTTTACTGATATTATCAGGGTAAAATAATATGTGAGATTTATTCTCACATACAAGGCAGTCATATACAGCTGAAGCCAAGCCCAAAATGTGGCTGAGACCCAACATTTAGTATGTAATTAAACAGATGGTAGTAATTTGTACCAGAGCTTTGTGTATCCATCTGAATAATCTGATTATTGTATTTTTCAGGTGTCTAATTAAGGACTTTGAAAAACGTCCATCAGTCACCCATCTTTTAGAACATCCCTTCATACGACAGGCCCATGGTAAAGATATGGCACTCCAAAAGCAGTTGAGTAACCTGATTCAGGCACAGCAACAGTTAGGCTGCGCAGCCAAGACAAGGTACTATCTAATTCCTCAGATTTCCTGCTGTAGATGTCTAGGGCTTCTTACTATAGTGCATGCATATATTATAGATAAATGTATAAAGTGATTGAGTTTTTTGCCCTACTTGAGTTCTCTGAATGATCTGTGTGCAAACTGATATGAATAAAGTTGCACTGTCATCTGGACAATAAAATGAGGCTTATTCTGACTCAACTGATTTGGTGAGAAGCATCTTGGTAAACTTGGAAATGGCCCTCCCCTTCTGGAGTCCATTGCTGATAACTTAGTTATTAGGCATTTCCTTCCCATAGGCATCCCTGGGAGTGGGGGGAACAAAGAATGAAACATGTGTCATGACCTGCCCCTTACATACTTGCATACAACATCAAGTTGCAAATTTGAAAGGGCACAGCTTGTATTGTGATGTCATGGGGCATATTTCATCATTTTGGTCCCATCACGGTTAGGAACAACAGACACCTATGCCTGTAGGATTTTGCTCATGACTGAATATGCTCTTCACGGTATTTGGTACAGCCCATGCAAACAGAACATTTACACTTTTCTTATTTGTCACTTTTAAATGTATTTAACAAAAATGAAAACTTCACATTATGGTTGTTCCTTACAGCTGAACTCAAGTGTTCATTAATCAGTAATTAATTAAAAGTGTTCATTAATCAGTAACTGATTAACAGGAAATATGTTCTTGCTTTGTAATTTTTATTGTGCGAATAATAAAAAATGTTAGCGATGGCATATTAGAAGAGTAAAATAGTGTGGTTTGGTTAGCTGTTGCTTGGAAAGCTGAAAATAACTGTTTTATCTATGTCTTAGTATGATCAACTATATTTCTATAAAGCCTAGGACTCCAAATTTACTAAGAAAGACTTCTTTTCCAATACAGTAAAGCCTGCATAGGAGACATTGCTTGGTTTTGTGGCTGTCCATAGGGTGGCAGGATTTCACTGTTTTCAAAGTAAATTTAAATGCAAATGAGCACACACGGTTTCTGATCAGCAGTGATTTTGCACTATGAAATTTGTCTAGGCTAGATAAGCTATAAAGCATTATTGTAAATAAATACTTGCTAATGTTGATGAAGAAAATTAAATGCCATGACTCATAAGTTATAAAAATGTGTGTGCATATTCAGGCACCATCACTTTGCTTTTTCAAAACCAAAAGCCTTAATGTAAAAATTTAAATATTGAGTTATACAGGCAGTTGCAAGGTGAGGTTGACTCTCCTGATTTCACAACAGGAGAAATTATCCTGTAGACATTTCTAAAGTAAGATCCTAAATTGATCAAACTTGCTTCAGAAGACTAATGTAACTCTTTTCTTGTTGTTTTGTTTTGCTGTAAGTGTGCTGTGTACACATTTTCTTCCTTCTGGTAGTTACTATTTGTATGGGGTTTTTTGGTTTTGTTTTGTTTTGTTAAATCTCTCATAGTATGAAAATTTAGTAGACTGTGAGAAATATCTTCTGATATTGGACATAAAGAGGAATAAACTCAGTTTGTGTAAGAAGTTGGCCTATTCATGAAGTAGAATGAAATTCTACTGTTTTAGGCTACAAAGTGAGGGTATCACTCTTTTAGTCTGGATGTGGATTATGGCAATCATAGTTCAACATATCTGTGGGGGCACTAGGACTGCACTAGGTTAAGGCTGTGCTAGGTTAAGGCTTGCGAAGAGAGATCTCTTTGGAGAAGACCCTGATGCTGGGAAAGATTGAAGGCAAAAGGAGAAGAGGACGGCAGAGGATGAGATGGTTAGATAGCATCATTGAAGCAATGAGCATGAAACTGAGCAAACTCAGGGAGGCAGTGAAGGACAGGAAGGCCTGGCGCAATATGGTTCATGGGGTCACGAAGAGTCGGACACGACTTAACGACTAAACAACAACAACAACAAGGTTAAGGCTGTTGTAAGCTGTTTCTTATTAAACAACTTTTTAGAACACCAGCCTGCCACTAGCAGGGAGGCTTTACAAACAGCTTTTTCTGACAGTTCCAGTTTGAGTTTGAAAGCAAAGAGTTGCGAGTCTATGTTTGGAATTTCTTCTGTATATTCTGATAGAATTTGCAGGTAACCTCCAAATAAGCCAAGAATAGCTGCTGGATCACAAAATGTTGGGCACACACAGCTGAGGTTTTTTTTTAATGCACTTTTTTTCCAGAGATCATCTGGACAAATATCAGGGGAAAGATAGCAAGCTGGGAAATTTATTGCGGGCAAGAAAGCTACCATTTTCCAATGTGATTACACTGTAATTGCTAATGATTACACAGAACCTTATTATTATTAGATTTTATTCTGCCTTTTTTATATATAACTCAAGGGGGAGAACATACCTAATGCTCCTTCCTCCTATTTTCCCACAACAACAACCCCTTGAGGTGAGTTGGGCTGAGAGAGAGTGACAGGCCCAAAGTCACCCAGCCAGCTTTCCTGCCTACAGCGGGACTAGAACTCACCGTCTCCTAATTTCTATGCCACCATCTTCACCGCTACACCACACTGACTCTCTAGAAAGTGGGTGGAAAGGGAGTATTATAGTCATGGCATGTGACATGTAGCAATTAAGGTGGTTGCCAGTGTTGTAATTATGATGCTTGCAAAAAGTACTCCAAGCAGTAGGATTCTTGCCACCATGGTTGATCAGGCTAGATGATCATATTGAAAGTGCAGTACTTTTGCTGTAATAGAGGTCACAGGCCCAATTCTTCCCACTGTTTCAAGAATTCTCATCATTCCTTTTTATGTTCTCCCAGTGACAAAGAAAGGAATGTGGATCAGTTATTTCTATGCCTGTGTGAAAGAGGAAGCTGTTCTGTTAATCTTCAGAGAGAAAAGGAAATGTATGTGCATATTGCATTGGGTGCTAGATGGGAAAGCTGTGACAAGATAATACCTTTAAGGTAATCTGGAATGAATAAAATATGGCTACCTGAAAGGAACAATTGATTGGAAAGACAAGGCAGCACAAGAACAATTGTGTTCTAAATAATGAATATCTTTGTTGTGCCTTCCAATGGTTCCACTTTTGATTGTATTTTATTTTTATTACATTTGTGGTCCATTTCACTACAACCCATAATTTATCCCTCTCTTAAAGCTCTGTACCAACCACAAAGATATGTAGCACCAGTTACATTAGTGTGTTCCACTGGATTTAGTACAGTGGTAACTGGTTCTGTTATTTGCTGAACTAATATATCCAAATCCAGAAGTCCTCTAGAACATGAATGAATCAAGTGTAGCTTTCCAGATACTGGAACAACTACTGATGGCCATGCTGATGGAGTACAACAGCAACTGAAAAGCCAACCTGTGATCATTCGTGTTCTATACGTAGAAGCATAAGAAGAAGAGAGTGGAAGAAGAATCAACACTTGATAAAAACATATTGGAAGCATGCATTATTATTATCCATCTGAATAGATTTCTAGGTGTCACTACATGTCGGGCTGGCACTGAACAAAAGTGAACCAAGTTCTTCTTTCTTCTTGGACGCATAGATTTGCATAAGTATTTATCTGAACAGATCCTTTTTAGTCTTTCCAACCCAGTGGAATATTGGAAACAAATTATGTAAAGGGACTCTGGACTCTGTTGTCAGCGGGTAACTCTCTAAAAGTACAAAACTGGCGCAATTTTGATGTGGTGGGAGAAGCCAGCAAAAGAAAGGGGCTGGATGAGGCTGCAGGCTGGGGAAAAAAAAAATCTAAACAACAATCCCCTGGTGTATCCCTATGGGAGAATGTTGTTGACCGTTCCATTCTAAGCAACCTTCCTCCTGTCTCCTGGCACATGACCCAGAATGGACATTCACAGGTCACCCCTTGCTTTTCAGTGGACATGTACATACTAATACCTATAGGCACAAGACAAAGGGAGAGTAGAAACACACAGTCACAATACATATACACCCATCCCGATTACATTCTGACACACATACACAGCTTGCACACACAAAGACTATACATATGCCCTCATCCTAATTAGACCATCACATACATACATGTACATGCAGAGGCAATGTGTATGCCCCCACTTGATTATACTCTCACACATACATATATACAGACATAGACAAAGGCATCATACATGCCCCATCTTGATTAGATCCTTACACTTTCTCTCTGCACACCCTGATTAGCTGCTGGAAAGAAAAGGCACACAGTTACTTCACCTGGCTACACAGAAGAAAATACAGACACCTCCTATGGCCACTGCTAGTAAAGGGCTTGGAAAGAATTCCAGAAGCCATGTCTGCAGGCTCTACCTTGTTTCTTATTGCCATTTGGCAGCCCCATCCCATTTGCCTCAGGACCACACACCCAGTTTCAGGACAGGGGTCCAATATTGATAAATTATTGCAGTATTCAGCTGTATGAAGTTGCTTAGAATAAGCCAGTGTTTCATTCTTTGATCCATATCAGTGTAAGTGTGGCACACAGTGCTAGAAGGTGACTGGTGAGACCAGCAGGGGAACTGAGGGCAATACAGTGGTACCTCGGTTCACGAACACTTCTGTTCATGAACAATTCGGTTCACGAACAGCTCCGTTCGCAAAATTTTGCCTCCGTTCGCGAACGCCGGATCGGGTTATGAATAGGATCCGCGGCCATTTTCCCTCCCATGACACGTGGTCGCGGCTTCCTGTAGGGAGGGGGACTCTCCCTCCAAGCAATATCCGCCTCCCCACCCGCCTTCCTGTCCTCCACGCCAGAAGTCCCGTTGAGCAAGGTTAGCTTTCTCTCTCTTCATGCTGTACTTTGTGTCATATTTTTGCGGTTTAAAAAAACAACATATGGTTCAGAACGGATTAACCGTAATTACATTGAACCTTATGGGGAAATTTGATTCAGTTCACGACCAATTCGGTTCGCGACCAGAGTCACGGAACGAATTAAGTTCGTGAACCGAGGTACCACTGTAAAATGCTGTATTCCTTCTCAGTATTGCTATTCTGAGTAAAGCATGTGCCCTGGGATCCTTCTGTTTTAGGGTTTTTAAATTTTCAATATTTAAATAATTTCTTACTTGAAAAATGGTTTGATAAGGTTTAGTCAATAGCCCTACCTGAGAAGTTCTCTGACAAAATTCATTTGTTCAAAAACAAAGAGGGTAATTATTATTTTATTAGGATTGGCAGGATTATATGTGTTTTATGAAAGGTATAGAATCCTTCAGGATGTATGAAAAATTTAAAGGACTTACAACAGGACTGATTAATGTAGAAACCAGTTATACAATGCAATTAAAAAATAAATAAAAATCAGATCTTTCTGTTTTACTGATGTTTTGATGTACTGATACTCACAGGTTTTGTTTTCCAAAATCTTTAGAAGTAAAGTAGATGTTTTCCACTGCCCAAGGGGGGAAACACAGTAGGAGATTTTGTTTGTTTATTCAGAAAAGAGGTTCAGTTGAAAGCCAAGGGGCAATTAGCTGCAAATATAAGGTGCCTTCAATCCGAACACAATGACTGTAAACCATCCATGCATTAAGTTAAGAATTTCAAGGGCACCTGCCAAATCAGTCTCGATGGGCATCCTGCTGCTGCAGAATCTTTTCCAATGCTTTTAGAAAAGAAAAACGTTTCTGTTTTCAGCCAGTCAGAGATAGGATAGTATGGGTACTGTTTTAATATTGGTAATTTTTTCCTTTTCTTCTTCTTGGTATGTTTTCACTACCTCATTTGTATCTGGATCAGGTCTGAGATACAAACCAGTAATCCAATAAACACATAACTCTCTGCTTGTATAATGCATTATGCACACAATAGAAGAGAATATATGTAGCTCAGGGTTGAACTGTGGAGTCCTTGGAGTTCTCTGAGCTTGATTGTTTCCTTGCAAACATTTCATTACCCAGCTAGGTAACATCTTCAGTGCTAAAATGGAGTGGGGATTGCTCTCTGTTTATATACAGAGGCATGCCCTGCCAATGTTGGTGGGGGTGGTTCCCCCCACACTTTGGTAGTTCCTTGATTAGGGTATTGTTTACTGCATGATTGTTTGTCTGGTGTTAATCTTGGTGTTAATCTTTGCTTATCTGGGTGATTATTGCTGATGAGATGTTCTGGTCTTTTTGTTTCCTTTTTATTGTCTCTTTTGAATAGTGTGTAGATGTTGTTTATCTCTGTGTGCCTGTTGACAGCTGTCTTGTGTGAATACCAAGCTTCCAGGAATTCCCTCGCATTTTTGGATTTAGCTTGGTCTAAGATGCTGACAGTTTCCCAGTTGAAACTATGGTTAAGTCTGTCCATGTGTTGTGAGATTAAGGAGTTTTCATTGTGTCTTCTGACTGCTAGTTATTCAGAAAGAAAAAGAAAGTAAAAGAAAGCAAATTGTATATATTTTTATTTTTGTGATTTACTAAAAGTTTTAATTCTTCATCAAAATGTTTCTTGGTTATTTCAGATGTAGTCTGAAAACAAATTTACTGAGGATTGATTCTAAAGTGGTGGTTCCCCCCCCCCCCCCTTCTTACCTGTGACTTTTATAACTTCCCAAAGCCAAATGAGCTCTTATAGTCCTATTATGTGAAATTAAGTCATAAGAGCTAATGGATCCTTTTCAGCTTTGGGGGCCATCAAAAATACTGTGGTGAATATACAGTTTAAGTATTTGTTGCAGATCAGTCCAGCTTTATAAGTGTGATAGTGTAAGAGGCACAGATCACCCTGCTCAAAAATTTGGAGAGAGGGACATGTGATGGAAAGTGAAATAGATTTGTGTGGGAAGGTAGGACTAATTCAGCTGCTGAACTAGCTTCCCTTGCGTCTAAGCTAGGCTAGCCTCTACCTCCAGTTGGTTCCCATGCAGAAAAGTGGAGGACTAGTGTAGAAATGTAGGACTCAAAAGTATAATTTGCTTCAAATAATCTCCCATCTGCAGCTCAGCTTCTTTATTTCTGAAATTTATATACTGCTCTGTCCCAAAACAGGCTGTAAGGGGCTTGTAAAGAATATAAAGGATAAAATGAAAACCAATAACATAAGAAATAGTGAGAAGAACCCAACAATCAATAATAACCATAAAACCTTCCTATGTCATCATACTGAGGGAGAATTACCACAATAACACCAATAGCCAATTGCAAGGATGAGATCCACTATACTATTGGTCCCCAAAGTCTTTCTGGAACAGCCAGAGCTTAGAGGTTTTCTTAAGGCCAGCAGGGTTGGTCCTGATCTGATCTTGAGTGGAGGGTTCTTTTGAAGGAGAGGAGCACTCACTGAAAAAACTCACTCTCATACTCTTGGTGACAACAATTCTTCGAACTTGGGACTCAGAGGATGTCCCCCTACTAGATTGTATTGGACAAGAATAACGTATTGGGAGAACATGTTCCCACAAATACTTAGGCAGGGATTATAAGAGGACACCTTGAATTACACTCAAAAGCCAACTTGCAATCAGTGTAGCTCTCACAATAGTGGTGTTACCCAAGCAAACTGTAAGGCGGTTTTAACTATGTAAGCCACTGCATTCTGGACCAGCTGCCACCTGCTTCTTGATCAGGAGCAAAAGGATCCTCAGTTTAGAAACCAGTTTAGTCTAGAAGAATGCAACTATGTCCAAAACTAAATATGAAATATCACAGACAGATGGTTTTGGAACCCATATCATACTACCTGGGACTGAGCCTGTATTTGTTCTTTCCTATCCAGATCTTCACAGCTCCAGGCATTGGCATAGCATCTTATCCAATTAGATCTGTAGCATGGAATCAAACCATATTATACTGGCTTGTCTTTCTCTGATAACGTTCAGTATAGTAAATCTTTAGAATAATGACTACTGGAGAAGTGTGGAAGAATGTCCTTGCTTGTTGTCAAATTGGGATTTCCAAATAACAAGGACTGAGTTTGGCTACAAGAGTTTAAGACTTGAGGAAATAAGAAAGACTCAAAGAGCTAGGAAATAGTCAAGATAGGAAAACATAGAGTGACACATGTAGAGATAGGAATATAGACATAGGAGATAGAATTTATAGATTAAATATAGAACTAGTTCTTATAGTAATAGGAAGTTCCTAGATTACAATGGATAGTAAGACAATAAGTAGGAAATAGACATAAGCATAGAATTAGGATTAGGATTAGAAGTAAGGAGTAGGACTTACAGTTTGTACAACAAAGCAACCCACATTGGGACAAAAACAAATCTAAGGCTTTGTGTCTGTGGTCTTCATCAAATTTCAAAAAAAAATTCTAACAAGAACATAAATCATACATTGCTCAAGTTTATTTGCAGGGATTGATATTTCATCACTTCTTTATTGAATTATTCAGTTAGTAGTCCCATTGTATTATTTAAATGAATTTTATATGGCTTTTTATCAAGTTCCTTTCTTATTAACAGCATTTTTCATAGCTTCTGTGTGGGGAACTTAGGATGCTACAGAAAGTTCTTAAATGCTGTTGGTTTTGATTGCTGTTGTTTTTATTATGAATATTATAGAAGCCCTCAAACTTACTGAAATCATAAATTCAGATTATAAAATATCTTTCACTGACCAAGTTCACTCTGGAATATTAATACAGGAAACAAGATCTTGAGAACAAGGTTGTTCCATACAACACAGTTCTCATTAGTATGGTTCTACTGTATTTGGTTTTTGTTTTATTGGCTCCGGTGTCATCTGATTACTACTTACTCTGATACAACAAGGCTTAGGCAGAAGGGAGCTGCAGATTGTGGTTGAGGATCAAGGCTAAATATAAGCCAACAGGGTGCTGTTGCATCTCAGTGGGTCCTCTTTGATGATATCAGCTGCAAGAGTAGAAAGCTTTTGAGCATTTGCATTCATGATGGGAGTGCTGTGCCCCAGAGTATGTTAATATATCTCTGATACAGATATTTCCATCACTTTGGACACTGGGAGAACAAAAGATGTCAGTCTATATTTTCAAATATTTTGTCCATGTAATCAAGCTGGGCAGAAGTTATAGGATATGGATGGTATCATCTGATATGCAGAGAGAAACTGGTTTAAATATAATTGTAGTTTAATCTGTCGTAGCAAACAAAGAAAGCACCCTTTGACCAGCTTCAGTATCATACAAAGTGATGCTTATAGAAATGTCAGTGTAGCAAGTTAAAGGCATTTGTATTTTTGTTGTAGTTCTAGCAAATAAGCTAACAATTTAATTGATGTGGGGAAAATGAGGAAAAAAGATATGGCAAACTAATAATGGATTCAGGTGAATATTAAATTAACTTACACTGAGATACAGTGAATGCAATGGAGTTTTGTAAAAGTTTTATATTTGAGATAAATTGCTTTGAATTTGTTAACTAAAAAAAAATGTTACCTATGATGGTGAATAGTAGTTGTAGCCTGACTTGATGCAATTCTGAGTTATACCACTTGTGATTGCTGGTGTGAATCAAATATTGGAGCATTTGCTATGTAGAATAAGCTCTCTCTCTGTGTAGTAATCTAATACATCAGTGATAAAGCACAGGTATCTTCCAGATACACTAGTATTACATAGAAGGAACTTTTTAAGTGTAGAACATTAAAAATAGGACATTGCACTTGCAATGAACAATCAAGTATACAGAGAAATTTTATCATTTTGTTCTGGGTAATGTGAAGATCATTGGTAAGTGCCACAGAGTACACATTTTATTTAGAAAATTCAGGATGAACAAGACAATATATCCTTAACTTATTTATTTTATTTTGATTGAAAATGGATGAATAACCTGGTGGATTGCTAAAAAGGTTCAGTGGAATACATGTCTTTAAAAAATGTGTATACTGTAGTGTGACTTCCATATGGTACTGTACAACATGTACTTTTTTTTTTTTTTTGGTGCTTTTCTACATAAAACTTTCAGGTTTTACATTGGTAAAATTGTTCTGATGTCTTCAAAAGAATCCCAGGAACTATGGTACTGTGAAGTTCTGAAAATATTCCAGAGGACATGACCCCCACTAAATATTTCTCGGACCCAGGAGAAAATACAAACTGCAACCTGAATTATTATAGGGTGTTTTTTTTTCATATGCCCTTTTAGGAAGAATATTTTTCACACAGGTACTCCACCCATTTTACAGGCATGAACAAATGCATACTCGCAGACCATATCATGTTGATGCTTCTGACAAATATTCTCCAGATGATGATCTGGTAAACCTTGAAATTCTGGATGAGGTAAGGTATGCTGAGATAATGGATTCTTTCTCAGTTCAAATAGTAATCTTACTACTTGCACTTGCCTTCAAGTCATTCTTGTGATTAATAATATCATCCTGTCATCAAGTTGATCACTCAAAGTTCTTACAAAATTTTAAAAAACTCGTGTCATATGATTATAATCTCCAATCATAGATTCATTTATATTCCAAATATTTAGATTTTTTTTTTATATAGGTTAATAGATGACAATATTATTTGTATTTACTAAAATGAGGTCAGTTCTAAGTATAAAGGTTAAATAGTGTATTTCAAAACACATATATGCACACAATTCTAAATGTAACAAATACAGTTAAACCACACTGCATATCATTTTCCATATGTGAAGATCAATACATGTGTAGTGGCACAGCTAAGCCTGTAGTGTGGAAGGGTGGAGATCTCAAATATCATTTTCCAAAAGCCTTCTTCACATTCTGATCCTGGCTCCTGCCGCTTGGAGTAGCAGCTTGGTAATTCTTGCTGCCACCACCTATTTTCTAGGGAATGCCTCACCAAGCATCTTCCCCTTAACCATGGTGTGCACAAGAGAGAGGGCTCCACACCCTGTGTTACTTTCTGACAATTACTATGGTATTCTTATAGTGCCATTTTGCAGTTGTAGAGCATTAAGATGGGGTGCCTAGAGGTATTACCCTTTTTCCCCTTGATGATAAAATTCTTGTGAGATGGGCGGCCATATAAATATGATTAATAAATAAAATAAAAATTAACCAATATCATAGGTTATAGGCAAAATTAAACTTTATTAAAAACAAAGATAAAATTGTAGAAAAACTTTTAGATTTAAATATTAGAATGCGGATAATCAGTATTGGAAAAGATGCAGTGATGTTTTGATCCAGGATCCAATAACTGCAAATGAATGGAATACAAAAAAGATCCAGTATAACATACATACATACATACATACATACATACATACATACATACATACAAAACATATATACATTTAAAATAAATATAAGAATTCTGGCAGACCAGAAGTTTTATTTATTGTATAATTTATATTTAGAAGGCTGTCCAACTCAGTAGTGGTTTGGGCAGCTCACAAATTAAAAACAAAGTCACAGTATATTAAACAAAACAAAAGATTATCATAACAGGGGAACAAACATACCCTGTTGACTAATCCACGTAGTTCAGTCCGGGTGGGAACTGCCCCCCAACCTATCCCAGGTGGAAATGATTTGCTACCAGTAAAGGAAACTGGTGTTTTTAGAGTTCAATAATGCAGATCCACTGAAGTTTTTATTCCAGCTGACAGAAAACACCCTTAAATTATGTAGGGAGATTAAAATGAGTGCAGCACACATAAAACAAATGGAATTCTAACTATAGAATAGAAATGGAATTCTAACTATATAATTAACTATTTCTACCCAACAGGGCCAGCTCTAGGCTAAGGCCGAATAGGCACTGGCCTAGGGATGCCAAATTTTAGGGGGCACCAAAATTGAAAAGACTCCCAAAAAACAAATAAAAAAACAAAAAGTAAATATGCACTCCATGAGCCAGCATTCCTGCTCAGGGGTTAAATATAATTTTGCAGAATTGTTGCCATATGGCAACAATGGGTGCTGATGTAATTAAAATGACTTACTATGTAAAAAGGGTGAACATGTCAGAGAAAATTTTTAAAAATTGTCTAGGACTGAAAATCATAAATGTAAAGCTCAAAAACTCAAAGAAAAAATGAAACAAGGGGGTGCCTTTTTGAAATTCCTAACAAAATTGGAAGATGAGCCAAACCATAGGGGGTGCCAAAATATGACTTTGTCTAGGGGGCCAAAATGTCTAGAGCTGGCTCTGCTACCCAAGTATCAGAAACTTGAATCAGATGTTCCCTCTGATTCAGTTTTACCTGGACTTCCTTTTCATTTTTGTGTCGGGCAGAGTGATAATCACAAACACTCCTGTTTGTGCAGAGCGCAGCAAAAACTCCAGGAAAATATTAGCCATGAAAGCAAACACAATGCAATGTCCATTTCTTGTTTCCCAAAGAAATCCAGTCAGAAAATATATACTAACTGGTGTTTATTGATAAAAATGCAAAATTCCATAAAATGCAAATATCATACAAAATATAAAGAAAAACACATCTTCTCATGTAATGTAGCATCCAAGACTTATTAGCAACACAAGTTTAACAAAATCTCTAGCTACAAACTCTTAGAGAAGAGGTACACTACTTGGTACTTTGTTACAACTACGTAGCCCATAAAACCTACATAGTGGCTAACACTAAAACAACTAACAACTACTCAGAGAGGCTGCACATTTTCCTCTCCTTGTATTATAGCTCTATGCCACCCCCACTGGGTAACTAGCATACACACGCCAATAGGTGGCAGTAAATAGCACAATACACAACACACAATAACAGGTGTTTTTCACATGATCTCTGTAGTCAAAATATTATTTGTTATTGTTGTAAAGATAACGGGATGAATCCTTTCCCATGAGAAAGAAAATCCTGACATTT
This sequence comes from Python bivittatus, assembly GCF_059951505.1. NCBI lineage: Eukaryota > Metazoa > Chordata > Lepidosauria > Squamata > Pythonidae > Python > Python bivittatus. The sequence goes on from NW_028277075.1 coordinate 106,902,067, forward strand.
TCAGGAAGTTCCAAACTTTGATCTGGGGCTGAAGGAGGATGATCTCAGCCTTCTCCTTCTCTCTGCCTTGGCATGCTGCTTCTTGCTTGTCTCCCTTCCCCCAGAGAATTGCCTGCAGTCTCCCCTCAAAACAAATGTCCTCCTTCTTGAGAGGGAGGCATTGGAGTGAGAGTTGCTGACATGCCCAAGTCCATGCCTAAGAGAAGGTATGTACTGGGTATGTCTGAACCTGTCTGGCATGAGAGGATGAGAGACAGTGAATGGCAGGCTTGAAGCCTGCTCTTTACAACAGCAAGAGCAAGAGAAGAGGTTCAACTCCAAGAGGTTCATTGTTGAAACTTCCTCTTTATCTGCACTGTGTTGAAGCAACCAAATAATCTGTGCTTTTTGGGCCCATTGGAATGAGCGTCATGCTAAGTTCAGCATGATTCTGGGTATGTCAGCTTTATATAAAAATTAAAATTTCCCATACCTATTATGATCTTTGGAACACGCATAGGCATATGTGGCACGCAGCATTCTGATGCAGCTGTGATATGGCTACTGGCAATGAGCCAAATCAGAGGTGGTGATGGTTTACTTTCATTTATAGAGCCATCTTCCCTAACACCCCTTCATGGATCACTGCCTTGTCGTGGCGAAGGGGCTTGCATAACTCAGTGAAGCCATGAGCTATACCGTGCAGGGCCACCCAAGACGGACAGGTCATGACAGAGTTCTGACAAAATGTGGTCCACTGGAGAAGGAAATGGCAACCCACTCCAGTATCCTTGCCAAGAAAACCCCATGGACAATGTTAAAAGGCTAAAAGATATGAACGCCGGAAGATGAGCCCCTCAGGTCGGAAGGTGTCCAATATGCTACTGGGGAAGAGCGGAGGGCAATTCCAAGTAGCTCCAGAAAGAGTGAAGCGGCTGGGCCAAAGCCGAAAGGAGGTTCAGCTATGGATGTATCTGGAAGCGAAAAGAAGGTCCAATGCTGTAAAGAACAATACTGTATAGGTACCTGGAATGTAAGAACTATGAACCAAGGCAAGCTGGATGTGGTCAAACATGAGATGACAAGATTGAACATCGACATCTTGGGAATCAGCGAACTGAAATGGACGGGAATGGGTGAATTTAATTCGGGTGACCATTATATCTACTACTGTGGGCAAGAAACCCTTAGAAGAAATGGAGTTGCACTCATAGTCAATAAGAGAGTGGGAAAGGCAGTAATGGGGTACAACCTCAAAAACGACAGAATGATCTCAGTGCGTATCCAAGGCAAACCATTCAACATCACAGTCATCCAAGTCTATGCCCCAACCACTGATGCTGAAGAAGCTGAAGTTGACCGCTTCTATGAAGACCTACAACACCTTCTAGAACTAGCACCAAAAAGATGTCCTTTTCATCATAGGGGATTGGAATGCTAAAGTAGGAAGTCAAGGAGTAATCGGAATAACAGGCAAGTTTGGCCTTGGAGTACAAAATGAAGCAGGGCAAAGGCTAATAGAGTTCTGTCAAGAGAACAAGCTAGTCATAGCAAACACTCTTTTCCAACAACACAAGAGACGACTCTACACATGGACATCACCAGATGGTCAATACCGAAACCAGATTGATTATATACTTTGCAGCCAAAGATGGAGAAGCTCTATACAGACAGCAAAAACAAGACCAGGAGCTGACTGTGGCTCAGATCATGAGCTTCTTACTGCAAAATTTAGGCTTAAATTGAAGAATGTAGGGAAAACCACTAGACCACTCAGGTATGACTTAGATCATATTCCTTGTGAGTACACAGTGAAGGTGATGAATAGATTTAGAGGATTAGATTTGGTAGACAGAGTGCCTGAAGAACTATGGACGGAGGTCCGTAATATTGTACAGGAGGCAGCAACTAAAACCATTCCAAAGAAAAAGAAATGCAAGAAAGCAAAATGGCTGTCTGATGAGGCTTTACAAATAGCTGTGGAAAGAAGGAATGTGAAAAGCAAGGGTGAAAGGGAAAGATATAAGCAACTGAATGCAGATTTCCAGAGAATAGCAAGGAGAGATAAGAAGGCCTTCTTAAATGAACAATGCAAAGAAATCGAGGAAAACAATAGAATGGGGAAGACTAGAGATCTCTTCAAGAAAATTGGAGATATGAAAGGAACGTTTAGTGCAAAGATGGGCATGATAAAGGACAAAAAGGCAGGGACCTAACAGAAGCAGAAGAGATTAAGAAGAGGTGGCAAGAATACACAGAAGAACTATACAAGAAAGATCTTAATGTCCCTGATGTCCACCTGGTGTGATCACTGACCTTGAGCCAGACATCCTAGAGAGTGAAGTCAAGTGGGCCTTAGGAAGCATTGCTAACAACAAAGCTAGTGGAGATGACAGTATTCCAGCTGAGTTATTTAAAATACTAAAAGATGATGGTGTTAAAGTGCTGCACTCAATATGCCAGCAAGTTTGGAAAACGCAACAGTGGCCACGGGATTGGAAAAGGTCAGTTTATGTTCCAATTCCAAAGAAGGGCAATGCCAAAGAATGCTCAAACTATCGCACAATTGCACTCATTTCACATGCTAGCAAGGTTATGCTCAAAATCCTACAAGCTAGGCTTCAGCAATACATGAACCGAGAGCTACCGGATGTACAAGCTGGGTTTCGAAGAGGCAGAGGAACTAGAGATCAAATCACCAACATTCGCTGGATCATGGAGAAAGCACGAGAGTTCCAGAAAAATATCTACTTCTGCTTCATTGACTATGCAAAAGCCTTTGATTGTGTGGATCACAACAAACTGTGGCAAGTTCTTAAAGAGATGGGAGTACCAGACCACCTTACCTGTCTCCTGAGAAATCTGTATGCGGGCCAAGAAGCAACAGTTAGAACCGGTCATGGAACAACCGATTGGTTCAAAATAGGGAAAGGTGTACGACAAGGCTGTATACTGTCACCCTGCTTATTTAACCTATATGCAGAGTACATCATGAGAAATGCCAGGCTGGAAGAATCACAAGCCGGAATTAAGATTGCAGGGAGAATCATCAACAACCTCAGATATGCAGACGATACCACCCTCATGGCAGAAAGTGAAGAAGAACTAAAGAGCCTCTTGATGAGGGTGAAAGAGGAGAGTGCAAAAGCTGGCTTGAAACTCAACATTAAAAAACTAAGATCATGGCATCTGGACCCATCAATTCCTGGCAAATAGAAGGGGTAGCAATGGAAGCAGTAACAGACTTCATTTATTTGGGCTCCAAGATCACCGCAGACGGAGACTGCGGCCATGAAATTAAAAGACGCTTGCTCCTTGGGAGGAAAGCTATGGCAAGCCTAGATAGCATATTAAAAAGCAGAGACGTCACCTTGCCGACAAAGATCCGCATAGTCAAAGCTATGGTTTTTCCAGTAGTAATGTATGGCTGTGAGAGCTGGACCATAAAGAAGGCTGAGCGCCGAAGAATTGATGCCTTTGAACTGTGGTGCTGGAGAAGACTCTTAAGAGTCCCCTGGACTGCTAGGAGGTCAAACCAGTCAATCTTAAAGGAAATCAACCCTGACTGCTCATTGGAAGGATTGATAATGAAGCTCAAGCTCAGATACTTTGGTCACCTAATGCGAAGAGAGGACTCTTTGGAAAAGACCCTGATGCTGGGAAAGATTGAAGGCAAAAGGAGAAGATGACGGCAGAGGATGAGATGGTTAGATAGCATCACTGAAGCATGAAACTGAGCATGAAACTGAGCAAACTCAGGGAGGCAGTGAAGGACAGGAAGGCCTGGTGCAATATGGTTCATGGGGTCACGAAGAGTCGGACACGACTTAACGACTAAACAACAACAACTTCCCTAACATGGCATCCTCTAGATATTATTGAGATTACAGCTTCTAGAATTCCCAGCTAACATGGATAATGGCTGGAAATTCAGGGACTTATTGTCCCACTACATCTGAAGGCTTGTTAGAGAATATAGCTATATAAATCCTGAGGAGGTGTGGAAGAAGGAAAATGCAGCATGAATAAGCAGAAGTGGAGTGCCTTCTACACATAATCTATCACTTCTGTGTCTTAGTAATTTTTTTTCCCAGTGGGAGGCTACATGTGTCTTTGGACCACCACTGAGGGAAAAAAGGTGCAGCAGTTATGGGTAGAAAGCACAGATTTCCATCTCCCTTGCTTTTACAGCTGTTTAAATCACCTTCCTGCTGCCAGCCGTTACAAGTAACTTGGCTCTTAGATACCAACATGTGCCCAGACTACCCTATTGCTTGCTGATACAGACCACTTTCCTAATTACTCCTATGTGGTTCTTCTGATATCTGATTACGTTAGGCAAGGAGCCTGTCTGGGCTGACTTACAAAGTAAAGAGAGCAATGCTTATGACTTCCTCTGTAAAGGAGGATTCTGTCATTTTGTTGCGGGGAAGAACTGTTTCCCTGTTACTGACATTAAGAATTGCTAGATCAGGGCAATGAACAATGTAAATAAAACCATTTAAAAAATTAATAAGGGCATTTTCAATTTCATATTCATGCATCTTTCAGAGTTATGTATCCAATAAAAATGAACAAGCAGGCATAATAGTGGAAAAATAATACATTTGGTAACTCAGTTCATTCTTTTTCTTTTTGTAATTTTAGTTGAGAAAAAAGTAATGCCTAGGTTCTGTCAAAATACACCACAGTAAGTGAAAATAGATTTCAGTGGTGACTGGCATGTAAAAGTGCTTTGTCTTCATTAAAATTGAACTGTAGGTAAAATGCTACAAGTGTAATAAATACATACATAGAGTACATACATAAAAATAATTGTAGACAATCTGTTTTTAAAACAAGCAAGTTCCATTCATGGGCTATTGTGTAGAATTTTAAAAAACTTGAATTATTTTTGTTGTGTCTTTTTATTACAAAGATAGATTTGAACAATGACATCTACAATTCATTTCTCTGACTTATATAACTGAAATTTAATAGATAGACATATTGCTTTTAACTTGGCATAGTTATAAATTTATATTTGGGAAAGATACGAGACCGTGTAAACAACGGTTTGATTTAGTGAAGTTAATATTTGACAGAAGTGAAAAATAACACTGGAAATTATTGCTTATTGCTTCATGTATTTGATATATTTACAGTGAGTTTCCAAGAAATACTGCTTAATTGTGAAACTTGTGATCTTTTCAGGATACAATTATTTATCAGCTGAAGAAGCGCTATGCAGATTTACAAATGTATACTTACGTTGGAGATATCTTAATTGCATTAAACCCCTTCCAAAATCTCAGTATATATTCTCCACAGGTAAGAGAGAATCTGGAGTCCTGCTTTTTAAAATATGCTGTATTGGGCAATCATATTGTTTATTTTATCAACTAACAATAGCAATTGATGGAGGGTGCTTCTTTATAATGTGTTTTTGAACAAAGAATATTAAGTTAGGATGACAAATTGTACCAATACTTCTCCTGCCATGAATAATAACAGTAATAATAATAATAAGCTGCCTGACTCCTGCAACTCTGGGCAGTTTACAAATTGTCAAAAACATTTAAAAACAAAGAAAGAACATGAAACAAAAACAACTCAACCAAAGAAGCAAAGATGGCAGAGAAAACAAACCAGGATAGGAACAAGGAAAACAAGAAAAGGGCATCAATCATCTTTGCCAAAAGCCTGGGTGAACAGTCACATCTTCAGGGCCTTTGAAACACCAGTAGGGTGCGGGCCATTTGAATCTTGGAGGTAACCTCATTCCAGAGGGCAAGTGACAGAGAAGTGCATTTCTGGGGTCCTAATAAATGGCATTTTTAATCAAAGGAATCCAGAGCATGCCAACCCTGCCAGATTGGACTTGGTGGTCAAATACTACCTGCTGTCTCTGGGCCCTTCATTGTTTTGAAGAACATTATATAGAGGGAATTAGTGGAGAAAAATAAAAGGGCAGGACTAAAATTCAGAAGTAGGGCACAAGAGGCGTATTGTCAGGCCCAGCCCAAGAACAATGATGAAACAGTCCAGACAAGTATAGTTCCTTTGCTTACATGTTATAGACAGAATCTTGCCAAACTAAATCTATACTACAGCAAATAGTGGATATACCCTGGGAGATTCTAGGGAGTGGCAACCCTGAACCTCTTACTCCTCCCATGCTCCTCCCGTGGACTGTGTTGTCTTTTGTTTCCTTTCCCCTGCTGGAATACACCCCCTCTTTCCTGATAGCCTTGATCTCCCACATCACTTTCCTCCTCATAGATATATTCCATCACACGTATGGATTCAGTCTTTAATATCTCCAGGTGAAAGAATGAAATAGAAACCTTTCTCTGGAAAGACATTGCCATTTGGAGTAGACACAATTGATCGCATTGACAAATAATTTGATCTAAGACAGCTTACCATGGACATAGAGAAGACATTTGCAGGAGTTGGGGGTAATATTGTTCTGCCTCTTTACATTTTGACATGTGTTTTTTAGTTGCCTGGTTCATATGCGGTGCTTTGACAAGTCTGTTTTCATATTTAGTTTTCCAAGCTTTATCATGGTGTGAAGCGTTCCTCCAATCCACCCCACATATTTGCAACTGCAGATGCTGCTTACCAAGGAATGATTACTTTTAACAAAGACCAGGTAGGAAAACATTTGCTTTTTTTAATACTTAAAATTATATGCATGACACAGGAAAATACTTCATTTTTTTAGACTTGAGATTGATTAAACTTTGTCAAACATGCTGTACAGAGTTTAATGAGTTTTTGAATCATGAAGGTCATAATTCTGTTTTAAACGCAGCTGGTAATAGAAATTTCTATGTAAGAAATCTGTGTAAGATTCTTAGTAAAGTATATTTAAAAATATAATGGATTGGTTTTGGAGTTAGTCCTAACTACAATTGAGCCATTGAAATCAAAGACAGTCATAGTCATGATTAATTTACATTTCAGTGATTCATTGAGTCTGTTCTTGTAATGGAAGGTATGTGCAAGGAGGATACTGGAATGGAAGATCAAGGCTATCAGGAGGGAGGGAGTGCATTCCAGGAGAGGGTGCAAGGCAAGCACTTTCTCAGTCCACAGCAAGACCGTGAGAAGAAGAAGAGGCTTAGGCTAGCCCCTCCCTAGAGTCTCACTGGGTATATCCACTAGTTGCTTTAGCATAGATTTAGTATGGCGAGATTCTGTCTTTAGGGTTTAAGCTAGTAAAGGAACTAGACTGGACTGCCTCATCACTGTTCTTGGGCTGGGCCTGACAGTTCTAACTAAATCTGTATCAAACCCATCCATGAGTATAAAAAACACAGGTAGTCCTAGCTTAGTGACCACTCATTCAGCGACTGTTCAAAGTTATGATGGCGCTAAGTGAGGAGACTTAAAATCAGTCCTTGAAGTTGTGGCCATTGCAGCGTCCCCGCAGTCATGTGATCACAATTTGGGTGCTTCGCAATCAGCACGCATTTACGATAGTCGCAGCATCCCGCTGTCACATGATCGCCATTTGCGACCTTCATTGTCAGTTTCCAACAAGCAAAGTCAATGGGGAAGACAGCAGGAAGTTGCAAGTTGTGGTCACATGATGTCACGCTTAACAACTGTGCATGATTTGCTTAATGACCTCAACCAGAACTGCTGTTGTAAGTCAGCATGGTCATGTAATTTTTCGTTCTATGACCATGTCGCTTAGCTATGGAGTTCCTAGTCCCAATTACAGTAATTAAGGGAGGACTACCTGTAATAACTGAGAATCAGAGGCATCTGAAAGATCTGATGTTTTTGTCAAAATGACAAAAACAGTGTTGTGCCTTCATGAAGCAAGCTCCATGATGTTCAAAGAAGTGAAGCTTGTGTTGCTGTACCACAAGGCTGTTTTCATTGTTTCCCTGTACCCCGGAGACATATGTGCTGGAAATGTATATCTTATAAGCTATTTCATTTGTAGCCTTTTTGAGCACACACTCTTGGACAAGCATAGGTTTATTTCTATGTAATGTGTGAAATGGCCACAATAGCAGTTACAAGCAGATGATTAGAAGATAATTGATAAATGTATGCTATTGCTTTAAGTTTGTTTCAACTATTTTTCTTATATCACTTGTTCATTCCTTTGATGAATATATTTTACATGGCAACATATGCAAAGTAAGAGCCATGCTTGGGTGTACTCAAAAAGTCATAATTGTTGCTGTATAGATAATTACCTGTATGATACAAAGTAAATAACAGAATATTTTCAAATTGTATCTGAGATTCCATCTGATTAAGAGCTTTTCCAGTGTATTGGTTTAATCTCATTTTCCTGTATTACACATCTCATAGAATCAATAAAGAAGCTGCATTTCTTTTTAAGGTTTGTGTGGCTGTTTTGTATCTCCCAGCTGTCTCTGTATGCAAAGAATTTGCACATACTAGCAGGGTATGTCCAAACTTCATAAAAAAGCTGCAGATGTGATATAGCTTGATTTCAGCAAAGTTGAAGCAAAGATTTCTTATAATATCCTTGCTGACAGTTGACTAAATGTCAGTTGGGTCCTACTGTTATTTGGTTGAACAGCTGTTTGAGCAACCATGCCAAACCCATTCTCATTCGCATCTTTGCATCAGCATGGAGCTAGGTCCTGGGAGGAACAGGGTCTGTCCGAAGCCATGGACTGCTCAGCGGTTTTATAAGCTAAATGTACGAATCTGAAAGAGGGCTTCTAACAATTTTACAGATGACACAAAGATAGGTAGCCAGTGTTATAGAGTGTAGGTCTTGCATTTTAAAAAAAATCTAAGACACTTATTGTAGATGGGAGAGATATCTTGTAGTGATATACATGAGAACAATCTGATAATCTTAGTAATAAGCTGAATGACATGGTGAAGACTGAAAAACTAATAGTCTGAGGTTGCATTAACAGAAGGAGGATAATTTCTGGGTCATGGAATGTAATCTCTACACTAGCCAGACCTTATCTGGAGAAATATGTCAGTTCTTGGCACTATATTTTAGGAGGACATTGACAAAAGTGGAAAGTGCCAGAGATGAGCAGCCAGGATAGTGACAGGGCTAAACTAATTGGGTGTTGAAGGAAGAAGGAGAAAGGGGGAGGGGGTAGGAGACAGCAATATTGCTTTAGAAAGAGAGAACTAAGATTTTCCTCCAACCTCAGATATAAACTGGAATTTGCAGGATGAAGTATTTCCAAGTAGTAAATTAACACAGTGGTAACATTTGTTCCAAAGCTAGTCTTCTCTAGAACAAAAGGGAAAGTTAACTTACTACTTGCATTAGAATTTGAGCTTTAATCTGTTTACTTGTGTTGCACTTTATCTTTTATTGTCTCTGATATCTATATTTTTTGTACATGCTGAATAAATTGTATGTTTTTAATGCAACTTGGTACTTCTTTACATCAGAGTTGCTTCTGTAGTACTATTAGATCTGTCATCATCTGCCAGAATCTTATATCATCCTTAATCTTACTATGGGAACCCTTTTGACATATGTTTATGTTTTGAACAATTCTGTGTTTTTATCACTTTTGCCACTGAATATTTTGCATGTGACTACTTGAAGTGGAAAAAGGAATATTTACATTTTCTTTTAATTTTTTAATACATTAATTTTATTTAACACTTGACAGATTGATCTGTCTTCAAAGGAGTAAGTGCTGATTTTCCTAGTCATAGCCTCATGCTACAAGTGTCAAGGGAAAGGACTCCAGTTAAAGGCATCCTTTTGGAAGATCAGTTTCTACCAAGTAACTACCAAGCACCTACAGCAAGGCAGGAAAGTGGAGCCTGGATATGTATACTCAGAGGGCTTCTGAGAGAAAAGGATAAGACTCCAATCTTTCAGCAGTAGGATCAGCTGGACACTTGGGACAGTCCCAAACCATTTTTCTTTCTTTTTTTCTTCTTTATTTCCAGTTTTTTAAAGGGACATTAATGTTTTGTGCCTGACACATAGGCAGGAGTCTAACCTGCGTAAGGGAGATGGGATTTCCCCCTTCCCTTTTTTTTTTCTTTTTCTGAAATTCTTTTTCTCAGAGATATAGAGGAACTTGCATAAACAAGAGTTATTTTTATTTTTAGCTTCTGAGTTCAAGAGGATAAGAACTCTTTTGTATGCTACTGAGAAGTGGGAAGACAACTTTGCCTGTATAGCCAAGTAGAAGACATCTAGAGATAGAAAGCATGTCAAACGCAAGGGGGTAGGTGGCTTGCCACGCCAATGAGGCAAAATGAACCAAACGCTACAAATGGAACCCATCAATCCACTTGAATTAAAGAAATTGGAAACAAATAGAGTTGGAATTTCAGAGGGAGATGGAGGAGAACCTTTAAAAAATTGTAACTGGAGAAAAAGTAAAGATTAAAAAGGTTAGAGATGGAAAGAAAGGGGTAGAGATAGAGTGGACATATCAGTTGTAAAGGGAGAGGTTAATGAGCAGAGTGCCTTTTTCCGCAACCAATCAAACACTTCCCAGCAGTTTCTTTGAAAAAGTAGAAGTTTCCAGAATACAAGGTGAGGATCCTGGCCCCTTCCAACGATTTTGAAAGAACTTGCCTCAGCTCTAAGTTGGGAGAAAATCAATATTTGAAGTTTCTGAGACACCTATATTTGGTTGCCTATTGATAGTGCCTTATGAAATGGCCTGTGGTGAAATACATCAAGGGTTTTCAAACTTTTTTCTGAACCTGTTAGTTTAAAAAAAAAAACACCCAGAACTCTTGATGAAGAGGCAAAGCTCTAGCAATAGGAAATTGGCTGCATCCAAATGAACTTTTGTCCTGTCTCTCACAGAACCCCATCAAGTTCTCTGGAACCCTAGGGTTCCATGGAACACAGTTTGAAAACTGTCACCACAATGCACTATTTAAGACAATGGTTCTTAAACTGGGGGTAATTTGGATGTATCCTGAGAGTAATGGAGTAATTTGTAGTTGCTTGTTTGTGAATCAAGGATCCAGTCTGGGATTGCCACTGCTGAGACACTTGTGTAAAACATGAGTCTGTTTGGGGTTTTTGGTGATAATGAATTATGTGAGACCAGAAAAGAGGTAATTGGGTTAAACGGTTTAAGAACCACTGATTTAAGAAAATGGTGAACTCCAGACTATATTAGGATTGACAGCTGAAAGTTCAAGAACTACACTCAGGTCTCTATAGCAGAAGGCACCTGATCCGCATCAGACCTTCACCTACAATATGAATAGAGTTTATACTACCTGATGTGAATGTGCAGGACCCAAGACAGCCAAGGAAATATTTGCACTGATGCAACTTGAACAATTCATGGCCCAGATACCAGACCAGATCTATAATTAAGTCTTTCTAATGGTATACAAAACCATAGACACAGAGGGAGAGATGGACCAGCAACTGGTAGAAGTCAGACCTCAGGGGACACTGAAAATGTACCAATGTGACCACTCCAAAGTGAGGTGAGAGGACAATCAACCAGCCCAACAAAATTAACCAGGGAGCCACACCCCATCTGATGCCAGTCACTCCATGTCAGATATCAGCTACACCACATCAAGCAACACACAATCTATAACCAGACCCAACTCCATATGCTTCAGATGTGGAGACAGTAGAACTTTTCAGGAAAGATTGTTCCAAAATAAAGGTCCAGTAAACCAAGTTGAGTCCAGAAGCTTTGGGCTGGGGAAACCTCCCAGTAATGACTTTCCTAAATTCAGTGAGGATGCTATTCCACCTCTAAAGCAAGTGGCTGTGCACCCAGAAGTGGCCTGGATGATACTGGAGTTACAATCTCTGTTACGCATACCTCACTTGTCAAGGACCAACAGGCACAGGCAACATGAATGCAAATGCATCTTGGCCAAAGGCAAAGCAGAAGCTACCTCAGTTAAACTACTTTGTCAGTGGAAAGGCTGGAAAAGGGAGTGGGAATTGCTGTGAAGGGGAACCATTCTTATGCAGTGCTATTCAGGGAAGATTTAGCAAAACGCATATGGGAGACCGTCCCACTAAGGAGAAGAATCAGGAGTTAGTCAAACTGGACGTCCTAACCTTGATAACAAGGGATCACCCAGACCCTACCTTGGAACTGGGGACACATTTGTAGGAGATTCAGCCAGGGCAAAGGAGCCACGTCCAGGTCTAGGCTTTGAGTAAAGCATTAAGGTAAAAAGCCAGGTGCCATGGAAACCATTTCTGCCTGTGCTTAGGTCAGATCAGTAATCATCAGGCTTTGTGACTAGAAGTCAGAAAATAAGAATGGTTAATTCAAATATTAATTCATTTTCATAGTAACACACAGTTGGGATATTTCTGATATAAATGTAATGAAAACACAAATTCAGTTATATGGTCATGATTTTAAAGAAAATGGAATGCAGCATTGCAGAATTGGGAATCGTTATGTCATAAAGATTGTAATCTTCCCCTACTTGTTTTGTATGAAATATGGCAGAGAGAGATGACTATTGACTAAAACAAAAGCCAATACATTTAGTTAGGGATGCTGTTTGTAGGATGTCTACAGTAACTCTGATGGTGTATTTTTAGATATACTATACATTCTAAAAAAACTCTAGAAAATAAATACAGGCATATCACTATTTGGAACAAAGAGAAAAAGAGGTGATGTGCAGGGATTTTCAAATATATTATGCTTGGTGACTGTTAGGAGGAACTTTTTCTGGTTTTTTTTTTTCCTTAAAAGTAGAACAACCAATAAGTACTATGAATAGTCGTTCTTCTAGGATGCTCCAGGACAAGCAAGGTAGAGTTCAACTAAATGGGCAGCTGCTGCCAAAAACATTAATCATGCATTTGGCTTCCTTCCTCTACCATAATACCTGGTGGAACTTGTAGACTGGTTAGATTTATGTTTCACTCTTCATCAGTTTTTCAGTGGGTCATTAAGTAAAAAAAAATCAGTCTGTAAAACACATTAATACAAAAAAATTAATATATTCCAGCATTAAAGAGCAGTGTAAGCAGGAAAGCCAGTCTGGTCTAGTGGTTAAGGCTCCAGGCTAGAAAGCAGGAGACTGTGAGATCTACTCCCGCATTAAGCATGAAAGCTGGCTGGGGGACTTTGGGCCAGTCATTCCCTCTCTCTTAGCCCACGATGTCAGGCTCAGGTGACAAGCTGGCTGGTCAATTCCTGTCACAACTAAAGGGATCAACATTTGGTTGATCTGAAAAAAAGTAGACCCTGCACTTGCGGGAAAAACACTGGGAACTAAAAAAAAAAATCAGAGCAGTATAAGTTATTGGATGTTGTTATGCTATGTTGTTCTTCATTTTTTTATCATTGCTCCATGCTAGTGCCTTAACCTGTAAGGGATAAAATGTCATATCGTTGCAAATTTGGTATGTCAGATGGAGAAAGTGCAGCCAAGAGCATCGCTACTATTTTCACAGTGGTGGTCATGTATTTGATACAAGGTCTGATTTGGCACTTGCACTTTCTCTACAACCCAGCTCACTAGAGCCTGGATACAAACTGGCCAGCACAGGGAAAAACCTATGTAATTGTAGGAAGTAGCCTGTGTAAGCAAAAATTGTTTCCAAGATAGCCAGAGAGGTTGCATCCTAATATTGTCAATTCCATGGGCATAGTGGCTGTTAGGAAGTTTTCACCCAGCTGCATTGTTTGAAACAATCCCAGATTATTATGTTTGTTTGATTCACCTCCCCAATTCTGCATGCCATTACTTCATTGGGAGCAGCCACATCCCGATGCTGAAGGTTTCAGTGGACATTCTTTAAAAAAAAAAAAAAAAAAACCTCTAAATTTTACCAGCAAAATAGTTTATTTTCCTATTTGTCACTACTGTACAGGGTCATTCATTATGTAATCACAGAGTCTAATGTCACTAATACAAATGCATCCTGCAGGAGCATTTGTAGAAGGGACAGAGATCCAGTAGAGGTTCTCACTGAAGGAATTTGGCAGAGACAGAAATTTTAGCCAATTCTCTCTGTATTCTCTATTATCAGCAGTCTAGATATAGAATAGAATAGAATAGAATAGAATAGAATAGAATAGAATAGAATAGAATAGAATAGAATAGAATAGAATAGAATAGAATAGAATATTTGTATATGTATAAGTATATGTATATGTATATATTTAATACTTTCAACTGGGCAATTTTGGAAGTTTCTGTTTTATACTGTGCATGGTTGTTCAACTCTTCAAAGAAAGTATAATTTAAGATAGTTAAATGTTTAAGGGTATGTTAAAGTGCATGTAAATAGGGATGAAAGTATATTCCTTGAGTTACAGACTATGCATCTTCACTTCTGTTTTGTATGTCAGTGCATAATCATCAGTGGAGAAAGCGGTGCTGGGAAGACTGAAAGTGCCCATCTCATTGTGCAGCATTTGACCTTCCTGGGAAAGGTATTTACTGCTGCCACATAACTCAAATTATAATACTGTAAAGTACTGGCTGCATTTGCATGCAATCTTAAACTCAGATTTAGTGCAGGGGTGAGCAGCCTCTGTCTCAACTGATTATACTGGGTTTCAATTCCCAGCCACCAGAGACAAAATGGCCAAGTTGAAGGATGCTGAGAGTTGAAATGTAGAATTATCTGGTGGCCACAGGTTGCCCACATGCTGATTTGGCAAGGATGAGCCTGAACAAATCTTTGGGTTCATGTTTATGTTTCATGTATTTTATTCCCCTCTCATTTCCAGTGTATCTTGTGACAAGGTGATTAGAAGCTTATGCTTCCAGTTTTAGTTAACTTCAGTCTAGTGTTACAATAGGTTTTGGATTCTTTGTTAAAGTGTAATAATACATATATAGTGTTAGAACAAAAATTGAAAAAAAGCAAGGTATTTATTTATTTAGTAGGTTTTTTTATATAATAAAAACAACTTTTTAGATTTTCAACTGCCTCTTGCTGATGTATTTGCTTTAAGAATAGGATGAGGATAGGAATGTTTTAAATGAAGTATGAGGGACCATATAGTTGACAGAGGAAATTCCTTGTGACCTTTTCTGTCTATGAAGGCAAACAATCGTGCTTTGCGGGAGAAGATCCTCCAAGTGAACCCTTTAGTCGAAGCATTTGGGAATGCGTGCACTGCTATCAATGATAACTCTAGCCGTTTTGGGAAATACTTGGAAATGATGTTCACACCAACTGGAGCTGTAATGGGAGCAAAAATCTCAGAATACCTGCTAGAAAAGTCCAGAGTTATAAAGCAAGCTTTGTAGGTATAATTTGGACTGTTTCACTTGAAATATTTCTTTTATTATAAAGCTATTGGCAATGTTACTTTCAACTGGAAAAGGTCAGAGACTTCTAAGTATGATTTTGACTTTGGCGCATTAATATCTGGCCTGTACAAATTATTTGGAGAGGCATTTTGCATAGTGCACCTCGAAACTCCTACTTGAAGTGCTGAGGTGGCAGTCACAGCCTACAGGTGCCTTCTGTGCACATACATGTATGCCCAGGTAATCTGGGGAGGGCTTTGAAGGAGTTGTCCAAGGAATCCAGTCATCTTGACACTTGGAACAGCAGATTCAACTATATGATGCCTTTAGTTCATGAAACACCCTTCCAAATGATTTGAACAGCCCTAATTTGTATAGGGAGTAAAACTATAGAGCTATATACATCCAGTTGCCAGTATTTTTTATTTTATTTTATTTTTTTGAATTCATACAGAAAATGGATGGGTGCAAAATAAATATTCTTTAATTGAAAGTATTTAATTTTTATTAAACATATTTATAATCTACCTGCTGTTAGAGAATCTCATGGTGAGTTATAATCTATCAAAAAAACAAGGGGAAAAGTGAAAAATAAAATAAATAATTTGATTTAAATCACACATAATAATAATGGTAACAACACTGATAGAAATGTGCTTAATGGACAAAATGCATGGTCAGGCTTTGAATGCTAAGTTCCAGATGTGAAAGGAGGAGGCCAGGTCTTTACTTGGCGCTGAAAGATAGATAAGTTTGGCACCAGGCTGGCCTCCAGGGAAAGGACAATGCTCAGAGATATCTGGCAGTAAGGCCCAACTAGAAAAGATATAATGAAAGAAATGCTAGTAGTAACAGTTCATTTCCTCTTAGCAAGTCATCCCTACCACAGTAAGGCAAATAGCCTGAAAACTATTTATTTTTCTGTGTTCCTGCTGTGTGAAAGTGGTTAAGCTTAGCAGTGAAAGATGTATACAATGTGAAGATAAACCAGAATGTAAGTTAAGCTGAAAAGTGTTGGGTTTTGTTGTTGTTGTTGTTGAACACTACTGTGCACTGGAATGTGATCCTTGGATTCTGTAAGTCCTCAAGTCCAACACAGCATTTGCAGCAACACAGTGAGCACTTGGGAACTTTGTCCTTGCTCTCTGTCCTTTCAATCCAAGGTTCAATGTACTTCAGCATTCCCCTGTAGAACTCAGAATTATGTACACAAGTCTTTATCAACCTGGTGTATTGGACTACAGAACACTTCATTCCCAGACAGCATGGCCAGCAGTCAAGGATGATGAAAAATAAGAAAATTCAGGATCCAATTTTTAATGTTAAAAAAATGTAAGGCTCTCCCACCACAGCTCAGAAGAATAGCAGTTGGCTGTTGACTGAGGGAAAGGCAAAACTCAGTAGACTTGGTTTCTTAGTAGTAACATTTCAGAGCCTTCTCTTTCCTGATGTCCTTCATCTATTCTGGGCTTTAACTCCCATCATCCTCAATTATAGAGCAGGGAGTCTGGGGCTGATGGGTTTTGCAGTCTGCACATCTGGATTCTTTTAGGTATATAAACAGAAACACTGTTAGGTGGTTTGGGGGAAGTATTGCTTCCTGAATCTGTTCTATGTACTATTTGAAATTCTCAGATTAAAGATACACCTTATTTCTATGCTCTATAGTAATTCTTTTTCTCTAACAGAGGAGAAAAAAACTTCCATATATTTTACTACATTTATGCTGGTCTTTATCATCAGAAGAAACTTTCTGAATATAAGCTCCCTGAGAAAAAGCCTCCCAGGTAATTTTTGCTAACTTATACTTATTGCTAGTTATAACTAAGTATTGATTAGCAATTTGTTTTGGTGAGATGTTTTAAAATCTACCTTAATCATTCCCCATGTCTTAAGGATCCACTGTAGTCCTCTCACGTATACAACTGTATGAGCAAGAAGAAATGCTATTATTTATATATGGTTTAATTAAATTAATCAAAAATAAAAAAAAGTTCATCTAATTATAGTTTTGCCACTCTCTTAAATTTAATCTGTTTTCCAAAATGGATGATTATAAAGTTAATGGTATGTATTAGCATTTTAGGCAAACAAAACCAAATGAATTGTTTTAAACTGGTACATTACTATTTGAGTAATTAGCAATATTAGGCCAAATTTTGCCTTTGGGTATTCTAGTTTCTGATCTCTCAAGGAGCTCGCCTTGCTCTCTCCCAACTTTGTGACTGACCCAAAATTTATCTGACTGTATTTTTTGGAGTTTTCATTTTGAAAATAATAGCATAAAATAAAAGGATAGCTAATAATATGCTGGTCATGATGGGTAGTAATGGAAAAAAGGAGATAAGAGGGAGAGGTTAAATGTGTCTTTGTACACTTTGCAAATAGTACATTTCCAATTCCTTGTAAGGGCTTCTGCTTCTAATATTTGTTTGCTCATTAGATTTCTATCCCACCTTTCATTCAGGAGCTCAAGGCAGCATACGCAGTAGTCTCTCTTCCCATTTTCTCTCCACAACAACCCAGTCAGGTAGATTGAGCTGAGAGTAGACATTTGACCCAAAGAATACATTTGTTGATTATGCAAGAATATGACAATATGTAGGAAATAGCTTTTATTTGTTGAGAGACTGCAATCTGAGTTGAACTGATAGCTATGCTAGCATAAGATATGGCTCACTGACTTAGTTGAAATAAAACTTTAACAAGGGTTTAATATGAGCTTTTAGCTCAGTCTCAGAATCATGTATAGGTTTATCGAAAGTGATCTGAGTTATGGATTTGACTTTCAGGCAGCAGCCTTATTACTTTACTTTCCAGAAACTATGCAGTATTGATCTCAGGTATCTATTTTATGCAGGTATATTGATAATGACACAGGAAAGGTGATGCATGATATTATTAATAAAGAATCCTATGGAACTCAGTTCGAAGCAATAGAGCATTGCTTTCAGATCATAGGATTTACTAAAGAGGTAAGTGATGACTTTTTACATAGCTGCCAGAGTGACATTGGCTTTGCTTTAAAAATTTATATTTTTCTGTGGGCAATTTAATTCAGGCTTATTCAATATAATATCATTAAATGAATATGAATCTGTACAATGGCGGCTGCCAGATCAGGTTCAGTTAAATCTATGTATGGCCTATACAATACTTTGTGGTTCTCCATTTGATTGGGATGAGAGTTTGCCTACTCTCATTCTTACCAAGTGAGAATAGAACTATGATGAATATCAACTGTGGAGTAGTTCCCTGGAGTTAAATCACTGAACTTGAATCAGTGCTAGACTAGAGGAGGAAGGGCCAATAACTGACACTAATAACATCTTATAAATTCCGCCAGAACCACATAATTAGCTCTGAAGCTAACAACAATAACAATAACAAAAGTTAATAATAAACAATAATAAAAGTTTCTCAATAATTTAGCTGAAGACATTTTATCAGCCAACTGTATTTAGGAATAAAGTTTGAGAAACTGATCAATTCATGATTCTACCAGCCCTTCCCCCAAACCTGCCAGATCTCATCTTAGCTTCTTTTCTGATACACTAAAATCTCTTTGAACTCTACCTTTGGTGCTCACATTGCAGCAGGAAATTTCTAGGATTTGTCTTGCATGGTGCTAGCCCACCTGTTTTGGCAGATTTCTTTTGTGGGCAGAAAAACTGGTATATAAAGAGTTAAAATAAACATTCTGGCACTACTCAGAATAAATGAATCAATCAAACAAACAAACAATACAAACTGGATGTTGAAGAGGTGTCAGTCTAAGCTAGGAATGGATATAGGATGATAGAAATACACATGGAAGTAAAGAAAAAAATGAATGACATGAATCCCCCTAGGACTATGCAGCGTGACTGTATTAGATCAGCACCTCCCAGCTTTTGCAATGACCAAAAGTGATAAAGTGTTGAATATACATTATAATCTGAGAAGAACAGCATGGCTTGATGCATCTGGATTATGGAATTATGTGCAGATAATCTATCCTCAGAAGGTATGTGTACTTCAAAGTGTTTTGTTGGAAACCTGTTTCTGTTTATAGTTCTGACCTTCCTATCATTTTCAGGAAGTTCATTCAGTGTATCGAATTTTGGCTGGGATCTTAAATACAGGAAACATTGAATTTGCTGCCATTTCTTCACAACACCAAACTGATAAAAGTGAAGTGCCCAATATGGAAGCCTTAGATAATGGTAAATATTTGCTAAAATCTCTGAATTGTCCTAATACAGAATATGCATAAGGAAATCTAATTTCACACAAGATGGTTAGCACTTTGGCTCCTATCTTACAACATCCCTGTATTTCAGCTGCTGCACTACTGAGTATTGGCTCAGAAGAACTTCAGGAAGCTCTTACCTCACATTGTGTTGTCACAAGAGGTGAGACTATTATCCGAACAAATACTGTGGACAAAGCAGCTGATGTGCGAGATGCCATGTCAAAGGCTCTTTATGGCCGACTCTTCAGTTGGATTGTAAATCGGATTAATACCCTGCTGCAGCCTGATAAAAATATATGGCAAGTTAACAATCAATAATAGCATATTTGCTTATTGAGACCTATATATTTCTTTTTATTTTACTTAAGGAGTTTACTGTTTATTTTAGATAATGCCTCAGAATGGCTTGCATGCTGTGATTCTGCATTTTTTGTTTCTGGGACATTAACTCCAGCGTTTTCAAAGACTTGATTGGGATTTAACTAAGTAGGTCAATGGGATTCACGTGGGTTAAAATCATGTCAGCTCCTTGGAAAGATACTAGAAAATGTTTTCATTACATTATCTTTTATCTTCCTCCTATTTTTCACTTTATTATCTTCACCATAAAGTAAACCTTTGGATTCAATTCTAGTCATTATCCTCTTGGGCTTAACTATCCTAATACATCAATACCAATGTATCCTTCATTCAAAAGTCTGATAATTCTGAGACCAAAAGTAACCCGTGGTTGGGTTGGATAAGCCTCTCAGCCAAGGGAAAGAAGCTTTGCCAGTGAAAGACTTTTCCCATCAGCCCCTAATTACTCTGCAAGGGCAGGTCAGAAGCAACCATTGAATCCAGCGCCCCTTAGTTCCCTTGAAAAGTACCAGGAGCGATTCACTTTTCCGTGCCAGTTTGGCGTTAACAGAAGGATTTTCCCACCCATTAATTCCAATGGAAGGGAAGTTAATAATAATGAATTTGGCTTGGCTGACATGAACCAACATGACTTTTGGAATGGTAGATGATCTACGCTGCTAAGGACTGCTCCATGGGATAAGCAACCTGATACCCTCCAGATGTGTGAATTTTAGTTCCCATCAGCTCCAACTAGCACAGCCAAATATAAGACGTTTCAGAAGTTGTAATCCACTATAACTAGAGGGCACAGGTTGCTAGTGTCTATTAGCTGCTTTATAGATTCAGTTTAAAAATGTTTTGCAGTACAATTTTTAATAAGAAATGCCATAGTTAAGTTTGTCAGGTAGGGAATCATCCACTGTAATTTTTTAACTGTGTTGGTAAATGATGATTTACTTAGGAGTGTGTATATTTGTGCATCTGATCATTTCCGCGCTAGTGATTTATAGTATCTTCATAGCCTGTCCACATTACTGTTATTTTGGCACAATGATGGTTGGATGATGTTGAAGATGCTATACATCATCTAGTGCAGAAATGGACTCTTTTTTCTTTAAGGCACTCATATTTTCAGTGCTAAGTCTTGTCCCTGAAGGAAATACTTATTGTTTTTAGTATCTCACTTCACAGTAGTATCGGAAAACAATTAAAAATAAGCACGGATTCAAAAGCTGAGCTCATAGGCCATATGATAGCCTTGGTGAAAAATAAGGAACATATTACAGTATTACATTGGATTTTAAATTTATTGGTTCATTTTCAAACAGCAATGCTGAAAGTGGAATGAATGTTGGGATATTGGATATTTTTGGATTTGAGAACTTCACAAGGAACTCATTTGAACAGCTGTGCATAAACATTGCAAATGAGCAGATCCAATTTTATTTTAATCAGCACATATTTGCACTTGAGCAGGTAAGTTTGTAGCAAATTCTGTAGGCTAGGCTTGAGACTTGTAAGACCAGTGAACCAAAGGAGATGATTTTTGGTATGAAGTTTATGACTTAATCTGTCCTCTTTGAAAATAAATGTTTTCCCAGAAGGAGAAAAAGCCTTCACCATATGAATTTATATGACACATACACAACTTCTATGAACACTGTACTATATATAGCAATTAAAATTTGATATCTTTTTTACATATTAAACAATGTATTTATAATACATTGTTTTTGCATGCCATTGTATGCTATTACCTTAAAGAAAAGAGACTGTTCTTTCCACAAAGCAGTAGAACTATAAGCAATATATGAACTTTAAATATATGAAAACCAGGAACAATTGTAAGAGAAGCTGTTTCCCAAATAGTAATTAAAAAAAAAAATCACTAAGCACCAACATGTTTTGAAAATTGCCTGCCTTATTCTTTCCTCAACTTTGCAACTAGATGGGTAAGAAAGGCCAGATTGCTGAGATGAATATTCACATAGTGATATTTATGACTTACTAACTTTTGTAATATTTTAGATGGAATATCAAAATGAAGGAATTGATGCTGTCTTAGTTGACTATGAAGACAACAGACCACTCTTAGATATGTTCCTTCAGAAACCAATGGGGTTACTTTCTCTACTGGATGAAGAAAGCCGATTTCCCCAAGCAACAGACCTAACTTTAGTTGGTATGACCTGTCCAGAAATCCCAAATTGTTACATGTATACAGAGAAGAAAAAAGCAAGAGAGCAATTAATATCTTTATAAAGTTTAAATCCATGCTGACTGCGCTAAACTCTTGGAGTCAACTGATTAAATTGTTGAGTATTTTTATAATAATTACAGATAGACATCTCCATATAATAAACAGTTATTAATGGAAGCAAGTGAATGCATATCAGCTCAGCTGATATGTGAATGCAAATCACATTTGAGAGCTTTCTGCTGGTTAAGCAATTCCTGAATAAGAAGTTACATATATGGAGAATTGAGCAGAGCCTTTATGAAGCTAGATGCATAGAAAACTGCAGCAGGAAGAGATAGTTACTTAAAAACTGGGAAAAAGTCCTACCCCCATTAGAAATACACTATGCTTCTGCAGCACTATCTTGGATCTCAGCTGTTATATTTACCTGTCCAGCTGTGTGAGAAATAAATGAAAGTTACATCTTAGAACCATTTTTGTAACCAATATTTAGACTGATGTGTCTCGTAAAAGAATTTCCTTATCAGGCCAACTGACATTTATCCCATCGAGAAAGATACTCAAAAATTGATATTTTCTAGGGTTATCATATGGAGATATATGGACAGTTTTCCAACAATTTCTGAATGCAAAGACTGGGTAATCCAAAATCAGCTGTGTCATTCAGTAATGGAATCAGGAAAGTACCATAAATGGGTTTTGGCTCCTTGTTTACTTTGTTGGTTAACTGTCTGCACCCCACCTGAGTTGCAGAAACTGCTTGTTGCCCATTTTGTGCCAGCTGATCAAACACTAGGAATTTGCACAACCTACCCTAGACATCTGCCAATATTGGAACTAGAGTTCCAAATTGCTGCTCAAAGAGACTTTTCTGTTTTCAGTGATGATAACTAAAAATAGTGCCACACTCTGCTTTTCTGTTATTGGCTAAACTGAGAGTTTTTGCTTTCATTTCCATATATCAGTAAGTCAACTAACTCTGTTGCATATCTAAAATGAAACAACTGTAATAAATCAACTGCAGAAAAAAATAATAAAGTTACCAAACATAGCAACCATTTAGTAAAGCTGATATAAGCATAAAATATTAGAGGTTTTTTCTCAATATTCTGAGTCTTCCCTCTATCCACAAATTGTTTTGAGATCCTTATGGAACTATTGTGGCATAATGATTCAGAGAATGAACTAAAGACTAGGAAATTTCTAATTGAAATTTCACTTCAGGAATGCATTTATTAAGTGATATTAGGGAAGACAAATCTGCTTTTTTCTGAGTCTCTTTCCATCATCAGTACTATGGTGATAGTATTAACCTATCTTACAGGAACATACAGTACAATAGATATAGAAAGCTATATGTTTTGTGAGTTTTGTTATTATATATTGATATACAGAAAATCTGGTAAAGCTTAAAGTGATATTGTGATATTGAAATTGTGCTTCAGATTAGAAAAATTCAGATTAGAAAAAGGTAATAAAATCTCATATGAGTTTTACAAGTTAGCCTGAAAAGGTGGCTGGTTTATTACTTGTGGGCCCCAGAAAGCAAGTCTGCATTCTCTTCCTTCTTTCTGCCTTAAATGAGTGGATAATTCCATACATATCCTAAATTATCAAAGTTTCAACATTGCCAACTGTCCCCTGCTTCACCTATCTAGACATCATTTATTACAATCTAAAACAAAAGCCACACCATTAAAAGAATAGTAAAACTACTAAACTTAAAAACTAAATTAAAATGATGTGTTTTCAAAATAAAGAAGTGAGAACTAGTTGCAATTACAAAAGGAATTTCTTTTATGGTTTAGGGGCAATGCAGGAAAAGCCATTTCCATATGCCCAGTGAGCATGCCTCTGTGAGATAGGCATTTTCAGGGGGATTAGACCTATTCATCTTAAAATCTGAGAAGCATATGATAAACGTCAGGACTATTTCTTAGGACTCTTCCCCACAGATGCATTAATGTGCATTGCTCCAGTCTCTGAGTTGGCAGAAAAATATGCTAACATAATTTGCACTGTCCTGATGACTGAGTTCTAATCTGCCTAAGTCCTTATATCTTTAATGCAGGACAATTTAAGGGCAGCAATTGGTAGATTCTTTTGGCTTTATTTCCCTTCTCACTCAGTGTCAGCAGCTGGTGGGAAAATTACCACCAATTGCTTTCCTTAAAATGCAGTGGATTGAGCATGGACAAATGCCTAGACTCGTGGGTCTAGTCACCTTCCAAGTTGGGCAACTAAAGCCTGGGTGACAGGTTGCCAATGTAGAGATGCTTCGGCTATTTTTTACCAGGAGTCTACATGTCTTCTGAAAAACCAATAGACCTGTTTCCCAAAATAGCCAGTTGATAGATTGGTGGTATGGAGGAGAGTACAGAGTAGTGTGAAAAGGCTTCTACAGCTTCATCTCAGCCCACTCTCTATCCCACCAATCAGTCAAGTGGGCTATTTTTGGAAACAGATCAACAGTACAGTATTCCAGAAGCCTGGTAGATAGGTTTATTGTCTTCAGCTCCCAAATATCCCAAATCAGTAAGTGCTCAGAAAACCTTTGATGCATTTATTTGGGACAGGGCAAGCAATACATCTTTTTCCCAGTTCAAACTGACCAGCAACCCTCTTTTGAAAGATCACTGAACACATATTTCATAACCAGTCAGTGGTCTTCCAGAAAATTGGTATAGAATAGTATAGAACCCCAATAATTCCTGAATGCAGAGTATGTGCCAGGCATTACATGAATAGGCGTCTGGTTTCTCCAGCAGGCCAGGCCAGTGCCTAGTGTCTGGAGTGGAGGGAACATACCTACAGCAGCCTCAGTCAGTAGGAGTTTAGCAGATGGCAACCTCTGACCCCCTCGCAATCAGAATTAGGAATGAGTTATCATATATCATCTGTAGGCCACAATTTATATTTGGAGAAGATAGAAAGCAGTACTTTAAAAATGGAACAACCAAGGGTGAATTTAGGCTGCTTCCACAGTAGACTGGGGATATACCTTAAAAACAGTTAGAAAATCATCTTTGTGCCATGACTAGCAGGTTGTGTGAAACAGCCTTTAGATTACACTGAGATTGGTATGTCCTTCAAACAGAGGATTACTTTAAATACAGCACTGGATTCTGTAAACTTGGTCACATAGCTACCATGCAATGGAGAGTTAGCCTGAGGAGGTTTTTCACAGAAATACAAGAGAAAAGTGATTTACCTATGTTGCTGAGCTAATTACTATGTTAGGTAAATGGCAATAATACAGAATAAAAAACATCATGGGAGCAATGTAGGCTGCAACTGGTATTGAGGGGGAAATAGTTCTGATTATATGGCCAGGAAGCAATTATAATGGGCAAGGCTGATTTGCAATCCAAACAATGGACCATTTTTAATATTTCTAGTTCTGATATTCAGAAAGTAAATACAAATAGTCACATAGAAGAGAGAAAAGAAAAATGGCTATTGATATACAAAAGAGGAAAAAAGGAAAAAATCAGTAAAAACATTATTAGGAAACTACTTGATTACAGGTTATATTTTTCCCTTCCATTGTACCCTGACTGATAATTGCAATCAATATGTAGTATTTGTAAACATTAGGAATTGTTTCTGATTTCTATTTATTCTATACCTTTCATCTGTTTTGGTTTCTTTCCCCTTTGAAACCATGCTCTAAATATCTGAATTTGCCTTGTTGGGTAATATATGAGGGAGCCAGTCTTGCCTGAATTTAGTTACATTTCGATTTTGAATCTATATCATTAGTTTTGCAATTGCTGTGTATTCTTCAGGTTTGGTTTCCCAATCTGATATCATCAGCAAAGTATCTCTTTTCCAATGTGAAAAGATTTGTCCTTGTGGCCATCAAAGGAATGGACCGTTAATGTAGTGTTCTTTTTTTTAAAACAAACAGATAAATTTGAAGATAATCTGCGATGCAAGTACTTCTGGAGACCCAAACGAGTGGAGCTCTGTTTTGGCATTCAGCATTATGCTGGAAAGGTAAAGTTATATAACTTGTACTAAATTCAAATGTAATAAATTATCCAGTCCTTAGATTTCCCTTAAATGACTTTCAGGTTATTTTTCTCTGCTTAATGTTTTTAATGAGTTTACATTTTAAAATTTGGAAACTGTTTTGCAACCTATGGTATTTTAGCCTCTGATGACCAACAGGACTGAGTTGGATGGTACAGTAGACTTCAGATACCCTCAATCCATTTGGCAGGGCATTGATCCTAATTCTTGATTTAAAATATGGTGGTACATCTGCAGCTCATAGTATTGCTGGTCCCCTTCCTCCTTATCTGTCCCCTGGAATTGCAGCTGCTCCTGTTGCTGTCCATTTTATGAAGTGCCTTGTTTCTTTAAGGCTGAAGGCCACAGTCTTCTCAGTGCAGAAGTCAAAACATCTGCTGTTTGGTCCCTTCCTTTATGGTTGCCAGGCTTTACGAGGAACAGAACATTTCATAAAAACAAACTCTTGAAAAGCTCAGTGACTAGAGAACTTTGTATCAGGCTTGACAGAGAGGTCTCTGTATCTGGTAGGTCATCCAGAAACAGGGTCTTCTGCAAAATCAGCAATGGCTGCAACACTGAGATTTCAGGAGAAAAAGGAGAAGCAAAAAGAGATGGGGAGCAGAGAAGTTTAACTTTTCTTGTATAGCAAGTTGTACTGAGATTGCTGAAGAGGGAAAATAGTTGTGGGTATGTGCATATGAAAATAAGTACACATACTGTAAATATGTGTGGGTGACTGAGCACTGCACATGGCCATGGAAGGAAAAGTTGCCCATCCTTTACTTGAAGTACTACAGGTGACAGAAGCTTGTGGGAGCCTGTTTCACATTTAACTCCCACATTTTATAGGTTCAGTATGATGCTTATGGCTTCCTTGAGAAGAACAGAGACACCCTTCCTGCTGACATAATGGTGGTATTGAGGACTTCAGAGAACAGACTTCTTCAGCAGCTATTTTCAAGCCCTTTGACCAAAACAGGTACAACTCATCTGAAGTCTGTTAAAAAATAAGGGCTTCCCATTGGATAAGTGCTCTGCATTCTGAAATTGACCTGGGGTTTTAAAAGACTCTTTTATAATTGCTTATTATTAATTTCTTTCATCCATATTTTCTAAGGAATGGAATATGAGAAGAAACATTAATGTGTGCTCTGTGTGTCCCTCTTATGGCTTATTAAACATGTGTTTTATGATCATTTTTAAACCACAGGTATGGAGTTTACTATTAGAAATGTATTTACTGAAATAAGGCTTGTAGTGACAAAGTAAATGCAGCATTTAGAGTGAAAGAAACTAACAAGCAAAAAACCACCTGCCAGAGAAATTGGGGGAGAAACCTATCTCTATGGTTTGTATAACCCATACACCCCCCTCCCACCAAAGGAGGCCAGACCCTGGCCTCTTTTCTTTATTGGTGCCGCAAGGTGCCAAATTTATATTGCCCTATGGGGAGCAACTTGTGCCTCTATTCCCTAGGCAAGGGGGAGACAAGCTAATGCCGGGTCACACCAGGATTAGGGCCCTGTACTTCAGCCTTTGAGGCCTTGAACTTCCAATTATGGCAACTGTGGAACTGATAAGAACAGCATCTCTCTGTCCCATTTCCCAGATACACCTGGATTTGACTGCCTATGTGGCATTAGTTAGAATCATAGCATCACAGTGACAGAGGTGTGGATTGTGCCAGTGTTTTTAGTTTTTGTTATTATTTTTTTAAATATATGTTCAATTTTAGTACTAAATGATCAGAGCTGTATAGGACAGAAATAATACACACAGATAAATTTAACCAGTTTTATATTTTGTTTACAATTTTGTTTCATATGCATATGCTTATATTTCTGTTCTGAACCATGTTTGTTGTGGAACCTGCAGCTTTAGATAAAGAGTAGCATGAAAATTAGAATTCATAAACAGCCAAGCAAAATAGATATGTCTGAGAGCAAGTATAGTGCCATGTCTGCTAGCTAGCTAGCTAATTTGACTTGGATGCTGCCCGACTCCAGTCAACTCTGGATGACTCACACGTTAAAAACAAAACAATAAATATACAATAAAAAAGAACATATAACAATAACAGATGGCAAGTTTGGCCAACAACACATACATGTCATACATCCATAAGGGGCTCCCACCACTCTAGTCCACAGCCTGGGAGAAGAGCCAGATCTCTGAAATGCCATCGGGGTCGGAACCACCTGGATCTCAGGGAGAAACTCATTCCAGAGGGCAGGTGCCATGACAGAAAAGGCACACTTCTGAGGTCCCAATAGATGGCACTGCTTAATAGAAGGAACCCAAGGTGTGCCAACCTGTCAGATTGAACTGGTCAGGCTGATAGCACAAAAGACAGGTGGCCCCTAAAGTAATCAGGCCCTATGCCATGTAGGACTTCATACATCATAACCAGCACTTTGAATTTCACCTAGGAGCAAACTGGCAGCCAGGGCAGCTCCTGAAGCAGTGGTGTCACATGGGTATACCGAGGCATGCCCATCACTGTCCACACCACTACATTCTGGACCAGTTGAAGCTTCCAGGTGGTCTTTAAGGGCAGCCCTGTGTAGATTGTGTTGCAGTAATCAAGCCATGAAGGTGTGTTTGACTAGGGTGTGATTGACTGTGTGAAGGGCCTCCTGATATAGGAAAGTGCGCAACTGGCACACCAGATGAAGCTATGCAAAGCTCTTTTTGGCCATAGCTGCCACCTGCTCATTGAGTAGGAGCTGTGAGTCCAGGAAGACCCCCATATTTCAAGGTTTAAGATGGAATATCCCCAGATCTGGGCGGCCTTAACATCCACAGCCACTTAGATACTCAGTTAATATGTAATTGAGCTATGAATAAGGAGGTCCTTGATTTGAATGTCATTAATCAGTTAGCTTACTACTGACTTTATCTTAACTTCTCCCTCCCTCCCCCCTTCAATATGCTACATGGGATTTAATATTAAGAGTTATTAGCAGGTTACAGAAATTGTTTCTTTTCAAATATAACTGAATGCCAACTCCTAGCAGCCCTCATCACTGATCATTGTGAATCTCCAGGAAGCTATTAATTCAATAGTTCCTGCAGGACTACAACTTTTCTACCTTTGATTTACTAATATACTTCAGCTAGGCAATGCATAAGCACTCTGAACAGGTAAGTGGGCTAGATATATTGTTATTTTATTAACTAATAACAAAATAGGCACCACAGTTGAAAATAATGTTATTCCTACTCATAGACAATTTTATGTTGGATGGGGAAAGTATCTGGAGCTTCTCTCTCAATAATCTCATCTACTGTAGCCATATATGGAAAAAAAATCCCTAAAATACCCTGGTCTTAGCCATACCAGGGGGAGGGGGATGTGGGTGCAGTATCTTAATTTAGCAGAGAGGAAAATGAGAGATAAGGGAGCTATATTTTATGTCCCTGCAGATTAGTACCTGAGAAAAATTATGCTTCTTTCATTTTAGATCTGCTGAAGTGTGCAGATAGAAAGACCAGGTATGAGAGGGTAGAGACCAGTAGTTATAAAGTGATAAAATACCAAAACAACATTTATTGTATTTCTGTAAACATTTTATCAAAGGTAGTAAGAACTCTGCCACTTCTACAGAAAAAGAAGCTTCAGGAATAAGTTTGCAGATGGCCTTCAAAACATCTTCACAGGAATAATATAATAGTAATTTACCAGTCATAGATGCAAAATTATGATGCTGTTAATGTATCAGATGGCAGATCTTCTAATGTAAGAGTTTTTATTTTGTTCTCAGTAATGAATCTACTTCATCTTATTTTGTTCTTGATAATCTGATAGTGAAATTAATTTCAGAAGACACAGAACATGTCATTAATATACTATTTGAGGAGGGGGATGTTTCAGGGGAAGGGATAGTAAAGCAGAAGATCATTGGAGCAAGAAAATATCTGCCCCTGCTCTGTGCTGTTTGGGATATTCCTAAGTGTTACATTAATGCTCCTGTGACAAAATTAGAAAAGAATCAATCATTAAATCTATTTCACAAAGACAGCAAAATTAATTTTAATTAAGATACTGTAGTTGTGTTCACTGACAGTGCTGGTCGGCGCAGTGGATAATTTTCAGTGCTTAGCTTAGAGAAAGGGTGGTCAGGAGGCAATTTCTACATGTGAAATTGCTGAGATTTCTTAGTGCTGCATACCAAACTATTATCTCAAACTGATTAATGTTCAGTAAGAGGCAGTTCACGTGTATAATTGTGATTGTTGATAAATTGTCAATTGATGCCATATGGCCTACATTCAAATAATAATTCATGCCATCATAAAACTTGGCTTAGGAACCTCTGTAGATTCCTAAGGGTGTGATATTGCCCTTGCACTTCCTTTCTTCTTACTGTGTGCCAAACCACTAATCCACAATGTCTCCATCTTGTTAAAAAGATTCACCTTTACTTTACTGGTCCTCATCCAGCTTTTTACAACATCCAGACACTGCTCCATTACCTGCCCTGCCTCACCTGACTGATGACATTAATAGAGCTGGGTAGCATTAGCATACTCGTGGCACCCAATCTCAGCTTCACTCCCAACATCCTGATGATCTCACAACTGCTCCATATAGATTTTAAACAATAAGAGTGACATAATGGATCCCTGTGAGACCCTACAGCCCAGCAACCATAGGCCAAGCGGAACCCTTCTAGTGTGGACTGGGTAAAGAGGAGGGGAACCATGAAATAACACTGCCTCCTATTCCAGCCTCAGGGTACCATGGTGGATGGTCTCAAAAGATATCCAGAAGGATCAATAGAGTTGTTCTCTCCATCTTTCCCCTAGAGTAGGTCACCCATTAGGGTGATCAAGGTAGCTCCAGTGCTAAATCTTGACCTGAAACTATCTGGAATGGGTTCAGATAGGGGCTGAAACAAGATGGGGTCAGTTGTGATTGCAGTTTATAGATGTTTCTAAAGCACTGTTGTTTTCTAAAGCCTGTGATTAGCCCAAAGGACTTGAAGTACTTGCAGTGTAAAGCAGAAAATTCACACTGTTCCTATGTGCAAAGTAGATTTATTGTAGAAAAGCTGCAGAAAAAAAAAAGAATCTCAAAGTACAAATAAATTCCAACTGCCCCAATTATATCATTGTATGTAATTTAGAAATCTGAACTATACATAGTATGACTGAACTAGCTAAGTTTCAGAGCTCTAAAGTACAGATACTGATGTAAATGAAACATCTGAATCTTGGGGGGGGGGTTGTCTTCTTTTCTTTGGTGAAATGTTGGATATAGACTAAAAGGTATTACAGTAGACTGTGGGCATCCATTTCTGTTGTAAATATCCATCCTCTTTAGATAGTTGATTTTTGATCTGCATAATTTGAATGTGACCCTCCTATCTCTAAAGTGCTGAAAGTTTAACATATATGGGGGGATAGTATATTTCTTTCATAAATAATATGGCTTCTCAGTTTGAGAATATTTAGGCAATATTAAAATTTATGTTGAACAATTTCTCAAATAGTAACATGAAGGCAGGGAATTTTACAGGTGAACTTTTGGAGATTAATTTGTCCCCTTCTCTAGATTACCAAAAGAATCTCTGGCCTAGCATTTCAACTGCCTGAACTAGATATGTTAAAAGGCTCTTCTTCACAGCCACATTTTGGCAATTGGCAGAGTAATATGATGATTCAAACTGTTCTTCCTTGACTGCTGAGTCCTATTTACCCCTAGTGATGAGACCAGAGACTGGTGCTGTTCTTATATATTTAGCTGTCCTTACATATTTGATGTGGGACTAATTAAGGAAAACGCTTGGTGAATTTTCCCTTCTTTGTTTCCCCTCTCACTGAGTATCACTTGATGGTGGGAAGAACATCTACCAATTGTTGTCCCTAACAAGGGGTGGAGCTGGAGCTGGGGGTGAAGGGGAGTTTTGAAGACGGCTAGACCCATGGAAAACAATGCCCAAGGACTGGAGGTGACACACCTTCAGAAACCCAAAGAAGTTAATGGGATCCGGATAGATCCCAGCTTCTGACCACATCATCACCAGCACTGTTGATAAAATGGCATAGATCATGTCCAATGGAAGACATGTAAGAAGATGGAGAACATTACATGCAAACTGTAACAGCTAAAGAGCAATTTAGGCTCCCTCTGTGGTGGGCTGGAATGAGACTAAGGCAGTGTCATGCAGACAAGTCCTTCACAAATGGTTATCAGGGCATCTTCATGCTACAGTTAGGGAGAAGTGAGAATGAGCCCTAAGTTTGTGTTTGTTGGGGGAGGGGGGAGGGGGATGAAAGAACTAGAGAGAGAGAAATAGGTGTCTTCCTCTATGACAAACTTAGCTAGAAATTTATAAATGTGCCCCCCAAAATTTATAAAAGCCATAGTCTGAATGGTATAGATTTGTGCTAATGATTGGTTCAAACAAGGCCTGCTTCATTCACAGAAATTTATGAAGGATCTAGGAAATTATCTTCCATTTAAGGAATTATCTTCCATTTGTAATCCACCTATCTTCTATCATTACTTCTGTTATGGAATAACAACTTACACAATTACGTCCTGATATAGAGGAACAGCTGCATTATGTTTTCAGTGCAAGATATTCTGGCTATAATTGAGTTCCTTAGATATAGGAACTCAATTGCCCATTTCACACAAAAGGGGTCATTCTGACCTCATAATGAATCGTCAAAGATAGTGGGAAGATCTTGGCTGAGATAATGCATGCTATCTCAGGACTGTGGTGTCAAATAGTATCTTTGGTTAGAGGACTAAGGAAGCCTACTATGAATTCCTGAATTTGATAGAATCTAAGCTGGTTTCATCAATCCTTGCCACATTTTGACTAGACAGAACACTTCAAAACCTAATTCTGGGGCAGAATTCACAAACACAAAAAAAGCTGTTTGCACCTTTAGCCTACCAGGATTAAGAATATGTATTTCAGGTACACATTTGAAGCTTCATTATTTAGAAATTTTAAAGGAATGTTATAAAATTAAGGGAGATCTGAAAATATTTCTTAATACATTTATTAAGTTTGCAGATAATTGTAGCGATTCATTTGCAGATTATATGCAGGACCAAAATAGTCAGTAGTTAATTTAATTTCTGAACTGGGAAGGTTGGTTTAATTTAAGCTTATCCCAATAAACCAGTATTAAATCATATTTTATAATTCTGGCATTAACAAATCATAGTATAATCAAAGCAACGTCTGCTGAGCCTTACTGTAATACAATCTGAATTCATTCTGAATTCAGATCTCTTTCCCGTAGTTATATGAAAAGAAGTTGGGAGAATAGGCAAACCCAGTGTTTGCTTCCAATGCACATAACACTAATCCATGGGTTTGGCATTATATCTGAACCAGGGCACTCTTATTTCCCATTCCTCTTGGTGGGTGCCTGAAGCTTTACATTGTGTCATATGACTAGACTGCTTCTCTTTAATCCAATATGTTAATCCAACAACTTGTAGATGTTGTCGTTGATGATGATGTTACAAATGATTTAATGATTTTCTTTTTCTTTTTGGCTGAATGCTATTGCTGTTGGAACATAAAGCTACTGCACACATGTATTAGCCAGGAGATACACAGAAATTCTGAAAAGATCCTGCTTGAGAACTGTGATGGAATGGAACTATGAAGGCCAGACTCAGGGAGAAAAACGTTTTCTTTCATCTCCTGAGGCGAGAGGGAGAGATAAGAGGATGAGACTGGCACCTCCCTGAGGAATTCACAGTGTTGTGGCTGGCATTACTTGGGAGCTGGGGTTTCAGTCTGGGAAGATTCTTGCTAGAGGTTGTAGCTAATAAACATTGCTGGATTGAATTTACATGGTCTCTTGGAGTTCCTTGGGCTAGGCCTGACAAGAACTGAGATATTGAGAATGTTCTGCCTTGAAACTATAATTCCCAGGGTACCAGGGAGAACAAAACCAAAGGAAGTATATATGAAGATGTTTTGAGTTATGCTATTTACTTAGATTTATTTTTCTTCTTTCATAACTCTTGCCTTTAATTTCTTTTGCTCACAATTTCTTGGTCTTTTTCTTCAGTGTTCTGTTGTTTACCCCCAAAGCAAATAACACAATAGAAATATATGTAATCCCGTCTTTTCCTATTCATCTACAGATTTCCATATTAGGAATGCTTCCAAATGAAAAAAATTATCATAAAATATTATTTTTCACTCATGTTATTTGATAGGCTTCTACAATTTTATGGAGGATTTTTCTCCTTTCCCTCTGTTTAAAGTCTGATAAAATCTGGAGTATTAAGAAGAATCTGTGCAGATGTGACCTCTGTACAAATTTAGCTAATTTCTTAGGATTTTCTTTGAGTCCCTGGGCTGTAACTAGTGAAATGCCATGTATTTTCTATTCAGAAATTCTTGGGTTCTCATTCCCTGGCCTCTCCAAGTGAGACTAGAAATGATTTCTTTCTGAAACCTTGGAAAATTGTTGTCCATTATTGCAGAATAAGCCATACTAAGCTAGCTGGATCGGTAGCAAGATCTGATATAAGGCAAATGGGCATAAAGAAAATCCTTTTTGTAGTTGTGTCCAGAATCTTTAATAGCCTGGAAAGAGATCTATCTGGTTACATAAGTGGACTGTTTTAATTAGCTGCCTTTTCTTGAAAGCGCAAATGCTATTGGTGGTTTTGCCTCTTTACCTTATTGTAAACTGTTTTAGATCTTTTTCACCGTTTTATTGTTAACAACAGTTGCTGTAACACAATAGACTTACAGAGTTTGGGGTTGTTATTCAACTCCCTGACTAATATAGTATCTGCAGTGAGGAGGCAACTTCTTGGATTTTATTTTTTTTTAGTACAGGAAGGCATAAATAAGGAGGGCATAAATAAGTATATACAACAGACTGCACTAAATTCTGATGGCTTTCACAGTAAACAGCTTTGAAATTAGATCTCTTATATAAAAACTGTACAGTTCTGTGCAACAGAAAAACACATTATTACATCACAAGTACAGGGTTTGTGGTGGAATGGAGAGAAGGTTTGCAATTGTTGTTCCACAAGGTGGCGCTATCACAGAGCAAAGAAAGGGATGACTTTGAAAGTGACAGGGGTGATGTTACTAAACACACTTTCTAAATATCAGTCAAATTGTATTTTTAAAATGCCTTACTACTCAGTTTGGGAGGAAAAAAAAGTATTTGCTTATTAGGATACACTCTGCATAGCAATTCCATAGAAATCAGACCAAATGAGTTCAATGTGGCATATTCCTAAATAAGTCTGTATAAAGAATTAGAGACACATAAAGCAGAATTGAAACAATAATGACCAATATTAAAATATACAGTAAAATGTTTTCTTTATGGAAGATCCTACTAATATCTGCAATAATTATAACCTTTATCAGTTCTAAAACATTTCTGAGATGATCTTTTCTTTTTACTTTTTAAAAACATTTCACAGTCAGGAGCCAAGTGGCTGGACTGAGTTACTGATGATATCTCATTATTTTATGGAGCCTTGGGGCTCTAAGCTTAGTTCTGAGCTTGGTTCTTGGTTCAACCCAGCTCAGAGAGCACCAAGGTCTCCACAGTTCAACTCTGAGCTAGATATTCTCTTCTATTGGAATCATTATTTTATCTTTGTTTTTTCTGAAAAAAAATGTGATTATTCCCTGCCAAGTCATATATATATGCAATATATGAGAGGAAATATGAAGCAGCACCTTTCAGAATATTTTCAGAATAGAAATAATACCATATGCAGATGATCAGTTAACTGACAGCTCTTCACCATGATAAGTAAGTGAGATGCTAATAAGGTCTTCTGATTTTATGATTGTTTTTAACAGATTATCATGGAGGAAATTAGAGAAGAGGAAAGTACAATGTGTAATTGACTTCCTTATCCTAGTCCCTACCATGTTGCATTTGGTTCTGGCTGCTGGATCATGACAGAGCAAAACCATGATACGACTAACTCTACTTAGTTCAGTACGTTTCACCATGCAAGATAAAGAAAGGTTACTTCTTTCTTACATACGTTCCCCAGCAATTGGGACTTGGAGATACCCTGTACCTAGTGGAGGGAATTTATAAATATCATGACTAATTGACACTGATAGCTTAATCTTTTTTTTTAAGTATCCAGGTTGGTAGCCATCTAGTAGTACTGAAATTTGCAGTTTGTCTATATACTATGTGAATATGTACTACTTTTTATCTTACCTGAACCTCCTATTTCAGGTTCATTTGATGTTGGTCTTAGTTTGCAGACCTATGAACCCTAGGAAGTTATCTCAGGAACTATTGGCTTATACAGTTTTCCCCTCTAAAATTGGAAAAAATCATCTTCCTCCCTCCCTTCCACCCTCTGAGGCTTTCTCCTTCAAACATTGGTCAAAGCAAAAACGAGGTATGTTGAAAGTGACCAGGTTTATAGTTTTGTATCTGCTAGATTCAGAGTCCTCTTGATTCTCCAACTTGACCTCAAACTCGAATGCAAGAGTTGATTTACCATGGAGTGTAGATATACTCCCTCCCATTAAATTCTGATAAATTAATATTCAACTCATTTTTTTCAGATAACAAACTAGCATTGCTTACATTTCAATACTGAATGGAAAAAGTAAACTACTTGCAGATTTCAAGTATTTGGTTTGGTTTTACTCCCCACGCACTTTGTGGGACCCTTTGGCACTTTAGTATTTAATAAGAACAACTGAAATATTTTGACAAAGGAGCTAAATAATTATATTAGTTTTATAAACTAGTTATTCAGTTTTGCATATTGTGCAAGTGGTATTTTAGCTGTTACAAATGGCAGAGGAATATAGGCATATCTCATACGCTGCTCCATCAGGAGAGGAAGATGAATATTTGTCAGATGCAACCTGGCAACGCTGATCATAATCATACAACTATTATCTGTTTTTAATGTAATAGCATTTTCTCCAGCAAAGGGCAGTTTCAGGAAACTACAGTGTTTTTCAGACTACTTGAATTCCAGTTATCACTATGAATGATGTATGTGGATAATTTATTCCAAGGCTTGATATATATCATATTTATTCTGTTAAATGTAATATGCTTCCACTTCCTTCCCTTCCTCCCCCATTTTTTTATTTCCATGTATAATCAAAGGAAAAAGACTCTAAAGCTATTTGCAGTTTATGAATTCACCTCATAATAAAATGGAGTGGCGTTTTGAGGTTGCATGATTTCCCTACTAAAAGTTGACTGAGGACTTTCCCCCCTTTGGTATAATGGATAAGTAACAAAAGCTATTACAGTGATAAATTATAGATAAATCAAATTTATATTTTCTAAGAATTTAGCAAAGTTAATTGAAAGCCTGTTGTGCTTGCCTTGGAATTTAAAAGGACTTTTCTTTTTCTACAAATATGGCCCATATGATAAAAGCTTGTAAAAATTAATTGTATTTTGCCACATTGCCAATAGTGTTTTACATAAAAAGAAGACTTAAACCACAAATGGGCAAAGGAACAGTTGTGCATTATACTGGCCTACAGATGTGGAACATAAATGAACTAGATTAAATAGAGCTGGATTTAGCCAAATCAAGATTATATGAGGGTTTTATCATATTTCACAAGTGACTTCATGAGGCCTTTTCTCAAATTCAGAGTTGTTTTGTACAATCATGTGGAGCAGGTTTTCCACACATGGTCCTGTCTAAATATTTTATCATGCAACTGTCTTCAACCCTGACCCCAAGTTATGGGAATTACAGTCCAAAACATCTGGATGGATCCAACTGAAGGAAGACTGATGTCAGGACATTATTGGTTAGTAGGGCTGTGCAGTGTTTCAGATATGATTCTGAAAAGGTGCTTGGAGTGCACAGGGTATTAATAACACCTCTCCATTTCCCTTTAAAGCAGTCGGGTCTTTCAATCTCATGGCTGCTTTGAAGAATTGCAGAAAGGTGTTATATTTGTGCTCCCATTCACTCCAAAACATCTTTTCTATATTATTTCAAAACACTTCACCACTGCATGAATCAGTCATCTGAAACCCATTGAAAAGGCTCTCATCAGTATAGTAAATGCCATAATACCCAGATAAATTTATTTTTCATTCTAAGAGCTTAGATGAGAGTTTAAGTTTACTAGGCTACAACTTGGATGGTGACTTCAGGTTGAAGCCTGAATAGGAGTTGAAATACATATGGATGTTCCCATCTATTATTTCTTCTGTCCCCTACTTCCAGCAGCTTGTGCTTGTGTCATTCTATAGAATGCAAATGCTGGGTGTTTACAGAAACATTGATGATACCTTACTGAGACTGACAGATGATCTTTCCCAGAGTTACCTTGTAGATATTAAACAGCAGTGAGAGTCCTGAACCCTGCAGAACCCCACAAGGGAGTGACCACCAATCCAATTTCTCATCCACTGAGAGGTCCCAAAGGACCAGGAAGGGTGGACTACTCCATCCAAGTCCCAATAAACATCCACCAAGGTGACCAATGCCATTTTCTTTCCATCCCTGGGCCTGAACCCTGATTGAAAAGACTCCAGATAGTCCATTTTTCCTAGGGCATTCTGTAACTGAAGACCCAATGACTTCTCAACAACCTTCCCTAAAAAGGGAAAGTTGGGGACTGGACAGTAATTGTCTAAAATTGCTGGATTCAAGAAAAGTGTCTTAAGAAAGGGCCATAGCATTGCCTCCATTATGACCTTCTCACCCAGCAAGGCACTGATCATTTTCCTGATCTAGCTACTTATTCCTTTCCTGCCCTGTGAAGGAGCCAGGAGAAGCATGGAACCCCTCCACAAATTGCAAAGAACATGCTAGAAAGCACCTTATTCACTTTTTCTGAGGCCATAGGCCAAAAGAATCCCAGATCACATTTCAAGTCATTGCCCCAGTCAACACTTCAGACCCCACCCATGTCGAATTAAGACTCAAGAATCTGAGTGTCTTTATCAGCAGAATGCTATGTCAAAGCCTCACATCTGTCTGGTGACTGTTCTTCTGTCCACCCATCTCTAAAAGGACTACCTTAAAAGAGCTGCTAAGTGACAATCTGCCAGTGCAATAAAGAGAGAAATGCTGACATGGCTCTTATTGCCATAGTGTACGCATGAACACTGTTATTCTTGCTTGGTCAGATTTACTTTTTGTCTTTCTCCACTGATGTTCTAAGCATCTCTTCTGTTTCATCTCCTAGAGCTCCTTGGTTCACCAAGGAGATTCTAGATCAGCAGAGAGAGAGGCTGCTTGGGAGCGACTGTATCAAGTGCAGTCCCATGATCCAACCAAGGGTTTGACAGAACTGCCTGGAAGGTTGCTGGGACAATCTTCAAGCACTCATTAGAATCCATCCAGATCCATAAGCATATGGGGTGGACTATCTTTATTAGCTTCTCACCCTCCAGCGGTCCCAGATGTCAACAATTCTCATTCACACCATAACATGATCTGACAATGGCAAAGAATTATGTGTAATGACCTCCATATTCAGCTACTTTGAAGCAATAACAAGATCCTGGGTATGCCCATCTGTGTGAATTAATCACCATGGAGGCTTTTCCTAGAATCCAGTCCTGGATCATGGAGACTGAAATTCCCCAATCCAGCAATCAAGATAATTCCAACCCCAGCCTGGGAATAAGGACAAGGAGGTTGGACAGAAATCCTGTCAGGTGGCAGGGCAGGTGGGGTACAAGTAGGAGCCCCAGCTTGTCCCTATAGCCCAATTTCATACACTGCTATCTCAAGAGAAGACCCCTGGTCATTTGCAAGGATAGTTTTCAACATCATTGCCCTCCCCTCTCCTGAGCTTGGTGGTGTGGCTGCTCTAAGACCTGAGCAAATCTTCAAGAAGGCAACAGCTCAGTCCTCACCCAGCCACTATTAAGTTATCTTATTGTTAAGTTATTATCAATCTTACTGATAAGATTTCAATGGAATCTTATCACACCCTGTGTGTGAGCATATGGGGGCAGGGCTTTTTAAAACCATAGAAGGAGGGAAAGTAAAGCCAATTCCCTTTTCCTCCTACAATGCACAAATTCCAGAAGGATTTCACAGGGGAGCATATTTCTATTTGTTCTCTTCAACTCACTCCACCAACTCTCATATATTAAAGGAGAGCTAATCATTTGACACAGCATTAGATAAAAGAGATGGCGGGTGTGGGGGGGGGGAGGATCTTCTGATTTGGTAGCTCTTCCGAGAGCACTTGTTCCGAAGGTTGGGATAAAAATAGCAGAGAGAAATAAAGAAATGAGAGCAGCAATGTTCCAAACAGAACAAAAGAGGATTTAATTGACAAATTCCTGCTGTATGCGTTTTCTTCATATGTATGTTTAGCCCTCTCTCAACTAAATGTGTGCTTATTGGTAGTAGTTTTTAATTTCTGCCATTTGCAAAAAGCCTTCCCAACATGCAATGAAAGATGCTAAAATATATCTATAATAATCCATGTTATGGTTAAATCATCACTTGGCACTAACCACAGCAGAAATATATCCCAGCAACATTTTCTCCTGTCCTGTGCCCATGACATTGCCTTCATCTTTTCCCCAGCCCATAGATGAGCTTAAATTATTGTTAGTAGTTAAAATAATATCTTCCCCATTATTTTGACGTTATTCAAGGGCAGCCTCAAGATGCGCAAAATCTGCTGGGCTCTGTTACCAATTACCTTGGAAGAGACTGGCAGTGGTTGTTAGCGGAAGCAATAGGGGCAGCAGAGGGATCAGCAAAACAGACAGCAAATTTCATTCCTGTCATCCATAGCTAGTCGATAACTTACTGGAATCTACTCAGTCTTAATCCAATAATCTACTGCCATACTATATTGTCTTTCTATTTGTGTCTTTGCAGAAGAGTTCATAGAGGTTTCTCCCAAGTAAATGGTTACAGATTTGGAGAGCTCCTTCTTATAAGCTTTTTGCTGTACAACCACAGGCCAGAAGCCTGAACAGTCTTTGGAATCTGGATGGTTGTCACTCAGTAATTGGGACTGCACAATATATGAGGCTAAAATATGATATGAAGCTAACCGATATGGTTATCTTATGGTTCACCAAGTTCTATGCACCCAACCAATATGTTGTGAGCCACCCAGAATTGATATTGTTAGATGACAGCTATATAAATCAAATTATCTATCTATCTATCTATCTATCTATCTATCTATCTATCCATCCATCCATCCATCCATCCATCCATCCATCCATCTATCTATCTATCTATCTCATACAGTACCTCTGAGCTCAGTTAAGAACAGTAATCTATTTCTGATCTCCCTCACCAACCCACCTATTTTTGTTTGTTTCATCAGCCCAATTTAGGGTGGGAAAACTTATTCAGTTTTTTAAATTCTTGGGTATGTACTAAAGGGCTACCAAATCTACGCTGCACAAATCTGGATGACCACTAGATGGCAGCAAAGAAATTCAGAAAATTCCCACTCTTTGCTGCCATCTTAGAAGTATAAGAAATTAATCCAACAACAAAAAAAGATTTTTGAGTAATCATGACCTTATTTCAAACATTAAAAATGTGATTCTGTATACATTCCCTAGGGAAGAGAAAGGAAAGCCCAAATGTTTAAGAAGAAAGTACAGATTCATACTGCATGGCTACAATGTATGTTAATTATATAATGGAGTCATTTGGTGTGAGTCATTGCACCAATTTGTTCTGTAAAACATGTCTTGTGAAACCAAATTCTGATTAATGCTGATAGGGAAGTTGAATGGTACTGTGCCTCCCCAAATCCAGCATCCTGCTGCATATTTCAGTTTGTTTTGAGAACAACTGTTTCTTATTGGGAAGTAAGACACTGCATTCAACAAGACTTACTTTTGTGTAAATATACTTTAAACGGTGTGATTAGGAGGCATGGAAACTTTTTTGTGGAGAAAATTGGTAGATAATTAATACTGAAGGCTTTTTATATTTATAGAAGGTTAATGTTTCAAAACACACTATTACTGGGCTATTATGAGGGAATGTTAACAATTATAAATGTAATGATTATGATTCATGTGATTGGATTGTGGGGCTGAAAAGATTTTGAAACAGAAATTTAAAATGTATATTTAAAGGAGATCCAGAAGGAAAGCCTCTAGCTGAGTTTGCTACCACTAAAAACTAGTGGTAGCAAACGCAAGGGGGTAATGTAATTTAGGGGTTCTAATGCTCCTTTTTGTTTCCTGGTCAGCAAACCAAGTAATCATTATTTCCCCATGAAAATAAAAGATCATTTTGGAATTCACTATTGTAAATACGAATGAATTTATTCTCCATCTACATTGTATTATATACAGATCTGCAAGGACCATAAGTGCTAGTGGAAAAAGGCACAGGCGAGGATATTTAATTTTTTGCTCTACAAACATTGCCCACTACTGTAGAAATAAAATAATAATATTAAAAAATTAAGCTATAGATGAGCCAAAACCTTGAGCTCCATAAACAATTGTATTATTTATTAATTTAATATTTATTTGATATTTGATATTTAATATTTATTTAAATATTATTATTTATTTATTAGAGTGTGAATATTTGTGTGTGTGTGTGTGTGTGTGTGTGTGTGTAATGTTTCTGAATTTATGCAGAACTTGTATTCTTTATTCCATATGTTCCCAATTGGTAATGTTTCCATAGATTATTTGATTACGTTATAGAACTCTTTCAGTCATTTGAGCCCTCTTGATTTCACTTTAGGCAAGAAAGGGACAATGTAACTTAAATATTTAAACCACAAAAGTTTAAAAATTACTTTTCTTTCCTTAAATCAAATGTTAATATTTTATGGAGAAATTTTCATCTGACCTTAGCTAGCTAATTTCACTAAGAAAAATAATTCTGTGGAGGATCGAAAGGATTTTCTGCCCCCTTTTTTTTTAATTCGCCAGATGGCTCACATAAAAAAGTAATCATAAATTATGAACAACTATTGTTCTTGTATATTAATTTGCTTATATTCACTGCTAGCTCCAATTGTATTTTCAAAAGAGTTTTCTTGAAATTCAAGTCAAAATATATTCTTTTCTATATAATATTACTTTACGTTAATTAAATCTTGCTTCCTAGAAAATGAGTTGTGTATGTAAAATTACACACACACACACACACACACACATTTTAAAATATTGCCTGTTTTGAGGTATATACTGTCAGCTATAATTTGGAAATAAAAATAGCTTCATGGAATTAACATAAATTCTGCAAAAGCAGTGAGTAAAAACCAATGAACTTGTTACAAATAAGGCACTTTTAACATCTGAAAAGAAGTGTTAATGCTTTATTTACATTTAAATTAAAATGGAAACTTATTTATGTGTTATGTTTCTGAAAGGTGTGTGGCACATCTGCAGTGGCCTATTGTTTATTCATGCTGTAAATCCTTTGAAATGTGTTAAAATGCTTCCCACTCATTATAAAAATCCTGCCACCCATGGATTAGGACTTTGATGTCACCAATCCTGCTTCAAAGGGTTCTTTCAATGCTATTAATCACAGTTTAGCCTCTGAAGATATGTAGCCAGAGAAAACATTTGGACATCTTGTGCTCCACTCACTACTTAAAACTTTGAAATGTATCTGGAATGGCTTGCACATGCTTAGGCCACATCACTTCCTTCCTTCCTTTCAAAGCTTTTATTTTTAAAATCTCCCTATCTTTCTTTTTAAAAAAATCTGCAAAAACAAATTTTAAGAATAGCCTTACAATGTTCACAACAAATACTTTACCAGGCAGTCAACAAGACACTCAATTGATTCCCAACATTTAACACAGACTGTACTATCCAACTAATGCTGACTCATTTTACCCCCAGTGTTTCAACAGGAAAAACAATCTTTTTTTTTTTAAACCAAAGGTATTTAAAAGTACTTAACTGACTGGATCACATCCATTGTTTTTGATCAATTAATCTAGGCAAACTTTGAAGTCATAGCAGTGGTGGTTCCGGTAGTTCACGCTCTTACTACATCTTAGGGCAAAACTTTTACTGCTCAGTTATTTTATACCCTCAAGATTAGTGTGCTAGTGGTAGAAGCACTCGGAGGCTGAAGAGGGAGCCCTTTAAGAAAATTAACAATGATTATGTCATGCTTACATTATTTAGACATACATCATGGCCTAGCCATAGTAGTCCATGTTCTTGTAATTTCCCATTTGGATTACTGTAATAACTCTGCTCAAGAAATATACTGCAGACTAGCATTTGGTACAGCAGCCATAAAGGCCTTGGAAAAGATATTCAGATGCTGTGATGTGTCTATATTTACAAAGATCAGATTGTACAAGCCATGATATTCCCTATGACACTCTATGGAACCAAAAGTTGGACTTTAAAGAAGCAAAATAGGAAGAGTTTTGACAGCTTTGAACTTTGGTGTTGGAGAAGATTCCTAAGAATACCATGGATATTCATCAGTGGTGCTGATGAAAGAACCAGAGATGCATTTGGGAGAAATACTGCAACTTTCTGAATGAATGTGATCCTGGAGAAAAAGTTATTTTGCTTGGTGACCTAAATACCATAGATGGATGGGAATTAGATGAGAGAGTACAAAAAAAATGATTAGGTCATTCAGAGATCCAAGAATGAATGAGAATAGTGACCCTATAATGAGTATCCATGTAGAGAAGATCTGTTTGTTTCAAATATTTAAATCACATATTTAAATCACATATGTCTACTTGGGCATACATATGGCAAACAACTGAATGTAAATGGGTCTCTTAGTCCAGTCTCAACACAGGCAGGAAAAAGGTGCAAATAAACAAGGTGAACCGTGTTTATTTTGTAAACAGGGTTTAAATCTTACACTGGGATTTCCTCTTTAGTGGCTTTTTTAGTTCTTGAAATAAATATAATTATCAAATTGCTGTGCCCTTGAATCACTGCCTGTGAAGATCCTAGTCATAGTGTTGGATCAGTTTGGTTATTTAGTAGTTTTGAATGTGA
Organism: Python bivittatus; assembly: GCF_059951505.1. NCBI lineage: Eukaryota > Metazoa > Chordata > Lepidosauria > Squamata > Pythonidae > Python > Python bivittatus. The sequence continues at coordinate 106,946,982 of NW_028277075.1, forward strand.
GAGACCATTTATGGTAGGTCACAAGAGGATCTGGGGGGAAAATGAGACATAGAAGAAAGTAAGAGAAATGAGAAGGAAAATAGAATAACTACAGGAAGAGAAAGTACATGTCCTATATGAAAATATATCAGAAAATAGTTACATGAATGTAAGGGAAAGATCATGTGGAAACTATGTGGAACACAGTGAAAAGAGTTATTATAAACTGCTACAGAAGTGTGTGGAATTACACTAATAAAAAGTATGAAAAAAAGTTCCTTGGTGGAATGATGAAGTAAAAAAGATTGTGGATGAGAAACATAATGATACTAATTATCATTAAAAATAATGATAAAATAATGATATTATTAAAAAATAGTAATAATTCAGTATTATTCCTTTCACTTTCCTGTTGTACCTGTAAAGTTTTTGGGTAGTCTCATCTGTCACATCCATTTGTATTGTCTCCAGTTCTTTGAATTTTTCTAGAAATTCTATCATTTTCTGCACAGAATTCAGCTGAAACCTCTGCTGATATTGGGAATTTATGCCCCAAATAAGGATAAAGCAATATTCTATAAAAGACTTATGGACACACTAATGGGATTTTCTTGTGAAAAAGGGTGTTTAATGGGAGATTGGAATCTTGGAATCTCCCCACAAGTAGACGGAACTTCTGAGAAAATATTAAAATTACATAAGGTTGTTTTTTTTATTTGATGGACAGTTTAGAGCTTGTTAATGCATGGAGACATAAAAATGGCAATTCAAGAGAGTACACGTATTTTTCTGAAAGACATAGATCTTTTTTGAGAAAAGACATGATTTGGATTTCAAAGAATTTGACTATCAAGGTTCATAAAGTAGAGATATCAAAGACCTTTTCAGATCATAATCCAGTGAGTTTGGTTTTTAAATGGAATCCCAGTTCTTTCAGATGGAGATTAAATGAAATGCTGTTACAGAAAGAACCAAGAGTGGAGGACAGTAAAAAGAAATTAAGAGTTTTTTGAAAATAATAAAAGTACAGATGTAAGAATGGTTTGGGATGCAAGCAAAGCTTTCATGAGAGGTTACTTTATACAACATAATAGTGAACTCAAAAAGAAGAGGCAAGAGAAAACACAAGCTATTTTGGATGAGATTAAAAAAGAAGATGAATGAAAGAAGTTTCCAGAGAATATAAATATTTCTCAACAAATTAAGCTTCTACAGCAACCACTATCTATATTAACACTAAGAGAAATGGAAATAAAAATGAATTATGCAAAACAAAAAACACTGAGTTTGTAAATAAACCCAGGAAGTGGTTGACATGCAAATTATGAAAAGAAAAAGAAAAGAAAATGATACTGAAATTACAAGAGGGAGATACTGTAATAACAGATAATGTGGCTATGCAAAAAGTATTTCATCAATATTATTCCAATATATAAAGGACAAGAAATTCCCCTGGAGAAAATAGATGAATATTCAAAGAAATAAAATTTACTGAAGATTACAAAGAAACAGAAACAGATTATGAATGGACCCATAAGAATAAGGGAAGTTTGCAAAGTTACAAAAAAGACTAAAATAGGAAAGGTGCCTAAATGCTTTGAGGATGAACTTTTACAACCTTTATAAAATACGATGAATTCTATTTTACAAGGGGAAAGATGCCAGAGAGCTGGAAAGAGGCTAATATTTATTTATTTATTTATTTATTTATTTATTTATTTATTTATTCGGCTTGTGTGCCGCCCATCTCCCCCACGGGTGACTCTGGGCGGCTCACGATAAAAAAGAGAAAACACAATTCTCTCCAAGATGGCTAAAAACTATAAATAATTAAAAAACATATTAAAAATGCCCTAAAAAACCTCCTCTAATTTTGGCCCTATAAAAACCTGTAAGATGCTGGGGGGGGGCAACCCATCATCCCACCAGCCATCTCCACAGGTGCGGGCCCCCCTCTGACCCCCAGGCCTTCTGGCAAAGCCAGGATTTAATACCTTTCCTGAAGGCCATGAGGGAGGGGGCACACCGGACCTCAGGAGGCAGGATGTAATATAGCATTACTACCTAAGGAAGGACAAGATTTGACTTTAACAAGAAACTGTCGGCCCATATTATTATTGAGTAATGACTATAAGTTGTTTACAATGATTTTGGCTAAGAGGTTGAAAATAATTTTATAAGAATTTATTCATGAGAATCAATGAGGGTTTTTACCTAAAAGACAGTTAAAGGATAATGTAAGAAATGTGTTGGACATTTTGGAATGCTTGGAGCAACATATTGAAAAACAAGCTTCATTGGTTATCCTAGATACAGAGAAGGCCTTTGACAATTTGAATTGGGCCTTCCTGTTTGAAGTTTGGTAGATATGAATTTTGGAGAGAACTTTATAAAATGGGTAAGATCAATTTATACTTCACAGAAAGCACAAATAATTGTCAATGGAGATCTAACAAAATGCTGTGAGATACAAAAAGGGACAAGGCAGGGATGCTTGTTGTCTCCTCTTCTGTTTATTTTAGTTCTTGAAATATTGAATAGAGATATAAGACAAGATAAGAGAATTGTGGGAGTAAAGATTAAAAAAAGAAACTTATAAGTTAAAGGCGTTTGCTGATAACTTGGTGTTGGTTCTGGAGGATCCACTAAAGGGAATAGAGACATTAATGGGAAAATTAAAAGAATTTAGTACACTAGCGGGTTTTAAGATTAATAATCAGAAGACAAAGATGTTAACAAAAATATGAAAATAGAGGATCAAACAGAATTGATTAAGAAAATGGGTTTTACGATTGAGAAAGAAGTAAAATATCTGGGTATCATCATGACAAATATGAATCATATGTTATTTCAAAATAATTAAGACATGGAATGAAGTTAAAAAATATGTTAATATGGGAGAAATTACAACTGTCACTTGCGGAGAATTTCTGTGATAAAAATGAATATTTTGACTAGAATGATGTTTTGTTTCAGACAATATCGATTTTGACAACTGATGCATCATTTAAGTGGTGGCAAAACAATATACTGTACCTAAGTTTGTATGGCAAGGGAAAAAAACACGAGTTAAATATAAGGTGTTACAAGATGCAAAGGAAAGAGGAAGATTGGGTTTACCTGATTTGAAATTATATTTTGCAGCTTGCTGTTCGGTTTGGATGAAAGAGTGGGTGTTGCTAAGAAATAGAAGACTTTTAGAGTTAGAAGAACATGATCTGAGATTGGGTGGCATGGATATTGTAGTACTATAAAGTTAAGGTTAATGTAGATTTTAAAAATCATTGTGTTAGATGTTCCATATTGAGAATATGGAATAGATACAAATCCAGGCTGTGCCTGAAAACACCTTTCTGTTTCTCCGCACAAGAAGTATTTTATAGATGAGAAATAATAGGCAAACACAAAAGGTTAACATACCGTGAGATGCTAGAATTCTGTCAAGGGGAATACAAAATAAAATCAAGAGAACAGCTGATGGCAGAGGGACATAGTTGTCAATGCTTATCCTATTTACAGTTATCAGAAAGATTCAAAGCAAACAAAAGAATGTATAGTATTGAATATTCTAAGACTGACTTTGAAATGGAATTGTGTACAAATTATGAACATGTGATTGCTAAAATGAATACACTTTTATTGAAATTAGAAACAGAAGAAGAACAAGTGAAAGAATGTATGATAAAGTAGGCTTAAAAGTTTGGTTATAATATGGATGGAACAATGGATATATATATGGATATATATAATATGGATGGAACAATGGGAAAATATGTGGTTGAAAGGACTGAAATTTACACTATGTTATAATCTGAATGAGAACTTGTATAAAATGATGTACCATTGCTCCATCAAAAGGTACTCCAAATCTATGGTGGAAATGTGAACAACAAGAAGGGTCATTTTATCATGCTTGGTGGACATGCAAAACCTAGAAGATTTTGGGTTCAAATGCATACATTGATTCAGAGGATTTTAAAGATTAATATACAACTGAAACCAGAACTTTTCCTCTTGAGACTGATGGATAAATATTTGAGAAAAGTCATGGGACTTTGTTTTTATATATGATAACTGCAGCAAGATTATTGTATGCACAAAGATGGAAAGATTTGGCAATCCTTACAACAGAGAAATGGTTGGTGAAGATGATAGAATTGCTGAGATGTCCAAATTGACCTGTTTGAATAGAGAAAAGACAATGTCTATGTTTATTGCTGACTGGAAACCCCTTATGGACTTTTTGCATAAAACAGAAAAAAAATGAACTTATGATCTATGGCTTTGACGATTAGGTAAGATAGATTATAGAAAGAAGAGAGTCACGATATAACTTTAGGAAAAGAGGTAAATCTACAGTTGTACTTATAACAGTTGTAAAGAAGATCAGAAGCCACTTCTTTATATCTTTTTTCTTTTCTATTTTTCTTCTACATTTTTTCTTTTCTTTTTTTTCTTTTTGCACTTTAGTTTTCTCTTTTATTTCTTCCTTTTTCCTTCTTACTCTATTTTAGTTTGCATTAATTTTTACTCTTGTTTTTAAAACTTTCAATAAAATTACATTAAAAAAAAGAAAAACTGCACGTACTGTAATAAAGTACTGCAAAAATGACAGTGAGGTAAAGATACTGTATAATGTGCATAGGGAGAAAAAAGATAGCTATACAGAATGTAGTCAAAGACAGCACAGAACAGTTAAGATTAAAACAGAAAATGCAGAGGAATTCTTGATAGATATTTAAAAAACATTTGGATGAGGATGAAGATAGCCTTCAGCACAATTGATTAAATCTTTGGGATGAAACTGAAATGAGATGCTAGAAGGAATATTTTAGAGATTTATATAGGAATGATTATGATATGTTGAAAAGTAGAACTGAATGCTATTAATTTTGGTGTATAAGAAACAAATTAGTAAAAAAAAAGCAGTTGTAAATGCTTTGAGAAGGTTGAAAAATGGTAAGGCTGTAGGTATAAATGGTGCAACTAGGAACACGTGAAAATATTAATGAGCTTATGTGCCTATGGACTAGCTATGCAATTTAACTTTTTTGTGAAGACTACATCTGTACTTGACAGTTGAAAGAATATTGTTGCTATGCTGTTACACAAAGGAAAAATCAATATTGGGGGGAAAAAATTGTTAAATGTGGCTAGGCAAATCTTTTGCAAAATTCTACTTGAAAGAGTATGAGAAGTGACCATGAGCAAAATATGGAAGTGCAGTGTGGCTTTATGCTGGGCATGGAATGGGCAGACCAGTTTTTTTTCCCCTTCTTCAGGTGGTTATTGAGACATGTATGAATGTGAGAAAGCTACTACAGAGATTTTCAAACCATGTTCTGCAGAGCCCTAGGGTTTCATGAGAACTTGAGGGGGTTCTATGAGAGATTAAGAGGGGGGAAAAAAGGTTCATTCCAGAGCAGTTTTTCTAAATTGCAGTGGAAAGGGCAGGACTTGTCAGCTGACATTCAGAAGCTTCATACACCCAGGGGCATTTGCGCTTAGGATAACTCATCCTTTTGCCCCTTGATCAGATTCTAGGACATTTTTCTTAACTAACAAGTTCTGCAGTCTGAAAAAGATTGAAAACCTCTGGTCTACTACACATTTGTTGATTTATAAAGAACATATGATAAAGTGAATAGGCTTGAAATAAGGAATGCATTCATATATTCAAACTGTATTAATAAAAGATCACTGTTATGGCTCAAACCAAAATGGGGCAATAATATGACAAGCTCATACAGTATGTATAAGTTTCCACTCATCCCTTTTACTCTTCCAAAATACCAAAGTTAAGAGCCAGCCCTTTTAAAACATTTTCTGGAGTGAAAAATTCAGTTGAATATATTTAATCTTAACATCATAAGAAATGTAATTAATATTCTTTAATACACTTAGCTGTTGATTTGTCAATATGACATATTCAAACTCTTTATTCAAGAGTTCTTGCAAATAGCCAATATCTACTTTACTGATACACTGAAGTAAAGATTGATTGAAATAAAGATACTTTACTAATGCTATTTAATACTCTAGACAGAATCATCTAAAGCATGTGCCATTAATGATAGTAATGAGGGGGTTTCAGATGCTGCAAATCCATCTGGGCCAAATTTAATTGGTATATGGAAGCAGCCATAATTTACAAGGATAGAACGGCCTGGAAGTATGATGAATGGAATTGGTATAAACTAAATTCAGTTAGATTTCCTTTTCTCTTAGCTCCTGTCTTTAATTTTTTTGCCCACTCCTTCTCACTGTTTTCAATGCTTTGCATATTATTTACTCCAGATTTTCATGGGTATAGTATTGGTCTTGTTTTTCTTGCTCTTAACACCCATGTTTTTAAGATCCTTCCCTAGAAACCTGCAGACAGTCCTTATTTTGCAAGTCCAGAGGGCTAGATAATTATTGTACATAGGAAGCAAAATATGCCCTTGAATATGCTTACAGAGGTGGGTGCAAAGGCTGTCCTATAAAGGACATCTTGGAGGCTGGGGATGGAGTTGCCTGTGGATGCAATTCTAATTCCATTTGCAAAGATTGGTTTAATTTGAAAACTCAATGAGAGCATGCTTCTAGGCTCTAGAAAAGTATCCTAGTGTTCATGTTGCTGTTACTTATATTACTTGCCTGACTTTCTGATTTTCATGGTCTTTTTGCCCAGTGGCAAACCACTTCCATATTGTTGCCAAGAAAGCAACACAAATGTGTCATGTGGTCACCAGGAGTTGAGTTCCACTTGAGGGAGACTTTCCTTTTTTTATAATTGTTTTTAATCTTCACTGCTTTCTCCTTCTGTCTTTCTTATTCTGTCTCTCCCTTTTGAAACAGGTAACTTGGCTCAGGCAAGGGCAAGAGTAACAGCTGCATCCAGATCTTTACCTCCACAGCTTGGTTCAGGTCGAATTAAGGTCAGTACACACCTAAACTTTGTCTTTATATTTAAAAAAAGGTCTGAAATATATTAGAGAGGCTGAAATGCTTTCTTGCGATTCATATTCACTTAGAATTCTTTTTGGAAGCCATTGACTTGTAACATTCTAAGTATTTAATTTTGTTTAATTATTTTTCACTTGTTACTATTATTAAAAAGAGTTCTTGCTTATTTTTTCTTTCTATAGGAGAATCATCTTGATTATCATTATCTTTCTTTTTATTTACTATCTTTTTTCCTTGCTTTTCCTTTTCCTTTCTCTTCCATAGAAAAATTAACATATAATCTCCCTCTTGGGAATGATGCATTAATACTGTAGTGATCAAACATGAGCTTTTAGGCATTTCCCCTCCTAACCACAGCACTGTCACAAACTAGCTGAATGTTATCAATAGTGGAGGATTGAATATGCTTGACATAGGTCAGATTTCTGTTCTTACGTTATATCAGACATTTGGCAGAAACTAAAGGATTGCCCTTTAGTTTTTGAGATTTCTTCATAACATATAGTTTAACATTCTCTTCATTTTTTTTTTTATACTCAGATTTGGTGAATTTGGTAGACAGTACTCAACCGAAGTGTGTTAAGAATCCCAAGACCATCCAATTATTTAATTGAATTAGAAATTACATAAGTCTTTTTCCTTTAACCCTTGGTAAACATAGACATGACACCATGCTATCAGTTTCTCCTCCTCCTCCCCCCAATCCTTGAATTCTCAGAAATGGAAGTCACCAAAGTTGAGAAACACAGTTCTACTGTAGGTGGAGTGTTACTTGTGTTATCAATAAAAACAAAACAAATGTTCCATCTTTTCCTTACAAACAAAGGACAATGATGGTTGCTTCCTCTGTCAGATTAAATGAAGGATGTAGGGTAACTGCATGCTGGAACATCTAAAAGCACTTACAAGATAATGATATTTCTTCCAGTTAGTTCCATTGAACAATACCAAGAAAGCAAGAGAACTAAACACAGAGCTGCTACTTTTGCTGGCAACTCTGTGATTTCTGCTGTGTTTAATTTCACCCTAACACTTTTCTTTTTCAGAGCTATATTCTTTCTCCAGTATTAATATGTAGGCTCATGCATAAAAATGTGGCTTGACAAAGTGAAAGATTGGAATTAAACAACGACATAAAATAATACAAAGGCTGGAGCGTCTTTGAATCAGTATCTTTCTTTGGATGTTTAGTACAAGAAACAAAGTGCTGTCATCCGTGGTTCCCTTTCCCCAGTGAAAGGAGTTTTCCTCCTTTCGGAAGAATGTTTGATATTACACCTACTCCCCTTTCCTAAATAACCTTTCCCTTGTGCCATCTCTGCACAAGGGTCCCTAACTCTCTGGAGAAGATTTAGAGTGGCACAAGTGGACTGCAAAGAGAGGGCAAATTAATGAAAATCAAGTCTTTCAGTTAGCAGAGACCTCCATTGAAACAAAAATCCTTAGGATGGAGAAGTAACTGTAGGTGTATAGTCTTAAAAGTAAACCATATAGTCTTTAGCCAAAAGGGACCAGTCTTCCTGATTGCTGGCATCTGGGGATTAAAAGAACCTGAGAGGATAATATGTAACAATTATTATAATGCACAAATATCACCAGTCTCTCAGGATTCAGCACTGGAATTCTATCCCCTCTCTCCTCTGGAGAAAAAGTTTGCACATTTCTGCTTAAAAATATCTTCCCCACTTCTTTCCCATAAGATTTGAATTTGGAAGGTTCCTTGGTTATGTGACCTACATTTCTCATTGCCCATGCTGGTGCAACATTTCTTTCCTTTTGCCTTACATGGGACTTTTCTGTCACCACTAAAAATGTCTTCCTGAGGGTTTCTTTTAACATATTCATTTGAAAACCATTTTGCTGTGTGAGGAAGAAACAGCAACTGTTCTCAGTTTTGAAAAAGAAGGGTTTTTTTACTCGCCCCCCCCCCCCTTCTCCCCTCTCTGTGGCTGCCTGTCTCTCTCCTGGCACCATATCAAACGGTCTGATCTTAAATCCACTCCCACTCTTGTAATTCTCCTGAGCATTTCTTTCTTCTCCTTTCTGTTTTGCATGCACTCCTAAGTATCTCCTCAAGGTAAGGCAAAATAGGCATTCCTATTCTGAGATCAGCCATCTTTTCTATGCCTCTGTTGGTAGCCCCTTTGAGAATATTGGCCTGGATCAGATGTGACTTAGGAAACAGGATGTGAAGTGGTGACCTCTGGGCTTAATGCAGGTGCTGAAAGTGCTGCACAAGGGGTTCACATGTTCTTAGATTAATACATAAGTGCCACCTGTTCACAGCAGATGGCAAACTACCACAATGTGTGGGTGTGTGCTAAAATATTTCTAAGCACCATGTGAACAGGGACCAGATTGTTTTCTTTCATTTCATTTGGATGATGCAGTGAAACAAAGCTGCATTTGATTGGCAACTACTAGGGAAGGGGTTTTTTTCCCATTCACAAAGTCCGATGCATTTATTTATTTTTAATTTAGAACAGCTGTAGTGTTAGCATAATGAAGACATGTAACAAACAATGCTCTTGCTATTGCATGTATTTGTTTGGAGGATGAAGCACTTTAAAGGTTTTTATTTAAAAAAGTGACAATTTGACAGGAAGAACCAACTAATGACATGGAGTAATAAAAACTACTCCAAAAATAAACAAACAAACAAACAAATAAATAAATAAAAGGAAATAAAAATGTTAATGCTCAGGGACAAGGCAATGTGGGGAGAGGATAGATGTCTGTCCATATTATTTATTCCTGCTATGATCCATCACACATTATAAATCATTATAATGGTCTACATCTCTGAATCTTATGGGGGGACAAGTTTTTAAACCACACTCTAAATTACAAAGTGGCATATCATTCCTTTTACTTCCAGATTGTGAGCATTGTGTCCTATGTTGCCAAACAACACTAACTATGAACCAGGATACGATATCAGTAGGCTTGAGGATACCCTGAGATATTTTTTATAAAGACCCCCCTCCAAAAAAAAAAACCCTGAAGAGAAAAACCCTAAAGGAATGGGGACCCAAGATAGTTCAGTGAAACACAAACATTCTAAAGTGGCCACAGAACATTGTCTTTGAGCTGGAGTGGACTAGAGTGCTTAGAATACCTTATCCTGAGACATTTGCTTCTAGGCCTCACTTGTTTTATATAATTGTATCATAGATAAATGGATATTGCATTTGTTGTTATGTCTGATATAGGTTCTGACAACGAGCCAATTCAGATTATCCTTTTTTCCTCTGATGCACATATAACATGTGCATAATAACATAGATCTGATCAAGGTGTCAGATACCCAAGTACTGTACACCACTGCTTGGCAGCAACACAGTACATAAATACATATGTATGTGCATGTCTACATAAAACTCCCCCTACTATTTAAATGAGATAGATTACCGGGTTTTGTTACTTGAAGAGAGTTTCTTTTATTGAGTAAATGAACTCAGGGACAAAAAAAAAAAAATCACATCTGTCTACATCTTCTATTTTTTTTTTTTTTAAGTCAAGCTCAGATTCTGGGGTTGGTGGATATGTTCATATAATTTTCTTGGCCACAGTGGCATACCAAGGGCAGGGAGTGGAGGTGGTCCACCCCAGGTGCATTGTCTGGCAACTTGGGGACAAAGAGTAGGCCATCCGTAGGGTCAGCGGTGGGTGTGGAGTCAGGTTGCTGCTGCCAGCACACTGCTCAGCTTTTGGCAGTGGGGACATGGTGCAGCTGCAATAGAGCAGGGGGTTGTTAAAGAATGATCTGGTCAAGGTGCCAGATACCCCAGCACACCACTGCTTGGCAGCAATACCAAAGTAATTTCCCATTACTTTCTTCTTGTTTTTTGACTTCTAGGCTAGTTTACAGCAAGGGGTGTCCACAGGGACAGAGTCAAAAATGTTGAGATGGGGGCCACAACCATGCAATCAAAGCCCTGCCCTTTTTGCATGTGAAAAAGGGCTGGATCTTTGATCACATGGTTGTGGCCCCCAGCTGGAGTTGTTTGTTCCCCCTCCCTGAGGACCTTCCTTTTTACAGATTTCCTGATGGTCTCATATCCAAGTACTAACCCATACTGATCTGCTTAGCTTTTTCAAGATCAGCAAAGGTGGGCTTGCTGCTATTATCTACTATGAAGTACCTTATATAGGTGCATGTATCAATTAAAGAGTGATCTATTTTGATGAAAGATTGTATCAGGATAATTATTTCAGGTTTTAATTTTATTTGTTTAACAATTTATATAGCTGCTTATCTCACAATACAGTGACTCTAGGTAGTGAACAAGGATTAAAACCCAAACAAAAGCACACTATAAATAACAACCCAAACCAACAAAATAAACATAAACGTATGTGCAAGGTCTGAAAACATTCCACTTCTAGTCATAGGACTGGAACCAAGCAGTTCAGCCAACAGGGCTCACTAAACCTCCCACCCCAAAGCCCGGGGAACCACCAGGTCTTTAATGCCTTACAAAAAGCTAACAGGGCGCACACCACCTGGATCTCTGTTTCATAGGGCAGGTGCTGCAACAGAGATTAATGAAGAAGAATGAAAGAAAAGAGATTAATGCAGAAGAGAGAAAGATTGAGAGAACTTCAAATGCATAGTGTCAGCCGTACTAGGTAGACCAGACAGGAAACACGACCAGATGAGCTAATTCTACTTTATTGTAAAACTACATTAACAGAATCTTGCAAGTCTGAAAGTACAATTCTCCTGCTGTCTCCTTTACAGCCCAAGAAACTAGGGAGGATCCCTTCTGAGCCTCTTGACCTGCCCACTATCCAGCTGCGAGCTATGCTGTCTCTTATCTGAATGCTTCCTAGGCAGCATCTCTTTGCCCCATCTCCCAAGGTCTTTCCCACATACCATTACTCATAGCCATAGTCGAGGCACATTCACTTGCAACCCCAGGCTTGGTTCTGTACATGCCAACTTTTCTGTTGAGTAGCAAAATCAATTAACTTTTGCCTCTCCTACAGTGCAAAAGGAATCTCTGCAAACACCGGGGGGGGGGGGGGCGTTCTGCTGAGGCTTGAGGTGTGCATTCCCCATTGGTAGGACCTCCACCTTCTGGGTATGTTCTTTAGCATTACACAAACTTTTGAAATTACTGTGGAACACAGCACAAATTAAGCAGGCTGTCTGGGTGCTTGCTGATTTCTGCTGCTAGTTGGAGGGAGCACTTGTTAGTTTACTCAGTTCTTGGTGTTTCTAGGAAGGGATGGTAACAGCTATTAGAGTCATTTGAAAATGATTGTGTGGGTTTGGGAAGTGTAAAAAATGAGTGAAAATGCTCTCAGCTTACATATGAATTGTAAAACAAATATAAAAGAAGAAAATGATTTAGCTCTTTAATAACTATAGCAATGTTGTCAATAACAGCAACATCCACAGTTGGGCAAAGCTTGTATTAGGACCAACTAAGTGGCACAAAGCAATGTACATTTTCAAAATATTGACCATTTATCCTGACAAATCAGGTAAAAGTTTAGAACCATATCACACATACTTTAAAAGAGAAAATACTTCCATCATACTGGAGAAGAATAAATAGAATTATAACTATATATTATCAAGCGATTTGCCTATCTAGCTGAGTTTTCTCTATTTCAGATGGGTGAGACTATCCAAGTCTTGATTGCAGGAGTTTCTCAGCAGCTAATTGGGACCTTCTACATTAACTGCATTGATCTATGCTCTCTTTTGTACTACCTTCCAATTTTATCCTGAATTCTGAAAAAAAAATGTTACAAATTCGTCATCACACTAAAATTGGTGATCTCCAAGAACTGTGAGGAGTGTGAAGACAGTCATTGAGACACACCTCTCTGTCTCCTTATACATGATGTGATGACATTAAGGCCCCCAACTTCCCTCCAAATTGCTCTCAGACACTGAGAGATCAGAGACACATGAAAATGAGGTACTACACATTGTGGTAGTTGCCAACCAGGTGATTTTTCTTGAAGTAAGAAACTTTTCTCGACATTCACAGCTCAAGACAGATGCACAGTCTTTGATGATGCAATGAATGGATGGAAATAATGTTGCAAAGCATATATTGAATATTAAGCACAGTAACAGATAGCTCAAGACTTTTTACTTCTCTGATTTTTGTGTCCAGGTTGACACCATGGAAATTATGAGGCATCCTGAGGAAACCACCAACATGAAGAGACAAACTGTGGCTTCCTATTTCAGGGTAGGAAATTGAAATTGTAGTCCTATAATTTCACTGCTTTCCCAACATCTCATTTAAATAATATTGGCAATACGCCTGGCACTGTGCTGAACATACACAAGCCCTGCCAGAAGGGATTCCTTTAGATGGACAAGGCAGGGATGAATGAACTTGTCAGCAAATGGCTTAATTATTTTAGTAGAACTGAGGAGAGACAGAAGTCAAAGGAAAACTATTAAGGTAAGGCTTGTCTGGCAATGAAAAACTGGGTGAGAAGAGGGCAGATTTCAAAGGGATTCAAACATATTTTCAAGTCTCTTACATCTTATTAGAACAGATGTTTAGATATAGGTAGGAGAAGGATGCCTAGAATTTCATTCCCTTCAAAGAAAATAGTGCTGTTGAGCTATATTTTATCTTGCTTTACTTTTCTTAGTATTCTCTGATGGATCTGTTGTCTAAAATGGTGATTGGGCAACCTCACTTCGTTCGCTGTATTAAGCCCAATGATGACCGAGAGGCATTGAAATTTTCTCAAGAGAGAGTCTTAGTGCAGCTACGCTATACTGGCATTTTAGAGACTGTCAACATACGTCAGCAAGGATATTCTCATCGCATTCATTTTGATGAGTTTGTGAAAAGGTAAGCTATTTCATGTTCTATACTAAACAATTACCCTTAAAAATGGCTTTTAATAGGATTGGAGGCAAAATTGTACAGAGCCAGTTCACCAATTCCTAGACTATAGCAATTCAGAAAACAGATAGGGATGGAATTACGTTGATACGCAGTTAAGCGAAGGTAACATTTAAAAATAATTTCCTCCTCTTTTATAATGTTAAAACATCATAGTTTTAGGAGGTTGTGATTTAAAAAAAAAAAAAAAACCAAAACCAAAAAATCTATATTTGACAATTCCACAAATGGCAAGACAGAAATATTGGAAAGTGGGGGGCAAAATCATTAAAAATTTCAGGATAGGTTAAATTTATCAGTTGTATGACTTGCTTTGAGTAGGTCAGCTTTGTCTTTTATTAGAAGATTTGGCAGATTTGTTACCAAGATTCTTTCCCAGTATGCTGAGAGCATTTTGATGAGTTGAGCAAATCTCCCAGTGACTTTATGGGGGGGGGGCATTCATGTAGTTTTCCTGGATAATAGAGAATATTAGAGATTAATAGAGAATTGGTTGCCACTGCCTTCTTCTAGGATGTCTTCTCAAATTTTCAAGCTAGTCCTGCTGTTCCATGGAGGTATTCCATTGAACTACTAATCGGGTTCATTTCTACTTTTTCTAAAAAATAATTGATATTGCATATAAAATGTAGAAAGACTTAACAGAAACTAAATAAACAGAATGGGTGGAGGGGGAAAGAAAAGAAAAAAAACTATACACACACAAACACATTTTTAAACAACAGGCTAAATCTTGACAACCTTAGCAGTATTGGTGAGATTTTTCTCTGTTCAGTATGAAATAGATGAGAGTCAATGCCTTTCATTAGTCCAAGATTTAAAATGCGTAGTTACAGAATCTTTCCACTGAAGGAAAACCACTTTTAGCTGCAAGCCATATTTATAGATTCAGTTTTTCATAGATCACTACATTCCAAATTTTTGGTATAAAGTTCATCCTTACAGTAACATTCTTGAATCTTCTTTCTCTTCCCAATTCCATATTAACATACTTACTTAAGGTAAAAGGAAACAACCATGGAGCAGTCCCAAAGCATAGGTGTCAATGTTCCCTCCACCATTTTACACTTCCGTCATACTGAAGTTGACATTTAACTCTTAATAAATATCCTCTAAGGTATCCAGTACACTTGGAAAAAAATATTTTGTTGAATTGGATGTAATTTAAGACAAAAGATGCATATGTAACATTCTTTAAAACCTTAACCCGCTGATACGACAGGATATTCCAACTCCCAATTTTCATGCAAATTACTGGTGTCTATCTTCATAATACTCTTCAACTGATCAGTTTAACCACAAGCTTGAAGATTTGTTTAATTATCAAGGACAGATAGAGTCAGACAGGTAATGTCACCTGCAGAGAATTTAATGGGTCAGAAGATAGATAATTGAAGGACTTCTCAAGAGACATTCAGTGATAATAATCTAGAGGGCTACCATCCATCAGTACATTTATATATTTACAGACCAATTATAATTCTCAAATACATTGGCTGGCAAAAGTTAGGATGAGGTGGAGGAAACCTGTTTCTGGCGACAGGAATTCTACCAGCTCAGAGGGTTGTATCTGCTCAGAGAATGCTATTTAGGTGTAAAGATAATATCAGTGGAAGGTCCCAAGATATAGCATTTTAGGGATGAGGTATAGATGGTTTTGGATTTGCCAGTTCCAAAGACTTTTGGATCCCTGAGAGGACTTGGGGTCAGGCCTCCAGCTCCACTAGTCTAGATCTAACATGCTTAATCTCCTTCCATTGAATGCCAGGATTTTTAACAAAAATAAAAGCAACAGCAAATTGACAGGGAAAAATAGATATCCCCACCCACTTGTTCTTACATGGCTCTTTTTATATTTCAACTGGGGGATTCATTTACATGTACATGCAAATGTATGTAGTACATAGACCCAAATGTATATGCATATACATAAGCAGTCATAGTTTGACTTTGTGTCTGCAGCTCATGGTGGCATATATGGTTTATGTGCAACAATTTTTTAAGCTAGCCTAAAGGACAGTGGCTGGACCATAATTATCCAATGAGCTTCTGGTTGAGTTAAACTTAAAAACAGGTATTCTTCAATTTCACTTTGATATTCTATCATGATATACTATTGCTATTTAATGTCTGTGACCTGATTTTAATTTTAAACAATTGTATATTTTATTTTATTTTATTTTATTCTTATAGAATTCTTTATAGAATATGTGAAATTATATATATCTGGAACCATTTATAGATTATATGTTGAATTTTACTCCTATTGCATATGCTTCAGTATAAGGAATATATAAAAACATTTCAGAAAAACAGTCCAGACACTAAATGGAATGGTACTTCTTCCTATTTCTTTTTAAATAGGCAAGTATAAACAAGAGTTTCAAAATGTCAGTAAATCTAAGGATATCAAAGATTTTTCTAAGCCAATGAGTTCATATTTTGATCCATTTGAGCAACTTAGCAACAAAATAAATGAAGCAGCATTTTCCCCTTGATGTTATTTAATGAATAAGTATACTTCTTATGAATAGGCATACTCCTTATCTCTGATAGCTGCTGTTTTGTAAACCTTTGGGAGGAAAGATGAGTACAGAGCACTCAAAGACAGGAAACAGACAATTAGGCTGAGGTAAATAAAAGTTAAACTTTTGTTTGATGCTTTGTCTGTCTGGTTTTCATGTGGCATGGGGCTATTTTATGTGGCAAGTCTGAAAGTTACTTTAGAAACACAAAGCTTAATTGCTACTAATTCAAAATACTTAAGATAAAAATTAAACTTGTGTTTGGGCTCAACCTTGGAACCTCCTTTCAGTGGCATGATTCAACCTTAGAGAGTTTGGTTTTTCTAAAGACAATGTGTACCTGAGCATATTCAAGTATAATTTATATAATGACTAAGTCCCTGAGATTAGGCACCATCTTAAGACATCCTAGTCATACAATTAGATTTCTTGTTCCCTGGACCGGCTTTATTGTTGGGTGGAACAAGGCAACAGGTATTGTGTGACAAAAAACTACAAGTTGTTGGAGGGGAGGACTGTGAGTGCACTGTGACCTTTTCTATGCCCCTCAGCTAAACTGATGACCTCAACTCTGGTAGAAGATACCATCTATAGCGTTGAAGTAAGAGTCAACTGCCGGGGCAATCAGCATCCTTAAATAGAACAGGAAACTTACTGCCTTCTCTTTTGCCTCAGACACCAGAGTGTCTTGGAGCAGGCCAACTTTTCCCCGTTATCCACGATAAAGCATCATAGAAGAAAGTCTGAAAGATCAGTTCCACGAATTTGTAATGTAGTCATTTGCGCATCAGAAATAATTTATTTTGGTATTATGTTTCTGATCTGTAACTAGTTTTCTCTAAACCACGTATATAATATCTTAGGATAATGCATTATGCAAATACAGTGCAATACAATTGCATTATGCAAAACAGTACGGAACAGCTCAGAGAAATGAAAACATACTATTAAATATAAAGAGTCCTGGGACACCTTAAAGACTTTTCAAATGTATTATGGTATACATTCCTGTGTGTTAGAATTGATTTAGAAGCTGTGCAGCTGTGGTCTGCTGGCCAGAATGGTCCCTGCGAGAAGTTCTTGTGCAGCCTACCATAGATCTTCTTGCTGCCTCTGCTGCGGCTGCTTCTGAATCCCCCCCTCTACCTTAGCTGCCAAACGCTTGCTGCAGAACACAGTGAGAGAGGATGCCCTGCCTTGTATGCCTTCTCCATCACGACTCTTCTCCTGACAGCCTGTTTGGATGGTAGGGAGCTGAGCTCTTATGAGCTTTTCCCTTCATTTGAATCTTGCGTCTTCTATCCTGCCCAGATATAGTTTCAACTTTCAGGAAGGAGAGATTTAAATTATGTCATCTTTGTGAATTGAGTTTGGAATAGGAGAGAGTGCATGCAACTATAGATTTGTATGTCAGTGTTGTACACCCGGAACATATTAGTTTGCCCACCACCCATTGGTTCATGAACCTGATCTTTATTTCACATTCTGCTGAGGAAGAGGCTCAACCTCTTTCCAGTCATTAAGGCCAAGCAAGACTTTATAACCATAAGGAATACATGGCTGCTTATTTTGGCACCTTGCTTTACCAGGATCTCTGTGCAGAAGGTTCTACACCATTCGTACTGATTTTGTCCTTCCCTCTATATGACAAATGTGGAAATTGAGGATTTGGGGCCAGCATTCAAGGTGTTGGATGAAAGTGGAACATGTGATTTATTTCACAAAGTCGAAAACTAATCAGTAGAGAATGGGGATTCTTCCTTCTCTATGTCAGTGAAGGGTTTTGGTATTAAACTTTCAAGTAATGTCATACTGCTTGGGTTTTATTCCCTCAAATAAGCTGACATTTTGCAAGTGCCAGAGATCCCCCAAATGATAAGAGAACAGAGCTCTCCAGCTGCATAGCTGCTCTAGAAATAGATGCAATATATTAAGGTAATACATACGTGACTCTGGGCAGCTTACAAAATTAGTATACTGGATGTTATTCTAATTCTTCAATGTTGAATGTGTACCATTATTCTATAGGGCTATAAATTTGAATTTGAAATTTGGAAAGGTGGCAGCAAATTAGAGGGACACTATTCTCTAAAAATAGAATAAATCCTGTGGATTTCTTTAAGTGAGGGCTAGATAGCCCAAATGCTGTTTTGGGGTCCTTAACATGAATATAATTGAGTACTAAACAACTGTCACATCGTTTTTGTCTAATGTTGTTAGACAAGCGTAATGGAGATATATTGTGGTCCATATTTTACAGTTCCTTTTCTGCAGCTGTTCCTAAGGCATTGTTCTCAAAAAAAAAGATTGTTAAAACATTTTAAAAATGCACTTACCATATTAAAGAATAAGACCCATTAAATGCAGTGAGACTTATCATCACATAAACCCATGTAGGATGGTGAGTTAAATCATCTATTCCTGCCTAGTTCAGCATCATTTATAATTTTGTTTCTGTAAGTATTCTACAAGGGTAACATATATTCAGCTAAATATGCAAACGGACCCTTCCTTCCCTCCTTCCCTCCTTCCCTCCTTCCCTCCTTCCCTCCTTCCCTCCTTCCTCACAAATATTTATTTTGTAAGTGGAAACAGTACTGAAAACAAAAACATTTTTTTTTACAACACCATCGCATTTTCAGAAGCAGTTTGTTATGGATTAGATCCCCATTTCCTGTTTCATTCTGGTGAAAATGGAAATAGAGGCACTCAGATTTGCATTCCTCCCTTTATTTGTTAATGCTAATGAGACTCATACAAGTGCATCAGGACAAGTCCCATAGCTTTGATCTTGGCTTAAATTGCCCTGGCTTGTGAAATCTCTCAGAAGGGCCATTTATTATAGAACTGAGTGCATATCTTGTGCTGAATTACACTATTCATATGCAAGCAAGTATGTTAAGAGAACATTTACATGATGACAGGTCCATGAAATTTGCTGGGGGAGGGGGGAGGAGCAGTGCTACTGGCAGCTGCTGCAGACTCAGGATTTGTGGGGTGGGATAAAGTGATAGGGGAAAACACATAGCGTAGCATTATTAGTTGTGGGAGTGTTAGTACTGTAATTATATAACATCAACATCATTTTTTAAAGATTTTTTTATCCCGCCTTTCTCATTTTTATAAAGGCAGTGAACATACCTAATACTCCTTCCTCCTCCTATTTTCCCCACAACAACAACCCTGTGAGGTGAGTTGGGCTGAGGGAGAGCGACTGGCCCAAAGTCACCCAGGGGGCTTTCATGCCTAAGGCAGGGCTGGAACTTACCGTCTCCTGATTTCTAGCCTGGTGCCTTCACCACTAGACCAAACTGGCTCACAAATTATAAAATAAATACTTGTTATTTATTCTACTTCCTTGTATCAAAGCAAACTTGTATTGTGCTTAGTAATGATTCTGATTATTTATTTATTTATTTATTTATTTATAATTTCTTCATAAATTTATTTATTTAATATAAATAATTAAAAATAAAATGAAGAATCTAGGGCATCTGTAATATAATCAGTCATTGTTGTTTAGTCGTTAAGTCGTGTCCGACTCTTCGTGACCCCATGAACCATATTGCGCCAGGCCTTCCTGTCCTTCACTGCCTCCCTGAGTTTGCTCAGTTTCATGCTCAATAATCAGTCATATTGGGGGCTAAATTATCAATCTTCAGACAGGAAGGGCACGTGTCCTGTTTTACAGAAGATACAGTTTGCTTTGAAGGACTGTTAGCAAACAGTTTCTTTTGGGGAAGTACTTGGTCCAAGTCTAATTTAATATCAAAGGAGATATTAAAGAAGAGAGAACCGAAGCCTTAATTTTGCCTAAACAGCATCTGAACAATAGACTGAACAGGCATACAGCTCAGGTGATCGATGTGGTGAGACCATGTTAATTATACTCCTGTATAATTAATAGAATTATTTCTTTATTTGCATCTACTGTATGTATTTAAAGTACCAAATGCATATTTTATAAAAATGTGCCTTTATCATTCTTGTCTAGACACAGGAACTGGGACTTTTTAAAATCATCCCTGATCCATAAGAATCTTACCATTTTTAATTTTTTTACAAATTTCCTATAGGATATTAAACACCCGTGTTTTAGCAGTCCAAATATCCTACTCTAGTGAATATTACCTAGGAGCTGCAGAAGAAGTTCCGCTTCTGTAGAGCTACTGCTGCCATTGTATCATTAAGCATACTCCTTATTGATAAACTACTTGCTGCCATACCCACAATTTTGAAAACGAACAAACCAATGGCAGCAAGAGCATCTTGCAACCAGTAATTGGAATAAAGAACCTGTTGGTGGCAATAACATGAGAAGTTATGTTCTACTAGATTAAAAGGGAAGAAATGAAAAGGAAACGTATATGAGGAACTGGGGAACAGATTAAAATCAATTTTAGCTGATATTTTAAAAGGCCTGGGATAATACAGCTTGACCTGCTGCCAAAAAACAAACCTAGCCAGTCTTCCAAGGGCAGCCTTCCAGAGACCATGTGCCATAGCTGAGAAGATCCTCTCACTAGTTACTGGCTACCAAATTTGTTTTAAAGGAGGAAGACTGGGGCAGATAGAGAAACCTTAAATGTTCTTAATATACGAATAAGTACACATAAGATTATCCTTTAGCTGTCCAGGATCACAGTCTGGTCCCACTACTGAAATGAATGGGATTTACTTTGAAGTACATTCTTAGGCTATGTATAATTAAGGAACATTATGCTATTCTGGCAACATGGAAGTCTAACGCATCTAATGGGCATCAGAATGGGAAGATGACTGTAAAGTGTTTGGTGGGGGTGGAAAGCTTCTCCAACACACTAGAGATCTCTGAGTAATATTACACTTCCTTATTCATAAGGAGTATGAAGTATGTTTGATAGAAAATTTATATATACATAACTCACATAATTCACACAAACTTCAAGGAAACATAGCCTAAAATATATATTTTTAGGCTATGTTTCCTTGAAGTTTGTGTGAGTTACGTTTTAATAAATATGCAAACTGTCACATACAGTAATTTTCTCTTTCTCAATCTTTTTCCAAAACCATCCACTCTGTTATTGTTCCTTTAAAACATTCTGTAAAACAATTTGCTTTCACGTGGGGAGTTACCAGTTTTTCTTTTCTTTTGTTTTTCAGTTTCACGTTACTTTGTAGAAAACATTCTAATCCTATAATTGTATCTTTGAGACATCCAGTTGATTCTGTATTTAGTAAAACATTTTCAGTTTGATTGTTCTTCCACCAAATAAAGTGCTACATGGATTATGGTACAATGAACAGAGAGAATGGTAGCCTTTAGAAAGAGACACACAGCTGGTTGCTGCAAAAAAGTATTTCAAAGTTTTGTAAACTCAAAAATAATGAGTTTATGGCACACTCAAGAGTAGTATTACGTTCAGTAGAATCTTACACATTTCTACTCAGATGTTGGCTCCCTTCAGTTCAGTAGGGTTAACATCCAGGTAAGCAACATAGAACTGTAGTCAACCTGTAGCAAGAGGTCCATGGAATAGATGCATAATGAATCAGCCTCTTCCTGAGAAGGAAGATTGTATAGAGCCTTCCTCACTTGCATAGAACTGATGCACAAACATGAATAACCTCTTTTTTCAGCTTATAGTGTTACCTTTATCTGCTTCCCATAATGTACCTGGGGCAGCCTTAAGATCCTTAGCTTACTGGTGTTAAAATCCTGTACATGTTTTGATGTAGATAGACATACTTCATTCTGTGGGTAGCACAGTCAGTTGACCCCTGAGAGGTGGGATTAGTCCAGCATGTACAGACCACTATAGGCTGGTGCAGCAATATGTCTGTTCCTTTTCAGTCCCTGAGCATTGTCTTCTGGAGCTATCCTGCTTTGGGCAGCAGGAAGCCTAGTTTTTAAACTGGGCTCTTGCCCTGTACCCACCACATCTCTAGCTTTGGCTCAGAGATCTGGATCAGCCTGACCAATGCTGGCAGCCGGGGCGGGGGGGGGAGGGCTATGGGGGTGAAGCAGAAAAGAAAGAGATAATTTTCTGCAGCTTCATAGTGGAACTGTCTCCACACCTGTCAGCTGTTCTTCAGGCTGCCTTTGACTATGAATTTAGTGCTCCTCTGAAGCAGCAGTAAACCCATGACTAAAAGGAGCCTGACTAACAACTGAAGAGGGATGATTGGTGGGTGTTTTCCTGCCAGCTGTCGAGATTTGGTGGGAGTGGAAGGAAGCAAACCAGGGGAATCCACCAATCCCTGTCCCTGACAAGTCCTGCATACCACACATAAAGAGAACACCATTTGCCAGCATCAGGCCTGTGTCAGCAATCACCAATGGAGACAGCAAAATTTACGCTGGTATAGATTTCTGCTGGCGAAAGGACTGGTGATAGCATTTTTACTCAGCTGTGAGGAAGAGCCCATACACACATATAAATATAAATAGAGAGGGGGAAATTTTCACTACTGACAGGACCATGAAATATAAGAGGTTCAAGCTTTTGTCATTGTGTTTCTTGCATAAAGAAATATTGCCATCCACATATTTGCATAGATAAGTGTGGCAGAGAAATCTGCCTATATGCTATTTCCAGCTACTGGGTCCCTACTGGGTCCCCTTCTAGAAACATCATTCTAGAATCTGGAAAGGTTCAATGCATTCAAGTGCATGTGCATAAATGCACAGGGATGTGTGGATAGGACAAGGAGGAGCCTATTTTTTTTCAAAATAAGAGTTACAAGGATAGCAATTGTAACTTTAGCTTGTTCTGACCCTTTGATTCCTTAATGGGATTGCAATCTCTAATGTTTCAATGCAAAATTCAAAATCTGTCTGTAGCAAACTAATATGAAATTGGCTACCCTACAGGTATTTATTTTACTGCAGTTATACTCTGTTTCATAGAAGAATATGAAAATGGAAATTGCTGATTCAGCTAACAGTATCTAGAGTCTAGTGAGCAGATGTATTGAAATGAAATGTATAAAAAACAATCCATATGTATAGAAACTGGAATATTTACTTACAAAAATGTTGGAAAAATTGTGGGCATTTCAAACTCTGATCTTCCAAATTTAAACATTCAGATTTTTCCATTGTAGTGGAAGAAATCAGTTAGGAACATCTGTTTAATTTTCCCATTAATATCAGCAGAACTTAACTTTGGTTGCAGCCAGAATATTTGTAAGGTGAAAAAATTACTTCATCAGATACTATGACAGAAGGTGGTGGAGAGACATTCACAATTAAATCTCAAATAATTTTTA
Organism: Python bivittatus; assembly: GCF_059951505.1. NCBI lineage: Eukaryota > Metazoa > Chordata > Lepidosauria > Squamata > Pythonidae > Python > Python bivittatus. The sequence continues at coordinate 106,970,578 of NW_028277075.1, forward strand.
ATAATAATATATTTCAAAAGATACTGTCATTAAAACTAAAGGATAAATTTTCCCAAAGCATACTGTAAGCATATCTCATGACTCAAATATTATTTTTATTAATAATTGTTATTGGAAAAAGGAGGAGAAAAGAAAAAACTATAAGCAAAGAAAACTCACAGATCTAGATCTTCCCAGTAATAAACTTATTTCTGAAATAATAGCTGAGAAGCTAGTAGTGCATCTGAAGAGCAGTGGATACCAAAAATCAACTAACATTTGCTTCTTGTATCTCACTTCCTTATTTGCCCATATAGTACACTGCCATATAGTGCATGGCACATAATACAGTCAGATTTTCAGTGTCCTCCATACTGATTACAGCATGTCTGAGTGATCCTGGAGAAGCAGATCAGATATCATCAATGGCAACTGTGCTCGGTGAATTTCCCAGAGTCTGGGACTGAGAAGGGCCAAATTGGGTTCTGAAAGCAGGAGTTCTAATTTGGAGCAGTCCAATTCAGAATAAATCATTAGCATTGTATCAGGACCATTGGAACATGTGTGGGTTAGGTTTCCCATGTTGTGATGTGGGAATGTTTAATGGATTTGGATACTTGTCTCTTCAGCTAGAACCATATAGTAGTCTCTTTGCCTGGCTTAACACATTCCTTGCAGAAATAGCATCATTGTGACCAAAGCAATGTAGCTTTCATGCAAATCCTTAACTTACTGTCTCTCAGGCTTGGGAATTAAAAAAAAAAACAACAACCTGAGATACATTTATACAGAGGTAGGTTGGGAGAGAATCATGAGCTCTTGTTCTTATTTCAGTTTTCAAAATTCCAAGTGGGAGTAGAAAATACTTGAGTGGTATGATGAACAGTTGCTTTTAACTTCACCATTCATTCTCTTTCATTTCTAGAGCTAACTTGTAGAGGCAGTACCTCTTTTGCCTGTGATTGCATTCTCACTCTCCCCTCTGCTCTAGTCACCCCTAGCTCCTGTGTAATGAAGATGGATATGGAAGTCATTTTTACTGTAAACTAATTGTAGTCTTGACACACATTGAGTGAATCTGGGACTCAGTTATCTTTCAGTGTCAGCACATGCTAAAGAAACTGCTGGAAATTAATTACTGTATATAGATGGAATAGATGTAGGGAATAGAAGGGTAAACCTTCGACATCTCCACATTTGATCAAAATTACAGTGCCACTGATCTGCCCTTAAAACAAACAAAAACAAAAACAAACCCTGGTCCCTGAAATATTTATGTATTGATGTTTTAAACAAATGTCAGCTTTAAAGTTGGTGAAGAAGAGTCTTACTAAGTAATCTGGAGCACTCCCATTAAATTTAGCAAGTTGATACTCCCAACATTATCTTACAATTTATCAAGATTTAAAATGCATGCTTTTTAAAGGAAAAAAACCTTGCCCATAGCTTTTAATGTCTCAAACAAAATTTCAAAATAAATGAAATTTTTGAAATCCTGAAATTAGTTGAGTCTTAATATGTTTATATGCATCATATGCCAAACATATATAATGGCATTCTGCTGTTTTAAAACACACATAAATCCACATTTACAAAGTCAAGAGAAGTGAATGAAGATGAATTGGCCGTGAAGAAACATTTTAAGTTCTATTGTGGTCTGGTAAGGTTTAGACTTAATGGGAGCACTGATCCTTTCTAGTCCAATTAGACTGCCCCACCCCAAAAGGCTAATCAAACTGCCTGGTTTTCTGATGGCTCTTAAACATATTCCTGCTGCCTTGGCAGATGATTTTGTGGAATGGGGAAATAAGCCTGGGTACCTATATAATGAGAGAGCCAGTTTGGCATAGTGGTGAAGGCACCAGGCTAGAAATTGAGACTGTGAGTTCTAGTCCCGCTTTAGGTACAAAGCCAGCTGGGTGACCTTGGGCCACTCACTCACTCTCAGCTCTGGGAAGAAGAAGGCAAGGGCAAATCACTTCCGAAAAACCTTGCCAAGAAAGCTGCAGGGACTTGTCTAGGCAGTCGCCAGGAGTCAATGCTCACTCAAAGACACACACACACACACACACACACACACACCTCCCCTGTATATTAGTGTCTGGACACATTCTTCTATTTAGCAGAGCCAGAATAACATTGCAACAAAAGACTGACAAAAGACTTAGGCTTAGAAACCATTCTAAGAGCTTATTCTATGACTGGAACGACAAAAAATCCATACTTCTTTGCCAGAACTGTATCTTCACAGAGTTATCCAAAGGAGCATTTAAAAAAAATAAGATCAAAATTCTATTATACCTTGGTCCATAATTTTGATAATTAAGACCAGTTGATAGTCAATAATGACCAAGTTGTAATTTAGACTAACTACAACTTGTTTTTATCAGTTTGGTTGATTTCTATGGATAGTGTTTCAGTTTATTTTTTAAATTTTCTGTTTTGTTTTTGTTTTACTAATAATAGCTACTTTTACACCATTTGGTAGAAACAAATAATATACAAGAACAAGTAGCCTATACCTAACCATGGTTTATCTGTAGATGCTTTTGGCCTATTAGACAAAAAATAACTCCATAAAAACCACTGGAAGTTGGCAAGCGAGCCATCTGAAATCTTGCAAATAACTGGTTATTAGTACTGGCAACAATATCCATAACAAACCATGATGACATCAAAATAATTAAACAAGTGTGATAACATCACTATGCAAATAGTCCAGTTGCATATATCTCACATTATCATGTATGTTTTGTCATTTGACCCATTTGTCCCACAGATGCCTATGAAAGATGGCTATTATACACTTTTTAAACCCTTGCAAAAGTTTGCTTAGTACTACACACTTAATTTTGGGGGTGGCTGGGAGCTGGCATATATAGGAAGTAGGAGATCTCTATCCAACTTTGGGCTATGTCATTATGGGCAAAATGGGTGCAGATCTGTGACCCTCCAAGTGGACTCATATTCTAACTCCTATCACTCCAGCCAGCATGGTCAGGCTTGATGAGAATATAGTAATATGAAGGCCAAGTACATGCAATCCTGATCCATAATATTTGCAGGATTTTCTGTGCCATAGTAAACAAGTTTGCTTATTCAGATCTGATCTTTGTTATCCTTTATACTTCTGTAGATATTATTACATTGCTTTCAAGGCGCATGAGACCCCTCCTCCGAGCAAAGAAAACTGCATCGCTATTCTTCAAAAGGCCAAGTTAGACAAGTGGGCTCTTGGGAAAACAAAGGTAGGATAAATTCCATTCCACACCTCTTGGAGCAGAAGGTACAATCATCATGAGAGTCCTGTAATATTTAGTAGTGTTGTGCAAGGTATTCAAACTAATGTTATTTTTAAAAAAACACTCTTTACAACCTATGTCTGAAAGCTGGTTATATTGTACTTCTTGCAGTATATTCCTGTAACTTAGAAGACATGGCACATTGCTTTTCAGAAGACATGGATATATATCCTTGCATGAAAATGGAATTGTATACTGTGGTCCCTTGGCACTCTTGAGGATATGCCAATCTTGAAGAACATTGCTTCCTTCTCTTTTTATGTGAGAAATACTTGAGAAACAATAGGCTTTCTGGGACGGTAACCCTTGAAATAAGGGACATTCTCAGATAGGATTGACAGTGTGTAATAAGGGCCAGTGCTACAGACAAGAGCCAATTGGTAGTCCTGTTATATCTCAGCAGAATTTAACGTCACATCTAAGAGTTCATCAACACAACCTGTGTGCCCTGGCATGGATGCTCCACTTACCATGTGTTGAGGACATACAGTGTCATCTCTGTCTCATCATAAAATGGCTTATAAGATAGTTTGAGGATTGCTTTAGGTGTTCTTGTGTAGAATGGTGTTTTCCATGTGGTGCTGATATAAAGCATTCAATGTAGACATTTAAGACAGATGGAGAAGGTGGCTTGAGATGATGCTTGGCAATCTGCTCAGTTGCTGTTATCTAGTGGTCAATAGCTTGATAATATTTTGGGAAAAGAAGGATGGGACAGAATAACCAGACATTCACCCCAACAAACACTCTATACTCATGACCGGTGGTGGCTTTTCCCTTAGTTGGTGATAGTCAAACCTCAGCCAGGGAAAATCACCAATCACTGCCCTTAGAGCATTATACATTATGGTACAGCTGTAGAGACAGCATGGTTCTGTTCCAAATGTATGGTAAGAGCACCTTGTGGAGACAGCATGTTATAAGACAACAGGACTCTCTCCGACCTTCAGAATGGGAGAAGAGTGTAGCAGAAGCAACTGTGCTGATGGATGAACCCTCTGTGCTGATTAAAACAGTAAGTGTGTCCTGTAGTCCCATCTGGATAGTTTGTACTATCTTAGAATGTATGTGAACTAAGGACAGGTCCCAACATTTGGAAAACATGCAGCACAACCATGTCAGAAATCATTTTCTACTAGCCTGGCTTTCTCCTTTCTGTGAGGGATAAGTGAATAAGGAAGGAAGATGTTTTTAGGCAAGTGACTTTCATTCATGTGTGAATCTAATCAGGTTGTAAAGAGTGTACCATCTATACTGCTTAACATCTATATTGTTTTTGTGAACCAGTATAAAAATTAACAGGGAAAAATGAAGTATACCCTTTTCGGGGACTATCAATGCTGAATGTAAACTGAAAAAACATACATTCCACTGCTTTATCAGATATAAATATTACATGCACATAAACACCTAAGACTACAGTGACCATATTTTCTTGGAAAAAATAAAGACAACCCTGAAAAAGGGCCAAATCTGAAAGAGGTTCATAAGGATAAAAGAAATTAATTGTTTATGTTTATAACTTTGCTTTACAAAGGAAAATTCAAGAGCAAAACCAAGAAAAACTACAAAAACGCACATTCTAATAAAAATATCTAAAATCAAACAGTATATGTAAATTTAATTTTAAAGGACAATTCAATTTCCATATTTTTACTTGAATGTGAAAAACTGTGCATTAAGTGGTATCATTTGTACTGTAAAAGTTAAATGACCAAAATATAGGACAGAAGTGAGTTTTTGAAAAATAAATCTATCTAAAGGACAGCTTTCTGAAATAAAGGACTGTCCTTTATAATGAAGGATATATGGTAACTGTACCTAAGAGCCCAAAAATCTGTGTAGTCCAGCTTCTCAGTTCCCAGGCTAACCAGGTGCCTTTGGGGAGTCAGCAAGGGGGAACTAATGGCATTAGATGTTTCTCTTCCACCTTCCCCCAAGCAATTGATGTTCACAGTTATGCTGCCTTTGAACATAGAGCTTCATTTGGCTTTCATGACCAATACCCAGTTACAATATAGAGCCTTTTGTAAAAATGATTTAAACTTGTGGCCTTCAACACATCTTGAAGCTTAGGTAAGAGGTTTTAAATAATCTTAAAGCATCCTAAAGTAATTCTAGCTTCTGTCTACTGTCTTCCCTTTTTGAAGTAATACTTTATGATTTTTTTGTTTATTTTTCAGTTTATATGTGACCATCTTGGATCTTCTGGGCATAAGTGTTGAATTCATTTCAATTTTTTAAAGCTCTGCAGCAACTGTACAAAGCTTGCTTTATATACCAGAACCTGGGCATCAAATCAACCTATTAGCACATCATGTAAATAGCTATGCTAGATCCTTCCTTATAATAGCCTAACGCTAGTTTTCCATGGGCAGTTACCTCACTGTCAGTCTGGCTGACAAAATGGTTATATATACACAGCCTATACAGTCCTCTCAAAAGGCACCTTCCTGCAAGTGTTCCTGCAAGTTTAGAGAGAAGTGTCTCCTCTCCCATCCCACTTCCTGTCTGGGTTGGGATCTGAACTTAGATTTGACCCTGACTGATTGATTAATTGTGTGCCATCAAAGTTGTTTTCAACTCCTAGCAACCACATATAGATTTTCTCCACGATGATCTATCTTTAACCTGTTCTTTCAGGTCTTCAACGGTGCAGTCATTGCCACTGTAACTGAATCCATCCACCTTGCTGCTAACATCCTCTTCTTTTCCTTCCTCCCACATTTCCCAGCCTTAGAGCCTTTTCCAGAGAGCTGGGTCTTCGCATAAAGTGTCCAAAATAGGATAATTTGAGCCTGGCCATTTGTACCTCTAGTGAGAACTCTGGGTTTATTTGTTTGACGATCCATCAGTTTGTTTTCTTGGCTGTCCACAGTATTCTCAGGAGTCTTCTCCAACACCAAAGTTCAAAGGTGTCAATACTCTTCCTACCTGCTTCTTTAAAGTCCAACTTTTGCTTCCATAGAGTGTCACAGGGAATACCATGGCTTGCACGATTTGACCTTAGAAAGACTAAATAACAACAACAACAACAGGAGAAAATCACAAAATATAAAGACCTGGAAATAGAAGTAGAATGACTATGGCAAAAGAAAGCAAAGAAAGTACCAATAGTTATAAGGGCCTTAGGTGCAATCCCAAAACATCTGGAACACCACTTGAACACCATCAGCTTTGACAAGATCACCATCAGTCAATTGCAAAAGGTAGCTTTACTTGGAACAACTTATATCCTGTCATTGGTCAACTCAATGTGACTAATATAATTAATACTCCTGCCTCCTATTTTCCCCACAACAACAACCCTGTGAGGTGGGTTGGGCTGAGAGACAGTGACTGGCCCAGGGTCACCCAGCCATCTTTCCTGCCTAACAGAGGCCTAGAACTCACCATCTCCTGCTTTCTAGGCCAGCACCTTAACTACTACACCAAACTGGCCCTCCATTTCACCTTATCCATTTTGAGGAGATAGGTGCTTGGTTGGCCAAGCCGAATTCTGAGCCGAGCTAAGGAACAGCACATTCTTCATTAGAAAGAACTGTTAGTAAAATGCAGGCGGGGCGAAGCTTACATGGGGATTTGAAGATTAGATTATAAATGTAATGGGATATGTTTTGACAAAGAATTATTCCTATTTAATGCATTAAAAACTAGCACCTATGACACTCTTACTATTCTCAAGACCAGAGATAGATTGGAAGCTATCTATTTTTCATGCCTTTCTTCTTTTCCTTTACTTTATCTCAGGTTTTCTTTTCCTTTTTCTTATAATTTGTATTTTTCATTTTCTTTTTCATTTCTGACTTTTAACCTTGTAATTTTAAAATTTCAATAAAATATTATTAAAAAAAAAGAGAGAAAGAACTGTTAGTATTTATTTGCAAAATTGGAAAGCTGCCATCATTCTGATAGACCAGGTCAATTGGCCCCTTATCACGCTCTAGATCCATCTTTGTGAATTAATTTGCTCTACTGATCTATCAGATAATGTGATGTTGCTGTTTTGTTTCAGGTTTTCCTGAAATACTATCATGTTGAACAACTGAACTTGTATCTGCGTGAAGTTATAGGCAGGGTGGTGATAATGCAGGCTTATACCAAAGGCTGGCTTGGAGCTAAAAGGTACAAAAAACTCAAAGAGAAAAGAACCAACAGCGCTATTGCCATTCAGTCAGGTAAATATTCTGAGTTTTCTATATCACCGAGGATTCCAGTGTTTCAAGCTGTTAAACTGCAAATACAGTGGTACCTCGGGATACAAACTTAATCCGTTCCGTGGCCCTGGGCGTATCCCAAGTTGGTCGTAACCTGAAGCAAATTTCCCCATAAGGTTCAATGTAATTACCGTTAATCCATTCTGGCGTCCGCGAACCACGCGTCAGGGGCAGAAAAACGGCCGCGGACCACGTGGTAGGGCGGAAAAATGGCCGTGGATCACGCAGCAGGGGCGGAAAAATGGCCGCGGACCACGAGGAAGGGGCGGAAAAATGGCCGCAGACCATGTGGCAGGGCGGAAAATGGCCGCGGACCATGTGGCACAGGTGGGAAAATGCCCGCAGACTGTGTAATGGGCGGAAAAATGGCCGCGTATCCGGTTCGTAACCCGAGGTAAATTTTTCCTGCTGAAGCTGGTCGTAACCCGAAATGTTCGTTAGTAGAGGTATTCGTATTCCAAGGTACCACTGTAAAGTGTCTATTTGTTTTACTGATCGTCTGTTTATTTGTTATATCTGGAATAATCTGACCCTCACCATAAAAAAGGTTGATGATTCCATTTTGTAGGATAGAACAGACAAGAGCTTCACATTGGGTGAAGGAGGTAGTAGAAAGGGTGCTGCAGAATTTTTGTTTTTATTAAACGCTGGAGGAGACACTTTTGTTTTATTTATATTTTATTTTATATTTCAAATTTGTCATCGCCCATCTCGCTGCAGAGCAACTCTGGGCGGTTTTAGAGATGCATGTCTCTTTTGGTTTGGCTACTACTGGTGAAGATCTTGTGAGCGTCTGACAGGCACCCTTTCCAGAATGAAAGGCTGTGGGATCCCCACAACTCTTCACCTTTCTTCTGGAACTTTGATAGTAGGCAGAGGGGCAGGCATCCTTTCAGCCTGATGTCAGGACAATTGGATGAAATCCCTGGGCCACCTGCTAGAAAGCCTGCTCTTAATCTTCCTGTTCAGCACATGGATGTCATTCTTCCTCTTTGGGAGAAAACATTCCTATTTGAACATATTTATAGCGCTAGAATGCTCTAGTCTTTGAGAACAAATGTTTCTGAATATCTTTCATTTTGTCAACACTATAGCTGGTTATAAGGGCAGTGCAGATAGACATGGGCTAGCTTTATGGCTCAATGCAGATTCCTTACGGTAGAAGTATAGTACAGAGTATCTGAACATGCTAACATATGCTATTCATCTGCCTTACCCTTTGACCTCTTAATATATAGTTGATATATTTCTGATATTAAAATGGCTTGGTTTGTGTAGGAAACCACTTAGCTGCCCCCCGCTTTTCTTCTTCTTCAACAGTTCAGCTTCATTGCTCCAGTGTTCCATGTATTCTATATTTACTCATATTCAACAACCCATAGCTACTCTTTCTTATTCCTCTGATGGAGATGCCAATGACAGAACATGCTATGCAAAAAGTCTGTAGTTGCAGGGAGGGAGCTGCTGAGACAAACTCTGGCCATTCAACAGGCTGTTCAACTGGGAAAGTGCCTGGATGGGATGAGGGTACAGATCAAACTATGGCACGTTTCTGATTCTATAGCCTTTCCTTTAAGCGAATATAATTCACAACACATGACTTTGTATTTTTAGCCTGGAGAGGATATGATACACGCAGGAAGTTCAAGGATATAAAGAACAAAAGAATTGATGCTGCTATTCATATTCAAGCAGGTAATTAAAACAATATTTTCACAGCTGACACCTATTTTACTGTGGGTGACTTCCCACATCGGTGCTCGTGTCTGAGAGGAATAATGTGCAGCCCAAACAAAAGCCTCTTAAGTTATGATCTCTTCTGATGGCTGCTTTCACTCTATCTGACCTGCAGTGCATTCAGACAGACAGTGAAAGAGCTCAATCTGACCACAGTCTAGGGAACCAATTTATAATAAACTCCATGTTTAATTGCACTGATGATCCAAAAAGATGAATAGAGCCACACTTTGGAAAACATCATATTATAGTGAATTCTGTTGTTCCATTGGAGGAGTACGTGTATACAGATAAATATTCAGACTATCCTGTGCTGCCCAGGATTCTCTCTGACTCTGAATGCAGAGGGGCATGGCTTTCTGCCACTGAAAAAACAAAAACTGTAATGTAAAAGTTGCCATAGATTTAACGTAAATTTAAAAAGAAACAAACAAAGCTGTGGTGCAGACTGGGCTGCTTTGCATCATTGCCTTGCCCAGGGTGATCCTAACTAGGGCCAACAGATCTGGGCAGCAGAAATTTGAGCAACTATTAGAAAGTTTTCTGTATCTCTTTGCTGCCATGTGGTGATTCCAGAGTTTTGCAGCCCAGATTGAATAGCTTTGCCCTTACGATTCCAAAACAAAATGTTGAAATGCAGTCCCCAGCCACCCAAATCCTAGTGCTTCATCTGTGTCCCATTCAGGCTATTCTGAACCAAGAATAAAACTTTTATGGATATTAATATGAGTGTAATTAAATCAGGAGAAGGCCTTTGCTTTATGACAGAACTTTGCTTTTAGAAGTCAAGTCCAGGCATCTTTCAAAATAATCTGAGTGTTCATTTCTTAGGCTAGGCCATAGCTTAATAGCAGAGCAGATGCTTTGCCTATAGAAGATTTGGGGTTCAACCCCAGAATGTCCAGTTAAAAGTATCAAGTAATAAGGGCTATGTAAGATTTTACCTGAGATTCTGGAGAAGGTTTCTTGTCTGTGAAAACCCAAATGATCTGGATGAACACATAGCCCTGAGCTAGTATAAGGCAATTTCCTGTGTTCCTAATTTGAACTATTGGTATGAGAAAGAGAGCCAGCATCTTTCACTGCATGTCAATTTGAACAGAGAGAAATGTTGCTTTGAACCTGATGATAAGAAATGCCTGTAAGGATTAAACTAAGCATTATACCAAATTGTAGGTGGTGATATGGGGGAAATCAACTTGGGAGATGGATGGAGAACCAAAATATGCTGGAGGAGGCAAAGTGCTTAATCCTTCCCCTCACAATTACTATTGTACTCCAAAATTTCTCCTCAGCTGCTCTTATTTGCATAAGGAGTTTCAATCTTTATTTCCCTTTGCAAACATTTGTTTGATACAGCAGCGGGAGGGGGTAAGATGAGGGAGAAATGGGAGGCTAGGAAAGGGCTAAGCACTTTGGGCTTTATTATTTTTTCACCCTAAGAGCTTTTCAGCCCTGCAGCCTTAAGCTGCTTGACTCCTGGGGGTAAACTGGCTAGAAACAAAGCCAGCTCCAGAAACACCTTTTCTGGAATTCAGTTGCTTCCTCCGCTTTGGCTTCAGCGATGGCCAGATGTTCAGACTGCATAACACAGCTGCCAATTGGTAGATTCCTCTGCTTCCTTACTCCTCCCACCCATGCCAGAAAAGCAAGCACCAATCACTTTCTTTTTGGGGGTGGATCTTTGATGACAGGTGGTTTCCATTGATGGACCTTTTGTATGAGCCCTCTCTGATGACCCCACTTTGTGCCTGACACCCTCCCATCTGATGTGTCCCCTGGTGGACTGTTAAAAAGGAAAAAGAAAGAAAGCACTATAATTTTACTATCCTTCCTGTCCCTTGGGCTAGGAGGGGAAAGTAAAAGAACCTTGTCAATTTCACCTGGTTACTTTTAATGTGTAGCAGAAAAAGATGGGGGAGCTTGTCTTCTTGATGGCTGGGAGCCTTTGAGGATGTCACATGTTCTTGTCCACAAAACATGGTCAGAGTCCTAAATGTGCACTGGGACAAGCTGGTCATGTGGTTCAGCCCAAAATTACTCCCTCTAGAATCTTTTCTTTTTAAAAAAATAGATGCACGTTTCTTTTCAATGCTGTCTAGGTCATATTTTGTTAAACCCTATTTCCAGAATATCTAAGTATTGCATTGTGCCTCTGTCACTGAAGGGAAAACCACAGTGGTATACAATGTATACAAAAGAAAGTGACTCCTGTTTCTGGAAGTCACTGGAAATTACTGTAAGAAGTGAAGAGTGAACAGAAATTCTAAAGCTGTATTTCCCAGATTTGTAATAGCAGGCATGCACTGAAAAAGCTTAATTGTAGTGAGTAAGAAAAGCTGCTGTCAGAGTAGACCATGTTTTACATTAGAATTAAATGGGAAACTCAAATTACATAGCGAACTGAGCCAAATCATTGGTTCATCTAGTGTATCACTGCCCACTCTAACTGGTAGCAGCTTTCCAGAGTTTCAGGAAGATTGTTTCTAGTCTTACTGGAGATGCCAGGGATTAAACCTGAACTGTTCTTCAGGAAAAGGATGTATTTTACCCCTGAACTATTTTTTTTATTTTTTTATTTTTATTTTTTATTGCTTTTTAATTAATAACAAAAGAAAAAGAGCAAGACATAATGATAATAATGATGGAGATACATACATTGTCAAAGAAAAAAACATAAAAAGTGCTTTACAAAAAAGTGAAAGAAGTTCAACAAAGAAAAAAACGTACTATGATATGTCATCATAACAGTAAACTGTTACAATGCTATATATACTTATCTAATGCAAATATTATTCAAGACACATATATTTCTAATACATTTATATGACTATCACGTTTTTTTAACCTATTGTATTTTGTATAAATGAGTCCCATATTTCATTATACTTGTCCATACAAGGTCTATGTCTACAGACAGTCCCCTACTTACGAACTCTTGAGTTGCAAACTTTCACCAATACGAACAAGATGGACCCAGAAATCGGGAGAAGAAGGGAAAGGGTTAGTTTCCAGTGTGCCGCGTACTAACCCTTTCCTGCCTTCTCCAGCCTTCTGGGAGGTTGGAGGTTTGCATTGGAGTTGCAGTTCCTGGAAAGGATTAGTTTAAGGGCAGGAGAGGCAGCGGTGGCTCCCTGGGTGAAGGGGGCGGCTGTGCGGCAGGCACTGTTCAGGGTGGCAGAGGAACTAGAGGAAAAAGAGGGATGAGCACAGGCACAGCATGCACTTTGTAGCTCGCATTGGAAACTGCTGGCCTTTCACAAGGCCTTGCAGGAGGAAAGCTGAAGATTGCAGCCTCCCAAAGCACGCTATAGACTCCAACACAAACCTCCACAAATGAGCCACTGCCACCTCTCCTGCCTCACTTGGCAACGGAGCATGCTGGCTTGTCCCTTTGCCCAGGGAACCACCGCTGCCTCTCCTGACTCACCCGCCAACAAGCACGTCGCATACTAACCCTTTTCAGGAACTCCAAATCCAATGGAAACCTCCAACCTCCTGTAAGTGGTGCACCGTAAACTAACCCTTTCCTGCCTTCTCCCACCTTCCAGGAGGTTGGAGGTTTGCACTGGAGTTTACAGCACACTTTGGGAGGCTGCAATCTTCAGCCTTCCCCCTGCAAGGCCTCGCAAGGGGCCAGCAGTTTTGCCTCCCGCACAGCTGCCCCCTTCACCCAGGGAGCCACCGCTGCCTCTCCTGGAAATGGAGTATGCCATGCCCCACCGGCTCATCACACTGTGCTCTCCACAACCTGCAGGCTATTGCTCCTTGCATTGGCAACAGAAGACAAGGCTCCCTCTGCCCATACTGCTGCCCTGCCTCCTGCCTCCTGCCTCCTGCCTCCTCCTTTTTTTTTTTTTTTTTACTTTTTACATTACTTTTGACTTGGTTGGACTTATAAACAAAACGGATTTACAAACAGCCTTTTAGAACGTAACCTGTTCATAAGTAGGGGACTGTCAGTATAGGCAATCTGCTCATAAGTGGCAAGTGCAATCAGGTCTTCAATCCATTGAATGAATGGGGCCATACATTTATCTTTCCAATGCTGCAATATTAGTCTTTTAGACATAGTAAGGGCACGGAGAATCCATTTACATTGTCCTGTTGTCAAATTCCACGTACTTGGTATGTAATTCAAGAGAATATTATCCTCTGAAAGTTTTAGCTTTTGTCACACAGTCACATTTATACGATCCACTACTTTCTCCCAAAACGTAGTAAGTATAGGACATTGTAAAAACATGTATTTTAAAGAAGCATTGTCCTTATTACATCTCCAGCAAAATGCTATCTTAGTGTGATGGAATGTATCTACGAGGAGGAGACTGATGTGGGGGATCAAGGCTATCAGGAAGGAGGGGGTGCATTCCAGGAGGGGGGAGGAGGCAAGAGGCAACACAGTCCCCAGGGGGAGCATGGGAAGAGTAAGAGTTTCAGGGTTGCCACTCCCTAGAATATCCCAGGGTATATCCACTAGTTGCCATAGTATAGATTTAGTTTGGCAAGATTCTGTCTATAAGGTCTAAGCAAATAAAGAAATTGTACTCGACTGGACTGTTTCATCATTGTTCTTGGGCTGGGCCTGATACTTAGACAATCCTTTTCTATATAAATGTAATGGAGTCCAATAAATTCTAAATATTATTTTTTATTGTATAGTGTATAAGTTGTAGTTTAAGGTCCATTGATACTCTTGCTACAGAAGTAAAGACACTCTCCCATTGTCTAGGCCTCTAATTCTTTATTCCACTCATCTCTTAGCATCTGCATATCAAATTGATTTATTGACAACAAATATCTATAAAAACGAATACTAGTTTTTTTAGTTTTAAAGGATTTGACAAATTGTTCTAGTATATCTCAGGTGTCTCAGAAGCTGAAAATGCTGCTGGTCCAAACAATGCAGTTAACAAATGTTGTAACTGTAAATATTGCCATTGAATTATATCTGATAGATGATATTTATCTCTTAGCACAGCATATGTGAAAAATTCATCTTCATCATCTGTCAGTTGGTCCAAAGTCAATATTTCCATCCAATTTTTCCATATCACTATATTTTTCCCAATTTTTAATGTTGTGTTTCCCAATAAAGTCAATTTAGCATGTGAAAAAAAGATTGAATCTTTTTTTATTAGACATTCCATTCCATAGTTTTCTAACTGACATAATGATTTCCAGAGATACTAGAATTTTGTTATATTTAGATCTTAATACTGTCCATCCAACCAAAGATGCTATATATGTATATTCCAAAGTTGCCCACACTGGAAAATTAATACCAATTGTTAGCTTCCAGTATTTAATATTTGACAATAGGTAAACTTGATGATATAGCTCCAGATTCTGAAAATGGAATCCTCCCTCATTAATTGATAATTGCATTTTCTGTAAAGATATTCTAGGAATCAAAGAACTCCATAAAATGTTCTAAACAAAGAATTTATTTTCTGAAAATATTTTCCAAATATTTGAACAGGAATTACTTTCAGAATCTAAATTAATCTGGTAATAATATTCATTTTGAGCACATTCACCTTTCCCCAAAGGTTTAATGACTCCCATCTATCCATAACTGAAGAAACCTCTTTATATATTTTATTTATATTACATGTTACTGAGTTATATCTTTTGGTGTGCACATACCTAAATATTTTAATGGATTCTGTACAAATACAGAATTGATATTTGTTAAATGGATGGGTAACCAAATTTTCATCTACTGGCATCAACTCCGATTTGGACCAATTAATAGAATATCCTGCTATTTTACTAGGCATCTATTGTTTGCATCAACACTGGAATAGTACTGTGAGGTTTAGAAATAAACAGAAGAATGTCATCTGCAAATAAAACCAGTTTACGTTCAACTGAATTATGTACTACTCCGTAAATCTCCCCATGTTGTCTAATAGCACAAGTCAAGGGTTCCACACAAATATCAAAAAGCAAGGGTGAAAGTGGACATCCTTGTCTAGTTCCTCTAAATAATGGGAAAGTAGCAGAAAACATATCGTTAACCTTTACTTTAGATGTGGGCAACTCATATAGTATCTTGATCCATTTTACGAATTCCAAAGGCAATCCAAATCTATTCAGTACAGCAAATATGTACTGTTTATGTATTTTGTCAAAGGCTTTTTCAGCATCTAATAATAACATTACAAACTGATCTTTATTTTTACTCAAGTCTCTTAAATCTACAACTAACCTAATGTTGTCCACTGCTTGCCTAGTTTTTATAAACCCTGCTTGATCATTCTTAATAATGAACAATATCATGTGCTGTAATTCTACCCCCAAACTATGATTTTTTCTCCATGTATGCAATTACTTTGTTCCTATCTGGATCCCAAGCTAAGAATGACTCCAGATTGGAAGAAATCAAGTGCAGCACAGCAGAGGCTTGTTCACTGAATAAGCCGGTAGATGAGGGTTAGGAAACGCATAACTTCTTTCCAGTAGGAGCAATGGGATGGTTCAGTCATATCCAAAGTTGAAGGTGCACTGTCACATTGATGCATGCAAGTTTTAAAACGATGTTCTAAAAGGAATTTAGAGATTTACATGAATTGATTTATGTATCAGAGCTATGTGTGATTTTATGTTTACATTCCTAGGGATGTAATACAGTGCATTCCTTTTTTTTTAACCATCAGGAAGACTTGCAATGATTGTCATGTACTTTTTCCTTCCTGTCTTCTGTTTGTTCAGAAGAACAAGCAAAGCTGCTGCTAGAGGAAGGCACAGGTATTTTTGAAGTTAGATGTCATGGCATCTGGGTATGTGCCTCCAAATGGGTCTTGATTGCTTCTTGTTTTAACAGAGTCACTCCTCTCATCAATGCTTGACAAGGAAGCAGTAATTGATCCAGTTCCTTAAGTTTCTCCATCCTCTACCAACTTTGCTTCCATTCCCAGGACCCAAATACACTCAAATGTGCTGTGTGTGATGTTTTTGTGGCTTCTGTGATCTGCAGTAGCCATTTCATATTCAAATTATAATTCTTAGAAAATGTGTTGCTAGGCAAACAATATTGGATTGTTAAGTGGAGCCCACTATAAAAATGATAGAATTTGAAGAGTTTCAGTCTATCAGCCAAAATCATGCTCAGTTTCAGAATACTCTCTACCTGCCCTTACCTAGCAGATATTCTATGGTTCCTGGGTATTTCATCCTCACTGAATTGTTTTCTTGAATTGTTTTTTAAAAAATGTTTTGTTCTTTGCAAATTGTAGTGTTTCTTCAGCACTGCTGATCTCTCTCTCTCTCTCTCTCTCTCTCTCTCTCTCTCTCTCTCTCTCTCTCGTAAGGAAGGACATGAATTTGCTATAATTATGGGATGTTTTAGGTGGATATTTCCTACTTGTTCCTTTAATAGTGCAACTTACATCTGTTTGATAAAGGACACCTGACCCAACAAATCTCAGCAAAAGGTCACATGAATTCTGAGAGCATGGCATAGCCATACTATAAAATGCCTGGGATAGTATTTCTAACAGTATAAATAAATGGAATATACAGGCTGTTGATAAATGTATACAGTGGAACCTCAGTTTACGAACTTAATTCGTTCTGTGACTCTGGTCGCACCCCGAATTGGTCGCAACCCGAAGGAAATTTCCCCATAAGGTTCAATGTAATTACCGTTAATCCGTTCTGGCGTGGAGGACAGGGAGGCGGCTATTGCTTGGAGGGAGAGTCCCCTTCCCTACGACCACGTGTCAGGGGCGGAAAATGGCCGTGGACCACATGTCAGGGGCGGAAAAATGGCCGCAGACCACATGTCAGGGACGGAAAAATGGCCGCGGACCACGTGTCAGGCGGAAAATGGCCGCGGACCACGTGTCAGGGGCGGAAAAATGGCCGTGGACCACCTGTCAGGGGCGGGAAAATGGCCGTGGACCACGTGTCAGGGGCGGAAAAATGGCCACGGACCACGTGTCAGGGGCGGAAAATGGCCACGGACCACGTGTCAGGGGCGGAAAAATGGCTGCGGACCGTGTCACGGGAGGGAAAATGGCCGCGTATCCTGTTCGTACCCCAAGGCGGAGTTCGCAAACCGAGGTAAATTTTTGCAGCCGGAGCTTGTCGTAACCCGAAAAGTTCGTTAACAGAGGCGTTCGTAACCCGAGGTACCACTGTACTTGTATCAGCATATAGGAGTTCAAAAGACCATTAAAGTTCTCTTTCAAAAGTATTCTTGGAGATTACAGTACTTTCTTATACAACTAATGAAATGCATTTGAAATTACTTGGCACAAAAATGGCACAAGTATGCTCCATTTTGGGACTGTTGATTTCTGGACAGGGAGATAAAACAAGAGACCTTAATATACGAGGTATAAAAGCTATATATGAAATTCCATCAGTGTAGTTTTATTCCAACCCATGTTACATGAGTTATTTGTATTGCTTCTGCAGGAGAGTTGAAGTAGGTTGTCAAATTCCCCTTCCTGAAAACTTTTTGGTTGGATGATGCCTATACTATGCTTCTGAATCTCTCCATTAAAGTATCTGTTCCTTCAAATTACATATAGCAATTACAATATATTGGCTGTTTTTGGGGTTTTATTAGTCGAGCTACGTGTATTGTGGTTGTCCTATTAACATTGTTTGATGCTGTAGAAACCCCACTGCCAAGTGCTCATGGTAGATGCCTACAAAATATGGTTAGGGTTACAATAAAGCCTGAGGACTTCTGTTTCTCTGAAGAGTTTTGGTTGTATGTATTGCCAAGGCATTCAAAGAGTCATCTAATTTAAATAAGTGTCTCTTTTAAAAGAAGAAGTAAAAAAAGGGAGAAAGAAACCAGAGTGGGAGGGAAAAAGGTAGTCTTGAAACTTAGGAAGCCCTTGGCTTACATGTTTTTACACCGCTCATATTGAAATTTGTTTTCCTTTCATCTCTTTCCCAGTAAAAGCAGCAGTGAGGTTTATCCCTTTAGCTTCCTCAGGACTTCCTTTCAGAATTCCCAATCTATTACAGCACATTCACATACCAGAAACAAGATGCCTTTTCATGCTGTCAACCTTTTTCATCTGAAATGTAAATTAATTCTTGCCTTGACAGAGATCAAAGTAGGGGTATTAACCTTATTGGACCCTTTCTCCATCAGAATCTGTTCCAAAGACTAGGAGGCTGGTGTTGTTGGTGTCTGAGAGGAGAAAGCAGCCTTCAGTGTTATCTATGGCCCACTTCCAGGCAGTCCTCTTGTCTACAAGTCACCATTTCAAAAGCAGTGGTTTCTTTTGTAAATGACCTTATCATTACTTTATACTGTGTGATGGGGGGGCGGGGGGCGGGGGGGGGATGATTTGCCTGAATAATTCTTCTAGGATTAGCCTGCTCATTTTAATTGTTGGGTGGAGGAGGCTACATTCAGATTTCAGAATATTCTTTGAATGGTTTTGACAGCAAGAGATCGCAGGCTGGATAGAAAGTCTTGTTCAGGTTGTTTATTTTCCCTTAAGGCAGTCTTTAGAGATAGGATGCATTTGCATTTTGAAAATAAATAGATTCTCAAATACACAAGTGGCTAGGCAAGCAGTAGAACAGACATTGATAAAACATGTGGAAAAAAGTAAATGTGTTCTAAGAAAAAAAGGCTTCCATGTTCGCTGCCTTGGGGGCTCCACAGCAGAGTTCAAAGGTGGGATAGAAATATTTTAATAAATGTAGAAACCCAGAGTATGTGAGAAATAAATTTATTGCTGAATTGAGGTTGGGAAACTGATATCATAATTTGAAATTTAATTGGATTTATTTAAGTTGTGAAATCAGATATGCCCCCAGGATAAATTATATGAATTCATCATTGCTTTATCTTATGTACTGCTGAAATTTAGTGAAGTATTATTTCCTCTTTTTTAAGACTAAGCAATGTGGGGGGGGGGGGGAGGAATCCTATCTCCCCTAAAATGCAAAAAAAAAAAAAGTTAAAAAATGGGTCTGATCCTTCCAGTTACCATATCACTATCATACCCCAAGGCCATTAGGGGGCTTTTTTTTTTTTTTTAAGTGCAGCTCATAGTAGCAAAAGCATTGCTCTCTTTAGTTCAACCATTCTAATCAGGTAGGTGAAGTCACCTGCATGCTTAATTCTCTTTGTCTCCTCATCCCCAGTTGTTGCAACACAATCATACTTCTACATTTTTTATTATTAAAAACTTTAGATGGTTAATTTTAATTCCACTTATTTCATTTTGCATTCTGGGAATCAAGTTTGCCTCATTGCTCTGTATAGCACCAGCTCAGTGATAGCTAAGAACCAGAAATCAGTGATAATCATGTTTCCCCCTGATTATCCCCAGCCTTCCCTATCTTGGTGTCTTCCAGATGTATTGAATTAGCCTAGAATTGTCTGTGTTGACCACGAGGAACATCTGCAGACTACAAAGTTGCTTTACAATTTCAGGTTGAATTTCTATATCCATTTAAAGAATTTGAGGAATCTTTTAAGAGAGTTGAGAATACCCTGGTTCAATACATAAGTCGGCTTTATAAAGCTTTTATATTATATTTAGGAATGTTGACAGGCTTTCCTAAAACATTATAGATTTGGCTTCGCTTTTTAAAAACATTTTAATGGACTATTGGCTTTGAGTTGTGTTATTATTGCCAAAGATTTGACTCCTTCATTTAAAGAAAAATCTTCTCTTTGATCGAATAATCTTTGAGGCATCTCATAAATACTACAACAATAATAGGATAAATAGAAGGCAAGTGACAGTGGTACAATAAGTGGTGCAACTCTGTTCCATTAAAAGGTTCAACAAATGAAACAGCTTTTACCTGCTGCCTACAAGAAAATAAAATGTTTATCACACAAATAGGTTTTGGGACTATGTTCCATAGTTAGAAAGCTGCAACAGAAAACTACAGACTTCTGTTGAGGATTTGGTATATGCCCATGTGTGCTGAAGAAGACAGTTCTTAACATTCTCTAGTCCCAGTCTAAAAAACAGGATTTTAAATGGTGTCCAGAAACAAACTGTCAAGAACCCTGACTAGTCTGAGGAAGATACACATGAGAAGAAAACAAAGGCTGCCCCATTCAGAGGGCACCTTAGTGCACCCTCTTGGAGTTGCCAGCATAGTTGTCTCCCACAAAGATATGGGCCTGACTTATTTAGTTAGGGTTAGTTCCAGTATCATTTTCACAAGAGTATTGTGAAAGCCAGCCCAGGTACCCCCATTCCTGTTTTGTAATGTAACTCTCTATTTATCTGTTCAATTTCATGCTGTTTTACTTACCATTTCTCTTCTGTATTAATATCATTTTTAAATTTTATTTCTGTCTTCTAAGGAATTAGGCACCCCACCCAGTGCTATATCATATGCATATTGAATAAGCATTCCCTTTACCTCTTCCCACAAGTCATTAATAAAAATATTGAAAAATAAAGGATCCTGGACTGAACTTCATTGCATACCGCTTAATATGTTCTCCCACTTGAATGAAGAACCACTAATGAGCAATTGGTATATAATTTTTGAGACAGTCATGTATCCACTTAATTGTCACGCCATCCAGCCCCACGCTTAATTAGAAATCAGAAAGTCATGAGGTACTTTATCAAATCAAAATATATTATACATTCCACCATCTACTAAGGAAGTTAACTCTTTAAAAAAAAGGGAATAAGATTAGTCTGTCAAGACAGACGAATTCATGCTGATTTTTGGTAATTACTGCATTGTTTTCAAAGTACTTAAAGATCAACCATTTTATGATTGTGTCTGAAATATCAATATAAAACTGATTAGTCTGTAATTCACTGTTTTATATCTCTTCATTGAAGGGAATATAGAAAATCATTTTAGTTGTCCATCTCTTAACTATTTGTTCTCTCCAAAAAATGATGTGTCTATATTACCTGGCTTATAGCTCACTAGAGCATTGTTTTCTCCAAGGCAGAATGGGAAGATAAATGGCCCATTTTTTTCTGTCTACCAAATTTGAGCCGTGATGTGGACCATATGTACATTGTGATACATTTTATACAACTGCTTACAAAGACACAAGAGCTTTAGAATAAGCTCTGTATAAATTCTTAGGAACTGTGTTTCAGCTTCCTTTTTGTATGCAAAATGCTGTTCCTCAGCTAGAATTCAGTTTTGTCTCTACTAAGGCTTGTATGAAATTCTGCTGATTAAAGTTCTGGCTAAAACTAGCCTTTCTGGAAGGATCCTCAGCCCAGTTAATTTTCACTGATAAGTTTGTTTCTTCCAAGAAGAAAAGCATAGTCTCAAATCCAAGTTATTGCAGCCCAATTCTTGATGATATTGGGGCATGAGAGAGTCACTATTGCAAGGAGCTGTGGTTGATCACCCACCCAATGTCAGCTGGATGATCAGCCACATGATTCCCTTCCTCGGCTCTTTGATTTTTTTTTTTTTTTTGCCTTTCAGTCATTGTTGACTCCTGGTAACTGAAATGTTCTTAGCAAGGGTTTTTGGAAATGGCTTGCTCTTGCCTCCTTCCTAGGGCTGAGAGAGAGTGACTGGCCCAAGGTCATCCAGCTGGCTTCATGCCTAAGGTGGGACTAGAATTCAGGGTCTCCCAGTTTCTAGCCTGATGCCTTAACCACTACACCAGATTGGTTCTCCCATCTGATATTAGCAACATATTTTGTAAACATGTGAATTGCTTTGCATCTGTATGAACACTATTAAGGGTAAAAATCTTCCTGCATGGGATGTTTGATATCCATGCATGTTTGTATTGCATTACTTCTGACATTCTACATTTAGGGAGGCATTAAGAAGAATCATGTAACTTCTTCATTAGCCACAAAAAAACAGCACCAAATTCAACACTGACTTTTCTCATGTGACTGTACTTGCCTGCTGAGATAGTGTTCAGAGGCATCTCTATAATAGTAGGTGACCTGATCCCCTCAGGCTTCTTTGGAATGGAAGTCATTTACTTCTACAATCCCTTCAGCTCTGTGGGCAAGAGATTGTAGATGCTGTAGCCCAAAATGTATGGAAAGCAGAAGGTTGGTTGCTCCTATTCTGTGTTTCTACAACTGAGACATGAGTGAGTGGAATTATTCAGAGGTCATATCAGTGGCTGTTCTTAGGCTCCAACATCGTCTGCTAAAGTGAGGCACCGTCTCACTTCTTTACTTCCTAGGATGGCTGTTTTAGTCACTGTTTTAAAGATATGTTTAATATTGTTGATGGGTATTATGTTTTGCTGCTGGTATTTTGTGTTTTATGATATAGAGAGGTAAGCCTTTAATTACTCAGTATTGAAGAAAAGGAAGGATGAAAGTGTATTAAAATAGATAAAATAAAAATATTTGCCAGGGAGATACTTACAACGATAAGTATCTTGTTAATGCTCAGAATAAATGGTGATTCAATTTTCTCCACAGAAATAGCTTGCTGACAAAATCCATCTGTAGCTGTTCTCAGATCAGACCTTTGGCATGGCCATTCATTTGTAATGGTCAGTAAACTACGTAGCCTGGAGGGTGGTTGCAGCAAGAGGCTGCAAAACTGAAACAAATCTGAATTTGTTTCTTTCTAGGGCTTGAACTAAGAGTATTCTGTATGCTGCATACAGCAAAATGCCAGAGAATGCCGCTCCATTTTTAATCTTATTTTTATTAATGGTTGTTTAGCTTTTAGGGGATATTTAACACGCAAAAATTATACAAGAAGGAAGAACAGCATTGGCTATAAAACAGATGTGGAATCAATGGATTTTGTTTCCAGCCTCAGATACGAAGAAAATGGGTAAGTTTTAATTATTCTGTTCAAAGAGAATCTTTAGAAAAAGTATGTAGAGGGAGACACTTTCTTCACTAAATCCCAGTTACCTTGCTGGCAGCAAAGGCAACTCAGAGTTGGTCCTGAGCAACTACTCATCATGAGCTGCAATCCAACACTGCTTCTGAAGAATGTGCCTGTTCATGCAAGTTTGTGAATATGATTTGTAGCATTCACATGTCAAGTGCTTAGTTTCATACTTTAGATAGTTAATCTAATCTTTATTATAGTCACTGACCAGTCAAAACTAAGTATATACTGAAATAAAGCAAACAAAACAATAATACAATAGTCATGTTGGCAAGATGCAGTTAAAGCTCAGGACCTAAATCACTAAACATCGCTAACCTGATTCCTGAAATGCCATTTGGTGGACTCAACAAGCCATAGCACAAAATTTACCAGCATTAAGAGTAACAGCTGTATCTGAGTCTACCAATAAAAAAAAAGAAGTATAAAACATAACCAACCTTCTTGGTCTATTAGTAAAAAATGGACAATGAAAAGAGCCATATGTAGAACATGAGCCACAGTCTCCACCTCACCTGATCCAGAGAGTAGATCTGGTCTCCCATAGGATTGTTATGAAAGTTACCCTCCAAGACTGCCAGAGGTAAAACATTAAGGTGAGACAATGTGTTCCTCTTTAGATGTTATAACTCTTTTCCCTTGAGAAGCATTATGTGCTAAGTAGCCTCTTATAAGCCTTTTATTCCTTGAATATTGGAGAATGTAAAAATTCTTCTTTAGCACTCTGTCAGACATGTCCTCCAAAGCCAGAGTTTGATATCTCCCCTTAACTGTATGCCTTAAAAGATGAAAAACCATTTTTACCAAATGGCATCTTCAGGCAAGCTGTTTCCAAGCTGCTTCTCATGTGGATCAGTCCAATCTCACATTTTCTGTGTCAGGACTGCATATTCTAATGACACTCTATAGCACACACTTGGGCAGGACACAAGGTAAGCAGTGTATAAATTATGACCTCTGCCTAGAGCTGGTATTGTACCATGGAAAGTGTTTAGCATAAATCTTTCCATTGGGGAACGTAGCTTTTGAATGGGCTGCAAAAAGGTTTATTCTCTCTTTTCTCAATTTCCATACACTGTATCTCTGCCTAGATCATATATTTTTTCTGGCTGCTTCTTAAGCCATCTAGAACAGTATTACGCATTTGCCTCTATCTCAGGACAGAATCCAATGAGGTATTTCCATAAGTAGAAGCAATTTCTGCTCAATGAACAGGAGGTGGTCAATTCTCCCTGCCCCTTTCCCCAGGATATCTTCAAAATTTATTCCAGAGAGCAGATTGTGAGCATGTGCAATGAGGAAAAGTGAATAACTAAAGAAGCAGAGTTCCAGCGCCTAAAAGATATGGTGGTGAAGCAATGATTGCAATCACCTTACAGAGAATTAAACAAATCTCTTGTCAGACAAATAACACAGCAGCTGTTATTTCCCCCAATCCCCCTTTTTCTGGCCAATATGAAAACCAACTATGGAAACACCTTTTCCTGTAGAGAGTTTAGAAAAACTGATACTTGCCCATTGCAATCAAATACATGGCAAATTAGATGTGAGTCTAAATGAATGTAGGTTTGCTCACTGAGAAGAGGGGAGTAGGACTGCAGCCTTCTTAAGCATAATTAAATAATCTGAGCAAAAGCGAAAATATGGATTACATCTGCAGCTTTTTGTCAGCTTCTGAAAGACAACAAACATTGCTTCACTTCCACCTTCTCCCACTTTCTGACCACTGGTATACAATATATTAACAAAATATTATATCTTGTTACCTGCATCAAGTTTACCCACATCAAGTTTATCAAAGAGAGCTAGGCTTATTCACAAATCTCTTTACTGTACTCCGTGCCATTTCCCAAGCAAATAATAAACTTCTGAGCTCCTGGGTGCAAAGGGAATCATCTGCCCTAAACTGTAGTAGGAAGTAATTAGCAAATTCAATTTAACACTGTCAGGTTGCCTTCGCCCTTGAGTGGCTGCAAAAAGATTGAGGTTTTAGCCACAGGAGGAAATCCTCCATTGATTAAATTGAGTGTCAACGGGGCATGCGCAGATGAAGCCCCCCCGGGTGGAAAACTAAACAGTCTGAAAGGAACAGCATGAAGCTGTCAGTTCACTGGGACTCAGGATGTCTTGAAACAGGAAATCTGTAAGAGTTAGTGAGATGGGTTGGCAGCTCCTTGAGCTTCATTCCAGGGTCTTGGTGTGGTCCCTGGAAACCTACAAAAGTTGCTGCAAAATTGCCGTTTTATTGAGTCAAAATGGAGGTAATTTATGAAAGACATGATCGGAGAACAATCCTGTTAACTTTATTGAATGTTATTGTAAATCCAGTCAAAACTCCTGGCATTACTCAGTCATTTTTGTGGTACTGACTGTCAGACTTCCCTCCTTACAGTCTAAACTGAAAAGATTTAACCCAAGGAACAAGAATGGAAGAGTTCTGGTGAACAGTATTTATTAGAAGAAGTTTAGGGTTGCAACACAAGAATTCTGGCAAGTATTCTGCTTTCAAATGAGAAATTTATATATAGGCAGTCTGAGTTGCCAAAACTCTCTTCCATTTCCTTATGGCTTTTTTCTGTGCGGAGGGAAGGAGGTTCTTGCATTTTTCATGAAGGCCAGGCAATCTATATTTGTTCATTGTTTTGGTATCTGCTGTTCCCTTCATCAATATGAGAAATATCTCATACAGATGTTGCCATTATATTGCTACTTTATTCTCCATTAATTTGCCTAATCTCTTTAAAACTGTCCATGCTGTTCCTATATGTGTAAGCAGCTTCATAGCATAGCTATTTATTGCAGGATTGCAATCTTTTTGTATGGGTGGACATATTTGGAATTTGGAGAACGTATTATGAGCACTCTCACAGAATGCTTGCCATAGTGGGTGTGGCCAATCATAAAAGACTCATATTGAACAGCAAAGCACCGGGCTTCAACCATCCATCATGAAATTGTCTCTTTGATCTATGTAAGGTCCAGGGGCTCACTTGGCAGCATGTTAATTTCCCGTTCATTGTTTTAAAAATAAAAATAGGTGGGAAGCAGGCACATCTTGGCAGGTACATTATCACTACCGAGCACCATATTGGGAACTCAGGAACTAAGAACAAGTCATTCCTTTTATATCTCCCACAATTTAGCTCCCCTAGATATCTTCAGATTCAAGTCTAACTAGAGAGAAGATAACTTTTCTCTGTTCACTTTCTCTGCACCAGGTATAATTTTGCACCCCTCTATTCTCCCCCAACCCCACCTAGCCATTTTTTCTAACCCAGAAGCCCTAAATATTGTTAACAGTTAATGATTACAACTTTAGACTATCCTATAATGAAATTTTCTGGATGAAGAAAGTTAAAAATAATAAAATAATGAATTATTATTGGGGCAGCAGGGTATAACTAGTAGCAAGAATTACCACAGTGCTGCACATATACATCAAGTAAAACCAGCAGCAAAATTAAGTGTTGTGAAGATTCTGAAGAACTGAAAGCAGTTCTTAAAATGCCAGGAAATAAAAAGTTGTTCCCCTTGGCACTGAAAAAACTATAAAAGAGGGATCCAGCAACCTTCTTTGGAGATGACATTCTCCAAGAAGAGACACCACTAATGAAAGAATCATACTTTTTTTAGTCACCTCCCCATCTTGTTATTGGGGAAGTTCTATCAATAAATAAAACTTTATTTTCCCTTCCATTATTATATTAGTAGAATTTTTTTCTGTGCCTTTTCAATTTGTGTTATATTTGATAACAATATGGTCAGTGTATGGTCACAGTTTGACAAAGCTTACATCTCTAACAAATCACAATTCTTTTGGGTTAGGATCCCAAGTCATACCCAAAGAATCAATCTAATTAAATTTGTCATTAAATTAAATTCATTTCTTAAAAATAAATAACATGCAGCATGTTCTTATAATATGCTTTTTTTCTAGTAGTAATAGTTGTTGATCACTGCCTTTAGGCACTATCCTTTGACAGTTCTCATTAATTGAAATAAATGATTAAATAAAGGCCTGTAAGGGATCAGTATAAAATTTATATGATTTGATATATTAAATTTTTATTAAACTAATATGTGATTTCAGTTAAAACAGATGGTATGATTACTCCCAATGTATTTAATATTTTCCTGCCACAATTTGGTGGCAGCCTTGAAAGAGGCTACCTGGAGATCATGTCCAAGCCATTTGTAGCCCTTGAACTTCATGTTTTGCACCTCTCTTGTAAACGTCCTGTTCCCTTCTGTAGCAGTTCTTGAATTTCACTCCCTTCAGTCTTACTGTTGAATAGCTGCTTGGTTTCTTGCAGCTGATAATATAATTTGTAGTCACAAGAGGAGACTTTCTGCTGTGGTTCATTTTTGTCCATGTCGTGTTTCAAAAGCAAAGCAGATGATTTACATTCACTGATGGAACCATTTATCATTTCAATTTATTCTGTGGTATCTCTAAACAAAGTGTACAATACAGCTCACTGTACCTGTCAAGATCTAATAGAAGCCTCAAAGAACATGATACATTCATAATATGCAGAATCTTTTCCCATACCAGATCAAAGGAAATAGTGGAGCTTGGAGGTTTCTCCCCCTCCCTCCCAATGGTAGAGTTGAAAAGATTGATGGATTGCTTTTTTTAAAAAAATCAGATGCTGTAGATTTCATCAGCTTACTAGTAATGAGACTAACAGCACAGTAATACCTAATAAAGTGATTTATAAATTAATCATCGATCTTCTTTTGTGAATATACTTACAGAAGTAAAATCCTGATCTAGATTATTTGATGCATACTGTAATATTTTGGGAGGACCCATACATCACAATCATCACAATCCTAAGCATATGTATTCACAAATACTCCATTGAGTTCAGTGAGCCTTTTTTCAGAGGAAACATGTCCCAGCTCTGAGTTTTGGCTTTTACTGTACTTTACATTTATGGTAAAAATTAAAACAAATAACATATCAAAATTGTAGAAATTATTATTGTTATTGTTATTTAAATCTACATGCTGCCTGCCTTCCAGCAATAGAAGTATGTATGGGATGAGAATGTTAATTATTGCTATGATTAAACTTCTATTACATTGTAGAATTGTCATGGATTGCCCTTTCCTCCTACATTATCTTATACTTTTCCAGAAGATGCCCTAACCCTCCAGAACAGATTTTGGACATATGTAGATAGGGCGCAATAAATTATAGTCAGTGAGATATAAACAAGAGAGAGAGAAAGAGATCAGCTATACAGTATGTAGATATATAGTGCCACTAGCATTCATGGCATTTTAGCAGGGGTGAGCAACATTCAGCCCTCCAGATGTTCTTACTTCACAATTCCCATGAACTCTCTTCATTGAACATTCCTACTTGGGAAGATGAAAGTTGAAATTTGGTAATCTCTGGAGCCATATGTTGCTCATCCATCCTTTGCAGAATATGAGATAGTCCCTAACGTTGATGATCCTGTAGTCTGGTTTTCAATACTGAAGAAAATTACTATGGAGTAGAAAACAGGAGAAACAGAGAAACAGGTTAGGGATCATCTAATGAAGCTGATTAGCAGGAGATTTAAAACAGATTTTAAAAAGTACTTCACATAATACATAATTAACCTGTAGAATTTATTACTGGAAAATGTGATGATGGCACTAACCTGGATAGCTTTAAAAGTGGATTAGATGAATTAATGAAGGACAAGTCTATCAAGGGCTACTAAACCTGAAGACTCAGTGTTAATTCAGGGTTGGGGCAACATGTCTCCAAATACCAATTGCATGGAACAATAGCAAGAGAGAAATATGTCTCCATCTCCTGTTGGCAAGCACCACAGTAGCATCTGGTTGGCTATTGTGAGAAATAAAATGTTGAATTAAAATGGGCTTTGGCTTGATTCAACTGGACCGTTCTTGTGTTCTTGGAGAATCAGTATGTGGTTGTTTCAGCTTTATGTATTTTAAGCTTTGTTGCAGGCTGAGAGTTTGTGCATCTTAGGCCATGGCTTTTACAAACTATGAGACAAAATAGTACAGGAGCCCTGTAGATACAGAGTTCTGGAAGAAGTGGTGAAAATATAAAATGCTGCATATGACAATATTTACCTCATCCATTCACTACATTTTTAAACTTCAGAACAATCTCAGCTCTGAAAAGCACCAAGTGAGCTAACCCTATAGAAGGACTGTCTTTGTGTGAGACGGTAGAACTGAAAAGGTGATATGTTTTCTCAGGCCAACTACTTTCCCCGGCTTCTTTGAATCCCATGATCCCCTGCTTGCCACCTCCCTAACAAACTAAAGGCCAGTAATGAAAATGAATATGGCTAGAAGAAAAACAATGAATGGAAGTAATAATGAGAAGTAATAATGAGAAGAAATAAAAATTCTAATTCCACTCCTTGCTCCCATTTAGTGGTTGTCTGTATTTTAGAGCCCAAACAAAGTAGCTGTGTTCACTGGATGAACTGTTGAAACTTAGGGGTCTGGGACAACAGAGAATATTTTGGCCCCGATACATAAAACCCATCTGTGAAGAGTAACCATTGTTTTTTTTCTTTTTAAAAAAGCTGAAGTGATCAAAGTAAAAAGATGAAGAAAAGGTCTGCAGATTAAAAATGCAGCACTTTTATGAAGCACTTTTCTTACAAAGAAAGAGACTAAAAAGATTTGAGAAAAGGCAGTTAAAAGGGATTGGGTTATTATAGTATGATGAAAGTATGTAAGGTTTGACATGGTAAAAGTGAATAGGAGAAATATGTTTGCCATTGCTTGCATAACTAGAACTAGAGGCCTAGTCTGCCCTGAAAAATATCTCCCAAGAAATGTAGTCAATATCAGTCATATGAAAACTACTTCCTAATAGGTCTTTTGGGGAGGGGGGTGCCTTTGAGTTGGTTTTTGACTCCTGGCAACTGCCTGGACTAGTCCCTGCAGTCTTCTTGGCAAGGTTTCAGAAGTGTTAACCATTGCCTCCTTCCTAGGGCTGAGAGAGTGTGACTGGCCCAAGGCCACCCAGCTAGCTTCGTGCCTCAGGAGGAACTTGAACTCATGGTCTCCCAGTTTATAGCCTGGTGCCTTAACCACTACACCAAACTGGCTCTCTTATATTATTGCACTATTATTATATTATTACGCACTCTTATATTATTACATCTTATAGTATTGCATGACATGATTGGAGTCTTTCCCATGTATTTTTTAAAATGAATATTAAGGCTCATCAGTTCTCATTATAGTAGACAATTATCTATAAAAATCGGGCTATTAGAATATTAGTTTTTCTTCATAGGGATACTTCTATTGGGCCGTCTCTGCTGAAAAAGTATCGACATTTGTGATTAACTTGAATTACGTGAACCATTAGTCATTCTTTATTGGACCTAAACACACTTAGGGCAGGGACCAGATTTCAGCCCAGTTTCCCTCATTTGCAAAATGATTATGGGCTCTATCAGGCATGAATGGAGCATGTAGTCAAGTTGGAACAACCCATGCGCTCTGTTCAAATGTTTGCATAAACACAGAATATTTTAAACTTGGTAGAGGATGCATATATATGTCATTCTTCCAATTACTGTATGTATGGTGGCTGCTGTTTTTGTCCTCTAACCTGGAGACTTCCATCAATGCTCATCTAGGAATCATTCCATGATTGGGACCTTCTGCTATCAGTGGAACACTACAATAATGTTGTGTATAATAATGATTGAATAAGGACAACATTGTAATTTTGCTTTAATCATACTACATGTGTTAATTACCAATTCCAGGATATCTGTGCTATCCTAAAACATTGCTTTGTTGAGTGCTCACTTTGTAACATAATCTGTACTTCCTGTGTTTTGTTTCCTTCTGATCTTGCTTTTCATAATTCCTTTCCTCTTCCTAACAATGTGTAGGTGAACCTGTAATTCA
This sequence comes from Python bivittatus, assembly GCF_059951505.1. Classification (NCBI taxonomy): domain Eukaryota; kingdom Metazoa; phylum Chordata; class Lepidosauria; order Squamata; family Pythonidae; genus Python; species Python bivittatus. The sequence continues at coordinate 107,001,542 of NW_028277075.1, forward strand.
AGATTATAGGACAATATTCAATCTGCACAAAGTAAACCTGATCACTTTTAAGATGAAGCAAGACTCAGAACAGGTTTACACATTGTTTGGTTCTGGCTTAGTATATTGTATGAACCCAATGTTGTGGTTTATATTTCTGTATAAACCCAAGCAATTGTAGTTTATTCAGTAAATCATGATTAGGCAAGGTACATCTTCATACAATGTGTAAATCTGGTTTTCTTGTTATTTTAAGCAGAGAATTTTATTTGATCACCAATGTAATCAGACCGGCTTAATTTACACTTCCAGACTAAAAAAAAAAGTCATCGTTCAGATTGCACACCTCTAAATTTAGTGATACAATTCTCAACTGAGAAATTATGTATGGAGATATCTAGATTAGGGGGAAATGCTTACAAAAATAGCATTTTTATGCATTTTTTTGGTTGTAGATTATGAAAATCATACGAAATTGACTTATGATCATATAATGTCTTGTCCATATCAGAAATATAATGATTTATCCTTACCAGATGAGTGTGTAAAACTTATATATTTGAATATCTCTCAAATCTCTACTCCGTGGTCCTTCAGAGAAATTCATGTGAGCTAATTCCTCTGACAATCCAATGGTCCATTCAGTTCAAGAATCTGCCTTGTATAGTTGTTTGATACAAAGCGGTAACCTGTGAATATTCCCAGAGTCCAGCAAGAGCAGGATGGACTTGAACTAATTAAGTGATGTCAGCTCTGAGGCCAAGCTGAGGTGAAGTAAAATATTTTAGCTATAAACTGCAGGTTATATAACCCAGCACTGGCAGAGAAGCACTTCAGTGGAACTGCTGCCTCGTTACTCTGTAGGTTGCTGTTATTAGCAGGGCTACCATTTCTAGCCTGCAAACTTCCAGACAACCACTGAAAGGAAGCCAAGTGAGTTTTCTGTATCCTTTTGCTGCTATCTTGCGTTTCTCTGGAATTATGTAGTCCAGATGAGGTAGACCTGGTTATTATATTAATTAAAACAGGCATTTAGAAGAAAATAATGTCTGGTTCATTCCAACTTTTCTTTGATTCTAGACAGCACTAAATTTGTACCAGGGTTATATCCTAATATCCTAGCATTATTTTCAGTGCCAGGGCTTCACCTCAAAGCATATGAGGAAAGAACCATTTAAAATTGTCCCTAGAACACTTCAGACTGTATTTCTCTCAGCACAAAAAACTACAGAATTAGAACTTTTTAGATGAGAAAGTTGAACTTCCAGATACACTTATGTCCTGACATTTCTTTTTTTTTAGAAATCTAGCACTAATTCCTAATTCTGAATTGTGAGGGAAAGTAACTCTTCAGCTGGTCGTGATAATCTCCCTTTCTCATTGCTGGGATTGTACATTATGCTAAACCAAGAGTGCAAAAACTGTACCCCATGGACTGTGTGTGGCCCACGAGAACCCATTTTGTTACCCCTCCCCCAGACAACCTGGAACGAATGGACCTAATAATCTTGGCCATTTGGAGAGTGTTTGGGATAGGATTAAGGGGCAAAAAGCATTTTCTCGTCCCTTAAAATCTCACCCCCAAGTTAATTCCAGCCCCCCTGCACTTTTAGATTATGATCTTCAATATGTTGCACAGTCTAGTGTGGACTTTGAGTAGTAAGTGATCTGCACCCCTATGCTAAGTTATACTTCTGGTGTGGTTCTGCCTTATGCTTGATGGGTTAATTCAGCCTTTGGAGCATTGAAAATTTTGATGTATGGTTTAGTATTCTAGGTCATTATGGCTTCTTCAATAAACTGATATGTGAACCCAGTGTTTGAATCCACACTGTTGTTAGGTGTGTATGTGTGAGTATGAAAGAGAGCACAATGTGTGGAGTTTTCAAATAGACAGAGCCCAAGAGATACAGCCTACAAGCAAAAAGTCAGTCTGAATTATTGTAAAGTTGAAGATACAGCTTTGATGGGCTTTCTTTAGGAATGGCAAATTACAGTATTTCCAATATTACTGTATCTGTAAATAAAATATTATAATGATATTTATTATAAGCCCCAGGTAGTTTCTCAGCCAAAGTGTGGGAGGGGGGATTCTCCTCTGTCCTCTAGAATGGGGAATTAGTTATTAGTTAGATAATATGTGACTGTGAGATTTCATGTAGAGAATGTTCTGAGAGCAGAGGACACAACAGCTTGAATTCTCCAACCTTTGTGAAAGGACAATGACTTTCAAAAGTGGCTTGTTTCTTTGATAATCAGTGAGAATAAAAACACATAAATGAGCAAAGCTCTGTGAGCAGGCACAACTTCCCCCTTTCATTTGTGGCCAATGTTTTTAAAATAAGGAAACATTTTTCTTTTGTGTTTCTTTAAATTTATAGTAGAACATTCCATGCATAGTTGTTGCTTTAGAAAATATCCTTTAAAGAAAGTAAATAAAAGAGTAACAGAAATCTTTAGAAATATAATTTGCTGTGCTTAATAGCTATGTTGTAAGAAATTGTTATCAGAGGATTAAACATAATGGGGATAACCAGAAGGGAAATGATATAGAAATTAATGCTATCTTAAGAAGCAATAGCAACAATAACAACATTTTTTCTTGTTTCAGACAGAAAAGTAGCAGCCCTTCTCCTGCAAAACAGTGCTTTCTTGACAAACAAACAAGCAAGGTACTATGAAATTCAGTTTCTAAAATGATATAAGATCCCTGAATCTACAGTTCAGAAGCATGTTCAGAGTTGCTTGGCACAACTATCAGAATATGAAACCGTTAGGAGTATTTTGAAGTCTTGGAGACAAAGCTCTGCTTGCTAAGAACTTTTGTTCTGTGGAAAGATAGGGAGGTACAGTGAACAAGGGAATCAAAAGGCTGGAAATCTGCTGCTGTGAATAAATGTTAGCTGGTCCCTGAGGTGATTTGTCTGTGCACTTCACTTTCTACAGATGTGAGATCCTCTTTTTTTTCACAAGGACCTGAGGTTCTTTGGTAGCACTTTGATATCCTGTTCGAATTCAATATGTGAAATGGAGGAGTCGCTCTGTGACTGGGAGCACAGCCGTCTTTGAAGTCTGATCCAATTTTTGCTGCTTACCATTTGATGTTGCAAGGATGAAATGAAGAAAATGTACAGTTTTTGCCAGTAGCTCTGCTGAGCATATGTAAGATTAAAAAAACAAAATCCCTTGGATGATGTACTTAGAAATGTTAAGCAGATTAATACCTTCCTATAGCCTTTTTTACTTCTAAAGATACAAATTAACTTTGAGCAAAAATCAGCATATATCACATGCCATTATTAGCAGTTCCTCTGTGCCAGTGAGGGAAACACACAGGTAGCAGGTGATGTAGGTGCAAAGCACAGCTGCCGAAGAAATCACAGGGCTTGGCCCATTCAAATATAGGCTCTGGGAGAAAGAGTATCATACAACTCAACAGAACTGGATTGACTAGATACAATCCTAAGCTAACCTTCCCTGGCTGAATCCCTCCAAATGTGATAGACTATTATGCCGGTTGAGAGTTGTAGTTCAATACATCTGAAGGCGCCAGCTTGGGGAAGACGGACTCCAGTCTAGCACTGAACCTTGCCAGAGACCATCCAGTATGTTAAATGTAATACAGTAGTCATAGAATAATGTGCACGTGTCTTGATGACTATAAAGCTTGATTGAAAAACAACTCCGTTTTCTTTTCTTTTCTTTTTTCTTTTCTTAAAAAGATTTTAGCTGATACTTCAGCATCCCTGGCCATTCTAAGGCATTCAGACCAAGTGAAAGATTTGCAGCCTTTCTTCCACACCAGTTTAACTGCAAATCACCAGCTCTCTTGTCCACAAAGACGACCTGAACCACAAGGTAGGAAATATGTTTATGTATGGAAAGACATACTTTTTAACAACTGTCTTTTGTTATGTAAAAAGCCTTATCGTTCCCTTTGAAAGACCGAAAATAGCAAAATCTGCAGAGGTTGAGTTTTCCTGTCAACCTTTTTCTCCTTAATTTTAAGTAATACAAATTAATTACAATATCTATCTTTCCCTGTTGCATGCGTGGGCATTGTCAACTGATGATGTAGTAGTAATTATTTTAAACAATGCAGTGTATCCTAAGGATATATATTTTAGCTATACCAAATACCTTTAGGACTATCTACACCTGCTTGTTCTCACTTTTGCCTACATAACATTTGCAGGATCAAATTCAGATCCTGTAGCCCATGTAGGAGAAATCTGGGACAATTAAGTGAGGATAGTTGGCAGCTAAGATAAAATGGTGTTGAATCAATCATGGTAGATAAACTATGTCTACAAGCAGAAACACAAAATCAAGGGGCAAAGCAAGGTCTGTAGTTAAAAGACTTAGTCCAATGGTCTGTGAGTAAAGAAGCAAAAGTAAATGGGCTTTGTAGAGAAGAGCAGAAAAAGGATAAGAAGGTAAGAAGAACTAGGTTCCAGAAGAAAATTCGTTCAGGAAAGCTGAAGATTATTAGCGTCCAGAATATTCCAAAATGGTTAGAACAGCTTCAGATGTGAAACAATTGTTTCAAACCTGAAATAGGTCTTTTAGAATTTGAAACGGTTCAAATTCAAAACATTTTGCATACCCCTATTCATTGTCAAGATAGGGAAGCTGCTGCTGTCCAAACCAATATACTAGCTTGGCCTGCAAACAGTAGTGTGCTGGAGCCAGCTCACACAGGCTCACGAGAGCTGATTGTTAAATGTTCTGGAATTTTGCAAGTTGGTTGAGAGCAGAGCTGAGCCCTGACACCTAGCATGCCAAACAGCTGTTCCGTGGCTAGTGGTGCAGCATGGCAGTGGCAATAGAGCCTGCAGGGCTGGTTTTTAAACATTTAGCAGTGCACCATTGCCTGCAAATATTTACAATCATTGGATATAAATGATAGCCGATTATTCATCCTGACCAAAATGTCTTAATCCAGGGGTAGGCAGTGGGATCTGCTTTATATTTATTCAATATAAAAATAGACTATGTTTACTAAAATACTGGGGTGTACACTAAAATCCTGGGATGTATAAGGTGCAAGAGGCTTGTAGTAAGAATTGAAGAATTCTGAACTCAGTCATTATACAAATAAACAAAAATTGGGAAAAGCAAGTTGAGAACTAATTGTCCTTAGATAGAATTCACAATTATGTAAATACTCAGTAATCACTCAGCTTCAAGGCCATCAAGCACTGTACAAAGGATCCATTAAGTTGTCGGAAGGGTGGGAAGACAAAGTTACAGATTTGAACCACCGTGAGTATAAGAGGGATTGGTACCTTTATACATAGAGTGAACAATCAACCTCCTTGCTTGGCTTCACTCTTGGCTGCGATGAAGATTCTTATAGGGACTTCCTGTGAGGACATGGCAAGCTAGACATCCCTGAAGGAGCAGGGACGACATTATGGCAGAGATTGGCAGCTGGAAGATGGATCCAGACTGGCGAAAACTCTCCGGAGAAAGGATAGATTGTGAGATCGCCCTCGTGTACTCCAGACAGATGCTCCTCATAAGTAGACTGCAGGAGGTTTTTGTGTTCAGCTAGGGAGTGAGTAGCTTGGAGTCAAGGGATTCCATCCAAGCTCAGAGTCGTAACGTAGTCTTTATGGACAAAAAGCTTGGCCAAGCCTTATTTCTTAATCACCTTTGGAATTACTTTTTTCCTGCTTTTCAAATATTAAGAACCTTCAGAACAGCAAGTTTTATGGCATTCAGTGGGTGAGTTTCATTCAATTCTTAGCAAAAGATGTTTTAAGTACAAGTTTAAGGACTTGGGAAAATTCTTTTTTGGGGGAAATAAATGACAGGGCGATTAGAGTTGTTTTTAGAAAGTCGTAAATGGACTGAAGGTCCAGATGGATTTGAAAGAAGATTTTGAAATTAATTATAGGAATCCTTTCCATGGGAAACAGCTGGTGTTTTGAATTCTGGAAAAAAAACATGATGGGTTGGGACTTTGAAAATTGGACACTAGAGGGTACCAGAAGGAATTAAAATTACAAATAAAGGAGAAGTACACTTAAATTCAACTTGCTAACACAGAATGGAGCAAAATACTTTAACACTGGACATACTAAAGGATATTTGTGCACAATGGACTCAGAAGTTAATTTTAAGAATGTCTGCCTCTATAGCTAGACTGTGTCTAAATGATGTTATGCAAGAGCAACAAGTTCTACCAGACAAGACTGAAATTGATTTGAACATGGATTTAAAAATGACAGGCTACAAGAATGATCTGAAAAAATATGATATACTGGATATACAAATGAAACTGGCTGATGTTTTAATAATTAAAAGGGACATGCAAATAACAAATCAGAAGAGTGACTTGGATAACTTCCTATATTGGATTTACAAAAGAGGCTACAAAAGTTTTGAAGAATTTTGTGAGAAGAGACAAAGAAAAAAGGAAAATAAATCAAGTTCTAGGACATTATTTGAAGGGATTAAAAATCAAGATAGTTAAAAGTAAAGGGAAGGAATATAAATTGGTTTATTTGATTAAGGTTAAAATAGATAAGTTATCTCTGATAACCCTTAGTGGATTTTGCTGACCAGGACTGAATGACCAGGCTGAATGACAATAAAATTTTGTTTATAGATAAGAGATGAGATATGGGAAGAAGAGATCATTTGTTGTAATCAGTTTCAATTTTATTTACGGCCAAAAGGCCCAAAAGCAATTTACAAATATAATCTAAACTTGGCTTTACATAAAACAGTTTAACAAATACAATATTTAATAAATATTACATAATACACTTAAAACCCCAACTCATTGATTTGTTAGTAAAACCTTGTTTTTATAGCCACAGTTAAAAATCTGGCTGTTGTCACTGTAATCTCAGGATTTTTATCTGCAAGTAAAATTTTTACATACTCAGAAGTATCTCTTCCTGGTTTGGATTTTAAAATAGGCCAGATAACTTCCTGCTGAAGACTCTTATAAAATTCTCAATACAATAAAATATGATCCATCATTTCAGGATCAGTACCATTACAGGGACAAAATCTTTGAGAGATGGGGATTTTTTGAAATCTACCATATAGCATATTTGATGGCAACACAATTAATCAGGCTTTAGAAAAGGCTATTCTGAATTTACCTAAATATAAACTATTCAAATATTTAGGGAGTTGAAAAATATATCTGTAGTTAATTCCAAAACTTACAGGTAAACCCAATACTTTGGCTTTAGCCATTAATTCCTGTACTGAATTATCCCATAGTCTTTGTTTGATACAATGAAATGCTGATGACATACCCCTGGAAAATAAATAATCAGGATCAATGCCAATCTGACTTATCTTTTGAGTCACCTGTTTAAACTACGTACATATCTACAAAGGATTCATTTGGGATTTCCTGAAGCAATCCTTCCTTATTTTTTTAAAAAATGTGTGAAACCACATCTGATAGCGCTTAACCCAAAGCATTGCCCAGTTTCTGAGAGAATAACAAAATTTGGAACACAGTTTGGGACACTTAAAAGAGATCTTAAAAATTTCACCTGCAATTGGGCTATGTTATTATTAGCAAATGTGATCCAAATTGGAGCTCCATATAAAATTTGAGATTTTAATTTGGCATTAAAAATGTTTATTGCTGCAGGAACAAATCTTCCTCCTTTTGAGTAAAAATATTGAAGCGAGGCCATCATAGTAGATTTTGCTTTCCGAAGTATTGCCTTACAATGATGTTGCCAGGTTAGAGCATGGTAAATAAAATGCCCAGATAACTAACAACCTCTACTTGTGTTATTATATGATCTTGAATTTTCCAGATGTACTTTTTAACTTTTTTTTCAAAAACCAAAATTTTAGTTTTATCATAGTTAATTTGTAATTGATTGTCTTGGCAATACTTAACTAGTGCCTCAACCAGGTGTTTCAGACCCACTCTAGTACATGAAAGGTGGGGCAGGCTTGAATATCTATCTATCTATCTATCTATCTATCTATCTATCTATCTATCTATCTATCTATCTATCTATCTATCTATCTACCTACCTACCTACCTACCTACCTACCTACCTACCTACCTACCCTACCTACAATATTTGTAAATCATCCCATGTGAGTGTGCAACAAAGTAACAGAATAATATGTAAAGCGGGAAATGTGAGAGGCAAACTAAGAGTCAACAGTTTTTAGTATAGAATTGGCAGTTATGTAAACCCACAACAGCCATTTAGCTTCAAGGCCACCAAGTGCCATGGAAAAAGTTCATTAATTAGTTGGAAGGGGAGGAAGAAAAGGACTGAACCACCAAGGATATAAGAGACACTTGTACTTTTAAGCCAGAGGTGAGCAATCAACTATTTTGTTGGGCTTCATTCTTGGTTATAATAAAAATTCTTATCTAGCCAAGCTATGTCTGTGAGTCTTCTGCCCAATCCAAGCCTAGGAAATAGGTTTAGCTGTGATACATTGTCAAGTTCTGTTCAATGGCAGCCTAACAAAAATTGACTCTTGATTATCCTGAGCTTTCTTCATTAGTTAATTTAAGATATGTATGTGGGGCGAAGGGGGTGTTTTCTTGTTATTGTTAAATAATGGGAATCAGAAATCCTTGATGGCCCAGAGGCTTAGTAATAAATCCAGACCATTTTGCCCAGTCCATGATGACAGTATTTTAATACATCTGAAATGTCAAATCTGTAGCAGGAAGGGAACAATGGGTGAAAGCAAACTATCCAGATAACATTTATAGTTGAGATCTGATACTTTACTGCAAATTATTAATCCCCCCTCCCCCAGTAAGGCCTTGAGGATTGTTACATTTATTTGTTTATTTGAAATACATAGTGCAGTGAACCAACTGAGTCTGTGGGTGGGAAATGCTTCTCTCCGAGAAACCCTCTGGCCTTGCCTCCTGTTTTGGGGTAGCAGCTTGGTAGTTCTCATTGTGGCCACCTGTCTTTCATATGGCACTCACCTGGTATCTTCTCCTAATCCTAGCCTGTAAGAGAGATAGGGCACTTACAACCTGTGCTGCCTTTCTGACAGTTAGCAAAGCAATTTTAATACAAAAAGCAAGGCAATTTTAATAGTGAGATCTCCTAGCTCGGTAGATAATTAAATTAACATGACAGGTTAGAAGACATTTATAAAGAAAAAAATGATGTTTCCTATGCCGCCTGACAGAGGGATATGAGGCTAAGGTTATATGTCAAATTCTTAATTTTTACAGATAAATAAGAACGTTGAGCTGTAGCATCCCAGAAGCATAAATAAAAAACCAGAACTATTTCCTGGCTATATATTTTACCTAATTCTACAGAGTTAGAACACTTTTGAAATAGATATGCCTTGTGCTTCGGTTATCTGGACTCCTTCAGCTTCTTGGAAATTCCCCAACTTTAATCTGAGAATTATGTTAGTTCCCTGTTTTTCTGGCTCACCGCTTCTGTGGTTCTGCCCATGGTTTTAAAAGGAACTCTCTTTCTTTTTCTAGCAAAGAGAGGGACTGGATTCTGCACGGGATCAAGAGTTGTATCTCAGGCAAAGGAAGGTGGGTGGGGAATGTTTGTAGTCTGCATGAAGAGATGTGTATTCTCTCCGAGTTCTGCTGGCTGGTAGGGGCACTATATTCGTAATGCTTACAGCCCTCTTTCAAAATAGATCCTAGGACAATTCACATTATAACATTATAGTAATTTGAAAACAATTCAAATTAAACAATCAGCCAACAGTATGGCAACAGAAAAAGCCCCAAATGTATATCAATGTATTCTTTTCTGTGCTTATTATAAAAAACATTGATCGTGTTCTAATTAAGCATTCAATTAATTAATAAGAAGCAGAAAGAAAGGGCAATCTGGAATATTATTTGCATTCAAGGTACGGGCTGCACTATCTTGTGCAGTTAAGGCAGAAGTAAGTCTATGGAGATTTCTTCCATGTTAGGAGGCATATGGTCACAGTCTGTCACATACGGAGTAGTTTCCACTGCAAAATCTGAATCTTCTCTAAATACAAGAGGAAATTCATTATTTCCTTATTATGATTTTCACTTTACATAGACTCTTGAAGATGTGTGCATTACACTGGAACCTTTTAAAGGGATTCCATATTAAAAAATAAATCTGCCAAATGAGACCATTACCTCCATACTCTGTGAGTAGTTCAACAAAGCAAAACAAAAATTCAAGATTGCTCCTCTTGAAAAAAATGGTGGAATCCAGGTTCCTTTAGGTGGGGTAATAGAGGCAATGACATGCAAATTCAAAGTCACTTTTAACAAATATTGTGTCAAAGGAGCCCCAATTAACATTTGGTTTTGAGGAAGAACTAGTGGCACCATTGATTTGATGTACAAAAAAATAACTAGGTGGAAAGAGCAAGCATGTAACCACAGAATTTCCCAGTAATGCATTTAAGGCACTTAAAGAGGCAATGATTATCAATCACTCTTAAATGAGTGAGCATTAAAGAAATAAACCTGTTGAAGACTAATAGCCTCTTCCAGCAGTTTCAGAAGGCATGGCTCTTCAGCTGGAAATTCAGATGCTTTCACACGCCAGTGAGCCTGAATTGCTCTCAACGTCTGATGGGATGGTTTAAGCATACGGCACTTGAGCCAAAATAAAATGGCAAATATAGACCCTTATTTTAGGAAAGGAATGTAGCAAAAAGAATAAGGAAAAAACAACCCTTTCAAGGGACTCTGCAGCCCAATCCCATGCAGGTTTGCCTATAAATTTGTGGTGCTTAGTGACACATGCATGTGGGCAAGGTGATACATGCCACAGTCTTGAGAAATATCTTTTTCACAGAAAGCCATTTTCAGATTGGGTGTTAATGAAACAAAACTGACTAGAGGGCTAATGGTGCTTAACCTTTTTCTCAGGCACCACTTATTTATTCCAAATACAGGATCATTCCTCAATTTGGTTTCCTCTAGATGTGTTGGGACTACCATTCCTAGAATTGTCCACCTTGGCTCTGCTGGTTGACAGTTCTGAGTGTTGTAGTGCCAACATACCCTAGAGGGTTTCAGGTTGGAGAAAGTGGTGTCAGAATGTCCCCCGGTTCTCTACGGAAGGAAAGGACATCTTAAGTAAGGGTTGTCTCCACAGGCAAGGGCAGCACTTAGCTGACCTTAGCTGGTTATGAACGCTTAGCAGGATTGGACCTGTTTAGTACTTAGATGGGAAACCACCAGGAATTTAAAGGGCTTGTAGATTAGACTAAGATAAAGCCAGAGAAGCAACCCCCACCTCCCAAAAAAGAAACAGGCAACGGCAAGCCACTTCCATATTTATTGCTCAGAAAACAACATGGAGTGTATCAAGGGTTAGGGTTTTAAAGAGGTCTTTACCTCTTTAAATAAGGACTATCAAAGAAATCAGAAAAGCTTGCTCCCTTTTAAAATGCCAGTGATCAGTATACATCAGAGCAAAGTCTTTGTTCTTGATATAAAACTCAAGAACTCAGATCTTTCCTTTTTTTCCCCAGTTGAAATCTTAAACTGTTTGGTTTTCTTCTTGAATAAGCAAGTAAGACCTTCTCAGATATGTTTAACACAAAACCCCAAATGTTTTGATTGGTTTCACACCATCTCTATGCCTGGGTATTGTAGTGCTCAAAAACTAGTATTTGTGATGCTTGCAGTTGTGTTCCAATTGTTTGGAATTTGGCAGAATATATCCATGTGGCTGGGCCATGAGGCTCCATTAATTATTAGGTAGGAAACCTACAATTTCCTCTGCACCTCCTCCCATGCACATTTCCATTCTGTGGTGGTATGACTCATATTGCTGCTGAGAAGCTCTTACTCCTTTTCTGCATTGGGTCTCTTCATAATGTGAAATGAGAACCTTCTCAAGGCCCAAACTCACTAAAATAAGGACCACTTTGAGCATCCCTTGTGAAACTATAACTGAACCCCCAACTCTGAGAAGCCCCTTGACAATTTTCTCTTAGTCACAATTCAACCTAAACCCTCATATCTAACTCTGGGAGGTTTCTCTTTATCACCATTATTCCGACTCCTTGGGGCCTGGATGCTTCCCCTTCCTGTGTTCACCTATTATTACAATATTAAATAGAAGTGATGAGCAGATAACCTGTTGTGAATACACAGGCCGTAAACTCTGACATTTGCAGTCAGAAACCATCAGCCTCGTGCCAAAAGATCAATCTACATCCATGAGTGAGACATGCTTTTGATCATGAACAGAGTCAGATTATCCAGTCCCTTTCTCTGCTGGAGATAGAATGTTTGAGTTGTTTTAAAAATAAAGGGCAGGAAAAAGTTGTTGAATCATGGCTGGAAAAAAGTAGGTTTAACATTTCCCCAAATATCCTCTGATAAATAGCTGGAATCTCCGGGAGTTGGGGAAAATCTTTTCTTTTTTTCCAGCTGTAGTTTTTACTCACCTCTTACAAAACTTTACTTGCCTCCTTGAGAGTAACTCCAACTCAAGCCAGGTTATTGGTGCAGTCAGTTCAAGACCTGCTCAATTACAGATGAACTTACTCTGGATTCCAGTTGATATGACTTAAGGATATGACTTAGCTTCCTATGTTCCCTCCTTCCCACCCATCCTCAAATCATGCTGCAGCACTTGGAACCCTGCTCTGGGTATCCCTTTAGGTAGCAAAGCACTCAATGGGCAAAAGGTTGTTAATTGCACTAAATGGCTCTCCTACTCTCTGCTAGCTCTTGATAGAGAGAGAAGAGAGAGAAATGCTCTGTGTTGCCCAAGAAAATTTCCCCCCGCCCTTTTCATTCTGTCATAATTCCAGTTTACCTTGTAAATCATAAGCATCTGCTCTTAATTTACATATGATGGTATTTAATTGCCTAAACCAAATGTTTAAAAAACTGCCAAAAAAGCTATTTGATCTTTTTGTTTATAACCCCAAATTTTATCATAGTTCATAAAAGTTAATTTAATATCTTCAGTAATATTGCAGTCCTTTAAAAACAATTGAATAGAATCTTTATTTAAATTCTGTTTGCTAAAAAGATCTTTTGCAACCTTGTTAAAATCTTCCAACATGCCACTCATACTTAGTGGCACTGACAGAGATCCAACTTAAGTTCCCCAAAGTGTTATTTCACTTCTTGAACCAAGGTTCAGATCCATAGATCCATTTCCAACTAATGGTCCAAAGGACTGGGATGACCATGTGGCCCCTGTTACTGTCTGGGTATCCTCAGATTTCCTAAACCATCTCATGGCTCCCCAAACAAATCCCCAGTCCTGCTGAAAGTCCATATACCCTTTAAATTTAAAATTTTATAGATCAAACTTAGTCAATCATTCCTCCTTAGGCTTTCTGTCGAGGTATGCACTTTCCAGCTCTCCCCCCCTTGCTTTGGCCTGCAGTTTGCAAGCAGCTGAGATCAGGTATCTTGAGACTGTTAGGTGCCTAGCTTTAGTCAATGGAGGGAATTTATTCAGGGAAAACCCATGCAACCCAGTCAGTGAGCTATCTCTCACTGACTTTTACCTTGAGTTCCAGTTATGAGGATCTTGCAACAAGTAACAAGAACACTGAGTTCTAACAATAAAGCTTTATTAGTTTAACAAAATAGGCGCCTACACATTCATACACATTCTCACCCTTCTTGCTACTAGAACTGGTTAAGCATGGGAGAGAACTGGAAACTCTTATCTGGATAAGAAGCATTTGGCCTGTACTTTTTCTTTTTGGAGCTTTTATAGTTCATGCTGCTGTGCAAAATCTCACCATGCACCAGGCTAATTAACAAACAGCCACTTGTTGGTTTACTTCTTTAGCTGGTTTCCACATTCCTCAGGCATCTGCTTTTTCTCCCCATTTGTCCTTGGAATGCATACATAATACACTTGCTTCTAGATAATGGTTATTGTCTTTGAATGATGGTGCAGGCTTTTTACTGATTCTTATTTCAAAATGCTGGCTCTTTTTACTATTTAGTCATGTTAGATTTTCATTCATTGCTAGTTAGAATAGATAGGTAATTATACTACTAGAGATTTTCAGGATTCTCAGGATCCATCAGGTTGAACAATTCATGGCTTTACCAGTCAAAGACAATCTGTAGCTTTGCAGTTTTGCAGCACCTCCCATCTGGCTGGACTACAGTTCCCACTCTAATATAGAAACACACCGTGCTTACTTTTCTTACAAACAACTTACATTTGTTGGCTTACATGGGTGGACCAAAGTTATAGTTAATAGCAAATGACATATACAAATCTTTGCATGAAAAATCTGTTTGGTTCTAGGCTGTTGAGTTTCACTGCAAAGGCTGATTCTCTAACACACAGCTATTGGTTGGCATTTCTTCATAGGACAGTAAATCAGTGATCAGTTCAAGGTTGACCCTTTATCAAACATGAGGAATCAAAAGGCAGTGCGAGAAGTCTAAGCCAAGAGTGTCTTCCCCTTCCCCCCTTTTGGGGATCTATAGTCAGGGCCTGAGGTGGCTGGAACCTGGACAAAGCTAAAATAGTGTTATACTATACTATATTATACTATACTATAATATAATATACGATACTATCATTACATTACATTACATTACATTACACGAGAGCTACTTTGGTGTAGTGGTTCAGGCACCAGGCTAGAAACTGGGAGACTGTGAGTTCTAGTACCACCTTAGGCATGAGGCCAGCTGGGTGACTTTGGGCCAGTCCCTCTCCCTCTCAGCCCTGGGAAGCAGGCAAGGGCAAACCGCTTCCAAAATCTTGCCAAGAAAACTGTAGGGACTAGTCCAGGCAGTTGCCAGGAGTCAAGACTGACTCAAAGAGACACACACACACACACACACACACACGCATGCATGCATATATATAATATTTTTTTCTGTCTCTTTCATTTGCTACCTCCAACACAAAACTTTGCTTAAGTACTTCTTGTTCTTTTGCACAGCTTTGTTGATGGCTGAGATTTTTATCATTGCTGGGCTGTTATGATTGCTTAGTTTTTTCCTAACTATCCTCTGTGTACAACAGCTTTTGTGATGTTATTTAGCCACTGCTGTGCATACTCCAACTGTTGTATATGTCTCTAATGGCAGGCTCCCAATTAGTTCCTCTCCCTCCCTTCCATCTTGCTTAAGCTTGTGTATTGCTGCTGTAATTATTAAAATTGCCATATGGTTTTCTCAGTGTTCTTTGTGTGTCAAGTCACCTTGGATCTGAGTTTCCTTTAATCATGATTCTTTATGATTAGACATAAGAGACTTACATTTTTGCATTTGTTGCTCAATTTTTCATTTGTAAAACATTTTCTCTTCAAGTCCCCTAAAAGCCAGGAAATATAAGTACTTGGTTTGGATTATTCTACAATTTATATATTTATCCATTTGGAAGATGCATCAAATTCAAGATAAGGTCAAGCCATTGGCAAACATGAAAGACAAAGTACCGCATTGTGCAGCAGAGCAGGTTTGGTAAGCAGCATAATTTTAGGCCTTCAGGACGATAAAAAAAATACATCCACAGTATAGTCCTATACACTGTCCTTATAAACATATATAAGATCTCAGCTTTATTTCAAAATGTTCTATAGTTCTTATTAGGTTCCTTCCAGTTCATTTACATGGGTTGTGCATGCTGAACCTTCTGGCTTGCCTCTTAAAAAGATGTTATCCAAACCAATCATATTAAGCATTTGCATTGCTTCTAGGGCCTTTGGGCTAAGATCAAATGTAGTGTGCACAGAAATTAACATACAAAATTAGGATCGCGTCTCTGAAATACAAATTGGAAGAGGTGCTTGGGCAGTGTGTAGATGAGAACACATAACTCAGTGCCAGCATGCAAGATAATTGTCAATCCATCGAGGTAGACCAGACTTGGAAACCAAAGTTATGAATACTAAAACTAATTTTATTATAGGATTATAGTAACAGAAACTTGCAAGTCTGAAAGCACTTCCCCCCTCCCCTGCCTTTATCTACAAGAGAACTAGGGAGGATCAAGTCTAAGACATTTTCTCAAATTACATTCCTGCTTTGGACTCAGATTTCTCTTATCTGACCATTGTTTTGATTACAGCTCTTCCTCCTGTTCCTCAAGATATTCTCACAGCCCATTACAATAATATACTTTTGCTCAGAAGGCTGGCTTGAAAACTTGTAGCTAGATAGCTAGGCAGGCTTAGGAAGAAACAGTGGTTGACTACACAGCATTTAGTCCTATGATCTTGAACAATTTGCTGCAATACCAGTGTACCAATTAAGATTTCCTTGGTTCAGACCATGACCAGACCTAACAGTTAAGAGATAATCAAACTCTGATCAGTCCTGCAAAGGATAATGCAGAGTCTGCATACGATGTATACAGAGCTGAAGAGGATTAGTGGTTTAGTACCTACCTTATGTCCAGGTTTGAAGGGAATCCTAACATTTGTGATGCCTTTTTTACATCCCAGAACACTTCCTAGGGATATTCCACAACTTGCCAGCCTACAAAGAATGAGGATGTGATTAACTGAACTCCTAAGATCTGAGCTGTTGGAAAATGAAGTTTCAGCTATACGCTGCCATATTTAAAGCAGTCATCTTCTAAATTCCCAATCTAAACATATTACATGAGGAATGCACAGTATATAGAACTGCATGTCAAGTAATGCTTACTGTAAGTGGTTGTCTGCTATAGTAACAGGACTGGTTTTGTTATCATTCAATTACATGTTCTTTTTTACAAATAATTCTAAATTTCTTCTGGTATAAAGATAAGTTTAATTTTATCCAACAGATGGCAAGAAAACCCCAGCTGTTTCAAGTGCTCTGTAGTTAAATTAATACAAATGCTGAACAATAAAAAAGCTCGTAAGCATCCTTAATTAAGGCTACCAGATTTGGGCTGCATAAAGTCTGGACCAACACTAGATTACAGCAAAAGGAGACAGAAAGCTCTAGCTCTTTGCTGTCTTGTGGTTGAGTCAGAGTTTTCTGTATCTCTTTGTTGACATTTAGTGGTTGTCTGGATTTTTGTAATCCAGATTTGATAGCCTTACCTTAACACTTTAGTATTTTGGAGGACTGTTAGTTGCCTGTTTTAGCACAAACTCACAGATTGGTAGTAATATAATATTTCCTCTATATCTACTCGCTGTGGAAACCATCAAACAGAGAATCCATTTGGGGGATTTCAATATATTTGGTTTAGAACATTACATACTCTATATAGAGCATTTGTTATATGTGTTTTTTGAGTGTGTGTGCATGTGCCTTTGAGTCAGTTTTGACTCCTAGTGACTGCCTGGACAAGTCCCTGCAGTGTTCTTGGCAAGATTTTGGAAGTAGTTTGCCATTACCTGCTCCTTCCTAGGGCTGAGAGAGAGTGACTGGCCCAGGATTACCCAGCTGACTTCGTGCCTAAGGTAGAACTAGAACTCAAAATCTCCCAGTTTCTAGCTTGATGCCTTAACCACTACACCAAACTGAGTCTGTTATATGTTAGCGTACTTTTATTTCCTGCCTAAATTTTGCCAAATAAAAATCAAACATAAATTTAAGAAGTTCTAAGAAGTTATACTGCACAGGCTGGATGGTGAATTAATAACTGTTAGAGTGATTGCTCTATATTTGAGCAGTTGTGCCTTCAATAATCTCCTAAAGGATTTTCTCTGCATAACAGCTGTGTGTGTGTGTGTGTGTGTGTGTGTGTGTGTGTCAAGGTCACATGCTTGACAGAATGGAAGGTGAAAACAACAACAGCAACAACACTGGATTGTGCTGGGAGCTTGCTCAGATTGGCTTCTCCTAACTCAAGTAAAACTATGATCTTGTGGATCCCTTCACATCCCAGATATGAGCTGAACAGAATGAGCAGTGACAGTGTTCATAAGTGTGTCAGGCAGGCTCCCTTGTCTGCCTTGCAGGTGAAATAGTTTCCTCCAACATATTTCACCTATTTCTGTTACAGCAAACCTCAAATCCTCCTCCTTCTTAAAACCTTTTGCAGGTACACAGAGGAAACATGGTGGATCCTGATTATGGATCTCAAAAGTCTACTTAGCTAATCCAATTCTCAGCTGTCCTGAATTAACTCTATAGAATTTCATCCACCAGTAGGTGATACATGATATATTCCTTTGATGGAGGGGTCTGAGCTGAGAGTTAGTCTGAGCTGAGAGTTATGTACTGTGGGAAGATAGCATTTGTGCAGATGGTAGAGTCAATATGTAATGAAAGGCAATTAATCTTTATAACATGATAATACAGGAAAAATTCTACAAATCCAATTTTGGATTAGCTGCTCCACAGTTACTAATGATATTTCATAAATAAAAAGAATGTGTATGATCATAACCTGACGTAAATCATTTTTAATGCTATGGAGCAGTTAAAATAGTGAAATTTGTAACTAAGTGGTATATATATCTTCCTTCAAAAGAAGATCCAAGATAGAAATAGTCATAGTTTACAATCTTAGGTAAACTTACTTGGGAATATATCCTGCTGAATTATGTGGGGTTAAAAAATATAGAAATTCATTGTTACTGTATAATTCAGTTTAAGACACTTGGTGCACATCTATCCTTATTAGCACAATGGCTTTTTCTTCCAGGGATGTGTTTAGTCTCACTTGCTAAAAAGTAACTTCCATTAAGCTCTCAATGATTTTTCAGTTTGGAATGTCTTGTATCTTGATGGCCACCCAGTAGAACGACTGTCACAACTTAGAGCACAGCTGGACACCCAAATAACAACAGTCTGTGTAGTTACTCTGGATTGGGTCACACTCCCTCTGAAGCCCATCCTGGGGTCCTTCTGGATTCTCAGTTCCTGCTCAAGCAGCAGATGAAATTTCTGGCCAGTGATGCTTTGGCTGGTGCACTAGTTGCAACCCCACCTGGACAGGGTGGCACTGGCAATGCTAATTCATATCCTGATTACACTCTGGTGGGCTACTGTAACATACTGTAAGTGAGGCTGCTGTTGGAAATGATGTGGAAGCTGCAGTTGATACAAAATGCAATGACCAGACTATTGACAGGACAACCCCACCAGTGTGAAATAACACCTATTATAAGCTGCTGCTTTGGCTACCAGTAGACTTCCAAACCAATTTGAAGTATTAATTGTTATCTTTAAAACCTTACACAGCACAGACCAGGTTATCTGAGGGACCACCTCTTCCCAATTACATTAGCCTGCCCCATTAGATGTAGAAGAGAAGGCATGCTGCAGGTACCATCAGCTAAGGACATACATTTGGTGGGTCGCAGGCAACGGGCCTTCTCTGCTGTGGCACCTGCCTTATGGGGCATTCTTCCCCTTCAAAATTAGATTAGCTCCATCCCTTTTGAGCTTCTGGAAGTCCCTCAAGACCTGGTCATGT
Organism: Python bivittatus; assembly: GCF_059951505.1. Taxonomy (NCBI): domain Eukaryota; kingdom Metazoa; phylum Chordata; class Lepidosauria; order Squamata; family Pythonidae; genus Python; species Python bivittatus. Next base: position 107,020,834 of record NW_028277075.1, read on the forward strand.
CACCAGGACTGGGGCTCCCAGAGAACCGGAGATATGCTCCATTGCCGAGGTGGCTATTCTTATTCTCTCTTTGCCTAGGGTTTGTATATTTTGTTTTTACATTATTTATCTTTTAATATTGATTCTCATATTTTTATACTGATTGTTTTATATATGTGTTGTTTTATCAGATTGTTGAACCACTGTTGCTTTTTGTGAGATAGGCAGCTATACAAATTTGATTAATAAATAAATAAATATCAGACAGTACCTTGCCAAAACCAAATTTCCCCATGCAGTCAAGTCATTTACAAAGAACATTTGAGAGTCCCCACTCCTTGTAAGAAAAGTTGGAATTACAGGTAGTCCTCATGTTACAATGGCAATTGGGACCAGGAACTCCATCACGTCCTTAGTACCTTGGTCAAGGAGAACAGAAAGAGCAAAGGGCAAGGCTGTACTCTCTCGTTTTCAGCCCAGTTTCAAGTCCTCCCACAAATGTCTAAAGAGACAAATAACAGCAACACTTATTAGGAACTGGGATTATTGTGCATGTCACAGATCTGTGATTGGCCAGTTGATAGCCACATTAAAGTACCATTAAATATGAGCATACACATTCATGCTATGATCGTTTTGGAGACAGGTCATTTGAACAGGTCAGTTTTCTGTGCTTAGCACACTAGTTTGGAATGTTAGCAATTCAGATATCTCCCTGCAGCCTCAGGTGATAAAAGATGTGGTAAGCACATACTGTATCGGTTGATTTACGTATTTTAAAAATGTTAAGATCAAAACTAATAGGAAATCATTGATGCATAAAGCATTTAAAACATCTTTTTAAAACATTTTGTAGAAAGAAAGAAATTGTCTAAAATTCTTCAGTTCTTTTATTTTTACAAAATGTATGTTGCTTGCCATAGTGAGAGTTTCAGATGGACAATGTATTATACATTTAATCAAAAATGGAAGGGTAGGTTATGCTAAGTTCAGCCAGTGGAAAAGTTTGGCTCTCACAGAATACTGTCTCTAGTAAGTGTAGGCAACTTAAGCATTTGAAATCAATAATAATAATAATAACAACAACCATCTCAAAAGAAATTGTGACACATTATTGTACACATTTAAATAGCTGTCACCAATTCTGGACTGAAAACCTTGCTACAGAATTTCAGATTGAAACTGTGAAAAGAGTTAAGGGGCTGTGAATTGCAGAGGGCCCATTTTGAATCAATAGTAATACAGCACACTATAAAACTTAATTCTCTAATTATACAACCCAAATAGATAAAATCAATATATTTGTAAGGCTATGAGGGATTGCCATCTTGTGAGATGTAGAAGATGGGCTTTCTCTGTAGCAGCGCCTGCCCAGTAGAACAGAGTCTCTCTGGGGCCAATATGGCCCCGACTCTGTTGCTCTTTCATAAACTTGTAAAAGCCTGGCTCTTTCAGCAGGCCCTGGGCCACAGAGTAATGATTTGTTCCCTGATGATGCTTGATTGTTGGGAATATATTTGATTTTGTTGCCATTCCAGAATGCAATCTATTGTTTTCACTTGGGTGTCTATCATTTTTATTTTTTGTTAACCATAATATAGAATCCTCCTAGAGTTATCTGGATGATTGAAGCAGCACATAAATTGATTATTTCATATATACTATATGTAATTTATATATTTCCCCCTCCCCCATGTCCTGCTGTGCTGCCTAATAGTGGCAGGGGGTGTTCCTGGGAGGAATAAGTGAAGGAGGCCAGGAGTGTATGCCAAGAGTATATAATCCAGCAGGGTCACCCAAGGTGTGAAAATCATCCTGGTTGCCCAGCTAAACCAAGCAGGCACCTATTTGGACAACAGTGATATAGGAAGGTACTAGAGGCAGGTGATCACTTTAGTGACAACAGCAGAGGGATCACTTCATACTGTCCAGGAGAAAGCAATGGTAAATCACTCCTGTATTTTAACAAGAAAGCCACATGGATAGACAATATAAAGTGGATGTGGAGGACAGAGGGAATGGCCTTTAGGAACAGGAGGAAGAATCACTATCAAGACAACAGTCAGATAAAAGAGGACTGAGTCCGGGACAGGAATGAGTAAACCTGATGAAATGTCTCAAACAAGACTCTCCTAAGGTCTCACAAAGATAAAGAGAGGGAGAGGGGAAGTACATTCAGACTTGCAAGATTCTGTTGCTATAGCTTTACAATAAAAGTAGTACTGTCCTACATGACGCCAGATTCCTAGTCTGATCTACCTGGAAGAGGTGACAGTGACTGACGAAATAGTACTGGATAATGGGTCCCTCAGGTTGGATGACATCAACATGCTACTGAGGAAGAGCTAGGGATCTTTCAGAATACTAATGACTGGTTTGTTTGTTTGTTTGTTTGTTGTGGATTTTTTTTAAACATGGCTACATTAAAACTTTTATGCTGTCTAGTTGCTGATACTGCCATGCAGGAAAAGAAAATCTGAAGCTGCAAAGATAAAATTAGAGTGGGAACATGGAATGTAAGAAGCATGAGCAAAGGAAAGCTCAACACGCTGCAAGATGAAATGCATCAACTACATTAGTTGAAGGATTACTACAAATCTTAGGATCAGTGAATTGAAATGGACTGGAAATGGGCACTTTCAGTCAAAAGATACTGTTTACTACTCAGGACATCAAAATAGAGAAGGAATGACATTGCTTCCATAACCAGGAAGGATATAGCAAAGACAATACTTGGGTACAATGCAGTCAGTGACTGAAAAATATCAGTTAGACTTCACAGACAACCATTGAATATGATGGTATCTAAGAGGAGGTTGATGAGTGTTATAGTCACGTTCAGTCTGAAATCAACAGAACATGCAAGGAAGGTGCTGTTTATAGCCGGAGACTGGAAGGCTGCAACTGAAAATATTAAACAGGGAAATGTAGTTGCAATGAATGGCCTAGGAAACATGAATAAAGTAGGAGAACAACGCATCTATGTCTGCCAATCCAGTGAGTTCTTCATTACTAACACATCCTTCAGACATCCAAAACTATGCTTATATACAGGACATCAACATTTTCCATTTCAACATTTGAAAGCATGTCCAAATGTTAAATGTAAAAAAGGATTATTTTCTCTCTAGTCCCCAAAGCTGTTCTCGAATATCCAGCATTAAGTTGCAAATTCTGAGTGAGTGCATATGTGAGAATAAACTGCTATTTAGTGAGTAATGGTCAATCACTGCTTATACCTGACTTTTTTCATACTAAAAAAGATGATAAGTGTAAATTTAGCATCCCAGTAAACAGGGGCATCCATTGGGGTGGGTCAAAAAAGTCAAGATACCAGTTGCAAGTGTGCAATCAAAGCCCCATCCCTTTTAATGTACATTGCACATGCAACACATGTAAAAATGGATGAAGCTTTGTGCAGCTACCCTCAACTTTTTTTTTTACCTGCCTCTTGAAGATGCTCCTGCCCTTGAAGATGCTGCAATAGCTTCTCCAAACATCAGATGTGTTGCACAAAACTCCCCAAATTATCAGACTGGTTGGGAATCCTGTCCAACCCATCTAAAAAATACAAGATTGGGAAGGCTATCCTACAAAGACTATCTGACCAAATTTGAAATGCTCTGTCTCAGGATAAAATATGGTGGTGAAGGATTTCTGAAAGTTAGCCTAGCAATTAACTTTTTTTTTTCCATTCTGACACTATGTGAAGAATTCCTGTGAGATTTGTGATAGTTTCCTTTGAAGTGTTTGCAGAGTTTCACTTTTTTCATTTTGGAGATGTTTTCATTTTTACATTTGGCATTCAGAAAAACATAAATATCAAAGAAATGAAAAGGACATGGCTAGTTTTACATTACAGTAAAATAGCTGCAGCAGCATCAAAAAAGTTTCCTTCTTGGACCTTCTTTTTTTATGCTCTAACAGCAAAAGCCCTGCTTAAAAATAACCACATTGTCTGCAGTATTTTACCATTTTTCATGGTGAGAAATATAATGCAGAGTACAAGGGGCCAAAAAGAAAACAAGAGAAGCCAAAATTATGCTGATTTAATGTGCTTATTTGACCCCAAACAAAAAGAGAATTCTTCACATCTGCTGTCTGTTTCAATATCTAGTTATTGGGTTTCAATATCTAGTTACTGTATTAGTCCCATTTCTGATATAGAGATTCTCTCTTGGATTCAGACAACTCACAAAAACAAAGGAGATTTGCCCTGGGAGTCCTTGATAGGAGCTCACTCCACCTCATTCTATCTAGACAATTTCCCCTACTCTAATTTAGTCTCCAATCTAAGAAATGTCAGAGAATTGCAGGTAGAAGAGGAGATGGAAAAAAATCTTCATCAGATCCTCATCCATAGCTCTCACACGATTCAAACTATTACAGTTTGTATATTAGGCTAGTCCTGATGTAGACATATTGGGTCTAAATTATGGGTCACATCTAGACGGCCAGTTTAACATAGTTTGCTGCAGACTGTGAGGCAACACAAAATTTACTTGGTCTATACAGCTGGTCTTTACTGTGCCTCACTCACAGGGCCAGTGAATGGTACTTTGCCAACTGTTTACTGAGGGGTAGGAAACACGGAAGTGTTTTGAGGAGTCTTGATCTAGCACTTTCCCAGTGATTTTGATACTGCTCCTGCTCCTCTCCTGCTGACATGTCATTCCACCCGTGTAAACTGAAATCACTATGGAGGGAATTCAGCAGTCACCAAGGAAGGAAGGGTTGTGCCTCTGGTGGTCAAAACAACCAAGAAGAGCTGAACAGGTCTCAGCCCCTGTTGTGTCATCTCTTGTGGTGCCCATACTCCTCTACATGTTTTTATTTTCCTTGTTGAGAAAATAGCTAGGGCCAACTTTAATGTGAAGCAGGGCAGAAGTATCTGTTTTCCATCTGCCATTGTCTTGGGTGAAGTGTGGGTTGGGAAGCAAGAAAAATAGAACTAGATTAGGAGAGGCAGGGGACTTACACATCACTAATATTATAACTGCTGATACAGAGCTTTCAGCTAAAATAAGCAATATTAAACACACATTATAAGCTAGATAGGCATTAGCATGGCACTAATATTTGAATTTAAAAGCAAGATGGGGCAGAAGGATGGGAAGGAGCTTGGACTTCATCCTGAGAGAAGAAATGCTAGAAGAGACATGGTGGTAGCAGATGTCAGCTGGGAGATATATCACTCCTTTAGATAAACTCACACGGCAATATCCAGGAGATGGTCACCTGTAGGAGTTACCCCCCAAAGAGGGGGAAAATCACCTACAGTTGTTGCTGTACTAAGAATTTTTCAATTTAAGCAGGAAAAGCTGATTTTAATCCTAAATGATGCAGTACAGTTGTCAAATTCTGGGCTGGCAACAAAGCAAGGGTGGTGTCATGTAAGCAAGAAAGGACACTAGGATTATCAGAACAGACAACTTTAAACTGCAAGTGAGGAATGATCTGAAAATTTACAAATTCAGTCTGTATTAACACTGATGTATATTAATTAGTATGTTTGTGTGTATATATATTTATTATATTTGTATCTCCAAATTTCCACGTGATGCTCAGGGGATAAATTTATCCTGCTTTTTCCCCTCCTAGCTGCACCATGAAGTAGATTTAGGCAAAAAGATCATAACAGGGCTGATCTCACCAAAGGATTTTTTTTTTTTTTTTTTTACTGAATAGGGATTTGGCTCTTTTTCTTTGTAGCAAACATGTAAGTACTTAAATCTGATTATGGTCCAAGGTCTCTGGAGGATACTAGAGAAGATTACTCTAATTGCTATGCCATCCTGGGTCTATCAGATTCATTTTGTAACATACATACTTACACATTTCACTATTCCTCTTTTGGATAAGTAATATTAGGCAAAGCACAGAAAAATAGTAGGAAGTGGTAAGTCAAAGCAATTCAGAAAAGAAAAAGAAATATAACTAAACTCAGTTTACACTAACTTCATTCCGTATATTCCTCCATATGTTTCTGCCTTTGCAAGCCATCCTTGCTTCTGTCATGTCCAGACACTGCTTCATACCTTGCCCTTTGGTCTTAAAACTTCTCAACTCTCTCTCTGAAAGGACCTCATCAGCTTCATCCAACAATGGCTTTCTCAGCCTTCCCCTTCCTTTTGACCCATTGACTCTTCTTTCATATATTTGTTGTGCAGTTTGATCCTTGTTCTTTCTCTCTAAATGGCCAAACTACTTTTACGTACTTCTTTCATACTAGTCAGTCCCTTTTGTATTCAATACACATTCATTCTTAACTCTACTTCCTTGTCTTACCACACACACTTCTTAAGTAACCCATTTCTACTACATTTAACTTACTATTACGTTAACCTACCATAACAATCTTTCACTTCCATATACTAAGGTGGGGAGAAGCATGATGTTTTATGCAGCCATTTTTGCTTCTTTCAACAAATGGTCATTCTTTGCAACAGACCACATAGTATTCACTATCTTTCTACCAGCATTTGCGTGTTTTAAAATTTCTCCACCTATTTTCTCATATTCAGCAAACATTCTACTAAACTACACTAATTCATCTACTTGTTCTAGTTTTGCTCCATTTAATTATTTTAAAATTTAACCATAAAGTATTCAGTGCCCCACCTATTTTAAGAATAGAATTGTGTTTGAGATGGATGAATGAGCAAACTAATATCTTGAGAGCTGAAGATCATGGAGAAATTAAATATAAAGAATAAACCTGAGTTTACAACCATTGTCATTAAGCTCCAAACATTCTGGCCTAGCAAGATTCAGGGTTTTCCCCTGAAAAACTGGATTACTGGCAGTATCTGCACCACAGTTCAGGGTCATTAAAGCTGTCCAAATTGAACGGCATAAGTAGTTACTTTAATCTGCTGTATGAATTGAATAGTCTTCATATTTCCAATTTCTGGCTATCTGTTTCGGCTATCTGAGTTGCTATTGTTTAATAGCATTGTCCATTTCTTTAGGAACACTTGCTTTCCAAGTCATCTTTCAGTCTGCCACTGCAGATTTAAATTACTTCTGTGATTTATTCTTTTAAGGAACACTACTTAAGCTTGTGAAATGATTTTCAAAAATGAAGTGCCATGCTTCCCTTGTTTCTGGGACAGACGGCCGATTTTTGTAATTGGTTCTGTTTCTAAATTGCTGACCTCATAGGCTCAGTATGAAACTGAACTTGGAGGCAAGTGAGTATATAACATCCCAACAGAAACAAAATCCACAAGTATTCTTAAATCTTTAAGTCAGCACATATACTGTCTATTTGTTTTATGTGCAATGTGAGTTTGGCAATTATTTAACAATGTGAGCCAGTGGATTTAATGATCTTCCTGTGATTTATGCATAACTTTTATTAATTGCACCAGTAGGAGTGAATGTTGACTAGAAATAAAGCCAGATGTCTCTTCCATACTGTTTCCAGCAAATAAACTCATAATCACTGTGATATGTTCCTTTTCCTTTCTCTTTTTTTAACAGTAAATATTGTATGGAATATTTATCTCCTCATTCCCCAAAGTTCATGTAGGCTGAGATAGCTTTTCATCCGGTATGTCCTGAACAGTTGACTTGTTAATAACCAAATGTGCAAAGAATACAGTGATTTATGATAGTTTTATTCTAGATAATTCCTTTTTTTTTTCAGTAGAGAAACATACTCTTTTTGGAGTTATCTATTCAGCATCTCATGCTAGAGCAGGGTATGCTTAAAACCAAAAATCTCTATCATCTCCTTCTGTTTTTCCTACTTTACAAGACAGCCCCTCACCCCATGTCCCACAGGCTTGTTTTGACAGTAGATTTAGCTTGAAAAAAAAGGCTGCCCAGCAGTTAATTGTGGGAGCTGCCTAGTAGAGCAGGAAGAGTTTCTCCTACTTTATTGGGCACCCCCCACATCCCATGGATTAGCTGTCCTTCAAGCTTGGGTTTTGATGCCTATCTGAATCCAGAGGTTTAGCCATCTGTCAAAACCCTCCCCCAATTACTTTAGTATTATGATAGGCAGATAGTTTCCCTCTGGCTCAGAATTCAGAAGTGGGAGGTCAGCAAAGTCAGAATACTTATCCAATGATTTTACCCTGCATACCCTAAATAAAGATGCTACCCTCCAACAGCATGCCAAACAAATTTGACAACATTTTTGTTGTACTTCAAGAACTGATGCAGTTAGACATTTGAAAGGTGACCTTAGGAATGAAATTAGAAAATGTGTGTGTAACATGCAATAGCTTTCATAAATGTAAACATTTCATGTGAAGGACACTTGAGTTATGTCAGTATCTATGTCCAAAGAAAAGGTAAGCAAACTTAAGTCAAACTGAATTCACAAATTGCATGGGTATAGTGTCTATGGGATTGGCACATATCAGTCTTGTAGAATCTTTGTTATTAAAAGAAAATAGTCCACCATACAGAGCTAGATGCAAAATAGTGGTTAATGCAGGTAGATGTGCCTGGAAAGATTTGAACAGAGAGTCGCTGAAGATATGATTAATCAAGGAATTTGTAATGAATACTTGCAACAAATGTATAGCTCTTTTCACAAAGAAAAAAAATCTAGTTGTTTGATCAGCTTAATGTAGGAGAAAAGGCCTTTTTGATTGTGGCTATTTATTAGTCCCTAGGAATCAGAAACTCTTTCTGTTCCATTGCAAATATTCAGAGCTTCCAACAGGTATTTTTTTTATGGCCAAACGTTAGTGTATGCTTTGTTATACAGAAATATACTACAGTACATATTATATCATGTATTTATAATACACTGTATAATATCACTGAAATCTCTTTATTATGAACTTTGACCAGAATTACACATAAGAGAAAGTGATTGCTACAGCAAACCCATTACAAAGAAATTATCCTAAAACAATAAACAACATATCTAAGTCAAAGTGTTATGTAGTTACATGGAGTGTGAATGAAGAATTAACATCCTTAAAAAACAATGAATATAAAATGTATGACCCACAAATTTGGAAATGATTGGTGAGAACAAAGCACATCTCGGGATATCATATAAGGGACATTGTTAAGAAGATGTGGACAGGAATTTCTACCTCCCTAGAGTCACAGGGGCAAAGTCTCTGAGGATAAGGAATCTCATGAAATCAACCCCCCATTAGTGTGGAAGAAGCACATTAAAATGGGCTCTAGAAAAACCCCATCTATGTTTACTGAGGGTTAAGAGTGTGTAAATATCCTGTGATAGAGGGTTTGCTGCAGTCTAACGTTTGGTGTTAAAATTCAGGAACACTGGTGAGATAATTCTGATGATCAGTGTCCCTAACTGGTTGCTTTACCATTGATGTGACCTACCTAAGGGTTAATTGGCCTATAAATTCAGGCTGAGACTATATAATTCCCCCATACAGGTTTGATACTAACAAACTATACTGTCTGTCAACAGTAGAGGTAACAGCCGTGTAGGATCAGACATGATTCTGAGGCTATATAATATAATAAACAATATAAATTACTGAACAAAATCTAATTACAGAGCATGTAGCTAAATATAGCATGATACTGAACAGGACACTGGGAGCAATGGGAAATGGTAAAGCATTTACCCAACATGCAATTTAAACTTACTTCTTTGTAGTATAAAATACTTACTGAACGAAAATCTAGAAAGAGAAATGGGGAAAAGCTAACACAGCACTTCAGAAGCAATAAAACAAGAAACAGAAATTTAATTATCCGTATTCAGAAAGTCACTAAAATGAAAAACCACCTAGGACGCCATAAAGATATTTTTGCAGAAGTTGAAATAACTTGCCTGCCACTCTTTTATAAAAGAAAAATGTGGTCTAAAATCTGCAGATCATGTGTTCATTTTTTGCTACATTACTACTGTATTGAATGGAAGTGACCATATGGTGGCATTCTTCAAAGGGATTTATGCTGTTTAAATATTCATTTAACATTTTATTAGCTTCCTTTGCTATTGCTTTCTATTGATACGCCAGCCACATGTTCTTATATTTTAAATGGTGATGAGCAGGTATATGTAAAAATGATACTTTTCATGAAAACATGAATTAGTTGTTCATCTACTTTACTGAAGAACACATCATCTCGGTGCACTGTAGAGATTTGTCTCAAGCTGCTCATTGATTTATGCTTATAGTCCATCCCAGGCTACAAAGGGGTTTGTTATGGACTGTCCCACAATACATGCAATACAACAATCAAGTAAAGTGGCAAATACAATGGAGATGCGAAATATATATTGTAGATAGTAATAAAAGACAAATAATCACATACAAAAATAAAGAACAGAAAAATCCTAAAATGGTGGTATTATCTGCCTTGTGTTTGGGAACTTAAAGTAGTGTACGTAGTGTTTCTTCATCCCACTATAGTTGATCCTGGCTTCCTGACAAGTATATTCATACGATGTATATATTTTAAAGCTCCTATTAACTATGCTTACATTTATATTTATGGTGTACAAAGAATATGTCTTAAAAGCAATTTAGTATTTTTCATGTCCATCATAGCTTGCTTTATTTTTCAAATACTATTGTGGCAACCTAAAAAACTTAGATTTAAAACCCAATTCTCTGCCAATTAATTCAGAAGTAAGTTGCCAAATTTGGGCTGTAAACATCTGGGCATCCACTAGATGGTACACAGAGATACAGTCAACCCTAATCCTCTGTTGCCACCTACTGTATCTAAATTTTTGCAGACCAGGTATGACAACCCTACATTCGGTTTGGTGGGGGCTACTTCCTGATCAGTGTAGAGAAATTTCAGTCTTAATCTGGTATGAACTTGAAACATCAACATTATTAATAAATGTACCATTTGTATAGCACTCAAAGCATTTCACACACATTGTTTCTGAATTCTTAAAGCAACCCCATAAGGAGATGAGAATTATCATTGCAGCTTGTGAAGGAAGCTGTAGCTGGGAGTTGGGAGCTTCCCGAATGAATACATGGCAGGGGTAGGATTCAGAACAGGGGTGGCCTGAGTCAGCCGCTAGGCATGTCAGCTGGATGCTTCCACGCCTGTTCCGTGGCTTCAGTTCCTCAAAGACTCATGCCAGAATTAGTCTTGGAGAAGAAAAAACTCAGTTTCAAACTTAGTTTCAGTGGGTGGCTTTTTCAAAGTCTAATTGCCATGCAAGGAAGTGAAGCGGGGGAGGGGGGAGAGAAAGGTGTCAGTGCTGAAAAAGAAAGGTAGAACTTCCTCTTTCTTAGTGGGGAACTCTCATTCCCACCCCAATTTTTAACTCTCTCTCTCTCTCTCTCACACACACACTGACGTACTGTCATAAGGCTAACGGTTGTCTTCTCTAGAAGCCACCAATAGGACTTTTTCCAAGACTACTTGCAATACCCAGAACAAATGTTGGAGTAAGAAGTGATGGGTCACAGCTTCAGGAAGAAGAGTTAGCCTATCCCAAATTTCCCTTATGCTGTGGTTTGCTTTAGAAGACATCTAATAGCTGCACCTGAGTGTCTTCATTTGTGTATTGGGGTTGGGGGTGGTTATCCATGCTGGTGAGTCTTTGTGACAGACCATATATGTACATGTCAGAATGGGTGTCTGTATGTATTATATATGGAAACATATTAGCACAGGTATGTGTGAATGTATGTGAATGAGAAAGAACGTCATGACCCTCCCCCATATCTTTAATCTTTGATTTGAAAGGACACCCATTTACAGACCCTGAAAGCTTTACTTAAAAGGAGTGCGTAGTTTCCTATTATTTCTGTCTTGTGCTATTCCATGTGGTAGAGGAGAACACAGTATACACACCCAGCTAAAGGGGAAAATAGTATTGAAACAATGGGGACAAAAACAAAGCGCACTGTGGCACCTTAACAACTGGTCATAAATATAATGTATGAGGCAGCCCAGAGTCTTAGGAAAGAAAGAACAAAAAACTTTAAACACCATCTTGAAAAGTGTGTGATCTGTTTAGTGTGCCTTGTAAATTTAAAGCATGTGGTTCCACCCAGAATTACAATGTTGAAAATGAAACCATAAGCCATGAAACCATACGGAGGGAAATGCATGGCTTCTGTTACAAGGGCCTTCAGAGAGCATGTGTGCAGGAAGATTCAGAAGGTTCTTTTTAGGAGTCATAAACAAAAGGCAGCTCTCCCAGTTGTAACTGTATGTGCTAGAGGTTCTGGAATCCACATGACATCAAAGCAGCTACACTAATGAATTTCTTAGCATTCTTTGGCTCTAGGAACATATTCCATCTGAGTAAACAATACTATAATTGGCTGCTGTTGCAAGGAATCTAAAGTGATTAAAAAGTCAGAATGTGCTTTTTAAAAATCGTTGGAAAATCCTTCAAAGTTATCTGTTTTGGTATGATGTTTGAAGTTGTAATGGAGAGGTCACTTTTAATGTTAAATCATCAAACGAGATAAAAAGTATATCCTAAATATATGCTAGATGAGCTTCGCTTTTTATCTGAATTAAGTCTGGAGGTTCATTTCGTATTCCAAATAGTGAACCTGAAGTGAGTGAAGGAATAAGGATGATCCACCTTCAAGCCTCTTCTTTGTGTTTTTCATGAGTCATTAGAATCTGCTCAGCTAGATGGCAGAGAGCCTAGAAGTATGAGTCATGTTAAGATGCGCTGGGCAGCCTCTTCTGCATCCAAGAAAGTCTTGGAGAATTCTGCATGGAGGATAACTGAAAGCTCAAATCATGTGAGATATAATAGTATTACCTTCTCCAATATAGACCCCGAGGAAGGTGGTTCACTTGGAACAAAGAATCCTCAAAGAGGTAGTAGTAAGATCCTCAGTGGGGCAGAAAACCAGGCTGTTTAACAGTCTTTCACTTCACAATATCAGATCTCTCACAACATGCTGTTTACGAATGGCTAATGGGTTGTGCACACTTTGAAAATGACTCGGAGGAGTTTGGACATCACACAAGCATTATTCATTAAAGCTCTTTTTTCAGGCTTCTGGGTGAGACCAAAAAGATGAACTTGCTTTAAGGAGTCAATACAAATACAGGTGTTTTTTTGTTTGTTTGTTTGTTTTTTAAGCACCTTCAGCTCTTGGTGACTCAGACAGCTGATACTGTACAGTAGTTGTTTTGATATTTGTTGAGCCAAGGAAAGGAGTGAGGATTGTGAGTTTTGAATTAAAATTAGATCTAGATTTCATAGACCTAAGTGCTCTGTCCTTTTTGTGTAACTTACAAATATTTAGACTATGTTATATTTGTTTACAAATTATTCATTCTTTGTGAGTTTTTTTTAAGGCAAAGATATGACATCTGAACATCTAACAACTCCGGAATTGTGATTGTATAAGAAAATCAGAGTAATATTACACACAAGGATTCTAATTATGACTTCAAAGATACCTTAATTCTAAACAAAGCTTCTGATTTTATTTCCATAAAAATGAAATCTTGCTATCAAATTCCATATTTTACGAACATTTGTACACTAATAACTAAGTATTTTTTTCTTCTTTGGAATCAGCATAATGCATCAATTCATTGCTGTAATAGCCAGAAAAACATTTCTTAGTTATCAATCCATTTTTCTGAGACTTCAGGTGGAAAAATGAGACCTGGAGAAGGAGAGAGACAGTTGAAAAGGACTGTATCAAAGGAAAATATATTTTATTTTTGTTGCACAAAAGTCTTCTCTTCAGGTTACTAGAATGCATTACATAAGGCATGATCAACTTATTTCAGTTTAAGAACCAAATTACTTTGGAATAAATTAGATTGTAGGAGAAAAAAACAAAGAACAAATTAACATGACTTTCAACATTGCTTAAATTTTCATGAACCTGGACCTTGCAATGTTGTGATGAGTTCCCCAGAGTCTGTGCTAATATTTGCCAATAATTAAAGGTTACATTTTCATTTTCTGTTTGCTATCTCTCGATGTATGTTCGTGTGTGTGTGCATGTGTGTGTGTTTATTTTCTTAATTATTAATGAAAACCTTTAAATGGTCCCATTAATTTGGTTTTTTTCCCCTCCACTTCTTGGTGCTAATTTTCTAATGCTTGACTATTTAAAAGTAACATTTTCCAGTATTTTTTTCTCGCTCCTATTCCCCTCCCAGCTTTTAATTAGTGTAGATTATTCAGAAGGAATGGCGATTTAAACCCTGAAGCACACAGCTCTTGGGGATATTTCCAGTATCATTCTCTGAAGTGTCTTAAGGATTAAACAATATCTTATAACGAAGTATATGGAATAATTTTGCAGTTCGCTTTGCTAGGAGGCGATCTGGTTCCTTTGGCTCCCAGTAGGACTCAAAGCAGGATAAACACCAGCAGGGGGAAAAAAATACAGCTCCCTTTTGAAAACATGCAATGAAGCCAGGGCTCTATTCCTTTCCTTTTTTTTTCACAGCAAAAACTGTCAAAGGCTATTTCATCTTAGCAGCACTTCTTGGAATAATCATGCAATCGAGCAACATCATGTAGTCAGATGATCGGTCAGTGCAGGAAGTGCAGAAAACAAGAAGCAGCTTCTGAGTAATTCCCCATTCTGTGGTATGTGGAGCATTTATTGATAAAAAAACAACCCAAGAGCCCCAGGCACAATCTTCAAAAATATATACAACCCCCCCCCCACACACACACACACTAGTAAATGAATCAATGGCTTTATCCCAAACTTCAGATCCTTATCTGTATCATCCTCCCTCCAACTATGTGAGAATATTGGCAGTTTTTAGGATGTCTTCTTAGGGTAAAAATGGGTGGGGATGAGAGAATGCCAGTCCTACGAACTCACTGTAATAATTTCAAAGTAAGAAGTTAACATTTCCCAATGATTTTTTTGCAGACGTTTAGTTGTCAGGAGAAGCAGAGTTGATTATTTATGGAAGGGATATGGAAAATAGGATATTCTTTTGACTATAATAATAGAGTCCTTATTCCTTAAGGGTGTGAATTGCATCAAAGCCTATCTCTTATCAGAACTTAATATTACTCAAAAAAGTGTGGTATAAAAATGGGAAGCATCCTATATTAGAGAATTTGGGGGGGGTGGGGGGTCCTTCATTTGAACTGAAATGCAGTTATGAATTCAGTATCAAAGAGAAAATGTTGGCTTTCTGACCTGCTGTGTCAGATAATAACATATGATAGCTAATATGCAGTGATTTACTCCAAACTTCTTTTTTAAAAAAAATTCTCTGATCCGACACTTTCCCAGATCAGTGCATCTGTTCTTTTGCCCTGTAATGTCCTACTCAGATCATAAGCACCAACACTTGTTTTACTTTATTGCTGCCAGAGGAAATGGCTATTTCATACCTTTCCCTTATTTTTAATAAATCAATCTATATGTTTAATGTTTTTGTCACAGTATCTCTGTATAGGCACATGATGCATCAGTTTCCTGTTACCAGTGACTTTTGGCCTTTTGCTGTATAGTGTGTATAATTAAATTATTATGCCATTATTCTTCTCTTCTCCATATATGCTTCTGCTGCTTTGGTCCAAAACTAGGGTTTGTTACGATGTGATAATACACTAAAAGTAGCAGGAAAGATGCAACTGGAAGCTCATTATGAAAAAGTTAGTTCTGCAGGCACTTTGGACTTCAAAGGTCAGAAGCAGAAGTCAGCTTAAAACAGATCTAAAAACTTTACCTGTCTTAGAAACACCAGAAGCCTGTTAATACTTGTTAATATTGTATGATAGGTTTATGGCAAATAACAATCAATTAACAATCTGGAAACTGTGTTCTGCACAGCCTGAAGTGTTCAGAATTTTGCTTTTACAAGTGTTTACCCCTGCAAGATGTGTTACTTTTTATTATTTCCTGATTTCTTAGACCGCTATCTAACCTTTCCGTTTCTGGAGTTTCAAAATACATTGCCGCTGAGTCTTGCAGAGGTGTCCTCTACTTCAGGCAGTTTTCTCATCTTGAGGTGGGGATCCATGGGCAGGTCCACATTTTAACCTGCAGCTCCACAAAGAAGCTGCCCTGCTTCCCGCATCTGTCCTATCTAGCAAGCAGAACAGTTGGCTCTCTTCCAACCACAGCTTTAAGACTCAGTTGAGAGGGAGATGGTCTTCTCTTTTTTTTTTTAAACTTTAGACTCTTCCCCCACTTTATTCTCTCCCCCCATTTCCACTCCTTTAAGCTGGGAGAGTGATATTCAAAGAGAAGAAAGGGAGGATGAAGATAAAGGATTAATGATGGGCCTCGCCTGCTTCTGAAAATAGAAGACCAAATAGCACAGCAGACATGAAAAGTCCATTTTTGTATAGAATATCGGAGGCTCCACTCCCTGCTCAGGAAAGGAAGTAGAAAAGACAGAGACTACAGGGGAGAGGAGAGAGATGCTGGAGGGGGAAACGGGGGAGGAGGGTAGAGTGACCAAGAGGGCAGAGGGAGCCCAAGGAGACCTCTTTCATCATCAGATCATAGGAGTTTGGAATGCTGTCCTTTCCTACAGAGCAGCAGTACTGAGGAAAGCCAAAATATCACCCTCAGGAACTGCTCTCAGTTTGGTCACATGCTGTCTAGGACACTTAAAGGAAATGGAAGTAAACAATATCTCTTATGCCTACCCAAATTCTGAGTCACTCAAGTTTAAGTACTGGGCTCAGCAAATAAATGTGCAAAAGATGCTGATGCTTTGATAAATCAGAGATTCTTCTATAGAAGATCCACTTTCCCCTCTTCCCACAACAAGCACAATGGAGAAAGAATGGAATGGAAGATTCAATATAAAAATGTTTAAAAAGTGCCTAAATGTTATTCTAACTCCAGACCTTTTTCCTTTTCTTCTCCACCTGGATCAAAAAGTCCTCCACTTAAATCACCCGGATATATTCATAAACACTTGGGAAAAGAGATCTAGCAGAGAACTGCAGGTCAGAAAAAAACACTCAGGGACCTTTATTCTTCCTTACTGTCTGGATCTGGAAAAGCTTTGAATCTGAGATCAGGAAAAAAAAAGTGGTCTCTGAAGAAAAGCTCAAATCCACATCCCACCAGGAAGTTTGCTTCTTTTCAAGTTTGGCACAGCCATATTGGCTACAGCATGTAGGCTAGGTTCATTATAAGACAGACTAAATTGGCTGATGAATACCTGAGAATACCATGGACAACCAAGAAAACAAACAAATGGATCATCAAACAAATCAACCCAGAGTTCTCACTCGAGGCATAAATTACCAGGCTCAAATTATTCTACTTTGGACACATTATGCAAAGGCCTAGCTCTCTGGAGAAGGCTCTGTTGCTGGAAAAGGTGGAAGGAAAGAGAAGAAGAGGACAACTAGCAGCAAGGTGGAGGGATTCAATTACAGTGGTGATGAGTGCACCACTGGAAGACCTGAAAGACCAGGTAGGGACAGATTGTCTTGGAGAAAATTAACTATGTGGTCACTAAACGTTGACCCCAACTTGATGGCACATAATCAATCAATCAATCAATCAATCAATCAAAAACTGGCTGATGAATCTAATCTAGTATCTCAATTTGAAATTCCCTCCCACCTCACCATTACTGGATTTATCTATCAATTTATCAATTGCTGCTTTCCAAGATTCCTTTGGGAAAATATTAAAATCAGTACAGACTACACCTGCTAAGAGTGAGGAAAGAAATAGTATAGCTAATAAACTTTATTATTTTCCTGATAGAATCATAGAATTGTGGAGCAGGAATATATAATTGAGTTTGAAGCCAAGGCTAGAGAACTGCTGATTCAGAGACTAGATTATACATTTGGATAAAGAACTGCAAAGTCTCTCAGCAAGATTGTCAGTTCCTACTTTTGTAGGATCTAGGGTCTTTGAGGAAAAATAGGATTCCCTTTGTCTTACTTACAGCAAAAAATGTCAACTTAATGTCAACTTAAACTCATCCTCTCTTTTCATTCTAAGTTTTGAAACCAAGAGCAAACTCTATGGGCAAGTATAGATGTAGATAGAATAGAATCTCTAGAATCTTCCAAAAGGGTCACAACTCACTTTATCAAGGGAGTGGCAATCACTGCAGCTTTCTAAGGCAATTCCCTAGTTGAAGAAATTTGCAGAGCTATCACATTGGCAACATCACAAACATTTTCTTGGTATTGTAAAATAAGCAAATTGTCACTAATTTCAGCTGAAGCTTTTCTCAGCTGTGGAATTGTATGAATTATATGTAACCATTATATGGCAATGATATAGAAAACTTTGTTGAACTATATAAATAAGACTAATACATACCGACGTTAAAATAGCTAAGTAGGGATTTGCCTTGGCTTGGAAGAGAGAACAGGCCAAACCTAATAATTGCGGCTTCAGCAGATGGCAGTACATAGCCAACCTTGGCTGATATTGAAAGCTAAGCAGGTTTAGCTCTGATTAACATTTGTATAAGGGCCATGTGGGAATTCCATGTCTGTTGGCTAGACTGGGAATCTAAAAATATACTGGAAGAAAATAACAATAAACCACTTCTGTAGTGTGGCTGGGAAAGCTATGTGGATGTGTCCATGAAGTTACCAGGAGTCAAGCTAAAGTAGTTTATAAAAATATTAACTTGAATCATCTGTACTCTGTGTGAGTGATGTTCTACATTTCTTACTACTGAAATGGCCGAACAATTGATGTCTCGGTAGTGTCTCATTTGGACAATCAAAATTTGCAGTAGTTTGTTGGCAGGCCTTCTTGACTCTCTAGATATTTCCTGGACATTTTCTGATTTATTTCTTCCACCAATCTCTACATTGGCTGGGTTTTCACAAACATTATCAGTTCAAACTGCTAGTGCTGACCTTCTGGGCCCTGGGTAGAGGACCACTCAGTTATTTGAGTAAATTGACCAAAATTCATATTGTATACTCAACAATTCAACCATGCAATCAGGGTCACTTAGTTTTTTCTTGTGTCAAAATGGCCACCTCACACCTTCAGAACATGTTCCCATCTTGCTCTGACTCTTAGGAATTGATTCTTTTTTAAACTACACTTGGAGTTTCATTTGTGAGGTTCAAAAAGGCCCTTAAGATGTTGCTTTTTTTCAGTTCAAATTATAATAGTGTTGATAATGTTTGTTGTATTGGTTTTACATACACACGCACTATTGTAATTTTATTGTTTATGTTTGTACTTTACTTAGGTATAAGTGCATATCAAATAAAAATATTAAATATCACTAGTTCCTAAACTTAATAGATACCTTTACAATAGAATCTCTTGATAGTTTCTGGACCATAGCATGTCATGGTCATTCACTGATATAAAACCATCTCAGTTTATAGCATAATAAATATAAAGTTGTTAATTTAGTATGCAAGATACAGAAAAGGCATTTCTGTTTTGAAAATATGACATGTCCTGTTGTTGTTGTTGTTGTTGTTGTTATTCAGGAAATACAATTTTCCTCCTGTTGATTGTTTGTTACCTGTAATATTATGTGTCAATACAGGCAAAAAGAAGAAAAGCATTCTAACTAAGAATAAAACCTGAGGGTTTTAAAAAGAAGATATATTATCTCTTTCATTGGTAACAGACTATTAGAAAGAGGCTTCCAATAATTAAATTGGATAATGACTAATTTAAGATAATAAAATGCAGTTCTTTTATGGTTGAATTCAAGTTGTTATTCAGAGGCTGCCAAACTGGGGGAAGGAGTTTCTTGGTGCTATAAACAGGCCAAATAAGGAATAAAGTAACTGACAAGAGTTAATTTTGGCAATACTGTATTGTACAGGAGACATCTTGAGTGCTGGAATGTAATTCTTTTTAATTTCTCCTGCTCCTATTTGCTGTTTCTCCATTGCTACTCTTAGAGACTGTTATTACATGCTGGTAAAAGAGACAGGATCTTTCTCAAAGTTATATCTAAATTTTTAACATGTTATCATACAGAAATCTCTCAGTCTACTAAGCAAAATTTCAGCTTAAAAGTTTAGCATAAATTTATTCACTATAATCTTAAAGCAATAAGGCTTAAAGAAATTTTTAAAAACTGTGGTGCTTTTAGAGCTGAATCAAAAATTCCTATTCAGAGAATTGGGTGTGTGACCCCTTTGTAATTTTGTTAAGAAGCTGCCAATAGGGCAAAATAAGGATAAAATTAACTAGCAGTGGCAATCCTGCTCCTGCTGTTGGTGTGGTATTACCTTTACTCACCAAATACCACTGCAGAAAACTTGACCTCACTTGGATTTGGCTCCTGAGGATGGCCATTGAGATGTGTGATTAGGTCGGAAGCTATATCAGAATGAGAATAGTGCTTTCTTTCTCAGTTTGTAATTTTGATACTGAAAACATTGCTCACAAAATGGCAGCAACAATTGCAAAATAGAGAGATGAGCAGAGAAAATTTCAACAAATTCGTCCAAATGCTAGTTTTATTTATAACAATTAGGCAATTGACTCTTGGCTTTTAGGCTACTGCAAAGCGCCCGTTGTATAATCTGCAGGATGTAACATAGTGCGCCCATTCACCCATTTAGGATTATAAGAGACATTTATTCAGAGTGCAGGTTATTATTTTTTATTTAATATATAATGCTTCCTCTTTAGTCACATCTTGAAACAGTTTACAATAAAGTTAAAAATGATTAAAATCCAATAATACAATTCAGTGCAAAGATTTACTAAGAATAACCACCGATTGACACCGGAACCATTATCCAGAGTGGTATGCACCCAGTAATGGGCTGGGCTGGGCTCCCCTGTCTTTGGAGGTGTTCAAGCAGAGGCTGGACAGCCATCTGTTAGATTGGTGCTGGAGGTTGAATTTAATGTCCTAAATAGCCATTCCCATTTTATGACACTATGATTCAATAGAGACAGTGGTTCCTCTCCCACTGGCAGAGCTATTAGGAAGCTGAGCTAACATCTGTGGTGGCTATTGACCCCCTTATTTACATTCTTTGTCTTTTGTGCCTTGGAGTCAGTATTGACTCCTGGTGAATGCCTGGACTAGTCCCTGCAGTTTTCTTGGCAAGGTTTTTCAGAAGTGGTTTGCCATTGCCTCTTTCCAAGGGCTGAGAGAAAGTGACTGGCCCAAGATCACCCAGCTGGCTTTGTGCCAAAGGTAGGATTATAACTCATGGTCTCACAGTTTCTAGCCTGATGCCTTAGCCGCTACATCAAACTGGTTCTCTCATTATTTACGTATGTGTTTCAATATAATAGTTCATATTTCTGATGAAGTAGTGGCTGATGCACAAAATTATCCAGGAGATAAAATCTGTTAAGATGTCTCTTTCTCTCTTCCCTTAGTTCTCATTCATTCATTCATTCATTCATTCATTCATTCATTCATTCATTCATTGCCATGCACCTAGAATTGGCATTTGATGAGTCGCAAACAGGCAGACCAGCAGCTCCAAACTCAGTCAGAGACTTAGATGGGAATGGACACCCAAGAGAAAGCCCACAGGCTACCTGGCTGTTGCTGGCTGTTCAAGACCAGCAACTTGACATCTGGTTCAGAGGGACAGAGGCATGCTGTTCTCCTGAGGTGCACATTAGGCATAGCAATCATTATTCTTACCATTTTAAAATTATTTTAAATAAACATGAGCAAATATGTGTGAGCAAATAACTTCTCTGTAGCCTGAATTTTGTTAGCAGATAAAATCATAAGAAAATGGTTTTAAATATTTACTTACTTATTTACTTACTTATGTATTTATTCAATTTAGAGGCCTCTCCATTCTGTTGTGACTCTGGATGGGTGACTTTCAAGATACAATAACTAAAACACAAAAATATCATCAAAAGAGAATCAGGATAAAATCAATTGATTAAAAAAGACCAAAATATCCCACAAGGGGTGAACTACCCTTTCTAACCCAGGACCTGGGAATAGAGCCAGGTTTTAAGGGCTTTTTTAAACAGGGACAGGATGGAATCTTGGGCAGAACAATGTTCCAGACACAGTAGTTGCCACATATTAATGTCTTCCTCTTCATATGGGGGCTCGCAATAAGTACTCCCATTTTTTTTCTTATCTATCATATTTTAGGCTACTTATACAAGGAAGATAAACAGACTCCCCAAAATGGCATTTTCTTTGGTGGATACAAGCCGCAGACCACACAGGAGCCACACTGAAGTGATAGTATCAGGCTGAAATGCTAGCACAAGATTTCTCTGCCTCAAAACACAGCTTAAAACATGAAAGATGAGCCCTTGATTTGCAACTGATTTCCCTGTTAATGACAAATAGGGCAAATGCAATGTTGTTTTTGTTGTTTAATGTTTAAACAAATTATTTTAGCATTTTAGTGAGTGTTTCTATCTCCTGTGACAATAATAAATAAATAAATAATGATTTGTATAATCCAAGGTCTCTGCTGGTAGCAAATTCACACAAAATGGTTATAAGAGATTTACCGTTAACAATGGAGTCATGTGGCAATATGCTGAGGCTATTTTTTATTCTCTCCTCCACCCTGGTAGTAACTTCAACTGATTATCTAGTCAGTGTTTCTCAACCTTGGCAACTTCTGGATGTGTGGACTTCAACTCCCAAAATTCTCAGCAATAGCCATGCAGACAAGGGAACTCTGGGACTTGGAAGCTGCAAGATTGGGAGTCACTGATCTGGAAGATGAAATCCGGTTCATGTGCAATTTTTTAAAAGAGTAAACACTTTTACTGTACTATAGCAATTACATTTGCTGGAGTTTGTATGAAATAACCTTTAGGTCCGGAAGGAACAAAACAATAAGATTTTGCATGCTTTGAAAATGATTCAGAAATGCTTCAAAATATGTGCACCACATTTTTAATGAATTGACTCATTAAAGCTGCTATGTCTTTTTTCAGGCTTGTACAAAAGGGCATACAAGCCACCTTTTTTTGAATCATTAAAGCAGCTTTGGTTTTTTCCACTTTCACATGATTGCTTTGGGTGTTTATAATATAGCCACTTCACTTTACATTTTTCCTTTGCATTCAGAAACGGTTTACCTGTGAAATCAAACAGCAAATGGGCACATCACCATGTTCTATTTAGGTATTCGGAATTGCAGATTGTAAAGATCACTACTTTGATCCGGCAACACAATTTTTGTGTGTAATTCTTGTTGCTATTTCTTGAAATGCCACTTTCTTAATTAATCGTTATACTGCTTCAGAGGTATAGTTTTAAGTTGTTTTATTAAAAAAAGAAAAACAGAACAGTTTTTAGATCAGCAAAATATATTCTTGTACTGCCCATTCAAATTTCACATAGTGTTAATTTTCCAGCGTACTAACAATTATGATACAGTAGTAAAGCTATGAATTTCTCAGAGGTGTGCTTCCAAAATACTGAAAAACTTTCATGCATTCATCACATTCTTACAAAGCTGGAGACACATGCCTTCTTTGTATCTTCTTCAATTTAACCTCTGTGTCTGGGACGACAGATATATCATAGCTTACTTCTTCATAAGCAGCAATGTTATTTATAGCTCTTACCCCATTGTTCCAGGATGCATGGGTGTGTTTTGCCCCCAACATCTCAATATCGAGTATAGCAAATTAATGCAATTTTTAATTTAGTTTTATTTCTCATGTACCCAGTATCCTTATGTTTCTATGTTGTTGTTCAGTCGTTAAGTCGTGTCCGACTCTTCGTGACCCCATGAACCATATTGCGCCAGGCCTTCCTGTCCTTCACTGCCTCCCTGAGTTTGCTCAGTAAGATATGACGCCGGAAGATGAGCCCCTCAGGTCGGAAGGTGTCCAATATGCTACTGGGGAAGAGCGGAGGGCAATCCAAGTAGCTCCAAAAAGAGTGAAGCAGCTGGGCCAAAGCCAAAAGGAGGTTCAGCTGTGGATGTATCTGGAAGCGAAAAGAAGGTCCGATGCTGTAAAGAACAATAAAGATTGAAGGCAAAAGGAGAAGAGGACGGCAGAGAATGAGATGGTTAGATAGCATCACTGAAGCAATGAGCATGAAGCAATAAGCAATGTTTCTATAGACCTGGTGAAAATGACCAAAGTAAATTAGTAAACTCAGGAATTTAACAGAAGAGAGAATTCTTTTGACTCCCAAATATAAAGTTGTTTGCAATACCTGGCCCAGCTGAGATCTAAAACTGTGCTATCTCCCTTTAGTTTCAGAAAACTGTCTTGAACAGAAGCAGAAACCACCACGTCGAAGATGTCAGCAGCCCAAAGTGCTGAATAGCCCTGAGGACAACATATATTATAACCAGTTAAATGTAAGTTCAAAGTGGCCATACAGCTGTTTTACCGGCTTTGTTTCCCATTAATAATCCTGGTATTAATACCTGTTCTAAGCCTACCAGCCCCGCCCCGCCCCAGTGCCCTCTCCCCACTCCTGCCCCGGAGTTCTTCAGCTCTCGCCTTGAACATGTGCTTATGCTCTTTATCTGTTGCTTTCATGTCAGGATGTCTGCCTTCACGGTGAATAATTGATGTGGTTTATCAAAGACGAGCAAGATGCATGCTTCATCAGGCTCGCTTGAGCCCTTTGATCAAAAAAATTATGCTGTGACTTCTGATATTATCAGCATCTGCTTGCATTCAACACAAAATCACTTTGAATTAAAAATTAACGACTTGCTGCTTTGCTTTGACTGTGTGTTGTTGGCCCTCTCCGCAGGGAACTCTAGGATATCAAGGGAGCAAAAGGAAGCCAAGAAAACTTGGGTAAATATCCATCTTCTTAGTTCTAAGCAACAGTAAACAGAAGAAATCCTTTGTGAGATTACAGGAAAGGCACAAACTTTCTAGAGCAATTTCTGAAAATCAACAGCAAGCTTCTCTCTTTTCAGTAGCTGTGGGCATTTTGCTACTGATGCAAAAGGAAAGTCTGCCTCAAATGTGAGCTGTATACTCACGGGACAAACAGTCTTTCCTGGGGAAAAATCTTCTTCTCAGCAAAATGCAGGCAGTTCGGTTCACAATGAATTTGCTGAAAGTAGCCAGTGGTGGGTCTTGTCAAAGCAAAGACCTGCAAACTGTGAACCCAGACATGACAGGAGGGACAGCAGTTCAGAAATCCTCCTGATCCACAGTATAAACTAACTGGAGGGGAAAAGATAAGAAGGAAGGTCATCTGTTTCTACAAAGAGCAGTTCTTGGCTATTCTTTCTTGGCTCTTGTGCAAGGGCTGTTTTTTCATATGACATTCATTTTATTGTTATGGTGACAAGCATTATGCCACTAAGTATGTTGAGCTATATCTTTGAATGTGCTGGCTGGAAATACTGAAAAGTGTAGCCCAGAAGACCTGAGGGCTTGGGGAAGACCACTTTATAAAGAGACACTTTTTTTTGTAGGGAAAATCATGATGCAATGCCCTCTGCATTATTTCTGGCAATACCAGAACCATATTAGGCAGTAAAGCATGCTAAACACATGAATATAATTTAACCTGAGCCCTCAAAAGCTATATCAAATATAGACTGTTCCTTAAATATCCTTTAGGTTTATCTTGCGATTTCCTTTTGTAGACTGGAATCCATTGTAGATATACTGTTTATTTATGTGTTTGAACACTTTTAATAGAAATGGCCTCATTTTACTCCTATTTAGAAAACACAAGTCTTATTTTACACATCCATGCCATGTCTATCACTAATGTCATATCAAAACAGTTGGTGATATAAGTATGTGAGTATTAAACAAATGGAGGTAGAAGACACCTCCATGCACCAAAGCAAATTATCCAGTTTTCTCCTGTTCTTCCTTGACATAATCACTTCTGTATCAAATGCCAGACTGGCCAAGAAAGTCTCCTAAACTGTCAGAAAAACCTGTAAGAAACATGTGGTGCATCAAGAAAAAGGTGTCAGCAAATTTTCATTGCATGAATGGAAGTCCACTTATAGTTCTCTAGAACTTGTCCACCACATTTAAACAATCCAGAAGTTGTGATAGTTTTATGTTATCTATGTATGCACATTATGCTTTATGTCATTGTTTGGATGTTTTATCATGGATCAGTCAAGGAGAACAACTTTATTCTAATCTTAGAATAAAGTCTTATTATGTAGTCTTATTATGCTTGAAGATGTTACTGAAAATACATCAAGAAGAGATTCTTGATAGACGATATGAACACCTACTGTATATAAGAAAAGATCTGAGGGGTAACATCATAGGACCAATCAGTTGCTTTTAAGAAGTCCATAAGCGGAACTTGGGAGCAGTAGTTCTCTTCCACATGTGTTTCCCAGCAACTGATGTTAAAGAGGCATCTTCCTTCAGGAGATAATAGATAGCCATCATAACTAGAAGCCATTGATAACTTTATCCTCCATGAACAAAGAAGTATTTGAGCTGTTTTTGTGATTTACGCTTGATAAAATGCTCTCTACTGATACAATAATCCAGAGGATCAAAATGGGATTTCCCAAGATTCTCCCACCTAAGCAAGTGGTGTGTTGAAGATTCATGTCCAGCTGAGAGTACCAACCACCTAATTAAAATCTGAAATTGCCATAAATCAAAGCCAGAGCCTTCCACTGTGCTGAGTAAGCATCTGGAATTGATGCAGAAGATTTGCTGCAGTGAGAAATACCATGCTCTCAGGTCCTCTAGGAAAGCTGGATTCTTCACCAACCTCTGTTAGATATCCACCCTGAAATAATGTTTGCTCTTCCAATAAGACCAAGGCGTTTCTTGTACCAATTAAACAAAAATACCTAGAAATATGATGTGCTATTTAAAATGCTTTATTTTTTTTTAATTTTCCTTAGTCAAATAAAAATGCTTGATTGGGAAGATGAGTATTACAAGTCATTATCAGTGGTAGACTCTATCACAGAAGACAATGCATTTCAACCCTTTCCTTCCTCCCAAGGAATGTCCTTTCAAAGCTGAACTTTTGCTACCTAACTCCTTCAGTGCAAGGCTGGTAAGGAACCCAAGATGTGTTTCTCATTTCTAGTTTATGTATGGGTATGTATATATGGGTGTGTAATGTGCACATATGTATATGTTAGAAAAAAATCGGCCAAGTAGTGGTATCTGCTACGCTGCTCAAATCAGTCTATTCCAAAGAGGGAAATCTATATCCTAAATCACCCAAACCACAGGCATAGTACCTCAGAAGACTTGACTTAATTTGTAATGCAAGGAAGATTAGTCCACCAAAGGAGACCATTAACAGCCATTTAAAATGCAACATAAGGGCGGGGCGGGGGTTGTTTTTGTTAGGTTTACATTATCGTGCAAAAGAGTATTCAGTGGTAGAACTTGGAGCTCTTATTTTTCTCAGAAGAGAAGGAAAAACTTCTCAAAAGCCTACATAGTAAAATAGTTAATAACATATGAGGAAAGCACTTATATTAGCATTCTGTAGCATCTTTTGAACTGCAGCAGCAAAACCAGAGCAAGGGCAACTACTTCATACGACCTCAGAAAATCAAATTCTGTTGTCTCTTCTTCACATAAGAGTCTGGGTACATCAGACCAAGGATCCATCTAGTCCAGCATTTTGTTTACACAGTAATCAACCAGCTAATACTTCAGAAGCTCACAGGCAGGACAGGGAGGGGCAGCGTTTTCCCGCTAGATTTTCCCAGAAACTAGCATTCATAACTAGACTGCCTCTGCTATCAGAGGACTGGATGACCATTGTGCCTGGTCACCATGGTTGATCCTCTCCATCATGGGTTTGCCCAGCTTCACAAACTCTACAGTTGAGTTATGCACTTTGTGAACAAACTCTTCCTTTCTTGCTGAATCATTATGCATCACTGAGCATAATGGGACTTCATTCTGAGGATCACACTGCTTGTCCTGTTTTATCAATTCAATCCCATTCATGTTTTCTCAGAAGTAAGCTCCATTGACTTACTTCCCAGTTAACATGTACTGGGCTACATGTTGCAGCTTTTGGAAAGCTCTTGTGCTTCAGATTTTCTGCTATTTTCTACAGTATTTATTATTTTAGATATTCTGTGAATAGTACCAGTAAAAACAGGAAATTTAAAATTGTGCAAACAATCAACATTTTTAATGTCAACATGAAGGTACAGGAAGTAGTCATTTGGAGTCTAAGTACAGTGGTACCTCTACTTACGAACGCCCCTACTTACGAAATTTTCAAGATACGATCAGCTCCGGCCCCAAAAATTTACCTCTACTTACAAACTCGCCTCGACTTACAAGCCATTTTCCGCCCGTTCCACGTGGTCCGCGGCCATTTTTCCGCCCATTCCACGTGGTCCACAGCCATTTTTCCGCCCGTGCCACGTGGTCCGCGGCTATTTTTCCACCCGTGCCACGTGGTCCGCAGCCATTTTCCACCCGTTCCACATGGTCCGCGGCCATTTTCCGCCCGTTCCACGTGGTCCGCGGCCATTTTCCGCCGTTCCACGTGGTCCGTGGCCATTTTCCGCCCGTTCCACATGATCCGCGGCCGTTTTTCTGCCCCTGACGCGTGGTCTGCGGCCATTTTTTCTGCCCCTGACACGTGGTCCGCGGCCATTTTTCCGCCCCTGACGCATGGTCCGCAGCCATTTTTCCGCCCGTTCCACATGGTCCGTGGCCGTTTTTCCACCCCTGACGTGTGGTCCGTGGCCATTTTTTCCGCCCTGCCGCGTGGTCAGCGGCTGTTTTTCCGCCCCTGACACGTGGTCCGCGGACGCCGGAACGGATTAACGGTAATTACATTGAACCTTATGGGAAAATTTACTTCGGCTTGCGACCAACCCGACTTGCGATCAGAGTCACGGAACGGATTAAGTTCGTAAGTAGAGGTACCACTGTATTATCAGTGCTGGCTCTTCTTCTCTATAACAACTCTGATGCATGCACAGCCATTTCCAAATTAGGAGAAGTAGTACATGTTCTGAACCAGTGTCTGGATATGGAGATGGGTAGATAAAGACCAATAAACCAAGACTGAAGCTTGACAAGACAGACACTTCTCAGACAGTGATTCCTGGGTACAGGAACTGGGTTCTGGAATTGGGTACAAAGTGTTGCATTCCATTGGAAACAATAGATTTTTTGCTCCTCCTAGATACATCATTGTCATGGGAGGCTCAAGCAACCACAGTGGTCAACTTTGCCCTTTGCTGAACTGCAGTCTAGTTACTGTTGTTAATGTTCTGAGAACTTCATAGTTAGATTACTGAAATACACTCTATGTGGGACTCCTCTTGTGCTTGATCTGAAACCTGCAGATAGAGCAGAATGTGGTGGGTTGCTGAGAAGAGTGATTGGTCATGCAGATGTTCCTTTGTGGAAGAACCTCTCCAGCTGCCAATTAGCCAATGTGGAGTCCTTGGTGTTCTCTGAGCTTGGTTGTTTGCTTGCAGACATCTAGTTGGGTAATGAAATGTCTGCAAGCAAACAACCAAGCTCAGAGAGCATCAAGGACTTCACAGCTACAAATGTTCTCTTCTGTTGGAATTAGCTAATGGTTTTACATATAAGACCCTGAACAATTTTGGATCAGGAAACTTTATTGTGACAAATTGGTTAAGTTGCTAAGGTCATCAGGGAAAGTCTTGCTGCGTGTGCCAAGATCGGCAGAGTATCCCTTGTGGTGATTCCTAGGCAGGCCATCTCCATGATGGCACCTGCAGTCTGGAAGGTTCTTCCCACTGAACTGGGCAAGGCATCACCATGACATCTTTGATGCTCCTTTGTCTTTATCAGGCCTTACCTGGAGCAATGATAGGTGATAGTTCAGTTCTGCTTTTTGTTTTCCTTTCCTCTTTTTTTTAATGACTGAGTAAAAAACCCACAAGAACATCGCTAAGAAGATGAGTGTAGCATGGGATCACACATCCTGAGTCAGCACACCTGAGTCCTGCTTCAAAACTCCTTTTTCAAAACAAAAATGTAGTTTCTGAAAAAACTGACCAGTAAAAAATGCAGAGACAAATAAAACAAACCGATTGAAGCTATTATAGAAGAGCATAGAATTTTCTGTCAGAATAACTTAAGTAATGTTAAATGAGGGTTTTCTTTAGACCACACTTTTTGGTTAGAAATAGTAGGGGTATGCTGTTGTGTTCAAAGATGATTGGCTATATCCAGGGGTAGCATTATCCTAGTGCAAAGTGCATGTGTTTGTGCAAAGAACATTGATAGAACCAACCCAATCTGCCTAGATAAGTGCAGTTATGGGTCTGTTTACCATAATTTTGTCCACTTTGACTGACAGATACCCCACCCTTATGCAGAGTGAAGCAACTTCCTCAGGGGACAGTTCTGGGTTATCTTGAAGGGGCTGCAAATTATATCCACAGAGTGTCATTAAAAAAAAGTCAAGATGGCGGCCACAATGGTGCAGTCGAAGCTCTGCCTTTGTGACACAGGTAGAAAGCAGGTGCAGTTTCAATCAACCGGCATGGATGCCAACTTGGCTTTTGTTTACGACACCTTGTGGACCCCCCTGCTGCATATTGTTGTTTAATTTGTTGTTCTTGTATTTTTACTGCCAACAACAGTAAATAGGTGCTGAGAGATTTTCTGCTTTCTGAATGTGGATAATTTGACTGAGATATGGCTATTTTTGATGTGAGGGAAACGGATTCATTCGCTGCTCTGTTTTAAAGAACAAAGTATCTTTCAGTGGCCAGAAAGGGGGTTCTCCATTTTCTCAGCTCTGCTCACTCAACTCCTTTACTGGAAATTTTAGGGATTTCATGGGACTTCTGCTTTCAAAGTGTGTGCTGTGCAAGCAAGTTTAATTAGAAGTGGGAAGGTGCTCCATCCTTCATTGGATCATGAGAGAGTGCTGTAGCCAGCAACTGACTTTATAACTCAGAGCTTTGAACAAAATCTACAGAAAAATACATTCATATAAATGTTGTTGTTGTTGTTGTTGTTTAGTCGTTAAGTCGTGTCCGACTCTTCGTGACCCCATGAACCATATTGCGCCAGGCCTTCCTGTCCTTCACTGCCTCCCTGAGTTTGCTCAGTTTCATGCTCATTGCTTCAGTGATGCTATCTAACCATCTCATCCTCTGCCGTCCTCTTCTCCTTTTGCCTTCAATCTTTCCCAGCATCAGGGTCTTTTCCAAAGAGTCCTCTCTTCGCATTAGGTGACCAAAGTATCTGAGCTTGAGCTTCATTATCAATCCTTCCAATGAGCAGTCAGGGTTGATTTCCTTTAAGATTGACTGGTTTGACCTCCTAGCAGTCCAGGGGACTCTCAAGAGTCTTCTCCAGCACCACAGTTCAAAGGCATCAATTCTTCGGCGCTCAGCCTTCTTTATGGTCCAGCTCTCACAGCCATACATTACTACTGGAAAAACCATAGCTTTGACTATGCGGATCTTTGTTGGCAAGGTGACGTCTCTGCTTTTTAATATGCTATCTAGGCTTGCCATAGCTTTCCTCCCAAGGAGCAAGCGTCTTTTAATTTCATGGCCGCAGTCTCCGTCTGCGGTGATCTTGGAGCCCAAATAAATGAAGTCTGTTACTGCTTCCATTGCTACCCCTTCTATTTGCCAGGAATTGATGGGTCCAGATGCCATGATCTTAGTTTTTTTAATGTTGAGTTTCAAGCCAGCTTTTGCACTCTCCTCTTTCACCCTCATCAAGAGGCTCTTTAGTTCTTCTTCACTTTCTGCCATGAGGGTGGTATCGTCTGCATATCTGAGGTTGTTGATGATTCTCCCTGCAATCTTAATTCCGGCTTGTGATTCTTCCAGCCTGGCATTTCTCATGATGTACTCTGCATATAGGTTAAATAAGCAGGGTGACAGTATACAGCCTTGTCGTACACCTTTCCCTATTTTGAACCAATCGGTTGTTCCATGACCGGTTCTAACTGTTGCTTCTTGGCCCACATACAGATTTCTCAGGAGACAGGTAAGGTGGTCTGGTACTCCCATCTCTTTAAGAACTTGCCACAGTTTGTTGTGATCCACACAATCAAAGGCTTTTGCATAGTCAATGAAGCAGAAGTAGATATTTTTCTGGAACTCTCGTGCTTTCTCCATGATCCAGCGAATGTTGGCGATTTGATCTCTAGTTCCTCTGCCTCTTCGAAACCCAGCTTGTACATCCGGTAGCTCTCGGTTCATGTATTGCTGAAGCCTAGCTTGTAGGATTTTGAGCATAACCTTGCTAGCATGTGAAATGAGTGCAATTGTGCGATAGTTTGAGCATTCTTTGGCATTGCCCTTCTTTGGAATTGGAACATAAACTGACCTTTTCCAATCCCGTGGCCACTGTTGCGTTTTCCAAACTTGCTGGCATATTGAGTGCAGCACTTTAACACCATCATCTTTTAGTATTTTAAATAACTCGGCTGGAATACTGTCATCTCCACTAGCTTTGTTGTTAGCAATGCTTCCTAAGGCCCACTTGACTTCACTCTCTAGGATGTCTGGCTCAAGGTCAGTGATCACACCAGCGTGGACATCAGGGACATTAAGATCTTTCTTGTATAGTTCTTCTGTGTATTCTTGCCACCTCTTCTTAATCTCTTCTGCTTCTGTTAGGTCCCTGCCTTTTTTGTCCTTTATCATGCCCATCTTTGCACTAAACGTTCCTTTCATATCTCCAATTTTCTTGAAGAGATCTCTAGTCTTCCCCATTCTATTGTTTTCCTCGATTTCTTTGCATTGTTCATTTAAGAAGGCCTTCTTATCTCTCCTTGCTATTCTCTGGAAATCTGCATTCAGTTGCTTGTATCTTTCCCTTTCACCCTTGCTTTTCACATTCCTTCTTTCCACAGCTATTTGTAAAGCCTCATCAGACAGCCATTTTGCTTTCTTGCATTTCTGTTTCTTTGGGATGGTTTTAGTTGCTGCCTCCTGTACAATATTACGGACCTCCGTCCATAGTTCTTCAGGCACTCTGTCTACCAAATCTAATCCTCTAAATCTATTCATCACCTTCACTGTGTACTCACAAGGAATATGATCTAAGTCATCCCTGAGTGGTCTAGTGGTTTTCCCTACATTCTTCAATTTAAGCCTAAATTTTGCAGTAAGAAGCTCATGATCTGAGCCACAGTCAGCTCCTGGTCTTGTTTTTGCTGTCTGTATAGAGCTTCTCCATCTTTGGCTGCAAAGTATATAATCAATCTGGTTTCGGTATTGACCATCTGGTGATGTCCATGTGTAGAGTCGTCTCTTGTGTTGTTGGAAAAGAGTGTTTGCTATGACTAGCTTGTTCTCTTGACAGAACTCTATTAGCCTTTGCCCTGCTTCATTTTGTACTCCAAGGCCAAACTTGCCTGTTATTCCGATTACTCCTTGACTTCCTACTTTAGCATTCCAATCCCCTATGATGAAAAGGACATCTTTTTTTGGTGCTAGCTCTAGAAGGTGTTGTAGGTCTTCATAGAAGCGGTCAACTTCAGCTTCTTCAGCATCAGTGGTTGGGGCATAGACTTGGATGACTGTGATGTTGAATGGTTTGCCTTGGATACGCACTGAGATCATTCTGTCGTTTTTGAGGTTGTACCCCATTACTGCCTTTCCCACTCTCTTATTGACTATGAGTGCAACTCCATTTCTTCTAAGGGTTTCTTGCCCACAGTAGTAGATATAATGGTCACCCGAATTAAATTCACCCATTCCCGTCCATTTCAGTTCGCTGATTCCCAAGATGTCGATGTTCAATCTTGTCATCTCATGTTTGACCACATCCAGCTTGCCTTGGTTCATAGTTCTTACATTCCAGGTACCTATACAGTATTGTTCTTTACAGCATCGGACCTTCTTTTCGCTTCCAGATACATCCACAGCTGAACGTCCTTTCGGCTTTGGCCCAGCCGCTTCACTCTTTCTGGAGCTACTTGGAATTGCCCTCCGCTCTTCCCCAGTAGCATATTGGACACCTTCCGACCTGAGGGGCTCATCTTCCGGCGTCATATCTTTTAGCCTTTTAACATTGTCATATAAATGTGCTCACCATTTATTAGCCATATAAACAACATTTTTCCTAATAATCTTTCTATAGATGTCATTCTAGACAGGAATATTGAATATAGATGTTTACAACATTTATATGTGTAACTCCTCATTTTTATTTTCCTTTCTTCAAGGTTATTTGGGGGTCATTTTTTAAATTCTGGATTTTTATTTTGTGTTGCAAAACCCTTTTTTAAAAAAAGAACACTTTTAAAAAATGCAAAGAAACCAGTCTGTCATTGCCATTTTCCAGGTTGTGTTGTTTTTTGTTGTTTTTTTACTTCCCAGCCTAGCTTACAGTCCTGGGCCTTTCTGTTGGCCTCCTATCCAAGTTCTAACCAGGTCTATCCCTGCTTTGCTTCTTTAGGAACAGCCAAAGTTTCAAGGAATATCTAGAATCTGTTGGCCATTAATCTTTATTTTAAAAAAGTCTGAAGGGAGACGTTGTTAATGGATTCTGTTTTGAGAGCTTTAATACAGGAGTGCATTGATCTTACAAACTTGAAGTGTTTGTCTTTTTCTTCTTGATGAAGACAAGGAAAATACAGAGTTTATATCCTCAGAGCTGCTGTATTAAAATTGCAAGTATAACTTTGATTACAGTTAAGTTAATCCTCAAGACCTGTTACAGGAAACCCATCCTTATAAAAGTAACATTAAGTGTTGCTTTTATTGATCTGTTCTTCAGCTTAATGAATAAGCTTTCTCTTACTTACTTGATCATAATATCCAAAGGTGCTGTGGAAACTAACTTAGAAACACTTTGCAGAGGTTTTTAAAAGCTAGAAGGAATTGTAAAGATGCAGTTGTGCTGTGTGTTAACAAAGAAAGCTGAAGGAGGCATGGAGAAAGAGAGAATCCCACCCTACCAGATAAAAGAGAGCCTTGAGTGTGTGAACATCAAAGACTAGTTAATGACATGAAATACCATTAAGGGTTAGCATCCCTCTTGTTTCAAGCTCCTCACACCTGCAGTAGATCTCCTATGTCCTCTTTGTTGGGCCCTCTGAATTGCCTCTATTAGCATTTATAGAAAAGCCCTTGGTGAAACCTCTGGTGTTGGGCTTGGCCTTCTCTGTGTCCCTTGAAAAGTCAAATATTAGTCCTCGGTGGGTTTCCTTTGTGATACAGTGCCTATTGCAACAGGAGACTCCAAAAGTCAGGATGCCATTGATTGCAAATGAGTTGAGCTGAATGAAGAGAATGCTTTTGTTATTTAAAAGTAATATCAGCAACTCTATGAGAAGCTTGCCGAACAAGCTCACATTTTAGGAAGTGTAAAATCAGAGCATGACATTCAGATTAGGCCACCACAGGCTCTCAGAAGCAAGCAGGGAAGGGAGAGGGGTAGAAGTATTGAAAACCCTTGGCATAGCTGAAGGGATAACCTGTTTCATTTGGACCCTGACAAACATGGACCCCAGCATGGCTGGCTGGGGCATTCTGAGAGTTAAAGTTCACACGTCTTAAAGTTGTCAAGGTTGAGAAACAGTGGGCTAGAGGGAAGAGGAAGAAAATCAGGGAATCTGCTCAATTGTCTTTGCCAAGTAAAAGTCAGAGACTTTTAACAAACAAGCAAACAAAGAAACAAACTATAACTGAAGGTGCTGCTCTGTCAGTCTGGACTTTCTTTTTCCAAATGCCTATTTTCCAGTGATAAACATCAGGTATCTTATCCCATGGAAGCCCTTATATCTTTATCTATCAATTCAGTGGTAACCTTTGCAAAGGAGGTATTTAATTAGCAATCTGTGATAAACTGACTTGGTGATGAAGATGACCAATATAAAGATGATCTATTTTTACGCATATGGAAAGGCATTCTTTAAGTTTCAGATAACCGATTAAAATAAAGAGATTAGTTATGAACTCGATCAACTAAAATGCTTTTGTACCTGGATCTTGGAGCTTGCAAACACTCCTGGTAATGGTGAATTAAGTCTTCATAATTCAGGATCTCGTTGCTTCTGTTGCTTTTCTTCAGTCAGGGTTCTTTTTCCTTTAAATTAATATTCTCAGTGTAGCAGTTATGTAGCAAGTCTCAGTTACATGAGCGATGTTTTATTAAAAAGCATGCCTGGCATCTTTGCAGGGAACTCTTTTTCTTACGCATTTACATGCTCCCCAGCTGAGTGGCCATCCGTTTCATTTGACAATTGCTTTGTTCTGCCCATAGGGCTATTGTAAATCTTAGATGGTTTGCTCTTAATAATTGCAACAATAAAACAGGTAATTTCTTTTGAAGTCAGGAATGCAATACAGTGTTATGTCTCTTCCCATTCCTGGCCCCCATTTATTAGGAGTCTAACACTCAAGAGTGACAGCAGCGACTAACATTTCATATCTCATTGCACCACTTTCAGATCACTGGAATAATCCAGAAGCCGTGTTCATTTCTAATAGTCCTCCCCACCAACAGCCCACCAGAAGCAATGATTGATGTGAAAGTTGGCATCTGGTGTCAGAATATAAACTACATTATGTTTAGGGTGGAACACACGAATCCCTTTCCTGGAGTGATTTATCAGAGTATTTTCTTGCAGATGTATCCTGAGGGTAAGATCAGATTATATGTGGGCTGTTGAAGAGGGTCCAGTTCTCTGAGGTGATAATCAGTCTCTGGGCATCTTACATTGCCCAGGCTTTTATAGACACAAATGGCTTTGACTGACTAAATTGCACAAGATAAATAATGGATCAAGCAATTTGTACAAGGAATTCTGTGCCTAAACATTTATGTAGTATATACTATGTATTACTGTACAATAATTAAATGAATATCAGTTTCCCTTCAGATTTGGACAGTCATGGTAACATCTGTAATATCAATAAAGCTTCTTAGACCTTATTCATTCCACATGCATGAAAACTGGTAAGATACTTTCTCAATGTTACAAGTGTATTTTGTTCACAAAGCTTTACTTGTATTTCCTAGCAACTCAAGATGAAAAAAATGGATTATATATAAAAATGCAGAACATATCTTCATAAAACAATTGTATAGTCTCAACACACTGATTATTAATGAACTCAAACATTAGTAATCCACGTTTCAAGCATGGAAACACAAAATCTGAGACAAGAAGGAACTAGCGTATCATGTATTTTTTCATCATTCCTCCTCACAAAGCAGTATGATTGAAGAACCCTGGGAAATGCCTCCTTGGCCCCTTAGTTGTCTGTTTTAGCAATGGCCCAGGCCCCCAGGAACAAAGGGGAGTGCCCCTATTTATTTTCCAGTCTCCCCCCGCTTCCCCCTTCTGTTTTTTTGTTTCAACTCTCAATCACCGCTCCATGCCCACCGCCCACGATTAATTCCTATTGTGCTAGATTGGGGGTACTTCTGACTTCTTTTTTTTCTTAAAGCTTTTTTGTACTTTGCCACTTTTTGGGCTTCCTCAGCCTGGTTGATATCTCCCTCCTATGTGTGGATGACCCTATTTTGGCTGAAAGGATGCATACTTGGGAACTAAGAATTCCCTTAGATTGTATAGGTTTGTTTCTTTTTTCCATTCCTATCTGGTTTTTGTCATTGTTGCCATCTTTGCCATCTTTTGTTCTTCATTTTTGTTTCTTATTGTTTTGTTTTATTTGGTCGTGTTTTTACTTGTGAGCTGCCCAAAGTATTGGGAGTCGAGCAGCATATAAATTTCATAAAAATAAGAATTCTCTGGACTAATACTAGGTTCAGAACAGGGGTTTATCAAACAACCGCCAGAAAGTGGCAGCTGGAGGCCAGTGAATGGCAATCACTGGATCTGATTTGGCTTCAGAGACTCTAGGTCCGGATCCTTGATCTAGAGAATTAGTTATTGTATAAAAATGAAGATTCCTCTAGATTATAAACTCATGACAAGTTGCTCATGTCTATAAATGTATCATCTGTAGGTGGCCAGACACCCAGAATTATGCTAGACAATCTGGACAGAGGTTTGTCCTCTATCTACATGCATTTTTAGGCAGATTCAATTTTTTCCTGTCTCTTTGGTCTGCTCTGCTTCTGTCTCCTGTCCAGTGGGGCTGTCATATCTGGATTGCAAAAATCTAAACCATCACCAGAGAGCAACAAAGAATGTTTTCTCTATCTCTTCGCTGCTATCTAGTGCTGATCTTGATTTTTGCAGCCTAAATGTTACCACAGCCCTACTTTCCTGATGTTTCATGGAATGCGGCTTGAAGTTAGTAATGGACATAAGTGCAGGACTGACTTGGCTGGCCTCCAGGGAGCCTGCATAGTGATGAGGGAAAAGGCCTGGCTGGGAAGGAGGTGGGCCTGGTGGACAGCTGAGCCTGGAGGTGAAGCCTTTCTTCTTCCTCTTGGGGATTGCCAGTGCACACCTTAGGTTTAGTTTTGGGATAGCTGATGCTGCCATGACTTCCTAGTCAAAAAAGCCAAAATCCCAAATGTGACTATATGGTTGGGGAGGAAAAAAAACCAGAAAAAAGTGGTGTATTTGAAAGAGAGAGAAGTGATTGTGTATGTGTGTGAGGGAAGCGTCTATATAGGCTTAGAAGGGCACATCCAACATTACATTACACTTTATTGTTATAGTTCTTTTTAACTGTGCATTTAGTTGTTTGAAAAAAATAATTCCTAATTACAGTCCTTCTTTCTTAAGTAATTTTAATGTTCCCCTCCCCCAGTCAATTGTCTCCCTATTTTTCTGCATTTATGTTGTAGTGATTTACCACATCCATATTGCCCAGCATATTTATAGGAAGCAAATTTTAGCAGCTAATGTTGATATTTGTTAGGGTCAAAGAAGGACTCCCCACTGGAGTTCCTTGTGCTTTGTGGTGAACCACATTTCTCAGCTGGATTGAATTATCTTCCTGTGGGTTTTACCAGATTGCACAAAATGGTTTGCATTTTATAACAAATTACTCTGAGATTGAGACACCCTCATATTGCTCTAAAATGTGTTTATAATTCTTTCTACTAGTGGAAAAAAAAAAGATTGTGGTATAACTTAATGGGCCACTGAGATGAAAGCTGAGGTAGACTATTTATATCTTGCACTGCAGCTTCTTTTGTAGACACTGGGGATTTTGATATTTGCACTCTTTTGTATATAAAGATCTGTTTCCTCCAACAAATGAATGAATGGACCTACTTACACAAGGAATACCATCATATATGCAATATTCTTCTCTCTAGTGAATGTTTTTAAACATTTTCTAAAGCATATTAAAGGATTTACAACCTCATCCACGGATTCTCTCCAGTTCTCAGGTCACTTTACAAAATATGATTTTTTTATACCTAGGAAGTCTGTATATTATCCCAAGTCCCTCTCTATCTCTTCCTTACACACACACACACACACACACACACACACACACACAGAGCTCTTTTCTTCAAGTGCTTGTGGTGAGGATTCTAAACCGGGCATGGCTTCCCCCAGAGTGGTCATGCTCTGAGTTATGCAGATACACTTTTCAGGGGGGAAGGCCTCTCTTCAGAGGCCTCCTTTCAGTTCTCATGTGTGGGGATAAAATCTCAAGAGAGTGTCAGATTGTGAAAAGTTGGTCAGTATATGAAATTGATGTCCAGGTATTTAGAGTAACAACAAAATAGTGAAGGAGGTATTGCATTTCAGCATTGTCAACTTCTGTGCCCTACGTTAAAGTATCACTCCCAATGGAAAACAGGTGGAAAATGACAGATGACAAAAACACACATACCTTCCTGCACTCATGCCTTAGCTAGTAAGCTTCTCAGTTCACCAAACTATTTAATCAAAATAATGACAAATTATATGTAGAAACCAAAAACTAAAACAATATGCTTTCCTGTGAGTACTTTCAATGGTGTTTTCCATGGATTTTCCATCTATTTTTCCCCACTGTTTACTGAACCTTCTTTTCAGATTCAAGCTATAGAAACACAGTATTTTTTACGGACATGTACACTTCCCATTGCCTTGTTCACCTGCTTCAGGTGTCCTTGATGCTGCTGATAGATTTCTGTTTGGGGCACCATGTTTACCCTTGCTCCATTGTTGTCCCCAGAATTGGTTAATCATCTGCAATTTTGTACCTGCTTCCTTTGAAGTACTGTAACCCCGCTGGCTTTTAAACAGAGATGCCTGAAGTCCTTTTGAAACCAATAGGATGAGTTCATTGTGTGACCTCAAGTACAACAAACTGGTCTAGACTGGTACTGGGAAAGGTGGGGAAAAGGTAACATATACATGTACTCCATAAAAACAAGAAGGAAAAGACACTTCTCCTGGAGGAAACAAGAATGTAGTAGGATTCTAATATATGCAAAGAAGACATATGCCAGAAAGAGAATTATTTGAGGTTTCTGGGAAGCTCCTGACAGCTGAGTTATCCCTGCAGGGAAATCGGAAGTGGCTAATTTTTAGTCATCAGGATCAGAGTCTGTGCGGGCTATAAAATACAGAGCAGCAGTTAAGAGGCCCAGAATAGCTATAAATTTAACAGGGAAAAATAATATCTTCTCTTGAGAAGTAAGCAGTGTGTCAAAAGGTTGAGGTAGAAAGTCTGTTGCTCTCTATCTGTTATAAGATAAGATATTGCACTAGAAATGGTGGTAAAACTTGTTTATTCTGCTCATGTGCCAGAGGGTTTCCTGAAAAGAGGCCCACGTTTCCTAGCAGTTTTTCTGCTGAAACCACTGGAAATAAGCAGCAGCTTTGGAGATTCCCTGATATGAGATACGTTGCTCTCACACAAACAGGGTCAGATATGTATAGTTCTGAATGGGCAACTAAGTTAACCGATGACAACTGTAACGGTACATCCAGGCAGGAAGTAAAGAACAGTGTCTTTCAGTGACTAGCTGAGGCAGATATTTATAGTGTTCAGTCCTTCTTGGAGTAAGCCTCAGTGGAAATTTAAATGGAACCTCCACATGAAGAGAAATCTAGACTGGTAAAACGGGCCGTATCATTTGGTGAATGCTTCCCTACGTTTGTTTTTTAAACCTGAATATGTAGAAAGCTAGCAGAACAGGGGGACGGTTGAGCTAGGAGTTTTCCTGCTGATGCAGAACTTTTCTGCCTGAAGGGAGTTTTCATACCGAAGAGCCTTTTAACAGGCTGAATTTCATTCTACAACTTCGTTGTGCTAGGTTTTGCAACCCTTCATCTAAGCGCATAGGCTTCTGTTGCATGCCTGCAAAATGCAAGGAAGGTTCCCAACTATATCAAGACAAAACAGGAAACCAGCCCATGTGGCACAGTAAATAAAACTGGACAGGCTTGCGGGTCTGGTCCCACATGACCATGAACTTGGCTAAATAGCCTTGGCCAAGTTTCTCAGTTTGTTAGCTTACAGAGTTATTGTGACCATAAAAGGGAGAGGGCAGCAGCTGAGAGAATGATATATGTCTCCTAAACGCCTTAGTGGAAGGGGTCTGACAAATATATTTGGTTACAAATTGTTAAACTTGTCCAATCAGTGACCTTCTGTGGTTTTATTAATATTGCTGATCACAGTCCAGAGCTTTCCAGTGGTGCTCTTCTCAGGGACCCTCACCTGGAACTGAATGTAATGACCTCCTTACTTGTCTAGGGTATCCAGGGTGTCACCTGAACTGGGTTTAGGCCCTGAATTTTATTATGCTTGCTCTTTTGGAATAACGTCTCTGCTTTCTCAGTCTGCTATATAGTTGCCTGTTCAGGATCTGTTTTATTTTTCTGCGAGTTGCCCTCAGAATTCTGGCTAAGTCAGTGTTGTCCAAACTTGGCCACTTTAAGATGAGTGGACTTCAACTCCCAGAATTCCCCAGCCAGCATGCTGGCTGGGGAATTCTGGGAGTTGAAGTCCACTCATCTTAAAGTGGCCAAGTTTGGACAACACTGGGCTAAGTGAAGGGAGATGCAGAAAGGTGTTAAGTACAACAATAAATGGAACAATGTTGCTGCTGGGACTTACTATCCTTTCTGGTAGCACAGATAGGCTCCTTAATAATATTATAGTCATATGATGGGGCTCTTAAGTAGCTTAGGCTACAGGGCATTCAGGAAGAAGGCCTACTTAATGCTTGGGAAGTAGACCCAGTCGAATGCAAGCAAATTATTTCTTTTTCCTAGTAATTACATTTATAATTTCATTGCAAAATGTTCCATGTGCAAATTCCTTGGAAAATGCTCCATTTCTTGACAAGGTGTTTTTATGTTGTGAATGTTTGATGTGATAATGGTAACTCCAGTCTGAAAGCTAGTTGCATTGCTGTCCTTAACCACCATCAGCAATTGTGCTTCAAAGCATATAGAAAACACTGACTGGGGGTGTGGGGGAAGCTCCTGCATTTATCCTAATAATTGTAGGATAATTATTATAATTAACAATTGTAAGTATTATTATTACTATTACAATAATCATTGTAATAATTACAAAATTCTGTAACATGTACTTCAGGGAGGGAAGAGCAAGTGGCAGATGGGGAAGAAAAATGTAAGATCAGTCTCCATTCTCTTAAGCTGGGGATACACAAATTTGAGGGCCTCAGTTGACCTTTTGGGTGGTTTACTGGGGGGATACATCCCCAAAAGTAAGTAAGGTGAACCCAACAATGTGGATGAACCAGGAAAAAACAAAACTTGATTTACTTAATTTTAATTAAATTAGTATGAAATGTTTTAATTATAATTAATATGATTATTTTAATGTATATAGTAATTTTCTTTCCATCACATTAAAAATTGCAGTTTGTTGGTAACGTCTGGTGGGCCCGAGGAGCCACAATCAAGACTGTTAGAAACAGCATGAGGTTCTGGCATCGGTAGTTCCTCTGTGTTTAAGACTAAGGAAACATCTGATGAATCATTACAATACTTGGTTTTGGCACACAAAGGATACATCATATATCCAAACATGTCCTCCCCCTCCCCCTTTCTTCTGCACATTCATAATGAAATTTTATCCATTCAGAAACATCTAGATAACAGTGTGGTTGGGAGAAATTGTATGCACATTAGCATCCAACTCTAATTTTAGATTCAGCTTTTGATTTATTTTTAGTTATGACAGATGCCCAACTAATAGTGTGATTCCACATCTAATTAACTTCCATATGACCTGCTTAACCAATGTGAGTTATTTCTAAGTTAGCAAGTATTATTTAAAGGTTATACATCTTTAGATGCTTGGAAAAAGCAGAAACCACTTTTGGCCCCTGATCTTTTGCATCTTATCCCATTCCTTGATCATCCATTTTTTTAAGCACTAAGTTAAATTAGTTCAATATAAATAATATGAAGATAAAGGATTGTATAGAATTAGAGATGTAATTATTGATGGAAAACACTGTTATTGTGCTGAATATATTTTGCAAAACAATTTGTTACA
Organism: Python bivittatus; assembly: GCF_059951505.1. Classification (NCBI taxonomy): domain Eukaryota; kingdom Metazoa; phylum Chordata; class Lepidosauria; order Squamata; family Pythonidae; genus Python; species Python bivittatus. Next base: position 107,063,921 of record NW_028277075.1, read on the forward strand.
AATTCTGATTTAGATTCAAATGAATCAAGTTCAATAATTTTTTCATAAACTAATTAAATGTTATCAGTTAGTGACTGTAAGCAGCATCTTATGAATGGGGTATACCTGCTTCATTAATAAGCAAGCAAATATTGTCAATATTATACAAAGCTGTTGCTGTATATTAAATACAGTACAACCACTTTCCTTTAAAGTCTTTAAAAATCATCTGGAAGAATGACTTGCTATTTCAACTTGATGAATCTCTTTGGGGCAGAGAATTTCTTTTCACTCTATTTCGGCAAGTATTGACCATGAAGATAGGTGGCACTCTATTGCACTAAAATTACATTATATAAATTGTAATATTTATGGATTGCATTGGCAGATTTGAAAGCAAATTGATTCAGATTACCATCTTTGATGGCAATGCCTTATTAGTTCTTTTGTTGAAAACGTTGAAGAAATTGGGAAAATCATTCAGCAATCTTTCAGATGAACCCTGCTGTTAGTTTATTGTCTATGTTTCCTAGGGCATGTAAATTGATTGAACATAAGAAATCAATTCCTGCTATTAGATGCCAGGTTTCTTATTGCAAAGCACTGGAGCAATCTATATCCTTCACTGGAGGAGGAGTATTTACAGGTGTGAGTATTTGCTGTGGCTGAACAATTAATACAACAGCAAAAATACAAGATAAATTTATTAAAATCACCATTTATTAGTTATTTCAACCATATTTTCCTAGTAGTTTTCCTCTGTCTTCTATAGAAATGTTAGTCTGGATAGAAATACGAAATAAGGATGTTGAAAATGTTTGCATTTCTCTATAAATACAGGCTCACATATTGTACCTGTAAGTTGGGGCAGGGAGGTAGTCAAAGTCATCATCTATTGATAAGAGAAAATGCTATTGAAAACAAAGGAATATGCAAGAAGTGCAAATGTCTATGAACATCCCTGCTGAAAAGCAAAGTGTTTAAAAATTAATCAACCTTTGAGAGAAGTTGCTTGCCTGGTTAATTTTAACCCTTTTTGTAATGTTCAGATTTCTCTCTCTCTCTCTCTCTCTCTCTCTCTCTCTGCTTTGTTCACTGTACCCCTTTTCCTCACCTCACCATTAAGTTATTCTCTTCTTCTCCCAGTGCAGATAACCATCTGTTTTATTTGTACATAACAAGTGTGTCATATATATTCATTTATTGGAGAGAGGGAAATCTCCAGGACTGGTTTCAACTAAAGTTCCCAACCCTAGGGTGACAAACTGGGGAAGCTGGACATAGATTTTTGTCTGTGTTACACACAAACACACCCACCCACCAATAAATAAATGTCTACTCTTTCTTTTAGGAATAATTATCTTAAATTCAATTGTCATTCAGCAAATAAATAGATATGTACATCCAAGTATTTGTTTTTCTTCATTTGCTTTTGTTTGGGGTTATTTTTTTCTTTTCAACAATGGATTATTTAGTTCTTCTCTCATGTTGTTTCTTTAATAAAAAAAGAAAAAAGCAAGGATTCATGCTTCGTTCTTCAGCCAAAAAAAAAAAAAGGCAACCAGAGCAGCTCACAAAGACCAGTATTAAGGAAATCCCTGCTTTCAGGTATATAATATTTGTCTGAATGTTGTGCAGTTACTGAACTTTGCAATGCATATTTAAGACCAGAACAAAGTTGATACAACTTCTTTTGTACTGAAGCACCAATATATATATTATTAATTTTTAATGGGCACCCAAGACACAGTCCAGCAAAAGTTGAAAGTAATGTGTTACAACTACCTTAAAATCCCTATTGAATTTTGATTTAACTTATGCTGGATCGTGTCAGCAATCCTGAGTTAATTGGATCAATAGACTGGTTTCTAGTTTATTTTCTCTGTGCAAACACAACAGGATGCTTAGATGCAACCTGCACCCTTCTATTCATGCCCACCATAGCTCGTCTTGATTCATTCCTTATGGGCTCCTTACCCTGCAATTGTAAATTGCTCTGAAAGTGTACACACTATTGTCTTTTGTTTCTGCCTCTGGTGGTACTTACAGGGTAGACATCTAGGGCTTCACTAGCAGAATGATTGGGAGCTTCCCGGATTCAGAAAAATTAGTTGATCGTATAAAATGTTCTTCTCCCCTTAATTTTAGTTGGAAGTCTAAAATTCCCCTGCTGCCCCACCAAGCTTCTCCTCCTCAGTCTACAATCTGAGAGTGGTATTATATAACATTTTGCCAAAAATTATTGGTTTTGTATGAATTGCTCTATGTATGAAAGGAAGGTAGAATAATATAATACTTTAGTCACTTTTCAGATAGATAATACACATCAAAACAGAATCAGCAAGTATTTATATAGACTACCAGATATGGATGCAAAAATTCAGAAACCACTAGATGGCAGTAAGGCAATACAGAAAACGCCAACTCCTTGCTGCCATCCAGTGGTCCTCAAATGTTTGCAACCCAGACTGGGTACAGTATCTACCTTTTAGGTACAAATTCTCCCTCTGTGGAGTCCTTGGGGTTCTCTGAGCTTGGTTGTTTTCTTGCAGACATTTCGTTACCTGGCTAGGTAACATCTTCAGTGCTAGAAGGGAGTGGGCTTTGTTCTCTGTTTATATATTGTGGCATGCCCTGCCAGTGTTGATGGGCATGTGGGCTTTGTTTTATTTTTTCCCTCCGGTAGTTCCTTGATTAGGGTATTGTTTACTGCTTGATTGTCCTGTATGTCTGGTGGTAATTTTGGTGTTAATCTCTGCTTATCTGGGTGATGATTGCTGGTGAGGAGATGTTCTGGTCTTTTGTTTTCCTTTCTATTGTCTCTTTTGAATAGTGTGTAGATGTTGTTTATCTCTATGCGCCTGTTGATGGCTGCCTTGTCTGGATACCAAGCTTCCAAGAATTCCCTCGCATTCATGTCTATTAATTCTCCCTTTGCCTCTTCCCCTTTACCCAAAAAGAACATGACCTATACACTTCATTCTCACTTTCTCTCTCCAGATTTCCATTGTCTGGAATATGAAAAAAAGGGTCTATGATGCTCTTTGGAAAAGGAAACCCAGCCAAAAAGCCTGAAGTATCTGCTACTGCCTCTGCCACCTCTGCAGCTCCATTCTTATTGCTGTTCTTTTCTACAAGGACACAGGTCTGTTCCTTCCACTTGCTGTTGTTACCTTATCCTCATTGAGGCCATTTGACAGTGGATTACTGGAGAACATTTTCTGGCCTCTCAGTGGCCAAATAAGAAGAAGCTTAAATCTTCATCCTATTGCTTCCATTTGGTGGCATCCTGGGCCAGAGAGTAATGGTTCAATATTATTCCTAATCCTTCCTCATGTTTAGCTGCCTGAACTCTACTTCTCTTTAAAGTTTGCATGATTCCACTTCTTAATTTATTTTTTTTCTCTTAAGCTTTTGGACCTTTGCTATGTCGCTTTTCCTGCTCTTGTGTAATGTTCGAAATGATATGATGTTTGACTTGATGATAATTATGTTTTTTTAAGAAGTGATACAGTAATCTGTTGGCCTTCTAAGAGCTTTAAAGGAAGCTATTATCATTGCAATAAAGATCTGATTTCAGAAGAGTTTTAATGTACTTATTTTCCAGTATTGATTAAATATATAGCAATTGAAAAAAGTTTCTGCTGTCCAATATCCAAAAGTCTGAATATTGATTTCCCCAATCTCATCATACATCCAGATTTAGGCTGCACTCCTTCGCCCTTCTTGGAGATGTCCCAATAAAGCTCAGTGTGATGCAATTCTTAGTATCTCCCTAATGTGGGTGGGCTCACTACTAGGAAATATAACAATTGACATTAACACTGAACCATCTTTTCAACAATAAAAAGCTTCACCCAACCTTTCTGGAAACGTTCTCATAGGGAAGGCCTCTTCACAGAGCTTTATGTAGGAGTGAATTCAATGAAATTGGACTCATAGAATTCAAAAGTTGTATTTTTATTGATGGCCCTAAAGACATCCTTCGTGGCCTGTAACAATGATTACAGCTACCTCTGATTGTTCTGAAGCCTCCTTTCACAAATAGGGACTTCAGCTGGGGGCTGGATCTGTGGAAGACTGGGCGCTGATACCCCAAAGCCATGACTGTGTGATTGGAGGGAAAGAGAGCTCGCCCCCCTCCTGCTAGCGCTGGCCTTGTGGCTCCTCTGTTGCGGCTGGATTCGCAATTTATTATTATTATTATTATTATTTATTTATTTATTTATTTATTCTGGCTGCTGTTTTGAGATCGACACGCCCCCGGATTCTTCATCCCTCCGGATTAACCTTCCCGCTCCGTTGTGAACCTGAAGGGCAGAAATTGAGATCGCTGAGCTGGGCCGCCTTTTCTCTTTTCGCTGGCCCTCTGGCTGTTCGGCGGCCCCGGGAACCTCCCTGCTGCTCTCACAGGCCGGAAGAAGCTCCTGGGTTTGCTCTGGTCCCTGCCGTCCGATGTAAACGGCCGCCGTCTTTTGGGAAGGGAAGGGAAGGGAAGGGAAGGGATACCAAGTTGTTCCTGGGCGATTACAGTCACGGACACGTTATAACAAGTAATGTGCCTAATGATGCTGACTCTACTGGGGCGCATCTACGCTGCACGAGCAGCGCATGTGGGCAACCTAATCCTTCCGCAAGCGGGCCGCTGCGGGCCGGTGATTAAAAGCTTTGGTCAAACATCAAGGCGGCGAACGAATCGATCTGCTCCTTTCCCCTTCCCACGCCCGCCTGCCTTTCCATATGATCGATCCGATTAAGCAGTTACAAGTCGAAGACCCTCCGATGCCTTCTCCCCTCGCGGCACCGTAACGTGTGAGGTGGAGGGCTGCCCAGAGGCCCGGCGAGGGGCTTCGCTTCTTCCTGGGAATCCGTATGGAGCCGTGGGAGAGGCCTCGGCCCTTTAATCCCTTCAAAGGCACCGACGCGATTCAAGCCTTTACAACTCTTTGGAAGCCTTTGCGGGGCCGGGGGTTGTTTGGATAGGAAAGCCAGATAAAGATATCTCTCCCCCGCCCTCCCCCTCCCCCTCCCCCCCTTTCTCTTTCTCGGTCGGACGGCCGCTTAAAAAGGTTTCAGTGGCAACACGAAAACAATTGAGCGCGGCCACTGCGGGGCGGCTCAGGTTACCTGGGGAAAGTAACAGAAATGTCATCTGGCGGCGGGGAGGAGCAAAGGCCTGCCTCCCGCCTGTGCCCGCCTCCGCCTCTTCCTCTTTCCCGAGATGCCCTCACGGTGCAAGGCTCCTCTTCGGCACGTGTCTCAACTTCAGCTCCATCCCCAAAGAAGCGACGGCTCGTTCGCTCGGCCGGGCGCAGAGAGCTTCTCCCCTCCCTTGGCGCAGTCGCTCCGGAAAGCGGTGCGCTCTGCGGCGAAAGCAGCCCGAGGTCGCCCCCGCCGTTAGCCTGGCCGCTGTTTTCGAGGAAGCGCGCCCGTGAAGAAGCACCACACCGACTGGAATCGGGACAGCCCAGCAGCGGCTCTCGGGTGGCTCCGGAGGCGTCTGTAGAAAAAGAGAAGCGCTTAAGGGCTGGAACGGAGCAGCCTTTTATTTGGCAATAAAGAGAACGGAACTCCGCTTCTGAAGCAAACAATCGAGAAGCTAGCTAGACCATCCGAAGAGGGCGATGGAAATGGTTTTCAGGCGGGCGGGGGGGGGGGGTTGCAGCCCAACTCGCCATCCGAGGGGCTCGGAGGAACCGCTGGTCTCACCGCAGCAGCCTCTTTGAGCGTCACCCACTTTACTTAGGAGGACGCCTTTGAATACGTTTCCTTGCGGAGTAAGGAGCAGTTCTTGAATCGCATTTCCAATACTGGGCAGCTTTCTTGCTCTGTAAAATCAGAGAACTTTTTATCGCCAGAAAACGTTGGACATCACTATCTAAAAGTAGGGATCACCTTCAAAGCATTAACTAAATAAAATTGCGCCACATTTTTATAAAAGCCAGAAAAACAATGGAACCGAGATCAAATATGCCTTTGCTTTTGTTATTTACAGGGACATGTCGCCTATATTCTCTGGTTAAAGAAAAACACATAGCCACTCAATGCAAACTTTTACAGTCGGATTGGGTGTCCTTATGCGCTCCGGTGAACTTTTGGCGAGTTTATTTTTAAAAATAGAACTAGAGTTACTGGGTGCCATCCAAACAGACGGTCTGGAGGCACATATCCGTGAGAGATAGCAAAAGACGTATTGTCTGTTTAAGACTCCGAGACAAATTTTTAATCGCGATATACGTATTTCTTAAGGAGAAGTGGGAAAGCAAGAAGAAAGGCAAGTGGTTTGGGCAAGATACAATGTCTTGAACGTCGAGTGCGAGTCTCCAGGCGGTGAGAGTCCCTTTGATCAAGAAAATCCAATTATTTGTGTATATACATTTCCCACATAGTGATTACTTCATTAATTGTCCCGCCTTTATCTCCTCCCTTCCCATCCCCCCTAATAATCAGTTCTTTTATCCAGACCAACAAACACACCATAGGAGCTTTGTGGATTCAAAGGATTTGCTTTCGCTTCTGAAAGAGCCGCTATTCTTTGATGATTGGGCAGCGGCAAACTTCAAAGCCATAAATCTTCCTCCTGACTGGCTGGCGGCCCAGCAAAGTCCTTATCAAATTCTTGGAGGTGATCCTGGTGCAGTCAGACAGTCCGCGGAGATCGCGCTGAGGCTGGGCTGGCTGGCTGGCCGAGACTGGTGGGATCGGCGAGGGGGAGAAGAAATAAGGAGCGGAGGGCAAGGAAACCGAGCAGCTTTTCAGCTGCCTCTTGGCGACTTCATGCCGCGGCAGTGGCCCCCTGGCCTCTTCTCCCTCCGGTCGCAATAGCCATGGCCGCGGTGGCCGTCCTCCGGAGCGACTCGCTGCAGGCGTTTCTTCAGGTTAGTCGCTAGTTGAAGGTGGAGGGTGGAGTACCGGGAGCGCCCCCCCCCCCGCGACATGATTGGTATGTTCGGGCGACAGGATTGGCGGGAGGCCATAAAGCGGGAAGGTGGAGAGCTGGTGGGAGTTTGGGGAAGGGGCGAGCGCGCTAGGACCATCTGAAAAGTTACGGGATTGATTGCGCGTGCAAATCCCCTGATCTCTGAGCCTTAAAAAATTCCACTTTTGAGGGAAAAAGTCTTCCACGTCTGCTCTTGCTGAGAGATTCCCCACAACCTAGGGCACGCAACTGCATCTAAACCCCGCCCTCCCCTTCCAAAGCTATTGTCCTGAACTGAACGGTTTAAGTCGTCGGAAGTACTCCAGAATGATTGGCAGGCGGAGAGGAGGTAGCTGGGCGTGAGGGTCGCTTGCAGCGGGGTGCGCTGGGAGGCTTCCAAGTTGGCACCGAGCTGAAGTGGGCGGGATGGGATCGAGGCGTGTCAGGGGCCGTGCGCTGCTGACTCCGGGCATCCCCGCTTCGGTTCATTGTCTTCTGAGAAACGCCCCGCCCAGGTGCCCGGCTCAGCAACTGGTACTTAGCGCCTGGCAGTAAACTTTTTGAGATGCTGCCTGGTATCCAGCAGCGGGTGCTTGCTGCAAGGTGGCGAGGAGGAAGCCCGAAGCCAGGGTGAAGGAACAGAGACTAACTGCCTCTCTTTCCCCACATCTTGCCGCAGGATCGTACCCCCAGCGCCTCTCCCGACTTGGCCAAGCACTCACCTCTGGCTCTCCTGGCCGCCACCTGTAGCCGAATCGGGCAGCCGAGCGCGTCGGTCGCTCCCTCGGATTTCCTGCAGGTCTCCTACGACCCAAGCTTGGGCTCCCCGTCCAGGATCTTTCACCCGTGGAGCAGCGACATGCCGGCCCACTCCCCGGGCGGACTGCCTCCCCCGCCGCCTAGCCTCGGGCTCGCTCCGCAGCCGGCTTTCGCGGGCGGCCACGAGCTGCCGCTGACGCCCCCCGCAGATCCATCGTACCCCTACGAGTTCTCGCCGGTCAAGATGCTTCCGGCTTCAATGGGCGCCCTCTCCTCCAGTTGCCCCCCGCCGGCCTACGTGCCCTACGCCGCCCAGGCGGCCCTCCCGCCCGGCTACTCGAACCTGCTGCCCCCGCCGCCCGCGCCCCAGTCCTGCCGGCAGCTTTCGCCGGCGCCCGAGGACATCCCTTGGTGGAGCATCCAGCAGGCGGCGCCGGGCCCGGGCACCTGCGCACACCGCTTCGCGGCCGCGGGTGGCCTGCAGCGCGGGCTGGTGTTGGCGCCCTCGGAGCTGGCGCAGTACCAGTCGCAGCTGGCCGCCCTGCTGCACCCCAAAGCGCCCCTGGCGGCCACGGCCAGGAGGTGCCGCCGCTGCCGCTGCCCCAATTGCCAGGTGGCCGCGGGCAACGGGCCCGAGGCCACCGCCGAGCCCGGGAAAAAGAAGCAGCACGTGTGCCACATCCCCGGCTGCGGGAAGGTCTACGGCAAGACGTCGCACCTCAAGGCGCACCTGCGCTGGCACACGGGCGACCGGCCCTTCGTGTGCAACTGGCTCTTCTGCGGCAAGAGCTTCACACGCTCCGACGAGCTCCAGCGGCACCTACGGACTCACACCGGCGAGAAGCGCTTCGGCTGCGCCGAGTGCGGCAAGCGCTTCATGCGCAGCGACCACCTCGCCAAGCACGTCAAGACGCACCAGAACAAGAGGCTCAAGGCCGGCCTCGGCCTCGGCCTCGCGGGGGGCGACGGGCGCGCTTGCGCAATCAAGCGAGAGGAGCCGCGCGACTTGTGACCTGTTGCGATGCTTCGCTGGGCCGAGGCGCTCGTGCGCGACTCTGACTCCTCGTCCGCCCTCTTTCAGGTCTCGGAGTGGGCCGCTTCTCTTTCCGGGGAAAATTCCGCTTCAGCCCGAATCAGCCCTGGACGTTTCGGGAACAACCAGGAGAGCTCCTTATTGGGAGGCCGTTTAAAGGGGAGCCACGACACACACACACACACCCGGAAGATCTCCGAAGTCTGGCACCTTTGAGGCTTGCATTAGACAGATCTCCTTTGAGAAGCAATTGGAGGGTCCTTGGTCAGGAGACTCAAGGGACTGGTGGTTTTGCCTGGATTCGGACCCAGCCCTCTGGAACTAAAAGCTTTGCCGTGACCCATAGACATCCTTTGTGTGATCTGAAGTGGAGCCATGAAACCCACTCTGCAGAGCAAGATTTGGAACTGTTCTGTGGATCTGAGATTAGCCTTCTGTGAAGAGGTTTTTCCCCCTTTGGATTCCCCCCCTTTTTTTTAACTCCAGATTAAAGATATCCTAGGGTTTCATCTTCTGTCGAACTCCCCCAAAGGATTATGGCTTCAATGCCAGGTGCTTGCAGCCAGAAGATTGCAGCCCACCTTCCATCACATTTGGAAACATCTGGCCATAATGGGCTACAATACTTTTTTAAATAAAAACAGCATCATTGGGCTGGTTATAGAGTGTCTGGGTATAATTTTTCGACCTGTGTTTAGGGGGAGAGATCAGCCTTTTGTATAGAGTTTATTTAATACCTTTGAATAAAATAATCCCCCCCCCCCACTATGCTACTTGACTCCCTTATGGGGACTGTACCATGAGATATTTCAAGTGACCTACAGTGCATCAGCCGTGTTAAAGTAAATGCATCAACACTCGGGTCATATTGGGAAGATCCCACTGAGTTGGTTTCACCTGATTGTTTATTTCTTCTGAAACTTTTTGACAATATACCACTAACCCATTTTAAGTATTTGTTTCACCTCAACAAATTCCCCATTTAGATGGAGAGCACGTTAGTATGAAGTCCAACCTGCAGCTCATATTATTAAAGCTCAGCGTTGTAAAGATCACCTAAATTTTCCTTGTGAAATATATTGTAGTGGTGTAAAATGTGTGACGTTTTTATTGCTTCATCTATTATTTTTTAAAACATTTGCTGATCAGAGTTGTAACATTCAAACGTTGCAAGGAAACAACAAGGCATATACTGTTTGCAGCTCAGCTGAAAACTGCAGAGTGCATAATACAGAACAAGCCTACCAGGAGCTTGATCCAAAAAGGGAATCAGAAATCAACTGCTGTATAATTATATTGAAGAAATTTATGTTTAGTGATGTTAAAATCCGCAAGGCTTATTTCCATGTAATAAGAGCCACAAGCCAAAGTTAAAGTACCTTTTTGTTTAACCTCCATTCACTTCATTGGGCTTAAAACTGCTTAACTTGCAAGATCATGCTTGATGTTGAAAACGCAGCGTGCAGTATGGCTTGTTCAGAAGAAACATTATATGGCAGTATAATGCTATAGGGATATGCTTTGTCAGATTCTTATGTCATTTTTGTTCAGTCTTTTGCACTGCTAAAATTGTTTCACATTTTAATTGTTTCCTCATCTTTAAAAGAGAAAAATGGAAGAGAAAATAGAGTTAGAAATTTCTTTTTAATTTCCAGATGTCAGAACAGGGCTGCAATTCTGTACTGTATGCACACTTACTTGGGATTGAGATGTACTAAATACTCCAGACATGCATAGAAAATATCCAACTCTTTCTGAGGCCATAGATTTTATTTCTATATTATCAACATTTATCAAAGCAGTGGTATCCCATAAGTGCTCATCTTCTAAAGCCTGCGGAATTTCCAGAGCTCAACCTTGTAAATTTGTAATATAAATATATTACAAAAAGAAAAGTCCATATTCTTTGAAAAATAATTTGTCAACTACATCTTAAAATAAAGATTTTGCTACAAACCAACGTGCATTCTCATTTAAAGTACAAAAAAAAACAGTTGGAACTTTCTGAACAAAATTAAAGTTTGTGTTCTCAATTTTATACTCTGTGCTGTACATTTGAAAATAATTGTGGATATCAGCTTCAAAGGGAACTGCTGTAGGACTATAGTGCTAGTAGAAATATCCATCTGAAATAGAATGGTTTAGTTGCATTTGCAATTTAAACATGAAGCCAGATTTGTATTCAAAGTACTGCATTGATCAAACTATTTAAAAGGGAAAACTGTATCAAAACTCGTCTGTGAAGTTGCGCTATTACCAACTGTACAGTATAGATGATCCATGGCGCATGGATACACAGTTTAGGTACTGAAGGGAGTAACATCACTAAAACCTATTCTGTACAGCCTGCAGAAAACATGTAATTAGTTTTAATGAGAATTTGGAAGTGCAGCCTGTTTCAAGATTGATTATTTGAATTTAGGATTATTTTCCAATATTGCCTTCTAATAAACTACTTTTAACTTTAATACAAATGCTTTTTAATCTATGAGCCAAATTTCTTTCAATTCTTAAATCTCTCTCCTGAGATGAATTTGAACTATTAGAGACTGAGAGTGAAATTATGGTGCAAAAGAACTTATTTTCAAGCAGATGCGCTTTAAATGCAGAATTAATTGAATTAGAAATGTGTAGGGTAAATTGTAGCCTAAATATTAATTCATTTAGTCTTGTTCCAGTACTGGCAAATTATATCATTTTGGTAGTAGCACTATGTATTAGTAAATTGTGTATGATCGTTGCAGTTTTACCAGAGTGTCCTGCAATCCAATTTTATAAATGTTTACTCACAAGTAAATTCTGTTACTGTATTTTCAATGGTGCTTATTCTTAGTTTGCATAGGATTGCAGCCCTAAAGAGATAACATAGTAGCTGCTGTTTTTTAAATATTTCTGTTTTTTTATTAGCAATTTGTATTACAATAACTGTTATCCTTTTCAGTCTAATAAGCAGGTAGGTTTGAATTTTCATGTGTTTTTACATGAAGAATATTATTTTTGAAATATATAAAGCGTATAATCCTTTTTTTAATATATTCTAGATAGGATAGTTGTTTAGGTTCATCTTTTATGAGAGAGGTCTCCATTGTTTAAATAGGCATCCTATGTTTCCCTAAACTGATGTCTTCCATCAGTGCTAGCTAGCATGGTGATGCCACTTGATAATAATTTCTGGAGAAAACTATGTTGTGAACAGCAATATTAGAGAATAAGTCTCTCTGAACATAGGGTTTACTTCTGAGAAGCCACTGGACTGCACTATAAATTGCATATCCTATGTAACTGAGTAACATATGTTACATGTATGAGACATAAATCAATTAAAATCAACTGTATCTATGTCATACTGATTAGAAGGGAAAAGCTTAAAACAAACACTTCAGTTTCATATTTAAATGAATGAATGAAACTGTCTGGATAGGTTGTTTAAATTACATAGTAGAACACTGATGTAATATATAAATTCCTCAACTTTCACACAGTGTCTTTGCTCATACTGAGAAAGTCAATCTGGACCAATTTTGTAATCCTTTTAAAAGTAACAATGGAGGTGAATATGTGTAGCTCAGGGTTGAACTGTGGAGTCCTTGGGATTCTCTGAGCTTGGTTCTTGCAAACGTTTCATTACCCGGCTAGGTAACATCTTCAGTGCAGAAGGACTCCACCTTTTAAGAGTAAGTTGGATCTGGGTTAATTCATAATGTATTTTGTAATAGCATTCTCTACCAGCTTGCTTTCATACTTCAACTAATGAAATATTTTAGATTATTTATTTATTTGATAAATTGATTATAAATCATGTATTTATTTATTGTACATATATGCCTCTTCAACTTACAATGCCAGGTGGCTCATAGTAAAACAAAAACATACAAAGCATAGCCCCTTAAAACATGTTCAAATAAATAAAACACGTCATGTTGCCTTTGAACTAAATATAGTAATATATCACCAGTAGGTTGCATCAATTATATCATGCCTTGTCCCCAAAATCTTGTTGGAAAAGGTCTTAACTGCTTTTCAAAATGATAACACCAAAGCGCTCATCCTAATCTCCCAATTTCATTTGGGTCTCCTTCACATGTCATGATATGTTTATAATGGATCCAGAGTCCAGAATTTGGTTACTCATTCTCCAAAGCTGTAGATCTAAATCCACCTACACTTAACGGTGACTAAGACTCATCAAATTTGAGGCATTAAGTGGGTCACAATTAATATAAAAGACATGTCAATGGGGCAAATTATAAAGAAGCTAAATCTGGTCTGTAGTGTCCATACCAATCTTCCCTCTCTCTGCTAATGGGCAACAGCTTTTCCTAGCTCGGTGTCCTCCAACTGGATCTGGGTGACAGCTCGTAGAATTCCCAATCAACATGGCCAATCCTTGGGAATTCTGGAAGCCATGGTTCCAAAACATCTGGAGGCCACTAGGTTATAGAAATGTGCTGTACACTATGGAAGCACTGATATAGCAGCATATTTTAGTTCTAGAATTAGTAACCATTTCAGAGATGACATGTGAAGAAGCCCTTACATTGTCAGGGTTTAATTACATTCCTGGGATATTCCTATTTTTGCCAAACACACATAACTGGACATAATAGTTATGAATACTTGCATTTCAGTAACAGTATTGGTCTGCAGAAATATAGCTAGGATCTAGCCATCCATTGATTTTTACTAAGACTGAACATGTCTCAATTGTTAAGATAAAAGTAGTGACATGTATATTTGCTGCTGCTTTTGATTCATTGATGCCCAACTCATGGCAGTCTTACTTCAAACTGATCCAACAAAATTAAATGTACATACAATTTGGGGTACTGCTGATTTCAGAGGAACAGTTGCAATACGTCTTGCCCAATCCAATGAATCCCTACTCAGAAGTAAGGCCTCTTATTTCTTTAGGGAAGTCAGGCCTACAATGAGGCTTCTTCCCTTCTAAATGTACAGAAGAGAGGGTATTTGTGTGAGAAAGAGGCAGCCCCTGCATATTCAATCTTTGATAGGTCTTTGAACATTGTTTTATCATTTCTGTTATATGGAAAGACAGCACTTGGAAGCTAAGTCATATTCTGAAAAGACTGACAGATGTTACTTATGGAGTGGTATTAATGTGTTTATATGTTCTTCCTCTTGAGGGTTTAGTTGTGACTTGTCTGTCATTTCTTTTGTCAGAGTACTGTTTCCATTCCTCTCTTGAAATGTTCTGTTTTGCACATTTTGTATTTTTACAGTCAACCTAGCATATTTTACTGGACTTGGTGAATTGCTGCAAGCAGGTGATTGCTTTCAGATTAGCTCAGTGATGGAAATCTTGGCTTAAAATATATCTTTGCATAAGATAGATCTCATATGTTATATTTCCTATATTTGGTTGCATTGTTAGTAATACTGTATCTATGGATAGATGCATGTATTCTGAACTGTAAACCTGCCTGTGAGTGAGCAAATTCATATGTCAGATGCAAACATCTCTGCCTAAATTAAATTAGTCTATGATGTTAATGCAGGAGCTGTTAGATATTATACATATACAGTGGGTGTAATTCAGCTTTAGTAGACTGTAGATACATTTAAAGATTTTGACTTGCTCTATCAATTTGAATAGGAACTTACAATTACTTAGGCTGGATCCAATTCAGTTTTTCTTCTTTTCTGAATTATTAACTTTTGGATGTAGTTTAAAAAGTTACCTTCTGTTTGTACCAGTATGCCTGCACCCATTGTCCAAGCTGCTTCAGAATGATTTGGAGTTTATGTGATCATTGGAGGGACAGATATGCTGCTGATCGAACTACCAGGTTCCTGTTGGGAGTATAGCCTCAGCGGGAAAACCAATTTTATTAGTTGGTAATGGTATGAAATGACTCTCAGTAATACTCTCATTGCATCAGATCAGATAGCAAGAAGTGCAGAGAAGTATTCTTCAGCCATTTCCACACTGATAAGTTATATCCTCTTATAGCATCATCTAACCATCACTTGCTGATATCAGTAATGAAGAGAGTTTTTATATCACCGTATCTATGACTGAGTAATGTTGTAAGATGCTATAGATCACTAGTGAGAAAGTAGCTTTGGTGACTGTTGTTGAGTTCTCCCATGAAAATACCCCATATCCAAGCCTGATATTTTTGAAAACACTGAAAAAACTTGCCCTTAAGGAATAAGGCTTCAGTTGTTTCTTTCTTTTATGTTTGATTCAAATGGATGATATAATCCAGTTATTTAAATTTATATGGCCACCCATCTCACAAGAAGTGACTCTGGGCGGCGTACAGCAAAAGAAGCATAAAGCAATAAACATGTCAAGCACATTCATATGTTTAAAAAGTTTTTAAAAAAAAGTACACACAGAAGATTCAATCAGCAACAGAGCCACCTCAATATCTCACCGGTCCCCTGAAACCCCCAGGCCTGATGACATAGCCAGGTCTTGAGGGACTTCTGGAAAATAAGGAGGGATAGAGCTGACCTCACTTTGGGGGGAAGAATGTTCCATAAGGCAGGCGCCATGCCAGAAAAGGCTCACCTCCTTGGGCCCACCAAGTGTAGCTCCTTGCAAGACGGGACCACACAGCATGCCTCACTTGCTGAATCTGATGAGACGAGCAGATGTAATCAGGGAGAGGGGGTCCCTCAAATAACCCGGCCCCATGCCATGAAGTGCTTTAAAAGTCAAAACCAGCACCTTGAATTGGACCTGGAAGCAGACTGGCAACCAATGCAGCTTGCAATACAATCCAGTCAGTACACCTAAAATTGATAAAGGTAACCCCAAATAGCTTCCAGGGTCATCAAAATCATATGAACGTGGAGAACCCCATAAAACATGGATTAATTGGGAGGTTACAGGTTTTGCAAGCATCCTGAGTAAAAAGAGACAGAAAAGAGGCAAAAGAGTTCAGTCCAAGATCAGGAAGCTGGCTTGGGAGAATACAACTTTTTGGCATAATCACTTGTGAAGCAAAAAGGAGACTTCCAAGGCATAGTATGTGATTAATGTCGTTAGGTACACTTTGGCTTTCAGTGGCTGGGTTCACCATCACCATTTTATTAAGAATAAAATATCTATCTTGAATAAACAATTGCTGGATTCTCACATGGCACTGTAAAACCGCGATTTGCATATATGGAGCTTAACCTACCGTGCAAGCCCAGTCACTGCAGTTTGCAGCCCGTCGCTTACAGCGTAGCATATTTGTGAACTTATCCAATTTTGGTTTATACAATGGCCCAATTAAACCCACGGTTTAGCGTGTTGTTTTAATACAGAACCAAGACTGACAGCTGTTCCAGCCCAATTTAATTTATTCAAAAGCCGCTCAAAGCGCTCGCTTTCAGGCAGCAGTTCGGCTCTCCGTTTTCTCCTCTGCCCGAAACTTTCTATCTCTCCGGCTCCTTCCGAGTCTTCTCCGAGCGCGCGCCCTGCGCGGCTTCACCAGTGCAACACGCGACTCTTCCTCAGAGCTATTTTACCTTATTCGGGCGCCCACACAGTCATGCACGGAGGCGGGAACGTTTCCATCTCAGCTCGGCGTTCCCCGCCGGCCTCCTTTTCCGGTAGGCTCGGAGATGGCCCAGAGCTTTCTGTTGCTATGGCAACGTAGTGGCCGCCGGGCCCTGTAGAAGTTCTCTCGGCATTGTGCAGGGAGCAACTCCGGAGTTCACCGTCTTGTCTCGGTGAGCGAGCGCGAGCAGCCGAGTCACACCATGAATAGGTAGCTCTAAAATACTTTTCCGAAGAAGGTCGAGGGTACGCGTCAACACGGCCCTAACCCTCCTTCCCTTCTTTTCTTATCCAGGTTAAATGTTCTTGTGGGGCAAGGGATTCCCAGGCCAGCGGCCCCTAAGGTAGGAACCTCGACCTTTCGTTCGTTCTTGCACTTTCGATCATACTTGTCCTTTCAAGCTACGGCCCTCAAGAAAAGCTCTCGCCGTTCACAACGCTTAATGGTAAAAAGGCCATAGAGTGTCTATTGAGCCTTACCTCGAAAAGGGTGTATGTCTGAAGTTTGCAAAACAGATATAAATCCCACAGGTACAGCCTCTCTCCAACTAAGCCACACTGGGGAAGTCTTTGTCTGTCTTCAATTTATTTTCTCCCTGTCCTCCAACAACGAAAGAAACAGTATCCCCAGCCGGTTAAACCAACAAGTTGGCTTCCTAGGCAAAATTGGTTTATAGCCCTGGTTTATATGGGCCAGATTGTGTGGAATTGGGTGTGAGGAACTGCATAGGAACCGTATTTTATAATGTCACTTGACTTTCATATAGAGCTATAAAAAGTGAGGATGGTGGTAGGAAGCAATAGCATCAAAGCCATGTGTGTCTTAGTATGTAAGACTGAGAAACAGAAATGAGAATTAATTCTTTTATCTTTTCATCACTGTGTAATATTTACAATCAATATGTTGGAAGTGTTAAAGTTTTAATTGCCTTTCAATGTATGTTTAGAGGCAGCACAGAGATTCTCTGTTAATGATTCTAAGGTCACAGATACAAAGCAGCCCTTCTGCCCCATCAAGGCAGTAATACCAAGCACTGATGCACTGATTTATTAGATAATTTATATCATTTTATAGCAGAATAGTTCTTATTCTTTCCCAGCCCATGCAAGAACTGCTAGAGGGGTACATGAGTGATGTCAAGCATTGGTCGGATCTACAAAGCACTCAAATTGGCTTATTCCCATTTGAACTCAAGCCAGACCTGCTGAATGCAGTTTACTGGCTTAAATGGATTTCAGATCATGTATACAATTATTAGCAGAAGTTCTAGTGTTCTGCAAATAGCAGCTGTTGCACATATGATACATAATTATACACAAAATGATACTTATGTAAATCTGATTATTTAGTCCCAAGAGATGAAGATTTACAACTGGTCTATGCATAATTGATGTAACAGTTATATAGAGAAGGTCATAAAATAACTATTAATGAGGATGTTTCAACTTTGAATGCAAAATTGGGGGCTGACTTGCTGAAGAATATCCTGACACATTGGAGTATTGTGATAGTAGGTGGATTCTAGAATGGTCTTTTCTTACACTTTAATTCTGGATATCTTGTATTCACTAAACTTATTTGTTTGCTGCTTCTATTTCTATACCTATCTAGTTGGCACATTCTGTATCATAATAATTGATAGATTAGAGCGGCATAATTTATATATGCAAACTACAAATCAGCAATGTTGTACCCAAAAATAAGGTAGAGTAAACTGAGTATACTTCCTTACATCTTAATTACTTGGCTTAGTAAGCTTTTGACAAAGTTTGCAAAAGTAGTAATTGTTCAGGGATTTTCCATTGGCCCTACGTAAAGTTTACAGCAGCACAATAATGCCCTGTCAGTCCCAGTCTTACTCTTTGATTACATGACATTAGCCTCATTCCAGTTCAAGATATAAACAATAATATACCATCATTTTATTATACTTAGTTACATATGAATAAAACTACAAAAACTTCATCTAGTCTATACATGCATATTGTACTTTATGAAGATTGAGAAGACAGATATATATCCCAAGGATATACAGCGTAAAAAAGGTAAATATAAGAGAGACCTTACAGAAAGGAGAGAAAACTGAAGGCAGAATTAATAGGGAAGGAATGTGTAGTTTCTCTCTCAATTAGGAATTGGATCTTTGATCATTCTTACCTGGAGAATATCTGTCTTGTAAAGAATAATATTCTTTACAAAAGTTGATCAAATTATAATATACTTCATGAAGGTGTAGGTGTGTATTTAATGCCAGTTGCTGATATTCATATAGATTACTATGCATAGGAAGCTAACAAATAATATTTTGAATGCTTTTAGATGACCTGTTTTACATGTATTTATTTTATTATTGATAAAGCAATAAGAGAAAAGTATAACAAAAGTATATTTAATAAAAGTTAATATATTCAGTAGTATTAATGGAACAATATTAACATCAAGAAGAAAAAAGTATAGAAGAAGGTAGTAGTAGTGGAAGAAAAAAATGGTAGTAGAAATAGAGGAGAAAGGAGGAGTCTATACCCCCCACCCCTTTCAAATATTGACAGGGATTGTAGCAACAATCCATTGCCACAGATCAGGTTTTATCTTTCCTAAACTACACGTATAAGAAACTTGTTTTCAGAAATGACTTCTTAGAAATATTTGGATTTTTCTTCTACACATATTCAGGTTTCTGGAATGATGGAAGTGATTGCTCCTGAAGGTATTTATTTAAAATTATTACATTTTGTACTGTAATATTTTCTTGGATGTTCTTACATTTTGGATTTTATATCAGAAGTATAAATGGTTCTTAAACTTAATCCCATTGAATTCATGGAAATTAGTCTCAGTGATATGAATATATTACTCATTTTTAAGTTGTCATACTATACCAAGTACATTCTGAAGAATAAGTACATTGAACTAAGTCGTGCTTACTTCTGAGTAGGCTTGTATAGGATTGTGCTATAAGAAAAATTATTGATAGATGTGCACCCTTGTTAACTTGTAAATTGTAAAGACGTTTTTATCTCTGGACAGTAGTGCTGTTCAAAGCAAACATGTGGAAAGCAAATGTCTAATTCTCTTCCTCCTCCTTCTCTTAAACAAGAACCTCACATCCTGTGTTGTGGCTTAAATCACAAAGACCTCCTAAATTTCTTCATCTAAAAATGGAATATAGCCAATATTTTATATTCAGTTTCCCAACTTTTATCTACAGGGATGATGTTAAATGCTTGATAATAGAAATTGTGAGAAAGAATTATACTTTTTTCTGTTTCTAAAGTAGATATTGATATAGATATATTGCTTAAATTGTCCCAAGTAAGAAGTTTAGAGAGGAATTTGGGTTAGGATATATGGGCATATACAAGCTGCCTCATACAGTACTGTAGTATTCATATAGTACATTAATACCACATTTCACAAAAGATGGAAAGAGTTTTGACTATAACGGATGTTTATTTCCAAAAATGAGGGACAACCACAATTATTTGCTTGCTTCTTCTTTCTAGCACAATGTTTCTCAAACTTTCTGCAGTGTGGAAGACTAAATAAACATTTCTCACCAACATCATATATTGTTACTTGTAAGCTTCAGTAAATCAGTTGTCAGCCATGAATTTTGTGAACCAGCTGACTGGGTGGTGAATGCAGGGAAGTGGGGGCTGAGGCAGGTGGTGGCTCTGGTCTAACTACCTGACTGTCAGTGAATGTGGGGAAATGGGAGCTCAGGTGGCAGCAGGCTCTGGCCAGGTGATTAGCAGTGAAGGTAGAGAGCAGGGCTGTGCTGGAGAAAGGCTCTGGTCATTTGGCCAGCAGTGAATGCAGTGAGGCAGGGACTGAGGTAGTGAATGGTTGTGATCTGGCAAGCTAACTGGCACAAACCCAAAGAGGTGGCAGGCAGAGGTGCAAATATATTATGGCTGGTGAACTTTGGGAGGCTGCGGCAGACTATCTGGTGGACCCCCATGGACCAAACTGTGGTCTGTAAACCACAGTTTGAAAATTACTATATTGAAAGCTTTCAGAGATTCCTGGTACAACTAAATAGAATTTCCATACTTGATAAGACTTAAAGTACATGCTTAGAGATGCCATTATACTATTTAAGACTATAATCTGTAACAGATATGACTCAAACATCAACCCCATTTCCCTCCCTTTTTCTGGATTTTTAGTCATGTGGCCTGATGAAGAGCTACTGAAAACTCAAAAGCTTACATACTATAAGAAAGGCTTTAACTCAATATGGATTTTTTTTCCTGATAGTTAGCATGCCTGTTTTTGTTTTTTTTACATGTCTTAATTCTCTTTAAGGTCTCAGGTAAGAGTTTTTCTTCATCATATCCAAGACATGCCAGGGATTGAATTTGAGACCTCCTTTCTGCATGCAAAGCAGCTTGTGCCCCATCGGGGTGCTGCACAAAAGTCAACATGGTGACAGTGATATTGTGATTGAGGATACCATCCTAACTTTTTTGATCCCCCAAGCCCCTGCATCAGGGTATTGAGAGGACATTTTTTCTAATTAAAATGATGGTGTTGGTGATAACAGTATTTTTCTGAATATTTGTTCCTTTCAGTTCAAGTGAGAAGCCATTACCTTGTTTGGAAAAACCCATTTTGCTAACTTTCTGTATTACAAAAATAACAAGTGAGTCATATAACAAAATATTATAGTATATTCTCAACTTTTAACAGGAATGTGTATATACAGTGCATTCGGAAAGCATTCAGACCCCCTTCACTTTTTTCAGTTTTGTTATGTTGTAGCCTGATACTACAATCGTTCAAATTCATTTTTCTCATTAATCTACGCTCAGTACCCCATAATGACAAAGTGAAAACAGAATTTTAGAAATATCTGTAAATTTATTAAAAAGGAAAAATCGAAATATCACATGTACTTAAGTATTCAGACCTTTTACTCAGTATTTTTTTGAAGCACCTTTGGCAGCAATTACAGCCTCAAGTCTTTTTCAGTATGACACAACAAGCTTTGCACACCTGGACTGGGGGATTTTCTGCCTTTCTTCTTTGCAAATCCTCTCAAGCTCATTCAGGTTGGATGGGGACTGTCAGTGGACAGCCATTTCCAGGTCTCTCCAGAGATGTTCGATAGGGTTCAAGTCAGGGCTCTGGCTGGGCCACTCTAGGACATTCACAGAGTTGTCCCTAAGCCATTCCTGTGTTGTCTTGGCTGTGTGCTTATGATCGTTGTCATGTTGGAAGGTGAACCTTCAGCCCAGTCTGAGGTCCTGAGTGCTGTGGAACAGGTTTTCATTGAGGATATCTCTGTCCTTTGCTCCATTCAGCTTTCCCTCAACCCTGACCAGTCTCCCAGTCCCTGCTGCTGAAAAACACCCCCACAGCATGATACTGCTGCCACCACTATGCTTCACTGTTGGGATGGTATTGGGCAGGTGATAAGCAGTGCCTGGTTTCCTCCAGACATAACATTTAGAATTGAGGCCAAACAGTTCAATCTTGGTTTCATCAGACCAGAGAATCTTGTTCCTCACAGTCTGAGAGTCCTTCAGGTGCTTTTTGGCAAACTCCAAATGGGCTTTCATGTGTTTTGCACTGAGGAGAGGCTTCTGTCTAGCCACTCTGTCATAAAGCCCAGATCGATGGAGGGCTGCAGTGATGGTTGTCCTTCTGGAACTTTGTCCCATCTCCACACAGGATCTCTGGAGCTCAGTCGGAGTGACCATCAGGTTCTTAGTCACCTCTCTTACTAAGGCTCTTCTCCCCTGATTGCTCAGTTTGGCCAGGCGACCAGCTCTTGGAAGAGTCCTGGTTGTGCCAAACTTCTTCCATTTGAGAATTATGGAGGCCACTGTGCTCTTGGGAACCTTCAGTGCAGCAGAAATGTTTTTGTAGCCTTCCCCAGATCTGTGCCTTGCAATAATCCTGTCTCTGAGCTCTTCAGGCAGTTCCTATGACCTCATGGCTTTTGCTCTGGTACAGTATGCATTGTCAGCTGTGAGGCCTTCTGTAGAGAGGGGTGTGCCTTTCCAAATCATGTCCAATCAGTTTAATTTACCACAGGTGGACACCAATCAAGGTGTAGAAACAGCTCAGCAACTATCAAGAGAAATGGGAGGCACCTGAGCTCAATTTCAAGTGTTGTTGCAAAGGGTCTGAATACTTATGCCAATGTGATATTTCAGTTTTTCCTTTTTAATAAATGTACAGACTTTTCTAAAATTCTGGTTTCACTTTGTCACTATGGGTTACTGAGTGTAGATTAATGAGAAAAAAATGAATGTGAACAATTGTAGTATCAGGCTGCAACATAACAAAATTGAAAAAAGTGAAGGGAGTCTAAATACTTTCCGAATGTACTGTATGTGCGGATGTGTGTGTATAGTATGTGTGTGTGTGTGTATAATTTATATAAATAGATAAATAAAATATTAGAGTCTTGTTTGTGATTTACAGGGATGGAAAATAAAAAGATTTCTTCTTTCACACTGTTCCAAAACGTGCTCCACTTTGTTGTTTATTGCTAAAAGGTTTATACTCAGAGATGACTATAAAGCAGATAAAGGTAGTTTCTGAAGAAAAGTATAGCAAAGGAGAGAACTCATGATACATATTCTCCTGACCTAATGCCCATTTCTAGCATACTTCACATTGACCTTCCTCACTACTTGTTTCAGTTTTTTTGCTTATTCCTTAACATTGCTAGAAGGCACTGCGCATGGTTCTTTGTCTGTTATGTTTATTTTTATTTGTAATTTTTCTTTAAATTTATCAGTATCAGTTCTGTGTAGCTAAGACTACCTACTGTATCTGAACTGCAAAAATCAAAATAACCATTAGACAGTAGCAGAGAGAGAGAAAATCCTAACTCTTTCTTGACGTCTTGTGGTCATCCTGATTTTTATACTCCCAATTTGGTAGCCCCTAACATTCCTGTCTGGTCCTCAAATATTTACAAGTCATTGCCTTATTTTGTATGAATCAATTTATCCAATTACATTTATTACATTATTATTTTTTTCTATATATAGAAATATATAGAAATATATATATATATATATATATATGTATCTTGAAAACTGTATCAATCTTTTATTGTGTTTTATTGACCTTTGTACACTAAAACAAGGGAAGTTTGAAGGCATTGACTCAATATACATGATCTTTTTCTGTTTTTTTTAAAGATGGATTTGTCTTAGAAACTCGTTTGCCTTTGTCAAGGTAAGGAAAAAAGAGATTTTTGCTCTGGGGAAGTTTAGGCATTCTGAGAATAGATGATCTTTTGGTCTCCTCAGGTTTTGCTTCCTGATAAAACCCTAACAATCTTTAACTAATGATCACTATTTGGAATTAAATCTGAATAAATGGGACTTATATGGAAGAATAGCTGTAGACAAAGAACCTAACTGTACATTGCACACAGATGTTGTATCAGCCTCTCCTCTCTTCCTTCCACAAAACTTTTCAAAGGGAAATGCAGCTTTGGTAAAAAAAAAAAAAAACTGGAGGAAGTGCTTCATCCCCTCCCCCTTTCTATTTTCATCTGATTGCTTTGTTCCAAAGCTGTTTTTCTTAGAAATTAAGGAACAAAAAAGTACTTGTTTTAGATGTAGGAAAAGTTTTCAGTTAGAGCAATGTCTCATTAGACCAATCAAAATATTGCAAAACAGTGTTCAAGTTTTTGAGTTCTCTGGAAATTCTGCCTCATCCTGAGGAAAGGAAGAGCTGGTTGAAATTAATTACTGGCAATTGTATGTACAGCCTTAAAACTGAAAATGAAAGTAGTACAGAATTAGACATTCAAATTTGACTGAGTAGATGCTGTAATAATTTTGGAATGCATATAGAATTATCCATTTGGCCTCTAGGATTATCCTTAATTTTTGAAAGTATATACTCTGGGAGTTATCAGGATCTTTCTCCATTCATAGGTGAAAAATAGGTCTTGTGGTATGTCAGGGAAAAATAGGTGCTTGTTATATTAACAGAGCTAAATATAATTTTAGCTGATGTACCAAGTTTTGTTTTGTTTTGTTTTTTGAAAAGGTCAGTAAGAGTCAAATTGAAATGTTTTACTTACTTATTAAAGGAAACATATTCTAATGAATGAAATCACAACTGCATGCAGTATTCTCCAGGATAGGATTTTGTAATCATGGATACAGATGCTGTTTAAAGTTTGTTACACACATTTATATGTAATTTGTAATGAGCTTCTAAGATGTGATTGAAAGCAGACTCCCCCATATCAAATCATGGTAATTAGAACAGAGAAATATTGTGTAGTGAACATGAGTAATTATTACATTGAAAAAAATACAGTAGAGCTCCAATTTTTGCTTGAATAAACCACCATGAAATAAGTTTGATGTAACTGAATAAACCTGCATAACTTCTTAAAAGACTAAAACTGTTGTTTTGAAGGGGGGAGCTAATAGTCTGAATTAATAATCTAAATGACTGACCTGAATTAAGTGAATAGAGGAAAAGCCTCAACAGGCAGAGTATTCTGAGGTTTCCAACTTGTCTTCTGTGCATATGATGTCCTACAGAGAACACCAAGGTAAAATAAAGAGGAGGGTCCTACAGATCCCTCAGACTTTTATCTCAGCACTATTCAAGGGTTGAATAAAATAGAAATTAGTTGCTTCAGCCTTAATACAGTACAGTTACCAAGGAACAAAGTAATAATCAGTTCCTGAACTACCACTTTTATTTACTTCAGAATGGTGAAGAACAGACTCAGGAGTGGAGAGCAATAGGAGCTGGTGCATTCCTTGTTCAAGATTAATTATTTTTAAGAAATGAAGGTGAAAATGTTTCTGATTGTCCAGATGGTAGTAATGTAAACATAGGCAGTGAGTGTACAGTCAGATATCATAGCTAATCAAAGTGACAGAAAGGCTTCAGGGAGGCTATAAATGCTAGATGACTTAACTGTGGGAGTTTCCTTAATACCAGCACCTACCATGAAAGAGGCTGCAGAAGCAAAGGTTGCCAGATAGACTGTATGAAAAGGAGAGCAGATGCTTTCCCACCTAGTTATCTGTTGATCTTTTCATCCACACCCCTGCTGCTCTGGAAGCAGACTTCTCAGTGCTCAGTCCAGGCTCTCTGAATTTCTGCCCCAGCTGTAGCATCTTTGTAAGAGATTTCATCAGTTCAGTTCCCTGAGTGTAGAAGAAAAGCTGCCCTAGTGTGGCGAGGGATGACCTAGGGGAAAGGACATTTTGCTTGTTTTCACTTATGGGCATGGGGAAGGAAGGAGCTGTAACGGGAGGGTTTGTTTTAATCTGTTGATTTTACTGCTGCTTGTTTTTATGAGATTGGTCAGGGAGATACGGATGAGAATGGGGAATGGAGTATGCCCTGCAAGTAAATACTGGAGTAATAGCCAGCAGGAGGAGATATGATTGACGGCTACAACCTAGCTATTGCAGAGAAAACAGGCTGCTGTTTGGCCTCCCTTTTTTTCAGACCACAGTATAACCAAGGAATTCAAGATGATTGGAAAGGTGGACCTTCCAAATTAAAAGTTCTGCTTTAAAATGCCAAGTCAGGCATTGGGGAAACATCTGTTGTCTAGGACTTCATCCTGATGAAAGCACTGCCTTGCCATTATGGAGATCTGGCCAAAAGAAGAGGAGGGAGTTAATCTCTCCCAGCTCTGCCTGCCAGGCTGCTTTGTGATATAGCAGAATAAAGAGAGAGAGCCAGGAGGGGGGGTGTCCATAGTCTACAGAATAGGAATTCTGTCTTCTGACCAGAAGCTCTATCTAGTAGTTTGAGAGTATTTGCTGCTACATTTAAATGGTCAGTATAATATATGGGTAATGGTGTACCATTTAGTCTACTGCACAACAGTTTTTCTCCCTGAGCTAATCAGAATGATCACTAATGTGGCATTAGATTACCCTTAACTTCCTGTCTTGGGGGGCTTGTGCATCCACATTGAGGTTGCCCCATTAGGAGTGGCTCCATCAGTTGACATCTGTCACTACACATGGACCAGCATGCATGTTGACTTCTCAGGACAGATCAGATTGAATATGGAGTAAAGGCCATTTGAAACCCTACTCTTTGGCAGAAGAGCAGCAAGGAGTGCTCACTACCCCACCTCCACTGCATCTGCACAAAACAGGCCGGCAGTGCTTTTCTATGGTTTGTGGAATTTCTTTCATCAAGATGTTGGAGGAGGGGAACCAAAATAGTCAGAGGCTTGCTGTGAGCAATTTTCATTTCTTTCTTTGTAGAGAAAGTTGATCAAATTTGCATCAATTTGGGCATCAGTGTTGGAACAAGTCACAGGGAGATAACATTGCAACTACTTGTTTCACATGAATTCTTTTCAATCTATATATCTTGATGAAGCAGAGACATCAGAGTCACCATCTAATTGCTCAACCCTTGTCCATTTTGATTGATCAAATCTTCCAGGATGAGATTGTCCCAGACAATTAAGGGAGGTGATTAGTGCCTTCTTGAAGATGGGATGTGTTCCTGCCTGTTTAAAAGAGATTGTGATAAGAATTTTTTTAAAGTCTTCCCTTGAGCCAGGAGATCTTTGTAATATAGGCCAGTCTCAAATATTATATTTCTGAATAAGGTGATTGAAAAGGTGTTTGCTTTTCAGTACCAGATGATTTTAGATGATATTGATTATCTCAGACAAGACAATCTGAGTTTCAACTGGCATATGATATTTAGATTACTTTGGTCACCTTTGGTGGATGACCACTACTAGAAGCTAGAATAGAACTTAATGGATATTTTGGTGGTCTAACCATTGTGTCCTTCTGGGTTGTCAGGTGGGCTTGCGCCTGGGGGCAGCTCTTTGCCAAGTTCTGTGTTTGCAGTGGTTTCAGTCACTGTTCTTTGAACATGTCCAGAAGATTGTTCTGGGAAACTACAATTCAGTACTTAGGCTACTGGCCTGTTGTGTCCCCATACTCTTTAAAATGTACCTGAAACCACTAGGGAAAGTCACTCGGAGCTTTGGAATGGGGAGTCATCTGTATGCTGATGATATCCAGGTCCACTGATTCCTGCCACCTAATTTCAAAGAAGCAATCAAATAATGTTGCCTAATTTAAATAATGGCCTGGATAAGGGAGAATCTCTTACGAAGCTCTGCTGTTGCTAGATTCACAGGTGGTGACTGTGGCAAGGAATGTATTTGCAGAAATGCAGCTAGTGTGTCAGTTACATCCTTTCCTGATCTATTCAGGTTTAGAGTTTCTTCCCTTGGCTACATCCTGTCTTGCCTACTGCAATGTACTTTATGTGGGGCTTATCCTTGAAAAATGTCTAGAAATTGCAATTGATGCAAAATGCTATGGCTAGACTACAAATGGGTACAAGATATAGGGGTCACAAGATGATGGTATTGAAAGATCCGTGCTAGCTGCTAGTAGCCTGGTGGGCAGATTTAAGTGTTGGTTCTGACTTCTAAAGCTGTAAACAGTTTAGGACCTTTGACTTAGTATGAATGACTGAGTCCTGAATGAACAAGGAGGTGGGTATTTGAAATGTGCCCAGCTGTGACTTAGGCTTGGCAACGGTGGGGGTGGCAATTGAGATGTGGGAGACTCTTTTGGCAACCAGAGACACTATTCTGCAGATAACTGGATATTAGGCTTTGTTTCTGAAGTTGTGCTGTAAGGGCAAGCTGCTGCTGCTGCTGCTGCACCACCTTTCCTGCTACAGAGCAGCATCCCTGCCCAATCTGTTTGACCTCATGACTGGGTTGGTGGTGGAGGCCCACGGACTTGTGATGCTGAGTGGCTTCACCATGCCCTGGGAATGGAATCAGGTAGCTGGGAATTCATCAGAGGCCAGACACAAGAGGCTGGTCACACATTAGAACTGCTTTACATAAATAGATGGGATGGAGAGAATGGAGAGATCCAGTGTGATACAGTAATCCTAAGATAAAAATTCCATGGAAAGGACAGGAAGGACATGCTGAGTTAATGGTCCGTGTTGACAATAACAGAGTCACCAAATAATTTTGCACTTGGACCTATAATCATTTCACTAACTAAAGTGTACGTGGTAGTTTTGAGATGGAATATTAAACCAGAGAGCATCCCTGTTCTTGCAGGAGCAGTCTAATAGCTTAGCAGATCTCCAGGCTGATTACTAATGCACATTTTGTCACTTAGCAGTGACTGAATACTGTGATAAGTAGCAGATAGAAATTTTCTGGTGCATACATGCTGTGTGGTAGTTTCTTTGTTTGTCAGGAATATTGTGAGAGTGCTGCTTACATAAGGATTGCTGTCAATGTTTCTTCTGAGTGATATAGCACCCATGCTGAACATCACCAAAACACCTTCCGCTTGTATATTATTATATTGTGCCTTCGAGTCAGTCTTGACTCCTGGCAACTGCCTGGACAAGTTCCTGCAGTTTTCTTGTCAAGATTTCAAAAGTGGATTGACACTGCCTCCTTCCTAGGGCTGAGAGAGAGTGACTGGCCCAAGGTCACTCAGATGGCTTTGTGCCTAAGACAGGACTAGAACTCACGGTCTCCTGGTTTCTATTCTGGTGATTTAACCACTACCCCAAACTGGCTTTCTCCATTTGTATATATGCTAGGCCATAATGTAATTGCTTGGAATGTTTTTTGGCATGATGTGTTCTATTAACCTAGTTTTGTGGTTTATGAACTATGGTTTATAACAAGGTGAATTGCTTGAACTGTGACAATTATGATTTTTAAAAAATGTTTAAGCAAACTATATTGTAGCATGATGTATGTACCACTTCAAGTTTTAGTGGTCCCCAGGAAACAAGAGAGTTGTTTTGGGGTGCAAGTTTATTTTGAAGCATTATTTGCATTTCAGTATGCCCTTCTGCATATACTCATTACATAAATTATTTTATCTTATACTAGGCATAATGGCTTAGGAAGGACAGATGCAATGAAGGTAAAAATATTTCTCTGCATTTTGCTATAAGTTTATCTTTAAAAGGAATGTGTATTTGAGATTTAATATTAATGAGAAACACCAGTTTTAATCCATTGAGTATACATAACTGTAATTGAAAAAAATCACATTCTGTACTGTGTTGTCATCTTTTTGGTAAGCTTATTCTAGTAAGAGTGCTTATGGTGAAGAATTTTAAGACCAAAAAAAATACCAATTCTTACTTTGTCTTTATTACAGGAACAGAAGAATAGACATAATGGAAGATTGCATGTGTTTGGTCCAGAAGGTAAATAATTTATGATATCATAATTAAAACCCATGGGCTCCTGTCCCCACTAACATTTTAAGAATCATGCCCTGACAGCACCACTTTTTTCCCTTGTCTTCATGACATACCCTCATCTTGTCCACAGCTCTTGACAAATCAAGTTTAAGTCATTGTTAAGTAGACTAGATTAAAGAAGTCTTTTTCTGTTTAAACGCTATCCCACTATAGCTTCAAGGTGTGAAAAAGCTGTAATGCTTTGTCATAGTCATCTTTGTGGTAAGATCACCTGACTTGTTATCAGTGTGAACAGAGGCATGTTTGGGGAGTGTTAAGAGGAGCAGGCACACCTGCTCCCTCCCTTCTGAACACTACAGTAGTCAGCCATTTCTGTCTGAGCATTTGCCCTGACCATAAGCACTTTCTTAAGTTTCTTTTTATACCTGTCACCTCCCCACCCCCTCTTCCTATTATTGATACCAAATACTGTCCAGACTTCTAACGAAGAGAGAGCTCTACTATTTTATTCAGAAAAAAGATTTTTTTGTTATTCTGCTTTATAGATTTCTAAAATGTGTTTTTACCTTTAAATGCAGCAGTCCCATTTTTCCTCATTTCAGTGTTCAGAAAATTAGGGATGTTGACCTGGGTTTTTGTTATTTCTGTGCCAGTTTCCCTATATTTGTTAGTTTCAACCATTTTCCCACCTCTTCCGTGAAGTAAAAAAGAGGTTGCCCAGCAATTGATCAGTTTCAGTTATCCTGCTCTACAGGACCCAGTTAGCTGCACTATGGTGGTAGTATCTGCTTTCCTAGAGCTGTTTCTGCCCCTGTAGATTTCTTTATTTCTCATTAAAAAAAAAAAACTTGGGAGATGCCCAAATGGAGGCTGCAGAAAGGCAAACAAACCAGCCTAGAGAAGCCCAGACAGAGTTCTGAAATCAACTTTCCAGTAGTAATGCATAATCCTGACAGGTAGATGCAATTCCTGCTAGTTGAAAAGGAAAGGCAGCAGAACTAGAGGAGAAAACCAAGTGAATTGCTTATGATGAATGTCCCACTGACCAGTCAGGACAACACCATTGAGCCAGACCTGGAACAGAAGCAATAAAGGAAGGATAGGGATTGCCAATAGGGTCGGTGCATTTTATGCTAGTGTTATTGTGTTCTGATGTAAGGATGGGTAGATAAAAGCATTTTAATACTGTAAAGAAAGGCTCTTAGTTCTGTAGACATAGCTGATTTTATATATGATCAAGAAGTACAGTAAAGCTGGATTTACTTACTTATTTATTTCATTTGTATGCTGCCTAGTCCCAAAGGCTTTAGGCAGTTAATAATCTCATCATAAAATGAAATAATACCTACCAAGAAAGAAAAACTAACCCTAATATATATACAACATCAAAATAAAAAATTAAGAATCAGAAAATACCAAAGTTGTGTTCGCAGACACCATCTTCCATCATAACATACCCTCCTCCTGTGCTAGACAGGATAGGTCTTGATAGCTTTGATAAAGCCTAGAAAGGATGGAGCTGACTAAATCTCTGCAGGGAGGGAGTTCCTAAGTATAAGAGGAGCTATCGAAAAAGCTATCAAAAAACTTCCAAGGCCCCATCAGATGGCAGGCTCAGAGAGACGGAACTTGGAGGGAGTTGACCCTATTCAATCAGATTGGATGGGCAGACGGATGTGAGAGGGAGAAGCCCCTTAGATAACCAAATCCAGAGCCATGCAGAACCTTAAAGCTGGCAATCACCATCTTGAATTGCACCTGGAAGCCAACTGGCCACCAGTGCATCTCTCAAAGCAGCCGGGTGATCTGGGTTTACCAAGATACACCCATCACTGCCTAGGCCACCACATTCTGTACCAGCTGTAGCTTCCAAATGTTTTTCAGGGGCAGCCCACGTACAGCAGATTGCAGTAATCCACCCAGGATGTGACTAGGCCTTGACTGTGAACAAGACCTTCAGATCCAGAAATGGTTGCAATTGGTGCACAAGATGGAACTGTGCATTTGCTTATCGAGCAGAAACTGTGACTCTGGCAAGATGGCAAAATTGCAGACCACCTCTGAGTGGGAGAGTACAGCTCTTTTCAGGGTCAAAGATGATATTTCTCTAGTCACTAGGCCCACAAATCCAAGGTCACTCTGTCTTGGAGGGATTCAGTCTGAATCTGTTCCTCCCCATCCAGACCCTGACAGCCTCCAGGCACTGGTCAGCACTTCAGCTGTGTTGTCTGTTTGGCCCAGGACCAAGATGTATTGATCTGAACCCCATGACAACAGATGATTTCCCCAGATGTTAAAGGGAAATTTAAATTAAAGAGAAATAGGAAGATGTTAGATGTTAAGGAGAAATAGAGGAGAGACATTCCACAGTTGATGTCTCTGAGCAGAACCTTCCTCTCTCCCCTCTGCTGACTGGATCCGTCCTTTCAAGAAGGAGGAGAATCCCTGCAAGACCGTGCTCCCCTCTCCAGTGCCTTGGAAATGGCCCAGAAAGATACCATGGTTGATGGTATCGAAAGCTGTTGAGAGGTGAAGGAGGAGGGTTGCACTTTCTGATCCCAGTCTTTCCATAGGTCATTCAAAACCATGACCAGCTGAGTTTTTGTGCTGTATCCTGGCTTGAAACTTGATTGCCATGGTTTCAAATAAGCTGCTTCCTTTAGTTGCTGGAGTTGCATGGCCACTACTCTCTCTGCAACATTTCCTAGCAAGGAAAGGTTGGCAGCAGATCTAAAATTATCCAAAATAATCAGATCAAATGAAAGTTTCTTGAATAGGGGGCACATGACAGCTGCTTTTAGAGGCTACAGAAACACCCCTCACTCAAAGAAGTTAAGGAAAATCTAGCAAACACGTGTTACAACTATTTATTGTAAATATGTATCATTATCATTCTATGCTTTCCATTTTTAGGAGAAAAATTGTGTTTAATAAATTGACCCTGTATCAAATGAACTACAGTTTTCTATTTCTTTTTTTAGAAGAAGTAGTTATTGAACCAGTTCAAACAGTCCCACGGTAAGAAATCACATTATGTGGCTGGTATATTTCTTGTCTTTTTAAAATCATAGCTTGTTAATAGATACATTGGTAACAGATGTGATAATTTTATATATGTATATGTATGATTTAGAAATAAATCTCACTCTTCCAAGTAAATACAGATAGGATTGAAATCACAATTAGAAGAACTAACCCTGATTCACGCTTGGTATATAGTATATCTAGGTAAGAACAAGTACTGCAATCGCCAGCAGGATTCCTGGGAATCCCAGTGTCCTTACAGACACTGCCCTTATTGCCTGCCAAGCCCCCATCCTCTTCTACTTTTTAAATATTTAAAATATAGTTTTAATTTTAAACAAAAAGAAAGTAACCAGGCTACAAAGCAAAGTACCAACCTCTAGAATAATCTGCTTTGCCAAGAATATGGTTGGATTGTATATAAATCCCTTAGATGTTTTTAGACAATAAAGAGCCCTTCAGCTTTAGCTTTGCAGATTATGACCTCTCTGCTGAGGAAAAAAAAAGATAAGGATAAGCTGGGGGTTAAAGGTCTGTATTCTGTGGGGTGTATGCGGGGCATGCCGCTTGGTGATTGGGCAAAGACTCCCATGGCAGCCACTTTCTTTTGGCATACATGATATGCTGTCAAAATTTCAAAGGTGCCTACTGGCTCAAAAAGTTGGGGGGCACTGAATCAGTTTAATACAGACATGTCGATAGCATGTATCTGTGCTGATTCCAAATATTTATAGAAAACATATTTGCTTCCAGTGACTGGATAATTTTCCATGCCAATCTTGGGTCACTGCAGATGTAAATATAAATAAAGTGTAAAAATGAAGAATGGGCTATTCAATTTCATTTACTGTATTTAGTTTATTCTTAATAAAGAAAAGAAACCAAGCTCCCCACCATCACCACTACCACCATAACCTCCAATTGGGTATGATTTTTATGGCATTCATCATCTGACAGCGCACCCCTATTCCCTTAACTTCCCTAAGTGCATATCATATCTGCATTTGACCTGTGTATAATGGCTTGATATCACTCTGCCTAGGTTATGATCCCAGAGCAGTTAAACATTCTGGGGTTTGGTTTGGTTTGGTTTGGTCTCTTTGCACTATTCTTAGATCCTGTGCCAAAATTTTGTTTGTACATTTTATTTATAGGGGCAAAGGTATTTGGTAAATAATTCAGGGCTTTTCCTTTCCCATTTTCCATTCCCATGATTATGTGTACTGTGCTGCCCATGGATAATGTGAGTAACAACTGCTGAGGTTCCCCAAATTGAATGGTATGTTGGAAGGAATTTGTTGTGGCTAAGACACTGAAGCTCAGTTTTCCTGTGGTGACATATTTTAGTTCCTGTGGCCAGTTGTTCCTGTTATCACTTCATTTTTTTCTTCTAAAAACTCGCAACAGCTCAAACGCATGCTAGGCTGCCAAAGGTCGCTGAGCAGCAGCAGCATCACACGGTGGAACTTGCTGGAGTCAGACAAGGGCCAACATCACACACTCTTTGCTTCCCTTTCATCTACAAGGAATTAAAGGCTCTCCTGGCAGAAGATTGTCTGAGAACTTCCTTTCACTTGCCAAGATCAGTTAGTTGTAATATTTATATAAGCCGGCAGCTTCCACAGCAGTGGGGCAAGGAGGGCAGAATGAGAAAAGCAGCATTGCACCTTCTCAGTGCAAGCCCTGCTGTTTTCGTGCATGTGTTGTGATATCCCATGCACATATGGAAAGGGTGGAGTGCAGTACTGTCGTTGTCAATTTGGCAGAAGCTGCAAGGTCCTGTGGGTGCCTGTGCGGTAAGCCATTGCTTATGCTATTGCAGTCACTGCCTGTTCGTAGAGTTATAGGGTTGGATTGTTTAAATCCATATGAATCAAATTCCCCCAGATAAGTAGCAATTTGGTCAGGGGGTTATTTATAGTCTGAGTGACTATAACTATATTTTAAAAAGTATCTACAAAGTATGGAACCTGTGGGCCTTATTTCCATATAACCTTTGGAGTAAATAGGACAAATGTTGTTTGAATTGCATCCATTTCTTACCATGCTTTCTATTTGTACCTGATAAGAAAAGATGCAGTATTAGTTTGGTTTTATCACTGTCTAACTTGATTGTAGAAGTTATTAGGAACGATTCTTTATAAATACTTGCTCTTTCGTAGTAATGCATCCTTATCTCACTTGGCAGACTGATCTGTGGGATAGCTTCATGTCCCATCCTAGCTTTCTGATGCTAATTTGATCTTTTCTGGCTTTCAAAAGTACAATTTCCCCCTGAAGATAATTCCTTTAACGGTGTCTGTAGCAGCATATTTGCTTTGCAATCCAATCCTGTATATGTTTGTTCAGAAGTAAGTCCCATTTGACCTTATGCAAATATGTTACAGCGTAGTAGTCTTGATAATTGAAGATGTGTAATGTGGTCATTGAGCATTCCTTCTGCATGATGCATACACAAGAAGGTGTCTGCTGGTACAGGACTTGGTACTGCTTGTATTGGAAGTAATCAATATCAGTAGGCTCTGGATCATACCAGTGTATCTATTAGAGCTAACAGTTACAGACATTCAGTTCCTTGAACTTATAAGATATAATTAATTGTATGGAATTGTTTTACTCTACTGAATCAAGTTTTAAAATCATAATTTTCAGATATCAGTATGAAAAAAATCATGAAAATAGGCTGCTCTGTTTGTATCTCTGAATGTATGTTTCATAGACACAAAGAGAAAGAAAGCTTTTAAACAGACCAACATAAGATTGAATAGTTTGGGGATTTTTTTTCTAAACATATATATTTCATATATTCAATGTATATCTGACTTCCCAATGCCAAAGGTACTTGAACTTATAATAACACTGTGTAAGATAAAATACAATTGTATAATCAAAATGTTAAAACAAAATCGATCAAAAGTACATCAATAAAATTAAAAAGCTAAAATAGGTATACTCCCAGTTAAAATTCATTTCAGTTTTACTGAAATTTTGAAATTCAAAAACTTCTCTGAATATGAACAGCTTCACCTTCTGAGAAAAGATATTAAAATTAGAATTTGCATGGCCTCTTTTGATGGGAGTTTCAGAGTCTGAGAAGTTCTACTATAGATAATCCCGGAAATGTTTTCCATACTAGATTATTTCTTACTTAAATATGCACCAAACCATCCATACAATATTATGAATAAAAGCTGTAAATTTATTTATTTATTAAACTTGTCCCTGCCCATCTCCCCCCAATGGGGGACTCTGGGCAGCTTACAACATATTAAAACAATAAATAAATATACAGTTAACATTTATTATTTAAAATTGAAACGTCTATAAACCTTGAAAAGATGGATTACAAGAAAGCAAAAATAAAAAAGTTATGGCAGCTGTTTAAAATTATTAAATACTGTAAAAACTTATTACAGTGAAAACTTACAGCTGAAAAACGTTTAATAATAACTAAATTGTACTAAAGATATTAAAACTAGGGAATTATTATTATATAATTAACACTATATTAATGTAGTTACTCATGTAGGAATACCAGGGCTGTAGAATAGGACATTTAACAACATTCCAGAAAAAGGTGGTGGAAAACCATTTGGGTGCTGATTCCAACAAAACCGTGGGGATATGTTCATGTGGTTATCAGAAGTTGAACTTGACTCACTGGTCTCTTTATTGGTCACTATCTAAACTAAGTTATTTAAATTTGAGAGACATAGTTACATTAACTGAGGTATTGAAATAATATATTCATTCTCTATAGTGCTGTATGTTTTAAAATGGTTAAATTTTAGGAAATGTATTAATTACTCCACAGTTCACCAATTATTTTATGTCCATATTCTATATTATGTTTGCCTTATCATTGGTCCAAAATCAACCTTTGGCTCTAACCTTGAAAAGATGGATTACAAGAAAGCAAAAATAAAAAAGTTATGGCAGCTGTTTAAAATTATGTTTCAGTGGAATCACTATTCTGTAATTGACATTTAAACTTTCTGCAGTGATCTTTTTTTTTTTTTTTTTTTTACTTTTAACCAAGGTAGCATGGGATGTGGAAAAGAATCTACAAGCAGATCTTATACTCCATCAAAGCAGATCTTATTATGTACAGCTAAATCATTAGAAAAGTAAGTCTCACTTCAGTTGAGTTGTTAATTAATTCTATTACAAGAACAAATTGCTGACATCGAGCTTTTTTAATAGTTAACTGTTATCCATCTGTACAACGTTGTAGATCTTGACAAGTTCTAATAGCCTGCTCTTGAAACACTGTAGGGTAGTTTTTATCTTAAGTACGTGAGGGAGGTGCTGCCCCATGGTGTCTGATCCCATTGTGACATCTAGAAGCGCAGAACACAGTAATCATGTGAAAAGGCCTCCATAATTGTACTGGTCATTATGGCGATTGGTGTGAGGATAGAGGTAATGATGGTGCAATAATAGTTTGAGATCATTTGTGACAGATACCAACCCTCAGTGACAGATAGGTAAATGCAGCATTAATCTGAGTAGCTTTTTTGTTAGCCAGAATTAAACGACACCAAATACACAGAAAATGCTATTTGTATTTTTTTAAATGTGCATGTTACATGTAAATGTGCAATTAACATTATTCTAATTTGGCCCTAAATATTAAGTAATTTTGACTTAATATTACTTAAATTTGTTTTTAAAAAAATCACCCTGAGATCTGTCATAAAGTGTATTTATTCTCTTGGCTTAAGTTTGTTTTTATAAAAAATATATGCTTTTTTATTGTTTGGGAAAAAATTCCAATACTAAGACGGAATGCTTTAGCAACAAGAATTGCAAAAAAGAAAAATCTAAAGATGAATGTAAGACTGCATGACTGCATTGAAGAAGAAGCAGGTGAGATTTATGTCTGCATTTGGACTTTATAGATAACGTGTATGGTTCTCTGTTGTTGGGATGGAGCCTGGAAGCCAGAATTCAGCTATGCATTTCTACCATGAACAGCCTCAGTTTCTGTGTACTGTTCTGGCCCTTTACCATGTCAAATTATTGGTCTGTCTAGTT
Organism: Python bivittatus; assembly: GCF_059951505.1. Classification (NCBI taxonomy): domain Eukaryota; kingdom Metazoa; phylum Chordata; class Lepidosauria; order Squamata; family Pythonidae; genus Python; species Python bivittatus. The sequence continues at coordinate 107,101,386 of NW_028277075.1, forward strand.
TGGTATTGTCAGTGGAGACAAATGATGGCCCTGGACATGCATGGTTTTGCATGCATGCAACCTCTTTATCTTCATCAAGTGGTATCTATTTGAGCACTAAATATGCAGAATGATTCTCAAATTTGACTGGCGATTCTTACCAATAATATTTTGTTTTTAATCACTTTTTCGGAATTCCTAACTTGACTTGCCATCACTGCACTGATCACAACCCAATAACAGCATCTCATGTTGTTTTGCTCTGATATTAGAAATTGATGATCCTGTGAAGAATATCAAAGCCCTTCTGACTTCTGCAGTTTAAATCCACATGAGCTACTCTGTGTACCCTGGCTTTAACTGAACTAAAACTAACCTCTTCATTCATCACTAGCATTAAACAAGCCTCCTAGTTAGATTTCAGGCAAGCTTTCTATGAGCTGACTACATACTACAACATCTGGTATTAATTATTCTATATTTCTTAAACTTGTTTCTAGCCCATATTTTTCTTTCTCCCCCTCCCAGAAATTCTTAATGATCAACAATTAAAAACTGGTTTACAGATTATGAATCATGAAATAAAGATAACTGATGCTAAAACAGAACTGAAAGACAATGGTTTGTTCAAACTAAATATATCTCATTACAACTTTTGTGACTACATATTAATTATAATTTAAAACATGATTTTAGAAAGTTAAATATGCCATTAATATGTATTTCTCAGCTAGATCTGAACACTGTGGACATAGCATAAACTTTAAGAAATATACTGTTAACATAAGGGGAATGAAAGGTAATACAGGTAGTCCTCAACTTACAACCATTTCTTTAGCAACCATTCAAAGTTATGATGGTGCTGAAAAAAGTGATGGCCGGTTCTCACATTTACAACTATCACAGTGTCCCTATAGTCGTGTGATCAGAATTTGGGCGCTTGGCAACCAGCATGTATCTATGACAGTTGCAGTGTCCCAGGGTCATGTGATCACCATTTGTGACCTTCCCAGCTGGCTTCTGACAAGCAAAGTCAGTGGGGAACTGCATGATTCACTTAATGACTACAGGGTTCACTTAACAACCATGGTGATTTGCTTAAAAATGTAAAATTGGGTGTGGTCACGTGATGCCTAACTTAACAACCTCACTGTTCAACAACTAATTTTCTGGTCCCTATTATGGTCATACGTCAAGGACTACCTGTATTCTAATTATGCCTTTTCTGCTGCTGTTCTTCTTATTGAAATAAAATCTTTACCATTAACAGCAGAGTCTGTATACTGAGATCCTATCCTCTGCCACAGCAGCTATATTATATTAGTTCTTATTGTAATAGAACAAATGCAGATAGATGGAAGCATTCTTAGCTTCTAGTTTTCTTGTTAATTTAAAAAATTGAATGAAAGGAATCTTAATGTACAGCATGCTATCCCTGAGCCTTTCTCCTTTCACCTAACCATGGTACAAACACACCTGGCAATCACTTATTCTTCCATATCTCCTATGATGTTGCCTTCATCTTGTTTCCAGCCCATGGATGAGACAGAATTAAGTCATCCTTAGCTATACCAGTGTTAGTGTAGTGAATGAATCTGATGGCAGTGGCAACAGCCATTATGCTTTGCCACCTACTAGCTTGGAAGTAATGTGACCAGTATAGGGTGCTGACAGAGCAGGGCTTTTCAGCTGTTTCATTCTGATATGGGTACTCCCCGTCCCCTCCACTCTGCCTCTGCTACCACCTTTCTGCTGTTGTCTCCCTAAAGAGCTGGAGGTAGCAGTCTGCAGAATTGTGCAGTTGAACCAGACTACTCAGCTGGCAGCACTGAAATTGCTTTAATTCTATGGGTTATTGGTTTAGCACAAGGCTGAAATAGCTAAACAGTAGTATGATATAAGAGTGAGATAGCATAACTCTGAAAAGACAAGACAGACCTCTTCTCTACTGAGATAGACAAGGAATTGCCTTTTCTAAGACACCATCTGCCTCCTGGAAGTTGTATCAGTATCTGGATTAAAAAGTAAAAAATGTTTGCATGATGTAATGAACAGACTTGTGGAATATTTTGCATGAAATGGAGTGGAAGTTTGTTTGCTGAACACAGTAAAAACTGTATATGCTTGTACGCCACCCAGAGTCGCTTTTTGTGAAATGGGCAGCCATATAAATTGGATGGATGGATGGATGGATGGATGGATGGATGGATGGATGGATGGGCCGGCCAGAATACAGTGGTACCTCGGGTCACAAACACTTCTGTTCACGAACAATTCAGTTCACAAACAGCACCATTCGCAAATTTTTGCTTCCGTTCGCAAACTCCGCATTGGGTGACGAACAGGGTCCGCGGCCATCTTCCCTGCTCTGACACGTGGTCGTGGGTTCCTGTAGGGAGGGGGACTTTCCCTCCAAACAATAACTGCCTCCCTACCTGCCTTCCTGTCCTCCACGCCAGAAGTCGCCTCGAGCAAGGTTAGCGTTCTCTCTCTTCGTACTGTACTGTACTGTACTTTGTTTCATATTTTTGTGGTTTTAAAAAAAAATACATATGGTTCAGAATGGATTAATCGTATTTACATTGAACTTTATGGGAAAATTTGATTCGGGTCGCGACCAATTTGGGTCGCGACCAGAGTCGCGGAACGAATTAAGTTCATGACCCGAGGTACCACTGTATATGACGTCCCTTGGGTGATTGATGCAGTTATGGATAAATGTATTATGGATAAATGTATAAGAAATGTTCATGCTAATGTTAAAAGTGTGTTAGTTGGAGACATGAACGTGTGTGTACTTTTACATGCAGATGATGCCATGTTATTGAGAACCCAAGTGATTTTCCAGCAAATGTGAGATAGATTGCAGTGAATGATGCAATGAAGAATATAAATTTCAAATTAATTATCAAAGACCAAGGTGATTGCGTTTGACAGGCAAAACAGAGTGAATTACTGCAAGTTACACATATGATGAGCAATTAGAGCTACTCGATTTGTGCACCATGTTAAAATGTTTAAACAGGAAATGGGTGGATATATCTTTAAACATGCAAATTGTGATAGAAGAGTAATGGGTGAGTTGAAAGAATTAATGTTTGTTGAAAGAAGCAAAAATGGCTGTATATAAGAGCATGCTTCTGCCCACCTTGTTATACAGAAGTGAACGTTGGGTATGACAGGAGAAATATAAAAGATGTGGGAATGTGTTACTTAAATATGAGTGGTAAAACAAGAACAAATTGGTGCTGAGTGAGTGTAGAGTGAATCACAAAACCAGTATCTGAAGGAAGAATAAATGGATTGAAAGGAAGGAGAATCCTGAGAAGGACATAGTAGAATGGAGTTGATGAGATCCTCAAAAAGAGAGAAGTGACAAATTAATAGATAAAGGACAATATATGGATTGAATATGGATGTGGTGGAAGCAAGGATGGTTTGCAAGAATAGAAAGGCATTGTGAAGTATAATGAATGGTGTGGGTTAAACTAGATTTTGATGCATTTCTTTTTCTTTTTTCTCTTATCTCCTGCCTTTAATTTCTTTTGCTTTCTACTACTTACTCTTTTCCTGAACCTTTCATGGCATTGCTTATTCCAAAAGGGAATGAAATGGTGGGTTTGTAATGTATACTGCCAATTGATATCAAGTCTACATTTTTAATCAATAAAAATTGTTTGTTCAAAGAATTGACTAACTCTTGCAAGCTAAAATAATTTCTTTTACCAAGAAAGAGTCCTCCTTGCCCCACCTTTAGAACTGCCCACTTAGCATTTGTGAAGAATATGTCCTTGTCACAGAGCTGCCATCATATTGCTAGCCCACTACTGATTCAAGCTGAAGCTAGATCAAGGTGATCCAGCAGGAAAATGCTATTTTCCTTCAGAAAAACGGAGAGAATTTCTTGTGTGAACTTCTGGTGTGTGTGAAGAAGGGCAGCAATACCCTTGGCTTAGTTTTGCAGAGCTTAGGTAAAAACACAACTGCGGAAAGCAGCAGTTTTCAGTGTCACATATTTTCTTCCATCTGAAGGATGGGGAGAAAATACATCAACAAGACTGAGGGTGAGCCAAAATCTGACAAAAGAAGCCACCATCTTTTCTACATCATTACATCATTGTATTCTAAGTATTAATAATTCATAGGAAAATTGTCAAAAGTTGCATAATTTTCAATCCTTGAAAGTAACTCTGACTTCTGAAGTTAATATGCTCTGTGTTCATACATATTTCTAATTCTTCCTATTCCCTTTTTATGAGCTAATTTACAGTATCATAGTTGCATGTGATGTCATAGTTCACTCAGCCTCACTAAATGAAGGGTACATTGATCTAGATTTTTAAGCTCAGGAAAACTATCCTGTGAGGACTGACGACTCTAATGGAAGTGCAGTGAGCAGTGGACTATAAAAAATCTAGTAAGTGAACCTCATGATAAGAGGGATACGGGATATTTGAAAGTCCTCCTTCATCAGAGCCAGAGTCAGTTTAATTCCAGCATTCCAGTTCCCTCAGTGGCAAGCCAGCTACTTCAGATAAGCCTACAAATAGGGTATGAAGCCAATAATCCCCCCCGCCCCCACCGATGCTCTCCACACATTGGTATTCAGTGTGGCATCCTGTTTCTGAAGAAGGAAATTCCATCAGTAGACCAGTTTCTATGAATTTATCCTCATTTTAGAGCTAAGCCCTGAGGCACAGAATTCTATAAATTAAAGGTTTTTGACTTGTCTATAGTAGCAATCATAATCATTGGGGCAACTTATTCTATTACTGGGGGAGGGAGTTTTATTCTCCTCCAACCATATTAGGTCTTTCTTGAGTTATCTTGTTCTAAGGTAATAGCTTAATTGCATCAGTCTTGTCCCACATGAAAAATGCTTTCACCATTTAATTCATCTGGCTGTCTTGGTTTTTTTAAGAGAACCGTTATTGTCTATGCTACAGCAATTGGGTTTGAAAAAATATTAATCCAAATCTAAGCATGAAGTCCAGGGTGGTTATGAGACAGAACAGGCTGATTCTCATGCTTCCACCCCTTAGAAGGTAGAACAAATACACAAGAATGTGCTATTTATTGACTTAAGTGATACCTGAATGTATGTATTTTATTGGATCGTACCTCAACGCTAGCTGTTCATTTTATTGCACAGGCGCTCAAAATCATTCACCTTACATATATTTACTATTTAACAAAGAGGGCGATTTAATGACAAACATTAAAAATACAGACCAATCACAATGTGATTTTGTTTGTGTTAACATTTGTAAAGCGTTGGTGTAGAATTCCAAAAGCCTCAAAACTCTGTTTGCTTACCAGAGCTTTCTCTTATCCTTTTCATGGATATTTGGATTTTGTTTAGATGAAAAAATGAAAAATTCCAGGATTGTTGAAAAGGCTGTCAACAGTGAGGTCTATACTGAACCACAAAGGGATAGTGTGGACAAAAAAAATGCTGATGAAAAACCACCAGATGGTTCAGATGATGAAGATGCCAATGGTCAAACAGACAATGAAACTGAAAAGAGAATTGCACCACTACAATTGATGGGAGAGGTACAAGAATATATTAAACTAACTAGCATTGAAGCAAAATTAGCCTTTCACACAAAGGAAGTAAACTTCTTACTTCTCAGTATGGTTACTGTTTCTCAAAATAGGATTTACTTTTCCATATATAACTAAAAATCCCATCATTATAAAGGAATGTTAAAAAAAATACAGTAAAAATCTACTTTATATCAATAAAACATAGTGGGCATGAGTACAATTATGAGATATATAGGATAAATGGTTTTATTCTGCATAAAAAGCAAAAATATTTTTCATCCCAACAATGTTAGTGTGATCTGCCTGCAATAAAAATGTAACACATTCACTCTAATGCAGATATGTAGTGCTATATCATTCTGATGCTATCTTCTACCCTAAAGGCTGAGTCAGCACTTTGCTTTTAGCTCTTTCTGAGAATATTAGGGCTGCATCATATATGGACATTGTAGTTTAAACATTCCTGACTGCAGAAGATATATGCAATAGCACAGTGTCTCTAATCTTTCTGTATCACTTTAGTTTTTAAATTAGGTCATTCTGTTCATCTGTAATTCTTTAAAGCAATATTTACATTAAGAATAAAGAGCATAAGATAATGAGTATCATCTTACAGACAGGCTACATATTATCACTGTTGACTAGTCACATGCTTATAGTATAGTCTGTGCGGGCAATGTTTCATTTTTTTATTTATTCAAGATATGCTCATGGCTTTCACTGCTTCAGGCCCAGGAATGGCCATAAATAAAATTTAAAACAAACTTGAAATCAATTAAAAATAATAAAACTTGTTACACACTCAAATGAATTTAGAAAAAAAAATTTTTTAATTTGTATGTTTTAAAATATCCTTTCTAGTTTCTGAAAGCAGTAATGGAACGGAAGTACAATATTGCAAAGAAACTTTGTCAGATGAGTAAGTACACCATTGTGTTGTTATTATGTTGTTGTTTATGTTGTTCATTATTTTCATTTTGCTTGTTTTTACTCATACGTTTGCCACCCAGAGTGGCGACTGTGAAATTAGCGACTGCATGAATCAGTATAATAAACAAATAAAATACCATATATTTATGATATATATGATTTGCATCATTTTTTCATAACTTTTTTTCTTAACATAACTCAGATTTCAGGATTCTTTAAAGCTCCAGACTTGAGAAATATAATTTTATAAAACAGATCCCATAAGAAAGCAGGATTTATTGTATGTGTACTCACTGTACTCATGTACATAAATACAAAGTATTGTATTTATACTCATCAGGAATGTATAGTCGTATAGAAAAAATTATGCCTGTAGAACAGGAGCAATTGCTGGTTTTTGTTTTCAGCTTTTAATTATTTTTATATAATGAAGTATAAGAAACAAACAAAAAGAATAATACATTTGTGATGGTAACTAGAGAAACTATATCCATTACAGTGACTAAAATAAACTAAACCTAAGGGGAAGAAAGAAACTAAGGAAAAAAGAAACGATTATCAATAAGATATCAATAGAAAATCCAGTCTTTAAGTTTATTACTAAATCCTGGCCATATAGAAGCATGTCGCTCCAACTTCTCCTTTTTCTAATATAAAGATTCCAGAAATTGATGAAGAACAAATATCTTGAATCGATGCCTTAAAGTCAAATGTATACATTTCTTTATGTCTACACAAAATATATTTTATTGCCAAGTACCAGGCTGTTATAAAGAGCCAAGGTTATTTGTAAATGCTGTATGATTCATCAATACATTTACTTCTTTAATTACATATTCTTCCCAAGCCTACGTTAACATATACCATAACTTGAAACCAAAAGGGAGTCATGACTGTAAATGACCAAACCATGTGAATCACAGAGCCCTCAAATTTCTTACAATGGTAGCTGGGGGGGGGGGGAGGTGTCAAAAAAGGCAAGGTAGTACCCACAGCTGAAAATTATTATCTCCTTCCTTGAATGGCACAATCATGGTCTTGGTTATCATACCCTAATGCTGCTATTCAGATTTTAAATAGGAATATAAAATTAATCTGCATATTTTATGCATCATACCGCACGCACACACACAAAAGAGTTTTCCTGTTTGCCCTGTAAAAAATAAATTGCCTTGGTGGTGGAGGCAATGAATGTTATTGATGGGCCTAGCGATCATGTTTGGTTTCTCTTGGTTTGTCATTTTTCCAGACAACTTCATTTTTTCTAGTTTCTACATAACTTTTCAATTTTTTTAAAAATCATGAAAATGTTTCATATACAGTTTTCCTATAGTTTTTGTGGTACAATTGCATTTAATATTATTTTTATTTTATTTCTCTGCACACTTTAAATTGGAGATCATACTCAAAACTCAAGGAAGTGCACATTTTGGAAAAAAAAACCCTGCATTTTGATTTGCATATTGCTTTAGGAAGTACAGATTAATTTCCCATCAAATGGTAAGATGTATTGCCCAAAGAGAATTTGATTACATATAAACAAACAAAACAAAATTTTGGAAGATTACTGCTGTAATGCAATGTTATGCATGCCTGTTTCCATTCACACTGTGGGGTTAACCTTATCCTTTCATGCCCTATGAACATTCCAATATGCTCCTTCACAGCCGCCACCCCCTCACTCACTGTAGTCTATCTAGCCCAGTGTTGTCCAAACTTGGGCACTTTAAGATGAGTGGACTTCAACTCCCAGAATTCCCCAGCCAGCATGGGTGGCTGGGGAATTCTGGGAGTTGGTCCACTCATCTTAAAGTGGCCAAGTTTGGACAATACTGATCTAGCTAGTGCTTTGGAAGAAGGAATCAACAGCAGTTTGTTTTTCAGCAGGTAATCGCCTAAATAGAATGCACAGAAAGTATCTTTACACTCATATGAATTAGAAGTTGATGGTTTGGGTTGGGGGTGGGAAGAAATATTTACATTTTCTTTCACCCCAGAAATATTAATTCCTTCTCTCTTGTCAAATTCCAGTTCTGATATATGAACCAAACAACCCTGAAGCTAAGCAGTTTCTTCCACTGATTGAGAAAAAGCTGCTTCTGGGTGAGTATGAACATTGGAAATATTACAAACTATTTAACAAATGTTTATGGACTTAATATTTTAAAGGAATGGGCCCAAAGTTCTTTGTTATGGAAGAGTGTAAATATTTAAAAATAATTTGCAGTATGAAGCTGATGAATAATGAATCACATTTCTGAAACAATTATTAATACTAATTAAAAGCATACGTTTGCTTCTTTATTCTTATAATGCTACTATTATTCTTGCTACAGTGAATGTTAAATGTTACCCATGGAAAGAGTGCTATGTATGCCTAGAATTATGATCAATGTAATTTACTTCAAAGCAAGTGTACATAAGATTATAGCATTAATTGCAAAATAAATGTTAATGGATTGTATCTGAATGTGCCTAACTGCTGACAGAATAACACTCACCAGAGGAGCAGATTCCTCCTCCCCACAACAACCTCCTAGGCATTTTCCAAATCTGCTTTAGAGAATTTGGGAACCTATGAGGCAAATTTGGAATTATATTTCAGATCAACACAGTATCAATATTTTCAGCATGTAATTCAAGCTGTTGGTTTTTCACATCTCCAATTTGTTTAAGTTTCATGCCACCAAATTCTAATTTTTGAAAGAAGACATGTAGAAAGTTCCATTTCCATTGTTGTTTTCTCTTAAGACCTAGTCATCTTCTGGGAAGCAGTAGGAAAATAGAAATGGATGATGAGGCCAGCAAATAAACAGGTCACACACATACCGAATATTTGGAAGAACGGCTGATTTTAAGTTTGTGTCTTTTACATTTCCATGTTAGAAAGTCAATGTGCTGACAAAGATGAAGAAACTGGCGAAGGGAGCAGTGATGAGAATGAAGATACCAGCAGTTCAGAAGGCAGTGAGACTGAAAGTGAAACAAGTTCTGAAGATTCTGATAAAAATTTATAGAAATTTGGAAGCGCCATAAATGAGTGTTTCTTTTTATGTTTTATTTTTCTGCAAAATACATTAAAATCAATAGTCCACTGATACACTACAGTTATTTATTGTGCAATGCAAATGTATGGATTATACACAGCTCCTTTGTGGCATAAATGCAGGTTATTTCTAGTAACCTAATATTTAGCGTTGATTGCCCCAGTTACTGCTGTGCCAGTCTTCACTCAAAGCATTAAAGGTGGGACCTATACGTAACCTCTGACTGCTTTGAAAGTACAGTACAAGTGGTTTGAAGAGGACAGGTTGATTACCAAAATTACTGTTGTGATTTTTAAGTCTCTCAAAGATCAGCAGAGATGCAACCCTCATATGCTTTCCTGATCCTAATTTAGTTTTTTAGACTGTTGTTCATATTTACACTGGTACAGAAATGACTCTTTTGCTCTATATGTGTATTTTTATGCAGTATTCAGGCAGTTCTGAGAATCTCACAAAAATGTCCAATATCCATTCTCCCCAGACCTTGCCTAATGTTATACCTATAGACCAGCCTTACCCAAGCTGATACCTCCAGATGAATTGGACTGCAATTCCCTTGATCCCCAGTTGGGTTGACCTTTAGTTACATTAGCTGTGAATTTTGTAAGCTAAAGTCCAACACATCATGTTAAAGAAGGCTGGGGAGGGAGGGAAGGAGGGAAAAGAGAAAAATGTAAAAATGACTTCCCCCTCCCTCCAAACAAGTATATTGTATTAACAGTAACTTAACATCTTCTCTATTATTAGTAAAAAAAAAAAAAATCCCCTTTCTCATCCCTAAACAATAACTGAATTATAAAAAATATTCAGTCTAATCACCAAAAGGATTAAGAGTGGCAGTAATAATTTTAAGCTTAAACAAATAGTTCAATTTTGCATTTTAGACAATGAACACACTAGTAGGTAAGGAGATTTTAAGCTTTATTGTTAACTCTATCAAACAGATTTAAACAGGAATATAAGAATTAGCAGATAGCATTAAACAGAAATACATAAGCATAGTATAAAAGCATAACACACCAAGCAAGATGGTAAAACTTTCCCCTACCATCAGGAGCTACCATAAGGCAGCAGTAGAGAGACCCCAAGATGGCTTAGATAACACAGCTCCTAATCCCAAGGCCTGTGTCCATGCTCCAAACTCCAGGGGCAATGACAGGAGTTTTTATCGAAATCTGGCACCACAATCCCATGACTCTGTTTTGAGTCAGGGGCTGTGAGAGTGACCTTGACCAGATTCTATACCTGCTCATCACGTAAATCCAGAGCCTGGGAACTGTATACATAAGCTAGTGCTTAACCTAAATGATCCTGAGAGTTTTCTCTCTTCCTCCCTCCACCCCCACTTCTAAGTAAAAGTGAAAAACAAGCCAGCTAAACATTAATATGACTCAGACTGAACTTTCTTAATGCATGCAGGAGAAATCAAATTCTGCCACCTAAACTCCTCAAAATAACAGTGGTCTTCTGCATTGCCACTACGCCCTCTTGCCATACATGTTTCTCCTTATTAATGCAGGAGGAATCTAAGATCTGTGAATTCCTTTGGAGGATGCAACCAGAACATTCATACCTTCTGCATCCTGAACTCTAGTGCTTGGAATCAGCAGCAACTCAATATTGTCAAGATTCAGATTTAGTTTGTTCTCTCACATCCAGTGTTTTACAACTCATAGATGGGGCCTCTTAAGACATTCAACTCTAAACTCTCAGAAAAGGAGAAGCATAACTGAATATCACAACTTTGCTGATGGAAACTGGGTTTAAACTTGTGCATGATCATTCCTGACAACTTCATGTAGATATTAAATAATATGAGAGTTACTTTGCAGCCTTGTGAGACGTCTCCAGGAGCAAAGCAATAGTCTCCCAGCTCCACTTTCTGGGAAGTGTGTGGGAGAATGAACTCGCAGCTGAGCCTGATCAGGTATTTCTCCTTCCCCCCTGGGATCCAGAGCTTTGCTGCTGCCTGGGGAAGAGGGTTAAAGCAGCCTCACCCTCTCCTTAATTAGAGAGTGGGTCACATAAAATGGACAAGAAATTAAGCATGTATATGGGCAGACGAAGAAGGAGTTAAGCCAAGAAGATAGCAGAGAGGTGGGGAAAACACCACCACCACAGCAAAGACGGGAAAGAAATGGCAAGCCTTGGAGTTGCAAAACCCACTGAGAGGCAAAGCTGAAAGGCTGGGATGGGGACAGAGACCCCAGTCAGAGTCTGCAAAAGAAGCAATCAGAACAAGCCCACTGTGTACAACAGCCCAGGCCCAGAGCTCCACAAACCAGCTCCAGGAAGAGAGGACTGTGAGTGCTGAGGGCAAAGAAAAGCCCCATCCCCAAGTCTATAGAGGAGTGAAAAGGTTTTCAGATATAATGGACCGAGTTAGGCTACAAGAGCTGAAGACCTTGTAGGAAATAAGATTCAAAGAGCTAGGAAAACAGTGCTAGGAACATAAACATAGAACACAGGATAGAAATTCATAGATTAAATAAAATAGAAGTAGTTGTTAACTTATAGGAAGACTCTAGGGCCTAATTTAGGAAGAACTTGGGTTGGAAAGTAGAAGCAAGCATAGAATCAGCATTAAGAAGAAATTGGACTTTAATTCTGTATAAAAGAACAACTTTTGTGGGGAAAAACAAAGTCTTTATGTCTGTTATCTGTATCAGACTAAAAAAAGAGAAACATCAGTGAACCACTACATAGCAGTGCCTCAGACACTCCAGCTGGCTACTGTAGACCATGATATCAAGAGCCATGGAGAGATCCAGGAATATAAACAGGATAATACCTCTCCTATCTCTCTTCTAGTACAGATCATCCATCAGTGTGATCATGGCTGAGTCCTTGTGAAATCTGGGTTTAAGCACAGATTGGCAAAGATCTTAGCTATTATTTCTGCAGTTTCACTGCGTTCCCCATCAGCTTAGCTAAATATGGAATGTTGGACACTTTTACTGATCCCTACATGCAAATCAAAATACACCTGGATGAACAGATAAAACTGACATAGTAAAACCATAAAAAACAAAGCCATAACCTTTGACAATAACCACAATAGAGGCACCTAGAAGAAATATCAGGCCCTTTAAACTGGAAACAAGAACCAAATACAACACAAAGTCACAGAGTTGTATAGTTAACTTGCAGTACAATCACCAGGAGACTGAGTATGTATTATGGATTTTTGTACACCACCCAGAGTCACCTTTGGTGAGATGGGCAGCCATATACATTTGATAAATAAATAAAGAAGGAGAAGCCAAAGTCAAGGCAATCTAACGAACATAATTGTGCTCAACATCTGAGCAAAATCAATCAGATTTAAAATCTGGAGGAAGAATAAAACTAATTTGGGGCAATGATTAAGATATGTGCATGATTTATCCAAGAGGGAGAAAGGAGTAGGATAAATAGGATAAGTGGTAAAGCTGGATGAAGAAATAAAAAGGAAAAATAGAATACAAAGTTGATTAAGAAAGAGAAAATAAAAAAGACTGGGTAAGTGGAGTAGTAATCAATAGCAGTTGATTCAGCATAGAAAAAGGTAAGCAAAAGCCTGAGGGATTAGATCTGGAAAAGGGGAGGGAAAGGTGCACAGCAAAACAAAACAAAACGAGGAAAAAATATTTTTTACAAGAAGAAAGCAAAAGAAAAAAAAAGCATATATTTTATGAAGATGTGCGCTTGGGATTTGCACCACCATGTTCAGAAGCCTAGGTGCCTTAATAAATACACGATGAGAAATCTAAACTGATGATTGACAAGAAGTAAAAAGGGATAAGTGAATCAGCTAAAGCTGAATTAAGGAAATGATCTAAGTGGGGTATACTCACAAGAAACGAGGAAATAAAAGGCTTCTCTAAATCAGGGTTGAAATAATATTCCTTCATAACGGTAAAAATGTAAAGTAGGATGCTTAAGGGTATATACATTAAGACTTTATCCACCATAGTCCACTTAGATGGAAGTCTTAACGCAAAGAATGTTGAGTATCATTGCTGATGAATAAATAGGCTTGAAGTAGCTGCTACGCTCACCTGGAGTGTCATTTCCATTAGGAGACCCAAAATATAGAATTCATGCTCCAGCCGGTTCCAATATGCTAACAAAGGCCATTGTGATTGTTTTTGTACTAAATATAAAATAACCAACTCAGAAGACTTCAATGAATAGAATAAGCTGGGTCCACATATTCAGCTTGTTGTTGTTTGCAAAGGACGGTAATTGAAGGGACATTACACACTATACTAGAGAAAAATGTCAAACTTTACAGTTATATTTATGAAATATTCAGGTAATTCACAAGCCAAGGACCTGATGTTGAGCATCAGTATTCTTCTTTCACTGCTGCCAGGTTCCTCTCAAGTAAGGAAAGCCGTCATCATTGTCAGATAGATGGCAGACTATACATCCAATAAATTAATAGTTTCAAATTGACTAAAACCATTTCATGTTGCAAATTTCAGAAATAGTAATTGAAGTCAACTTTAAAGCCAATGGCAAAGTCAGATTTGGAGATTGAGATATAGTGCCACCTTGAGAAACCTCATCGGTTTAGATTTTTTAAAAAAATGTTCCATGATAAAGGATTTAAGCCTACTTTTTCATTCTGTGGTTTGCTGACACTTGTTTGTTTTTAAAAGCCCTTTCCTTTAAATTGGGGTCAGTAATGGCAGTTCTGGGAGCTCCTAATGATCACCTGTTAGGGGAGGCCCAGACTGAGTATATTTTTGCATGCACTTCCTGTACAGCTTAGCTTTTATAAAACTTCTGCAGTCAAAAATGTTGATTACTCTGAAAAACCATGAAAAGTTGGTTGTTCTTTGTTAAGCTTTAAGTCCTCCAGCTGAGACTGCAGGTGTTTGTCATTGTTGAATATAAAGTAACACTTATTACTGTTATTGTTTTTACAAGTTGAAGTGTTTTGATTGCTTCATTGTCACTGTTGATAAAATAAAGCTAAATCTACAAGTTGCAGCTTATAGTTGAAGGAAATTCAATAAGTTTAAATACTCTAATATCACATATTACATAATATTGTAGGCCAGAAACAGAAAGACAATAGATCTGAATCAACTGATATATTTCCATGTGACTTTCAGTAGATCAGCAATATTCAAACATGAAAATTCCTCTTCTAAATTAAACTGCTGAAATTCAGTAAACTTGAGGAAAATCATAGAATTTATTAAAAATTGGTTCCAGATCTCATACTGAAAATACATCCCTGGACTGAGCATGTGCTCAAACATTCTCCACTATTGGGTGGATCTTTGGGTTCTAGAGAAAGACCCCAGAAGCTAAAACTTGTTCACTTTGCTGTAGGTCTAATTCCTGTTTTTTTTTTAAGTTCCTACCACCACTATGTACTGTATATGTAATAATTTTTCCTTGTGATAATATCAACAATATTTCTATAACCATGGTGTGTTTGTGTCTATCCTATCTTGATTCTATTTTGTAATGGTGAGATCTAAATGTGTCAACCCTCAACTCTTATTCTCTGTGAACTCTGTATTCTCTTAGCATACCCCAAAGGCCCAAGTACATGTATATTAGCTGAGTGATAAATATGTGGGGAGAAAGGGGCTCGAATTAATATACAGCAGGTTTGGAAACGGTTAAACAATCTAGCCCCGCATCCTTCTTCACCGCGGAATTCCACTTCTGACGTTGCTTTTCTTTAATGAGGGGGAGCCTTTTTTGTCACCCTAATGATCTTACTACCCGTGGCTGCTCTCCGTGGTGCTGAAATCGATTCTAACGCAACAGAATTGTCCCTCTTGTACCGCCCACCGTCTCTCATCGCAGCCTTTGAACAGGGTCTTCCGGGGGGCAGCCCTGAACCAGCCTCAAGTGATAAATGTTACTTATCTTTTTATTGCAGAAGAACTCAATAATTACAACAATGTTTTCATTCTGTGCAAGTCAAGTTCATTTTTTAAGAAAAGATTGTACAAAAATAGGTAAGAAATCGAATGGTTAACAGGGGAGCTAATGCGACATCTGTCTCTGCGCGTCACACTGTTAGTAACATTGTTTTCTGGTCATGAAGGCAGGGAACTAAAGTTGCCCTGAAACTGTTTTTTGTTTGTTTGTTTGTTTGTTTCCCAAACAGTGAATAATAGTTTGTAAGCTGGCAAATCTTTTTAACACTCCTAAAAATAGTATCTGTTGGGGATGGGGCAGCACGTACTTGACCATTTCTTACGCAGAGCAAAATGGTCGTTTTGGTGGATAATCAGCTATTTACTGCCTACAATTCTCTGTCCAAGGCAATACGTTAATTTTCTGGAAGTCCTTCAGAAAGGACACACCGAGACTTCATGGGTGCTGCCTGATTCTCCTCTTCAGCCTTCCCTAATGCAACTTCTCCTTTCCTCTCCTCTTATAGGTGTTACAGTGCCCTCCATTTCCCCCTTGGAGAAGTATTTACATTAAACTGATATTACCAGGCTCCAAGCTAACAAAACATATATTGGCAACCCGGAATAGCATTTTTGAAATTCAGTATGATCTTTTCCTGTCCCTTTGGCAAAGAAAAAGGGGGGGGGGGGGAAGCGCAGTTAAGAAATGCAAATTTAATGCGTGTGGTTAAAGCCGAGTCCAAACGATTAGGTGTCCTATTTTTGTATGCAGAAGCTGGAGAAGATCTCGTTTTTTATTCGTTGGCGCCACCTAGTGGCGACCTGGGATCCGATTTCCGACTTTGAAAAACCTAGACGCGCCTTCAGAAAAGGAAGCTTTTCCCCTTAAAACGATTCTTCCATAATATAACCAGCCACTCCTAAGATTGCTATCCGAAAAAGACAAGGAGAACCCCAAAAGTAGGATCGTAGGGGTCTTTTGAAGAAAGGATCCTACCAGAAAAACTGATGACCAGAAAACGACAACGCTTCCTCTACAAATGTTTGTATTGGAAAAGATGTAATCTGGCCTGAATTCCTAAGAACGGGGCTGGAAGCTTACTCTGAATAAGAGGGGGGCAACTTTCCTAAATGTGCTGTAAAGGAGCGCTCCGTTATTTCCAGGATGAATCCCAATCGTGATCTGGTTCCGAATGAGTTCAAAACAGCCGTCACGAGCGCTACCCTCCGGTCCTCCTTTCGGAAGCTAGAACACCTGCAAGTCAATCACATTAGCTTGATAACGCGCGTGATTCCTCCCCCCCCCCCCCCGCCGCCGCCGCCCCTGTTAACACCCGCACGCCTTTCTCCCCCCTCCGCTGGGATGGAAGAAGCGTTGTGACTTATGTCAGCGTTGCAACAAATCAGTCGAGGCTTCTCGCTTTTAAAAAGCAAAGCCCAAGCAATTTGGAGTCGGGAAGGGGAGGTCAGCTCGAATCAAATTCCAGAGTGCCATTGATATTCCGACGTCGTTTGTGGTGGAGTTTATAAGGGCCAAGTCCTTCTAAATCTCAGATTTCTCGATCCTATGCGTTTTGGACTCTCGGAGTTTGTTCTCGTGTCCTCTGTCTCTCATTGGTAAGTATTTGTTGTTTGTTTTTGGCATTTCTTTTATTTCCCCCCACTCCTGATTTCGTTCAGTTGGGATGTGAGATCATTCTCTCTCAATAACACGGTTTCTACGTCTTCCTCTGAGTAAATTTGAATAAAGGATATTTGGGAAATATTTGGGGGCGGATGGCTTTGATCATAACCTGTTACTTCACTTCCAAGCTTGACTCAGGGCACCCGTCCTTCTCAGCTCCTGGAGTTCAAGATTTGCTGCGGTGGGTGTGCATGGGTGTTCTAATTCTGTAGACGGATAAGACAGAAACAAAAACATTCCAGCCACCTGTCTTTATATCCTGCAAGAATGAGCGTTTGAACAAAAACTTTTGTATTTAAAAATGCAGCGCGGACAGAGGTTGTTTCCATCGAGATAAAATTCTTCGTACATTTGCTGCCAGCTTGGATTTTTCTTTACTAATGTGGCGAAACAACTCTGAGGCGCCCAGTGGTGGTGACGTCCTTAGGAAGGGAGGGAGAAAGATGGGTTGATCCGCTTGTTCCCAGCCAGGGACCTTGGAACCCGGAGATCGAAGGAAAAATCTTCGCAGAGCAGTGGAAGGCTAGACCAGAAAGGCCGAGCAAGTCTCCTCAACCAAGCATCGGATTTTGTGAAATTACAAATCCGAGTTTTGCCCATTTTAAGGGCATTGGTCTCAAAGGGTGGGTAGTTATCCCCGCTCTGTGGCGCACCTTTATTTGCCTCCCCGATGCCTTTGTGGTTGTTCGCAATTGCAAATTGCTGTGCCGGCCGAATATGTGGGTTTAGTGGTTTGTTTTATCCGCACTGCTTTTCCACAACTAAGCAAACGATAATGCTTTCTATATTATTTCATCTGAAACGGAATAAGATTGGAAGGAAGGACGTATCGTTGCCGCAAAAATCGCGTACCTAAGAGCGTAGGTCTTTCCGACTATCACAATCCCTGTGTGTGTGTGTGCGTGCGTGTGTTCTGAGCATGCTTACTGGAAGTTGGCTTCCCATTTGGCGTGAATCATAATTACCCTCTCATCGGCCGTTAATAGAGCTGCCCTAGACGTTCCGGTCAGCTGAATCCACCCTTCTCTTCCACCGCCGGCGACACGCCAGTTATTCCCCATCCCTGCCAGGAGCCAAAGGCATGGCTTTTTCAGCCTCTGAGCCCCGTCCAGACAGCTTCCCCCTCGCCGTGCTTAGCAGCCAGCGCCGTCTCCCAAAAGCCAACTAGGCGTCGTCCCCTCCAGCCATTCCTCCCTCCAAATTGCTTTGTCTGAGAGCAAGATCAGCGCGGTCGTTGCCGGTCTTCGGGAAGGCTTTAGTGGGAATAAGGACTCCTCTTCCTGCTCGAGGTGTGTACCCACACCTTCCTTTTGTGCAGGCTTCTCTCTGCACACATACGCACATGCACAGGCGCGCCATCCCCACCCCTCCTCCGACAACAGCTACTTCCCGAGGAGTTCAATTGCTTATTGTTGGCTGCAGACTCACTTCAGGATCGCCTCCCGCCCCCCGAGAAAGGGGGAGAGGGAGACAAAGATCCAGGTTTCTCCGAGGAACAGGTTTCTAAACCCGCCTTTCTCTTCCCTTGCAGCCCGTCCTTTTTGCGGGACTCGGAGAAAGACCGAAGGAAGAGCCCTGGGACCCAAGGGCTGTGCCTCTGAACCTCATGGCCACCTCGGATCCCTCCTCCTCCAACACCGCTCAGGATCCCAATCCGACTAATTTACGACCCACAAGTAGGTCTCGGGTTTTCGTTTTGCAAACCTCAGCCGTGCATGCGTCCTCTTTTAAAGCTGGGGCTTCGAGGAAAACAGCCGAGACGCACAACCCTCGCTCCCCAAAAAGACCAACATGGAAGCCTCCTTGGATCCCCTTCCTCCCCCTTCGCTAAAACCGAGAGGATGCCGAAAACGGGCTGGGGGTGGTGGTCGGGGTGGTGCGTAGTTTTCTTTCTGCTTGAAAACAAAGAAACCTGATGCTGTTCCTAACGAAAGGCGAGGGGAAGGTGGAACCTCTCCTCTCAGCACTCCCCCCCCCCCGCCATTGACTTGATGCTAGAGAGGAAAGGGCGAGAGGTTCTGCAAACGCTCGTGGCCCTTTGTGGACGCCTCGGGTCCCAAAGCGTCCTTTGCCGTTTCTTCTGCTTCAGCAGCCCTTCCTGAGGGCGCCCGGAGATGCAGGTCAGGGCAGCCCCGCGGAAGAGCTCCTTGCCCCGAATTGGCGGGGAGGTCGGAGGTGCCAGTGGGAACGGGTGGTGGTGGTGATGGTGGTGAGGAAGGCAGGAAGGCAGGCAGGCAGGCAGGCAAGCTTTGCTATCGAGCGTTCAGACAGCCATCCAGCTCCCGCAGAAGAAACCGAGGTGGAATCAGGCTGGTTGACATAATCGCCAGAGACAAAGCGAGGGGGAGGGTGCTGGAAGGAAACGAAGCCTGGCGAGCCCCGCCAAGCAGGGAATGGCGTTTGCCCTGGAAGGGCTCCCGGGGTTATGAAGCATGAACGCCCAGACATCACTGTGAATAGCCGGGAACTGCAAGGAAAGGGCGGGGATGGGGGTAGATCAAGCAAAAATCGTTCCTTTATGGTGGACAACCCTTTTCTGTCTTTTCTCCCCCGGCTGTAATGTTGCCCAACTCGCAAAGTGGCCGAATGACACGCCGAGTTAGGGATGGCTCGCTCGTACTGCGCGTTGCTTCCCAAAGCCTTCTGGGCTCTCTGCGGGCTTAACAAAAGGAAGACGGGAGGTGTGCTCGCGTGTTCCCCTCGGCAAGGTTTTCCGCCGCCTTCCCGCCATTTAAAGGAATGCGCCCTCCTGTCAGGCGCCCCGGCTGTCGGGTGCGCCGGGTGCGCGCGTCCTCCCCGCGCTCCCGCGGCCATTTCCTATTGTTTCCCGACGGCCCCGGGGCGCTCCCACTCCTGCCCCCGAGGTCCGGTGGGGCGGCGCGGCGCGGCGCGTGCGTGGGAGCGGGAGCGGCGATTATTTTTTGCCCTCCTCTCCTTGAGGTGCTCCACGTCGCTCCCCGCGCGGGCGAGGAGCGAGGCTGTTTTAAAGTCCTGTCAGAGCTGTTTTCGCCGCCTGCCATTCTTCTGCCCTCGCCACCCTTTGGCTCCACCCCCCTCGCCCTTTCGGTGTCCTTCTCGGCCACTCCAGCCTCCTCTTTTACCTGAGGCAACCTCCCTCATCGCCTGCTCGCTCTCCTTGGTCCTTGACAGTCCCTTCGCCATTCACAGCTCTCTTCGCCGGCAACCCTCGTCTGTCTATCGTGGCTCAGTGTCGTCTCTGCTGTATCCCCCAGCTGTCCGGTTCGGATTTTGGTTTTTCATCTGCTTCCCTTTCCCTCCTCCCTGGCTTTTTTCCCTCGGCCTTCCTTTCCCCTCTCTATTTCTCCACCCTCTCTCCAGTTTTCAGGAGAAGACCTCCCTCTTCCAGCCACATTCTTTTTCCACAAGCCATCAATTGTCTAGGTCAGTCTGACCAAAGGTGGTGCTTCCTCAATGCTTTGAAGTTCAGTTCCCAACCTGGGAATCCTGGTGTTGGAGTCTAATGCATTTGGTGGGCACCAGGTTGAAGAAGACTGCAACAGGCGGCTCTTTGTCTTTGCCCATCCAGTGCTGCCCCTATAGGTGATCCAAAGAACAGGAAAAGCTTCTCAGCCTTGAGAGCAAAAGCGGGGACAGAAGGCAGAGGGTGGGTGGAGCCAAAGCTGAAGACCTTCACCTCGGAGCCCCGCCTCTTTCTGCCTGTTTCCTCTTGGTCCTTGGGCTGTTCCCATGTTCTTAAATACTGTTTTGAGATTGTGGGACCTATCAGACTTGCATGGAAATATGAGCCACTAGTGTCATTTGGTAACTACTCTCAAATTAAAATGTGTGTAGTCCTTCAAGATTAGGGTAGGTTATGATTGAGCTACAGACATCAAAAATATCCTGAATTCTTCCATGAGGCCTTTGCAACGATGTTTTAAATGGCTCTTGCCTTAAATTTATTTGGATAAAACTTCCCAATGTCATGTAAGACTTATCTGGGTCTTTCTTCAAATCTTAAGTCGTGTAATAAAATAGTACTGTCCCTTCAGGTCTGCTTTCACACCATCCTCCTCCTTTTAGGATCCTGGTTTGTGGTCCATATCACACAATCACAAATACTCATCTGAAAGTCCTCTGCCAAATGGGTTTAGTGGAAGTAACATCTCACTGAGTTTAGTAGGGACTGTAGCCTTCTTATTAAAGAGCCTTTTCATTTTTTTTCCCCATTGGACAGTCTCTTGGTCCAATGGAGTTTCCAAGGCAATCAGTGATCTTTCTTTTCTTATGCCAGTTGTGGGTCTTTTGCATATTCCTTCCTTTAATCCAGTTTGGGTCGTTGTTTGCTTGTCATTCTCTTGTCATTTTTCTTTCACTTCTTATTCCTGACCCATATCTGTGCCCTGTGAGATACTGAAAATTTGAAGGTTCTGCAGGAGGAGATATCCATTCCCGGTACAAGCAGTCTTAATTTTTCTATTGGAGAAGCTACACTTGCTGATTGTGTGTGACCCATCCCTAGCAAAGACGTGATTGCCCTGAAAAAGAACAAGGAAGTGGGCTGATTGAAGGTGATCGCCTCCTCCCTTGCTTTCAGCACCTCCAGGAGTGGACAGCGCAACGCGCGCTTCAACCGCCCGGAGAGGGGCAGAGGAAGAAGGGCGGTGGGAGGGGGCGAAGAGGGCGGGCAGGATGAAAGGAAGGGTCTCGGAAAAGGGGACCAAGCGGACGTGAGAGGCCTTTTAATGTGCCACCCTGACTCGTCAGTCGGCTGCAACCTAGTCATGCAAGTCTGATCATCTAGTCAAATACTATTGTTCACCCAATTAATTCTTGAACTCTTCCATGACCCCATTTCATGCTAGTTTATTTTAAGCTGCCACTTTCATGGAAGCCTGCCAGTAAATTATTAGGAGATCAGATCTCTCCCAGCTGCTTGTTTCTTCCTGATAGGACCTATTTTGCCATTGAGCCTTCAAGTCACCAGACTCCCACTTGTCCACACACACGTCTGTCAATCAAGTCTCCCATCACCACCCCCTCCGTCACGATTCCAGTATTGCTCTGAAGGCTCTCTGGAAGAAAAGGACACAACCTCTCTGATCTTGCCTTAAGACAAATTCGGGATCTGAGGAGTGATTGGAGAGAAAGGCTGTAAGACAGAACTGCTGAAAACACATAGCTTTTTTTCTGTTGTGAGAATGCTGCAATTATAGAACAAAGATTTTAGTCATGCTTGGACCTGTTGTGAGAACAGGTCGAACAATTTCTCTGGACCAGCTTTTCCAGACTTCCCAGTTATGCTGAACTGGAGAACTGAATGTAAGTGGGAAAACAATGCCTGTGTAGAGAGATGCAGACAAAAATGTTGACACCCCACCCGCCAGGCTTGGTATTCTTTTTCATAAGCACACACATCTATAACTGGAGCATTCCTAGTCGTCTGGAGGAGCTTACAGCATTGTTATGAAAGAAATAAACTAGAAAAGAGAAAACAAAACAGCTGCTCTCCCACACAAGTCCCACCAAGCTGAGATGCCTCACATAGCCTCAATCCCAGGACACCATATGAAAAGCTATTAGCACTCCATTTATGGATGATTAAAGTCTTAATAATTCGCGGTGGGGGAAGGGGAGGCAGAGGCAGAGACAGATTAGATCCGTATGCCAAAGCCATTGGAGTCCACCTCGTCGGTACTCCACCAAGGGAAAAAAAGCAAACAAAACTTCCAGCTTGAGCCGTGAGACTTTTTTTCACACTTAGTAGATTGTCTAGTGGAGCTTTACTAGGTTTTGTGACACCTCACGGGTAGACTTGCTCACCTGCGAGGTAAGTAAGGATTGCAACCTAGAATGTGAGGCGCCCATTCGTTTCTGTAAGAGGTAACTGTTTTGTTTCCGTTCCTTTTAGCTTATGATACCTGGTGTGGTGTAGCTCATGGATGCACGAAGAAAATCGGGCTCAAGATATGCGGTAAGTGAAAGGGGCCAAAAAAGGAAGTCCACACTTTTCTCTTACACACACACAACTAGACACACTGCTTCCTCCCTTATGCATTGTCTTGAGTCTATAATCGCTCGAGAAGGTGTTATCTTTCATGAAAACAGGCTTTTTCCCCGGGAGGACTGAAGAAACTAGGTTGGCTGACAAAGAAAGTAGGCTACATCTTTTATCTTGAGATAAGGTAGAGGCAGAATGAAACTGCCAAGAGGTGCTCCTCCTTCCTCCTCCCACGGAGAAGTTTAACAAAGCACCCAGCTAGACTCATCTTCTTTTTAGAAGAGAAGTGGGGGACGGGATAGGAGGGAGAATCCCATTTGCTTTTCCTCCTCGGTCGGAATCGGGGGCTGTGATGTAGACTCTTGCGCCATCTACTGTTCAACGTGAGCAAACAAGTGGACGCCACGGGCAGCTCAGCGGGTGGCCGAAGGGCCTGGCTGGCTATATTCACGTATTGATTCGAGGGAGATTGACTTGCTGGTGGTGCAAATGGGCTTCCACAGCAGCCAGAAAGCCAGAAAACAATGACGTTTTCAGGGCCAGAAGTCGCACCGGTCGCGAGGGGAGGTTTGCCTGGTGGGCAGGAGATCGGGGGTGCGGGGGGTGCTTATGGGATGGGAAGCGTGTTTGAGGTAGAGAGAAGGGCTGGAAGAAGCAGGTGTGCAACTGGGCTGTGGGGAGAAAGGAGTGTGTGCACGTCTGAGCTGTGCGAGTACGCTGCCCTGCTGGTTTGGGTTTTTCGAAGAGACATTCCCGGCCCCAGCTGCTTGTTTTTCATCGCAATTCACAAGGTCCGGTCCCCACAAGGAAGCCTCCGGTGGCCATCCGTAAGGCGGGAAGGGGAGTGTGGCAGAGGCGGAGGGGCTGGAAGTACCAGGGAGAAGGGGCCGCTCTGGCGCAGCGCACCAAATGTTTTCCACCTTATCGGCCCAGAAAATACAGATCTCCTGAGGGAGGAAGATTAACGAGGGCCTGATTAAAGAGCCATTCGTCAGGCTGCTGCGCCTGGAGATAAGGCTGGCAGCCACTCGGCGTTCCGGCCGCCCGGAAGGAAGGAAGGGGAGCGGAATATATGGATACCATCAGATTACACCCGCTACAGCTGGAGATTCCGGGGAGGATTACAAGGTGTCTGCCTCTGCCTAGGCTTCGCTTTAACGCCTTCTTCCTGCCAGCGCAAGGGGGTGGGAGGGTGGGCAGCGGGAGCGACCCCCGTTGTCTTCATCTAAAAATGTAAAATGATCGCCCGAGCCGCCCAGTATCTGCTCGGAATTAAGCCTGACTGCATTCTGTGGGGCCAGTCTCACCTATCTAGGCACGGGTTCTCAGCTGGATGCTTACGTAAATTTGCCTGCTAGTTTGGGACTGAAAGGCACTTTGTTTCTGGGTGAAACAAGAGGTGTAAGACTACTAAGCGCGGGCACAGCCATCAAGGTCCCACTCCTAATTAGTTCGGTAGATTACAAAGAGGGCGAAGAAACCCTCGGAGCGAATTTGGAACCGGGGGCCACCGATCAGGGTTGCCTTGGTGCCGTTCGGCCTCTCTCTCACACACAAATAGCCCCGTGTAGCCTTGACAGTCCGTTTTCCTGCCAGTCCCTTCAGTGGCTGGAGGGGGCTACATGACTCCCCCGCCCCCATCCTCCCATATTTTCATCCAGCTCGGCAGAACAGATAAAGCGAGGCGCCACTCCTCCCACGGATTCGGATTGCTACACTACCAGGATTTCTAAAACAAGCAGCCCCTTCTCGGAGCCCAAGAAAGTTGGCTCACGCTTACACGCGCACTGCCTGCTTGGGAAGAAGGTAAACCGGACGAAAGAATGCAACTGCCGTCGAGGAGGAGGAGGAGGAGGCGGCGGCGGCGGCGGCACCAAGGGCTTCTTTGCATCTGGATTATACCCGCCTCAACAGCCGGATGTCCGAATCGTCTGGGCTGCGAAGGATGAATGCTTTTCCAGCCAAACGCAGACGACGCCTCCTACGAGCGACCTGGGGGGGGGGGGCTCTCGGAGCGGGGCCGGCCCGCGCTGGCCTCTTGCTGCGGACTGGCTGGGCGTCCGTCCCCGGCGGAAAATGTTCGGCGAGTTCTCCCCACGACGAAAACCGTGTTTTTAAAGATTAAAGAAGGGCGCCGGCTCCTGTTTCACTGCCATCTATGGACGGTCCCCAGGTGACTCGTGGCTGGATTTGCTTTGTTTCTCGCCCTGCGGCCGCTTTCGGGAAGGCGTCGCCAACCCGCGCAGGAGATGATGGGCTCCCCAGGGCTTTGGAGCCCACCGCCCGAGCAAGGCCACCTAAACCTCAGGCAGCTTAGATGCGGGTGAATGGCTTTTGAGTGGGCTGGCTCCCATCGGCCTCCCTCCCAAATCTCTCAAGTCAACACCGGAAGAGCGCGCCTTTCCAGCCCATTGGTGGGCCTGAGAGCCCCCCAGAACGACGACGGGGACGGCGCCCGAAGGCAAGCAGAGGGCAGGGCTGCCGTCACGGGGAAAGAAAGATGCTGCCGTCTGGAGCTGCCGTCCTTGGTCTTCGGCTTTGCAAAAGCCACGCTCCGACTCTGAAGGTGCCTAGAACGGCATCACATCGGTAAAGGCAATTCTGAAAAAACGCAGGCCAGGCTATAAAAACAAAACAAGCAAACAAAAAACCCTGCAGGGAGGAACCAAAACTGCTT
Source organism: Python bivittatus (assembly GCF_059951505.1). Lineage (NCBI taxonomy): Eukaryota > Metazoa > Chordata > Lepidosauria > Squamata > Pythonidae > Python > Python bivittatus. The sequence continues at coordinate 107,127,085 of NW_028277075.1, forward strand.
TGGTTCAAGAAACATTCAGCCCCGTCCCCCCCCCCCTTCTTCTTTTCTTTTCCCTTCTGGAAGGAGGGGGAAAGATAGGTGCTATCCTGTGCAGAAACCTGCGTCAGTGCTTAGCGTATTTATTTACTTACTTACTTATCTTTACAGTATTTACTGCAATGATTGGCCGACATTTTTCTATCACTAATCTTCATCCGGTCTAAAGCTAATATAAGAAATTTCTAACGAATTTACTTAACCGGAATATTTGCCTTGCTTTTTCAGCGTTCGGGCTATCTGTGTTTTCAAGGTATTTTCCGACCGAGCAATATGTTATATAAATAACATCTGTCTTGAGAACTAGAAGCTTGGCAGATAATTGTTCTATAGCACGACGTCAGGAAACGGGAGGGAGGGAGGGAGAGATGTCTGGGAAATGGCAAGGGGAATAACTCTAGCTGTGCAAGTTCGCTTGAGCTCAACGGCGTCCAGTGGATTTCAGTCTTCTAGCTCTCGAATCTAAGCAAGGCATGGAGCTAGGCCCCCCTGAGGGATGCGAGGCTGCAAGGCACTTTGGATGCAAACTTGTTTGCTGAGCTAGGATTGAATTCAGCGGGATACCTTCTGAGTAGCGATTTACAGAATTGAGATGGTTCCATCCAAGTATAAGCACAGTCTATTGGAAGTAAAGGTTGCTGTGAATAATCCAATTTAGTTTTCTGAACAAACTGAATATCTAAATACTATCAAGCCTATCTGGATTTTAATGGAGGAAATAGATACGCTGAATTTACTTATATATTAAATAAATGCATAAAGCATAGCTAGCAATTATGCTGTTCCCCCCCCCCCCGCAAATAAGGGGCAAACAAATTATTTCCTCTCTCACATATCTTCCCCAGTAGACCAAGCAGTATTTTAGCTGGATGACAGCTAACAAAGACTGTGAGCATTGTGGTTCAGTGGAGGTTTAAATCACTTGACCCATCATAAGCAAACTTAATCAAAGCTATTCTCCCCCTTAAAAACAAATCTTGTATTACTCAGATATCTTTGGGATTGTTTAAAGTAATATAATCAAAAGGGGGGGTATTCAAAATGCAAATAACCCAAATTGAGAAGGTTTAAATTTGTACTAACTGGCTAGTTTCCTTTGAGTTTAAATATCACCTCCATTAAATATCACCTCCATTAGAAACTAGGAGGGAACAGGTAATTATCAGCATGAAGTAGCACAACTGTTTAATGTTCCTCTTTTGATGTGAACAGTATTATAACACACAATCCACGACTCTGATTCTTTTTGAATAAGGTTCACATGCTTCAGCTTTCTGTTTGACCCTGCTTTGTTCTTCCCAGAAAGACAGAGAACCAATCTCCCTGCTAGACATTTTTTTTCACAACAACAAGAAAAATAATGTCCATTTTGATTTCTGTTCAAATGTGTCAGTAACTAGGAAAGGCTCTTTTTGTTTGAGATGAACCAGAGTTGACTTGTAATTTATGCTTCGATGCCTCTGATGCTCATTCCTCAAGCATAATTATTAACATAGCCAAATAAATGTTGCGGTATTCCTTTTTCTTTCTTTCTTTCTTTTTTTTTGCATTTACATCTCCATCCAAGGAGCCAGAAGTCAAGAAACATGCTGCTTGATTTGTAGTCAACAAATGAACTGGACTGATTTTTTTTTTAATTCATGCCCAGCTAATTAGAAAGTAATCAAGTGTAGATCATTTGCATAGCTTTCCTAATTGGCTATGCTCTCCCTTAGGTAACATAGGCTTTATCCAATAAGGCTTTAGAGAACATCCCAAAATTCTATACAAGTTTTCAAAGAAAAAGAAGTTCAGGCTTCTGGTAGTTCTGTGAGCTTTTGTAACACATGCATTTTAAATTTACTGTTAGATTGTGATTGGCCTCAGGTCTGGTGCAATAAATCAAGGTGAAATGATACAACATAAACTCAAGCTGTTTAGAAAAAGAATTTGAACAAGTAAATATGTTTGGAATCATGACAAAGTTCTCTTATCAGGTTCCTCAAAATGGAGGCTTAATTTCTAAAATAAGAGGACCTGTCAGAAGCTTGATTAGAAATCAAGGCTTTTGTTCTAAAATTGTCTCATTGGCATTCGGGATACTCTATGATTATGTAGTGGTGGTGAGGTTTGCATCTGCTCAGAAATTCTATGTTTCTGATATACAGTATTCAGAACTGATGGATACTTGGTATTACTCCTGCTAAGTGATTGATCTTTGGTAAAATCCTAGCCCCAACGTATGACATAGAATGAGTGTTCTAGATTATTAATAAGGAAGACAGCAGAAAACTCTATGCATGATAATTAGGTTTGCATAATACTCCAGACTAAGTGAAAATAGGACTGAGTAGTTTATGGTTTAGCATGTTTTGGGAACTTAGCCATTATCTACACCTAACATTTTCTGTGAATCATTTAAGCTATAGTATGGTCTGTTTGTTTGTTCTGATATAACATACATGAATGCAACAATTGTATTTTTAAAATCTGGGTTTTGGACTTAGCAATTTGTGTGAGACCAGCCAAGAAGCCCAAATTTCTTATTTGCAGATTCTCCCAGCAATCTGTCTAAGATTCTAACTTGGTGCAGATGCAATCTTGATTATTACTATCCTCTCTTCTCACTTTTTTCCCATGAGCTCTTGAAAACTTAAATGCTTGCAATTCTTTTGTAAACCAGTTGACCTAATAAAATATTGTCTGATTAAGGTTTGGGGATGGTCACTCATAAATTCATTCCATTGGCTTTAGGAAGACTTACTTTTTAGTAAGTGTACAAAATATTGCTGTTTGAAGTTAAGGGTCTTGAAGACTGCCCCATAATGTCTCTAAGTGAAGGAATCTGCATGCCGTCACAATGGGGCCAGGCTGTCCTCTTCCTTTCCTGTGTCTTGCTCCAGTCTTCTCAGGAATCCCATCCTATAATCCAGGGTTCCACAACCTTGGCAACTTTAAGAGGGTGGACTTCAACTCCCAGAATTCCCCAGCTAGCCTTGCTGGCTGGGGAATTCTGGGAATTGAAGTCCACCCATCTTAAAGTTGCCAAGGTTGAGGAACCCTGCTATAATCCAAAAGGTCTTGCATTTCAAACTGAAAACTGCCTTTTCAACCATGGACAATTTTCTCCCCATTTTTAATTTAATTTATAAGGTTCAGTATTTGAATTTGAAAATGAGTGAGTTATACACACAGAAATTCTCCCCTCCCCCCTCAATTTATACATAGAGAGCAGTTGCCATTTTATAAATATGCTTCTCAATAGTTAATATAATTTCCCCCTTGGCCCCAAGGCCTTTAAAGCCTGCCTTGAATAAAATTGGTTTCCCTTTTTAAAAAAAATATAGAGACAAATCAAATCTCATTACCCTTCAGGAGAGGGAAGGGATAGGCAATCTATTGTAAAGTAATTGCCTAATCTGTACTTATTACTTTAACCTCATGAAGATGCAACCACTTGGTTAATGTATTAGCTGAAGATTTTCTGATACATCATCTTCATAGGAGTCTGGTTTAGTTTTTGGAACAAGAATAACTAGGTTCACCTTTAAGCAAGGAGTAGGGGGCAGCCCTAACTGGCTGCAGGTAAAATCACTAGGTTTGTTTTAATTAACTATTCTTTTAAAATCCGTGTCTAGATTCTGGATGCACTAAAGAAAGGAAATAATTACCAGATAGTTCAGTGATGGTTATCAATTAGTCTGGCCAAACAAGGTAGAAAACTCAAACTAAGTAGCCTCATACTGTGGTCCCCTGCATATCTAACATGCAACCGAAGAGAAAAAAGGTAAAATCTCTTTCCAATCAATCTCAATCTCATGGACACCTCTGTAATTTTCTTGGCCACAGTGCTGAGGTGGTTTCCCACTGCTGCTTTCTGGAATATTTTTGATAGCCGTGTCTTGTCTACAGGTCTGGGTTTTCCTAGTGGTCTCCCATCCAAGTAGTAACAAGGCCCAGCTTGCTTTGCTTCTGAGCCAAGACAAGGTTAGCCTTGTGCTGCCAGGTGCTGGTTTGCTGATGAGTGGGAGCCAGCAAGAGTGAAGGGGATTTGCTTCCTAAGGTTCAATGCAGCCCTGCTTAATTCTGGACTGGACTGTGTGTTGTTTCCCTTGACATTAATCCCAGTAGCCACAACCGTAGGACTTCTTGGCCAAAGCCGATGGGATTTGCAGCCCCAGAAATCTAGAGAATAGCAGGTTGGCAACAGCCAGACTCATAAGTTGATCTTCTAAACAAGTTTAAAGGTTTAGTTATTGTTCAATTCATATCCTATTCTGACATCCTTTGTGGAGATTTTGCTTTAAGAGAACCTGCTTTTCTTTTCTTTCACATTTAATAAAGGTCTATTTTGATCCCAGAATGGGATAGTCTCTGGCCTGGCATACAGACACACGTATGGTTGCATATGGGTGTGTGCTGATTTCCTGAACAACAGTGTCTGCTACTGTACATCTTTTAGGAAGTAATAAGCTAAACTTTGGGTTTAGTGCTTAGTACAACAATAATATAGAAAAGCTCCACTTCAGCCTCCTTATTCAATGGCTGGTTTAACTCAACATGCTAAACCAAGGTTTCTTAACCATGTTTTACTGAATAAATCAGAGCTGGCTAAGTTCAGAGAGCACAGTGAATTCCAGACAAGCAATCTTATTTTTGATTAAGCTTATAGTCTGAGCCCAGCCACTGACTGATTTCACACATTACACTAAATCCAATTTTTGATTTTATTGTGTAGGATTGTTAATCTGCCTTTTGTGTAGAAATTCAAGATGGCATATGGGGGGATCTCACTTTACTTTATCTCAGCACCTTAACCACTAAGCCTCACTGGCTTTTCTTAAACAGTGGCCTGTGGGTAAGCTACAGTAGCCTGGCTTTGCATGTTGGGACATGCTAAAGCCAGTGTGTAAAATCATAGCCTGACATGACTGAACCTCACCTTTGGGAGAATTTGGCCTGTTTTGCCCACCAAAGACTGAGGAACCTCAGGTTGCATCAACCATGAAAAGTAACTGGGGACCTGGGGCCGGTCAGTGACTGAGAAATGTGTGGACTCTCTCTCCACCTGACCCACCTCACAAGTTGCTGCAGAGCAAAAACGTTGTTCGAATGGTGGCCCAGAGTCACTCAAACAGACAAGAACCAAACTAGGTGCCCTTAGTACCTTGAAGAAAAAGGCCAGTGTTCCAAGTAAGCAGAGCTCCCAGAACTCCTGAGCACTTTGTGCAAAGTGATTTATTAGCCTGGATTTATTTTCCAAGAAAACTGGATAATGGCCGAAATGCTGCCCGCACGCCTGTCCGAGCAGGTAGAAAAACCACCACCTTCCTAGCATCACCGTGGGGAGGGGAGGGGAGTTTCAGAACAGGAGGTGCAATGCTGCAGGCAGCCCAGCTCGGGGCCGAAGACTCGAGCGCTTCTTCTGGGGAGGAGGCCTCTCCTTCCTTTCGCTTCCCCGAGGAAAGTTTCGCGGTGAGAAAGAGAGCGAGGCAGGCGCGCCTCCCGTCCTCGGCCACTTTATCTCCCTTGGGTGCAGCAGGGCACCGGCGCTACGTGAGGGCCCAAGGCAGCTTTCCCGGCTGGAGCTCGCAGCCGAAGAGACAGAAGGGAGACGGGCCTTGCCCGGGGCTACGCGCGGCCCTTTCGTTCCCCCCGAAGCCGAGACCTCGGGGTCTGTTTCCCGCGCCCCTCCCGCCGCGATGCTAGTCAAGGGCAGGACTGGATGGGCCGGCCAAAGCGGCCTCGTCTGCACCCATGAAAGCCGCACCGCCGCCACCCGCGTTCAGCTGCGCGTTGCTTCCGAGGACCGCACTGAGCTATGGATCTACCCCCCCCCCCCCGCACCCATTTCTCCCAAATTACTTCGGCCAATTTCTTCGCCTCCGGCTTGGAGATAATTCCATCTCCAGGATCTCACTTAATTTCTCATTTCAAAGGCTCCGTCCCCCAACCGTCGCAATTTCAAATGCTTTAAAGTATCTTCCATGCTGTTGTTGTTGTAACTAAGGAGAGACGCTCTCTCTAGCGAATCTTCTTTCCAGACTTTCTAAACCAGCCTTTCACTGCTGTGTGGGAATTGCATTCCTAGCCAAAGCCCCCGCTGACTCGGACTTGTGGGCTTTGAAGATCCAACCATCCGAGGTTGGGGATGGAAAGTCGAACTTATCCCAAGAAAGGAGAGGCTTCTCTCTTCGGGAGCTCCTTAGTTGCGTCTTTGGGAGGCTTCGTGCACAGTTCCGCATCACAGCAACTGATTTTGTGCGTTTCCTTCCTCAAAACTATCACCACTGATTTTTCCGGGAGAGGATGGCTCTGCAGCTTAAAGTTGCCCACCCCTCCTGTAACCCATTGCTATGGCTGCAGTCTTAGGATGGGGAGGCCAGCCCTATTCAACTCAATGGGACTTTTGCAGAGAGGATACACTGAGTTGAAATCAGCTGAAATGAACGAAGTTTACTCCTGGGTAAGAATGCGAGAACCAGTTTGGGGTGGTTCAGGCACCAGGCTAGAACCTGGGAGACCTTGAGTTCTAGTCCTGCCTGAAGCACGAAGCCAGCTGGGTGATCTTGGGCCAGGCCCTCTCCCTCAGCTCTAGGAAGCAGGCAAGGGCAAACCTTGCCAAGAAAACTGCAGGGACTTGTCCAGGCAGTCGCCAGAAGTCAACATTGACTCGAAGGCACAAAAAAAAGAAGGCGACGACAGAAAAAAAGAATGTACAGGACTGAAGCCCTACAAATTGCTAGGGAAGTAATTTCCAAAGAGTGACTGAAGAGTCTGATACTTTTTGGTTTGGCTTTGGCTTTGGCTTTGGCTTTGGCTTTGGCTTCTGCTCTGCTCTGCTCTGCTCTGCTCTGCTCTGCTCTGCTCTGCTCTGCTCTCCTTCCTTCCTTCCTTCCTTCCTTCCTTCCTTCCTTCCTTCCTTCCTTCCTTCCTTCCTTCCTTCCTCTCTCAAGTTGGGTGACATGAGCCTCCCTATGCTAATCAATGCCCTCCTCTGGGGAAAATGTCCATCTGACCAAGGTGGTACAGTAGATGGCTTTACTCAGAAGGAAACCCTAATGTCGGTCCTCTGATTAACTATTGGGAGGCTCCCCATATCACCAACCTTTTCAAAAGGGGATATAAAAACTGAACCGGTCCCGCTTGCTTTCAACCTTCCCGGCTTGAATAATGAAAACGGCCAGGCTGGATAAGACTGTGTCAGTGAGTGGATGCCTTAGCTTTCACCATTGTGGTAATGGTGCACCTAATTCTCATGAAAGAAAATGAAATGAATCCATCGATGGTCTTGTGAGGAAAGGTCGCGGTGACTCCAAAAAGTGTGCAAATGTTCAGTTCTTCTTGTCATGCCATGATTTAAAGACTTCTGTGGCCCTAGTAAACGGATTGCCCAACTTTGGCTCTGCCTTTATCAGACCTACATGGCTGGAGTTGGTCCCGGGGAAACTAGGTAAGGGAGAAAACTTCCTGACTATAATATCTGTCCAATGGGGGAACAACCTAGGTATGGAGGTTGTGGGACCTCCATCTTGGGGAGGTTTTAAGAAGAGGCTGGACAACCCTCAGGTATGATTTAATTGGTTTTCCTGCACATTGCAGTGGGTTGGACTAGACAGCCTTGTGGTACCTTCCAACTCTACAATTCTATGATACTTTAGGAAGACGTTCTCAGGTATAGGCTCATCTATCTTTGACCGGCTTGTAAGATCTTTTCCAGCTGTCTTCCTCCTGGGGCTTCACTGAGTGGATGATCAGGGATAGAAAACAAGTGTGCCAAGAAAATACCTTTCTATTTTAATTTTCCCAGGCCTATTTTGAATATCTGCCTTGCTTCAAAGTTGACATATCTTTCCAGTGTGTTTTTCTGTGTTTTCAACCTGGGGCACTGTATCCAGTTTGGCTTAACAAGTGTGTGATTATGATGAAACATTATTACTGTATAGGACAGAGTATAAATAGCAGGAGTCTTACATATTCGGGAATCGAGGCGGTAGCCTAATGTTTGGGATCACATCCCTCAAAACACAGAGGTGCTGACTTCTCAAGAAATCTCCGTAAGACACCAGACTGTAGAGGGACGCTCTACACTTCATCTGAAAGAGAAATGAGCAACCTGTGGCTTTCCGGATGCTACTGAACTACAAAACCAATATCCCTGACTGGATGGGCTTCTGGAATTGTAGTTCAACAACATCTGGAGGCATTTCCCCACCCTGTGTACATTATTGTGTCCTGCGTCCTTCAGAGCATCAGGGATCCTCCCGGGCGGGCTTGGAGGAGGCGTCTTCCTTGGCTTCCCAGATCGTTTGCTTTGACGGCTGCCCCTCCCCGAAAACTGCCAGGAAGCCCCCATTTCAGTCTGTGGGGCGAAATGCCATCCTGCTGGTCCTGCATCTCCCCTTTAGGGACCAAAGATGAAGAGGCCCCCAACCCAAGGGCGAGGAGGGGTGGGCGATCCTCCGCCCCCCGTCCCTTGCCTGATCTCCTTTCTGCAGCTCTCCTTCCTGCGGGCGCCTTCTCTGTCCCAGGAATCTACCTCCTCGGCAGCAGCGCGAGAGAGGCGCGGGGGGCAGAGAGCGGCGCGCGAGGGAACGGCTCAGGTGCCCCTTCCAGGGGTGCGGCTGCTGGCTAGGGCCGACCATGGGAAGCGCGATCGAGGCGTCTCTGCTGACCTGCCCTCCTTGTCATAACCCTACAGGCTTCCTGCAAAGGAACAACAGTCTGGAAGACAAGAGCCGGCTGGTGAGCGCGCTCAAGGAACGGCAGAGCTCCCGGAACCTGCTGGCTTGCGAGAACAGCGAGAAGGAAGCCCGCTTCCAGAGGACCGAGACCGACTTCTCCAACCTCTACGCCCGGGGTAAAGTCCGGATCCTCTCGCTCTGTCCTGCTCCCCCATCCCGAGGCTCAAAAGCCGCAGCCCGTCCACGCTTCCCTTGCAAGGGACCGAGCGCCCGGGGCCGCGGGGCTCGTGCTCTGGCCAGCGCCAAGCAGCGGGCCGTGGCTTTCCCGCCCTCGCGCGTCTCCCGCCTGCCGCTGGCATCTGGGGTCGTTCCAGGGCTGGACCCCGGCACGCAAACCACAGGCTAGCCAAATACCTATCCCGTGATGCAAACCCCGAATACTGGTGCCAGCTGGGTAATCTGTAGTCAGGATAATCACGGGTGAGGGTGTCTTGCGGAGGCAGCTCAGAAGCCTGGCTGGAAGGTTATTCAGGACAGGCTAAGGGAAGCTGACACCTTATGCCATACATTGGCTTCAAGTTGGAAAGAGCTGCCCTATGCAAAGACTCCTAGAGGATTAGTCTCTATAGCTAAAGGGAACCTTCATTTACAGAGGTAGCATCCCTTTAAATACAAGGTGCAAAAGGAGAGTCTATGCCAGCTTGCGGTCTCAGGGCCACGTGCGGCTCCCGAGCCTCTTTTTGCAGGCGGAGAGTCCTAGGATGCCCAGTCCAATCATGATGCCTGAAAACAAACTGCAGTTTTCCATCATTTTATGGGAGGAAACACAAGATCAGCTCTGTAGTGTAAGTTCAGAACAAAACAAAGCTCCTCAAACTCCTTCCAAAGCCCAGTCCTGCCCACAGGGATCCTGCGACCCCACCCCTCCGTGGTCCCTGCTTTCCCCAAAAACCCAACCAGTTGCTCACTTCTTTTTTATGGGCTTCTGGGTGTCCACTGTTGGAAGTGAGATATCCGCCTGGAAGAAAGCTGTTTTACCCAACCAGGCTCTCTTCTTTAAAAATTTTCCTGGCAAACTTCCTCTACCCTCACACACATTGAAAGTTTGGTGACCTTCCCAACACCCCCCCCCCCAGTAACCTGCTTAAATTCCTTCTTATGAAATCTCTTTCGTTAATCTCATTAACAAAGCAAAGCATTTAGCCATGTTTAGTTTCAGGCTCACACAATTGATCTGGAGGAGATAGACGAGACTCTTGTGATAGGGCCCCTTCTTTCCTCTCCCTGCTTCTAAGCTTTCATGCAGCTGCTGGGGTCAAACAAGCAACACTTTATGTGTCACTCCTCTGCTCAATTTATGAGCTTCCCTGGCTGGGACGTCTTGTGCTGGACTGGAGATTTAATCCTGGGTTTTGGACCAGCCATTCTTCTGGCAGCCTTTCCTCCTGCCCACAGACTCTGCTGCACTGAAGTATCCAATGTCCCATTTGCATTCTCATCCGCCAGAGAGCTGCTGCTAACCCTAATCTCACTTTTCAATAGCCTTAATTAGCCCGGTTATTCAGGACCGCAGTTCCCATGTTGTCTATCATACCCCATCTTGCCTGGGGCTGAGGGGAATTGGAGTCCAAAATAGTTGGAGATCACCAAGTTGTTTTGGTCCCTGAGTAAGTCTGTGGTATTTTGATTATCCAGTCCCCTACTATTCAAATAAATTGGTGAGGGCCTTTTTAATTTAGTAGGTTTTTACAGAGCTCCTTCATTAGAAGTCTATTTCTTTAAATCTAGTGTCACTTCCAATCTTCCTGAGACTAAGTAGCAATGACTGAGGCTAATCCCTGAAGACTGTTCCCCACTCCCTCTTAATTATGGCAGGGGCATGCCCCAGCAATCTCTTATCTATCCCACTGTTGCATTCATTCTGTCCCCACCCCCTGGGCAGTTTAAAGTTGTCCTTAGCTGTTCCCCCTTGACCAATCAGTAAGCTGTAGTTACACTGTGGGCATAGGTGTCCTTGGAGAAGGGGGGAGGGCAAGTGATGAAACATGTATTGCCAACTGCACCTCCTATGTATTTATGTGTAATGCTGTAACACAACTTAGGATGGAGCTTGCACATTGTGATATCGCAGTGCACGTTCCATCGTTTCAGCATCATTATGGCTAGCTGTGGATGCCTACACCAGTGGATTCAACCTGAGATATCTCATCAACCATTTGTCCATGGTGAAGTCAGGTGACTCCCACGGGGTAAGATCAGCCCAGCACCTACTGACCACTTCAGGATGGTGGGGGTGTGCCCCTTCCCCTCTGTTCCCCGCATAGCATCCCCTGGGACCATTCAGCTTTGGGCAACAGGAGAGTCATTCTTTGAAACCGAGCTGTACACGTCATTGCCAAGCCTACTCCCAGCTGTGTGTGTAGGTGGCAGCCTGTGCGGTGAAGTGGAAGAGAAGGAGGGAAACAGCTCTTTTCCTGCCATTTAATGGTACAACCCACTCCCACTGCACCTCCTAGCTGACAGGCAAGGGTCTGTATGATAAAACATCCCCCTGCCCACATGTTGGCTTTTGGGGGAAGCTGCTTTTGAACACAGATTTATTGTATTCCATGATAGGAATAAACCCATGTTCAAAAGGAGCTCAAACAAAAACTGACATGTTGCACTGTGAAGAAGCAGTTTGAGAGAGAGAAAGATGACTTGCATAACCCCTCTCTCAGATCTGTCAGGGTGTCATCTACTGGATTCATCTATATCTTCAAGCTGAGGATCAGCTCAGAGGCCTGGTTGGTAAAGAATCTCTTCTCTTCCTTTCCCTGCTGTCTCTCTCAACCTTGGCAACTGATCTCCAGACTGGGAGAAGTAGCAATTGAGGAGGGACAAGTTCTGACAGATACTGTAGTTAAATCCTAGCTATACATCAGAACCATCACCAATAATGGCACTGTTGGGACTGGCAGATGGTTTTCCCACCAGCTGCTGATGTGGAGAAAGGCGAGGGGAGGACAGCTTTCCCTGAAAGGCAAATGAGGACACCAACCTCCAGCTTCCATCTAAATTGAGGCAAGTGGGATTGGCAACAGGGAGAACAAAATCCACGTTAGCTGGTGGGTGGTGGAAAGCGTGAGTCATGGGGAACAGCCTGATTCTATGATAGTCTCTTATATGCCTTCTCAATGTGTCGTGCTATAACTCGCATTATCCTCAGTCAGTGAGGCACTGGCTGAGAATGATGTGCATTGTAGTCCAACTCCCCTAGATGGGGAAGGCTGTGCCATATCTCTTTCCTTAGAGGAAGTCAAACTGAAATCTTTGGAGCTCGCTTCAGATGCAGATGGGAGAGGAAAAGGATTATCTATTTCTCACTTGGCACTTGCTCGGTGATATAATATACCTAACAGGGATGAAATGTTAATATATATCACACAATGAAAACATAAACCCACGCAAACCGCCAGACCAGCAGAAGACTAGAGATAAGGTTTCTCACCAAAGACTAGCTTCTTCGTCATGCCAAGTGTGATGTTGGTTCTCCCCAGACTTTGGATGCCCGTATATAGCAGAATGGCTTCAGCCATCCAGGAGTAAATTGGATTGAAATGCTACTGCTATTAGCTCAGTTCTCTCTTTTCCAAGCTGAGGGCCCCCAAATGTATTAGATTTCAACCTTGATGATGGTAGGGGATTATGGAAATTGGCAGCTCAACACATCTTGAGGGCACTGGATTGAGGAAATCTGATTTAATTCATCTGGGGGTGGATCCTGCTGAATAACTGCTGTATGTGCTACGAAGAGCTCTGGGTTTCCATTGCTCAGCCTGTATTAGTACAAGGCTCCTCCTGTGTGGAGTCAATTGGGTGGACTGCAGCCATTATATATGGATTCTGCAGAGAACAAATTACATCATATCTAAAGTTAATAAACTTCATTGACTATATATATTAAATGGAGGGAGAAAGAATGCAAGAGAGTATAGTGATTTGTTTTGAAAATGAGTTAGCTGTAAATGGAATATGGTATATGATCAAAGGTATTTGCCTGCCAAGCTAGGAAAAACCTGATCTGGCACCTTTAAAAGCAAACAGATTCATTGCAGCCCAAGCTTCATGGCCCATTTTGCATCAAACATTTCTGAATTCCTAACGGTAAGAACAATTTGATGGTAGAACCAATTGCCCAGCAAGGTGATGGGCTCCTCTGCATTGGATGTGTTCAAGCAGAGACCAAACAGCATCTGTCTGTGATGTGTTAATTTGGATGCCTGCAATATGCAGAGAGACTCGGTGACAGAAATGGTCCTTCTAGCACTGTCCTTGGCTGAGTGTAGTGAGGAAAATAGTGAACCATGGAGCCTTACTTCAAGGGGAATAGCCTATTTGTCTTCCCCTACTGTAGGTTTGTTTGGTTTTGTTAATAATTTTCCCAAAAGCAACAATTCAGCAAGCAGCATTTGCTTTCACACATACACAACAGATGCAGAAGAAGGATCAAGTTTTACATGTTTTCCTGATAATAAAGTACAAGGAAGTCTATCAAGAGGGGGAAAAGTTGTAAGGATATATATCTTTAAGAGCATATATGAAATTGTTAAAGGAAATCAACTTATGATGATCACGGGCCTTCAAGTTGGTATTGACTCTTAGTGACCACATAGGTAGATTTTCTCCAGGAGAATCTGTTCCCAAACTGTTTCTTCTGCTCTTTCAACAATGTACCCATCACTGCTGTATTTGAGTCCATCCATCTTGCTGCTGGTCATCCTCTTCTCTTTCCTTCCACTTTTCCCAGCATTATAGAATTCTCCAGAGAGCTAGGTCTTTGCATAATGTGTCCAAAGTAGGATAATTTGAGTACAGTCATTTGTTGATTTTTCCATTTGTTTGTTTTCTTGGTTATCTGTGGTATTCTCAGGAGTCTTCTCCAACGCCAAAGTCCAAAAGTATCAATACTCTTGCTTCTTCAGAGTCCAATGTTCACTTCCATAGAGTATCACAGAGAAAACCATTGCCTGCACAATTCTGATCTTTGTAGGTATAAATACTTCCCAGCATCTGAATATCTTTTTCAAGGCCTCCATGGCTGACAGTCGATCCTAAAAGGCAGAACCTATCCATTACTTGCATATCTTCATTGTCAATTCTAAGGCTGATTGCTGTTGACATTAGTTTGCTCTTCTTTATATTTAATCTTAGCCCACTTTTTTTTATCGTGCTCCTTGACTTTCATTATTAGAGTTTGCAGATCATTTGCACTTTCAGCTATCAAAGACAACATAAGCACCCTCATATTCACAAAAGTAATTTAACACTGACAGTCAGTGTTAGGTCAAGTGCATTCTTGTGTTCTGTGTGCAAAAGAACACAAGAGTGGGTACCCCCTTCCCTGTTTTATTCTCATCCTTATGAACTGGATCCACACATTTTTAAACTCTGGTTTGCTTAAAAAGCCAAAATTGACAGTTCATAAAGCATAATCCAAGTCTATGCCCCAACCACTGATGCCGAAGAAGCTGAAGTTAACCGGTTCTATGAAGACCTACAACACCTTCTAGAGCTAGCACCAAAAAAAGATGTCCTTTTCATCATAGGGGATTGGAATGCTAAAGTAGGAAGTCAAGGAGTAATCGGAATAACAGGCAAGTTTGGCCTTGGAGTACAAAATGAAGCAGGGCAAAAGCTAATAGAGTTCTGTCAAGAGAACAAGCTAGTCATAGCAAACACTCTTTTCCAACAACACAAGAGACGACTCTACACATGGACATCACCAGGTGGTCAATACCGAAACCAGATTGATTATATACTTTGCAGCCAAAGATGGAGAAGCTCTATACAGACAGCAAAAACAAGACTAGGAGCTGACTGTGGCTCAGATCATGAGCTTCTTACTGCAAAATTTAGGCTTAAATTGAAGAACGTAGGGAAAACCACGAGACCACTCAGGTATGACTTAGATCATATTCCTTGTGAGTACACAGTGAAGGTGATGCATAGATTTAGAGGATTAGATTTGGTAGACAGAGTGCCTGAAGAGCTATGGACGGAGGTCCATATCATTGTACAGGAGGCAGCAACTAAAACCATCCCAAAGAAAAAGAAATGCAAGAAAGCAAAATGGCTGTCTGATGAGGCTTTACAAATAGCTGTAGAAAGAAGGAATGCGAAAAGCAAGGGTGAAAGGGAAAGATATTAGCAACTGAATGCAGATTTCCAGAGAATAGCAAGGAGAGATAAGAAGGCCTTCTTAAATGAACAATGCAAAGAAATTGAGGAAAACAATAAAATGGGGAAGATTAGAGATCTCTTCAAGAAAATTGGAGATATCAAAGGAACGTTTAGTGCAAAGATGGGCATGATAAAGGACAAAAAAGGCAGGGACCTAACAGAAGCAGAAGAGATTAAGAAGAGGTGGCAAGAATACACAGAAAACTCTACAAGAAAGATCTTAATGTCCCTGATGTCTATGCTGGTGTGGTCACTGACCTTGAGCCAAACATCCTAGAGAGTGAAGTCAAGTGGGCCTTAGGAAGCATTACTAACAACAAAGCTAGCGGAGATGACAGTATTCCAGCTGAGTTATTTAAAATACTAAAGATGATGCTGTTAAAGTGCTGCACTCAATATGCCAGCAAGTTTGGGAAACGCAACAGTGGCCACGGGATTGGAAAAGGTCAGTTTACGTTCCAATTCCAAAGAAGGGCAATGCCAAAGAATGCTCAAACTATCACACAATTGCGCTCATTTCACATGCTAGCAAGGTTATGCTCAAAATCCTACAAGCTAGGCTTCAGCAGTATGTGAACCGAGAACTACTGGATGTACAAGCTGGGTTTCGAAGAGGCAGAAGAACTAGAGACCAAATTGCCAACATTCTCTGGATCATGGAGAAAGCACGAGAGTTCCAAAAAAAATCTACTTCTGCTTCATTGACTATGCAAAAGCCTTCGATTGTGTGGATCACAACAAACTGTGGCAAATTCTTAAAGAGGTGGGGGTACCAGACCATCTTACCTGTCTTCTGAAAAATCTGTATGCGGGCCAAGAAGCAACAGTTAGAACCAGTCATGGAACAACCAATTGGTTCAAAATAGGGAAAGGAGTACGACAAAGCTGTATACTGTCACTCTGCTTATTTAACCTACATGCAGAGTACAGCATGAGAAATGCCAGGCTGGAAGAATCACAAGCCGGAATTAAGATTACAGGGAGAAACATCAACAACCTCAGAAATGCAAACGATACCACCCTAATGGCAGAAAGTGAAGAAGAACTAAAAAGCCTCTTGATGAGGGTGAAAGAGGAGAGTGCGAAAGCTGGCTTGAAACTCAACATTAAAAAAACTAAGATCATGGCATCTGGACCCATCAATTCCTGGCAAATAGAAGGGGTAGAAATGGAAGCAGTAACAGACTTCATTTATTTGGGCTCCAAGATCACCGCAGACAGAGACTGCAGCCATGAAATTAAAAGACGCTTGCTCCTTGGGAGGAAAGCTATGGCAAACCTAGATAGCATATTAAAAAGCAGACACGTCACCTTGCCGACAAAGATCCGCATAGTCAAAGCTATGATTTTTCCAGTAGTGATGTATGGCTATGAGAGCTGGACCATAAAGAAGGCTGAGCGCCGAAGAATTGATGCCTTTGAATTGTGGTGCTGGAGAAGAGTCTTAAGAGTCCCCTGGACTGCTAGGAGGTCAAACCAGTCAATCTTAAAGGAAATCAACCCTGACTGCTCATTGGAAGGATTGATACTGAAGCTCAAGCTCAGATACTTTGGTCACCTAATGTGAAGAGAGGACTCTTTGGAAAAGACCCTGATGCTGGGAAAGATTGAAGGCAAACGGAGAAGAGGACGGCAGAGGATGAGATGGTTAGATAGCATCATTGAAGCAATGAGCATGAAACTGAGCAAACTCAGGGAGGCAGTGAAGGCCAGGAAGGGCTGGCGTGATATGGTTCATGGGGTCACGAAGAGTCGGACACAACTTAACGACTGAACAACAACAAAAAAGCATATTCAGCCATAAACCATGATTTGTAAATCTCAATAAATGGGTTCATACAGCATGCCAAGTGTAAAGAGTGAGATGACCTTGATGGAAATATGCAGGAACCATTACTTAGGCAAAAGTGGCTGAAACATTTTTTAAGTCCAAAACAAGTAGATATAATTTGGAAGTGACTCAGGCAGATACTTCCTTAATTAACTGAAGCATAAGGAGGAGGAGGAGCTATTGCACAATCAGACTTGCAAGATTCTGTTATTATAGTCAACCTCAATAAAAGTAGTTTTAGCCTTCCTGTGGAGTTGATTTCCTGGTCTGGACTATGTAGATGGGCTCATGCTAAGTCATTAAAACCACAAACCACATTGTATCATAATGCAATGTGTTAACCTAACTACTCCTGAAGAATTATCATTCCTTAAACATTGAGAGGATGGGGAGATTTCATCTAGAACTATTTTAAAAGGCCTGTTCTTGAGCACTGACATCTGAAAATAGGGATTTGCACTGAGGAGCTCATCAGATATTTCTGAATTCCAGCATCCAGCATTTCTAGCCAGCATAGCCAAGGATGAAGAATGTAATCCAACAATATCTAAAAGGCCACACATTTCCCCTTGTGTGCTTTAAGCAGCATGAAGTTTTACTAATCCATATTTAGTGGTTCAGAATAGAAATATTGGGTAATGAAAATAACAGTAATTTTTCTGGATTAATTTATGGTTGTATAAGAGAACCACTGCTGAGCATTGATTAAATGCTGGACTGAAGCCACAGTTCAAATTCTTATGTGGTCAAAAAATTCACTGGATGATTATAGACCATGCCCACAATTCAGCCTAAGTTGTTTTCCAGACTTATTCTGGCAATAACTGGATGGGTTATCCAGGAGTATTCCTTGTGCTTTCTTTTGTTACTTCAGGGAAAATCAGAACAAAAAAAACTTACTTAAGAAATAAATCTGTACCCTAAAGGCAGGAATGAAATTCAATAAGAGTCAGAGCTGGCTTGGCCTACCAAACTGGGGTGCACCAAAAGCAACAGAAGCAGTTAAAAACTTTAAAAAAATTTTTTTTTAAGCAATAGCATGCATGTATATAATTAATTATACCAACCAGCAACAAGCCTCATAACTTTTTGTCATAGGTGTGAGTGGCTCATCTCTTTGCCTGAGGTGATGGCTTATGAGAAACCAAAACCATTCATTGTTATATTGGGGATTACAGGAAAATATATAAATAAGTGATTAAATTGTTAGGGGAGGGTATTATAACATATCATCTATGGGATCTATCATCTTCTTGAATTAGAATTTTACCCTTATTTGAAGAGTATTTTATCACAGGAGTGTAAAGTGTATAGGAGGAGCTGGGAAACTCTTTTCCATCTGTAACAGGATTTGTTATTTATTGTTCCCTTGTTCAGATTTACTGCCAGCCAAGAATGGTGAAGAGCAGACAGTTCAGTTCCTTCTGGAAGTGGTAGACATTCTCCTGACCTATGTGAAGAAGACCTTTGATAGGTCCACCAAGGTGCTAGATTTCCATCACCCTCATCAGCTCCTAGAAGGCATGGAAGGCTTCAACCTTGAGCTCTCTGACAATCCAGAATCACTTGAACAGATCCTAGTGGACTGCAGAGACACTCTGAAATATGGAGTAAGGACAGGTGAGAGGATGTCTTGGGCTGTTCATGATGTAAAGAGGTGGAGTGTTGAGAGGTTTTGTTCCCAGCCTGTATGTGAAAGCACCTGCTGCAGAAATTTTATTATAGCCTAAGCAGGTTTCGGTCTGGTTAATGCCTAGAAGGGAGATAACCTCGGAAACTAATACACCCTACTTTATTTCATGATGAAAAAGAAGTGTAAATATAACCTTGTGCTGAAA
This sequence comes from Python bivittatus, assembly GCF_059951505.1. NCBI lineage: Eukaryota > Metazoa > Chordata > Lepidosauria > Squamata > Pythonidae > Python > Python bivittatus. The sequence continues at coordinate 107,145,675 of NW_028277075.1, forward strand.
AATCTGAGTGATGGTATGGCGGCATAAAGGCTAGCACCCAAACAAGGGTTCTGAATGGGGGTACATCTGCAGCCACACTACTCAATGGGAAGAGACCTTTCCTAGTGCCAATGAGTATTTTGCCACCATTTTTTTTTATTAAATTAGATTCTGGATAGTCCACTAAATCTCCCCAAAGTAACATTTATTTGGGACCTGTTAAATCTGTCAAGTGTTTCCACTCCAGTTTGACCACTCAGCCTGATAGTACAGAAGGGGGAAGAATGGGTGGGAAATGTATTTCCTCTGACCTTAGCTGAAGAAATAGTTTTTCTATCCTTCCTATTTCCAAAAATAACAAAAAATGGATTAACTTGAATAGATTTATTTATGATATAATTCTCTGTCTGAATTCTTTAGGAGCAAAGGTCAATGCTATTTGGTGTTTTTGTGAAAAAGAAAAATAAATAGGTTAATAGTACAGCAACTCAGTACAATCTTTTTGGCCCTGCAGTTAATTTTTCAATGAATTTTCCAGCTGCACAGACATGGTTCACAAATCAACCAATGCAATCCATGGTTTATTTAATCAGAGTTTATTAAATAAACCATAATTAGTTAAGTTCACCCAACAGACTAAGCCAGATCGAAAGAAATCACAACATACCTTAGATTTAGCATAAGGTGGGAAACTCATTGCTAAATTAAATAAAGTTTCTCACCAGTTGGTAATGATCCAATTGATTATGTAAACTCCACAGTGTTGAGTACAGTATAGCATTTTCACTGTTATTTTATGAAGATAAACTGTTCTTGTTTGTCTACCAGTGACCTGATTTTGATAGCAGGCATCTCATTTCTGTTTGAGAGTGGGTGGGATCAAGATAGAGTGAAGGTGGAAGGAACGTTGAACAAAGAAACATTGACCACTATGTTCCTGTACACTCATATTTGACTTTACAAAACCTCATGGATATTGACCGTTAGAAAGACGCTGTCTGGGAATATTGTAAAGACATACTCTTTATAATTTTAAAAAATACAGTATAACAAATCAGTTTGGCTGCCCGTAAGACAAAATGTGTTTATAAGAATGTAGTTGTAAGAACTAACTGGTGTAAATAAGGCTCTATTTAATTGTAAATCATATGGCTTAGAGGTTAGAATTGGACCTCTTATTTAAGACATATATGAAAAAGTATCAGTGAGAAACTTATTTTAAACTCAATTCCATTCTTCTTATTAAAATAATTGACTTATCTCTCCAGTCACCTTGCTTGTTGCTATCATTAGGCGCCTTGCTTGTTGCTATCATTAGGGCAGTGTTTCTCAACCTTGGCCACTTGAAGATGTGTGGACTTCAACTCTCAGAATTCTCCAGCCAGCATGGCTGGCTGGGGAATTCTAGGAGTTGAAGTCCACACATCTTCAAGTGGCCAAGGTTGAGAAATACCGCATTAGGGAGAGTGCTGGCTGCTTCATTTGTCATTCATATTTTGCATTTTTCAGCACTGGCTGTAGCCAGCTTAGAGAGGCACACTTGAAAAGTCCTAATCGCTTTTACTTGATGAAATGCAAGCTGCCTGTATCTCAAGGGAACAATATCATTAGGTAAATGAGGGCATAAATGACACTGAATTTGCACTTTTTTGTCTTTATGTTCCATGGACATTTAATAGAAAAAAAAGGAGGTGGGGAGGGAAGGAAGGGGAATTTGGATTCTTAAGATCATTAATGCTTCCAACCTTACTGATAACTCATTATACAGCAGGGAAATCTCTTGCTTCGAGTCATTTTTGAATGACTTCAGACTTCCTTAATAAATTATGGTATTTGCAGAATAATCTGTTTTTAAATCTTTTAAAGGTTTTCCAAGGTGAAGTGATTGCCTGAAATGCTTTAGGTCCACATTGCAAGGGCAACAGAAATAAACTACTAATAACCTCTGAAGAAGAACTTGTTTTTACCAAGATTAGCAGGAAGAGAGCAGTTACCTCCTCTTTTTCCTATATGATAGAATTGGGATGGTGAGCCAAGATATGAACCCAGATGGGAACTAGAAGTTTTTGGTAGATATTTTCCACCCAGGTCCAATTATCAGTCAACCAAGTGGAGGAGAGGCAGCAAGACCTGCCCAACTGACAGTGCTTGCTTAAGCCATGGTTCGTTCCTAGTGTTAAGCTCACCACCGTTTGAGGACATGACACATTTGCTCCTCTTAAGAAATGCTCCCTTCCTCTGGATAGTTATGCAGGAAAAATCCTAATGAAGGATCTTCCATATTCAGCAGTAATCTCTCAGGTTACTAAGTGCTGAAGGCAAAAACAGAGAAAGATTATCACTACTGTGTCCTCCTTCTAAGCTTCCAGAAGCATCTTTGGCCACTCAAGAACAGAATGGGTGAAATGGACCTTTGGTCTGATCCAGCAAGAACAGGACAGAGAGAGAAAGAATCTGCCACATAGGTATGGGATGATGTATTAAAAGAGCTGCCTTGGGACAGAGGGTTGGAAATGCATGATCCAGGTCTCCTAATATAACAGTCTCTAAAGTTCAGCTTCTTTTCAAAGACTTTGTGGAAAAGAAACTTTTGAAAAGGATAGCAAACCAAGGATATATTTTTACATCCTTAGAGAGGCCATGGTACATTTTTTTCAAAAATGTTGATTGCCATGTGGTAGCCCTCTTTATATACATTGTGAAAATAGGACTTCTCTGTTCCTTTCATGAGCATAATGGGGAAACTCCTTTATGTGAGCACAGCATTTTCTTTTGTGCAAGAGAAAGGAGTTCCCACATGTATAACACTCTGGTTTACTCTCTAATTTGTATTGGACCAACGATCTTGCTTTTAAACTTCAGAGGATGGTAAGTGGGCCATCTAATGGGACCAGAAAAGTTCTGTGATGGTTTTATAAAAGTAGGAGATGGCCCTGATCTTCAGGGTTGCTGACCAGTATTGTAAAGTGTGAAGACCAAGGGGGCTCTTCTAGGGACTGGGAGGCAGCAATGGAGGGTTTTCATAATGTGTCTAATATTTTAAAGGGACCCTGATTTTGGTTACACCTAAGATTGCTTCCTCATTAGTGAGTTTCTTAAATTTGTACGGTCTCCTTCTACCTGAGGAATGGAATAGCACTCACCCTGGTCCAGCTTGGACTCTACTGAAGCTCCAGTGTTAACTATATAATTATTACTGCTGGAGTTGGGGTAGGAATGGAACATTCCAACTGAGGTAGATTAAATCCTCAGTTATGCAGGTCTCTGGTTTTGGAGTGTGGTCTCAAGCATTTCTTAGACAAAGGCCTACAAATAGATCTGGTGAAATGTTCCCATATAAATCCAAATCTGGAAGGTGGCAAGATTATAATGCTTTGTAATGAGGTACTATTTTACTTCAAAAGTTTGCCTTTCAAAACTCTGTTAATTTGAGGTCTGGTGGAGAAAATAAAAATATCATTCTTGTGCCTGTTGAAAAATGCAGGAGAATTCTTGCCCATGGCTTTGAATCATTGTCAGAAAAGATCAGTCTCTCTAAGACACAAAAAAAGCAAACATAACCTTTGGACTGGAAATCACTTTTCATCATTCTCCAGGTTTGGTCATATGTATTGCTGCAGCAGCAATATGATAGTCAGAATGTGGCATAATAAATGTGAACATGAGATGTCATCAGAGAGGAGTGCTTATTTGCCCTTCTAAAGGATTTCCTGACTATTGTATAAATAGCTACTCCCCAAACATTTCATAGTAAGTACGGTAGCTAAAAGGGGTATTCAGTATAGGATGCTACTATATCAGTATATGTCACTCCCAGGACTGTTACTGGCTTGGAATGTGGGAATTAACAGATGAACAAATAAACAGTGACAAAATATTCTTGCTCTTTGCCTAGAAAGATCATCTTTGGCATCAGCCTTACTTAGTCTGATGTTTTTCAGATGTGTTGGACTAACTCCCATAATCCCAGCCAGCATGGCATTTTGACTATGTGAGTTGAAGTCTAGCAGATCTGACGGACATCAGATTGGAAAAGATTGTTCAGTCACTAAAGCTACAGAAAGATATATCCAAGATACTGTATATCCAAAAATATGGCTCAACTACTTCCATGAGAGAAAGATCTACTGTCTTTCTTCAGAGCTAGATTTACTGCAAGTAAAATCTGTTTTCTAATGTTTAAGCCATAAGGTATGTTCCTTTCATTTTAAATAATCAGATATTGTTTTATATCAAGCCTTAAAACCCATAAACCCTTTAAAATAAATAATATGCTTATTCCACATTTACAGGACAATCTATAATTTTTTTTAGAAATAAGACTCACTGTGTTCAAAAGCACTTACTTCTAGTGGATGTGCATAGGGATGAAGTCTTCAATTTACATTAAAATGTTTTAATATAATTGTCCTGGCACAAATACTAGAAGAGATTTTCCTTCAGACATATGACTTTTACAGCAAGAGACTTCATTCTCCACATTATTTTCAATGGAAGTTAGGTATGACTTAAGTTTGAATGAATTGTGTTTTGTTTTTGGAGTAGGATGTTGAAAGATTTCTTTTCTACCTCCTGCTAAGAGCAGTTCCTGACATCTATAGATCACAAGGAGAATGAGACCAGTGTTAGTAGCAGGCAAGCGCTGTCATGTGAAATGTAGGTCTGGGTATGCCTCTCATGGACAGTTCACTATCGAAGCAGCCACTGAAACAATAATGTAATCTGTTCATATGATGAATACGTATTTTGTGATCAATCATTTTATATGGACATGGATAAATTCTGCATTAAAGTCATGAAATAGATACAAAATGTAGTTTTAAAAATGGCATTCATCATTTGGAGACATCTAGCACTGGTCCTGTGACTCTGCCAAATGCTACTTGGATTGCAGCTAATCCAGAAGAATCAGAATGGGCAGTAGGCGATTAAACACTGCCCCGAAGCAGCAACTGTGGGATATTCCCATTCTGATATGAACTGGTGTTAGGCGGCAAAACTTCCCTAGCTATCCAGAGATCATTTTGCATATGTTTGGACTGGTGCAACCTGAAGACACAATGCAACACATTTTTAAAGGATTTTGTATATACAAGTAGGGTTGGCTCTCATTTGAAAAGTTGCTATAAACATACACAATCAGTCAACCCAAATGGGAGGGCTCTTAAGTTTTCTTTTCATAAAAGGGCCAAGGAGCAAAAAGTGCTGTTACTGATGCTTGACACATTCTTGAACAGTTGTGACAGAATTATTTCTATATCAACCACCTTTAAATAAAATACAGGATGTTTCAGAGCTACTTCTCCTTTCTAATTTATTGTCTAGATTAGGCTTTACCCGCATGAGTACTCTCCAACTCCAGAATGCCACGCCATGCTGGGGAATTCTGGGAATTAAACAGTCATACATTTGTAAGGCACCAAAGGTGGACAAAACCTATATATAGGACTAAATGAAGTGGCATGGGGTGGAGGAAGCTTCCTACATTGTAAGCACCCTGCTATACTTATCTGCCCAAATTTATTAAGACTTATTTTTTCCTATTGATAAACATTAAGAAATGAATGCCTTCTGAGCTCACAATTTCTACTGAACAACGTTGCTGACAAATGTATAGAATGAGTTGTTCCTTTCCTTCTCTTCCCTATTTCCTCTTAATGGATATAAATATGGATGGATGAACTGATAGCTATTATCTTTACGTAGCTGTAATTTACTTTTCTAGGTCACCCTCGCTTTTTCAACCAGCTTTCTACAGGGCTTGATATCATTGGCTTGGCTGGGGAATGGCTGACATCTACAGCTAATACCAACATGTAAGCACCTTCTTGCTTTTCCTTCTGTTGACCAGAATTCAGATTCAAATCTGAGGGGATCCTTCAAACTTATGCCTGTGTGAACTTTACAAAGGATAAAACAAGAAGAAAAAGACAGGGAAATTGGCTTCCTTAGCTCTCTTCACTTGTTTTCACTTGGGTCCAAACTCCTCTCTTAATGGCAGAAAGGATAATTAAGTGTGCTTAGATGGATTAATTACAGGTTATAGTACAACTGTAGCTAGGACATATTGAAAACATTAAGGCACTTCTGGGGTTATGCTGTCCTATGGTGTTTATGGGGGAAGTTTATGGGTCTATGTGTGAGAGAAAAGGAGAACCAATAGAGCAGATGTTTTTTGTCAAGGCCAGATCCTGCCCCTTCCCCATCTCATCAGGCATGGCTGGCAGATCTGCCGGCCAAGGAGCATGGCAGCCATTGATCTTGAAATCAGGCTAATTAAAACAAAGACCACAGTTTCCAGATTTGGTTTGAACTTTTGTCTGTTGTCATAGAAGAAACTTGTAAGATGCAAAATGGAAAAAGAACATACCCATCGGAAGCATTAAAAGAGGGTAAACAGGGACTGGAATCAAGCTGGTGGAAGACACCTGTAGCTAGCATAACGTTTCCTATGAAATGATGTTGATACTGCCTTTATTAATATTACGAAGTGGAAAAAGAGAAAATGAAATTCCCGGTAATCAAATTGGCCTTTGACAAAACTATCTGCCCTCCTGTTCACTATGAACATGATGCGGAACAATGTGAGATGGGAACTGTGCACTGATTTGCATGACCTTTAGAAAGAATGATAGGGCTCCAAACATTCAGCTCAGTCAAAGGTGAGTTTAGAGTCTTGTTAGATTTGTACTTGTCTCTGTATGTCTATGCATGTTATGATAGCTGCATTCCTAAGCAGTTGAATGCAACAAGATGGAAAACTTGTTTGTTACAAGATGGCGGCATGTCACTTGCAAACCGAAAAGGAAATATTCTGTCACCTGCCTAATTTTCCACTAAGTAGGTTCCATTGAGCAGGGATGGGTATTTTAGCTTGGTAAATTGCCACATATGTTCTTCTGTTGAATTTTGCAAGATATTTGACCTGAGACTTCCTCATCAGCTTTAGTATAGTCTGTATATTATTTCTTGCACCTTTGATTTTTCCATTCAATGCTACTATTCAAAGCAACAAAGTGACATATTTTTAATTAAACTGATTTATGCTCTACAGTATCCTAGAAAGCATACAGTCCAAAGTTATTAAAATTTACATCCCATGGAATTCAGTGTGATGACAGAGTGTTTTTATCATTATTCTCCACCGAAATATATGTCTAATTATTTATTAGATTTATTACTGTGCTTCATTCAGGAGCTCAAGGTGGTACATAGTCCTCCCTCCTATTTTTTCCCACAACCACAACCCAATCCTGTATGGCACGGCACTCTCAGAGAGTGACAGGATCAAAGGAAATGCTTTCACCAACCTTCCATGGTTGAGGGTAGACTAGAACGTGAGTGCCCTTACCCCTAGTCGAACAATTTAGCCCTCTATTAAAGAATTTTGTCTTCAGGCTCTTCCACATGGCCAAGGCCAAGTGTTATCCACCCACCGCTGACCTATCAGAAAACCGAATCAACATGACATTTCTTGTTTCCATTGCCAATTCCTCTCCTGCCAAAGCCATGCTGACAGCGACTGGTACCATCCTCACTGCATCCGGGAAACGTGGAGGAAAGGGATTTTCCCCCTCCTTCCACTAAATGTCACCAGGAGGGAAGAAAACACCACCAGTCACTCTCCTTATGGAAGGATGGGGCTTGCTGACTTCTGACGGATATCTAGACCAGTGAGTTTATCACTTGTCAAAGATTGCTCCGAGGTGTATAAAAATAGCCTTGCTGAGCAGCTGACAGACATTTGGTGGAGTTTGCAGTGCAGCAGTATGGACATTCCTGCTGCATCACCCAACCCACTTTCTGTCACTGCTCCTGTGGCATTGTTATAGATAGGCTTAGAGCTCTTTTGGAAGATTGCTAGATCCAGGTGTAAGCACAGCCATTCTGAGCAGCTGACAGTAGTATGGTGGGGTTTGGCCACAGAGTAGGAAAGAAATTCCTGATGCACCATGCCATCTCTAACGAGCTCTGCCTGTTAGATACTTACATGTGACATCATGACACAAGTACTAACAGGAAGACTTTGCATTGCAGTGTATATTTTATCACTTGTAAATCCTTACCCCTACTCCAGGTTCCCCAGGCATTAATTAATTTATTTAACAATTATTCACATACCCTGATGCTGGGTACTACATATTGTAGCACTTAAGCAGACATATGTTTGTGTACTCTAGCAAAAAAGTCAATGTAGATAATATTGGCAAGGTATCCTTCTGGATACCGCAATATCTTGCCATTTTGTGCCTCTGTTCATTTTTAATTTGCTCCTTGAATGCACTATGTGCAAATTTCCATGACCTTTTGCACATAGAAAAGGCCACCTGATCCTAGGAGGGAATTTCAGGATCCAGCCCATTACTAAACAAGTTCAACATTCTACTACTGCCTTTTAGAAACACGATACACTAAGCAGATATAATAGGATGGACAAGACATGTTTGTCCTTTGAAACGATGTTTGTTCCCTTGATAAGTTTCATTTGCTTTTTGCTGGAAGCTTCATTCCTTTGTGAAAAGGCTTGGTTTCAGATGAGAGTCGTTCCCCTTTGTGGTCCTGCATTTGATTCTTATTCCCTGTTGCCTGCAGTGACAGCAGCAACAGAACGAACCTTAGCAGACTGTTCTTGTGGCTACTATTTTCTTCCCGGATAAACATTACATAATTCCAGCATATGGTTGGAAAAAAAATCAGGGCAGGCTCAAGATAAAGGTGGGATAGGGCCCCCCACCTGTTGGAAGATACGGGGTTTCAACCAAGCCTGTCTCACACAAGCACAAAGGGAGGGGCGGCTCCGCTGCGGCCTAGCTTTGCTGCCTTGTGTGGGCGGGGCTTGGAGCCCGCCTTTTTTCCAGTTTCCCTCATTTTCTTCTCTTCTCCTCGTGGCTCTCCGCGAGGTAGGAATGAGTCCTCTCTCCTCCTCATGGTTTTTGTAATAACATTTCACAACCCCAACACCGCCATCCCTGCCATAGCAGGCAAGTTCAGAGGTCCCATAAGGGGTTGTGTGGAGTCTGCCACTCCTTCCTCCAACGGTTTGGGGCCTGTCGTTGTTACTTGCAGCATCTGCCCCCTAAGGCCAGCCCCATCCATGTCACCATCATCCAAGAAATAAAAATGGCAGCTCTTACTGGCAACTACGTTCTACCTTGCTCCCCCCTTCCTCCAGAACATCTCCAAACAATGCCAAGGTTGAGATGGGCTGGGAAAATGACCAGGAACAGCCATCAAATGCACTTCCTTGTCAATGCTAGTGAAATAAAATTCTGCACCCCCCCCATCCCCCCAAAGAAGAAGGGATCTTACTTGGATGTCTCCTTGATACCTGCTGTTTTCTCCCTTGGGCTTCTTTTGTCGTAGCAAAAAGTTTGCAGGGCTTTCTGGGAAAGTTAAAAAGGTGGCCCCTGGGAGGAGCTGCTGATGTCTGCTCTGCTTCTGCAGTAACTGTAGAGAATGGGAAAAGAAAAAAGAAAAACCATCCAAAGGGGAGAATGACCCCTAAGTAAATGAATTGCTAAGAGAGTAGAATAATGCTAGATATTGTTGAATGAAACACAAAATATGCAGGATTTTCAACTTTGTTTTCCAAGCCTTATATCTTACTCTGTCCTAGCATTGTGTCACTCAGTGTTTCTCAACCTTGGCAACTTTAAGATGAGTGGGCTTCAACTCCCAGAATTCCCCAGCTGGCTGGCTGGGGAATTCTGGGAGTTGAAGTCCACTCATCTTCAAGTTACCAAGGCTGAGAAACACTGGTGTCACTTAAGGTAGTTGCCCACACAGAATACTGAAAGTCCTGCCCTGCCTCTGGAGCTTGCAGACTCAGGAGGGCCACCTTGCTGGAGTTTCATCAGGATTTGTTCAGCATGTTTCTCTCTATCCTTTTCACGTTCTGTTGCTGACTTAAAACTGGTGACAATTTAAATCCTAGACTGTGCTCCAGCACTATGTTGCTTTTATTGCTTTATTGCTGCAATTGTTGCTCACTCTGTGGTAAGCAGAAGGAATGGAATTAATTGATTCATTATTGGACATTAAATCAGGTCCACTGCATGAATACTGTAGGAATGCATAACATTCCGCATAACATGGAGGAGACCTATCAAATCATTTGTACAGAAAGTTGTGGTGGGTCACAGGGCCTCCGTTGGTGTACATTCAGAATGAGTTGTATCCATAGGTTCATGCACAGTACAGGCATTCCTCTTTGGTGGTTTTTTTTGGTTTACATTCTGGATGCAAGGAAGAGTTGGACATGGTCTCTTCCGACATTATGATCCTTGAAGTTTGGCAGGTCTTCCCAATGGAGCATACTGTTTTAATTGTTGAGGCATAGACATCTATTGTCTTGTTGTACTAGTTGACAGGACTTGACTTCACGGCAATCCACTATATTTGCTGTCTTTGTTACCCAGAGTGGAAGAATTATATTATGACAATTAGCTTCTCTTTGGTTTGTTTCCAGTATAGTTTAGGTGAGACGTAATAGCTTTTTTGCTGCAACCTTAATGAAAGAAAACTTTCCACTTGGTAGCAAAGTGATTCTTCTTTAGCCTTTTCTTGATCCTCAAAGAGAACAAAATGGCTTATGTGGGAATTTTAGTACATGGGGGAAAATAGACGATATATTAAACGATAAGCTATGGGTTTGGTTTGCATTAAATGGACAAAGCAGTGAATTGCCCTCTTGTTATCTGTAATTGGTAATTAGAATATCACCCTTTTTAATTACTGTTGAGAGGTATTGATAGTGAGGTATTTCTAACTAGTTCTCTTTGGAGACTCTAAGCCAAATACATCCCTGTAAACTATGGCATTTTTTTAAAAGCTCAAGATTGGTATTTCTAGTGTTCTTTCAGAGTAGCCTTCTGATGATGTTAGGATGCTGTTTTCATACGTTTCTGCTTTAGGTAATAATATGTTTGGGAAATAGAAAGCCAGCATTTTGCCAATTAAAAATCTTTTTTGTCTGTTATTTCCTGGGACTAAGTAGCAATGTGGTGGTAATTGCTGTTACTCAGTGATGCACTCTTAGGGTATACTGACACTTGCTGTTTAAGATGCTCCTGTCCTAGGCTCATGCCAGTTTGAGTCTAAGCAGACTTAAGAAAATCCTGTCTGGGCTACGGCTCTTTGGCAATGCCTTGTGCAAGGTATTCATTCTTGACAGCAGAATAACATGTCCTGCCTTTGGACAATTCCCCACCTGCTGGGCCCTCCCACCTCTCTGGGAGGTTATACACAAAGTTAAATTGAATAGCTTTTTAAAAATGTTTTTCTTACTGACCTGTTTCTTTCTAATGTCTTTGAGAGCTACTTTACCATGAAAGGCTATAACTCTTGCTTGCAAACAGAAGGCAGCTGGCTTGAAACCCAGTAGTAACTTTTTAAAATTAATATTTTTATTTTCTTGAACTTCCTATTTTTCCCTGTACTTAAAAAAAAACCCCAAAACATTTTACTATTTTACCAGTTGCCTGAGGTTTTAGCCCTAGTTCTCAAATGGCTTGGCTAGTTGGAATTAGAATGTTTTAAAAGCCCAAGGAAAAGTAGGAAGCTCAAGGAAAGAGAAATAGTAATTAAAAGGAATTCTGCCAGGTTTCAAATAAGCAACTTTCTATTTGCAAGAAAAGAGTTATAGCAATTGTGCTATTGCAGCACTCACAGAAAGAGTATGTCTAAAAGAAATTATAGTCTATAGTAAGCATGAATTCAGTTGAAGGGGCATTCCTTCCTCTGCAAAACAGCAAATGAACTCCTGAGGTTAGCCTGCAACAGACTGAAGCACAGTATCCCAAATAGATAGGACCATTTAAGGCAACATAATATGGAAACATGTATTTTGGAACTGGAACACAAAAACGTGCCCTGATGTTGCTTTGAGGGTGAATGGAGCCATTCAGAAACAATTGCCTACCCATTCTGGAGACATGCAAGCAGGCAATGCAGATAAGCCCTTTGGATACAATCACTAAGGTAAGGAAGAATCTGCAGGGAAAAAAAGTGTTACTACTATTGAATACTTCTTTTCTTCCCCAGTAATTTATCTAAAGAGAACCACTAGCACCAGGAAAACCCAGGTTCATATTCAGCCATGAAAACTCACTGGCTGACTTTGGGCCAGTCACATATTCTCAGCTCCACTATGTCCCAAGGTTGTTGTGGGGACAGTGGGAGGCGGATGTGCTGCCTTCAGCTCTTGAACAAAAAAAGGTGAGATATAAATAACAAGTAAATATCCCACAGGATTACAGGCTGGTATAATATACTATTCTTAGTTTAAATCTTACACTGCCACGAACTGACCAGCTAGCCTCTCATTCATAGCTCTCCCACCTACAATCTGGGAGTGCTAATAGTGGCTCACTTTGTTAGCAAAATTTGAGAGTTCTTGATTCTCCCAATTAGGATTCAGTCCAGCAGAAGATCAGACACGAAAACACCAGCTGAGATTTTAAAGTTTTATTGAAAGCAAGCCAATAGAGTCAGCTGGGGTCTCCCCTTAAGGCAGAGAAGCACCCCGATTACACTCAAAGAAGATTTTATACACGTTTCTTACAGAGATACAGCAATTAACAAATTGATCGGCTAAAATTGGCATAAATTTGGGATCCTCCTTATTACTGGGGGAAACTTATCTCCCCAATGATCCATTGGTTGCCAGTCAAAGTTCAGGGCACCCCCTTTGATCTTCTGATATTTATTGTTTCATGGAATGCAGAGGCATCACCAGAGCAGCTGAAGGGTGTTCTGAAGGCTATCAGATTGGGGTCAGTTCCTCCCATATCTTTATGGCCTCGACACTTAAGGAGACAGGATGTCTGCCCAATGTCTTTCAACAATAACAGAAATGAGAGAAATGTGTGAAGGTTCATGAACATTAGTTTCCTTGTCATCCCTTGACTCCCCAAATGTAAGGAAAAAGATGAGAGAAACTAAGAGCCCTTTTTCATATGGTTTCAACTTTGCAGGATTGCTGATAATATCTGTGAAGCGCTTTGAATTTAGAAAGTTACATGAGTGCTAGGGATTACTGTACAGATGCTGAAAGCATCATAGGTTCAATTGGTGGCATTTTTCCCTTCCCCTATTTCTCTCTCCAAGGATAAGCTGGTGATGTCAGCTTCCATTAATTACTATAGACTATAATGGGCTAGAGAGGGACAAATAATCTGTTCTGATGTAATGCAATTATCTATATTCTTTTACATTCCTATTAAGATGGATGGACGGATGGATGGATGGAAAGACAGACAACAGACAGACAGACGGGGATTATCTTACCACCTTTTTGAATAAATAGATGTTATGGTTCCACAACTCTTCTCCTTTTTTCCTCTCCCTGAAATAGACTGTTATTCTATTTGTAATATGATTCTACACGTGTAAACCAGAAATAAGGCCCATTGAACTGAAGGCTTACTCCAAGTTTAGTATAGGAGTATAACTGGGGTCTCATAAGAGACTAACTTCAAAAGCAGCTACTGAAAGTTTATACATTTTCATATGTATTGTTGTGAGACATGTATTAGGTTTTATTTCATAAGTACATATTTTTTATGTATTTTGTTTATCCAGGTTTACGTATGAAATTGCACCTGTTTTTGTACTTATGGAGCAAATAACGCTTCGAAAAATGAGAGAGATTATTGGATGGTCCAATAAAGATGGAGATGGAATATTCTCACCTGGTAGGTTCCATCCCATTCTTTTTTTTAATATAATTTTTATTGAAGAAATTTTTAACAAGATAAAAGCAATACAAATATTAGAAAAGAAACAAAGAAAATCAAGAATAGCGAATAAGTAAGAAAGAAAATAGAAAAAGAAAGAAAAGAAAAGATGATAAAGAAGTGGCTTCTGATCTTTTTGACAGTGGTTATAAATGCATTTATAGTTTACCCTCTCTCCCTAAGGTTACATCATAATTTCCTTCTTCTATAAGCTACCCTTTCTAATCATCAAAACCATAAATCACAAGTTAATTTTTTTCTTTTTTCAGCAAAAAGTCCATAAGGGGTTTCCAGTCAGGTTCCATTCCATTCTTGACGACTTCTCTCTGGTACCCATGTGGTCAGCAATGCTGCAAAACCCAGGCAGCAGCTGAACATAAGCAGATAGTCTGCATGCTCTTAGAGTTATATGTACTGAACAGCAAGGGTCCACTGGAAAAGTTACTGGGCCAGACTATCTACAAGGACTTTTCTTAGAGAATGTATTTTTTTTAAAAAAAACCTGTGGTTGAAATTGTGGTTGCACCACAGTTAAGAGCAGTGCTTGCTACAGGTTTAGAGGAACCCTGGAGCAAGATGTCCTCAACGAGCCTGTTTTCCTGAGTGGACCCTCTCCTCCTTCCTTTCCCAACCACCCCGTGTCCACTTGCTTTCTCCCCATCCCCACTCCCTCTCCCTCAGAGGCAGATGGTGAAGTGAGTGAGGGACACAATCCTCCTTTTCCCCTTTTTTTCATAAAGGGGAGATGACCTCAGCAAAGAAAAAGAGGTTCAGGCCGGGAGTTTCTGAGGATTGGTAGCTGAATCCTTTTGTGGTGGACTTTGGCAAGCTCTCAGTAATAACCCCCCACACTAGTGCTGGATGGCTTCTAGATCCATGTAACACATGATGGGAAACTGAGAGTTCTATGGGAGCCAAATTTATCTGTGTTTCAGATAGTTATTAAACAATACAAGGTGTTCCCAGACTGAGCATATTGAGAATTCAGACTCTCAGTGCTGGTGTTGATCTCAAGAAACATATAAAAGAAATATTTTCTCTTTTACTTTTGATGCCTTCTACTCAAATGGCTACCTTCAGATAAATGCTCAGGCTGTCTCCACTAAAAGCCCAATCAGCCATTGCTTCCATAATCAAATATATTCCCTATGTTTAAGCCTTATGATAACCTATTTCTTTGAATCAGTGAACCCAAATGTCACATTGTACTGTATCAGATGCAGAGACAGTCCTGCAATCTCTGTCAAAGAAAAGCATACTTAACAATTTTTGGTAAAATAAAATAAATTTTTTAAAAAACCAACGTGAATTTCTGAGTTGTGCTCAGAAATGATTTTTTTGTACCTACAATGTTCTCGCTAAATAATATTTCTCTGACACACTGAATGTTATGTGCCTAGTAATCTATACCACAAACATTCCTGTGAAATTTTCAATTTTTATTATTTTGTTCTGTCGAATGCAGAAAGTTGCTGTTAAGAAGGCTTCCCCAAACTGTGTTGGATTTCAGACTAAGAGTTCTCAGTCAATATGGCTAATGGCTTAAACATAATGGGCACTTATGAGCCATTCTGGCTGGGAATTTGGGGAATTGTTTTCCAACCTTTGGGGAAAATATTTAGTTTGGGTATAAATGCAACTCAGAAGTGTTGTGAATGAAATAACCTTTGTTAGATGCAATCCAGAAAGGATCTGGAAATCATAGTATTCAGATTAAGAAAATAGGTCTTCTTTTCCATTAGCAGTATTTCTTTCACTATGGGAGATAGTGAGTGGTCAGTAATGTTAAATGAAAAACTACAGAGGACCAAATATGCCTTTTTCCTTCAGTACATTTCTTTCTGAATTAAAATGTCACTTCTAACACAAACTCAGCGGTTGGCCTTAATCCCATCACTCAGCCATTGGGTCAGACCTGTCGTGTATTGTGGGATAAAGTCCTGCCCATCTTTACAGAGCTGTCAGGAGAATGACTGAAGTAATGAATCCAAAACGCTATCCACCCTTATCATGTGTTGGTGCCTTGGAACAGCTAAGCTGTGTGAAGATTGTTGTCCCTGAAGGAACTGTAGAAATGGCTTTCTGCAGAACTCTTCTACAGGCTAAACATAATCCCCATCATTAGAGGGGCAATGATGGGACAGAAAATGAAAGAAGGAAAGCCCATCCCTGAAGGGCCAGGCAGATCTTCCCAGCAACAAGTGAGAGGGGTGGCGTATATACATTTGAAAAATAAATGCATAAATAAAATCAGGATCTGCTTTGGAAGCCTTTTGCTAGAGGGATACTCCATGGCATCTGATCAAGTGAACTGTAGCTCACAAAAGCTTATGCTTTTTAACAAAAATTGGTTACTCGGAAAAGGTGCTATTAGACTCCTGATTTTTGGCTTCCCAGTTGGAGTCTCCAAATTACTTTCCCTCGGGCCAAGCAAAGGACATCCTGCTGTTTCATAACTTGCATAATTAAAGTTCTGACCCTCTTACTTGTATTAAATGGAACTAATATTATATATTGATTTGTGGAGACTGATTTTCCATGCATATAGTATTGCTTATTTTAATTATTGCAGTCCTCAATGTTAGCAAAGTTAAGTTTCCTAAGCTTTTCTGACACCATGGCATAAGGTAGTCTAAAAATACCATACTAAGTAAAACCTTAGTATGCTTCTCTTTTAACAGAAGTGCAACAATGTGCTCGTGCTTGCATGGACCCATGACTACATGCATCCAAAATAACACAAATCAACTGGGCCTAGTAGAATGTCTGGGTCTCAGTATTTAAGAAGAGATTTCAGGAAATGGTATCTTGTTCACCATTTCCTGAGGAGCGTTGATGACTTTTGAAGGATTTTTTGCAAACTGCCGTAAGAGGAAGTGATATTCATAAAACTGGAGATTTAGCATTCAGTAAAACAGAGTTGATTATCCTCAACCTTTACCTATTGGTTCATTGGATATTAATGCTTTCATGGCTACATTCACAACGTATTTCACGAATGCTGTTTATACCTGTGTCATAGTATCAGACTTCTTATTTTAACTTTTCTAATACTTTATTGTTGGGTACTCTCATTATAGGTGGCGCTATATCCAATATGTATAGCATCATGGCCGCCCGCTATAAATATTTCCCAGAAGTCAAAACCAAAGGCATGGCTGCAGTGCCTAAACTGGTCCTTTTTACTTCAGAACATGTGAGCTCAATCAGTTCAATTATCATTAATGTGATTACTGAATATTGTGATTATTGTCATCAGCCCTGTGCTGGAGAGACTATGTCTATCCTGTTTCATTTCCCTTCTTCCTCCTTAGCTTTTTGAAATCAAAGACAATCACAGCAAATGCACATTAATCGTCTGTTGATTGTTGTTACAGAGTCACTATTCAATAAAGAAAGCTGGAGCTGCACTTGGTTTTGGTACTGAAAATGTGATTTTGGTAAAGTGCAATGAAAGGTAAGATTTTTATGCATCTTTACCTGGGTGTCCTTGTGTTTATGTTCAGGATGGAACAGTGCTAAGGACATAATAACAAGATCAGTTAATGCCCTGCTATTGTGGCTTGTTTCATTTCTATTTAGTCTTTTTCTCGTTCTTCTTATGCAATAGATTTGGCTTTCACATTTCACTTTGATTGCAGGGGCAAAATAATACCTGCTGATCTAGAAGCCAAAATCCTGGATGCCAAACAAAAGGTATTTAAAAAAAAAAAAGAGGAAAAGAACTATTTAATTTTTGTATTTTGTTTAGAATGTAGTTCCAATCTGGACACAGTAGCACTTACTTCTAAATAAGTGTGTATCAACTTGCCTTCTTCACTCATCATATTCAGAGGCAGGTTAGCTATGAGAACAAACAAGCTAAACGGTATGAGTGGCCCTCTCCACATTCCACTTGTGCATTTCCACAAGGAGCTTATTCCAAGTTATTGCCTGTTAGAAGTCAAATTCTAGAAAGGATTCCCCTTGTCCTTCAGCAAAGGTCTCATGTTGTTCTTGAAATTTTGTTGCACACAATTGAAGATGATCAAACACATAATTCTTTTAACCAATTCACCCTATGAGAATATTGGTAAACTAAAATAAGTATTCTCATAGTAATGTTTTAGTAATGTCTCCTCCTTTGTACGTTTCATTCCTCTTTGAATGGATTCATGCAATGATCTTCTCTTACCCAATTGTCTCACTGTTACAGTTGTCTCATGGTGAGATTCACATGGAGGGCAACCTCTAAACAGTTCTAACTTCCATTAAGATTCATCACCAATTCCAGTTAAAAGAAAAAAGAAAAAAAAAGAGCAGCTGTATTTGTTATACGTACCAAACTCATCGTTAAGGTTACACTTTACTTCAGGAGTGCAAAAAGCATGGCCAGGGCTCACTTATGTCCTGCTAGCAACTTTTTGATGGGCCCTTGAACCATCTAGAGTCCCAGGCCTTCAGTATATCATGATGTGAAACCAAGTATGATCCCTACGCTGATAGAAGTTGTGCATACATTGGGAGTACACAAGTTTGGGTTGAGGGTCACATTTGAGTATCTGGATTGCACAGAAAGCATGAGGAATGTATATGTGGTAAAAGTAAAAAGCAGGGTCATCCAGAGTAAATCCCCACCCCCCATTTTTTTTAACTCATCTATTTTTTTCAGTTGATTCCTCCCCCACCATTGCACTTTCTTCCATCTTAACTACCCTTAAAATGGCTACATTTAATTTTCACATTCTTATAATAAATCAGTGGAGAGGAGCGAGGGCCATAAAAGAAGCTAGGGAGATGAGAGATTGTGTCATGTTGAGTACCAAGGCTTTGTACATTTTAATTTTAAGCAATTGCAGAAAGATCTTGTGTTCTGATAGAAGGATATCATGTATTACCTGAAAACATCTCTTCAGTGCTTGTAGTTATTTAACGTATTTCCAGAGCATTACTGCCTTTACAATTTATTGTTAATTATTAGGTATTTTTTGATCATCTGCTTTTGTGTTTTTTGGAGAAGCCAAAGAAAGAACATGCAACAATTAAAAAGAACTTGGGATCAATTATAGTTTAAGTCAATGTCAATTTCATTTGAAAATGTGTATTTCACAACAGAGCTTATTCTGTGTTTTTCCTTACAGGGGTATGTTCCCCTTTATGTGACTGCGACTGCTGGTACAACAGTTTATGGAGCCTTTGATCCTATTCAGGAGATAGCAGACATCTGTGAAAAGTATAATCTTTGGCTCCATGTGGATGTAAGTGACTAGAGCTGCATAATCCCAACCCACTTTGCCTGGAAATAAACCCCATTAAACTCAATGGCTATGTTTGCATGACATTCTTAACCAAGTCAGTTGAAGATCTAGTGTATTGTGCAAAGTTATACGCCAATCACTGCAAGGCTAGGATCATATCCAAACTACCCAGGGTTAACTGTTCTGCAACTTAAACTCCCCTGTCAACTCTCAGACATAGAGATGAGAGACTAGAACAGCTCTGCAAATAAGTCTGCTCCAGGCAATATTTTTTTTTCTTTTAACTTATTGTGGGTATATGTCATGGTTAAACACGGCAGTTGAGAGGAGGCTAAGCTTTCTATTGATCCTACCACATTAAAAAAACAACAATTATTGCCGACATTAAAAAAAAGCAAGAAATAGAAGCCTACCAATCACTGCAAAAAATGCTTTCTAAGGCAGTTGACCAGTATGACCAGGATAACTCTTCCTAGATTGTCTGCAGGATCATCATGTAAGTCATTCACCCATGGATCAGGCCAGATATGTCATGTAAATACAGCCAGTGGGATATGCTTTTGAGTAGTCATGCATAAGTTAGACTATTACTATGCAAATCATTACAAAGAAAACAGCATAAGTTCTATTAGCTCTGTGAATTATTGCATTGCTAAGATCATGGAAAATATGTCTACCATTCCTCCTTTAGAGAGAATTATTGCACTGAGTTTTCTGCTGAAATTAAGAATCTTTTAAAAATATTCAGATTTCCCAAGGTTTTTTTTTTCTCATCTTTTCCAGGCTGCCTGGGGAGGTGGGTTACTAATGTCCAGAAAGCATCGTCACAAGCTGAACGGTATAGAAAGGTACATAGTTTTAAATTCTGCAGAAAAAAAATGACATTTCACAAATATATTGGAATATGTATTCTCTCCCCCCCCACCATCAAGAATGGGAGGGAGTTCCCAGATGTTGTTGGACTTGAATTACAACTCCCAGTCTCCCCTCCCCTCTTAGCCATCTTGACAGTGCTGGAAAGTATAATTCGGCAACACCTGCTGTGAAAAATCTACAGTGTTTGTGAATATTGTCTTTAGTGGCATTTGTGAACCCTGAGTTTAGTGGGACATACCTACTTTAGAAAGATGGGCTGCAAAAATGTCTTTGACCTGCATTAGGTCATAATTAACTGGAATTATGTGGGGACCTACCTGGTGTGAAGCTGCTGCATTACTAAGACCAATATGTTGATAAATATATAATGAACACAATATGAGAAACTGCTATTGCATATAAAGTGGCAAAGCCTTGAAATAGTTTTATTTTGTGGGGGAAGCAATATGACAAGCTGCAGAAAGGGTGGAAAATTCATTTAGGGCAGCTGTTCCTTCAGGATTAATTTTGCTATTTAGGAGACAATAATGATAAGCTGATGGTGTAATGAATGCCAATTAATTACTGTCAGCTCTCTGCTGAGTAGTTAATACACTAACTTAATTCTTGAGGGAGCCCTCTTATGGACACAATTCTAATAGCAGTGTGGCAATTTTCATTCCCTGAAAGTATCAGCAGATCAAAGTGATATTTAATTTTTATTTCTTATTGAGATTCTGATAAGTTACAGTGTTGGTACATGTGTTTATTTCCTGGATTTTCAGTTCCCATATTTTCACCAGGAATCTTTTGCAAGCAATATATCCACTTCTAGAAATCAGTGGTTCCCTCTTGAAAACCTAGGGAATCACCTTTCTATTCTGCAGCTCCTCCAGATGACCAGGGTGGGGGGTGGAGCTTATCTATATCAACTATCTAGATTCATTCTTCTTAGCTCCTCCAGAATTACTAGAAGTGTTGACAAATAATCTCAAAGAGGGTCTAAGGTAACCTGAAAGAATGAAAGAATCTTTTGCTCTCTTCATAGATCAGGTATATTCCTTTGAAAAATAATCTGACCAGCAGTTAAAAGGCATAAGCTAAGTCTGAAAACTCCTAGTGTCAATTGACAGGTTGGGCTCAATAGATTAGTCACCCCCAATTTTTATTTGGCTACAAATGGCCATCTTTTGTTGTTGTTGTTGTTCATTTAGGATTGTTAAAAGGAGAAAGTAGGAGGAACAGGAGAAGACAGAAGACAGAAAGATAACTATGAGGAGGGGGGAAGAGAGAAAGACATGCTTGGATAAAAAAAAAATGTAGGCTGTGCTAAAATAGCTTCTGGCTCTGAGCCACTTGAAAATTACAGACTTTGTGCTGGACAGATATTGTTCTCCTGTTCCTGCCTTTAGTTTATCCAACCTTATCAGATGTGTTAATTATTATTGGGTTACTGACTTTTAATTAGTCCATTTGACCATGGTTGACATATTTTAGTTATGGTATAATCTTCACCATGGATGTGCAGGTTATCCTGATCTCACTGGTGCCAGAACTGCTCCTACCTGATGTAAGAGAAT
This sequence comes from Python bivittatus, assembly GCF_059951505.1. Taxonomy (NCBI): domain Eukaryota; kingdom Metazoa; phylum Chordata; class Lepidosauria; order Squamata; family Pythonidae; genus Python; species Python bivittatus. Next base: position 107,167,062 of record NW_028277075.1, read on the forward strand.
AAGAAATCACCACCTGCGATTCCATGGCTTCTAAGCACGTTCCTTTGTTTTGCAGAGCCAACTCAGTCACATGGAATCCGCACAAGATGATGGGAGTCCTGTTGCAGTGTTCTGCCGTTCTTCTTCGGGAAAAGGTTTGCTTCACAAATTGAATGCTCTCTCCCTCTTTTTCCTTTAAGGGCATAGCTACCATACATGAGCTGCAAGAATTCCTTTCCTGTTGGGAGACTCTTGAGTGTCAGTTACAGTGAGTGGAGTTAAGGTTCCTGGTAGACGTTTGTGTCCACAACCTTGAGGGCAGCCTAGTTAACCATAAAGATTCTAAAAAGATGAGTGTAGTTCCTCTATCCTTCATTCCTCTTTGCATTGCTTAGCTCTTGGGTCATTAACACTTGTACCAAGAAGTGTTCCCATACCACACGTGTGAATGAAATAGGATGCCATTGATATGTTCTCAGTACTGCAGACTTTGGGGTCAGAGTCAAATATCATATAGATAAATGACATGTGTGTTTCCCGATTGGATGTTTTATGCTGTGAGGTTTTCTGGGATTGACTGGAATCAGAATCTCTTTTTCTGCTAGAAGAAGCAGAGGGAGAAAATAGGGGTGCAGGATGGAGACTGTTGTCTCTGGGATTCAGAAAAATGAGAGGGTTTAACTGATCATGCCCATTTTAGAAGCCTAAGTGGACACATATGCAGTAACGTTTAATGCATGCAGCACTGCATTTATCTGTGACTTGATTTCATATATTCAGAAAATATGTTTTTGCAACAGGGTATACTTCAAGGTTGCAACCAGATGTGTGCAGGATATCTGTTTCAGCAAGATAAGCAATATGATATCACCTATGACACTGGAGATAAAGCAATACAATGTGGGCGCCATGTGGATATATTCAAATTCTGGTTGATGTGGAAAGCGAAGGTAAATGGTTAGCAACATGCAGAGCATTTTTATACAAATTTAACCAGAAATCAATTCCCATCTATTCAACAAGACTTTACCTTCTTAGACAACATAAATATATCATGGATTTAAATGGTGATATCTCCCAGATGAAAAAGCTCTAAGATGAGGGATGGGGGAGAGGAGAAAGCAGTTTTCTAAATATTTATCTAAGCCAAATCACTTCATGAAATTTGGAACCTAATTCCTATTCTGCCTACATTTTATGTACAGTGGCTTAATTCTATGTTTCCAGCCGTATCTGTTTTTAGGGCTTATGCAAAAGCCTAAAAAAAGGGACCATTTTAATAAGTAGCAGAATAGTGCTCTGCTTGCACAAGGGCCAAAGTACTTCTTCTGCATCATTTTTGAAATAAGCACAACTCTAAACTATATTATTAAAAATGAAGTTGTTCTATACATTCAACATTTTACAAATATTCCATACTTCACTGCTGTTCAGTTTTAGTTAGCAAACATAGTTTGAATCCAAATCTCAATGATTTACTCTCCAAACTCCAAGGGTGGCTGGGGAATTCTGGGAGCTGAAGTCCACACATCTGAAAGCTGCGAAGGTTGAGAAACACTGATGTAGAGGATGCAGGAAGAATATAAGATTGAATTAAATAACCCTTTTCTCCCCTCTTTTCAAAACAGGGTACAGTGGGATTTGAAAGTCAGATCAACAAATGTCTTGAATTGTCAGAATACCTTTATAATAAAATTAAAAACAGACATGAGTTTGAGATGGTTTTTGAAGGAGAGGTAAGTTGTAGACCACAAAACACTTTCAATTAAACTATGCATTTATGCAACAGAAAAATTTCCATGCAGCCCGGTTACTTTTATTTTATCTTTTTGATCTTTGGTGGACAGATGGAAGAATCTGAAATCAGTTGATATCAGTGAGGTACATAATGCTGAAATTCAATTGATTCATAACTCGTTTAAAACAAAAACAGGCTTTATCATTAAAGCCTTGAAATATATTTTGTTCCATTCTAACTGCCTGCTTACTATCTGTTACTTAAGTAAAGGAAAATATGTTGTTCAATGGGCTCAAATCCTAGCTGAAATGGCTAGGTAAAGGTGGTGATGGTGAATTGGAAAACACCTCTATTTGTTCTTGTACAAATTGTCTGGGTGTGAGTGATGTCCTAAGTGCTTTCTTGCACATTCACTCGCATTTTGCTTCATTTTCCTAAGCTTTGAAGGACAAAATGAGAAGGCACAGCAAACAAAGTACTGTGTAAGCAAGGAAAATTCATTATTCTGATGAATGTATAAATTAACAGCCATTGTAATTTTTTTAATCTTTTGCTTTATGATATTATAGCCCGAACACACAAATGTTTGTTTCTGGTACATTCCACCAAGTCTCAGAGGGATGCCAGACTCTGAAGAAAGAAGAGAAAAACTACATAGGGTAATTTATTTATTTTTGTAAAATACTTACCAAAAGATTTTTCTGAATCAATGTACATTAAAAAGTTAAAACAATGTAAGAAAATGAAGTAATTGCTTTTTTAAAAAACAGCAGAATAAAACATATAAACCAAAATCCTTACAGTACCTAGGAAAACAAAAAGATTAGAAGGCTCCAAAGGAAACAGGTTGAGTAAAGTTCTCTAGACAAGGATTTGCAAAAGATTTGGGGCCACTAGCAGGATGTTCTTGCCTTTTGTTACCTGATGGCTTGGTAGTTCTTGCAGGCAGGGCCTCTAAGACTCATCCATAAAAGTTTAGATAGGCATTTCAATCATCTGGTTTTCAATCTTTAAGAGTTTAAAAACTAGAGCAAATATTTCTATAAGCTCAGAACTGAACAGCTAATCAGCATAGTCTAGACCAGTGTTTCTCAACCTTGGCAACTTTAAGATGGACGGGCTTCAATTCCCCATCCACACGTCTTAAAGCTGCCAAGGTTGTGCCAAGGTCTGTGAGAATAACCTTGGGAGGCAGAAGGAGGAAGAGCCACAGCCTAGACAAGGGTCAGACAAGAGATATCTCAGCCCACAGAAGAAATGGGGGTGGGGAAAGCATCTCAGAAGGGACCCTCCCTCGTTCTCTGGAAACTAAAGGCAGGGGAGTGGGGAAGCGCTTTCAGACTTGCAAGATTCTGTTACTGTAACCTTACAATAAAGGTAGTGTTAGTCCTCATTTTGTTTGGACTATCTCAAAGGGCTGACAGAGTGGCAGGTACTTGGGGATCCTCTCTTTCCCCTCTCAAACCTGGATCCCTGCTCCTGCCCTCCTGCATACTCTCAATGCTGTTGGCTTGGTATTCTCTGTTGATTTACAGATCTTGATTAGAGACATCCATGCACTCAGCCACCATTTCCACTTACACCATTGAATGCTTCCTGGTCCTTAACTGATGTGGGCAGAAGGGCCACAGCTGCCATTTATTTCAGGGCGGTTCAAAAAGCAGTACATTGTGGGCATGCTCAGAATGCTTCAAACTCTCTTCCACGCCACTCCACATAGAAAGCATTACATAGGTCTCATATGTAGGTATCCAATGGATTATGGATATACAACCGTAGATGAATATGAAATGTATAAGCTTGGGTTTAAATGTGCCTCAGGTGTAACTCCAAGTGCAAAAAATGGTTTAAAAAATAACTAAGCTACATAATGGATGGATATTACCAAGTTAGATCTGTAATTATGCAATTGAATTACAAACCAATAATCACACTGGTTCAGCTGTTTTAGGAATGAAGTTTTGTTTATCTTGGCCTGAGTCTGTACTTTCTTAATTTTATAGCCAAGGCTCACAACAAATTTGGGAGAACCATTAAAGACCAGCAAATTGCTGATTTTATTTATGTACTTTTACCACCACCAAATGTACTATGTGGATTTTCTGCCCCAAGTGCCAAAATATCTTAGGTTGCCTCTGGGTTTGGGGTGAGGTATTCCATGATTCTGATTCACACTTTTTGTCAGGAGAGGAAATCATCTGACTGAAGCTATCTGTCCACCACCAAATGGTTTTGTGTATCTTTAGCTTCATAACCCAGTTATATTTTATAAAATAAAAGCAACAAAGGACCAGTTTCAAAGTGCCATCAGCGTGTCTTCCATATCTTGGTACCCTCCCAGTATGTTGGGCCTGCAAAAACCAGAATTTCAGGAGAACACAGAAAGGCTGCCCTTCAGATGTACTGATTTCTTCTTCACCCAGTCTGTGTTTTCTCCACATCAAGCCTTGCTTCCTTGCGGACGTGATAGTCTTCTCCTTCAGAGGGAGAAACTGAGTCCTGAACTTCTTTCCTTTCTTGTTTGAATCTAAAGGTGGCGCCCAAGGTCAAAGCTCTGATGATGGAAACAGGCACCACAATGGTTGGATATCAGCCTCAGGGAGAGAAAGTCAACTTCTTCCGAATGGTGATTTCAAATCCTGCAGCTACCAAGTCGGATATTGACTTCTTGATTGAGGAAATAGAACGACTGGGGCAAGATCTGTAATCCACTTGAGTGAGCCATGGTTTTTCTCTAGAGCGCTCTTTTCCAGTACTGGCTTTTTTTAACCAGTTCTGTAAAATACATTTTAAGATGATCCCTTTCTAAGTGTTTGATTCTTCTGAGACCCTCTCTTTAAAAACAGTATTGCCCGCTTCCATAATTTATTGAAACATATATAGGAATTGATATATTATTTTACCAAAGGATAAACATATTATTTTGAAATTTATCATTCAGCTATTTAGGCCTGGTAATTCTAGTTTGCCTGAAAGCGAATTGCATTAAGATAACTAATGAAGAACTCTGCACAATATGTACAGTGTGATGATGTATGGTGTTTGTATACATATTTTATCTGCACAAACACAGATACACACACAACATACACTTTATATGTATATAAAGAGAATATATAAATAAATAATGGTAAACATAAAGGTAGTTCCAGGCATTTCTTATCATGGACTGCTCTTCTGAAGCCCTGTTCATGCCAAGGGGGCTTCACCAGATCAATCCTTGGTAGATGATAGACCAACATTCCCATTTCAGATATAGTACTGAAGCATTAATTCCACTGATTTTACTGAAACATCATCAGCAGTAATACTGGGTTCCATATCTCTATTCTGTATTAATTTGAATGGACGTGGCCAACCCTATATGACACATTTTTAAGTCCCACTGAAATCAGTATAAGCTTACCCAGCATGTGTAGATTTTCCGCATTTTTCAGAAAGGAGTGTAAGAGGCCTGTTGTTTCTATCAAGAAGTAAGTAATATGACAACCAGTTTACAGGTGATAAGGATCCCAGGTAAAGCTGGTGAAGAAAACATTTTTGAAGATGTAGATTCTTAGGAATGATGGTAAATGATGAATGTTATTTAAAAATTATTTATTGACGTTTCTCTAATATATGAAAAAAAAAAGAAGAAAGCAAATCCAAATGAGTAGTTTAGCTGTATGTATATCCCTTTAGCTGTCATAACAGGGGAATAATAGTAGCTGAGTTGTTGTAATAGATTATATTATTGATGTATTTTTTAGAATTTCACTTGTGTAGATTGTGTACATTACTGTTAAATGGGGTGGGAGAGGGAAAGGAATTAAATGTAATAGTTTTCCAGCAAGATAACTGTCCAGTTCTAGGTATATGAACTATTTGCTTCTTTATATGCAAAGAATTTACCATGCTAAAGAGTTGTCTTGTATTTTCTTCCATTTGTATTGTAGCCTATTTATATAATTATCAAAGTTCTAAATAATGTTTATTGGTATTTAGTGTATTTGTGAGCCAAAGAGAAGATTAAAAAATAGTTGACACATTTATATAATATGCCCTTAACACAATAATTTAGCAGATAATTTTACTTTATCAGGAATTCCAATACTACATTCTAATACTATCCAACCATACAGATTTAAGCCTAATGAAATCCTTTCACTTTAATAGAAATGTCACTTTTACTAATTATGCTGTGATCTGACTACACATTTAATGCATTTTTAGTGATTCATGAATGTTTAAACAAAGGACCCTCTATTCTCATAACAATCCAGGGCCATTGGTTTACAGAAATCCTATGACAAGATCCCCAGCAATTGGGAGCAATCCTCTGAAGGTGCTATCATGTCCTCATTAATGGCAGAAGGGTAACTTGCTTGCCCTTTGGCTTTTATACGAAAAAAGAGAAGCTCAACACTGAATATTTTAAATATGGCTACAATAATTATTGCATTATGTAACTATAAGATTCACCTTCATTTTTATTAGCTAGGCAGCCGGAGTTTTTGACCACACTACTAGAAGGCAAGCAAAGTCACAGGACAGGCAGCAAAATGATTTTAGTCAAATGACATCTGCTAACTTGAAGCCTTCCTAAATATCCTGCAGTTGTTGTTTAGCTTCCATGAAGGCTTCATGTTTCTAATGCATAATAATCTGTAAGGATTACTTTAATGCACAGAGATAGTTGCACACATGTCCGCTGAGATAAATAGCATGTGTGTAAATCAGTGAGAATTGTGCCCAGGTAACCATATCTGTTCTTTATTGCCTGGATTTTATTAAAACTGTTTTGTTGACAGTATTAGCAATATTTTAATGAATGTTTGTGTAGCTTTTCATCTTTTGGTCCCAGGGTTTTCCAAGTGTGCAATGAGTATATTTTAAGAATCCACATGATTTTATCTTGATGTTAGTGCCCCCTTCACTCACTTGGCTCTTTCTTTTGTGTTAAAGTGATGACCCCTTCTGAAATTGTGATGTGACTAGACTACTTTTAATGTGTTAAGTGTCCATATGGTATTTTACCCATCATATGGATGGAACAATTGAGAAGCTGCTCAGAAGAGTCTAACATCTGCTATCTATAACTGATCTTCAAATACTGAAGCATTTTCTTGGAAATAAAAAATAAGTGACATCTGTATTTTTATAAATGTACTATGACATGGGCCTTTTTTTCCCACTAGCCTGGAAAGATCTTTGCACAGTCTGTAGTCCCTCCCAGGCTCCAAACAACTTCTTTCAGTAAACGATTCCTTCTATATAATTGATTCAAGGCTATAGAGAAAAGATTAGTCTCTTTTTGTTGTCTGATCACTCAGATTGCAATTTAGAAATGGAAAGTTAAGGTCCATTTAAGGTTCCTGTTATTTCTGTGCATAAGGATCTGTTCTAGAATCACTGTTTTGTTTTAGATAAGGCCATATTGCCAGTTGGTCACATATTGTTAGCTACAATGTGGCTGAGGCTCCTGATGTTGCTAGACACTCCTTTAAATATTGTATATGCTGGCTGGGAGTGTTTTTTTAAATAGTTTTTATTAAAAGATTTTACATACATAATAAGAAATACATTCAAAGAAAAAAATATAGTAAAGTAAATGTGAAAAAGAAAAAAGAAAGAAACAGAAGAGACAAAGAAAAATGATTTTGTGACTTGGGGTTTTGATGATTAGAAAGAATAGGTTGTAGAAAGAAGGGAATTATGATGTAATCTTAGAGAGAGATTTGATTAGAATTGTATGCATAACTGCCGAAAGGAAGATCAGAAGCCACTTCTCTCTCTCTCATCTCTGTCTGTCTGTCTGTCATCTATTCATGTTTTCTGTTCTTTTTTTTTTTTCCTATCTCCTTTTTTCTTTGTCTCTTCTTTTCCTTTCCTTTTTTTCTTTTTCACATTTACTTTACTATTTTTTTTTGCTGGCTGGGAGTGTTGAGAGTTTTAATACAGCAACATCTGGGGGAACAGCAGATTTCCCCTCCTCTGCAATGTCCATGATTGTGGTGGTCTAGGACATAATCATGGGGGACGTGGTGGCGCAGCGGCTTAATGACGCTGAAAGTTGCCAGCCAGAAATGGTCGACGCTTCAGTGGTTCGAGTCCAGCCTTCGCGTTAGCAGGGTGAGCTCCTGTTTCCTCCCCAGTTCCTGTCAACCCAACAGTTCAAAAACCTACGTGAGTAGATAAATGGGGACTCTCACTCCGGTGGGAGGAAAAATGCTGGCGGCGCCTTGCAAAAAAGGAGTCGGGAGCAGTTGCCAGTAAGCGCGAAAAACCATGCGCGCCCAAAAAGGGCGCAAAGCAACGGAAACCCCGCCTCCTGCACTCGCCGGCTGGGCTCTGCCCTAGGAAGGAGGCTCTGGCAAACCACTTCCGAAACAATTGCCTTGAAAACTGCAAGGACTCGTCCAAGCAGTCACTGCAGAGTCGGTAACGACTGAGCGCAGATTAAAAAAAAAAAAGGACATAATCACAAAGCTACACTGAAGTGCTATCCTCCTGTCTGTCAGTCAGAAGAAAAGTATGTTGGCATAAACTGATGAACTGCCTTCATCACAGATCCCTATTCAGCCTTAGTGAAGAGGCCAGTGACTTGTTCCCTTGTGGTGCTTGAATGTGGGTCAAGGTAAGGGGCGTGATTGGTCAATTCTCCTGCCTTTGTTTCCCTTTCCTTAAGCCTCACCTGCCAGCTGGAACCAACTGCTCTTAACATGAGAAGGGGCGGGGCTTAGAATGGTTGGTTCAGCCACTTGTCAAGCTGCCTATCTAGCAGGTTGCAGGCAGGGAAGAGCTGTGCACCCGTGACCTGCCAGTTGGGCTAGGTCTGGATATGGGTGTAGAGCTCTTCTGAAAGTGCTAAACCTGTGTCCCAAACTAGCCTGGCTGTCAGGTCACAGGCATGGAAGAGAAGCACAGGGTGAAGCCAGAGGGAGCAATCAGTACTGAGCAAGCTTCTACCTTGACTAGTCACGCAAAAGAACGGTAATGGGGACTGCCAGTGGCTGTGGCTAGCAGCACCTGAAAGCAGCCGTGGAGGAGACAAAATTGTACACCTTGAAAGTAATACAAATAGTAAAAAGCACAACCACATGAAATCCCTTGTTGGCAGAAGGAGCAGAAAATCTGTGAGGTGCTCATTTGTGACAGAATCAGCAACATACAACTGGCAGAATCTGGCTTTCTCATCCATCTTAAATCAGTCTGCTGTGTAGCACACAATTAGTGTTCTCTCAAGAGGGTGCTGGTCCTGTTTTTCAAACCCAGGCCTAGCACTCTTTCAAAAGAATACTAAACCTATATGTGTGTGTGTCTGTGGGTGCCCATATAACAGCTGACAAATGTTTTGGAATGATCCAGTCAGGCATTACGTGGGCAGATATCCAGAGTCTCCTGCAGCCCCAGCCAAAATGGCTGCGGCAGGCAGGGCCCAGTGATCAGAAAGGATGGGGCATGTCTGCAGAGCTGCACAGATGCCAACACTCAACCATGTCATCAACCATATTATCAGTGAAGCATACTGGATCAGATTCACGGAAAAAATCTTTTCGGGAGGTGAGGGAATATACTACAGTACTTGAAAATTGGACAACTGAAGATACTCTGAAGCTCCCTTAGCTGTGGGTCAGGGACAAGATGAACGCAACGGTGTGAGGACAAGGCATTAAAAAGTGTTTGCTGGAGCGTGCTCATGCTGATGTTAAGGGGATGTGAGGATAAGCCTGAGAAGGATTAATCTTTACCTAAATATGAATCATATGTTAGTACTGTTTGTCTTATTGAATGCTTGGGGGTTTTGCTCAGTTCCCCATAGTGCCAAAGCTGATCTTGCCATGAGAGCCACCCAACCACATCAATTCTGGCTTCCAGTCTTACACTGAAGAATCTTCTCTTAACTTTCTCCCTCTACACTTCTTGCGATGCACCAGTGTGCCAGTCAGCTGATTTGTTCATATCGGCAATGGATGATTCCATGGACAAAATGTTACCCAAAGGCTGGTAAATATTTCAAGAATACCTCCCTGTAAATGCCATTTAATATCATTAAGGGATGCAAATTAAGATGGCTTACTCTCTAACCCAGTCGTAATAGGGGCAAATTGAGCAGTGCAGAAAAGGTCTTCTGCTGATGACTTGCTCTATAAATGCTGAGGTCACCAAACAGAAACATTAGTAGTAATCCATGACAAAGGCTGCTGCTGAGAAAGTAGAATGTCACATTTCACCAAGGTCAAAATCATCTGTCAGCTATGAAGATGGTTAGGTGATGTTGGGAGAATTGCAGGAGTTGGGAGCTACGCTATCCTAAGCTCCTAAAAAAAGGATGGAATCAGAACAAGTAATAAGATAACACATTTTTAAAACATTTATGTCACTGTTTCACTATAAAGCTTTTTTTTAAAAATTAGTGGAAATACTAACTTGTTTCTGAATTATTATTCCAATGTTATCAATGTATGAAAAAAAAAGCTGAGAATTATTTGAGGCTATTTGATTAATCTTTTTTTTTCCCCCTTTTGGCCGAGGATTGCTATTTTTCATACATGGAGGATTTATTTATTTACAACTAATGATGGCCCTTTTTAACTGCTGAGTCAGTAGTAGGTTACTTTTCCTACCCTTCCTTGCCAATTAGATCTTTGTTTGGGAGTTTGCAATAAAGTGTCCAAGTTAAAACTGCAATACATTTGGATTTTTTCTTTTCTGAAGATGGTCGTAAAAATCGCCCTGGAAGCAGAAGTGGTATGCACCACTCCAAGCAGGAACATTGTCCTCCTTGGGGCTTTCAGCATCCAGTGGTCTCCAAGGAGTTGAAGCGATAGCCTCTGAGGATCTGCCTGAGTTTCAAGACTGTTTCCCAGGTTTCATCAGTTCCCTCCTCAGTGCCAGCATGCCTTTTAATACAAGCCAAATCTTGTCTATGCAGAAGCCATCCCGCTAAGTCCAATTAGACCTCCTTTCCAGTGTGTTGAGGGCTACAGGCTTTGACTCCCTTCGTACATATCTATGCCACAGGGGCAACGGTTTCTCATAGGAGGGTGCAAATGTTTTGGGGAAGGGCAGAAACAACCAAAGAATTCCCTGCTGCCTGGTAAGCTAAGAAGGAGTTTCATTTCCCATCAGTGATCAGGCAAGGGTCTGCTCATTAGCCTCTTAGTCTCTTACACCTAATTTTCATCAGTGGAAATGAGATTCATCAGGGAGTCACTTTTCCCAGGAGTGTTCTGTGGGTTACTTTATCCTCAGAGCAACTCATGTTTACTTCTGGTTTCACCATTATATTTAGTGCAGATCATCTTCTTGAGTGTGTGGAGCACCAAGGCTGAGTGGAAGGCCCTCAGCTGGTCCCTTCCTACATTGGCTGCTTCCATGGTGGCAGCAGTGAACAGTTATGAATGGGTATTTTCAATTGATCACACTGCCACACCAGGACACTGTGGTAAATTAAAATGGCAGCCCCTTAGGCTATCCAGAACTAAAGCTAGAACTGTGGAAAGTTCCCTCACCAACACTCAATGTTTCTGATGGCATTAGTTTCTCTCTTGATAATCTGGGTGGTTCATATGACAAAACTATCTCATTCGGTAGGTGGGGAAAGAATTGCCATACTGAAATTTGCAATCATGCAAACTGGTCAGGGTTATATCACACCTATGGGTTGTCTTATTATTTTTTTTCTGTTGGAAGTTTTTCTTGTTTCTTTAACAATGTTAATTCTATTTAGGATTTTCACTATAATTTTCCATATGTTTTCCAATGACTTTCTCAGCCAATTTCTGATTTTTCCATTAAGAGAAGAGCCTACTTGGAGTATGACCTCTCTACATAAGGCATCCTCATTGCTCTTCCTGTGTATATATTTTTCATATATACATAGCATATCTAGATTGCATTTAAGTCTAAGACTTAGCTGATCTGATATCATTTCTAAAAATACTTCTGGACTGCTGAGAAATATCTCCAAAACAGATGAAAATCCTTTCCTAACAAAATATATAAAACCCCTAAAAAAATTAAGTAATGTAACAAAATAAAAGATATTACCCTCAGACACAGAAAAAGCAGAGAATTTTTTTAAAATGTAGGTATCATAACTAAAATCCATTAACAACCAAACTCAGTTAAAATGTTTTCCCACCTAAAATCCATCAAACGTGGGACTAGTGTAGTTTATCATTGGGGTGCCACCACAGAAAAGGGCTTGGCTTGTATTCCCACCTTTTTTAGTGATTTTGTAAAGCTAGCTTCAGAAGATGACTGTGACCTGTAGGCAGATTCATATGGGCAGAAGCAGCTTTTCACAGATATATATGTCTAGATTTATAGACCTTAGTGACACTGATTGATTGACTGATTGATGATGTGCCATCAAGTTGGTGTCAACTCCTAGTGACCACATAAATAGATTTTCTCCATGATGACCCGTCCCTTTCAGGTCTTCAAATGGTGCACTCATTGCCACTGTAACTGAGTCCATCCACCTTGCTGCTGGTCCTCCTCTTTTCTTTCTGTCTGCTTTTCCCAGTATTAGTCTCTTCTCCAGAGAGCTAGGTCTTCATATAATGTGTTCAAAATAGGAAAATTTAAGCCACTTAATTTGTGCCTCGAGTAAGAGATCTAGCTTGAGAGGAATCATCTCCAATTGAATTATTTTCCACTATAGAAAAAGCTTCCTTGTTCTCATTTTGCACCGTATTTGTTATGCAAGATAAGGCAGAAGAGATTATTTTTCAACAGAAGTCATGAATAGCAAGCCTCTTGTATGTATTGCCTATAAAATGAGCCCGTGCAAATAAGCACAACATGGGTCTTTTGATCCCCCCCCCCAGTCTTTGAACAAGGGGGGGTGTAATCTAAATTAAGTATATTTTAGGGCTTAGACTACATTTTTCAACATGAAATGAAAGTCGAAGTTTTTGTATGGGAGTGAATTTCTACAAAGGATTTTTCCCTTGCACTCTGCCCCACCCTACCCCACCCAAGATGTTTGTGCAAGGCAGTTGAGTGCCTGATCATCAATTGTGCTAACAACTGTGCTAACAATCAACTGTTAATGTAAAGAGAAGAGCAAATTCAAAGTAACCATTCAGAGATGGGCCAATCTGAACATGTCTGTGTACTTATTTTGCTTCTTTAGTTGTTTTAGAAAAGGAGAAAATATTAGGCAGCAGAATGGAGACTGAAGCAAATATTTTTGTTGCTTCACTGAACAGCTCTTGAGAAAAACCTAGATTGCCTTTTCCTGTGGGAAGTGAGCATAACCTGAATGATAAAAGCACTAGCCTTTTCCATGACAGCAGTCATAAACTGAATTATGACAAATATGGTAAAATAGATTGAAAATACAGAAATCTCTGTTTTGTGACCAAAAAGCTTTTGAAATGATATGGATGAGATGGAATGCAATTTTTTTCCAATTTAAAAAGTCCCCCGTGAGGTTTTTTTCTGTTTTCTGCCATTTTGATTTTTATTTATTCCTTCCAGATGTTAAAGTCTTAGTTTCGTATTGTGGGTCTCTTATGCTGAAAATGTAAATTTGTGATCACTTGTAAGGGTTGCCAAGGTGTGAGTGCTGTTTAAATATTCTTTGAACTAATATCTTAAGGGATCTAAGATTTTTTTTCTTCCAATACTGGTAACTTAGTTTATGAAACACATGGACTGAAAATGTCATCATACAAATTGTTTTGTTGAGGGGCTGCTGTGTTTTAAGCCAAACTCTTTTATGAATCAACTGTAAAGAATGCTTACAAAACTCTCCAGTGTCTCAGAAAACATTTTAAGAAATGTAATAAATACTTCTGTAAACTAACCTGTAGCAATGATGTGTGTCTTTGGACACCGATTCTCTGGAAAGAATTTAGGAAGGACTTAGTTCCTTCCTAAATTCTTTTTTAGTACCTTTTCTGTAACAATGTTTGGAAACTTCCCTAAAAAAGTGCCATTTTATACATTACATTGCAGCTTCCAGCAACATTAATCTTCCTTCTGCTGTAGTCAGAGAACACACGATGCCCTCAACAATTTGGGAAGAGGCACCTGTAGAAATATTGGATGTAAAAGGCCTTTCTTGATTACAGATAGTCCAGACCCAGAGTCAGCTTCCATCTTGCTCCTGGCCCTTGGTTAATGTTGTTACTTACAAGCACTGCTCCTTGTTACACATTCTGAACATGATACAGCTGGGATCTTCATTATCCTGTACTGTCCTGGTGCAGTTTCACTGCAAATGTCTATTTTGGTGCAGACAAAAGACTCTGTTGAAGTCCTTCATCATAAACTTCACATACGTTATTCCTCAGCACCTCTTCCAAAAAGTCCCCACCATTTCAATATTGTGATAAACAACACAGCTCTGCAATAAAATTAGTAATGCTTTTTCTGGTTGTTGAACTCTGTTATGAAATTTAAATCTCTATATAATGACTGATGCTGTAGGTGAGAAATGATCCTTCAGTAATTTTAAAATTATTATTAGAGTTACATTCTGCCTTTATTTTGCACAACAGTACCGTGCCAGCTTCGCTACCTAAGGGAAGACTGGAACTCCTGGTCTCCCAGTTTCTAGCCCATCACCTTATCCACTACACCAGCTGGCTCTCAGTTAATTTTATGAGATCATCGGTGTTTTAGACTTTGGTGAAGCAGGAGCAGTGAGTGCTGCTATCATAGCAAATGTTTGGGTCCCATGGAGAGTTTAGATGATAGCTTGTTTTTGTTCAGGGCAATCTTGTTTGCTTCACGATATACGGAAAGCTTCTGGGCGTACAAGTCATAGGAAGCAGGCTAACCAGTACCAAATTCTTCAAGGGTCAAAGGGCAGCCATTTGGTTTTATATACAAAACCCTGAGAATATGCTCAGGGTGTCAGTGAGTGGTTGCTTACCAGAGCATTTAAATTCCTGCTGGTCTTCAGCTCTCTGTAAAACCTACCATCGTCCCCCAAATGCAGCTGTTGTACTGCAAAGAACTGAAGCGACCCAACTTTATGGATCATCTGTAAAAATTCTGACAAAAGTCCCTCTTTTGTCCAAAGTCCAGCCCTTCCAAACTACAGGGGCTGCAGTGGGCCAGAAAGGTTTTATTAACACACTACACCCCCTAAGCATTACAGAGCAGGTGTTTTTTTAGGGAATTTGGATAATTTGGTGAAAAGAAAACAAGAAGTTACATTGCCAGAATAACTCTATTTTTTTTTTAACCTAGGATGTAATTTATGAAGGGAATGACAAAGAACGTTTAAGAAATAGAAAAACCTATTTTTTGTGCGCGTCTGTTTTGAGTCATTTGCTCTGAAAGCCTCTGGCAGCTGGAAACTTGACATTTGTCAAAATGGTCTCAATTCCAAATTATGACACTGGCATATATGAATTCTTGGTTGTTTTGTAAGTAAAAGCCTGTCAAGAACAAGAGAAGAAAAATCCAGCAAACAATCTCAACTCTTTTCATGCAGTTGCATATTATATTTTTGAGACTGGATTTCATGGAGCATCAGGCACACGTAAATTCACCCCTAAAGTACTGGGCTGGAACACACAACAGAAGCTATTGCGAGAATGTTTGTGAGGCAACCTGAAAACTCTAAATTATCGTATCATTGTTAAGTCTTATTAAGGCAACAAACAGATGGTATTTTTCAGTTACATTGACCACCAGGAAGCACTGTGTGACCAGTTTTGTCCTTAATTGGGATTCTTCAGATGCAGGTAGCCAGATGTTATTCTATGGGATTCAAACCCTCTACTGGGAATTGAACTCACAGATCTTCACACTTTTGATGATTATTTAGGAAGTCCTTGCTACTGACCACTCATTCAGTGACCATTCGAAGTTACAACAATGCTGAAAAAGGAGATTTATGACCAGTCCTCAAAGCTGTAGCTGTTGCAGTGTCCCATGGTCATGTGATCACCATTTGCAACCTTCACAGCTGGCTTCTGACAAGCAAAGTCAATGAGAAAGCTGGCAGGAAGTTGCAAGTCGCAGTCATGTGATGTCGTGCTTAACGACCACAGGTGATTCACTTAATGACCGCAGCCAGGTCTGACGACGTAAGTCAGCACAGTTACATGATATTTCACTTAATAACTGCATCGCGTAGCAACAGAGTTGCTGGTTCCAGTTGTAGTTAGTGAGGACTACCTTTAGGAGCTATCCAGATCCTGGCACTTAGTGGGGGCAGGAAGGGTTATCTAGATGGTTTCAGAATGGTACATCCAATCCACCTTCCCTTAAGCTCTGAGAGCAGAGATATGGATAGGATGTCATGCCCCCATGAATGGGGTTTTACATGACTTCCACCCTCCCTCCTGGAGGGTCAGAGTTTCCCTCTTTTTACATGGAGCATCACATAAATTTAACATCTTTATTTCTCTGCTCTGAGAGCTTTAGGGCAGATAGATGGGACATGCTGATAGCAAATGTCTTTAGTTATATCCCAAAGCCCCAGCAGGAGGATCATGAAACAGATTTTTTTAAAAAACTGAATCCATTTGAGAACATGGCCCTCTTCTTGTCTTATTCCAAAGACCATCCAACAGAAAAGATTTTTCAAGTTATTTCAGTCCTTTAGACCTGTACGTTGCATATCTCTATAAGTCTATATCTCTTCTGTCTCTCTCTCTCTCTCATCTCTACCTCTACCTCTACTTCTATCTGCATGTTTTGCTCCCATGTCCTCAGGGGAAGGTTCTCCAAAAGAAACCTTAAAAATGTGAAACATATTTTCCTGATATAACAGAGGGCCAATTTTCAAAGATGTTGAAAACTGTTTTTCTTAGACACAAACCAGTTCCAGTTTCAGGGTGCCATTTCTAGGGGGAAAGGTGAGGGGTCAAAGCCTCTCCAAGATCTCTTTTGCAAACATGGGTGCACAAATGCACACAGTCCTCTTGTGACTAGAGTGCTAAAATGTCCATCCCTCCCACCAGCTCTTCCTTCCCCACTGGCATTCATCTGATGAAATGAATCACAGGATTCTATCGTGCCCTTGAGATGCACAGCCCTCTCTGTATATGTCGCTATTGCCTCTAAGCTCACCACAACTTAAAAAAAAAAAATCTTTTCTTTTTGCCCATTTCCCAGTTTAGCTCTATCCAAAAGGAGTACAGAGGATGTTCTTATATTTACAGCACTGAAACTGGTTCCTAGTTCCCAGTTGCTTCAGAACAGAGCCCAATAAAGTGGATGAAGATCTAATGTTAAATATATCAGGTTGAATGACCATTTGATATTTCAGGCTATACTTCTGTGTATGACATTGTCCCCCATCCCTCCCCCACCCAACCTCACTGCCCTAAAGTGTATTCTGGTTGAATTTTATTTGGAGAACAAAACATATTTTTCCACACAGTTACACAAATACTTTAAGACTACTTGATTATCTTTCACAAGCTGTTTGCTTTTGCCTAATTAACCTGCAAAATGTAAAATCATTTTTGCTGCTTTAGATGCTCATGAAAAAATCTCCCTGTTTCTGCAAGATCTGCCTGGGATTGCAATGGCATATGTTTATTCACATTCAGAGGAAGACTGTCTTTTTTGCTTGATTTTTTCCCCCTGGATTTCTCTCTTGTGACCCATCTGGGTTGGAATAAACTCAAAGCCTTTTACCAAATTACCCTCATCTGAATACATCTGCAGTACAGGAGGAATCAATAGACAAGTAATTGTGGCAATTTTCCTTCTTCTAAAGTCTGATGGAAACTTATATTCACAATGTCAGTAATTACCCTTAATGAAATATTATCAAGCCCCGCAGTTTGTTGCAAGAAAAAATTGGTTTCAGAACAAGGCATTAGTCTCTCAGCATTAAAACAATTTAATAATCATGCTTAACATTTATAGAGTGCTCTTGAATACTCGAAGCACTTTTTATCCATTACTTTTAAAAATTATTTTTGCCACAGTTGGCAGGGAGTAGGGAAATAGCTGCTTCAGGGGGAGTGCCCTGTAATATGGAGTAGCGGACCTAGAGGTGCATGGCATTTTCTCCCGTTTGTTTTAGAAACCATGAATTTTTAAAGCAGTGGTATGGACCCGTATGTATTAAGAATTTATCCTTACATGGTTTTATTTTCTGCTACTGGCCACTACATTACTATTTTATTGTCCTGCTTCTATTGTTCTGTTCTTGCCGCTGTTTGATTTTGCTTCATTTCCTCTATTTTCAGTGTTCAGATGGTGAGCGCTGGTGTTTCTGTAGTGAAGACAGTGCCGCACCTATGCAAAGCAGAAACAGGAGCAGGCTTGCAGGAGTCCCAAAGTTAACAACAGTACAAAGAATCCTAAGAAAGAAATCACAGCACTTTCATGCTATAACAACACATGCAGCAAGTTTGTAAAAGGACACTAGATCGAATACAAACACTGCCTTCTGATGAGGTCGTACAAATCAGTGAGTTCAACAAAGAACCATTGTGTGACCTTGCCACCAAAAAATGGTCTGTTAACCCTCTAGGCAGATTTTTGGAAAGATGGAAGAAAAAATAGACTCTTTTTTTTTTTACATGGTTAGAATAAATTGTAGTTTCAAACCTTTTAGAATTTTAACTATAATTTGTCAGTTCTGACAATAAAACAAGCTACGGAGGTGATCATGACCCTGGAGGAGAAGAATGGAATAAGAGAACATGAAGCTCTCTGCAGCTAATTTTTGCCACAGTAACGTATGATTTAAAAGAGATGCAGGCAGCCTGTTATCTTCCAGATGCTTTGGACTGTAATGCTGTGAGCCCCATGTAGAGTAACCAGTGGCCAGGGATGACATCTGAAGTATCTGGAAGATATCAGATTGCCAATCCCTGGAATGATCGGACGTTCTTATGTTGCCAATAGTTTATGTATTTTGAATATTTATTTGCTACCTTCTGGCTTACCAAAATATTAAAAGCAATATCAAAGAGCCAGCAGAAAAGTTGTAGTGGAACAGAATGATCTAGCCCTCTAAACTGAAAAAGCCCGCTAAAGCCAGTTTCAAGGCCCACATTAGAAGACCTGAGCAAACAAGGTAGATAAAAGGCATCAGTTTGGCCAGTGTCTCTAGGGAGCTCATTCCAAGCAAAGGGTAACACAGTTGCCAAAGCCCCCTCTTGAGTAATTTCTCCATCATTTCAGAATGTAGCAAGATTTGAAAGAGGAATGTTGACAATGGATATAAAATTTGGACTAGTTCATGTGAGAAGAGATCATACTTTCAGTATCTAACTCCCAAGTCTTTTAAGAATTCTGAGATAATCACCAGGACTTTGAAGTAGTGAACTTTAAGTATTAACCCAATATGTTTCCTTTAGTCAGTCCCTAAGGGCTGAATTTCTGAACAAGCAGAAGTTTCTGAGAGGCATCAAAAGTGCATTATTAACATTGTTATGCGTTGCAGTAACTTATTAGAGAACAGGGAAGAGTGGTCCTGTTCAGAAAATTAAATATACAGCCAGACACAACTATTATTGGGGTTTTTATTTATATGAGAAAAAAAATGGAGCCAGGGCTGAGTACCTGAAATTCACATTATGAACTGCAATTTGAAGTGGAACATTTGGGTTTTAACCAGGGAGAGCATTGACTCTGTTATAAGGTCCTAAATTGCATATTGAAAACAGGCCGTGGATTTTTAGACACTGGGTTTGTTGTTTGTTTGGCGGGTGGGTGGAAAAAGCACTTTTGGAGCATGAAAAAGATGCTATACCAATTTCCAGCAGAGGCAATGCTGCCTTAGAGGGATGTGATGATGATCAGTGAAATGTTGAATAGTCTGTTTTTAATAGAGAACAAATAGCCACCCTTGTAGGGGAAGATAAAGGAATCCTTCCCCTTGAGGTCTAGAGGAAAAGAAGCTATATCATCCAGTAAGACAGCACAGAATTAATCACCATAGGATTCACAAAGCCAACAACATTAGACAAAAAGAAAGTTAAGGGCTGTGATTAGTTTTCTCCCTCAAGAAAACACAGAAGGGAAACACTTCAAAAATACACAGTGAAGAAATCTTTCAGGGGCTATGTCCCAGATAAAACCAACCTTGAAAACAGAAGCCTGGATGAAAAGAGCTTTTCCAGAAGCTAAATAAAATTGTTTCAGTTGAGCTAAGAGATCTGTCATGGTGTTTATAAGGATGAGGGTCCTTGCAATGTTTGGTCTGAAGGTTTTTAGAAGACTGAAAACACAGGATGGAACAGACTCTGTCCCTGTTATTTTTTATGGTGTCTCTAAAAGCAATTCTTATGGCGTTATTTTTCTTCTTCATTCTTTGTATGAGGAAGATCAGGGAGACGTTGGGGCTTCCTGGGTTGTGAGGAAGGTGCTAAGGTGATTCTGATTGGGAATGAGGGCTGTCTGATTCCATTTTGTTAGCTGGCATAGCAGCATAGCTGGGTGGCTTCTCCCAGTTGGGAGGATGGGTGGTGGGCAATGAGAAGATGAGTAAAGAGGCTGGTTGGAGCAGCTTGCAAAATTGCCGGCCTACTTGGACTGTGTGAGGAGTGGAAGACGGCATGGCTCAGATGCAGCTTGGTTAATTGGGAAAGGGATGGGGTTGTTGGAGGACCTGGGGAATAAGGAAGGATGGAGGAAATATTGTGTGTGGCAGGTATGAGGTGCTAGGGGAGTTCCAGGGAAAGGGTAATCAGCAATCTGATACCAGTTGCCACTTCTGACCCAGCTGTCTCAATCCAGAGTCTGGTGACTGGATTGCTGGTAGCCTGGGTCACCATGTGAAGACCATATTTGTCCATATTTGGGAGATCCTTTTAGACTCACAGCTACTGCTATATAGGCAAGTAGAACCATGGATAGAAACAGCTTCAGGCTAGTGCACCAGTTGTGTCCTTTCCTGGAGAAAGAGGTCCTGGTGACTCATAGCCTTGTCACCTCCCATGTAAATTACAGCAATGAGCTCTACATATAGTTGTGGAGGGAAGAAGGAATGGCCTTGAGCGACAAGACGAAGAGTTACTACCAAAGCAACAGTCAGATAAAAGAGATCTGAGTCTAGAGCAAGATAGGCCCTCCCTAGTTCTCATGAAAATAAAAGGAAAGAGAGGGGAAGTGTATTCAGACTTGCAAGATTCTGTTACTATAGCTGCATAGCATAGCATAGCATAGCATAGCATAGCATAGCATAGCATAGCGCATTCAGACTTGCGAGATTGATGTCAGCCTTACCAGATAGACCAGATAGGAAACACAACCAGATAAGTTAATTCTACTTTATTGTAAGGCTACATTAACAGAATCTTGCAAGTCTGAAAGTACAATTTTCTCGCTGTCACTTTTATCGCCCAAAAACTTAGGGAGGATTCCTTCTGAGCCCCTTGCTCTGCCCACTATGTAGCTGCGAGTTATGATCTCTTTTACCTGACTGTACCCTAGGCAGCATCTTTTCACCCTGTCTCCCAAGGTCATTCCCACATACCATTACAGATGCTGATGGTTCCCCCAACAAGAGATACACTGGGAGGGTCAAAGTCCATTATTCTCTGTGGTAGTCCTTTCCCTCTGGAACAGCCTCTGTCCAGAGATCCATGTGAGGCCATCCCTCCCAATATTTAGGAAGGTAGTGAAGATGGAACTGTTAAAGTGAGTTTTTAATAGTTAGATCTTATTGTTGGGAGATGCCTACAGTAGTATAATTCTGCTACTTTAAGAGATTGCTGTGTAATTTTTATTTTGTGCTTTATGATATGTTTTATGCTCCACCCTGCCAGGAATCCACTGAGAGCATGGTGGTGCAAGGATATAGTCAATCAATCAATCAAGAGTAAATATGACCTCAAAGCCATAATATGTTGGTTTCATAGTTCTGAGTTTATATTGCATTACCATTTTTTTTAATGCCAACGTATTTCTTGTGTTTCTATTCGCTCATAATAATTTTTATGGCATTTTTATTTTGTCAATACTTTGCAGACCATATCACCTTGATGCAGCAGAGGGGAAAAACACACTGTTAGGAGGAGCACTTGCTCTTTCCAGCTTGTCATCTCCCAGAACGTTTCCCATCACCAGCTATTTCCAGATGGCTGCTCTGAAGGGGAGAGCAGCAAGCAAAGCCAATTCCTGCAGTCTGGCCAGACTCAGTGGCGGTTCTGGCTCCTCGTCTCCAAGAAATCAACGGCTATTCCCTTCCAGCTGCTCATAATAAAATCAGTTGTTTGATTTTAAGAAATGCTACCTGAATTTGCTTGTTTCCATCTGCCTTTCTGATTCCCCCCCCCACATTACTAAATTTGTAACTTTCTCTTCGTAAAAGAAAAACAACCACCCACCTTGTACATTGCTTTAAAAAAAATGGCAGAATCAATGCATCAAATAAAGGAAGGAGCTGCCTGCAGATAGGCACCTCCTACTCACAATTTTCCAGCTTCAGGAAGGTCCTGAGTTCTAGTTGATATTTGAAATTAAGATGAAACTAGCTTTACTGTTATTGATACGAAAAGGTACTTAGAGTGTATCCTTCCCCTAAACCCCAAAACTGATCTAGAAACTTCTGCTGTAGGAGTTGGTCTATTAAAAATGTGAATCCAAAGTCTCCAGCTGAGATTTCCTTCAAAGGCAGTCACAGTAGAAAACATGGCATGACACTGAGTAAGGTGAGTGAAAGGCTTCATTCAACCCCTCTTATGTGTCCCCCCTCTCCACCTGCTGGATATGGTGTCTTGAGATGGTCCAGGCCAGCTGCCTCCTCAGCTGATAATCACTATATTAATCCCAGTTCTAATTTCTCCATATAATGTGGTTCTCTTGTCTGTAGAATAGCCTCCCCAATTAATCCTGGCAGGGTTTCCTTTAGGAGCTATTTTTTAGTCCCTTGCTAATTTATTCAGAAAATGGCTACTTAGGCACATTCATTGGTGGTGTAGCAAACCCATACTCGTTAGTATTGTATTGCCTTAAACATTATATCTTTTGAAAAAATCCCACGCAAACAAATCTTACATGTAAAAAAATAATAATAATCCTGTTTAGTAAATATTTAGCTAGTCAGCTTTTATTTTGTCTTAACATACTGCGTGTTTTTTTTCCTCTCAGCCATTAGTGTTTTAGGCTGGAATTCCTCCTACAGTTCTAGAGCCAGCAACCAGAAGTAGATCTGCTTGTCAATAAAATACTGGCAGATATTTAGACTCCAAAACTAGAAACTCCTTTTCAGTGTGGAATCCAGTGTGAAATTAAGATGAAGTCAATTTAGTCAGGATACTGTTCACTCACTCTAGTGCTTGGCACTGAGGCAGAATTCTGTATTCTGAACACTCTAAACTTATTGCTCCATTTATCCAGACAAGAGAATGGCAGATTCAAGAACAAATAAACAGGAATAGATTGGAAGCCTCAAGCCCTCTTTTTTTGTAGTTATCCCCTTCCACCCAGGTTGTGATGGTTAAAAATGGTAGCAGCATTCTCTACCATACTGAGGTAGAAAACAATGTGAAAAGTGTATTGTAAGCTCTAAAACCTGAACACTTTAGGCTAAAACTATAGAAATTCCGAACTGTTCCATTAAAACCCCTGAGGACAGGGCAGAAAATCTTAGTCCTTCCAATGCGGTCCCACTGAGTTTGCATCATCAACCCACCCATTATGCTCCTCAACCATCCTCCCCCCATCTGACTCTTTTTTTATATATAATTTTTATTAAGAATTTTAATTACAATAGTAAAAACTAATACAAACTAAACTTAGAGAAAGAGAAAAGAATGGAAAAAAAGAAAAAAAGTGCAGGAAAAAAGAAAAAGAAAGAAAGAAAAAGAAAATAAAGAACATAATAAAGAAAAAGAAAAGAAATATATAAATAAGTGACTTTCAATCTTCATCACAAGTATAAACAAATTTAATAACTCTTCACCCCCTCTAAGGTTACAAATAGGTATCTCTACATCCCATATCCCATCCCTTATCTATAAGCAAATCCATAAAACATCATCTTTTCAATCCTGGTGACAGCAAAAAGTCCATAAAGGATTGCCAGAACTTTGCAAAAAATGTCTTATTTTAACCTTGCTCAAATAAACCAACTTTATATTCCTTCCTTTTACTTCTAACAGTCTTGGTCTTCAATTCAATCAAAGATTGTCGTAGGATTTGATTTCTCTTCAATTCTTCTTTATCCCATCACACAGATTTCTTCAAGGCTTTAACAATTCTCTTTGTAGATCCAATAAGAAAACATTTTCCAGGTCATTCTCTAGTTTATCATTTGTATTTCCCCTTTGATTTTTAAAACTTCAGCTAGTTTCTTTTGTATATCCAGTAAAGCATTCTTTTCCAAATCATTCTCTTGGCCTGTCATTTGTAGTTCCACTTTTGGTATTTTCTCTGTCTTGTCAGATACAATTTGTTCCACATCTGACATTCCTTCATTAACAGCTTTTAGACATAGTCTATCCATAGAAGCAGACATCATTACTGACATTGTTGATAATGTAGTTACTAGTTTCTAGCTCCATTCTTCAAAGATCTCCTTTAATATTTCCGATATTATAACGTTTTGTGCCATTTTGTAAGTCTCAGTATTAACTGACCTCAACAACAGGCTTGTATTTTTTTCTTCTGCTCAGAATCCTTAGTCCCCTCTAGTGTCCAGTTTCTAAAATCATCACTTATCTTTGTTATGGCTTACAATAGCCAGGATAGCCAAAATAAATCTGTTTCCCATGAGAAGCTGTTTATTTTTTATAATTAATTCCAAAGTCTTAAAGTAAAAGTCAATATTCCAAATTTATTTGAACCTTTAATACATTTATAACTCTTAGATCAAAATCTTATTTAGCTTGTTGCTGTTTATTTCATATTCTTTAAGTTCTTAAACTTATAATTAATTTTTCTTTTGTTCAGAGTTGAAGATAAACTCACCCAATGAAGACTTTTCAAACTTGTCATTCCGAAGGTCTCTAATAGCTTTAAAATGGTTAATAGACAATTTCCAAAAGTGATTAGAAAGTGAAGTTTGCGAACTTAGCGTCCTTTAAAAGGCTCTGCCATGGTTGCGTGCAAGATGGCTGATCCCATCATCTCCTGGCACTCACACCTATGGAAAACCGCTGATCTGCAGTCTCCTTGTGAGGAACAGCCGTCTGGAGCACATGTGAGTGATCTTCTGCCCTCTCCTTATCTGTAGAGGTTCTAAGGAACCTGTCTACTCACCAGTTCCTTGGTCTTTGCTGCGGTTGTTGTCTCAGGTTTCACAGAGCTGTCTTCAGTTTGCCATATCTTCCCTGGAAGTCCTCCTCTGCCATCTGACTCTTAAATGCAGTCCTCTGCCAGCAAAAATCATGCATCTCTACTCTAGGCCAAAGAATACAAAGACAGAGCAAGGTGCCTTACAGATGCTTGGGGCTTCAACTCCCACCATTCCCAGTAATATGGCTTACAGCAAGGAAATGTTCCTCAACAGCGAGAGCTGGGCAAGTTCAGAAAACATCTAAAGAACTAGTTTGGTTCCTACTGAATGCAAACCTAGCTAGCTTTTCATTTTTGAGCTAACAAATGGGCCAAAATCCAATTATTCTTCTATTTTTAAAAGTTTTTCTATTTGTTCAGGGCAGTTCTCTAAGAAAAAAGGAGTACAAAGTGTGTATATAAAGGAAAAAATCTACATAAAATGCATATATTCAGAAGAGTAATATACAAAAAGCACTACTGGAGAGATGCACATTTTTGTGCAGTCTTTGCTTTTAAAAAAGTCCTCAGATTAATGTAAAACACAATAAGCCTAATTTAAGGTTAGAACAAGGAGAAGTGTGAGCAATTCTTCCAGCTCACTCTGCTTTCTTTCTCGGCTCAGGCAGTGCCACATTCCCACCATGCGATGGCTTATTAGACAAGCCTTTATAAGCTCCATAAGAAAAGGATGGGTCCAACGGAAAGATTTATTGGGTAGACGGCGCCCACAGGCTGTGTGTTGCTTATTTTTACTCCAACACAGTAATGGCTGCTTGGCTCCTCAAAACAAAATCAGGGTTTTATTGGGAAAATGTGATTAACTATCTGTTCAACAGTTTCTTAGTATGTTCCAGGAAAAAAACAAGATGACCAGAAATGTGATTTGAAGTGAATCACAATATTATATATCCTTTATATGATGATGATGATGATGATACATTCAAATCAGTTTTTGACTCCTGACTAGTCTCTGCAGTTTTCTTGACAAGGTTTTTCAGAAGTGGTTTGCCCTTGCCTGCTTCCTAGGGCTGAGGGAAAGCGACTGGCCCATGATCACCCAGCTGGCTTTGTGCCTCAGGTGGGACTAGAACTCACGGTCTCCCAGTTTCTAGCCTGGTGCCTTAAGCAGTACACCATGTGTCATCATCGTCATCATCATCACCATCATCATTACTCTAACCATGAGAAGTTCAAGAACCAGATTTCCTTGGTAGGTGCTTCACCTCAGGGAGCACTGCAAAAATAAATGCAAAAAATAAACAAATTCTCACTTGAGTAGTTCAGAAGAAATGCTAGTTTCTGGTAAAAACAAAATGCCTTTCAACTTGGGAATGTATAATCTGAGGCCCACCATGACACTGAGTGCCACAACAGAACCTCACAAGACTGAATTTTAATTTTGAATATGCTAGAAGGAGAAATGTATTAAGTAACAGAGTGCAGTAATATGGAATATGTTTAATTTAAGTGAATCAAATTTAGGTTTTGCCCTGGTCCCACTGATTTGTAAGGACCTCCAGTATTCATCTTAAAAGTATTGTGTTCAGTCCAAAAAGTTGGACCAAGTCTCAAACTACATAAAACTGAGCCCTCCAAATATACAGTACCTGTTCAGGTATCGATTTACCATACTATTTATATGGTAGCATAAGAATACATTCCAAAATGTCCCACTAATGTTACTTGTTGTTGGTTACTTCCAGGTAAATAAGTAGAGAATTTTAGTCTAAATAATGGCTGCTTTTGGGAGATTTCTCTGCCACTTCTGAAAACTTATTAAAATCCTAGGATCTGTTTACCAATTAGCTTCTTGGAATGTCATGTTCCTGGATGAGAAGCCCAGAAGGGACTAAAGCAGATTCAGAATATGTTGAATGCAGGTCATCCTGATTCAGGAGAAACTCTCAGCAAGCAAGTTTATGTTTCCTCAGTCACAATAATAGAGTGTCTCATACTGTAAGAGCTTGCAGTTTCCTAATCATGCAGGAAAGGCATGGCTCTAAAAGTTTCAGAGCTCTAAATTCAGAGTCAGCAGCAAACTGAGCTAACATACCTCCTAACTCTTCCAGACATCTTAAGCCTGAACTGAATACAAGGAACAACCACACTTTTGTTATGTGAGCTCTCCAGGGTCCTGATAATGCTAAAACTCAAGACTGCCTGTGTTTCTTTTTTGAGAGTCACTCCATAATTGCCTTCTTTGGAATCCTTCAACAGGCCAAGAGAAAGGCAGGTTCTAGGAGTCCTTTTCCAGTCCCAACTCTCACATTTGTATATGCTTTGGTATATAATTTCAAATATTGGGCACTCTCTACCATATGGGCTTTGAGCAAAAGTGTCAATTTTTCTAAGTTCCAGGTAACCTGCAGGAGATCTAAGACAAAATATATAAATCATAATTAAGCCAAATGTTAATGGGGGCTTATATGGACACAGGCTAATTTAGAAGTTTCCAGCTTCTTCAGTATCATTTCCCTTGTTTTTTTCTTTCATAGCCATTCACATAAACTAATCTCCTCCTCAATTTATTTGCTTTTTATCCTAACAAACCATAACGTCTGTCTCAGGTAGTGTGATTTGAAAGGAATGTTTGTTATTCAACCTATTAAGGATTAAATTCTGCTCAAAATATTCCATAATGGCTTATCAAATTTGAAACATGACTGGAAAAATGAGCTTTGTCAGAATTCTAGTCAAGCCCTGGAACACCCTCCCCAACCACAGTGCTTTCCAGATGTGTGGACCTCACCTTGCAGAATTCTCAGCAGTGACTACACTGATTGGGAATTCTGAAAGTTAAAGCTCATACAACTGGAGGGTGCCCAATTTAGAGAAGGGTGCCTTGGAAATGTGTACAGTACTGTTTATATACGTAGTTTGTATTTATTACCTGTTTCATTCTGGGGGGAAAAATAAGGCAACACGTTTTTATCTTCTAAGTCAACTACCTTTGCTAGCTATATTATTTATTTAGACTAGATTCTACTATTGTAAAAAAAAACAAAACTCTAGTACTACTGATGCATTATTTGATTAAGATACAATTTGCCTCTTCCATTGATTTTGATCAGCTATGATTTCTTGGAAATTCTAGTTCTGACTACCTACATTCACAGAGTATGCTAAACCACAATACGATTTATTCATTTTAGCTTAGAATGATGTATGAACTCATTCACTGTAGTTAGTAAAGAAGAGTTTATGGCTTGTCAGAAAAATATCCTCCACCCCTATCCATGTTTATTGCCCAGCATTTCCGGGCTCAGTCTGCATTTGGCATTTTGGGGCAGTAATATATGTCCTTCATTACAGAAGGGCAAGGGAAGAAGGACAGAAGAAGGGTGCTCCTGAGCATGCTGAAAGCTCCCTGTTGTTTCTCAGGAGTCCCAGAGCTTGTTTTTAGAGACTAAGGCAAGCTCTAGCTCTGTAATGACCCTTTTTATTATGCTTACAACATCCTCCCATAATTAATCATCATTTTATGGTTGTCTTCATTCCTGAATATTGTAACTCAAACAGGTCATTTGTCAAATAGTGATGTAAGGGATCTTCCTTTCTAATTGCATATGATTTCCTTTTTTCCATCCTTATTCCTGTTGGCACTGCATTCCTATTTTACAAAGTATTCTGAAGGAATAGAGGCCTGCTTATTCCCCACTGCTTTTATTCTGTTTTTGAAAGCCAAGTGCACACTCTCCTAGGAGTAAGCCCCACTCAGGTCTGTTGGCTTTATTTCTAAATAAACTTGCACTGGATCACCTTGTTAAATAGAGCATTCTTCAAAAATGTTTTGGAAGATATGCTCCCAATGTCATCCAAGTGCGGCACCATTCTGCTGTTCATTAGAGCAACCCAGCTTTTGTCCTCAGAAGCTTGGGAAAAGTGCCACTACTTTAAAGAGCCGCATTAATTTTAATGAGTGGATTCCTTAAAAGAGTCACCTCTGTCTTTAGCAGATCTTTTTCAACAAGATCCGCAGATAGTTTATATTTAGAAAACGACAATTGCTCAGCATTAAAGAAGGCTGCTCCACCCTCTTGTTAGACAGATCAGATCTAATTTTTAAACGAATAACTCTTTATTTGCATAGAGAAATGTTTTCCATTTAATTATTTTATTAACATTTTAAAGGGCACTATTTGTGAAATTATTCTTCTCAGATGATGCCTTGCTGTTACTCCAGTAAATGCACCTGCCCATTCAAAACTAATTACAGCAATTAAGGTTTAATGGTTCTACCAAATATGACTGCTCGTTAACTTTAATTATTCCTGAAATGCAGCTGCTCAGATACATGTACATGGGTCCATATTTATTAATTCCTCCTTTTTAAAACACTCTTTGAGAACAGGGCAGCTCAGGATGATTTTCTCTTTATTGTTCCGTGTTTCCTCAATCTTTTTCCCTGTCCTCCAGCAAGCAGTGTTCAGATTTTTGCCTTTAAAGCACTCCTGAGGTATAGGAAAATGAAAGGCTTTATCGTCTTCACGTTAACTGCATTAGACAACCCAAACTCCAAAATCAAATCACCCCAGTTTTAATTGAAAAATGAGAATAAGGTGAAATGGCCAATTTGGTTGATTTTACCAGATATCAAAATAAGGAATAATAAGGATAAAGATTACCAATCCATATGTCGTATGATTTTCCTCCTGAGAAACAAAGGGCGTACACGCATCTTTGGACAGGGTTTTTAGATCTTGCCTTCTGCTGAATACAGTGTAGGGAAGGAAAAGAAAATTGCCTGAAATTCCTTCAAAAACATGCTTTGTAGGTGAAACTTTAAGTTGAATGCAGCCTGTCTCTCTCCATCATCCCAAGGAAGACAGTGTCACCTAAGGGCTGACCCTACCATTGGGCAGGGCGAGGCTGTGGTGGAAACCATCAAAAGGAGCACAATTCTGAGAAGAGAGAACCACATTTGTCACCAGGTGCCTGCTATACAAGGAAGAGGAATCTCAAACAGTGAAGAGACAAGACTTTTCTAGGAACCTGGGAGCTGGAAAAACCTGAGGATCTGATTTGCTGTGCAGTTTTGGAGGGGCTAGGTAGTCCATATAAATGCAAATAGAGAGTCAACAGGTAAAAGCCACACTTTCAAATGCAGCCAGGAAGTGAGGGGAGTCTCTTGTTAGGGGAATGGAAGCTTGAGGGAATCAGGTGCAAGTTCTCAGTTGGCAGTGGAAGGCTTGTGGTTTCTCACCTGGCTGCTGGATTACGCTTCATTGTTAAAATGCCCTCAGGCTGAGTTCAGAATGAGTAAGTGGAGCTTCCATTCTTTCTGCAAGATAGGATTGTAGAGGGCTTTGCCAGCAGGCAGGGATGGTTGGCTTGGGCTTGATGGAATGTGGCAAAAGAGGAAAGGGGAAATCTAGGCCAAGGTGGGCAAGGGGTGCACACTCCAATACATTACAGAGACAGCTGCAGTTTGGGGATGTCAGTTTTGGGGTGGTACATTTTGTTAATTTGCTATTATTTTACTGCTAGAAATCTTTCTCTATCATGGTATACCACCAGCTACTGAATCCTTACAATT
The DNA here is from genome assembly GCF_059951505.1 of Python bivittatus. Classification (NCBI taxonomy): domain Eukaryota; kingdom Metazoa; phylum Chordata; class Lepidosauria; order Squamata; family Pythonidae; genus Python; species Python bivittatus. Next base: position 107,197,460 of record NW_028277075.1, read on the forward strand.
TACAATAAAATAGGAAGAGATACTTGCGCCAAATAATTTCACCCACCTCATTATGCAACTGGATTTAAGCGAGTGAAAGGCACTTGCTTTTCTGCCTCAAGAAGCAAAATATATTATGCCACCGCTACTGACACCTCTATCTTTAAATGCACCAAATGTTTGAGACCAGAACAATCAAGGAACCCTTCATTCCATTCCCAGGCAATCTTACCCACCCACATGGGTCAAGAAATCTTGCTCTGTACCTCACTGTTTGAAGTGGCTCTGTGATACCAGGGTTATGGAATCCTGAATTTTGAAAAATCTAGTTGATCATATTCCCCTTTTGTTGCACAGTAAAATTCATATATATATATTTAAAATTCCTGTAACATTTTCTTCCTTTCAAAAAATGACAAGCCAAGCCAGTTTTTTCAACTGATTTATTTGCCATCATGGGGATTTATGCTGAGAGGTTGGACAGCAGAATACAAATACTTTAAACAAACCAGCAAGAAATAATTACAAAGTGTATATTTTAACTCCATCTGTCATCTTTTGCTGAGTTTTAATCAGTATTAAATCCATTTTTTTTAGGACATCACTATTCATTCCTCTCTCCATAACACATGACAAACTCTGTGGAGAGCAAGCACCTAAGGCTGTTCCCAGTTGTGTCTCCAAACTTTCTTAAGTAATCAGAAGGAGATGGAGACGCCAATATAAGATTGGTGTTACCACTATCAAGAAGGAAAAGTGTTTCCATACCAAAGGAGGACGCTGACCCACAACAGGTTAAAAATTATAGACCTATATCCTTATTAAATTCAGATTATAAAATTTTTGCTTCAATATTGGCAGAAAGACTAAAAAGATATTTGAATAACTTTATCCATGTTGATCAAAACGGATTTTTGCCAAAGAGACAAATTAAAGACAACATGAGAGTAATTCTCGACACATTGGAATACTATGAGGCACATCCTGAAAAGCAAATGGCCTTGATATTTTTAGATGCACAAAAAGCCTTTGACAACGTGAATTGGCGATTTATGCTACTGCAATTGGAACAAATGGGCTTTGGTAGAAAATTTACCCAAGCCATTGAAACAATATATCACAAGCAGACTGCAAAAATTATGATAAATGGAGATTTAACAGAACAGATAGACATAACAAAAGGGACGAGACAAGGTTGTCCACTATCGCCCTTGTTGTTTGTCTTAACATTAGAAGTGTTGAACAGGAATATAAGAGAAGAGAAAGAAATAAAAGGAATGAAGATCAAAAAGGAAGAGTACAAATTGCAAGCCTTCGCAGATGACCTAGTATTTATACTAGAGGACCCACTGGAAACAGCACCTAAATTAATTGAAAAGATAGAAGAATATGGAAAAGTAGCAGGATTAAAAATAAACAAAGATAAAACAAAGATATTAACAAAGAATATGTTAGCAAGGCAAAAGAAAGAATTGGAAGAAGTCTTGGAAATACAGGTCACAAACAGGGTTAAATACCTAGGGATATATATTACACCAAGATGTAGTACATTGAAGGAGGATAATTATGTTAAACTTAAACGACAGATTGCAATAGATCTGACAAAATGGGAGAATTTACAATTATCAATGATTGGGAGAATATCCACTATTAAGATGAATATATTGCCTAGGATCTTATATCTATTCCAGACAATTCCAATTCGTTTAGGGAAAGAGTTTTTTGATGATTTAAATAAAATTGTATTGAAATACATCTGGCAGGGTAAAAAGGCAAGAATAAAGCTTAAATTACTACAAGATGCAAGAGTAAGAGGTGGGTTTGCCTTGCCTAACTGGGAATTATACTATCAGGCGACAAATCTGATGTGGGTAAAGGACTGGATAACTTTAAGAAATAATAGACTATTGACCTTAGAGGGACATGACCTGTTGTTGGGCTGGCATGCTTTCTTATGGTATAAGGGAACGAAAACACAGGGCTACTTTAGAAGGCATTATATTCGAGAGGCATTGTTTTTAAACTGGGAGAAGACAAGAAGACAATATTATTTAAAAGTTCCACGATGGATATCCACTATTGAAGCCTTTTCTTATTCAATAACATATAAAAAGGAACAAACAGTTAGATATACTGAGATATTGAATGAAAAGGGTGAACTTAAAACTATGCAAGCGTTGGAAGAACAAGGTATAAAAATGAACTGGTTCTCATATTTGCAAATACAATCTAGATTCGATAAAGATTTTAAAGGAGAAGGTATTTATGATGAGCTGACTGTTTTAGACAAAATTTTGATGGGTACTGATGAAAAGGTGATTAAAAAACTTTATGGACATTTACTAGAATTTAAGATGGAGGAAGAACAGGTTAAAGATACAATGATCGCATGGGGGAAAAATTTTGGATACGGAATTGATTTAGAGAAGTGGCAAAAATTATGGTCTCAAAACTATAAAATGACAATGTCAACTGCATATAAAGAAAATCTGTATAAGATGTTTTATAGGTGGCATTTACCTCCAGCAAGGATTGCGAGAATGTACAAGAACAAGTCTGATAAATGTTGGAAGTGTCATCAGAAGCCCGGTACATATTACCATATGTGGTGGACATGCCCAGAAGCTAAAAGATATTGGATTAAAATCCACACATGGTTGGAAAAAATGATAAAACAACATATAGACTTTAAACCAGAGATATTCCTATTAGGAATTATACCTGAAACATATAGTAAAGAACTGAAATATTTGATTGTAAATGTTCTGACAGCGGCTAGAATTGTATTTGCTAAAAATTGGAAAAATGAAAAAGTACCTATGCAGGAGGAAGTCATTAAGAAAATTATGGAATGTGCAGAGATGAGTAAATTAACATTTGAAATTAGAGAGCAAGAAGATAAACAATTCTATATGATATGGGATTTGTTTTATCAATGGTTGGATGAAAAGATATAGTAATGTAATAGATCAGCAAATTATATAATAGAAACTTGACAAACTGATATAAATTACTATATATATATATATATATATAATCAATGGATAAAAATGATATAAATCCTATTATGAAAGCTGGTGTTATAGACTAGTAACAAATGAATAATAATTGATAATTGATAAGTATATAAATATGTGTTAGATAGATGACATGAGATTTTATATAAATGATGAGTGAAGATTATGAAAGGATGGCACAAATGATTGGTAACTGGCTGACACACGGTTTAAAATGGAAGATGGTTTTTTTTATGCTTTTTATGTTATTGTTTGTTTGTGTTTGTTGTAAAAAATAAAAAATTTATAAAAAAAAAAAAAGAAGGAAAAGTGTTTCCCATTACTTTAACTGTACAAGCAAAAAGTTATCTTCTTTGAAACAAGATGAAATATACAGATTGAAAGACTACATCTCTGGCTGATAGTAGTACTGACCTGAAGATCATGGCAAATGAGTCCAGGATGGCAAAGTTTACTCCAACCCACATTACTTTTAATGACATTTAAGAACTGCCCTCAGACTGTATTATAACATGTTTTGATGTAGAGTTTATAATACAGAACATCTTGATAAAATATAACTTTGATGTAAATGATATGTGCTTTACAAGCTTTATAAGTGATATGTGCTAAAGGATATAATATGCCATCAAAGAAATCCATTAGCTTTACTTATGTTTAACCCATAGTAAATTTTAGTATTGGCGTAGGCTTAGAATACCTGCCATCATTAACATGTTTATCAGTCTCAAAGTCATTTCACTGTGTGTAATACGAAGGACACAAGAGGGTGACATTTGCATGTACTGTCCAGCCTAACTTATATTCTAGTGTCTTATTTCAGGCCCCTCAGCTCTGAGTTTCTGTTGCTGCACAACTTAGACTTACTACTAGACACAACAAAAGGTTCAGAATTTCAATCCTGTCAATTAAAAAAAATCTAGAAAATGATTCTCTCAAAAGTTGGAACATGGCCATTGGGGATTTTTGGCTCACTATATAGCTGCTGGCCTTTTAACAGAATGAAATGGAAAGATCCATTGCTCCAAAAATTTGCTACCGTTGTTCATGCTTTAATTTACATATAGACTATGCAGAAGTTCTTAGATGTGATTCCTAGCTTTCCCCAATTGGTGATGCTCCAGATGGAGGAGAGATCTAAGGCCCTCCATGTGTTGCTGAATCAACACCCAGCGGCCCTAACTAGTATGACTAGGAATGAGGAATGCTGGGAGCTGTAGTGCAGCAACATTTGGAGGGCCACAGATTGTTCATATCTATGTTTGAACTGTAATATCAAGAATACTTAGACATCGTGATTGAAAAATTCTTAAGACAGTATCAAAGTAAAGAGAAGATTTCTTCTAATAGTACTATACTCATTCACATTGTCAGTCCGGATTCATATCTAATAATTTCCAGATTAAATGTAATTGAGCAATAAGCACAAAGTGTTGTTAAAAATCCTGATCTTTTTTACCTGGGATTTTTATGTGCAATTTTATACAGTTCTTATAGTTTCCCTTTGTCTGTGTATTTTATGTATTACTTGATTTTTAATATTTACTGTAAGCTGACCAGATAATTTTATAAATCCTTGATTTTTTTAATAGGTTCTCCACACAAGAGACACGACAAAAGAAGAAAAATTCTATTCAAGTGAGTCTGCATCAGATTTTCACGTATTATCTTTACTCCATGTACGTTTTAAAAATAGGCCACACCAATTTTTCTACCTTTTGCATATGTATTTTTATCGCATTATCAGCTGCAGATGTTCATATACTATATCGTCTTTATATTATTCAGTGTAACCACTCTTTTATTACAGCAACATCTATAATATCACCCTGCAAACAGTCCCGTCAGTAATTGAATATCCTACCAAATATATGCAAGCATTAATTTCAATTCTTTATTAGCCATTTTTCAGCTTAGGCTGTCAGAGCAGATAATCCAAATAAAAATAGAAAGCAATAAAAATAAATCAGAGATAGCAGATAAAATACCAGGCTGAAAAAGACTAATAGCATGATCCTTTCTTTTCTACTCCAGTATTTAAAGATCTGTTGAATAAAAGATAAGGCTGCTCTTCTATATTTCTTGAGCTATGGGTAAGCTTTGTAGAGAATTCCAGTGTGAACAATATCTGCCCATATAAAGGGACTGAAAATAAGAGTCCTACATTGTACCACATTTCTGCTATTATGCATGCCTTGACGCTCATAGGATCCTGACAGCAAAATATTGTTCATTTGTATCAAACTTCCATTCTGGATTCTTGCAACATCGGCAAAGCCAGAAGGTTCTTCTCCTGGCCAGGCTTCTGCTGGTGATGAAACTCACACTCAACCCAGGTTATCAGGTGTTCACTAACATTTATTGGTTATGGACCACACACCCCATCTCAGTTTCATACAATGCAGCTCAGGGAAGGTCTAGAAACAAACGTTTTGCTGGCTGGATACAGACTTCACAGAGCTTGTTGATATTTTTTTTAGTTTCCATTTGTTAATAAATTCATCTTTTCTTGTAATCAACCTCTTCAGGAGATACCGACGCTTTGGATACTACCAGACAATTGTACATAAATACATCTGGACAAGTGCATAGATTGTATATGTTGAGAGGAATTTTTTTTTGGCCTTTTTGTTTTTGTGAGGGAAGACTGAAGGGCTGTTTGCTAAATAATAATAATAATCTATTAAATGTGTGCACTGCCTAACTCTCAACAATCTAGAGCACTGTTGAAACTCCTAGGGAAGAATAAACTCAGTGATGGTGAATTTGAAGCAGAGAATGAGTGCTGATTAGCAGCCCCAAAGCAATACTTGTCTACTTCAGCTTTTGTGAGACCCAAGGCAAAACAACTCATAACGCACGCTGAACTCCTGGATGCTTATATAGATACATCCAAGCAGTTTTCTTGGCAGGATAATTTGCCATTGCTTTCTTTAGGGAATTTCCCCCCAATTTTTTAGTCTAGCCTATATCCCTGGACTTCCCAGATGATGCCTCGTCCAAGTACTAACCGAGTATAAACCCTTCCCCATAAACTTCCTAAATAACCAAAACCAGCTGTGGGTAGTACAAAATGCTGAATGCAATTTGAAAACTGATCAGGATGCAAATGATCACTAGACCAACAAGTCAGCAACGTAATTGTCTTGATGGCGCAATATTTACTTGGAAAAGTAAATGTCAAAGGCTCTAAGGATGGCACCATTCCACATACATACAGAGTAACCATACATAAAAAAGAAGAAAACCTCTTTGTTCCTGGTCACCATATATTTCTGCTGCTACTATGTCTCAGAGCAGGTTTGTGACGGAGCATGGAGTCCTTGCGGTACAGTGGTTCCGATATATTTACAGTTTCATCAATTGATCCTAATGACCAAAACCAGTGTTGAGGTTATCCAACACATTGAACCATAAACTTAGCTTATCAGTTGTATTTGCAGAAACCACTAGGCTAAAATGTGAACGGCTTGGTTACAACTCCTGGAGTTGAACGAACAGAGCATGAGAGAGACTTTCAAAACTGATGAGATACACTTGCTGCTTCTGTTTTTCTGTTTAATGAATGAGCTGCAGTCCTTTGCATTAACTACATAGATATAAACTACGGTTTAAATGATCTGGTCAATATTTTGAAATCTTCAGGGGAAGCTTGGAATACAACGCATCACAATAGTTTAACTACAAGGCTGCACTGCAGGGAAAAATACGCCAAGCTCTTCTGCCCGAGCATGGGCATCCAGAGGCAGAGGCCAATGAAACACGCGCCATGATGCAAACACTGCATTGTGCAGAGCTTGATGCACGTTTAGTGACATCACACGCACACACACACACACGTGTTGATATATGACTTATATGGCCACCCGTCTCACACAAGTTACTCTGGATGGTACACAAGGGTTAAAATCACACTCCAAGCCCTGGCACCCAAGAGCAACCAACAATACCGCTCACAGAAGGAAAGAAAGCACATCAGCAACAGCGGAGCTGACACTGCAATGTCATGATTCTCACTTCTCTCAGCCTGGTGTTCTGGGTTCTGTGGAAACTTCCATGTCTTTGGGGGTTTTATCAACACCCCAACACTGAGATGCATGCAATCCCATGCGGAGCTACCTGAATGCCACCTGAGGGTCCAAATGCACTGGACACCCCCCCATTGCCTTTGCTTTATTTGGATTAAGCCAGGCACAAACAGAACATTGGACAGCACAGATGGCCTCACCCTTGGAACGCTTGGCTAAATAGCCTCTTTGGAATCAATGCTGAGCACAGCTCTGTTAAGATATAAGAATAACGTCAGTTGATGGCTACTATAAAAATAAGTCTTTGGAAGTGCTTTTCTCATTAACTGCATCCTGATCCTAAACAATCTATTTAGGATTAGGGCTGACCATTTTTCTTACACATACAAACAGAAGCACCACAGTAAGTATATTTTTCTAGAGTCATAAGGACTGAGGTGGTGGATAAATCACATAAATAAATAATAAACAAACAGTTTTAACACAAAGGAGGCCTGGTCTCATATACCTTTTATATTATTAAAATACCTCTGTCCCTAGCTTCTTCTAGTAATAAAGCAGCTAAAAGGAAGAGGAAAAGAAGGGGGAACAATTAAATGTTTTCAGCGTAAAAATAGAATACTGTAGATACATACTTTTTGTCCATAAGAGAATTTTAGTAATAGCAGCTTCATCTGTTTTTCTTAAAGCGGAATGGCTTCCTGATCATTCCATTGCAATTCTGATGCCGTACAAGCTTCTGCACCTTTTGTGCCGCTTGGCTTGTACCCACCTGAGGGGACATGCCCAGCAGGTGCTGGGTGACGAAAGAATGAAAAGGGCCCCCTGAATGGGGAGAGACAAGAGAAGGGCACCAACTGCTGCAGAAGCCCAGAGAAAAACCAGAGAATAGCTGCTGAACAACACAGGAAAGAAACAGTTCTTGGCTGTCAAAGAGCACAGAAAGGAGGGAAAGCAGGCTCAGCTAATTTTTTTTTTCTTAAACCAACTCTGGGATTATTGGAAAAGAGAGAAGGCTCTTTAGGCCTGGAGGAAAGCAAGAAGTCATTTAGGCTTTCCTTCTTCTGGGGTCCCTGTGACCATCTTGCAGGAATCAGGTCCAAGCTACTGGCGCAGGAATCCAGGGTGGGGGCTGGGTGGGATAAATGACCATACTTGTGTGATGATCAGGAGTCTAGTAACACATTTTCCCATCTTCAGTTGTGTGATGCTGTAACCATGCAAATACTGCCACTTGGATACTTGGAGCAGATGTTCTGACATGAGTACGTACTCACAGCATAGGCATCATTTTGGCAACATCATGGTTTGCTGCAGATGCCACTGGCTATGAGATTGTCATCCTTCCCTCGCATCTGCTTACACATGACCATAGTCAATCTGCAACTTTCCTCCACACCACAGTTTTTCTTAAAGCTGTACATAGGCTAGAAAGGGAAATGCCAGGCATCTCTTTTATAACTTTCAAAAAACATTATGAGATCTGCCTTTCCTCCCACCTTCATGCATAGTGGCCTCACCTAAGTTGAATGGGGAGTGAGGGTTTAATTGATCTTTGCCCTTCAAGGCCCCTTTCCTGTATTAACTAGTTTTAAAATCAGAAAGGCTTAAAACTTTGTATGATAAGCTGTGAATATGTTTACACTATATTATGGCCAAAATATGCCTGTGAAAGCATGATTTAGAGTTATGAGTCTCTTGTGCCCTCAGAGTTTTGAAGGCTGTGGTCTATGGTTTAGAAAATTTTCAAGGTTGTTCCCCACCCCCCACCTTGTTGCTCCCACTCACCCCTGCAGAATCCCTTGAAATGCTCTTTTCTGCACCATGAAAGCATACAGGGACACTATCCCTGATTCCATTTGGATCTGCTCCCCTTTCGAAGTTGGGTCAGCAGGGACATATCTAAATATAAGTGGTGTACTTAAGTCCTGGTCCAATAAGAGCAAACAAGAAAACTCAATAGACTGACTTTTGAGTAGATATGCAAGGATGGGTTTGTTATGATAGGAATCTTCTTCTTTTGAGATTAGATATGTAACATTTGTGTTCACGCAACACACTGAACCACTAACCACATTTAGCTAGTATCTTGTGTGAATTCCAACTGTATGGTAAGTTCATGGTTCAGTGTGTCCTGCAAAGTCACAAAATGGAACTGAATAAACCAGGTAAAGTCAACTATCAGTAAGTTCATCATGCACATCCAGAACACATATTCTTATGAATATGTTTGTGTCTAGAGCTTGCTTTTACAATTCTGTTTTAAAGACAGTGCATTCAGAATCTTTTCTTTGACTGGCATCATACAATGCACTAGGGTAAAAAGGAAATGATTATTCAACCATGATTTGTTGAATCATCTTCTATTAATTCCATGTATAGCCGACCCTTTTACTCTAATCAGTATGCAAAGCCACTAACAAAAGTGAGTCCATGCTATCCTGTGAATCTGTCATGCATGCAAGCCCCCAAACAAGGACTCCACTCTTTCGTAGAGCCCGACAGTAGGGAAGACAACACCACTTCCTGTAGGAAGATTTTTCTCATACAATAAGAGAAAACCATGAGATGTACTGGTTGACCACCGCAGATGGACCTAAACAGTATTGACTGTTTAAGATTTGTTCTTGGTTTTAGTAAGAGCAATGCTGGTGGCTGACGGCCCTGAGCTGGACAAGGTGTTACACAGCTGAAGGGCTCAAGGGGAGCCCGAAGTCTCCTGACGTGGAGCTGGGTGTGATCCAAAGACCCAAAGAGAAAGAGGCACAGAGGGGCTTTGTAGGCCTCTGGGGAGATAGGAAGCCCTTGCCAGCCCCTCACTTATCTCTAAGCAGAAAACAGGGAGGGTATTTAGAGGCAGTGGGGTGTGCTGTGCCTGGGCTTGCTTGCTGTGTTATTAAACGGAAAACCCACAAGAGGAGCGTCTTCCAAAGGTCTCTCTGCAGAACTTAAAAGCCAGATGGGATCCTAAGCAGAGACATGGCTCCTGAGACAGGCAGACCTTAAGGCTAAGGTCAATACACTGAATTGTTCAGGGTTCCCAACACACCCTCTGCCATAGATGATAGTTTACGCAGCACATTGGCTGAGTCCTCAAAACGTATTAAGCCAAAAACACACTTACAAAAAACTTGCAGCTTGATGGGTGAAGGTCAAGCTGCTCTCCAATAAAGCTTGAGACTCAGCCGTGGGTTCCATGTATTTTCTTGGCCACTGTATGGAAGCAGGTTGCCTTCTTCCTTAAGATACTTTTTTCAGCGTCTCGGTCTAGCCTACAGCCTGGGATTTCCTAATGGTCCCCAACCGTGTTTAGGTCCCAAGCCCCGCAAGGTCACCTTAGGTGTGTTGCGTTTTAACCCGGCTCACAAAAACCTACGCTGCGGATAGAGGAATTACGGTAGTCCTGGCTCTGGGCCAATTACCGAACAAGTCCTTTCCCTTCTTCACCGCCAGAGGGCAGCGTAGGCCGCCTCGAAGTGACACCACACACTGATGGTTCTCACCAGTTTAGTGCCTCACGGGCCTCCGTTGAACCACCCACCACCTACTGTCCATGTGTTTATGCTGATTCGCCTTCCGCCTTTTATATATAAATCCCAGAAGGCACCGCGAGCGAGGGAAAAATTACTTTCCTGAGTGTCCTCGCGGCACGCATGCGCCGAAGCGCTTTCGGCTGGCTCGCTCTTTCGCTCACGCGCGCTGGGCCCAGCAGGTGGCGCTGTCGGGAGCTGCTGCCACGGAGGCCTCCGCTTCCCAGCGTCCTGCGCACCGAGCGTCCCGGCCCGACGGAGTGCCACGTCTTTGGTGCGGTGGCGGCGGCCGCGGCGGCAGGCGGGGAGGGGCAGGAGCGGGAGGGCGGGTGCGCCGCGCGTCCGTTTGCGCGCCGGAGAAGCCGCTGCAGCCGCGCCGGGCCCTGGTCGTCCGCCGCTGGGCCTGAGCCATGGGCTCGTCGCAGAGCGTGGAAATACCTGGCGGGGGCACCGAAGGCTACCACGTCCTGCGAGTAAGAGGATAACTCGGGGGAGGGGGCGAGCGCACGTGGGAAGGCAGTGCGGCTGCGGGTGGGCCCGGCGGGAGAAGCGGGAAGCAGTGCGCGAATGCCGGGGGCTGAGGCGGAGGGGAAAGCCGTCTGGCGCCCGGCATTCGCTTACGTCCCACGGGTGACTTCCAAGACTGCTGGACTACAAGCCCCATCATGCCAGTTCACAAAGCTGGGAGGGGGCCCGATGACTTGGAGGCTCAGTTCAGCCAATCTCGGATCACCACTTCGGAAATACAGTACTAGTCATCGGGATATCTGCTTCCCTCCGCCGCCCAAATTCCTGGCAAATACTAGTTTCGCCGCTTAGCGCTTCTCTGAAAGGAGCGCGTTGTCAGAGAAAGTGGAAACGGAAGACGAAGTGGCCGTTTTCGTTCGTTAAGGAGGAGATGGTCTGACCGGGGAAGGACTATCTCCTGTCAGTCTGAGCTGGTGACTTCGGAGAACAATCTGCTATTCATCGTGTTTCAGCAAGTAAATCTTGCTGAATCCGGCAGCAATATCAAGGTCTATTTCATGAGTTTACCTCATGACGGTATTGCTTTTTCCTGGCCTTGGCTCCTGTTTTGAGTACGATATTGATCTGGTATGCTAGACAGTTATACTTACCAAGGGCTCTACAGTTATATTTCTGCTCCTTGATCAACCTGCTTATTCAATGCAAATGGTCAAAAGGTGTGATGTACAATAAGTGCATCTCTCGTGTGGAAAGCAGTGATCTTTCCACTTTTGCACTATAAAATGTAGACTGTCTTTCCTGTTTTTGGAGGAGTAATTGTTTAATTTAAAAACATAACGATGAGCTTTCAAAGCATAATCAGCTGACAAACTAATCCTATAGAATTGTGAAATAAGCCATGTTGGCAGTTAAATAACTGGTGCATGTTAACCCATTACTGAAGCTTGTTAGCAAATGCAAGTAAAGACAATGGAGAATCTGCCTCCACTGTCTTAACTTCACATATCCTAAAACTTACAATTTCAGTGAACATGCTTTGGATGTAATCAGTAAACGGGTGCCCGTCTACATTTTGGGATTCATTTTATTCATACTATATGTTGGTGGAGGTGCTTTGTTTTTGCTTTGTGTATTATACATTATTTTTTAAAAGCAAGTATACGATGCAATTTGAGCATTTTTGATCCACTTTCTTCAAGTGAATTCCACAAAAATACAGTAGTAAATGGTAGCTTGTCAGGATGTCACAACTTTCACATTAGTGAAGTTTGTTCATCTCTTTTATCGTCATCTGATCCCAGAATTATTACAAATTTACTTGGTTCAAATTTTTTTTTTCAATGTAAGTAGGTGTCAAGAGATGAAGATTTTCTGTAATTTGCTATTTCAAGGGTTTCTAGGCAAAAGGTATGAAATAAATACTTTGTTCAAGTCCTATTAAATACTAGAGAAATTAATCATGTTGTCAATTATAGTAATTTTGGTTAATTTCAAACTAGCAGTAGCCCCAGAAGAAATTTGTGTCAGCTTCATCTCCATAAACATAATTAGAGATCAGATTTTTGTAGTGCATCCATAACATTCTACTCTACATTTCTGAGTTTATTGATATATAGCCCTTAAGTAGAGAGTAACTTATGTTCTTGGCATCTTGACTGTTGAAGAAGAAATAAAAGGTGAAACAAATAAAAAGTGATGCCTCTGTGTCATAGAAACTATATTAATTGCATTTATTTTAGGCAATTTATATGTCACCCTTTTTCTGATACACCCAAAAAGCTAACAATAAAATCAAGAATAAACATTTAGAAAGTAATGGGGAAAATTATAAATAGTATCAGTAAAGTACACTAAAACAACAATATATTGTATTTAATTGGTAGAATATTTACTTAGGTGGGGGGGAAAGTAAATTTTCAGTATGGTCAAGAGTGAGTTTTTTTTCTCTTTTACATACTTGTTTGAGATTTTATGTTTCTCAGACTCTATAATTTGTCAAAATTAATTAGTTCAACACTTATGTCAGAATTTTGAAAGCAGCTTTTTAGTGACTGCAGGGTGGGCAATTTTTTGATGACCAGAGACCATATTTAAGATTTGGGAGTGTTGAGGAGCACAATGTGTGCTCTGTAGCCGTTGATCAAGAAGTTAACTATTGATATAAAGTCCTTAGGCAGCTATGAGGCAGTTCTTACTGAATTAAAAACATTCATATATAAGACTCTAATATATAAAGGCATTGGATTTATGGTAATCTGACTAGTTGTCTTCTTCCTCCCCCCTCCTTCCCCTGAGGTTTTTTCCTTAGTCATTCATTTTTCATGGAAATTGTTAGTAATGGTACATATCTTTCTTGGGTGTCCCTGTCTGAAATGCTGTAATACATTTACTGCCAAGCAGTAAAGTCCTGCTAAATAGTGAAAGCTGTTGCTTGTAATCACAGTGGGATTTGCCAGCAAGAGCATTTGTAGTTTTCTTCTTGGTTAGATTGTCAAACTGCTGAGTGAGATAGTGGCTAAATGGAGAATGAGGTGCATCAGTTTGCTGTATTCTCAGTTCTCCCTTTTCTTCTCCAACTTACCTTATTTCAGTAACTTCAGGTCTTATATTGACACTCCTAGGGAAAACCTGGCAAATTGCTATTATGAATTGGAGACATAGAATTTAGTCCTTATTTCTGGTTTGTTTTTGATTTGCATGCTAGCTAGTCATAACATGAAATAGGAGTATTCTTCACTAGCTGCATTTAGCAAGACAGTTAGATTCTGCTGTGTTTCAAATCTGACAAACATCACAGCTCTTCACATGAGGATCAGAACCAGATAGAGTTGGTGACATGTTCCATCCAGCATAGCCTTGCTTTCCCAATCTGTTTGTTAGGCCTTGGAAGGGGAGCTGTATTTGTGCTTGCTTGTAGGCAGGTACACAACTGTTCATACAACCTGGAGCTAATTAAACAGTATCTTGAATGCCATGGATAGAAGCCATCTGGTTCAAGTAAACTCAAATACAGCTTCCCTTCAGACCTCTTGAGACAGTCCAAGGAGATAGAGGAAAGCAAAGAGAAAGTACTGCATACAGTCCCAACAAGTACCCAGCTAAGACTTCTGCCTTCAAGCAAATGCCTGAACATGGTTTATGATATTCCTACTGTCACTAAGAAGGCATGTGATAGAGGAAGCACCAGCTGTACAATTTAATTTGTATGAGAATGTTAATGAAATATTTTAAAAATTTAGGAAAAATACTTAGTTACAGGCCAATGAAACAAAAGGGATTCTAGAAAGGCGATAACTAGTGGGATAGGAAGCATCTGATATTCCTTACCCTAAATCTGGATCTGGATCTAGAGACTTTGGATCATTGGAACTTGGAGCCAGGAAGGACCCATAGAATGAGGAATGTCAGAGTCACACATTCCTTATTTGACATATAGATAGGCAGATCTTGCCGGCCAGAAATGGTCGACGCTTCAGCGGTTCGAGTCCAGCCTTCGCGTTAGCAGGGTGAGCTCCTGTTTCCTCCCCAGTTCCTGTCAACCCAACAGTTCAAAAACTCATGTGAGTAGATAAATGGGTACTCTCACTCCGGTGGGAGGAAAAATGCTGGCGGCGCCTTGCAAAAAGGAGTCGGGAGCAGTTGCTGGTAAGCGCGAAAAACCGTGCGCACCCGAAAGGGCGCGAAGCAACGGAAACCCCGCCTCCTGTGCTCGCCAGCTGGGCTCTGCCCTAGGAAGGAGGCTCTGGCAAACCACTTCCGAAACAATTGTCTTGAAAACTGCAAGGACTCGTCCAAAGCAGTCACTGCAGAGTCGGTAACGACTGAGTGCAGATTAAAAAAAAAAAAAAAAATTGAGAAAAATATACATGAATAAATACATTTGATACAAGAATATATTACAATATGGAAGAGAAAACAGCATTATATCAGGTATATACATAAAACAGCATATCAGGTATATACATAAATATCTGTCGGACAGAAAACATGAATTAAGTAAATATTAGATTAAGAACTTAAAATGGGAAATCATGCTGAAGTTACTTCAGCGAAATGAAATGAAATGTAGTTCATTCCTACATATAGTTTGGAAAGATCTAACTAGTCTATGACCAAACTAAAAATGTGAGATTGGTTAAACAATTTACTTTACAAGCTTTGATATAGAAATGTGTTAGTTCTTTGCCTATATGCATGCTAAAATATTTTTTGTTAAAATTTTTGCATGTTTTAACTTTTACAATATAACCTTCATTTTAGTGTTTTTTAAAGACACTTTTTGCCTCAGGCAGTGATTTAGAATAAATACTGTGTGTTTAAGACCCCAAAGAGACACATAACCTAAGGGAAGTTTGAACTCTTTGGTACATCTAATAACAATTAAGTTAATGGTGAACTAAACCAGAGACATACAAAGGATTTTTTTTTTTAATCTTGAGCATTTGCTGACCTTGTTAATGTCCTTTGACTCACATTCCATCTTCCTTGTTTCCTTCTGAACAAAATGATGAAGCTTACCTTTCTTCTCATAGATAACTAGAGGTTGTCCAAGGCATGAACTTGAATATGGCAAGGTATTTTTATTGGGCACCGTAAAAATAAGCAGGAAAGAAGCATATTTGCTTTACTGTGTGGCTTTATATGACATTTAACTACTGAATAGACTAATTATATACATTTCTGCAAATGTAATTAGAAAACAAATTGAGGTCCTCATGGTTCATATAGTAATGAAAAATTATGCATTCTGTTTTGAACTTGCCGTATTACTTACAGTAGGAAAATACTGTTACCTAAAATTATTTGCATGTTAAATAACTTTTTTCATGTTGAATTTTGGAAATAAGACTATCAAGATAATTGTTTTTGCTTTCTTATGGCTCAGGTAGAATGAATGATTGTACAGTATCCTAAAACAATCAACTATATGTAATTATAACTGTGAGACTCCTCAGTATAGGTGATTTATTTTCTTGTAACAATTGGATCAATTCACTTAGAGCTTTTTCTCCTGGAAAAAAAGTTATTTCTGAATAGTTCAGTGGAATCTTGTAGTAGCCAATTAAAAAGAAAAGTGCAGACGATTTTAATGGACTGAACTAAGGCATAGCCTTTAATGCAGACTGTATGTTGAGATGTTTTATTGCATTAGCTCTCTGCTGAATTACCAAAAAAATTATGTCTTCAGCATTTTGTAGTTGATAAACTGGATGCCACTTTTGCAGACCTTTTTATCAAAAACTCTTAAACTTTTTGTGTTTTAAACATAATATCAACACTAGTTTTAAGTACTTGGATTAAATACCAACTTTAAATATTTTAGGTACTTATAGTTAGCCATGTAGAATTCTAAAATTTCTAAAATAAGAAAACGGCTTTAAAACTGACTTGCAAATAAGCCCATGTAAATTATTTGAATGCGTTCGTGTTAGTTATGAGAGACATCTATGAAATTATATTTGTAAAATTTCCTGTCACATCTTAGAGATCCAAGTCAGTTCTTGTACCATTGTTCTGCCAATTATAATTTATCAGATGAAGAGCAAGTATGTTCACAGATTCCTTCCTCTCATGCATTCTTATACTTGCAGACCATCAGACCACATATTCCTGGTTTAAATAATGCTACGAATCATTAAATCAAATTTTGATTTATTGTGTAATTATGAATTTGATGGAGTGCTTATTTTTTGGAAACATAACTGCTAAGGAGCAGGGTATAGTATTTATTTCTCTTTTATGGCATCCTAGGTAAATATGCATTGGTAAATTCAACTTTTTATTTTAAAGTATTTCCTCTGCTATGTGATGTATAAGACAGCAGTTTTAGAGGATGGGAGAGTCAACCTTTCTTCCAAAAACTTGGACTGGAGCATTCAGCATGAGGGTAGTCCTGGTGTTCAGTAGAACGATAATCTCAACTCATGAAGAGTATAGGCAATTATAAATACAAATATAATATTATTTTAAAACAAATTTAAAATTATATGATCCTTCCCAAAGATTAGTGGGTGTTAATGGGCCTGCGTGGTGGCAGAATGCAGCCGAGCAGTCTTGTTTAATGGTAGTTTCCTACCTTCCTTCTTTCCTTTCTCTTCCTTGAGGGATTCTTTCCACAAGACAGTTGGTGGTCAGACCAGTTTGTGGGCAGGAAGAAAACAGAATATGAAGACTTCCCTTTCTACTCTTTGTTTCCAAATGCATATGTAAATTAGAGCAGTTACAGATAAGGGATATAGGGAATTGTCTCAGTGCTGGTACCACTTGTACTAAATCTTAAAATAGATGATTAACACTGGTTAATGTAAAGGAAGGGCTGACGGTTACATAGCGTGAAATATGTACTTCTACTAATGCAGAATTTTATGCACATATAATACATATTGAAGATGCTATGCTAGCAAATTTAGGTGTAATTGGATTGTGTTGGTCTCCTGGGCTTTATGATTGTGATGAAATATTTTTCCAGCAAAATAACGACAAAAGAGACTAAACCAAATTTCTGAAGGCATTGGTGGATAGGCTTTATATAAATATTATTAATTAATGAAATAAAAAACATTTTGTTATTAAACTTCAGGGCCTCATGGAGCTCTCAAGCTTTCCCTGTGATTAGCAGAAAAGGAATAAAGTATTTGCTTGTTTTCTTGACACTAAACCAGCTTGCGTGTTTAAGCTATCTCCTTCAAGTAATGCACTTAAAAAAAGAAAGCTGATGAAAACTCCTTCTCCAGATAATCACCAGAAATAGGTATCTGTGTAATACAAAGAATGGGCTAACAATGAAGGGTGTTAGGAATAAACATCTCTCACTGGCAAGGCATTAATAGAAAAATATGGCTTGACAGCCACACAGATATAGTGCCAAGTAGATTAATTATGGTTTGGCATGAGCATGGAATAGTCCTGCTCTTGTGATCAGCAGAAGAATATGCAACCAAATGCTGAACATAGTATAATAAATATAATTCCTGGATCTGAGCCAGGTTTTACAGAGGGAGTGGCACTATGGAGAAACTGTATCTCAAACATTTACTCAGAGATCTCTTGCCCTTTTTCATGGGTCTAACTGTTATGGAGCAGGAGTGCTGTGTGTTGAACCTCTTTGCACTTCTAGTTGACTGCTGGTTTAGTTCCTTTTTTTCCCCTCCTAGAATAGCCCTCCTTAATAAGTGTGAGGGTGCAAAGGTAGTATCTGTCTGCAACTCCTTAAACCAAGTGTGTTGTTTCCTGGGTTTGTAGTGCAGCTATGCAAGGCAGCTGTAGAATCTTGAGAAAAGGTGTGACTACTTTAAGGAGTCACAGAAAGATGCTCCATTCCCACCTGTATATGCTCTGAAGCACCTTTTTTGCCTCAAATTCAAAAACTGCACATTCCTAACGTCTATAAATCTCTCTGTTTTCTTCTGTAAATCTTGGCTTGGCTCTAAGCTGTTTAGCCAACCTGTTGGTAGCATTTCCTTTTGAGCTACTATTATTCTAATAAACTGCGGTTTAAATTAAAATATGATCTACAACTTTGCCAGTTTATCTTTCCTTTTATTACATTTTATTATTTTATTGGGATCTCTAGCTCCTGTACCATTAATAGCTGTTTATTTGATAGCTAGAACCTTATTCTCCATGCTGTTTAAAAAAAGAGAGAAAATAACTGTAATACCTCTGGCCATGTGTGATATAGCTTTCTTTGTTCAAAACAAATTCCTAGGTGAGTTCATAATAATAGACCTTTTTTTGGGGCAGAGATTAGTTTGTATATTTTGAGAAAAAAGGCTCAGCACAATCAGAAACTTTTGAAAGTTATTGAAAACTACATTTTAAAGGCTGCAGCCCTTAAATTGCTATTGCCCATGTGATGACTGGATTTCCTAAGGTATGTCCAGAGTTAGTGGCTTGATAACAGGACTTGATATTCATCTGTTATTTTCAAGAGGTGACATATATTTGCGTTTTTAAATTGGTTTGGCTCCCTAAAAGTTTGCTTCTCCTGTAGTATACTGTTGGCTTTGATTAATGCAGCATTTATGGATTTTTATTAAGGTTTTCCATGCTGGGAATCATAATCCTCTTCCTCCTCTTCCTCCTCCTCATGCTTTTGACTATCAAACCTGTTATATTTTCTCTCTGATTTTCCATGTAATGTTTATATTCTAGGTGCAAGAAAATTCACCAGGACATAGAGCTGGATTGGAGCCATTCTTTGATTTTATTGTTTCTATTAATGGTTCAAGGCTGGTAAGTGAATTCACAAATTAAAACTCATGGGTACTAGCCTTGTTGGATGGATACCTGAAAACCTAAATCCAGATTTATAACTTTACAATCTAATGTTACGGAGTTAGGCCTGGGGAGGGGAGGTAATAATCTTTTCCCAATTGAAAAGAGCTCTTGACTCATAAAAAATAATTTGATACTTGTTCATATTGTACAAGCTATTCTGTTTCCTCTGGGAAGTTTAGTTGATAAAGGGAAACACATTGTTCCAGGCCTAGATTCCTGAGATACAAAATTCCTGCTGATGGATTATTGATGAAAGAAGAAATAGGTTGTTTCCTTTAGTTGAGTTCCTGCCTTGGTACTTGTATGGATTGGTTATATTAGTCCAAGGAGGACAAGATTATGATATCTGGATTTTCCATGCCTTTTGGAATACTGTATGAGATTCATAGTTTCTCCATTTCAGCTGTGAAATATATATGGTTAAATGAGGTACATATTAAGTATAGTTGGCAAAAAAACCCTGGTTTTTCAGGAAGCCTTAAAAAACTGGGTGTTTCCTGGGTCTGAAGGTCAGGTGGTTAGTTGGGGTATTGTTCATTTATTGTTGTTTTGTGTTGTCCAATCAACAAGCAAATGCTGATAGAAAGTTAGTACATAGTATATGGTTTGCTATGAGGAACGAATAATTGTTAGAAGAAGGGAGCATGATTAAAATTATAAGAGCATGCTTCTGTCCATTTTGTTATATGGAAGTGAGAGTTGGGTATGTTAGGAAAAGAATAAGTTTAATGCTAGGAATGTGCAAAATGTTCTGTGCAAAATGTTTTCTATCAAGTACTTTGAAATGCTGATACATAGCTATAGTGTGAACATAACTGCAAATGAACTCAGCAAATTATACCTTTATACCTTTCTTAGAATAAAGACAATGACACGCTCAAGGACCTGTTGAAAGCCAATGTGGAAAAGCCTGTTAAGATGCTGGTCTACAGCAGCAAAACATTGGAGCTCCGAGAGACATCTGTAACTCCCAGCAACATGTGGGGAGGGCAGGGTTTGCTGGGAGTGAGCATTCGGTTTTGCAGCTTTGATGGAGCCAATGAGAATGTGTGGCATGTGCTGGTAAGTAGAAACTCCATTTTTCTTAGAGAAGAAAATCATTCACTCCAGGTTTTGTGTGCAGAATCTTCTGGCTTTAACTGCCTCTTAGCTATGAATAGGCTTGTACTTACAATGGGAATTTGGCACCTTTTTTTACTAACTGGCATAGAAATAATTCAGTCAGTTGCATGTATCTCCTTTATTGCACTTTCTTCATTAAATTAAAATCTGTAAGAAAAAAAGAAAGTGTGATGGCCTTCATAGAGTTTGTTGCATATCCAGCAATAAAGCTTTTCTATGTCTTTCTGGCAGGTATTTTTTTTTAACAAGGAACAGATAGCATTCAACAGCACAGCAATGTATTTAATGTATTATTACTCTAAATGGGATTCTCCCCTTTCCCCCCAAAACAGCAGTCAGTGTGCAAATGTATGCTTTTTGGTATATACTGTGTATACACATTTTCAACAACTTCTCTATCTTGAAGGCAGATTATTTTTTCCTGAAGTGCACATTTCTTTTGTTAAGGAAACTTTGAAAAGTATTTTAATGATTATGTGGGCTAATGTGGCAGAGGTTGGGGGCAAATCTTAACCAAATTGACTCTTGGGATGTCATTTTCTCTCTCTCTTTCTCTCCTGCACCCCTTTTCCCTCCCTCCCTCCATATAAAGTCTTGAATTTTTTTCCAAAAATGTTTTACTAAGATTTGAAATACTGGTTATCCTCTTCTAGCTTCTGTCACTTAGCCAGGGAGAGCACCTAGCTAACCTTGTCTGGGCTTGAAAGCTAAGTAGGGTCGGGCCTGGTTGGTACTTGGATGGGAAGCCATCATGGAATCCCAAGACTCCGCTAGACTGACAAATAGAAAAAAATATCATGAAAGAAGTAGGGGTAAACTATTTGCTTACTGTTGAGTAAAAAACAGCATGGAAGTGACCATGTAGTCATCAGGAATTGAACTTGATTTGAGAGTTTTTTCTTTCTTATCTGTCTTCTGTACTTTTCTTGGTTTGGTTAAAGTATTCAGTCTTTTTCAATTTTATGTCTTGAAACTAGGAAGTTGAACCAAATTCTCCTGCTGCACTTGCAGGTCTTAGACCTCATAGTGACTACATCATTGGGGCAGATACTGTCATGAATGAGGTAAATGTGTATTTCGTTTATTTAAAAAAATCAAACTGACATTTTAGTCTGAAATCAGTTTGCTCGTAATAATTTAAAATTGCTTTGTGATGAGCATTGTTGAGCTTTATTTTTGAGTAGACGTACATGACTTAGAAATTAAAACACTGCTGTTTTAAGATGAGCAGAAAGAACAAGTGAAAACTGTAAGGGAGGCTTATCTTATAACTTGTGAGTGTCTTCTTTATTTTTACATATCAGCTGAAATAAACTAATGAAGGTTCACATCTGCTACAATGACCAGTTCATTCTGAATTTCAGAACATTAAAATTATGTTTTGCATAGCTATATTAGACCTTGGATATTGAAGTGTCAACTAAATATGTTTTTTCCTTAGTCTGAAGATTTATTCTCTCTTATTGAAACACATGAAGGCAAGCCATTAAAACTTTATGTATACAACACTGATACTGATAATTGTCGAGAAGTGGTTATTACCCCAAATACTGCATGGGGTGGAGAGGGAAGGTAAGCTGATTTCCTTCAAAGATATATGAAGTGTGATTAAACTCGGCATTAAGGCAGTATTTCTGGGTTGTTCCCACACAATCAGCTTTCTACCAAACTGGGCAGGTACAATGACAAGCAGATTAAATACTTTTCATAGGTTGAATTTATGTTAAGCATTTAAAGATATTTGTTGCTGAGCCATGAACTCCATTTGCACTTTGAACAGGCAGAATATATGAGGGATGATTTGCTAGTGTGATTCTGTTTTATAATAATACTTCTTATGGTAAAAGTCATATCAAATCTCAGCTCACATGCTGCAAGATTTTGTTCATCCCCTTATTGAACACAAGTACTTAAAGTACTTAAAAATAAATGCATTTATTTTCAGCATCTTGAGTAAATACTGTAATTGCCATCTAGACTTCAGTTAATTTAGAAAATATCCATTCTATTTGGTTATGTTTCTTTCCCTTGGCTGAAGAACAGTATAATTCTCCATGTGACTTGTAGGTTATAATGAGCTTCCTTCAAGTTTATATAAGCCTCATAATGTACTAAAATGCCTCTATATCATGAGAAATCAGGAGTTCTGCATTTTCCTCCTATTTAGCTGAAAAGAGAGTGGTATAAAAGCAAACGTGAAAAATGAAAGCAGAAGGATATCTCTCTATTCCCATGATGCTTGGAGATTTCTGTATAAATACGTAACTATACCTGGTGTCCCTGAAAGGCTTTATTCTGAGAGCACTTTCGTTCCCTGGTCGTTCAGCTTCAGGTGCTGGGATGGCTGCGGAATGGCTCCCTTTTGCATGACAAGCCGGCAGAGGACATTCTCTGGATTCCCCTGAGATTAGGCAAGGGCTAAGTGGAGAAAGGCTGCCACCAGTAAGAAAGTTTTGACCATGGAAGGCTGTTCTCTAAAGTTGTTCACTAGATGCTTTAGGCCGGGGGATTTTATATGTCCAGCCATTCAAATGACTCTAGCTACTTTTTTAGAGTGTTGATTTATGCTGCCTTGGTGGCAAAAGTTTTTAATTGCTCTAAAGTTGTGTAAGCTGCTTTGGAAGTGAGGATAACCCTTAAAAATGAATTCAAGTTGTTTGCTATTTTCAATATCGTGCACATGCTGGGATTAGTTTCATAAATGAAATATGGCTGCTTAAGGATACCGACAGTCCCCCACTTGCAAACTTTCATGTTGCAAACTCTCATTGATATGAACAAGATGGACCTGGAAGTCAGAACCGGAAGTCGGGCGGGAAGTTGGGAGAAGGCAGGAAAGGGTTTGTTTGCAGCGTGCCGCAAACGAATCCTTTCCTGCCTTCTCCCACATTCCATTTGCACTTGAGGTTTGCATTGGAGTTGGAGTTCCCAGAAAAGGTTAGTTTACGCAGCGCACTCCGTTGCCAAGTGAGGCAAGAGAGGCAGAAGACAGGGGAGAGAGGCCGGAGGTCTCCTGCCTTCCCCAGCAACGGAGCGTGCCGCACCTCACCATCTCCTCTGCTACCACCCTGTCTCCTGCCTCACCTGGTGATGCTTTGACAGAAGATAGGGCTCCTCTGCCCACACCGCTGCCCTACTTCCTGCCTCCTCTTTTTTTTGACTTTTAACTTTTTACTTGGTTGGACTTAAGAACAAAACGGACTTACGAACAGCCTCTTGGAATGTAACCTGTTTGTAAGTAGGGGACTGTCTGTATCGTTTGAATTCTGTCCATACAATTCCTCAAAGGCAATCCTTTGGCATAGGGTCAGTGTGAACGTATTTAGGATTAGTCTTATTTCTTTTTCTTTATATTTAAAGCCTAGGTTGTGGCATTGGCTATGGATACTTGCATCGAATACCTACTCGCCCTTTTGAAGAGGGAAAGAAAATTTCTCTTCCAGGGCAGTTGTCTAGTACACCTATTAGTCCACTCAAAGATGGCTTTACAGAAGTAAGTTGTCATCCTTTTCTTTTGCAACCTATACTGTGATTCTCCTAAGCATTTCTGGTGGAATAAGATTCCTGTTTTGTAATGCACTAGTCCAATATGCAGGTCCTTTTCTAAGCATTTGTTTCCTTGTACCATCTTACAAAGCAGATCTTTGGTAAAACAGTGTTGTTTTTAATTAGGTGCAGCTGTCTTCAGTTAATCCCCCCTCTGCACTGCCACCTGGAACTACAGGAGCAGAACAGGGCCTGGCTGGGCTTTCCATTAACTCAACTCCTGCTGTCCCTAACATGCTCAATACAGGTTTGTCTTTTGTGTAATCCTGATACCACTGTTCTGTTTTCTAAATGTAATTATATCAGAGCTGAATGATAGTCTATTTAACTTACATGCTGTGTATAGTCATGTGCTATAAAGCTACAAAATGGAGCCTTACTGGGGGGCTGGGTGGAGAAGGGTCTGGTTCTTGCAGAAGAGGCCAGATGTTAAACTCTCTGTTTCTATAAATAGAATTTTGCCAACTTGATTCTTTTTCTGCTGTAGTCTTGTGAGTCTGCAATAATTTGGTTCGGGGCGGGGGGACACTGCATACAGTGTGGCACAAGGTTTTTCATTGAGGAGAATGAACGAGCAAATATTAGGAGCTCTCTAACGCATCTAAAATAGAAATTATGTTTTGTTTCCCATCCAATAATTCTCTACATTTTTAATGTTTTAGAAAATGTTTTAAAAA
This sequence comes from Python bivittatus, assembly GCF_059951505.1. Lineage (NCBI taxonomy): Eukaryota > Metazoa > Chordata > Lepidosauria > Squamata > Pythonidae > Python > Python bivittatus. The sequence continues at coordinate 107,222,107 of NW_028277075.1, forward strand.
TAATCTCTTTGGACAAATTTTATGTACATTAGGTAGTCCATAGCAGCCAGCATTGGCTGTACCTCAACTACTTTTGTCACCTTGAGATAAACAAGGGAATAAGGGGCTTAGACCAAGTTCCCAATTCTCTTACAAACCAATAACAAGCCAGAAAACAGTCCAATTGCATTGCTTAGAACAGGTGGAACTCTCAAAATGATACTTCTCAAAACACACAAGCATTGAAGCAGAGTTCTCAAAACACATTTCAAACTCATAACATTTCCCATCTTTGGGGTTCCTCTTTGTAAGAGCACTTTTCCCACTTGGGTTGAGCACTTTAAATCCAATGAAATATGAGAAGAGGAATAATGTTTCCTGCCAAATCATTTTATAGCAGAAGTTATGTATCTGCCAAAGAAGGTAAAACAGGTTACTTGGGGATGAGTACTATTTGTTTTATTTATGTATTCCTTTCTTCATTTTAGAATAATTCTTTATTTTGGCTTGTTTTTTAATTTATTTTCAACAAAACATTGAGGGACATGCTCTGTATGCAAAAGGACCCTAGTCTCTGGCATCTCTGCCTTAAAAAAGATCTGAAAGTAATTAATAATAAATATTTTAACTGGACAACCTAGAGGCTACTAGATATGTTCAAAATATCTAGTAATCTAGTAAAGTAATAAATATTTTAACTGGACAACCTAGAGATTTTGCTAGATATGTTCAAAACAGCATTTGAAAGTTAACATGGCATGATTTTTCATTAGGTGTTCCTACAGTACCATTACTGCCTCCCCAAGCAAATCAAACTCTTCCTCCAGTTAACTCAGCAGCTCCGTTACCAGGTACGTGATACAGACATGGATGAACTTTCTTGCGTGTAACAGTGAAAAGGATTTTTAAAATGGAAGACAGTCCTTTTTTCTTCATTCAGATCACTACCTGAGTGGACTTATGTTAGTATTTGAATTGTATCGTAAATATCATTGGTTAATTTTCAGATGCCTCTCCTAGAATGCAGTTTTAGATGTAGTTAATCTTTATTTGCTTATGCTGAAGATAGGGGGTGATGTAAGAATATCCTGAGAATTAGAAGCGCCAGCTAAATAAATGATGTTAATTACATTTCAATAAATATGTGTGTGGCCAAATGTACAGTGTTAATCAATTGAAAATCATCCCTCTTTTTATAGATGTTACATTATAAAAATGAAATTAAAATATAAAAAAGGCATATTTTCATTCTATATTATATGAATATAGAGATCCAGTTTGGTGTAGTCGTTAAGGCACCAGACTAGAAACTGGGAGACTGTGATTTCTAATCTTGCTTAGGCATGAAGCCAGTTGGATGACTTGGGACCAGTCCCCCCATCTCAGCCCTAGGGAAGAGGCAGCGGCAAGGCGCTTCAGAAAAACCTTGCCAAGAAAACTGCAGGGACTAGTCCAGGCGGTTGTCAGGAGCCAACACTTACTTGAAGGCTCACATACACACACATATGCATACACACAAAAATTATATGAATATACCAGAACCAAAATCTTAATTGAAGATTTACTTAAAGGAAAATCTTCTAGGACTGGCTTCTATGGTCTATTCAGTGGACATTTTAGTTGATATTTTGTTTAAATCAGTCCTAATGAGAATCTGACATGAACTGAACTTTGCAAGAGCAGTTCTTTTTTTGTGTTTGTCATTTAAAGTTCTTTGTGAAGTTAATATGTATAAAACATGAGTTCATACAAGATGAAAAACATACATTCACTTGGCATAAAGCAACTTAAAGTCATATACAAGAAGTTCAGAAGAAATACAGTAAACCAGACACAGTATATTTAATTGTAATATATTGGTAGAGAGTGCAGACAGTCTTATTTTTGATACAGATGTTTGCAGTTATTGGAGCCAGATAAGCCAGAACACATATACCAATATTGTACTAGTTATAGTGACTCCTGGTTTGTTTCATATTCAAATCAAGAGTGCTGGTCTTGTCTTTTAATGCCCTAAATGAGTACAATGACTCTACCTTAAGGTTAGCACTGAAGGCTTTGCATGATTGGATTACCTCCAGAATGATCTAGACTAGATCAGGATGTTTTAACAATTTTTAACGGAGTAGTATTTGCACAATACTAATACATACTATAATGTCTGGTCTGTAGGGAAAGAACTGCACTGTAGTAGCAATTAAACCTGTAAGACTACGTACTGGAAACATTTTCCAGTTTATAAATAACAAGACCCTTTACTCCTTGTCTATCTATGACACTTGGGGATAGAATCCATATAAGTTTTTGAACATCACAGAAGAAACTCTTCTCTTGACATAAGATTATTTAAAGATATAACACAAAGGATTATAGAAAAAAAAACATTCCCAGCATATAGCTGTCTCCCTTGTAGACAGACTGCTTCTACCTATTCCATGTGGGGGAAGGAGGTACACACTGGCTGCTTCCATACATCTGTACCATGCCCATTCCTTGAAGTGATAGGCATGGCCAAGGAGGAGTGCTCTCTTCTGGATCCTGTAGGACATCCATGTCTCTGATGTTCTCTCTTCAACATACTGTGACTGTTGGAAAAGATTCAAAGTGTTCCTCCATTAAATGAAGTTTCATTGTCAATTTTTCTTTTTGACCTTTTCTGGTTCTGCAAGTAGTGTGAACTTCTGAAATTTAGCATCTTATTTTTACTAGGATTGATGACTTTACCTGCTGGTCTTCCCAATCTGGGGAACATCCCTAATTTGAATTTACCTGGTCCGCACTTAATTCCTGGTCCTGGATTAGCAGACATTGGGCAACCTGGTATGTTTTGATACATTTCTGAACTGGCATCTGATAAACCAGCCTAACTTTTTTAGTCCAGTCCAGTTGCACCCAACTTTTATTAATCATTACGTGATCTTTAGCTTGTAATAGGTAAGGCATTCAGTTGTTTGCTTGGAGCCTTGTACAATTCAGTGTCATGACATTTGGACCCCCCCATTCAGGTGAAAAAAAAGAAGTGAGATCCTCTGGAGAATCCTGCGAAAGGAGGATATTTTTTGGTTATTCTTCTTGCAGTCCCCAACACTACTGTGCGTTAGTGTACAATTTGTACCCCTAGCTTCTTCCAAAGTTGCTGCCAAATTATAATTGATAGAGAGAAGGGAAATAGATACATGGAGATTAACTATTTTATTTTAGTTTAATGTTAATTAGGTTGAAATTTAAATTATTTAAATTAAATTTAGTTTTTGTCCTGGTTTGTTTTTGTTTTTTTTGGAGTGCCACCTCACCCCTTCTCCATCACACCTAAAAGGCCAGTTGTGGCTGTTTTCCTAAAAATAAGTTACAGAATTGGTCCTGGAAACTTTCAGAAATTTCCCAACTTTCTGGAACAGCTTTCATGGGATATGAAGGATTTATTTGGAAGAAGAAAGTGACCAATGTTAATATTATTCTCTTTCCAGAGAAAATATCCAAGCCCCTAATACTACGCTAGCACACTTATATTTGTGCAGTGGGATTTTGCTATCATTTTCAGATTTGCTATGGAGGATCTGGTTGACCATTTGATAGAGAACAAACGTTTAGCCTGATTCAACTGAAGATTTGAGGGTGGATGCTTTGGAGGTGGAGGAAGAAAGAATCCATTTTGTGAGCAGCTCTTGTTCCATCACCAAGATGACTCCATTAGATACACTCCAGTGCTTTCTGGAATATCAGAGTCAGGACAGAGGTTAAATAAATATTCCAGTGATAGAATCCCAGAACCAGGGCTTTACTCTCCTTATGACTAGTGAATAAAAGGTGCAGGATGTTGTTACTGCTGCTTTTATGCTGTTTCTATACTTTCCAACCCAATGGAAAGTTGGAAAGAAATTACATAGATATTCAGGACTCAGTCTCCTGTCCATCCATCAGCAGGATAATTTTCCAGGACTGGTGTGGAAGCAGAAGCCAGCAAAAGAAGGACTGAATTCAAAAATGGGCCTGATCAGTCTGGGAACATTGGAGGGAAAAAAAAATCCAAAAATGGCCCCAGCAAGAGAGGCAGTTGGAGAGTAGCTCAGAATGCTTCTGGCTCCTCCATTTTAAGCTTCCTCTCTCCTGGCCATGTGACCCAAAGCAGAGGGGTTGTGGCACACATTAGTTCATTACGCCGAAGGAAATACAGGCATGTCCTATGGCTGCTTCTGGTGAAGATCTTGGAAAGAATTCCAGAAGCCATGCTCTGCAGGCTTTCCTCATGTTGTTTTATCTTCAGTGCAGAATACTCACAATTCCTCACTGAAGCAATACTCTGAAACAACAGAGACCATAAAATCTGGAATAATGTACATAGAAACTTCATTAGTCATAATTCCTAATAGTGGTGCAGGGACTTAGTTTTAGGCCCTAGGGAAAAAAATAGTAAAATATTTAACCCTGTGGTTTTTGGCTGGTTTTTGGTTTTGGTTACTGGCTTTGTAATGTAAAGCAAAAATACTGGTCAGGATGCTGTTATGTGCTAAAAATTAAACTAGATTTGACATTAGCTAAACAACCAACATTTCATATTTTATTGGCATACTTGAAAGAATAGAAAATAGTGTTAGCTCTTTTTGATGCATTATTACTACTGTGGAATAAAAGTCTTCCTATGTAAATACAAAGTATAGTACTACATTTATTGCATAGAAATGCAGGAAGCTCTATGAATCCTGACATATAAATTGATTTTATATTCTTTTTTTTTTTAATTCTTCATGAATAGATAGTGGATGGGACAGGATTCAGAGGACTGTGAAAACAGAATCATATGCACTTTAGTTTGTCTGCTTGTTTTTGGCTATTGGTTGGTTGTTCATTTGGACTCTATAAATTGCAAAAAGGAATGTAACTTTTTTTTTTTTTTTGGCGGTTGGGGGAAGGATTCTCATATGAAATACCTGCTCCATAAGAAGTTGACAGCAGTCTTTGAGCCTTTGGTGGGCTCTGATTAATATGAGACCTGGCCATCTCTATAGGCAATAAGAGGTCCTTAAATGGTGGGCCATGATCCTCTGAAGGTCATGAACTTTTAAGGGAGTAGCACATTTTTTGGACCTTGCTCACACAAAGCAAATTGATGCCAGAAGGTTGTTTTAGTGCTTATTCCCAATGAAATAGGGTAGTTGTTTTTTTAATAAAGTTGGAAAGTCCTCTCAGCTTTTTATATCATAGATGGATTAAATGATTAAAAGTGGTATGTTTATTTCTTGCCCAACCCTAATCCTAATGAAATCATTAGTATATTAGTTATCACAAATTTATCATTTTAGGGGGTCATAGCACTTCTAAATGTGAGCACCTCCAGGAAATTAATCTCTGAAGCATAAAGATCTTGCTCTGTCTGTACATCTGTAGGGAGCCTTAAGGAAAGCCTCTTCTCTTTGGCTCTTTTTATATATCCTCACCATCTCCCTTGTAATACACAGATGCAGATTGCTAAAATTACTGTTTAGAAATAACATAGCCCTATAGGCTGATGACTGACCCATTTATGACAGAATAGACTGCAAGCTTGTTTTTGTCTTCTGATGTTCTCAGGATTGCCACCACTTCCTTCCTTGCCTCCAATCAACCTCTCTGGAATTGCACCTCTGTCACCAGAATTCCTTGCCCAGTTCCCATTGGTCAATGAGATACCCGCTCTGCCCACAGGTCTATTATCTTCTGCTCCTCCTGTGGCAAGCTTACCCACGAATGCTGGCCCCTCTGTTAATGCGGAACAAACCTCTGCACTCATCCTGGATGCTGCTGTTCCTCCTAACGTGATTACTACTGCTGCTTCTAGTGCTCCTGAAGACAGAGGAGATGGGATAACTGCCTCCAATGAAAAGCCAGCACCCTTGCTCACAGATACAGCTGTTTCCGAATCATCATAACTTCTGCTGATCGGTTGGATTGGGCTTGGTATATTTATTCCACAACAGCAGATGCAAACTATCGTTACTTTCATGCTAGTTTGTATTTTGCTGTCAGAATTCTTGTAAATATACAGAAGGTGACTTAAGGGTCCAGATTTTTACAGTGGGCTTGGTGTAGGACGGGGAAAGGGGAAGGAAGTGCTTATATTTAAAAGACGTAAAAAGGAAATATCAAGGTAGGATATGCAGGTGTCAGCTGCCAAAATTGAGGATTTTTTTTTTAAGTGTAATCTGACTTCAGTAGGCCACCTTGCTTACTTTTCCCCCCACAAATTTGCTTCTCTTAGAAATGAACAAGTAATTCATGCTTGTGGTATATGAAAGCCTTTTTTCTTGTACTTTGCAAGAATTAGAACTTTGGTAATACATTGTGAGGGATAAAAGTATTTACTTTTGTCCAGGTTGTACATTTTAGCAGTATAAAGAACTTCTTCACACTAGAGCTGTTTTATTAAAAATTCAGAATGTGACTTGTCAATTCAGCCTCATTTTTAAATCTGCCTGTATGCAGATCTTTCTGTCAAGCTACTGCCCCTACCTAAACTTAACCACTGTTGCTTTGCTTTCTAAGCCCACTGTCAAAAGCATTGTGAAGGAATCAAAAGGAAACCTCATAATGTTGGACATGGCTCAAAAACAGGAAGATGAAACTTTTGACTTTTTGTAAAACAGGTTGTATTGAAAGAGCTTACATAATGGCAATAAATTCTGAGGATTTTATCTTGTAGCATTCAGTGAGCATATTATTAAAACTGAACATGAGCAAATATACAGCTGTAACACAATTTTGGAATGAAAAACACTTCACAATAACTGCATGTATTTTGTCCCAATATTTCTTACTGTTGGCCTTGCTGGGTTGCTGGGAGTTGTAGACTAGGAATTTCTGGAAGGCCACAGATTCTCCAGCTCTGCAGAGAATATTTATTTTCTTAAAAGCTTAATTAATATTAATTGTGACCCTGCTAAGTAGCCAATTAGATTTTATAGCGCCCAGCTTCCAAGCCAATCCTGTGATCATTCAGTAAGGGCCTGAGCAAGGAGGCTTAGATTAATTGTATCTAGGTAATTGATACAACTCTTTTTTAAAATATAATTGTTGAACAAATGGCTTTCCTTTCCATGCAATCTTGTAGTTCTGAGACAAGTATTAAACATTTTTAAAGTAGACATAAAGTATATGATGTCCTAGTTGTTTCACCCATCCAGAAATTTAATTTTAAGGCATCACATGAATGGAAGGCTGTATTAAGGTTCCATAGGCAACCAGAAGCAGTTTGTTTGATGCCTTTGCTTCTGCTCTCATACATTATTGTGTGTGTAACACTTGACTGCTTTGTCTCTTTAAAGCATTACTTAAGACACATTCTCTATTTCCTATCTTGGTGGGAGAGGGAGAGAGAGTGGTCTGCCTTTCCAGTTACTCCTGATCCTTTCAGAAGGATCCATTGCAGTGGTAGTGCATCCTCAGATCTGGGTGCAAAGATCATTGCCGAGATCATGGCTAGCTCTGAAAAGCAGAAAATGGTTCAGTGTGTTCTACCAAAAACAGATAGATGGGTATCTAACGCTAACATATGTAGTAGGCTTCTATTTTAAGTGAAATGTCTCTTGCCTACTAGCAACATGATGGTATTCATGTTTACTGAAAAGACCACTGAGTTCAAACAGCTTAAGTCCCAGTTATTTGTAGAATTGCAACCTCGATCTGGCATTGCAGGGTTGATAAAATTTCTACATCCCTTCTGACTGCCTCCAAGTTACTGTTCTGAGCTCCTGTACCCTTGAGAGAAGTAACTGTCTCTTTGCCTTGGAGAAGGATTCAAGCATCCCCATGCAACAGCGATGCCCCATTTCAAGAACGGAAAGAGGAAAATCATAGTGGTGGTTTCTATTTCTATTTCCTTAGGGAAATCTGATTTCTCTGGAAATAGAGCAAGTTTTTAAAACATTTCATAAGTGATTTTCAGCAAACATAGGGTTGTGCCATTATTGGTTTTGCTTATACAGAAATGTAGATCAAATTAGCGAATCAGAAAACCTGCCAGAAGGGCATTCAGGTTGGTGAAAGGACAAGTGTTACACAATTCAGTGTGGGTGTGACTCAGCTTGTAGAAAATGGCTGAGGCTACTTTTCAGCCAGGTCTCAAAGACTTGAAATGAAGTCTTTTAATAGATAACATGATGAACATTTATCTATGTTGATAGATAAATCTTTGCCATTACGGAGGTAACCATGACCATCATAACACTTCAAAGTCTCATCAACCAAAAGGCTCAGAAAAATTCATTCAGGCTCAGAAAAAATAAATGTGTTCTGGTCACAACTTGTAATACATGAAAAACACTTAAGAAGTATATTATGTACTGATGAAAAACTCAGCAGCATCCCTTGATAGTATTTCTCATGATGGTTTTTCTGACAAAACAGGGAAAGAAGCTATTGTGAGTTCCCTCTTTTTGCTGCAGATGCTTGAGCTAACTCCAAAGAAATGGGAGACACTCAGGAGTACATCTCTGGAGGGTACAAATTGTAGCAAAAGTTCTCTTCCTTCCTGCCAGTAGGAGTCTCTCTACTGCAAATGTCAAAGTTCAGATCTCACATTGACTTTAAATGCAAGTGACATCAAACACATCTGTTCCTCAACAACAATCCAACTAGAGATGTCTTCTTGTCTTGAAGCCACAACCTTCAGTATACCTCCAATACTCATGCAGGAGCCCCATGAAGGCTCTATCAAGTGCTTCATTTGCCTATATAAAACAATCAGACAATGTGCTCTGTTTGATTCTATTCAGCATTACAGATGCTGTTTCTTCAGAATTCTTACTCCCTACCTATACAAATGTCTCCAAAACATCAGAGATGCCCACAGAAGTGGCTAGCAAGGTATTTTTATCTTTACCATTGCTAGAGCTCTTACTGCAGCTTCTACCTGTACAAAAGGTTCTACGTTTAGTGAAGTGGGAACCACTGTCCCTCTAGCAGAGCTTCTGAAGTGAGTTGAAGCTACAAGCTCTGTGCAAAACTCACCTGTCTGCAAGCACTGGATGTTTGCCTTGGAAGGTGAGTAAGATCACATCTTGTCTTTTTATTTTCAAGGTTTATTTCCATCCCAGGGTTCCTTGTGGTTTCTTTATGTCTAAGTGTACTCCTAACTTAAAGCAGCCTCTCTATATGAAATGATCACCACTACAGCACATAGGAAACATAGTGATACCAATCCCTTAAATCAGAAGAAATCAATCTGGTGAATAGAACAAAAAATATATTAGGACAAGGGGTGATAATGCCAATGGTTATGACAAGATGACGAACAACAGACAACTATAAGAAGAGAAACTTGGTTTCTTGTGAAAAGATCACAAATGTCAGATCCAGAAATTGTCATAGGGATTCTTGAAACAATGAGGTATGGCTGCAAGTCATTAAAGTAAATTGTATGCCCCTGCTTAGACAGGCCTCAACTAATAGAATACATAGCAAACGTGAGTCAAGCCACTGTAATAAGAGTCAACATCCATCCACAAAATTCTGTGATGGAAAATCTGTATTTATTTACTTAAATCACCAAATAACTAAAGCTGTCCTGGCAGTTTACAATAAAACACTAAAAACACAGTCCAAATAAAAACATACACAATAAAATGCAAAGTAAAAACACCATATAAACTAGGCAGCCGCAAGATGGTCATTCAAAGACTAAAACAATATGCATTAAAATGCAATAAAAGCCAGTTTAAAAGCTGGGGAAAGTAGAAGGGTCTTCACCTGACTCCAAAATGATGCTAGTGTGGATGCCAGTTGAGCCTCTTGGGGGAGGGAATTCCATAAATTGGGTACCAGCCCATGAAAAGCTTTTCCCCTTGTAGAGGCCCACCATCATCGTTACCCAGTCAAACTTACTCTAGTATTACTCAGGAATGGAAAAACGAAGTAGCTTTAAACAAAAACATACCATTGTCTTTCTGCAGGCCCTTGAAGTCCTGAATTATTTACTAACTTGTCCTAAGTTTTGGAAAAGCATATGGTATTCAGTTTGGTCATTTTGGCCAGAAACCTCCTTTGCCTGAGAGAGCCAAAGACTCCATCTGTGGTGGCTGGATTCGGCTTAGGATTCAGTGACATTAAATGCACATTTCTTAGACTTGCAGAAAAAAATGTTGCTCCACTAGATGGAACCACATCACTTGGTTTATTTCGTTTGGTAGCAGCTTGGTTGTTTTTTTTTCCTTTTCAGAAATCTATGCTTATTTAAATCTTTATCAGTTGAACCTGTCAAAGAAAAAAAAATGTTTTCAGGCATTCTGAGGAAACTGAGTGCCATAATGATTCTTAGAAGGAAAGGAGGAATACTGAGAAAGCTGTTTCTGCTGTTTTTAAGGCAAGGGAACTTGGGTCCTTGAATTGAATTCAGGCCTAGGAGGACAAAGGTTGCTGCTTCATTAACAGGCAGTTGAGGATTTCTGCAATCTGTAAGGTGCTAGAAATGCTTCATTTAATTCATTCTTAAAGGAAATTCTGTATTGCTGCATTAAGTGACATTACATGAATGTTAGTTTTTCATTAGAGAAAAATTAATACCCAAAAGGAGGACGTTAAATTGCTTGCCTGCTGTAATTTTTAAGTAAGTGTAAGCAGACACTGAATAAGAATGAAGAAAGTACACTAATGAGTTTGGCAGGAGTCCCTCTTGTTTATTAATGAATTAAATTCTCTTCAGACTTAATAGGCTACGTTTTATAGGGTTCTTCCATGGAACTGAATAGCATTTATTACTTCAGTGTAGAAACTACTCTTGAAGAGGCTGCTTTCCCAGGCCTGTTCTATCCAACAAATAATGGTAGCACATGTTTGCCCCCTGCCCTTAAACATCTAGAACATTGTTGAATATAACTAAGTAAGGCTGGGTCCTTCCTTGCATCTACCCATGGCATATTTAGTTGATATCCTTTTGATTTCCTTGACTCCAGAGCATTGCTTTCATCTCATGATGTTGCCTTCAGCCCATGAGAGAGATGGAAGGAAGTCCTCAGCGGTTGTGCTGCTATTAAAGTACAGTAGTATTTCCCTCATTATTCCAATCCCAGCCAAGGTTAGCCTCAACATGTGTAAAATATGTTAGACTTCAACATCTATCACTTCAGAAGCAAAGTCAGGTGACCAGTAGTACTGTAGTAGAAACCGCAAGGTAGTGATTGGCTGTTTCAGGCTGTCACATACCCAGCCCCTACTATCCCTGGCCAGCTCCTTTTGCCACATTCTGCTCTTGTCTCCCTAAAAAGCTGCACCAACCGTCTTGGTGGTCCATCAGATGTATGTGGTACCTCACTTTGCCTGGTAGCACTAGCTTTATTAGTTTAGTGCAAGGCTGAAACAGTTTAACAGTAAAATGCAATAAAATTGTCTAGGGAGGAGGAAGATCCCTTCCTTCCTTCCTTCCTTTTATTGCCAGTAAACCTAGGGCAATATGGAGATTCCGACATCAGAACATTTTAATCCAGGAGTGAGGATTCCTCTGCATGACTTTAATCCTACCCTCGCCCTCATTTCAAAGAAAGGTATGAAAAATAACATAGATAATTTGTTCCTATGAAAATAACTGAGATGTAAAAGTATTTAAATTAGGCCTTAGATCAAGCCTGCAAGCAATTTAAAAACTATCATTTTGATTTCAAACTCATAATTGATTTCTTAAACACATTTCTGATCTTTTCTGAAAAGTGATATTACTTTTTTTCCAGTCAGTACACAAAAAAGGTTTGTAAAAATGTTTACCTTTGTTTCACCTGGGTTTTTTTTTTTTGAAAGCTGCAAAATGACTTGATGGCACGTAATCAATCAATCAATCAACCTTACTTGAGGATTTCTCAGTCATGACATATGTGAAGAATGAAGACATAGGGCATGTTTGGTCAACATGTAGAACCTGATTACTAGATTAATTTACTTTCTGGGTTTCCACAATGCCTTTAATCATGAACTAATGAACCAGGCTGGGCTCTAAAATCAGGTTAAGCAAGGAAGGAAAGTTACTTAACATGCTGTGCAAATGCAGCTGTTCAGTTTGTGGTTGCTCTGGTTAAGCATGCTGTGTAACCCCAGCCTTTGTGCACACTGAAGGTAGTGTCCGTGTGCCACACCTGAGATTCAGTGACCACCAGTTGTTTTTCTTTGATCCAAATGAATGAGAGGCAGACATACATCAGCATTTGTCCCCTAAGACCACTCTTCCCCAACCATTTGGTGACCTCCCATTGTTGCCACTAAGTTACATTTTTTAATGGCAATATTATTAAATATACAGTAACTAGTTGTTAAAATCAAGTTAATTTGATTTTAATGTTTGTCCCACTGCCACCCATTCATTCCACTCTCTGGGTTAGAGAATTGGCAGCAAAGGATCTGTTGTCCCCCACTTTCCTCACTCCCCTCTTCTCCTGGCAATCCCAGATGGCAGGAGCAACCTCAGGAGGGAAGCCTGGGAAGAGGGCCTTTTTGGCGCCAGTTATGTTGCCGTCAAACAGGCCTGCTTCCCCCTGCCCCTCGAGGGGTAGCTGAAGAGCCATTTTCACTGCTTCCCTTCCCACAGGGAAGGGAGGTGGGGTGGAAGTGGCGGTTCCCCACCCGCCGCAGTAGAGCTGCCTCTGGGGGCTGGCAAAAGAGCCCCGGGGCACCTTCCCCAGGGGCTGTTCCACCGCAGGGCTCCTGGCAGCAGCTGTTCTGCCAGCTCTGTGGTGATGCTTCCCCAGCTTCCGGGCAGGGCAGAAGCAGCAGTGTGGTGAGGAAACGCTGCCTACAGCCTTGTGAGAAAACCACAGGTGGCTTCTCCATGGGGTGCTCCATGGAGAAGCTGCTTGTGGCTTCCTTGCAGGGCTGCTGGCAGAACTGGAAGCACTGTGAGACATGCTGCTGACTGTGAGACATGCTGCCGACAGCCACATAATGAAGCCGTGGGCAGCTTCTGCCAGCAGCCCTATGGAGGGACAGCTCTCTCTCCCCAAATGTTCAGTGGCCTATCCTTCACAGGGTAGGGTGAAATTAACATTAGGTGCCTGTTTATCTATGAAAAGATGGATAGGGCTGCTATAACTTGTCCAGTGGTGGAAAACATTAAATCGCAACCATAGTTTTCTTGATAAGCCTTCTGTTTACCAGGCTTCCCTACCCAAACACCTTACAAATGTGTTGCAACTAGAATTCTCAGAAGTCCTCTCCAGATTGACCATCCTTACACATCTGTATAGTGTTTAACAATAACAGAATGTGTGTTTCTCTGTATCCTAATCACCTCTCCCCTTTCATGGCCATCAATGGAAGAAAAATCCAGCATCCTAGGAAAATCTAGCTTCTCCATTGTTTCTCCTTGATGGAAGTGGAAGCTACAAATTAATAATACAGTGAGATACACAACTAAATATTTTAGGTTGCCAACCAAACTCAAGCCCAAAATTCCCCCTCCACTATTCACTGCCCAACAGACTGTGGGCCTGTGCCCAGTTCTCTTTGGGCTGGGGCTGGAGAAGCAGTTCCTTCCCTTAAGCCAGGAGTTCTCAAACTTAGCAGTGCCATGACCCATCAAAATGATAAATGAATGGGTGGGACATCTCTCCATCAGTGATTTCATTAGGGTTAATCATCAAGAAGAAATAAATACATCAATTGTTATCATTACATTTTGTTTCAAATAAAGCAACAAGAGGACCTTCCAGTTTGATGAAATAAAGCCACTTTAGTGGACATACACAATAAAAGAATTAAATTTAAGGTCATATTTTTGATGGGAAGGATGAGCTTGCTTGGTGTTCCATAATTCCTTCATTTCTTGTTCCACATTTATACCAGATCTGTATTTTCACTTTATAGCACCAACCGTGGGAAATCCTGATTTTGTTGTCAGCGTGTCCAGGCAGAACAGGAGTAAGTTCTGGTTGTACAAACCCAAAACAATTTTCGCTACCCTCTTCCCCTTGAGAAAGCCTACCCTCAGCCCTTTTCAGTAAAGATGTTAGTAGCTTGCAAACTTCCCCATACCTCCATTTCGTGCATAGATGGCGTTGCTTTGGCTACCTGTGGATTCATACCCAGGGACTGATTTTGCAGTTAAGTCAAGCCCAGGATGCCGTTTTCATGAGGTTCTCCTCCAACTTGCTGCTTATGCAAAGATCTGAGAATGAGAGCCAGTGTGGTGCAGTGGATCAGTTGTTGGACTGGCACTGGGGAGACCCCGGTTCTAGCCCACTCTCAGCACAGGAGGAACAAAAGGAAGGAGTGCCAGGCATGCCACCTTGGGCTCTTTCTTTAAAAAAATTAGTTTTTATTAAATAATATTTTTACAGAATAACAGCAATACCGATTTTAAAAAAGGGAAAGTAACAGTAAAGAAAAGTAAAAGAAAAATGGTAAGCAAATAAGAAAGAAACAAAAGAGACAGAAAAGAAAAGAAAAGAAAAGAAAAGAAAAGAAAAGAAAAGAAAAGAAAAGAAAAGAAAAGAAAAAGAAAAATATAAAGGAGTGGCTTCCGATTTCCTTCACAGCAGTTATAAATGCATTTATAGTTTATCCTTTCCCTCTCTATAATTATATTGTGGCTCCCTTCTTTCCATATTCTACCCTTTCTAGCCATCAAACCCATAAATCACAAGTTCATTTTTTCCTGTTTTCGGCAAAAAGTCCATAAAGGGTTTCCAGTCACTAACAAATGTAGTTCTTGCCTTTTCCATAATCAGACAAGTCAATTTTGCCACCTCTGCACCAGCCATTTCTCCACTGTGGGCATTTCAGAACCTTTCCATATTTGTGCATGCAAGAATCTCACTGCAGTTACCATGTACAAAAACAGTCTTCCATAAGTCTTTTCTAGTTGTCTGTCCATTAGCTCCAACATGAAAAGCTCTGGTTTCAGCTGAATATTAATCTTTAAAATTCTTTGTATCGCTATATGTATTTGAATTTTCCAGCTTTTTGACAAGTCCACCAAGCATAATAAAATGACCCTTTATGTTTTCCACATTTCCAACATAAATTTGAAGTACCTTTTTTACATTTTTCTGGTGTCATGTGTCAAGGGTACATCATTTTATAAAAATTCTCTTTTAAACTGTAACATAATGTGAATTTCAGTCCCTTCAGACAGGTATATTTTCCCATTGTTCCCTTTGTGTGTTATAATCAAAATTCTTAGCGCTACCTTGGGCTCTTGGAGGGGTATGAATCTAACATATAAACATTATTAAAAAAAAAGAAGAATGAATGAATGAATGAATGAATGAATGAATGAATGAATGAATGAATGAATCTCTGCAGCACTAAGAGCTAAAGATGATTCCAAGTGGTTGAGTAAAAAGGTGCCTCAAGATGGCGGGCAAGCAGGAAAGGAGGACGCGCCTGAGACAGGGCTCGACATGTGTGCTTCTTCTTGTGCTGTGCCAGTGTCTCCCCGACCACCCCAAGACCTCACTCAGAAGTGTTAGTAATACATTGCGAATTGCCATTTGTCCACCTAAGCAGGAAGAACCCCGCGGCTTTTTCACCTCAAAAAGCAACTGTCACCGTTTGAGGGGCCCCAGTAAGATTTACAAAAGGAACGAGAAAGAGCTGATTTAGCCCCCCACAGAACGGCACAAAAGAAGATGCCTTAACAAAGAGTTTGGGAATTGCGGTGGAGAGCAGGGACTCTTCACCTGCTGCTTTGTGCCGTCACTAATGCACTGTTTTCCCCGAAATTTCGTGTCAAGCGCAGCTGCTGCGCAAACAAATAATGGATTAAAATGCCTCATGCAATGCAACAAAAGGACTGAAAGCGTAAAAGCTGCTAATTAGAATAATTTAACAGGTTTGCCATGCTGTGGTATTTATATAAACAGGCAGTTGAAATCTTCTCTGTCTTATGGAATGATTGGTTTCTAAGCATTGGGGGGGATGTTTCTTTCATCCCAGCTGTGCAGTTGGCATAAAAATAAAGAGGGCAGGAGGCTGACTAGTTTACCAGGTAAATGACCCCCGCCCTTTTTTTAGGTACAGTTATTTTTCTCTAGAAATCAAAGCTATCTTGACGGCCATTCCGGAAAGATCTGGTGTAGGGGGGTGAGTCAAAGAGGGCTGCGCACGTCTGCTGTTTCTCCTTCTGCTGACGCCTCCAGACAACCTGCTCACTGTGGACTGAAGATGCGTCAGTCACATATTTAGAGGACATAAAGGGATGGCACTGCCTTCAACGTGACCCTGACCCTCCATGGAGCAGCCTGTACCCATTGCTTACCTGTGCCAGTTCTAAAATGGGGTTTGCCATCTTCTTCTAGCACAAGCCCTGCTGGGCAGTCTGTCTGTGGTCCTTAATATTTGTGGTAACTTTAGGGGCAAGAACCTCTCCTGCTCCTCAAGTTTCCACTTAAGGCTGCTGATCCCTGGTCACTGATTTTCAGGGTCATATCTATCTATCTATCTATCTATCTATCTATCTATCTATCTATCTATCTATCTATCTATCTATCTTTTGGCAGTGGGAAAGTCATGGCTTTCCTCCTGGGCCAAAGAGCCAGCTTTCCTCTTCTCTACCATGCAAGCCTGGCAGCAGATCTTGGGAGGCCAAGGTTTGGAGCAATAGCGACAGAAGTGGTGGGGTGGGAGTGGGGAGAGCAGCTCTTGAGCTGCCAGTTCTCCTCTCCCATGGGGGGGGGGGTTCCTTGAGAAATGATGAGGAAATCAAGGAAATAATAAATAAAATAGTTTAAAAACCTTGCTAAAGCTATGAACATCAAAGGGTAGGACAGTAAGTTGCATGTACTTCAACCACTGACCTGATTCTAGATCTGCTTCTGCACAATATTCAAAGAGCTGATGTTTACTTACAAAGCCCCACATAATTGGTAACTAGGGCATCGGAAGAATCAGGTGGGATTTTCAACCTTGGTTATTGAGTTTCATGATGCTGAATAATATCTGTAGCCTTCTGTGGGTGGGACTGAGCTAGCTTTGGAGTCATAGGATCTATGACCTGCTAACTTCCCTGACACCCATCAATCAGACCTACAAACTGTCCCAGTCTGGAGATTTTAGTAAGGGGTTAAGCTCCCCTTTGTTGATTTGGGCATTCTTCAAAGTTGACTTCTAATTTGCTCCAAGCTATTACCTCTAGTGTGTAATTTTGTCTCCTCTTCATCACAACTTTTCCACAGCTTAATGGAAACTCTGCTTTACACTTCTGACTCTCTGTGGCAAGAGGAAGTTGCCTGATTTATTTCTTTGATATCCTCCAAATGGCTACCCAACATGTCTTCCACAGTAGATGTCATCAAATCAGCTCTTGGTGACAGCATGGACCAATGCTGACTATCTCAACCTGCCTTTAATAATAATAATTTGCAGCTCTTCCAGGACAGTCCTGTAATTTCTTGGATCCTGTCCATCCACTGTATTTGCTTTATTTCTTCCCTTCTAGTTCCCTCAACCTTGCCACATATACTTGTTTTTTCTAGACCATGTCCACTCACATTTCATGTAAGTATGTGAGTTTCTGGTTGTTGATCAGCACATCAAGGGAGCGATCAGTCTTTAGTACAGATCTGATTAACGCATTCTTCTTACTGAGCATAGTATTCTTAATAACTATGTCCAGATCCATAATTAGAGGACACCAGTCTTAGTTCTGTTGGTCTTTTGTATTCAAGCTTTCCCAGAAGATCTGATCTTTTGTGCATAGGAATAGAAATCCTTTGTATTCTTATCTATTTGTCATTGCCTTCTTTAGGATTATGTCCTATTTACTTTTCTCACATAGTGTCCATATTTATTCTTGAACCCTAGGAAATGCAACAATTCTTCACCATCAGCTCTAATGTAATTAAACATGGTGATTCAAATTATCTTTTTTTTCTCTTAATATTTAACATTAAGTCAACATTTTAACTTTCCATTTTTATTTTCATAGTGAGCTTTTCTAAGTCTTATTTACTTCTGGCTAACAAAGTAATGTTGTTAGTTTATCTCAAACAGTTTTATTCCAACTCTCCTCTCTTCCAATCCTGCCAATTTTATAATATATTCACTATAGATTAAACAGATTATGGGGACAATATGCATTTTTCTCTCTTTCCCTTTCATGTTCTGAACCACTCTGTCTCTTAAAACTTTCTTCTTATCAGAGTTTCTTTTATGGTAAAGATTCCTCAAAAAGAATTATCAATATTCTGGCATATCCATTAGCCTTAATATATTCCCCATTCTGGAATTATCTATCCAGTCAAATGCCTTACTGAGCCAGTAAAGCAAAGATAAACTTCTTTCTTACATCATTTGTGCTCTATCTTTTCCATATTATGTTAGCTATCTGATATTATGTCTGCTTGTTCATGTGGCATTTCTCTTTCCATGTATGGCTTGATTCTTTGTAAGATCTTAAACAAACATTTACTTGTCTGAGCTATTAGTGTATTGGTGCAATAATTTGTACATGCACTTACATCTCCTTTCTGATATCGTTACATAAAGCCTGATTTTAACTTTGGGATTTTATTTATTTATTTATTTTGCATAAAGGACAACAGCTTAGGAAGAGGGCAGCTATTTGGTGTTTCAGATGAAATGGGCAGCCTGCTTAGAAGAGTGAAGGGGTGGCAGTACAGCCTTGCCAATGGCACCTGGAAATATTGGTTTAGAACAGTGTTACCCTGCTGACTGGGTAATTCTGGGAGTTGAAGTCCACATGTCTTAAAGTTGCTAAGGTTGAGAAACACTGGTCTAGAAGCACTGAGGATTATGTGCAAGGGGAAGGGCCACACTCCATACACCTCACCCAGAAAACTGAGCATCTCTGAATGTGGTGGTTCAGTTGATCCCACCTTCACTACTCAGCTTGCTCTTTGCTCAGTAAATATTGCTTCATTTAGATTGTGACTTACACAAAAACCAATTTTCCAGTTTTCTGGAGCAGGAAAGGCTTTCTGGAAGAGGGGATACTTGTATACATCAATCTCTTCCAATCTCTAAGCTGCACAGACTTGTTCCATATTTGTTGAGATGAAGCTCTTAACACCTGAAATGCTTCTTCTCCTGCAGCTTTAAATAGTTTACTGGATATTTCATCTGCTGTTTCTTATTATGTAGTGTATTTGATTACAATGTTGTAATTCTGCTGATGTCCTTGTATAGAATCTGCATTTATATTTCTTGAAATAGATATTGTTGCCAATAAAGAATGTAATGAACCTGTTACAGTATTGTGTTCACCCAATCCAAATTTTTCTAAAATTCCAGGTTCCTCTATTTTTCAAAATTTTGCATTTCAGTCTTTCACTGAATCCTTTTTCAGTTTTACCCAGACTTCTTCAATATCTTCCATTGTTGGATCTGTAATAAGTGCATATACATGCATAATATTGATGTTCTGCTGCAGGTATCTTATCATTTATTGAATTATTTCTGAGCCCATCTTTAGTCACGGTCTTGTTGAATATAATTGCCACTCAATTCCTTTCTCCTGAATAGTAGTATATCACATAATCATTTTATTTAAAGAAGCCAAATTTAGTGCACCTAAATTCACTAATGGCTAAAACTCCTTTTTCTACACTTCATTTGCACTTCAGCAATTTCAAGTTTTCCTTGGTTTATGCTTTTCATATTTCATGTTCCAATTGTATGTGTCCTTGTAAAAGAAGCAACTTCTCTTTCAGTAGGAAGATCCACAGTGACCAACTTTCTTACAGCTTTGATCTGACCACATTGCCACCTTCAGATCTACACATGAGAGCTCAGCATTTTCCTACTTCTTCTACTTTTTTTTTCCTACTTTTTTTCCTACTTTTTTTTTTCTACTGAAGTACCTTCACATCTGGGGTGGCTCATCATCTGGCATCCAAAGTTATCTAAATGTTTCAGCCTCAACCATACAATTTTGTTGGAAACATTACAAAACTCTTTACCGTCTTCCAGGTTTGATTTTTGAGTTCCTTCTCCTGGGTGGATTGGCTTCTGCTATGTCTGCAGAGCCTCACCTGCCTTCCCTCTCACAGTGGATTGTTGTGAGTTTAACCCTCCCTTTTTAACTTTACCAGCAAGGGAGACTCTTCCATCCACATTGCGCTGACATTTGTTCTCCTTTCTGTTAGGGTCACCACCCACACTGAATGCGGTACGGGATGAAGTCTCCATACCAGCAGCACCTAAGGGACATTTATGGTTCCTGGAGCACCTTCAGAATGTACCATTCATTTATGATAGAGCAGTGTTCACATTTGGGGTGGAATATAATGAGCAAAATAACCAGCAGAACAAGTACATTAAGCCCCTGAGAGTCTTAATATGCTACTTTAAACCTCAAAATCCGCAGACTCCTCCAAAAATGTTGGAAAATTTCTGTGGGTTTAGTTTGCATCCAGCAACACTCCCAGTCAATCCCTATATCCAGATCAGAGCAAACATAAATGCCCCTCCAGTCAGCTAGCAAAATATTATAGCTTAATTTTATTTATAAAACATCAATAAACATCAAAAACAGCTTATCAGCAGAATAGGACAAAAAGCAGACAAGGCAGGGAAAAAGACATGAACAAGAGGCAAAAAATAAATGGTCAAAGAATTTAATATCAACAGTCTACATTATCTATATCTGGATCATCAAAAGGCACAGAACTTTTCAGAGACACTGGAAACAATATTGTGAGAAATTAGCAGGGGGAATCCCAAAGGGAGGGCCCTTTGGTCATCCTGGTGCTGCCCTCAGCCTGAGGAGGTGACTTGGTAAGGGTCTCTGTCACCACATCATCAGTTGGGCAGTACATCCATTTTGTATGCGTGTGCCTTCGAGTCAGTGTTGATTCCTGGACCAGTCCCTGCAGTTTTCTTGGCAAGGTTGTTTGGAAGTGGTTTGCCCTCGTCTCCTTCCCAGGGCTGAGAGAGAATGACTGGCCCAGGGTTGCCCAGCTGGCTTCGTGCCTCGGCAGGACTTGAACTCACGGTCTCCCAGTTTCTAGCTGGTGCCTTAACCACTACATCAAACATTCATTTTACTGGATCCGATTCTTTGTAGTCCTTCCCATAGTACAGTTTAACATGGTCTCTGTGCTTCATATTGGGTATTGGAGGGCACTGTGTTTGCAGTTCTTTTCTTCTGAAGTCTAACAATGGTTTGTGCAACCACACAGCCTCCAGGCGATGGGAGCGCCCCCATGAAAGAAGATGAATCCTGTAGTTTATTCCCTATCAGATTTACCTCCAGCTCAGCCCTGGTCTATATACCCAAAAGGTTCTGGATCATTAGCAGCAGGCAATGTTAAGTTCAAGTCCATGCTTTAAGTATCTGCTGACTCTTCTTACTGCTGTCCAGGCTCACGGACCTTTCTATTCAGCCATTTATCTGCACTGTGATGTCAGTTCTACTCATAGTTGCAGTAAATAGTAGCTTTCCCACTACTCATAATTTGCTAACTTGCTTTGGCTTCCTCCTTTGCTTAGACATCCAACTTCAATAAGTGTAGTTGATTCCTTTGTCTCACTGAGACCTAGAAACTTTATTAGATCTACTAGATTTTGTTTTTGACATTCAATCCAATTGCTAAGTGCTAATCTTTTATTTTATCAATAACAAATTCATCTCTGTGGCCAAATCTTCTATGCCATTTTGCATGATGATGATGATGATGGTTGGTTGCACAGTCAGCCAGATGTTTAGGCTGGATTTGGCATTTTTATCCACCTATTGAATCCTCCCCAAGGACCTGAGATAGGCAGATGTTGTTGTCTGATGGTTTGACGGTGTTAAAGATATCATTGCAGGATGTAAGCGGTTCCAAGTAAAGCTGCCTTTTGCAATTGACTGATGGTGATTTTGTCAATGCTGATGGTCCTCAAGTGATGTTCTGGATGTTTTGGGATTGCACCCAAGGT
Source organism: Python bivittatus (assembly GCF_059951505.1). Classification (NCBI taxonomy): domain Eukaryota; kingdom Metazoa; phylum Chordata; class Lepidosauria; order Squamata; family Pythonidae; genus Python; species Python bivittatus. Next base: position 107,243,920 of record NW_028277075.1, read on the forward strand.
GCCTCTTATTATTGGTGCTATCTTTGCTTTCTGTTTGAATTCTAAAATCCCAGAGCACTTTAGCGTCTTCATTTTCTATGACTTTGTCTGTTTTGTGGTCCCACCAGTTCTTGCTTGCAGGCAAGTGGTACTTCTTGCAGATATTCCAATGCACCATGGTTGCTACTTTGTCATGCCGTTGTTTGTAGTCAGTCTGTGCGATCTTCTTGCACCAGCTAACTAGATGGTCCACTGTTTCTTCAGATTCTTTGCAGAGGTGCCATTTGCTGTCTGTTGCTGTCTTTGTTCTTAAGGCTTGGTCTTGTGTAGCCAGAATTAGCCCCTCTGTCTCTTTCTTCAACTTTCCTGCTCCTAGCCATTACCAGGTCTTGTTGTTATCTGCTTTGCCTGCTAGTTTTCTTCTGTACTGGCCATGTAATACTTTGCCTTGCCGTGTCTCTTTTCTGTTCTTCATTTGGTCTTTCTTACAGGCCATTCTGGTTCCTTTGGTATTCAGTACGCCTTCATGGTGTCCTAGCTTCAGTGCCTCTTCTTCACTGTCCTTCAGATATTCTTCCAATGCCCTTTTTCTTCTTCAGCTGTCTGGGGTACTTGCAACATTCCATGCCCACCTTGCTCCTTGGTCAGTAGAGTCTGTCAATGTCGCTGTGTGGATGAAGGGCATGATTCATTGCCATTATTTTTTTGATCTTCCTATCCAGGGCTTTTAGTTCAGCTTGAGTCCAGTCCACTATTCCAGCTGTGTATCTGTCAGGCCCAGCCCAAGAACAATGATGAAACAATTCAGTCGAGTAAACTTCCTTTATTTGCTTATGCCTTATAGACAGAATCTTGCCAGACTAAATCTATACTACAGCAACTAGTGGATATACCCTGGGAGATTCTAGGGAGTGGCAACCCTGAAACTCTTACTCCTCCCATGCTCCCCCTGAGGACTGTGTTGTCTCTTGTCTCCTTTCTCCTCCTGGAATGCACCCCCTCCCTCCTGATAGCCTTGATCTCCCACATCACTCTCCTCCTCGTAAATTCATTCCATCACAATATCTAATGACTGGAATTGCCCAGGTATTTCCTCCACTAAGTTTGGATTTTAAGATCTTCACTCTTCTGATGTATTCACTACAAGCCTACTTCTTGACTTCAGTGTGCTTGAGGCTGTCAGCCTGAAGGATGCCCAGGTATTTGTAGTGTTCTTCTTCATCCAGACTCTTGATGTTATTTCCATTGGGCATCTTGATTCCTTCGCTTTTCACTATTTTTCCCCTGTTGATGGTCAGGGTAGCACATTTGTCCAGTCCAAACTCCATTGCAATATCTTGGCTGTATATTTGGACAGTGTGGGGCAGCAATTCCATTTCAGATGGTGTTTTTATATACAGCTTCAGATCGTCCATGTAAAGGAGGTGGGATAACCTGGCAGATGTTTTTGATGTTTGATAACCATATCCTGACCTGTACAGTATTGTTGACAGAGGAATCAATGCAATGACAAACAATAGTGGTGACAGTGAGTCTCCTTGAAAGATTTCTCTCTTGATATTAACCTCTCCCAGTCTATCACCATTGATCAGCAACTGTGTCTTCCATTGTGCCATTGATCTTTGCACAAAGCTTCTGATGTTTCTACTGACTCCTATTATTTCTAGGCACTTGATTATCCAATCATGTGGCAGGGAGTCAAATGCCTTCTTGTAGTCAATCCAAGCTACATTTAAGTTGGTCTTCCTTCTCTTACAGTTTTCCAAAATCATCTTGTCAATTAGGAGCTGATCTTTTGTCCCTCTGCTGTTTGGGTGGCTTCCTTTCTGCTCAGATGGAAAGAGCTTGTTTTCAACTAGATGCTATTGGACTGCATCAGCTACCACACCAGTTAGAAATTTGAAAGCGATCAGGCAAGCAGGTAATTGGCATGTAATTGCCTTTTGCTGGATTGTTCATTATCAGGTAGGTTTTGCCAGATGTTAACCAATCTTCAGTTTCACCTCCTTGCGGTATGTTGTTAAACTGCTTGGCAATGAGTGGGTGCAGAGCAGTCAGATGTTTCAACCAAAAACCATACAGTTCATCTTCACCTGGTGCTGACCAATTCTTGATCTTGCCCTTTTCTCCACCAGTTCTGCTGTTATTACAAGTTCTTTCATTTCACTTTCTTTTTTATTCTTATCTACCTCCTTTATCCAAGCTGCATTCCTGTATTTCTTTGGGTTGTCCCATAACTGCACCCATAACTGCACTTTTTCTTCTTTGTCAGGTGTTTACTGGTTCGTTGCAGTCTCTCCATTGATGGATTGGTAGAAACGTTTCTGATTCAACTGAAATTGGAGATTCTGCCTGTAGTGTGCAGTTTGAGCTCCGTATCTGCTGATCTTTTGGGCTATGGCTGTTATTTGCTGCTTTATTATTTCCAGTGCTTGCTTGATCTTCCTTGTTTATAGGTGATATTTCTTGATCTGGTATTCTTTGGTCTTTTTGTTCTTCAGCTTCTTTTCTTTCATCTGTTCTACCTTGCTTGTGTCTGATCTTAGCATGCTGATCTTATTTTCCAACCTGATCTTCCATTTTGATGGTGCGCTGTTTGGCTTTTTTTCTTATTTGTTGATTTTGTATCCAAGGTATTCAGTTATAACTGCAGCTGTGCTGTACATCAGTTGGTTTGTTTCTTGCAGTGAGCTGCTTGATATTACAGTATTGGCATTGTTTAATACTTGTCCTAGCTATTTCTTTGTAACAAGCTTCAGTGCAGGCAATCTTATTCTGTTCTTTTGTGCTGTTCTAGATGCTCGGTTATTCTTTGTTTCAATTCCTCTTGTTTTTTAGTTAGAGGGCTTTGTTCTTTCTGAGGAGAAGGCTCTACTGTCTGAGCTACTTCTGGCAAGGCTTCAATTTCTTTGCCCTGGGTAAACCTTTGCTGTTCTTCCAATTCTACCTCTGTGAATACTTTATTTCATGTTATAAATCAACATTGATCTGCTAACCTCTGTTCTGTTATTTCTGATTCTGGATGTTGTTCTTTCCAGAACTGGTGCATTCTTTTCAGATATCCTCTTCTTGTTGGACTTGATTTGTAATAGCAAAACATTATTTCTTTGTTTTCAGTCTTTGTATATTTGCGACAGGTAAACAACTTTTCTTCCAATAGTCCTGCAGCTGCTGGCCCTGGTTGCTCAGCCAGCAGTCCTGAGTCCTGTAGCCCACTTGTCACCAGATATCCAGGAACTAGAATACCTAGTGCAGTCCTTATTGACCCAGGTGGCAACCAATCCAGTATGGGTTTCTGTAAATTACATCTCACCATATTTTGATGAAAATTCTCAGCCATCCAGGTGGAATTATCTGGCGGTTGAGTCATGGTAACTGGATTTCTTTTTTTCTTTTTGGTTTGATACGTTTCACTGCTTGTCCAAGCAGCTTCTTCAGTCTAGAAACTTTCTAGACTGAAGAAGCTGCTTGGACAAGCAGCAGAACATATCAAACCAAAAGAAAAGAAGTCCAATTGTCATGACTCAACCTCCAGATCTCACCATATTGTTTATGGGAGGGACATTCTCTGTCTGGCTCCTCTGATGAGACCTGTCCAGTATGGTTGAGCCTCTGGCATAGCTCTCATCCTCCTCAGAGCATGCAAGCCCCACAGCCACATCAAGGTAATGCCTCACTGGGGGATGATGATGATGATGACCTTACTACTCTGTTTGCTTTAGGTTGCTATGTTCCAGCAAAATCACTGTGCTTTTTTTTTTTTTTTAAGATGACTTGATGTCCTTTGTAACAGTGCAAATTTCATTTAAAAGTCCTGATAAAATCCGTTCCAATTGGCAAAAGCAAATTTTATTGTTTTAAATCAACATACAGTAGAATAAAATGAAATATTCCATATTTGCTACAGAATAAAGGAGGAGGATGCATACCCTGCTTAAAAATATATTATCAAGCAACTCAATCAGCATGTATTATTCCTTTTATAATGGGAGAGTCAACAAAACAGTGGATTGAGTTGAAAAATATTCAAATTCTGGTAAGAATTTAAACTTGTCCTTTCTCTCCCAAACAGATCTTCATAAAACAAATGATCTCAATAACTATTTTCCACAAGTAATATGCTAAATATGGAAAAAGAGTTCTCAGGACTTATTCCATACATTTCTCCCTTAACTCCATTGATAGCATAGCCAGATTTCAATAAAGGTAGTTCTATAAAATTGACACCATAGAAAAAGAAAGGTCTTTATAGAATAAAAGATTCTTTAATTTAAAAAAACTCAGTATCTTACAACTTAGAGCAAGTTGAACTAAAAGTGTCATGGTTTTTGTGCTGTCAGATCAATATTACAAAATCAAAAGTGATGGAGATTGCAAATAGGCATCTCTTTTTGAAAAATTAATAACTTCAAAGGTATAGTCATACTTCCAAAAATTTATGAGATACTATTTGAAATATATTATGACAAACCTATCTCAGGGTTAAAAGAAGCCCAGGACTTAGGTTTAGAGAAAGAATTTGGTGATAGTACCTGGCAATCTCTATGGCAACAGGAGGATTCTTATTAGCATCTGTCCAATAAGTACATCTTAATTTTTTATATTGTGGCATGAAACCCTGATAAGAATCTCACATATATCTTCTAAATATTAAATCAAATTATTTTGGCAAGGCATTGAAGAGAACATTCTTTCAGTTCTGATGGGAATGTGATCAAGCTTTAGATTTTTGGAAGAAGGTGTTTAATGAAATGCCAGAAAAAACTAGACAGAAGATCTCCAAATTGATCTCCAAAATTAGACTTGCTGTACATTTTGCCAGTCAGAACAAATAATTGCAAAATAATAAAAAGATAATTTTGTACTTTTAGCACCCAAATTAGTTATCACTTAACAATGGAAATATCTTGATAAAATCTCAGTAGAGAGATAACATGGTAAGAGCTAGTCTACAACTTTGCTCGAGAAAGTCTCTGATAAAATCCACTGGATGATAAGCCGAGGAAGTGAATTATTGTTCTACGAGGAATGGTGGGATTTCATTGTTTATATACAAGATAAGCATCTTGGTAACAGCTTGTATTAAAAATTATGAGCAAGTTAAAATGTAGCTGCACTAAATAAATTTTTGAACTGAAAATATAAATTTAAAAAAGCAGTCATCCATAATTAATCTGTATAGCAACCGTGTCCACATCAACAACTATTACTGTATAATGGCAAATGTCTAATTCACAATGAAAATGTCATATAACCCAAGACTGATCCCAGACATTGCTTAAGAAGGACTTGCTGGATTTGTCACATCTCTTAACTCTTTTTAAGCAACAATGATTTTTCTGACAAACATTAACAGGAATTACTTTCCTTTTGTGTTACCAGCGATGTACACCACAACATTTAATATTGTTAATTAAAAAAAAGCAATAAGCACCCTTAGTAATGAATGGGAAGAGCTTAGGAATAAAATTAATTGTACAATTAATACATGCCAAGCTGAATGCTTTACATAAATTAATTGCTCAATTAATTTATTCCTAAGACCCAATTAATAAGTCTGCTTGTTGAACATTTTGTCATTAGAAATGTGAAATATTTTCCTGCACATCTACAATAACAGAAAGAGACAGAAAGGGATTACTATATGAAACCACATATTCTATAGAACTATTTTTAAAATCTTTTTGCTTAGTTAATAATGGTGTATTACAGAGACCTGGTTGGCAAGGGTGTTGATGTCTATGGATCTGAGAAAGAGGATAGAGCCCACTCTAGTATATCCTCAGGCACGTCTCTCTTGGATTCCTACCACTCCTGGCTTCTTCATGGGGAGGCTATGTGCTTGTTGGGCTACTTTCAGGAGGTTATTAATGCTTCACTTCAGGAGTGGAGGGCCCTGCAGTCTTCAAAGGGTGTGGTACCCTCATCTTGTAAGAAGCCCAATCCATCTCTAACCTCCCCTTTTTAGAAAAGTGTTATTTAAACTGGGGTCACTGGGCAGTTACGGAGCCCCTTAGAAGAAATAGATTATCAGGACCCATTTCAGTCAGCATTCAGGTCTGAGCATTGTTGATTACCTTTGTTAGGACCTGGATGGAGGTAGTGTGCCCCAGCTGGTGCTTTCAGACCTCTCGGCAGCCTTTGATTCCATGATCATGGCCTCATCCTGGACCACCTGCGAGGGCTGGGGATTAAAGAGGCTGTTCTACAGTGGTTCTTCCATCCCTAGTGGGCCATTCCATTCAGGATTGTTGGGGCAGAGATGCTGGATGTCTGGATGGTTACTAGCATGTGGGATGCCACAGGTTTGCATCCATCAATCTTGCTCTCTGATATCTACATGGAACCAGCGATAGAGACCATCTCTCAGTTTGAGGGGCAGCATCATCTAAAACACTGATGTTATTCAACTGTACATCCTCAGACCAGGGCAGGCAGAATGTGCTGCCCGTATCTTGTCTTAGTGTCTGGAGGCTGTCAGGATGTCAAACCTTCATACACCTCACACAAAGAAAGCATGATTTTCATGGATTCAGAGTAGGCAGGTTATTATATTGACCAAGGGGGTTAGTTTACAGAATTTGGGAAACTGGGCATGTGTCCCTTCGCCCTCCTTTAACAGTGACTACATTAAGGCAGAGCCTCCCTGTTGCTTTTCATCTTCTTTCTAATTGAGTGTTAGATAATAGGAAGGATGCTACTTGCTTTTATGATCCCATAAAAATACCCATCTGTTCTTGTTCTGTAATGTTTTGGAAACATCCATTTTTATACCCAGTGTCAGAGAATTTCCTCACACAGGGATTCAATGGGACTGAAGCTGAACCCCAGCAAAATAGAGTTGCTGCTGGGTCCTTGAGAGGATCTGATAATTCCAGTGTAGTTTCTTGATTGGTTGCCCCTGCCCCTGAGAAAGCAAGTCCATGATTGGGGACTCTCCTGGGCTAACAACTATTGCTTCATGGGAAGGTGGAGCTTATAGTCAGTGATGCCTTTGCCTAGTTCTACCTGGTACGCTAGTGGTGATATGACCTGGGTGGGAGGATCTCACAACAGTAACTCATGCCCTTACATGTTGTGGCTGGACTACTGCAATGCACTGCACATGGATCTGTCCTAGAGGGCTACCTGGAAGTTATAATTAGTCCAAAATATAATGGCTCTTACAGTAGCTGGCACTTCCACCCTGAAAATATTATACCTGTGCTCTGAGCCCTGTGCTGGATTCCAATTAGCTTCTGAGTGTAATTCAAGGTGCTGGTTGTTACCAATGAAGCCTATATGGCTTAACACCCAAGTATCTTCAGAGCCACGTGCACCAATAAAATCAGCTTGCCTGACATGCTAATTCTGGGAGAGACTGCTACTAGTCCCCATTTCCACAAGGTACCTAGTACTTTCCCGTGGCAGTGTCTACACTTTGGAGTTGCTGGAAGGGACGTTTTTCCCTATAGTTCTAGCCTTCCAGAAACTACTGAAAATGGAGTTGTTCTGGGGAGCTTACGGTGCTGCGTGGCATCTAGGATGGATGATTGTAACTAAGGTTTTATGATTTTACAAATGTGTAATTTTAATTTTTACCATGGGTGCTTTATTTTTTTATGTTCTCATTACCAGAAACCGCCAAGAGTCTTAAGGACGCAGTGGGTGACCAATCCAAGAAAGAAAGAAAGAAAGAAAGAAAAGATATTAATTTTTAAAATGCAATTGCTATACTACCATTATTAAGACAAAGATGTGCAAGGACATCCACAAGGCAATTCTTATCTAGCATTCTGCAGTATTAAAAAAAAAAAAAGCAAGTAGAATCATTTAAATGGCTTCGTGGACGCATGGGTCTAATTTGCTGTTAGAATGAAATTAGGAAGGGGAAAAAGAAAATATGTGCATGTATCTGCATATGTGGGTACACATACACCAAACACATTGCGTTCAGGATCTTGCAGATGTTTTTCCTTGACTTGCTTTTCAGAGCACTGAGATAGGTACTGATCAGGTGTCTGGATCAGAGAAACCTGAATCTAAAGGACCATCCCTGCCTTCTGCGTGCAACTGATTACTGCTAAGAATTTTTTAAACGGCTTTTGCTTTCTCTGCCTTGGACCTCATTATAAGCCTGAGTTCTGGTTATTTATTATCTTTAGCTTATGCTTCTCAAACGGCTTTTAAAATCAGTGGTAAGATTGTTTTACAAGCTGAAAGGCTATAAGGATGAACTATAAACGCTGAAAAATATGTCGCCTAAAGAAAAAGGAATGGTACTGGAGAAGGAAAATTGTTTTACTGACAAATTTTGTCCCAAGCTTCTTGTTAAGTAGGCTTCTAAACTCTGGATAAAGGTGAAATTCTTCAGACCAAGCTTCCCTTCTAATGACTACATGGGTTTTCTTAGCAGCCCTACAGAAATAGTTTGCCACTGCTTTCTTCTAGAATATATTTTCCACTTCTTCAGCTTCCTTCAGAGTTATGCAGCTGTGATCCACTTTGTTTTACTTCTCCTTAGGTTCTTTCAAGAGTGGAAAGGAGAAAAAGACCAGCATTTAGTTGTCTCCACTTATTGTGACCGTTTGCCTCCAGCAGCTGTCTCTGCCCCACCAGTCCCGAAGGACACCAGCCTCTTCTGACTGCTTTAGGTCATTCCACATCCTGAAAGAAGCAGAAACATTATGAAAAATATTTTTATCAAGAGAGAGAGAGGTTATCTTCTTTTAATTATAAGATTGGATTGCCAGTCATCCAGTTCTTTCTTCTGCCCCAAGAATCCATTGAAATTGGACCCAGACCCCGTGCAAGACAGTGATTAAGAATTTTTTTAATGCTCCCTGCTAGCCAACTTAAAATATTTTTACAACAGGGCATCCTGAACCAATGATTTGTCATCTCATATATATTTATGCAAGCTATTCTTAAGTAGCCTAGTAACAGAGGATCTCTGGTGAGTTTAAATATAGAGCAAAATTGGAAATGATGTTTAAAGCATTGAAATGCAATAAAGTTCGACATTAAAATGCAACAAGAAATCAAAATGCATCACACTGCAAAACAGGGAGCAGAGGAGTTAAAGCCATAATGTTACCTGTGCCTGAGCGTCCAACCCTTTCTTAGATTGATGGTTGGCTAATATTACCTGCCTTATCACTTGATAAGGACAAGAGGAGGTGGTCTCCAGATGCCTGGGAGTCTTCAGGAGAGTTGTCAAGATTGACTCAGCTTTCATCTTCATCCTTACCCATGAGGAAAGCAGATTTTTTTTTCTGCTGACATTGCTGTTCATCCATTCAGAAAGTAACAAAACACAACTAGCTCCTGTTGAGTGATTCTCCTTGTGAATTGTCACCTGTGGAGGAGGGCCCTTGCTCAGTGAACTACATGCAAGGCATATTCAGTGTGGGTGCTTGATGGCTCCCTGCTTTGTGCTCCACTTCAAAATTGAGACATCAGAGTGGCTACACTCAATGGAAAGAGGCCTAAACCTCTGATAGCACAGCATTATGGGATCTCATGGATTGGAATGCAATTGCAGATCCCGATTCACACCTTTGAAACATTCATCCCATCAACTGAAGGTCATTTTCTCATCATGCAACTGTTACTTTTAAAATGGACCATCCCAAGCTTATTGTAACCAGGAGAAAAATCCCACTTAATGAGGTGTCATTCTTCCCATTTTAAATGCTTAAGGGGCAAAGGATTTACTGAACACCTGAAAAATGCTCAGTCAGCATTAGTGTGTGAAGATGGAGAGGTTCTCCTTTTTTGCCAGCTGAGAAGCACCCTAATTTGGTCACCCAAAACTGGGCTGCAAAAATCCAGAAGAGCGGTATAAAACAAAAAAAAAGACAGAGAAGAAAAGAAGATACAGAAAACTCTCATTGTTGCCACTTAAGAGGTTGATTGTCTCAGTTTTTGCAGCTTATATGATAGGTCTACTGTTAATTTTTTTATACAAGGGAGCCCTGAAGTTGACCAAACTTTAACATTTTCTTTGTGGTAAGTACACTGCTGGGCTACAAATTCCCAGGGCAGCTTCTAACCATACTGTGGCTATCAGTATCACCATCATTTCAGTGATATATTATGGTTAGTTGCATAGTCAGCCAGAAGTTTAGACTGGATTTGGCATTTTTATCCACCTATCGAGTCCTTCCCAAGGACCTGGAATGGGCAGGTGTTGTTGTATGATGGTGTTAAAGGTATTGTCGCAGGATGCATCATCATCATCATCATCATCATCATCATCATCATGATGCATCCTGCGACTCCCAACAACTATTGAGCAATGAGCACCTTACATTTGGTTCCTACCCACAATATATTATTATGGGTAAAAGCCCATATTAGCGATTATCTCATGGCATAAGGGTGGCAAAATCTCAATATTTCTCCACCCTTATTGTGTCTGCTGATAGCCGTCCAGTGGCTCTGTTTAGGGTAACCTGGTCTGTATTGGGTAGGGAGAGCCACTTGGAACATCTGTTGGGCCACTGTGAGAATTATTCAGGCTGTCGGATGGATAGTCGCTCAGATTTGTTCTGATTTGGACTCTGACTGGGCAGAGCATGCTCTCTGTGATAAATCTATGAGATTAGGCAATATTGGGCTAAGCTAGATGGAGCAATCACCGAACCAGGTTAATTCCATTTCATATGTTCATCCTATGTGACACTTTTAGCTAGCATGGCATTTTTTAAAAAAATTACTTTAATTTTTATTTATATATTATATTAATTTTCTCAGGCTATAAGGCTGTTCTCATTTCATGCTGAAGCTCTCTCTCTTTCTGTGCTATTTTATCCTCTGTGTTATTTTAAGGATGACTTGCTTCAGTGAATGGGGAAAAATTCTATTCCAGCTGAAAGTTAGAATGCTCTTGAGAGAACTAAGGAAATACCTGCTGATTTGTCCAACTGGGCAGTAAGCAGAGACCACCAATGCCTGGGAAAACCAAATGTTAAGAAATCAAATAGGGACAAGATTTTTGCTTTCAGATGTTTGGGAGTGTTTTTTTAAAAATCTCCATCTTATTCATGTATTTTTTTGCCTTTAATGGGAGGAATAAAAGCATATTTTATCCATAACTGTCTGAAGGATAGGTAAGTAAAAGAATTCTTAGCTTATGAAATTTGATCTGAGTTGTTGGGATGTTGCTGTTTGTGGGTATATGTTCTGGGAATGGCTAGCTGAATTCAGATTTTTCAGAAGTAATTGTCCAACTCCTCTTTCTTTTGTTTTTCCCAAGGTCTTTGACCTTCAACATATGTACTAAATAATATGGATATAGTTCTTTGACCTTTCATATACATACTAAAGACTTGATCTTAATGAAACAGCGACATTCATTTTGGGAAAAAGGGAATCTGCCTGGGAGCACACATCCTCCCAGCTGATCATCTACCGAAGAAAAGGCCACAGGATTGCCACTCGCGTCCTCCCAAGAACATCAGGGCAGAGATGGACTTCCCTAGAGAAAGGGGCAGGTGGCAGCACTACTAGATGGCTTCTCCCCATGAGTTGTGGGAGGATGAATTAGGACAGGGAGTGAGGGATTAAGAGAACATCCTCATGGGAGCCAGAGAGCCAATCCACCATACTTGTGCTTCTATAGGTGCACATGCCCTGTTACACTCAGTTTATTGGTTTTATTGCTTTATACTATGAGTCACCCTAGAAATATTGAAGGGTGGAATAAAAGTGGCTCAGTTCAATTGGGCAAATACCCATGATTAAGTTTTATGTAAATTACCTCATTGGACAACCTTCATTACCTAGCAAACTGTTGCATGAACTGCTAGTTCAGCCTGGGACATGCAGGTTCTCACCTGCCCTATTAATGCTTTCCTTCCAGATGTGTAACAGCAAAGGAAATTGCCCAATCAATGCCATGTTACTTCATTTTAAGGCTTATCCTTCCCCACCAAGCAATCATTTATTTGGTGCTTATTTCACAGCAAACAAAAATAAATACAGTTTATGTATTAAAGGAAATGTGCACAACACCTCACCCCATACAGATTTTGCCACAAACATTTTTTTAAAGACCCTAGTTAATTCAGAGAAAGGATAAATGGAAACTGAAGTTGAAAATTGAGAAAATGACTTTGACAGATTTATACCTCTCCATCACCAACCTGTTGCTCTCCATCGCTGACCTGTAGGCCAGGCCTTGCTTGCCTGGAATCCAGGGGTTGTAGTCCCTCTGCAAGATCCAGGGGGAAGAAGGGTGCTCTGCTGGTAGAAACAACCTTATGCTGGTGACTTCATTCAAAGCAGTTACCTATTCTTACAACTCAGAGATGTTTGTGGAATTTAATGCCACAAATTCTTCAACCACTTTATCATATGATCTTCTTTGGCTAATGTACACATGGGAATTTTTGTTCTCTTAGAGGGCAGAAAGCAATGTATATACTGGTTGAATGAAGTAAAAAAAATACCCACCAGTTCTTTCATTTGTCCAAATGTACAACACTTGTTTTCAGGGTTTATAACAGATCAAAATACAGAAGAGAATCTGTGGGGAATAATATGGATTGAACTGACAAGCTTCATTTATTTACTTCTTAAAGCTGGAGATAAGTCCTAGTAGGATCAAAGCAACAGTCCAGTTACGTTATTAGGCAGACTGAGTTCACTATTGCGGGCCTAGGATTGTTGGTCAGGATAGCATATATTAAGCGGTATTGGGGATGGGGTGGGGAGAGAGGGGTTCCATTTGAGGATAGAAGAAGAATTTGAGAAATGTTCTTCTTTATGTACCAAATAAGGTGGCTAGTGTTTGGCTCTATACATTTTGGCTTGAGAGAACAGGAGCCATTTGTCTTAGGCATCTTGGCCAATCCCGGGAAGCAACTTTCTTAGAGACTGCCTCACAATCCCATCCCATCTGTGGCTTCTTTGATCACAGGACTGCACCTTCCACCAGACTGACCCTAAAAGGAACCATTCTCTTGCTGCCAAGCTTGAATTAGGGGGGTTCTCTTCCTGGAAATTCCAATAATGATGTCACAGGTTTTCCATGCACATGCCTGTCTAGATGCTTCTTGTTCAATTGTGTGAATGAACCAGTTGCTTGGATTTGTTCCAAATCATGTATTTCCAGGATTATATCAGATGATTTGCCCTCCAGGAGTGAAAAATTATTACCCAAAACGAATATAAAAGGAACAGGTAGAGATAGGGTGAAATTTATGGTGTTTTCATATGAATGTGAACTAAAATTAAAACAAAACAGAATCCCTCTCTAATGGCATTCTCCAATCAAGAATATTCATATTAGACGAAAGTCCACACAAAAAGTATTAGTGAACTTTGCCTTCATCAATATTTGCAAAAATCTTAGGAGTAATTGATGTGAAATGTTCATGCAGACAGCACAACAAAAAATCACATATATAGAAAGAGATCAAAACCAACCTGATAATAGAAGAATAGCAAAACAGAAAAAAATCATAATGGACAGATCTTTTTAATTTTAAGGAATAGCATTCTGCCAGGGAGAAACAAAGCTCCTAATCAGGCAATATTTTCTCTTAGGACCATTCAAATGTCACAAAATAGCAAGCAGGTCTTCAAATTCTCAAGAACTCTTACTCAGGCAAGATGGTAGTCCAAATGGGTAAGAGAAGGAGAGGAAAAACATAAAGCTAGTTTGACCCTGAAAGGGGAAGGCACACTGTTATGCACCATTATGTTCTTTCTTATGACTTGAAATAAGATGAGATGAAAACCCATCAGTTGTTGCGCAACTCAAGTTACAGCTGGAGTAGCTGAGATAAAAGGTAAATAAAAAACTGACACGCCCTCTCCACTCTGACAATATAAAATCCAGAATACCTTAAACCCAACTCCAGTCACAAGCAAAGCATAAACCATCTATACGGGGTAGATAATGTAAGAGAAGAGAAATAGAGCAGCTTCATATTAGCAAAATTGGAGATGAATGGGAAGAACAACTTCAGGGGGAAGATGATTATCAGTAGGCAGCATGTATGGGAGGACAATCAGAATCAAGGATATTCCAGAACAGGGTTCTGTGATTGCTTTTTTGTCCACACAAAATTGGCCAGTTTAACCATGCTGTTAAAAGTTCAACAATATAACCTGTAAACCCACATTGGCATTACAAGAGGTATTGAGGATCTATGCCTATTCACGGGATGTGGTGAGTGCAGCATGCTCATCTCCATCCCCTTGCACTGTCCTTGCATTGAGAAGCCAGGAGAGCTTTTCTAATTAAAATCTACGGTTCTTAGGCATATGGAGAGTCTCCAGGAATAGAGCTATCATAATGTCCTTACAGTTCTATGCAAAAGTTTAGGCAATCCCAGTCAAATTATATCTTTCAATGAATAATGCCTGTTTCAGTGAAGCTGACACAACCTCTACACTGCATACAGTTAAATATGACATTTTCCTGCAAATTCGAAGGCATACTTGCTATTTATGTGCAGCTGGGTACAGATTCAAAAAAGAAAACAGGGAACATGCTAGGTGCAGAAGATTGGATATCTTTCCAGCCAGCACTTTTTCCTGCCTCCTTTGCCAGAAATAATGGTTTCAAAGCTTTTCTGTAATCAGCTAATAATCTTTCCAATCTTGCTTTTGGATTTTTTTCTCACTGTTCTTTACAGAACTCTTCTAGCTCAAAAATATTCTTATTTGTCCTTGCATATGCTGCATGTTTGAGATCGTCCCACAGATTTTCGATACGAGTCTGAAGACTGTATTGTAAAGGCCATTCCAACTTCTTTATCTTTCTTTCTTAGAAAAAAAATCATGGTTGAGCTGTCCCCAACCTGGTCTTTCAGGTCTTCCAACAGTGCACCCACTGAACCCATCCATCTTGCTGCTGGTTGTCCTCTTTTTCTTTTTCCTTCCACTTTCCCCAGTTTTTTAAACTTACCAAGAAAGCTAGGTCTTTGCAAAATGTGTCCAAAATTGTCGGACCAGAAGGAACTTTAGAGAAGATAATTGGAAATTGAAACCCTGTACAGCATCTCTTTTTATTATGGAGAATTTGACAAGGATGGAATTCAAGGAAATCTGAAGGAAGATTCATTCATTAACAGGAATGAAACTCAAATATATCCAATCTGTGATGCTTCTCCAGCTTACTATATGAGAAGTAATATAGCCCATTTCGTAAAAGTTAAAATCTACGTGTTAGATCTAAAATCTAACAACTGTCTATTACTCAAAGTGTAGGAAAAAGGGAAAAGAGAAACATGGAACAAGTCATGGAGATAACCCACAGGAATCCATGGCCTATGGAAGTTAATTTCAAAATCATCATGGGATGCAAGAGAAATGGATGCCCAGATGTCTTTAACAGAACAATTATTAGCTGTTTTTGCTTGCATTATTGCTGCAAAGGAAGAATAGAAAGTACAGAAAGCAGAAGAAATGTCCTCCACATGTGGGTGGCTCGACACCTTGGTAGAGGCTGGATAATGAATAGCCTGAAGGCCCCACCTCTGAGTGGAAGGGTCTCCACTCTTACTTGACAAAAACTGTATTGGCATGTAATTGGCTGTCCCCATTGCCAATCCCTCCCCTGTCTCTCTTACCTCTGTTTCAAGTCATTGCAGTCATCAAACTGCTCCCCAGGTAATGGATGACAAAGCCTCACAGGTTTTACACACCTTGGAGGTGTTGGAAGCTAATATAATTAAGGAAGACTTAAGCCTGTCTCACTCATGGGGTGGGGGCAAGAATGCAACATTATGGAGACATGGTAGAAAAAGATATTACTAGGGGATCTCTGTACCGTGGTTAGGTTCAAATGGGAAAAAACCCGGGACTGTATTAGCAGTGCACATTGTGCAATGGTACTCTCACCAGGAACAAATATATTAAAAGATCTTTGCCCCATTTTCTCTAATCCAAGACAACTGTCTGGTTTAAAACACCTCACCTCTATCACTCCAGAAGCATCTCATATTCAACATTTCCATGCTGGATTGGATTTTGTTAATGAAAACATAAAGATGATGTTTGCCTTCTCTGATTCCCCCCTCCCTCCCAATATATGTAGTTACTAAGATTATTGATGTCTGTGGTATTTGCAAATGTGTAAATATTGGGTTTTATTTCAACCCTTTAATAAAACCATTTAACCTTATATGTTTTAATTCTAATATATGGTTCCTCTCCAGCTTCTTTACATTTCTGAATAAAGTTCATGTTCTTGGCGGCAATCAGTGACTCAACATTTAAAGATGCCACAGACATATTCTGAATTTACTTATGAATGTGTACATGCAGATTAGGTCAGGACATATGGTGACTTCATATTCATTTTTTATTATGTACCGTGAATCGGTTGACATTTCTGTGGCTTATATTGCTACATATATTCTCCTATTTTCTTTGTTCCCATAGCTGCTTCAGTTGCTCCCAGAATTCATTGCTTCTAAGCACATCCATAAATATCTGAAACACAATCTAAGCTTCATAGGGTAAATAGAGCTGAGTTTTCAGAATTTCCATCATCCCAAAGCCTCAATCTGGCTTTGTCTCAAATTATTGTTAGCAAGCTGGATTTTCCTAATGGCCTTGAAGCCATAGCTCTTCAGACTACTTTAGCCCAGTAGCCAACAGGTGGCTTTCACCTCACAAATGGCCATAGGGTCTCTGCCATTACTACAAATCAAGGATTAGGAAGTCCCTTAGCAAAAGTCAAGTCATCACTCTGAGCAGTTTACAGTCTACATTTGGAAGAGAAATTAAGAAAGGGAGAGGGAAGACAGAGCCCACCATGGTAACCAAGTAAGATTTGGGGAGCATTTATTCTTACCCTGTAAAATGGGTAAAATGACACCCGTGTCACATTATTAATAAGCTGCCAACTGAACTATGGGTACTTTAACTTAAGTCACTAATTGATTAGAAAAAAAATTACCAGTGGAGTAGCTCTGGGTCTTACTTAGCCTTTGTATAGATGCAGGCAATTTCCTCTAGATGAATTCAGTAGAGAGATATTTTCCTAGCAGAGATTTCAAGTGCAGCAGTCAGTGCAGAACTTACTTTATGTAAGAAAAGGTGCTGGGGCTTAAAATGGCTGGAAATCATGCCTTCTAGCCAGAAGTCTTTTCCTCTCATTCAACTTTTGGGCTGATCGATTGGAATATTAAGTGATGAGGAAAAAAGTGACCAGGCCATGCTTAGGGCCATTTCTCTCCATCCGATCTGCGGGAAGACAGAAAAGAAAAAAGTCTCATCTGAGAGATCCTTGAAAAAAAAAATCTTTGTAACACAGAACTTTGACTTTCAGTTATTATCATATTTTCACAAAGATAAATTCTATAGCAGCTTTTCATTTCCAATTATGTTAAGACAAGTCTAATTACTGTACAAACCAAGACCTGCTGAGTGGGAAAGCATTAGTTTAAAAGGCATCATTTCAGTATTAAATTTGCTAAGCATTTAATTAATCAGAGATTTCACAACCAATTCTGCTGATTAATTGTTCTGCCATTCAAGCTGATTATTGCCCCATTTATGAAGTCTGATTTTCTCAAGTCCATTTACCTTAAAAGGAAAATTGCAGTGCTGGATAGGATGGTGTCCTCTGTATATTGTTAAATGTTTGCAGCCATCACATTTTATTGTTGGTGCTTTGTAGATGTCTCATCTGATGAACCACCCCATGAAATCTCCAAACGAGTCACTGCAATGTGTGCATTTTAACTTATTCTTATATCTGTCATTCTGTTGAACCAACCAAACTATGAAATCACAAAGCCTTCCTTTGTGGAGAAGGGACTTAAGCCATCTAAAGTAAAAGCTGAATTCTCGGTTTACTTGTCTGTTGCTAATCTGTGGCTTCTGAATCAGCATGGCAGTGTACTAAGTAAGGCTATGAAATCTGTGTTGCAAAACTCTGAATGACTGGACGATGAAGCAAAGAGACACAGGAAATTCAATTCTTTGCATCATTTAGCAGTCATTGAGATCTTTGTAGTTTATTATGGTAAATCCCCCTAAATCTTGTCTAGTTGCTGAAAATCAATAAATAGTACTGAAACTTTTAATGACTATAGAAAAGATATATGAACTGAATAATAAACGAACAATAAATTAATAATAAAGGAATTTTTAAAAATACATTGGATTCCTTCCTGAATTGCAATCAGGAAATTAATCAATAAAATAAAACTAGATAGGCTTTTTAAAAAAGCATCCTTATCACAGGGTTAACCTAAGAACAGTATCTCGTTTTACCCCTGACAAAAGGGGGAATCCCACTGATGGAATTCTTTCCTGACTAAATGAGCCTTGATCCAGCAAACATACTGCAATAATTAGTTTACTTGCACTGGGAGTTAAATTTATTTACAGAGAGGTTTTTAAAGAAAAATGTTTCAGCAGCATGGAAGAAAAATATTAAGGAAACCAGATTAAAATAAAACATTCAAAACAATTAAGACAAATAAAACCAGAATGTTCTCAAAATAATAGAATATAGTTCTAGGAAGTAGGACAGCTGTGATTTGATATTTGATTATCAAATATCATATGTTGATTATGGATAATTTTTATATGTTTGTATATTGGTTTTTAATTTGTTTTTTATTGGATTGTTTTTACCTGTTGTGAGTCTCCCCAAGTCACTTAGATGAGATGGGTGGCTATACAAGAATTGAATTAATAGTAATAATAATAATACTGTGCAGAACAGCATAGGAAGTGCATCCTAGATCTTGAGTAATTCCAAGAGATATGGAATATTTAACCAGGAGAGAAACCTATCAGTTCAACAAAAACTATTTTAACGCTATGAAAATGTTAAATTTAGAGACCGTTCCCCGAAAGCTGGGTAACCTGCCTTCCAGAACTGAGTAATGATGATGTATTGAGCACTGCATGTGTGTGTTTTTTAAAAAAGACCTCATTATTTGACAAGCTGGTCATTCTCACTTGCTAATTTATAAAAAGCCTCCGTTTCAGTCACAAGAAACATTATTATATCAGGTATAATTGCAGAGCAGATAAATTACATAATTAATGAAACTGGAAAGTCCTGGATGGCTCTGAAGTTCAACTTATTATGCAGTTCACTTATAACCACAAAGTGCACTCACAACAACAGTTGGATAGGAAGCCAGCTGTGCCAAAGCAATTGGTGTCAACCCTTCTAGCGTTAATAGTTTGTGGAAAATAAAAAAAACAAGTATCACCTTCTCACCTCTATTCCCAGTCCTCTGCTGTTCCCGCATTCTTACTTGCAAAAATTAAACAGAGAACTTGTTTATTTGACATCGTGCCTAATGAGTGGCTCTAGAGAATTCAAAAGCTTACTCCTATCATTTTAACATTTTGGAGTCCTGGAAGAAAGCTGCTGTAGCTTTATGGAATCAGGGCAAATAGTCGATCAAAATCCAATATTTTACATTTTAAAAGCCTGGGACAATAGAAAGATCTTCAGCTGCTGCCTATAAGTACAGAGAAGGTGTCAGGTGTCATAAATGCAACCCCTAAATGATCCTTTTCCATGGTGGACCTCATCTTTTAAAGAGAAAGTTAATCCAACTGTTAACACTAGTTATACTGATCATTTACAGAAATCTTTCAATGGCATTAATCTTATGGGTACGCCTCATAATATCCACATTTTTTCACATGCTCTGGCTTCAGCTGCAGTTTCTTCTATTTCATACAGTTAACTGCCTTTTTAAAAAACAAAATCTAAACCTTTCACTTTCTACATTGCCTTTTTCTGCACCTCTCCTTGAAGACAAAAATAGGCAACACCGCTAAAAACAGAGACAAAAAATTAAAGAGGGCAGTGATTTCCGTAAATTGAGCATAAGCTACTTTATATATCTAGATACAAATGTACTATCATTTAAAAAGAAATACAATGCATCTCACCATGGTTGACAGGCCTGTGACAGAGACCTGTGTATTTACTGAGCCTATTGTCCAGGTGCAAACCACTAATAGACAACTTCAAAGTCCTTTCCTAAGATCATTTATCTTAGAAACCAGTTTGGGACTGGATAGCCCTTCAAAGAGAGACTTACCTCATGTAGAGTAGAAACCTATTATTGTTAAGGGAATGCATAGATCTTCTTTTGGTGTCTTTTAGTTTGATTTTTGTTTTCTCTTTGGATAACAGACAGCTTTATAGAGCAGAAAACATGCTTTTAGAGGAAAACATTCAAGTTAGGAATATAATTTTTGTATGAAGGTCTTTTGGGGGTGATGATGGTGTGAAAGAAAATAAAGCTTTATGTCATGGTGATAGGAAAACCTAAGTTATTTAAGCCAAGTCATTTAAGCTAAGTTATTTAAGAGCCTGTACTGTGATCTCTTGCATTACGGAGAGAGAGAAGCCAGGTAAATATCTGGACTGGGTAGGTCAGAGTCAGAAGAAAAAGATAAGTGAGAAGAAAGAAGGAATGGAGGTCCTGAGAATATCCAAATAACCAATATGGAGTACATGATGTAGAGAATTGCAAAGTGAGTTTTTTAAACAAAGAGAAAAGTGCAGAATTATTCTGCTAACTATCTCTATATCTACTGCCTTTAGTTTATATGTGCACAAAGTCAGTGGATGCAAAGAGGAAGTCCAACATTCCCCTTCTCAATAGCTTGCATCCTAAACTTCATATCCTATAAAGTGCCTTCTCCCCTTTTGCAATTCATTGTACTGTATTCCATTTCTCTTTAAGTATATAAGCATTTGCCTTGCATCCAATCCTGCATATGCTTACATCTGGGTTGGTCTCATTCCACGATTCGTATGAACAAGACCTAGGTGGAGGGCATTTCCTGTCCCCATCGGGCATGCTCTGTCCTTAGTGCCCATACTGGCAAAAGAAGTGATATGTCAACACATGATGACACATTAATTACTGCAATGTTGACCCAAGTAAGCTAAGTTTGTCTGCTAAGTTTTTCTAGTCTATCATACAAGGAATGTCATTGATTGGCCACAATAAACTTGCTTATATGCTCCAAAGTCAGGTCAACCAAAAGTGAAAATGACATAACCAAATGACTTTGTTTCTCTTCCAATCTATTTTGTGTCCTAATCTTTTCTCATCTGCTACAGGCAGCGGTAGGATCAGTGGAACACTAGGCATCAAGAAGGGTACCCAAAACTCTAGGCCTGCCTAGATGCCAGAATTCCCTCACCCCCCATGCCAATCACAGTAAAGAAATAAAAGGTAAAGGATGAGTAAAAAGAAAATGCATGTTGTCAATTATATATTGTGTATCTGAAGTTGTCAGTGATCTTATGACAACAGATAGGCCAAACTTTATTTGGGAAAATGGACATTTAGATCCTTCTAAAAAGGGTATT
The DNA here is from genome assembly GCF_059951505.1 of Python bivittatus. Lineage (NCBI taxonomy): Eukaryota > Metazoa > Chordata > Lepidosauria > Squamata > Pythonidae > Python > Python bivittatus. Next base: position 107,265,209 of record NW_028277075.1, read on the forward strand.
CAACTATAAAACTGGATGACTGGATAACATCTGGATTATAATCCAAATAAAGAGAAAAATAAGATGGTACTTGGATACCTGCTCCCAACCATCAGGCTATAAACATAAATATTTTAAATTCTATCATTGCCCTTGGTCCTAAACAAGTCTTCCTCATCAATGGGAATGGTGTTCTTCAAATGGTGTTCTTGTTAGTAAGGAGAGGTATACATTCCCACCCATCAGGATAGATCTCCATGTTGGTCCTTGAGATTACTTGGAACTGAACTGAGTTCCTTACATCTGGGTCTTCTGTTAGTTCAGGGATATGTGGGGCCAAGGGAATTAGAAGCTAGCAAGAGTGTCAGGAGGAGCATGGACTGGGCGGGGGGGGGACCAACTACAGTAAGTGGACAATTAAAGGCTGAAATTGCTTAAGGTGATAGAGTAGCACCAAAATGGAAATGGTACATCTCAAAGATATATATGAGGGTTTAACAGAGGATACAGCTGCAATAAATGCTATGGAAGTTAGACCACACGCAATAAAAAACATGGAACTAGAATCTTAGAGAGTTGATACTGTGGAAATCATTTGTAGTCAGGGTTCACAGTAAGGAGGAGAGATCTTTTCCTGTCTCAGTCAAAGAGTAACAAAGAGAAAATACATTCCATCACTATGTTTAGTATCAGTGGTATTTGTTATCAGGGCACCCAACAAATCTTTATCTAGATAAAAGCAAGCAGAAATCCTACCATATCGGGATGAGATTCCAGCTCCTTTCAAGGTGATAAATTCTGGAAAAACCCACTGAATGGGGACTAAAAACTGTTTTGGTTCTAAATACGGTAGGAATGGCTCAGGAGATAGAGTTGATTATCATTGTCCAGAAAGGAAGGATTAAAAAATCTTTCATTTTATCAGAACTTGCATAGCTGAAGACAGCATGTATAGAAACAAAAGCACAGGCACATGCCTGTAGGTTATATGTTGGAATGGGTTCTTGGTCTTCATTGTTTCCACCACCCCTAGTTCATCTGGAAGCAACACTGACAAACATTGTGTCTTTGGCTTCTTGAGTCTTCCCAACAAAGCATATTACTTTGGAGAATGTGGAAGCTGAGGATTCGTTGCAACTCTTGTATGTCCTTATTGGATCCTAAGCTGAAGATACTCAACGGTGCCAATGTAAATGGCAGCATGGATGCATCAAGTTGGTGATTGTATTCAACAGGAGCAAGAATTGGAAAAAGAGTGCAGCTGCAGTAGTATTGGTTGCATGGAGTCTCCGGGCCAATTAAAGGACATCAGGGGTCTTGGCCTTGCCCATTTATCTCTGTGGATAGTATTCGTTGCTGCAATAGTGGCTGCTGGCAGAACCTGTCCTCAAAGAAGTGCTCTGAGATGCAAAGATGTTTTGTTTTCTTTCATAAAGCAATGCCTGTGTGTGGAAATAGCAACAAAGTATCCTGCAAGGCCAACAATAGGGACACCTATAGATTGTGGTGCATAGGACCACAAAGCTTAAGGCAAAAGTTGGCAACTTCTTGTGCACTAAGCATCACTGTCAGGCACTTGAATAAACAACATCTTGTGAAAGAGTCAAGTCTCATGAGATCTTGGTGATTTAGGCCATTGCATATATGTGGTGGAGTGGAGGGGATCCACCAGAAGTTATGGAACAAAAGCAATGACAAACATAGAAAGAAAAGTTGTATAGGAGAGCAGAAAAACAATCAAAACCACCCAGTTTAGAGATTTTTTTCCTGGTTTTTGATTGCTGCAGTAATTAAAGAAAGAGTAGAAAGAAAAGAATACAGAGTGACAGGCTTCGATCATAAAAGTTAACTTCCAAATATTGTCTGTAGTATGTAATGTACAAATGCAGAATGTTCATACATACATACATACATACATACATACATACATATATATATATATATATATATATGACAGTAAACAAAATTGCTTAACATACAGAAAAATCCCACTCTAAGCAGATGATATAGTCCAAGTGAGATGTCTAGTGTCCCATCTGGCCTGAGTGTTCAGGGAAAGACACGCTGCCGGATTGTCTCCAAGATGACAGATCCCTAAAGGATAGAATGCAACTGTGCCTGATATAAAGACAAAGAGAAAAGTCATGGCAGTTGATGACTCGCTATTACAAGGTACTGAAGCAAACATATGTGGACCAGCCCCCCAGCTTATGAAGTGTGCTGTCTGCCAGGAGCAAGGTTTAATGATGTAAGAGTACAACGTCCAAGACCTATCATGTCCACTGACAATTATTTCTTACTGCTGATGTATGTGGGGACAAACAATACCACAATGAACAGCCATAACAATATCACTACAAACTTTGAAAGTTTCAGATGGAAGCTCAAACTGCTAGGGGCTCAGGTGCCATTCTTATCTAACTGTCCATTCCATTGAAGAGGACTAGAAAGAATACCACAATCAATTACTGTCTGTGCAAATGATGGTGACAGGAGGGATTTTGTTTCTGAGACTATGGTCTCAGGATCGTTCACGTAAGGTGAGTTACACTTCACAAATAATAGTAAAAACACATTTGACCCAAGCGGAATGAGGTAAATTAGAAGGGGAGGGTGGTAGGACCAAACTTCTTTAGTAAAGACCTCAGAAAAAGATTCATGCACTGTAGAAAACGAAGGCATTGCTGAAATGGGGCCTCTTAACTGCTTCAAGGAAAATCAGAAAAAAAAATGTCTGTTGACGTTCATGGCCTTCATTAATGCTCAGACTATGGGAAATAAATAAGATGTGCTTGAGCAATTCACATAGAAGGGCAAATATGATTTAATAGGTATAAAGGGCTTCCATGACTGAAATGCAGCAATTAAAAATACCCCTTGCTCTAAAGCATCAGAAGCAACAGAATGGGAGAAGTTGGACTGAATGGTTCCATTCCTGCTCAAAAATCTAAATGAATGAACCAGGTAATGTTGTACAATATCAGAGCTAAAAGAAATGGCAGAACAAATGAAAGCAGTATATGCTGCTGTGAACTGTCATCCTTCCAAGGAAGAAGATGTAGATGACATCTTCTAAAAGCAAATTGTGTATCTTTCAAAGAGGCATGAAGCTGTACTGGGGGGGGGGGGGAACAATACTTTAATTATCCTGAGATCTGTTACAAGACAAACTCTGTCAACCATAATCCTAGGAAACTCCTGAGTTTTCAAAAAGAAAAAAGTCACTAACTTGAAGGAAAAGTTTATTAAGGATCTGAAAAGAAGAAAGGATATATAGTACACTGGAAATGAAAAGAGGGACAAGTTACAAAGGAGGAGTACAGACAGGTATCTCAGAAATGTAGAGCTGATGAAGGAAAGCAGAAACTCAGAACAAGCTGAGGTTAACAAAGGATACTAGGAATAACAAAAAGGACTTCCATAAATACATTCGAAATAAAAGGAAAAGTATCAGTAGATCACCTGCTCAATGAAGAAAGCAAAATGCTGACAGGCAACAATGGCAGAGTTACTCGAGTTTTATTTTGTTGCAGTCTCCTCCAACAAAAAACAGGCATGTTACTCAAGGAAATTGTGAAGAATAGGATAAAGGATGAACAATGCAAATAAATTGAGGAAAACAATAGAATGGGGAAGACTAGAGATCTCTTCAAGAAAATTGGAGATATCAAAGGAACATTTAATGCAAAGATGGGCATGATAAAGGACAAAAAAGGCAGGGACCTAACAGAAGCAGAAGAGTTTAAGAAGAGGCGGCAAGAATACACAGAAGAACTCTACAAGAAAGATCTTAATGTCCCTGATGTCCACACTGGTGTGATCACTGACCTTGAGCCAGACATCCTAGAGAGTGAAGTCAAGTGGGCCTTAGGAAGCATTGCTAACAACAAAGCTAGTGGAGATGACAGTATTCCAGCTGAGTTATTTAAATACTAAAAGATTATGCTGTTAAAGTGCTGCACTCAATATGCCAGCAAGTTTGGAAAACGCAACAGTGGCCACGGGATTGGAAAAGGTCAGTTTACATTCCAATTCCAAAGAAGGGCAATGCCAAAGAATGCTCAAACAATCGCACAATTGCACTCATTTCACATGCTAGCAAGGTTATGCTCAAAATCCTACAAGCTAGGCTTCAGCAGTACGTGAACCGAGAACTACTGGATGTACAAGCTGGGTTTCGGAGGCAGAGGAACTAGAGATCAAATTGCCAACATTCGTTGGATCATGGAGAAAGCACGAGAGTTCCAGAAAAACATCTACCTCTGCTTCATTGACTATGCAAAAGCCTTCGATTGTGTGGATCACAACAAACTGTGGCAAATTCTTAAAGAGGTGGGGGTATGAGACCATCTTACCTGTCTCCTGAGAAATCTGTATGCGGGCCAAGAAGCAACAGTTAGAACCAGTCATGGAACAACCGATTGGTTCAAAATAGGGAAAGGAGTACGACAAGGCTGTATACTGTCACCCTGCTTATTTAACTTATATGCAGAGTACATCATGAGAAATGCCAGGCTGGAAGAATCACAAGCTGGAATTAAGATTGCAGGGAGAAACATCAACAACCTTAGATATGCAGACAATACCACCCTAATGGCAGAAAGTGAAGAAGAACTAAAAAGCCTCTTGATGAGGGTGAAAGAGGAGAGTGCAAAAGCTGGCTTGAAACTCAACATTAAAAAAACTAAGATCATGGCATCTGGACCCATCAATTCCTGGCAAATAGAAGGGGTAGAAATGGAAGCAGTATCAGACTCCATTTATTTGGGCTCCAAGATCACCGCAGATGGAGACTGCAGCCATGAAATTAAAAGACGCTTGCTCCTTGGGAGGAAAGCTATGGCAAACCTAGATAGCATATTAAAAAGCAGAGACGTCACCTTGCCGACAAAGATCCGCATAGTCAAAGCTATGGTTTTTCCAGTAGTAATGTATGGCTATGAAAGCTGGACCATAAAGAAGGCTGAGCGCTGAAGAATTGATGCCTTTGAACTGTGGTGCTGGAGAAGACTCTTGAGAGTCCCCTGGACTGCTAGGAGGTCAAACCAGTCAATCTTAAAGGAAATCAACCCTGACTGCTCATTGGAAGGATTGATACTGAAGCTCAAGCTCAGATACTTTGGTCACCTAATGTGAAGAGAGGACTCTTTGGAAAAGACCCTGATGCTGGGAAAGCTTGAAGGCAAAAGGAGAAGGGGACGGCAGAGGATGAGATGGTTAGATAGCATCACTGAAGCAATGAGCATGAAACTGAGCAAACTCAGGGAGGCAGTGAAGGACAGGGAGGCCTGGCGCAATATGGTTCATGGGGTCACGAAGAGTCAGACACAACTTAACTGAACAACAACAAAGGATAAAGGATAAGACTGAAGCTGGAGATTTATAGAAATGCAGTGAACGATTATCTATTTACTTAGAGTTTCTCTCTCCAGGCCCTGATGAGTTATATCCTAAGGTACTGAAGGAACTAACTGGTAGTACTGTATAGCTGAACCCTTACGTGTTATCTCTGAGAAATTTTGGAGAACTGATGAGGTGCCAGATGACTGGAGATGAGCAAATATTATCTCTTGGTTGCTTCATGGTGGCCCCATTCCCTCTCAATAATTTGCTAAAATAGTGAAGACATCCATAAAAATGAGAGACTTGTGTGCAAAACGTGACTGCTTAGATTTATGCTCATCATATCCCACTATGTTAAAAATGTGGCAAAAATATTCTCAAGTGAAAGATAAGAGTTGGTTTCCTGGGGCCTTTTTTTATTTACCCTAGGTGCTTTTGGTGTACAGAAGGAAAAGCAAACACATTTTAGCTGTGAGCTGTTGAACAAACCAAACAGCCTGGTCCAAACTAAAACTAGAAGCTAGAAAATATGCTTTATAAGCCATGATGGCTAGGTACATACTACTTACAGCTTATTATGAAGGCCAAATCAGCCTAACTATTGTTTCTTAATACTTCTCCCACAACTCAGCTTAGGCAGCACTCCACTCTTTTGCTGATGGTCTTCATTTAATTTCCCCAGCAAAATGAAAACGAGGAGAATTGGAGCAAGTTTACCATTGTGAAAAGCAAGAAAGGTCAAGAAGCAATAATGCAAATGCTGAAAAGCAGAACTGCATTCACAAATCAGAGGGTTTTAAATGTTCTTGAATAACAGGAACCATTTCACACAATTACTTACAAGAGATGTAAACAGCATATGACTTGTATGAGAAAGTGCGCACACATTTCGCCCACTGTATGTCAAAACTTGACAAGAAAATGCAAAATCTTCCCTTCATATGCCACTGCAAAAGTAATAGTCACCTGGGCTGTTTCTTTGATTGAGTTGCATAGTGTGTTACAATAAAGAAAAATCTTCGGTCCTTACGATCCTGGAGGACAAAAGCAGATGTTTTTTCTTGATTCCCCCCATCCTCACAGAACTGCTTTGGAGGGATGCAGTGCCTTCTACAATTGGCTGGTGGGATGATCGATTCTGCTCCCTCCCCATCATCTTGAATTGTATATAGGCTTTTTATGTAGAATTGTTACTACTTATTTTAATATGGATATTTATATTTTTATTGTTTTTATTGTTTCGGATTTTAATTGTAAGCTGCCCAGAGTCACCCTCTGGGGGAAATGGGCAGCATATAAATTTAATAAATAGATAAACCAAAAATAAATAAAATATTGTGCGGGGCTGCAGAGATAAGGAGATAAGCTTACAAAATGTACCAGATTGCCCTCTCATCCAATGGGATGCTTCTACGAATTCATTTTTCCCTCCATCAACAGAAAGAATCCTTCAATTTGTGATTAGGCAATTCTAAACATAATGCATTATCCTGCATGATATGTGGACTGGCTCTAAGATAGAATGTTGTAGTCTGATCAAGCACAATTGGGCAGAAAACAACTGGTTTTATACTGAGAAACTTAGGGGAACTACTCCTTGCATTATGAATGAAAAGCACTGCAACTGTCTTTTATACTCCAAAATAAGACCTTGAAAAATAGTTTAAATTTCAACTCTCATTATTTTATTACTGTTTTGGCTACATTCTCTACAATTTCAGCAGCATTTTGAAGAGACAGTTAATGTATCCTTATGTACAACAAAAACAAAATGGCTTGCAACATCAGAAACAAGAGCCACAGTTTAACTGTACAATATTAAATGAAAAACCTGTGGTAATACAGCCTCCCTTTCTGCAACATGGACAAAGTTACATACAAGTATTCAGCATTATGAATATGACAGTAAGAGGAATCTTGTATGGAAGAGAGATACTGCATTCTGGGGGAAAAAAAAACCCTACCATACAAGGCAGTTAGAAAATGTTTCACATTTTAAAATATCTGTACAAGCCACAAGAGACATCTCTTTAGAGGAACATCTTCCCACCTTGTAGACAGTACTTCCAGAAACCGAGAATAACCATAAACAACTTCTACATCTAGTATCCACGTGCTCCAGTTCAGGAAACTGACTTGAATGGTACTGTATAGTTCCAACACAGGTCGGTTTGACATGCCTTGATTGTGAATGAATTATCTACTTTCAGTCTCTCTAGGACGTTCAGCTGACTTGCACCTTAAGGAGGTTGTTTTGATTTTTTTGTTTTGTTTTTTTTGCAAAAGCAAAAGCAACATCATTTAGCAGCAATTAAAAGCGCCTTCAATGAGACTTAAAAAAAATACAATATCCAATTAGAAAAAGCCATACTTTTAAACATTTGTACAGAAATAAGTTGCTGAATTTTTTAAACTGAAAATATGACATCTGTACAATACATTTACAATAAAGTTAGAAGGGAATTTGTCATTATCCTGCATAGAAACATTAAACATGACCAATTTGCTTTTGGTTACATACATGGCCTTGTAAATCCTCCACAAAAAGCCTGGGCAGCAGATATCAGTTGACAACTCTGCTAAGTATCAAAATGCCACTTAAATAATTGAACTAGTTTCAAACTAGATTTTGCTCCCTCACTGGAACTATTTTTATCCCTTTGAAAATACAGTCATTCAATCAACAAACACATTTTTAAAAACTTCTCACCAGCCCCACCCCCACCCCCCAATGTTAAATCCCTTCTATCCATAGAAATTAATAAACAAAGCTGTGTCATTCAACTTTACTTTGGTTTTTGAAACGTTGACTTCTTGGGAAGAAAGATTCTTTTATTTCACTTTTTCTTTATTTTGTCCAGGCACTGAGTTGTTGTTCTGTGCTCTGTTTTCTTCTTTATTGAAATAATGAAAACTACCCCTCTTTATTAGAACTCTCCAGTATCAACCAAAAGTTTTTTTTAAAGTAAAAAGATTATTTACAGTATTCCCTCCCTAGAAGTCCAAACACATATTTTCTTCAGTCTTAATAACACAGTACATCTGGTTTGGAGGCAACAGGCAATGCTGTCCTTCAAAGTTTTCAATGTGAACATCTGAAACAAATGTACCCTTCTCAGATCATGATCCAGTCTTATCACAGAAATGACTTTTCTTTGAAGGGCCACAGTATGAAGACACCATCGTTAAATTTGTCCTGCTGTGTAAACAACGCTAACAGAATGCTTTCAAATGAAAGTCCACTGCAGCAAAATTACATGAAGGTGCCATGCAAACCTTCTTTGTGAAGATGCTTTAGTAAGGAATAATGCTTGATATAGGCGGTGTGGGAGAGGCTGCCAGTCCAGTCATATGCAAGTTTCCTGAAGAGTTTGATCTTCTCATGTGTGGAAGTAGGTAAGCATCATTAGCCAGCTGATGGACATCAAACCGATCCTCCTTACGGTATGCCAAGCAACGCCTGATAAAGGCCTGGAAGGGAGAAAAACAGACAGTATGGTGTTGAATTAAATGCAGTTTGCTGATGGAATATCAACCAACAGAAATATTCTTCCTTTTCCTTCTATCTCCCAAATGTGCCTTATAAGTTGGGTGATCTCAATTTGAAGGACACGTAAGTGAAAATCCCACTATTCTAATGGAAACCCATTCATGCAAACTTTGATGTAGCATAATACCAAATTTGAAGTCTCTGATTAAAATTTCAGCTTGCACTGAATTTAGCAGATGCTTTCAATAAGCCATGCTTGGCCAGATTTGTTCAGTCACCTCCTAACAAATACAAAAATTGTGTTTAATTTACAGAGTTGTCAACTATAATATGTTAAGTACAGAGAGATGCTAATTATAAATAACATTTTCCCACTAATTATTATTAAGCAAATACAAGCAGACCATAAATGTTGTAAGCATTAGGGATTTCTAACAGCCACATTATAATGGTGGGAGTAACATTGTTCTAAAATCTACTGAATTCTAATTTAAGAGTACATCTTTGTAAAGGATGGAAATCAAAATCAGTTACAGGTAGTCCTCACTTAATGGCCATTTGTTCAGTGGCTGAAATTACAACGGTGCTGAAAAAATGGACTTATGACCTGTGCCCAAAGTTACGGCCACTGCAGTGGCCCTGTGGTCACATGATCAACATTTGGGCACTTGGAGCCTGCCCACACTTACAACTGCAGGAGCACTGCAACTCCCCCCAACCCATCTCTGCTCTTTTGCTGCCCTGCACAGTGGCACGTCAGCGGCAGCACCGGAGCTGGGGCTGAAGTAGAGGCCCAGGGCCTTCAGCAGTCTCAGCCAGCTGCCACCACTCCCCAGGCCTCTACTTCAGCCCCAGCGCAACTGGGACTGCTGGGATTGTGGTCACTAAGGGAAGCAGTCACATGATGTCTCGCTTTATGACTGCATTGCTTAGCCACGGAAATTCTGGTCCCAATTATGGTCGTTAAGTGAGATCTACCTGTACTGACCTACACAATATTATATTGCCGTTTAATTATTATTTTTTACTTTCAGTTCTGTGTCATTTCTCCCTGCTTCTTGCTTTTACGTGTGCAATCTTATTATTGGAAATATGTAGATAATGCCAAACAAAGCAGAAATTACTTCTCCCAATCATCAACAACACCAGCAATGAAGAACATAACAATCTTCAACAAAAATATAGAAAGCAAATTCAGCACAAATAGCAATACATAAAAATTGTAGGAAAAAATATATATACTAGGTTGTATCTAATGATCCCTCCACTGATAGAAATCTCTTTGATTCAGAGAGGCTTCCATCAATGCACCAGGAAGGAAAGTGAATTTGCTGATTCACTCTCCTCTTTGGAACCTCACCCTACTTCCCATGATGATTGAAGAGGTTTCCCAATCCCTGGAAACAAATATGGAGAGGCAAAAGAGAAGATGAATGGCTGAAAATAACATTTATTTATTTAGATTTTGGTGCTGCCCGACATCAAAACAACTCTTTTCTCCCCATTCTCCTAATAAGTCCTTGTTTTCCATCAGCAGCATGTCTCCATTGGATGCAAGTCTCCCGTACTGATTGACTAAGAACTGTATTTTCTTGGTACAAAAACCTGATTCTTCTAAAACTGAAAAGATTTGATTCATTAAGAGGTTCTGTATTATGCTCTCCCTTATATGTACTAATAATATTATCTTCAGAATTTCTCAACTCCAAAAATCTATCAATAAGTAGAATTATTTAGTGATTTGCACATATATATAAATTTGCTTGTTGAACTGGGTAATGAAAGTGTGTGGTAAACACAACTCCAGATACCAGCCTGCTTACCTATTCCAGTATAATCCCATATGTAGGATGCACATAAGCCTCTTATATGATAGTTAAAACCACAAGGCTATTTTGCTTATATACATATACAATTCTTATTAATCATGTGCAATGTTCTACTTTTTTAAAAAGTGAAAGTTATTTTCAATGATAAAAAGGTGAAATAATTAGAAAGGTATATTTTTATTCCCATAATTTAATATCCATTTTCATACCTTCAGGATTTGAAGCCTTACTGACATAATTTTCACACTGCTTTCTATTTACTTCTATTGCTGGGAGGTTCTAACAGGGGAGTGCAGCTATCATATACCCTTGACAGAAGATCAGTACACAACCTCTATCTGGGATGGTCATCCTCTTCCACCGAATGCATGGAGTGATGCACGTGGAGAGGTGAGGGAAGAAGGGGACACCCACCTAGCCAGCCAGACCAGCCGAATCAACCCTGGCGATCAATGGGGTGACAGATGTCGCAGCCAGATCACCCTCACATCCTACTTCTGTTGTCTTTACCTAACATTATGACCATTCTGTACTAATAAGTTTCCAAATTTAGCATTCACAATACATTATGTGTACTTAGATGTGGAAAGTTGTTGGTAATAGAATATTATCAACTAGAAACTTTGTCAGGAGCAAAGAAACTATAGAAGGAAAGAATGGAAGTATGGATTAAGATCGGTAGTAGGCTACAATGACAAGGATGAGACAGGTGGGAAGAAGCAGCACAACACGATATAAAGACATTTAATCCAAGCCCAGAAGTGCCAGGCAAGCCCAGTCTTGCTAAGCTCACAGAACCTGTTTAACTTGGGTGGAACTCAAATTGAAAAATCTCCACTACCGACAAAAATAGCACATCTGCATTTACTGAACACATTCTTCTGTGGAAAGTAGAGAGAAAATGCAATGTTCCCCCTTCTTGTGAAGAGGATAAAGAGGCCATTAACACAGACGATTAATATAAATTTGGGGAAATTCTGGCTCCATGAACAAGTTTCTTACCTGACTCCACACAAGCACTAGTGGTTAAACAAGCCAGAAACAAGCTATTTCTGTTTAGTCAGAAATGATGGCTAAACCAACCAGAAATCAATTGTGCCCAAACCCACAGCTGACTTTTTTTTTTAAACAACATAAACACTATTAAAACAAGCCACGTCATTGGGCTAGTTTAAATAACATAGATAAAACTTTTTTTAGAACTAATTACATAAGCATATCAATAAGCCCAAGCAAAGACTTAGGTTGTGTACTCTCTTCTTTCTCTCTCAGGCAATTTGGCATTTCCTTTAAATCAGAGATGTTTTAAAACAGTCCATGGTTCAATTTTAAATTAAACTAAGATTTAAATTATAAAATTACAGTTTTATAATTCATTGTTTGAAGCTGGCTTGTTGGAAAATGAGTAGTGTTCATTTTAAACCATACCCTCTGATTAGCATTGTGTGATGTCTAGTTCACAACAGCAAATACAATTTTAAAACAAGTGGCAGTGTAACTGTACTTCAGGATTTTCTAGGATTGAAGATTATAGGACAAAACAAATTGGCTTATCTAGTTAAGACTTCTGTAATTATTGATATTCAAAGTATTTTAATGAATGACAATAAGATGTTGCAATCTGGTATAAATATTTAGTTACGCTTATTTTCTATTCAAGAAATCAACGTTTCAGGATTCTAGATAATCATCTTCAGTATCTGATAACAGATTTACATCTGTGAAAACACAGAAATAGTTTGTAAAAAAATATTTTGCATTTACTTTTAAATGTATGAATTCTCAGGTGAAATTAAAAAAAAATTCTTACAAAAATTACATGTATTTTGTTTGTAGTTGGCTTTCAATATTTTCTCTGACCGACCCTCTTGTGTCAGAATGTACTGGATACTATCAGAATGGATGGTTGAACTCTTAACATTACCTTGGCTTCATTGCTCACAACAGGCTTTACTGGGAATTGTACTTCAGTGGCTTTTAATATTGTGTTTTCTTGAAGTATATCTTGTTGTGACTGGTTATGGCCAAATGGCTGGAAAGAGATAAAGAAGTTCAGAGTTCATTATACTAAATATCCAAATACTCATATATTTGTTTTAAAAAACACACACTTTTAAAAATCTAAAATTATGCTATTTTAAAATATTTTAAAGTATTTCAGAGCAATGGGAAATGCAGACAGGTATAAGTTGAATAATTGTATCTGCCTGTACATATTCTTGATTAAAGAAACTGCGCTAGTCAAACTTGCCTGTATTGGAAAATTGTAGAGTTAATCGTGTGTGCTTACCTTTCGGCCATATAGACACTGGAAAAAGATTACTCCAACTGACCACACATCCACCTTGTTAGAAATCTTTGGTGGTTCTTTTCCTACGACAAAGCACTCTGGAGGCAAATACCTGAATGAATAGAAGGAAAAGATTAGTTCAGTATAAACAGGCATGTTCTCTGCTAGAAGACTAATTTTTAAAAACCCAGTCAAAAATGGCTAAGCACAAACATAATGCTTCATCAGACCCTGATGCTGGGAAAGATTGAAGGCAAAAGGAGAAGAGGACGGCAGAGGATGAGATGGTGGGATGGCATCACTGAAGCAATGAGCATGAATGAAACTGAGCAAACTCAGGGAGGCAGTGAAGGACAGGAAGGCCTGGCGCAATATGGTTTGTGGGGTCACGAAGAGTCGGACATGACTTAACAACTGAACAACAACAACAAACATAATAAAAGTGGCACGTATGTTGTCAATGTTAAATTCATGCAAGTTATAACAGCACTGAAAGAGCTATTAAAAACTTTCAGGACCCACTATTGTTGACTTAAACGTTTATCTATTTCAATTATTATTAAAAGTAGAAATAATATTTCAGTCAGAATATAGAAAAACAGAACATAAACATAGTCATAAATATATATAAAATGTAAAATAATTGCTTCATAACTTGTCATAATATTAAGAAAAAAAACTGTCTTAAAATTAAAACATTCAGAGTTTACATGTTCGGATCAGTTATATCTTTCTTCTCTGACTTGGCAAACCACTACCCAAAATTTTGCTACTTTTATACATATCTCAATATACAGGCTGGAAAGTAAAAGTCAATCAAGCAATTCTTCACAGACACCAAATAAGATAAGAAATGTAGCAATTAGTATGGTGAATATCTTAGCAAAGTGCTCGGCTTTGGTTTGCCAACTCTACTGCTCCTGATCCACAAGGGCAGACTCTCGAACTGAATGGAATTTTCCTGTTTTCTACACTGCATTGCAGAGGGTCAGGCATTTCATCTTACTAATGAGTGTGCTCTTCTATGTGTAGGAGTTGTTAAGACGTAAAGATACTAAGTTGGTTTATGTCAGCAATTTATTTCTTCCAAGGCAACTCGGAACGAAAGAAATCTATTTGGTTCTGAATCACTAACTCAAGCCAAGAGTGATCCTGATGAAAAGCCATATGAACAGAGCTTAACTTTTAATGGTTGGCACCATGGAGGAATCAGACAGTATTAAAGAACCAAATCCAAAAGACTAGATTTAACTTGAATCAAAAATAAGCATGGTAGTCCAAATCCTCAGCTCTACCTTCAATAGTCTGGACTTAAGACGGTATTTGATATGCATTTGGGGACTTGAAAAATAGTTCTTACAATTTGGATTGGACCATTTGTACAGCAGGGAGATATATAAACCACCCTGGGCTCCACAGAGAACTGAGCATGGTTGCAGTAATATATAAGGCACCTCTAGTTCAGAAGAAACCCAGTACTGTGGCAGTGATCTGCTGTACATTTTGAGTCACATACTTGGTGTTTTTGTTTCAGGCTCCACAATGAAGAAAAACATCCACCAGATATTTAAAGTTTTGGACCCATACAATATCTATCTCATTTATAGACCATTGATGGTGATGACATTTAGGTCTCTGCAAAAATGAGTACTTCTGATTGTGGGTTATTAATCTTCATCTCATCAACTCCATTGTGCAAAACCACTTAAAACTCTTCTCAAACTAATTTCTGTTCTATAACAAATGATATCATCGACAAGGAATAGGACTGCTAGATATTTAATAGCTACAGTGCATTCGGAAAGTATTCAGACCCCCTTCACTTTTTTCAATTTTGTTATGTTGCAGCCTGATACTACAATCGTTCAAATTCATTTTTTTTCTCATTAATCTACACTCAGTAACCCATAATGACAAAGTGAAACCAGAATTTTAGAAAAGTCTGTACATTTATTAAAAAGGAAAAACTGAAATATCACATTGGCATAAGTATTCAGACCCTTTGCAACAACACTTGAAATTGAGCTCAGGTGCCTCCCATTTCTCTTGATAGTTGCTGAGCTGTTTCTACACCTTGATTGGCGTCCACCTGTGGTAAATTAAATTGATTGGACATGATTTGGAAAGGCACACCCCTCTCTCCAGAAGGCCTCACAGCTGACAATGCATACTGTACCAGAGCAAAAGCCATGAGGTCAAAGGAACTGCCTGCAGAGCTCAGAGACAGGATTATTGCAAGGCCCAGATCTGGGGAAGGCTACAAAAACATTTCTGCTGCACTGAAGGTTCCCAAGAGCACAGTGGCCTCCATAATTCTCAAATGGAACAAGCTTGGCACAACCAGGACTCTTCCAAGAGCTGGTTGCCTGGCCAAACTGAGCAATTGGGGGAGAGGAGCCATAGTAAGAGAGGTGACCAAGAACCCGATGGTCACTCTGAGATCCTGTGTGGAGATGGGACAAAATTCCAGAAGGACAACCATCACTGCAGCCCTCCATCGATCTGGGCTATATGGCAGAGTGGCTAGACAGAAGCCTCTCCTCAGTGCAAAACACATGAAAGCCCGCTTGGAGTTTGCAAAAAAGCACCTGAAGGACTCTCAAACTGTGAGGAACAAGATTCTCTGGTCTGATGAAACCAAGATTGAACTGTTTGGCCTCAATTCTAAACGAAACCAGGCACCGCTCATCACCTGCCCAATACCATCCCAACAGTGAAGCATGGTGGTGGCAGCATCATGCTGTGGGGGTGTTTTTCAGCAGCAGGGACTGGGAGACTGGTCAGGGTTGAGGGAAAGCTGAATGGAGCAAAGGACAGAGATATCCTCAATGAAAACCTGTTCCACAGTACTCAGGACCTCAGATTGGGCTGAAGATTCACCTTCCAACATGACAACAATCCTAAGTGCACAGCCAAGACAACACAGGAATGGCTTAGGGACAACTCTGTGAATGCCATAGAGTGGCCCAGCCAGAGCCCTGACTTGAACCCTACTGAACATCTCTGGAGAGACCTGGAAATGGCTGTCCACTGACAGTCCCCATCCAACCTGACTGAGCTTGAGAGGATTTGCAAAGAAGAAAGGCAGAAAATCCCCCAATCCAGGTATGCAAAGCTTGTTGCGTCATACCGAAAAAGACTCGAGGCTGTAATTGCTGCCAAAGGTGCTTCAACAAAGTACTGAGTAAAGGGTCTGAATACTTAAGCACATGTGATATCTAAGTTTTTTCTTTTTAATAAATTTACAGACATTTCTAAAATTCTGTTTTCACTTTGTCATTATGGGGTACTGAGCGTAGAAAAAAAATGGATTTGAACAATTGTAGTATCAGGCTGCAACATAACAAAATTGAAAAAAGTGAAGGGGGTCTGAATACTTTCCGAGTGCACTGTATTTTAGGAGAATGAAAAATCCTGTCCTTTTAATCTCTCTAGAGTATGAAGCCAAAATGCATCCCTGTTTCATTCCTCGCAGTGTAGGGAGGATTAGTAAGGGTAGTGGTTTCTAGTTCTGGATTAGCTAACAAGCACAAATCAGAGAGTAAATTTACTAAATTGTAACAGATTATGGTAGGCCAAACTAGAAAGTGAACTGATAAAGAGTCCAAAACCTAGGCTGGAGGCTGATCTGAATACAAGCCACTTTGAATGCACACAAAATACAAGTTTATAGACTGAAAACATTCAAAACCTGGCCATATCTATAGGCACAGTCACGACACTTTGCTTTTTTTTTCCGGTGAAGCAAAATGGCTGTGCTTGCACATGCCTATGGAAACACCTGTTTACAGCTTATAAAGTTCTACAGTCACAACACAACGTTGCTTTAAGGATCTGGAAAAAAACCCCTGTCCTTTATATGCTCTCATGTGTTACAAAGCACTTTTCCTGAAGCATCTGCAGAGTACTAATACTGGTGACACTTCGATGATTTCAAAATAAAACATTTAATGATCACTACAAACCACACATCAAATGTATCTGCTTGCCTTCCTCTTTTCAACACAACCGATGTTTTATATTTAACAACTACATCACATTTTTCATAAAAGGAAGATGGTTGTTTCTCAGCCTAAATGTGTATGTTGAATTTTGGGATAACTTCGGAGAACATTTCTCAGTTTTTGTATTTGCATTTCAGCTTTTTATTAATCTCAGTATGATAGAAGATAAATTCTGTACCATTAAGATATAAACTAAATTAAGGTATGGAAGCTGTACATAAATTTTGTTATTCCATGAGAATAATTAAACTGTCACTTTTACATTTTTATTTCATTATTTTTGTTTAATAAAACAAGAAACAAAAGTTTGTGAAATCAAAAATGATATACCAGTAAGTCCCAGCTCCTTGTGAAGTTAGGTCCATTCCATCAACACCATAGCTATCATCATCCATTATTTTAGACAAGCCAAAATCTGTGATTTTTATTTCTCCACATGCTGTTCCATCAACCAAAAGGATGTTTCCTATCAAAAGAAAAAAAATCTCATTAGAAAAACCAAGTCTAGCCCATTATAGCATCTCAACAACATTTCATTCAGATGATGAGAGCATAATCATTTTTAGGGCTGAACAAAGCATTCAAAGATGTGTTTCGTGATTTGTAGGCGTGTGAACAAAGCACCTCTCTTTGAATCATTCAAACACCCACATCTTTTGTAAGGTTCATGTGGCTGCTTCAAAAGTTGTTCCAACTCTCAATGCATGTGCACGCTTGCCTAGCTACTCTGCTTCATTCGTGGCCCCAGGGAAAGTATTGTCTATGCTTACACAGACACACACAGTTAACATGGCATACTTTCCAAGCAACCACAGCTTCACAGCTTTCATGATTCAAAGAGCGATGCTTTGGTTATTCTGAGATGCTCCTTTTTCAAATGCTTTGCACAGCCCTAATAATTTGACAGAACTGAAATATCTTAAATACAGGCTTGTGGTAAGTCACATATAAATTGACTATTCATGGAACTATCCCATGCAGCACTTGAAACCTGTGAGAGGCAGTTCCTATATCTCAAACACCTTTAAAATCTCAGAATGCATGAAAACCTAGTTATTTACAACTAAGTGTTCAAAAACTTTATATCATAATGATTACTATATATTTCACAAATTCAAATCCAAACTATGGATTTTTAAATAAATAATGCACTTTTGGGTATTGTAATAATGTCATGCTATCCGTACTAGATTTTATAGTTTTCATTTACTAAATACTTTATGGAAGAACAAAAGCTTCAAGAACTGAAAAATAATAACTGCAATGGTATTTGCATTGTAATTCTGTTGTATTTCAGTTTTTCTTGATTGTTTGACTAAGCTCTATAGTTTCTGCATTTTGTTATTTCTATTTGTACATCATCTTGAGCACCCTCTGAGAGAGGAGCAATCCAAAAATAAAATAAAATTATTTCCTGTCTATTCAAAAACAAAGACAGAAATCAACAAGTTTCTGTGCAGTGAAAGCATATTAGGCTATTGTCATTTGATAATGCAGGATAAAACCTGTAACGTTGAGCATATAACTCAATAAGATAGACAGACGGACAGACAGACAGATTTGTCACTGCCCATCTCATTAAAAAATGACTCTGGGTAGTTTATAAAGCAGTTAAAATCAATTTTGTATATTATAAATTATAAATGCATTAAGTAATTCAAGTTAGATCATAATTTGAGCAATATGGTGCACTTCACACTTCCTTCCAATTTTTCCCTAATACAACTACCCTGTAAGGTAAGTTAAGTCTAGAGAAAATGACAAGACCAAGTGAACTTCCACGGTTGAGTGTGGACTTGAATCTGGCTTTCCTTGTCCTAGTCTAACACCTTAACCGCTACCCCACATTACCTGTCTTTTAAGCCAGGGTTCCTCAACCTTGGTGACTTGAAGATGTGTGGACTTCAACTCCCAGAATTCCCCAGCCAGCAACTCTTCCCCAGCTCTTCAAGTCGCCACGGTTGAGGAACCCTGTTTTAGGCAATGCAAACCTGATGGATTTAATACAGAAAAAACAGCAGATTGGCTCATTAATAAGCATGAAGAGAATGATATATTTTAGAGAAATGATATATAAGGAAAGTTGTATTAATATTTCTGACTTACCTGGTTTAAGATCATAATGTATAATGGGTGGTTTAATTTCATTGAGATATCGCAGTGCATTTACTATTTGCATTACAATGGACCTGGCTTCTTTCTCTGTCATTAGTTTATGTTGTTTGAGATAGAAATCCAAATCATTGCCTTCACAATATTCTAATACTGTACAAAACCTGAAAAATGGAGAAACAAAGATAGTTCAGACAATAAAAACCATTTAATTGTTCAAGCATAAAATATGAAATGAATTGGATATTAAAAATATTAATATAATTAAAGTTGCTCTAAAAACAAAAAAAAGTATTATTTTATATACTTACGTATCTGTATCCAAGGAGAAGTAGTCATAAAGTTTTACTATCCTTGGATGATCCAACTCTTTGTGTATTCTGTACTCTCTGCAGGCATGCCTTTTAAAAAAAGGCAATCATTAATCATTACCACTGGAGTATCATTTTAACTTGCCACCAGAACAAGTATTTTTAAAAAATGCTTACTTGTGGTAGTTTTCCTTTTTCTCATCTCTCCAGCTTTTGTTAAGTTGATGTATCTTCACAGCAGCATATCTTTGCTCATAAAGATCAAACGCCTGCAATACCCATTAGATGATAGTAGAAAAAAAATACTGTTGAAAAAATAGATTAACTAAAGTTTCAAGTAAACATCTCTTAACATTTCCCTTTACTACATGAAACTATGTAGCATTAATTGAAACATGCAAAACAGAGATAAATAAAGCTTGAGAGGTCAAGTATAATGCAAAGTTTTTGGGATGAATAGCTAGATTTGGGATGTTGAAAGAGTGTCAGAGATGTTTTCTCCCAGTAGTTCCAACGGGGAGGAGGCTGACAATTTGCCTTTTTTTTCCCTGTGCTATGGTGACTCATCATAAAGTACCCGTTCTTCTAAAGGAAAATTGATGGGGCTAAAAAAAAAATGAAGTACAGCACAAAAGTGAGTTTGAAAAAAACATTTTCATTTCCACAGATGGTGCATAAATATTCTGGGAATCATGCTAAAGGCAGCCAGTTTACTTCGAAGCATGACTACTCCTAAGTCTAAAAATAATGAATTTTTTTAAAAAAATCAGGAGAATCAGGCAGTTCAGTGGACACCCTGAGAGTTTTCTACAGTGAAAATACTAAATTATGTCTACAATTTGATTTTTATTATTATAAGCCTGGCTTTGTAAACTGCTTTGAGACTATATAGTTAAAATGGTGGGTTTTTTAATCATCATCAATATAGTGTTTCATCCAAGATTATGCTTAGTCTTAACTATAATTAGTTGAAAAAGATAATTTCATAATCCACGATATAAAATTTGTCTTAACAAACCATAGCTTTACACCATTGATAAGTGTAGAAGAAACAGCATGCTGTTGTTAATATAAATGAAAGTAAAAGCTTCTAAACTCCTCCTCACAATGGTGCTGGAAGAAATATATTGCTTTAAACATACTAATAATCTTTTAACTGGATTTCTTTAGAAACGTGCTGGCAATCAATACATACATAACAAAAAAAAGGAGATATTACCTTATATACTTCACTAAATCCACCTCGGCCAAGTAAATGAAGTAACAAATATCTCTCATTTAATGTTGGATGGTCTTTGAACCTTAAAAAATTAAGCACAAATGTGGTTTATAAACAAGACAGGGCTTTAAAGTTAGTGCTACCTACAGTCAGGTCCAGAAATATTGGGACATCGACACAATTCTAACATCTTTGGCTCTATACACCACCACAATGGATTTGGAATGAAACAAACACAATGTGCCTTAACTGCAGACTGTCAGCTTTAATTTGAGGGTATGTACATCCAACTCAGGTGAACGGTGTAGGAATTACAAGAGTTTGCATATGTGCCTCCCACTTATTAAGGGACCAAAAGTAATGGGACAATTGGCTTCTCAGCTGTTCCATGGCCAGGTGTGTGATATTCCCTCAGTACCCCAACTACAATGTGCAGATAAAAGGCCCAGAGTTCATTTCAAGTGTGCTATTTGCATTTGGAATCTGTTGCTGTCAACTCTCAAGATGGGATCCAAAGAGCTGTCACTATCAGTGAAGCAAGCCATCATTAGGCTGAAGAAACAAAACAAACCCATCAGAGAGATAGCAAGAACATTAGGCGTGGCCAAAACAACTGTTTGTAACATTCTCAAAAAGAAGGAATGCACCGGTGAGCTCAGCAACACCAAAAGACCCGGGAGACAATGGAAAACAACTGTGGTGGATGACCGAAGAATCCTTTCCCTGGTGAAGAAAACACCCTTCACAACAGTTGGCCAGATCAAGAACACTCTCCAGGAGGTAGGTGTATGTGTGTCAAAGTCAACAATCAAAAGAAGACTTCACCAGAGTGAATACAGAGGGTTCACCACAAGATGTAAACCATTGGTGAGCCTCAAAAACAGGAAGGCCAGATTAGAGTTTGCCAAACGACATCTAAAAAAGCCTTCACAGTTCTGGAACAACATCCTATGGACAGATGAGACCAAGATCAACTTGTACCAGAGTGATGGGAAGAGAAGAGTATGGAGAAGGAAAGGAACTGCTCATGATCCTAAGCATACCACCTCATCAAGTGAAGCATGGTGGTGGTAGTGTCATGGCGTGGGCATGTATGGCTGCCAATGGAACTGGTTCTCTTGAATTTATTGATGATGTGACTGGTGACAAAAGCAGCAGGATGACTTCTGCAGTGTTTCGGGCAATATTATCTGCTCACATTCAGCCAAATGCTGCAGAACTCATTGGACGGCGCTTCACAGTACAGATGGACAATGACCCAAAGCATACTGCAAAAGCAACCAAAGAGTTTTTGAAGGGACAGAAGTGGAATGTTATGCAATGGCCAAGTCAATCACCTGACCTGAATCCCATTGAGCATGCATTTCACTTGCTGAAGACAAAACTGAAGGGAAAATGCCCCAAGAACAAGCAGGAACTGAAGACAGTTGCAGTAGAGGCCTGGCAGAGCATCACCAGGGATGAAACCCAGCGTCTGGTGATGTCTATGCGTTCCAGGCTTCAGGCTGTGATTGACTGCAACGGATTTGCAACCAAGTATTAAAAAGGGAAAGTTTGATTTATGATTATTATTCTGTCCCATTACTTTTGGTCTCTTAACAAGTGGGAGGCACATATGCAAACTGTTGTAATTCCTACACCGTTCACCTGAGTTGGATGTACATACCCTCAAATTAAAGCTGACAGTCTGCAGTTAAAGCACATTGTGTTTGTTTCATTCCAAATCCATTGTGGTGGTGTACAGAGCCAAAGATGTTAGAATTGTGTTGATGTCCCAATATTTCTGGACCTGACTGTATAATAAAAGTTCAAACAAGCAAGGGGAAAAAAAGGAGAAAAAAGAAGAAAGCTAGTTACTGTAGGTGTAAGCACTTATTTTCATCTCGAATAAAGCAGGGAGCCCAACGTGGATCACATTAATATGCACTTGCATATGTCCCTCTGTTTAAAAATGAGAAGGAATCCTAAGTTAATCCTCAAATGGCATCTGGCTACACTGCGCCCATTCCCTCAAGCACACAAAACTTTCACTAGAGGGGGTTAATCTGCTGCCACTTATACACTTCTAAAATGGGGCCCTCAAGAGCATACATATTTGAACTTCTAAACCCCCCAGTAGTTCAGGCAACTCAGAGGGGGAAAAAAGTCAAAATGAATTCATGCTAATGAATCACTGAAGTAAAATGAAAAAGAATAAACAAAATGAAAGTAACAGAGAAATTCAACAACTACTTGAAAGGATCATTCAGAAAATATTTGCAAAGTTACTACTACTGTGGGAGGTGAAGGGAACTGAGGAGACAGTAAGAGGTACGCCCCACCCCTCACCAAGTGCAGTGGGATGAAAGAGGACTATTGTCAACTAAGAAGGACCCTGACAAATGACTCTCCAGCTTCTGTTTGAACACCTTGCATGAAGGAGAGTTCACTGCCTCCCAAGACTGTATTGCTTTATTAATTTTGTGCTTGGTACTTTTAAAAACAGATTTTTAAAACAAGCAGTGAGTCAGTTCAGATTTGTTTCCAGGCCAATGAAATTCCTAACTGGATTTTAATGTAAACATTTAAGACACTACAGAAGGGTTCCCATATAACTGCTTCATGAATTGTTTTTACTCAAGAATAAGCAGTGAATGTGGGATCCATGAATGACAATATTCACACTACATAAAAACACAAGATTTACCAAGATGTACAACAGCCGTAGGTTTGGCTCTTTATTCTATAAATCTCAGATAATCATTGCCTTGGGTCATCCCTTCTATAAAAACAACAGGAGACTTAATCCAATTCTTACATGAAAGGAGGAGCCATTCCCACCAAAATTAAACACAGGGGGTCAAATGCCAAGTCAGTTTGGTAGCAAACGAGGACTATCTGAAAATAAGATATTAGTTTCTACTTCAGAGGACTCCTGAGATATATAAAAAGAAATTGGAAGTATTTTTTAATTATTATGAACTATTCCACAAACTTTCAGGTCATGAAGAATTTAATGGGGTAGGGGTACTGGAAGGGAAAAAGGAATGAATTGGCTTGTTAAATCTCCTAATAGTGGATTTTCAAGTATCTTGAAGGGGGGGGGATGTGAGGTAAAAAGCTTCTGCTCCCTGCATTATTTAGAGATGTTTTAAGACGGAAGGAATGGAAATGAAAAAAATCACATTTTCCATTTTTCAAATTCATCATTTATAAATAGATTCTGCTTCTTTAACAAAAAAAAATGCTCAAAATTACTTTAGGAAATTAAAATATATTTTGTGTTATTTTATGTTCATTTCTAGAAAAACAAGAGAGAAAAAGAAAGCCAAAAACTGGCTAAGTAGAGTAACAGTATGTTTTGCTTATTTTTGTGTCATATTTTTTCCAAAGCCAGTAAAACCTGAGAGAATGAATATATAAGATTAAAATCCAGAAGCTTACTGAGAATTATCTTCATTGTTTATTCTTTTGAGTTCTCGTATATGAAGATTTCTAACTCTTTCCAAACGTTCAAGTTCTGCTTGTATTTCAGCTTCTTCCTGCAGAATATAGGTTATAAAAAGGAATAAGGAAAAAAAACCCCAATATTTTACCCCCGTCTCAACTGCAGTGGTGACAAATGATAACTGGCAAATTATTATTTTCATTTGTTGGACTCAGTGTTTTTTTTTACTGATCCCAATTAATAACTTTCAACCAATCTGAGAATAAATGAATGGCCATATGGACTAGAGAGCTAAAGTTGTCCATGTCTTCAAAAAAAAGGTGGAGGAAAGTAGGACAAAGGAATTATAGACAAGGCTGTCTGACATTCAATCAATCAATCAATCAATCAATCAATCAATCAATCAATCAATCTTTATTACAGTCATAGACCAGTACAAAGCATAAGTTTATAAAACAAGCATAGTCAAACTTGGAATGTTAACAACTTGTAATGGGAGGCATATATATTAGAATACACTTATTACCTGTTCAGCTCAACAAATGAGGTCTAGGATATAGCCTATGTTGTTTATACTATGTACTAACTATGTACGGATTAAAAATATATTAAATGTAAAGTATAAAACTTAAAAGTCTACATTGTGAGTATGCTATATGTAAAAATAAGTATAGGCAAAATTATAAAAAGTTTTCTAAGTATACAAGCCATTACAGAGGATAGCCTTTCTCAGCTTTTGGTCTCTTGGTGAGGCGGATCTTCATTGCTGCTGCACAGAATCTTGCTACCTGCTCTGTTACTGTAGGATGTTCATCTATGACCAACAGTTGCATGTGCTCGTGGTCTGTACGTCCAGGATGTTTGGCGATCCATGGTGTAATAAATTTGACATGGGGGTCTTCATAAAAGGCACAGTGCAGGAGGACATGTTCTATAGTTTCAACCTCCCTTGAGCCACATAGACATAATCTAGCGGCCAGTGGAATTTTTTTATACTTTCCCTCCAAGACAGCAGAGGGGAGGGCATGGCAGCATGCTAAGGAGAAAGCTCTCCAATGGCAGGTGATTTCAAGGTGGTCAAGATAGCTGGTGACCAAAACTGTGTATTTTTTGGATGCAGGGGACAGGAAGAGTGGTGTCTTTCCTATATCTTCTTGTCTCTCAATGTCCTTTATTCTTTGTTTTAATTCTTGCTTTGCTCGATTAAAATCCATCTCCAGGAGAGTAGCTGGAGAGTATCCTAATTTTAGTAGATTTGCATTAATGGCCTTAATCCATGACAACTGAAAGTTATCTTGAAAGATAAAAGGTATAAGACCCTGGGGATGCAATTTAAACTTTAACCAAAGGGTTAGAGAGGCTAAGCACACTCTAGCTGCAACCCTAATCATACCAGTTTCAAGTCAAAGATGAGCATTTGACACACATCTAGGCATCTGAAGAAGCGCTCTAATAAATTTGGCTTGCACTTTTTCCAGTGGCATGAAACAGGAAGAGGAGGGGCCCACTAAGGTCCCATAAAGGAGTTGCGCTAATGACTTGGCCCGGAATAATTTTAGTGCTGCTGGTACGTAGGATCCCCCCTTGGATCTGGAGAATTTTAGGATGGCGTTAGCTGATTGTTGTCTGGTGGCTGCAGCGTATTTGCAGTGCGTTGTCCTCGAGCCTGTAGCATGAACAACTATGCCTAAGTACTTAAAACTAGCCACTTGCTCTATTTTGTTCTCCTGGATGTTCCACAGAATACTTTTCGGTCTTTTTGGGCAAACCTGGGAAGATTCTAGAGTAGACAATACCAAAAATAAACATGGATCTGTCAAGAACAAAACCTTGTCTTATTTTGTTTTGGATCAAGTAAATTCCTTAGTTGAGGGTTCCTCAACCTCTGCAACTTTAAGATGGGTGGACTTCAACTCCCAGAATTCCCCAGCAAGCCATGCTGGGGTTGAAGTCCATCCATCTTAAAGGTGCTGAGGTTGAGGAACCCTGCCTTAGTTGATTATGGGAGTGCTGTAGACATAATATATTCAGCCAAACATTTGCCAAATGCCTTATGACACTCTGATTAGCAACTAATGAAGCTGGGTGGCATCAGATTAAATGGATATAGAAATAATGGGAAAAATGCATACATATATTTTACACACACACACACACACACACACAATCGCATGTGACATATTTACATTAAACTGGAGCAAAAATTGAAGTGTCACAAAATTCAATCCTAGGCCCAGCACCCTTTAATATTGTTATTAATTATTTGGATGAGGTGGTTGAACAACTGCCTGTCTGACTGACAGATGGCACAACTTTTAGTGGAATAGCTAATTTCCTAGAAGACAGAAATAAAACTCAAAACTGTAACATGGGTTAAAAATGGGTTAAGGAAATGGTTAAAAATAAAACAAAAATAAAATAAATGTACATAGTAGCTAATGTAAAATTCATTTAGGAAACAGAAATCAAATGCATGGGCTTGCAAAAGGATTCAAACAATCTGGAACTGGCTCAGAGAAGTTCAATAAGGACAAGCAAAGATCTAGAAACTGAACTATATGATGAGAGATTGAAGAAACCGAGAATGTTGAGAGGCAAAGAAAGAGAGGATATGATAGCACTTTTTAAAAATATAAAATGTCACATAAAAGAAGGTCAAGGTTTGCAAAACATGGAATAATGGATTTATCTACAGGAAGCTAGATTGCAACAGATTGTTAGAAAAAAACTAACAATAAGAAGCAGTTTTACTTTTGAACCAATTACAGAAAAAGAGTGGGCTCTTTTTCACTGGATGTATTCAAGCAGATGTCAGCGTCTGTCAGGAATATTTTAATTTGGATAGTTGCATTGAACAGGAGGTTGTACTCAATAGCCTAAATTATTCTTTCCAATTCTATGGCTTTTTCAATAGCACAGTAATATAAATCAAACTGAAATGCAGCCAGTTTCAAACCTAAGTAAATGCAAAGCTTTCCTGACTGATCAATCAGAATTAGTCCTACTCAACTGAAGATGACAAGCAAATATGTATGTTGCTATATGTGTCAATTTCTCCAACATGTTTCTCATTTACAATCTTGGTATGACATAATTGATAATCAGAATCTACTCTGGACATCAACTCAGATAATACTAGAGACAGACCATTCATATTACTTAAAATTAGTCAAGATATTCTTTGAGAAACTAAACATTAACAATTTTTAAACAATGAAAAAAATAATATATCTCTTTTAATTATTTTGTTCTACCTTCTTTTTGGATGTTACTGATCTTAAAGAGCTCAAATAATATCAACATGTAACACTAGTGAGCAATCTTTTATTCCTTCCATAAGCGGGGGTGCTGCGATGGCCGAAACTTCAAGGACTGGTTGTACCACTCATTCAGCACCATTGTAACTTTGAACAGTCGCTGAACAAGTGGTCATTAAGCGAGGACTATCTGTAGAGCAATGCACATATGCATTGTCAACAATATAGAGTGCATTCATATCCAGACAGAAAACATTTATGCTCCATAATATTAAGTAGAGAGAAAAGGGTTCAGTTACTCTGCAATTTAGAATCTTAAGCAGCTGTGCCTTATCTAGAAATGGGAAGGAGGTGGAAGAATCCAAGTTTGGTATCTCCAACTGTAAATAACCATGCCAGCTATGCTAAGAAATGTGGTTGGGAATTGAAAGTAAATGCTGAACAAATCCTTGCTTTTCTGGGTCTTTTGTATCAAATCCTGAGAACCTACAGTAAACCCCTGTGACAAGCTGTTTTGTATTTTTCAATACTGTGTTATGTTCAAATCCATCCTTTGTTTATTTAATCCCATATATTCAGGTATAAATTCTCATGTTTGAGAATATTCATATTAAGGATGATTTGTGTTATCTATCATTCTTATTTCTAAATATTCCAAGATGTTTTTCTAACGTTAAAGATCAGTAGTTCTTAAACTGGGGGAAATTACCCCCAAGGGTATTTTCAGCATATCTTAGGGATAATGGAGCAATGTGTAATTGCTTATTCGAGAATCGAGGATCCAGTATGGGACTGCTGCTGTCAAGACCCTTGTGTAAAACAGTACATTCTGTTTTGATATTATTTGAGACCAGGAAAAGGGATAACTGGGACAAACAGTTTAAGAACCACTGTCCTAGGTGACTACATCAATCCTGTCTGCCAGTTCATGGAACACTTCAGCCAACATTAACATGAATACTTTATTCTTCTCTACCTGTATCCAAACTTCAAATATGCTTTGGAGGCCTAGAATATCATATACAGCACATTAGGGATACACATACAAGTTGCAGGACAGGAAACCAAAAGAAAATACACAAGCTGAAGTCCGTTAAAATAATTTAGCATACAGTTGAATATCAGACACAGTACAATCATTGTATCAATGGTTGACGGGATACCAAATACATCCAGCATCTGATTGGTCAAATTCTGCAAAAGTTTACCCAATCTGTTTTAAATATTGAAGGCATTTTAACCACGCTTATCCAGATATAGTGATACAAAACAGTGGAGACTGAGGAAAATGCACAAAAATCCAAAATTAGGCTATTTTTTTTTATTATAATTCATACTGATTAGCTACACCAGCAACTATCTTTCTGCATTTTTGAAAAATATGGCACTAACCCACAGACTAAAAATCAGTGCATACAAATGAGATTTTTATTTAAAAGAAAACTGGTATAATTTGAACAAATGAATATGGACTAGTACATTAATATAAATAAAATGCATGTTAGAAATCACTAATATAAAAGTGTGTGTGTGTATGTGTACGTACATGTGTATGTACACATACACACACACAAATAAAAATCCCCTCTCATCCCTATAGGTGGTATGCGACTTCCTCAATCTCAGGTCCTCTATTAGAGGCCTGGGAGTTTGAGAGCTCTGCACAGTATCTTAGCTGTTCCTAGCACCACACTCTTCTGGACAGAGAGCTCTGATGTTGTTCCTGAAATCTATTGGAGCCACTCTCCCAGCTTAGGAGTCACAGCCCTGAGTGCTCCTACCACTACTGGGACCCTTTGGCCTTTACTTTCCACATCCTCTCTATTTCCTCCTTCTGGCCCTGGTACTTCTCCAGCTTCTCATGCTCCTTCTTCCTGATGTTGGTGTCACTTGGCACCACTACATCTATCACCACCGCTGTCTTCTGGTCCTTGTCTACTACCACGATGTCTGGTTGATTAGCCAGTACCTGCCTGTCCATCTGGATCTGGAAGCCCCACAGGATCTTATTCTTCATGATCTTCTGTGGAATCTCCCATCTGGACTAGGGAGGGTCTAACCCATACACTGTGCAGATGTTCTTGTACACAATGCCAGCTACTTAGCTGTGCCATTCAGTGTATGCTGTTCCTGACTGCATCTTACACCCTGCCACTATGTGTTGGACTGTCTCTGAGGCCTCTCTGCACAGTCTTCATCTTGAGTCCTGTCTAGTGTGGTAGACCCCTGCTTCTGTGGATCTGCTGATTAGAGCCTGTTCTTGTGCTGTTATGATCAGTGCCTCAGTGCTGTCTTTTAGTCCAGCCCTTTCCAGTCACTGGTAGGATTTCCCAATGTCAGCCACCTCAGCTCTGGATGGTACATCCCATGCAGGATCTTGTCTTGCCATGGCACTACCTCTGCTTGAACTTCCTCCCATGTCTGCTGCTGTCTCAGGCATTCTCTCAGCAGCTCATTGTTTGGTTACATCTTACTGATGTAACTCCTGTATGCTCTGGGTTTCATCTAGGACAGTGGCTTTGACACTCACCAGACCCGGCCTGCCCTCTTTCCACCTGGTGTACAGTCTCTGGGTGTTGGACTTGGGCTGGAAACCTCCATCCATTGTGAGGAGCTTCCGAGTCTTCACATCAGCAGCCCCCATGTTCTCCTTTGGCCAGCTCACTATACTGGCAGGGTATCTGATGACTGGCAGGACGTACGTGTTGATGGCGTGGATCTTGTTCTTCCCATTGAACTGACTCTTCAGGACCTGTCTTATTCTTTGGTGGTACTTGTATGTTGCTGTCTTCCTTGCCTCATCGTGGTTCCCATGTGACTGTGGGATACCAAGGTACTTGTAGCTGGTCTGTATGTCTGCTATGTGGCCCGCTTACCAGATTCCACCCCATCAGTCTTAACTACATTCCCACTCTTTACTACCATCTGGCCACAATTCTCCAGTCAGAATGACATCCCAGCGTTATCACTGTAGATCCGTGCTGAGTCAGTGTTTCGTTCACTCTTAGCATACAGCTTGATGTCATCAATGTAGAGGAGGTGGCTGATGGTAGTTCCACTCTTGAACTTGTATTCATATCCAGTCCTTGTGATTATTTGGCAGAGGGGATATATATGTATACACACACACACACACACACGCACGTACGCAGTATAGTTTAGCAGTATAGATAGTGGGACTCTTAAAAGGGCTCTCAATTTCTTCTCAAGAAGAAAACCCTGAGCAAGATCATTATGATTTAGAAGTGTGCTTTAACGGCAGTAATAAGAAAGAAAAAGATTACTACTTCTGTAAAGTCAAGTCCTTTCAAGTCTAGCTCAATTTCTGGTATTTCATGAACACATCCATTTACTATTTTGGCAACAATATGGATTTGGTTTACTACTGCCTTCCTCCAGGATGCTTTCTGACTTCGAAGTCTAATTTATAGCCTGAATATTCCTTGGTGGTCTCCTGTCCAAGTATTATCCAAGCCTGGCCTGCTTAGCTTCTGAGCCCATAAAAGATGAGTTAAAAACTGCCAACCCAAAAAAGTTCAGTCCAAACTAAAGGCAGATCAGATACCAATTCTTTGGTTAATTCTAATATTTATACGCAATAATTTATAAAACAGAAACCCTGAACAGGAATGCGGGTAGGAACATACTGGATCTCCTTAAAGATAATCCACCATTCCTGTATATGGACGTGCAAAAAACATTGAAAAAAATGGACTGCCTGAAGTAATATTTATTAAGTAAGAAACTTTCAAAGAACTAAGGAAGGCAAGCCATAATGAAAAATGAACTCCATATGCTATTCACATACGTAATTTTCTTTTTATTAAGTGAATTGACTTACTGTCAATATAGTATTGTTGTATTTGTGACATTTCATAAATATATATCTAGGGTTCATTTTGTTGATATATGTCTTTATATCACATATAAATAGCATATGGAGTTCATTTTTCTAAATAGTCCTCCAACTACTTAGTGGGAAACTGAAGTAGCACAACAATCACATTGGAATGAAAATTTAATGGTATAATCATAGATCTCTAAAAGATTGCTTGAAGCAACAGTGAAAGAAAAATAAGACAAATGGAAAATCCAGTTTTCAAAGATGAGTTGTTAAAAAATTGCAGCACTGACCACACACAAAAAAAGAAAGAAATAATCTTTGAAAATTAATTTAAAATTTCAGTTACTGTGATTCTGAAGAAAAACCTCATTGTTTTAAAATTCATTGCAACTGGCATTTAAGCAAAATAATTAATTCAAATGTGCATCTTCATTAAGAATAAGTGCTTTTTAATGTTGTAGGTAAGAATAAGTTTTCAGCAATTCTGGAAAAGAGTTACTGAAATCATTTAAGGAATATTTGTTGATGGACAACCAGTAAAAGACTGGTTAAATTAATTTTGGAAAAGTGTGAATTAGTATAATTTCAAAAAGAGGGGAAATGTAATCTATCATGAATTTTAAAACTGAATCTGTTCTTTGAATTGTGGAACATATATTTTCAGGAAAATGTTGATATTTTAAATTATTTAATGAAATTAAGTATGTACCAAAGTTTGCAGGTTGGTTCTAATGACATTTATTTTTGCTCGTGTATGTTCACAGAGCTCTATGGATAACTGTATTTCGTGGTACATAGTAATGATATTTTTAAAAGCATTTAAATGAAGCAGCTGTTATCTGCACAATACAGAAGTAAGCAAACAACTGATTTTCTAGAAAGGCACAACAACATTACCATTCATAGGAGACTAAGTTTAGTACAGCGGCTTTCTTGTGTGGTCACAGCACTTCAAACTAATCAAATCTAAGATTGGATTAGGAAAAACAGATTACATTTAAGTATTAAACATACCTTTTTGAGATGTCCTAATCTAAGCTTGAAAATTTCTTCTTGTTCATGATATTCTGCTAGCGTTAGCCTACAAGGGTAAGTACAAGTAATAAAGTATTAAAAATCAAATGGAAAATAACTGCATGTTAAAAAAAAGAACACATTACTGTTCTATACACATAGAAGGCTACCTTCTATATTATAGCTGTGCATGCTTCAAAACTGATATGCCACAAAGCTTGTGCTTTGACCTGACATGAGTGCAGCACCTACCTTCTATTCACTAAAACAGTCTAACATTTTTCAGACTTTTGCGAGGTCCTGCAATCATTATAAGAAATCTGCTTACTGAAGTTCAAGCAACTTTTAAAGCAGCCACAATTTTTTTCAGGTTCACAGAGAACCCTAAAAAAAAATCAATCCGCTTTAACAAACGTGAGAGACAGCTATGCTTCTGTAAGGTCATAAGTGATTTTCCCCAAATAATTTTTGAAGTGTACCCAGCCCTATTTTGCAGCACTTTCCAAAAACAATTGCCTTCTGGATAACCAAGAGTTGGATGAAGAATAAAGTATTCCAAGATCCAAGTTACCGCCCCCCTGTTTTTTTCCTCTCTAGGAGAACAAAATACCTATCTATATTGTTGAGTATCCCCACTACTTTTGGTCTGAAGAGCTTCATATGTTAGGAAAAGAGAAGTGGTACTGGAGGTCTAATAATGTGGGATTACCCATTAAGAAACATGCTTTATTTTATTTTAACACTAAACTACTGATTCCACTAAAATAAGAGTTTCAAAGAAATCAAACTTTAGAGATAATGAAAAAGATTTTAAGAATCATCCAGAATAAAATCCTTCTATGAATTTGTTAAAAAAAAAAGTATATTCAGATGTTGTATTTAACTGCATAAATCAGCATACTCCTCTTGAAATCAACCATTAAAATCTAGTCTAATCTAAGCTATACATTTTCACAAATATGGGTATTTATAAAAAACAAATTTTATTATATCTCTGCAACCAAAATGATCATGTAAGAAAAAAGTTCCTTTTCAGAGGGGTGGGAGAAGATATAATTAGTATGATCAGAAGAACCCCGGAGTACAGGTTCCTCCCTAGCCTCACTCAGTTTTATGGGAGAGAGCAAGCAATTAACAAAAATGTTGATCACACATAAAAATAACCTAAGTGCTCACCACACACTGAAAATTGTGTGAAAATGATAATTCCCTTTTACTAGTGTCCTTATATATAGCCCCATTCACTTAATACTAATGAATTCCCACAGAAAGAAAACTGTAACAATCAGTCATGAGAGGTGTTTTATGTATTTATATTGTATGTACTAACACATATATGTGGTGTCCTGGGGTGTGTGTGTCAACAATAACAAAATGATAGACACGACCAGGTGATCAAAGACCTTTCCCTTTTTAAAGCTTGTTGAAGGAGGGAGGGGGGCTTTGATCAGTTGCTCATGCCTGCCATTTTGACATTGCTGACCCTGCCACAGATGCCCCTGTATACATCCATTTGTCTTTAACCACCAAGTAAATATTCTGAGCTTACAGTTGTGGTAAATTGGGCCTAACAAATGGATCGTTTTCTGCTCCATTGACAGCTTTGTTTTTCCTCTGTTTAGGTTCTGAATTGGCAGAAGGTACTTGAGAATTATTTGTAGATGGAGGTTTCCGTTTTGCCAGAAGTTTTCTTTGTCTTTCAATATCTTCTCTTTGTTGGTTTACCCACTCCTGTTGCCTGCAAATCAAAATATTGTCTTTAAACTGCAGAAATTGTACTTTTTAAAAACTAGTTATATATTCCATTAACTTCTGTCTTATTTGATGGTTTTGGTTTATTGCAACCATGCATACTAATTACTTACTGACCTGCTATATTGTGGATTTGAGACCCTTAACAAAAGACCAGCAAGCTATTTATAGACAATGGCCAATCTGAAATCTGTGGACTACGTTTATAATTATCTTTATAGATAGTGGTCAATATTCTCCTTTTGAATTAGACTCAACTAGTTGTTCCTAAAATAGGGAGGGAGGGAGGGAGGAATAGCAGTTGATTAAGTCAAGTTCTCTACAGTTTCTCTGATTTTCAAAACAGAATAATATGGTGTGTATAAAACCAGTCCCAGCACTAGCTGTTTGAACTAATATAAATCAACCACTCCAGGGAACTGATGATTACTAGTAATTTAAAAACAAAACATTGACTAACTTTACAAGATTCTGAAATGCGAAGCCATCTGTCCACTGTTCAGTAAACGAAGCACCATGTCGAACAGTTGTAAAATGCCCAAGGCGTAATCTGTCTTGCATACTTTTTTCTCTGCTTGCCAGCTTTTCTTGTGTGCTCTAAGGAAACCAAAATATTCAAGAGGTGTGACTTAATTGTTTTTGAAAAGGCAATTTTATCTACTAATCAAAAAATGAATATGTTCCTCTGTGGTATTTATTTTATGATATTTTGTAATGTTATGCAATTATCAATTATTATTATTATTTTTCCTAAGATAGATTTAGAAATCTGTTCGATATTTAATATGTGATATATAATCAGTGGTTTGGATTTGGGGGAGGCGGGTTGCTTGTTTTTTGTTTTTATAATTTCATAGTTTTTCGTGTATTTCTTTTGGGATTTTTTTGCTTTTTGTAATTTTTTTCATTCCTTTCTGTACAACTTCTTAAGAAATAAATAATAATTTTTAAAATAAAAAATTAAATAAAAAAGGAAACAAAAATGTTACCATTAGTTTTAGGGTCCTGAATGATAACTGTACTTCTACTTATTTTCATTGCTTTTATTTATTGTGTAGGACCCAGTTATCTTCATTCAAGGTTTGGATTTTCTCATATTAGAAACAGCCTCTTGCTTCCACTACTTAGCATATCAGCTGAAATTACCAAAGCTAAATAGAATGTACATGTTTCAGTATCACAAGTGCCATACTACAGGGTCACAAATATTTTGACATCTGAAAAATTTCAAAATCTGAAATGTTGAAAAATTATGGATTCACCACAAAATGGCTGCCACGGGGTACCCATTTATTCAGTCAAAGTAGCCACAAACCATCCATTTTATTCAGTTTTTGGAAACTGCCCCATCTCTTGGCACCTATAAGCTGTTTTGATACTAGAGCAAATGACACTACAGATAGGTAGGAGGAAAGATCCCACAAGGTATCAACCACAGCAGCCCTGTAGGTGTTTTCTTACTAACACCTTTATTATTTTTATAAATAACTCAAGGCGGCAAACGTACCTAATACTCCTTCCTCCTCCTGTTTTCTCCACTGAGGTGAGTTGGGCTGTGAGTGACTGACTCAAGGTCACCCAGCCGGCTTGCATGCTTAAGGTGGGACTAGAACTCACAGTCTCCTGCTTTCAAGCCTGGTGCCTTCACCATTAGATCAAACTGGCTCTCTTACTTCCTGTCCCATCCTCTGATTTACAGGGTCAAAGGAAAGTGTCCTTTCCATAACATGCTACATACAAATAAAATACAATCCAGCTTACTTTTTCAATTAAAAGTTTCTTGCTCATTGAAATGCACTTATTTAATCTTTCTTTGTATTTTTCAAGTAGCTTTTGTTGTTCATCTATTTGCCGTCGTAGATCACAATTAGCCTAAGAATTAACAGAAAGTATAATATTATGGATACTGATTATAAATTACATATAAATAAATGTACAGTTGTATCTTCTCTTTAAAACCTTGGCATTTATTTACAAAATAATTCCCAGCAGAAGTGAGGCTAAAGAATTCATTTTAAGCATATGGAAATGTGGGAGGACATTATATTTAGAATATGATAAGCAAATTTTATGCCATTTTGTTTCTGTATTTTGAGTCAAATACAACTATATCAGTTGCCATTTTAAAACAGCATATATTTTCTTCTGCTCCATTAACTTATCACAGATAACCCAACATTTCTATTAATCTTATTATTGCATTTACCCTGAGCAAATCATCTATACGACCTTCTTTTTTTTCCAAGTCTTGATTTTTATTACTTTCAAGTGCAGTTAATTTCAACATCGTGAGATCAGTCTGCATAAAAAAAAGGGGGTGGGGTGGGGTGGGGGAAGAGAGTTGAGAATGTAAAAACCCAGTAAATTCAATGCACATCATAACAGAGCCCTCTAATTTATTGCTGGTCTCTTTCACCCAAGCAAAATAACAATTCCCTCTAGGAAGACAGAGGAAAAAAAATGAGCACTATATAAATTTCTATGTTTTATTCAGAGAGCACTGACTGATGTCTAGGTTATCCCTCTGCATTAAAAACTACAAGCCTCTAAAATTTACAACAAAGTCCAAAACCTTCCAATTCCAAGGAAAAGAAAGGGCAATCAGCCACCCCACCCCCTTTAGTGCAAATCTATCTTAATGGCTTTTGTTATTTGACGCTAACAACCAAGAAACAAGTTAATGCACCATAAGTGATTTGTGTCAACAAAAAAGTAAGTTCAAGGTCCAGACAAAAATTTAACTTTAACAGAAATCCCAGAGATAAAAACAAAACAAAACAGAGATACACTAATGAAGAGGACCTAAGATAAAATGTCCACTGACCTAGATTTTTGGGTCTAATCTTTACCAGAAAATGAAACACCCTTATAATCAGAGCTGTGTATGCTGTGCAGAATGTGAAAATAGATACTCAATTCTGCTTTCTGAGAATTTTATATTTTAAAAAAGTTTCCATCCTTATAAAGGATAGGGAATATCTGTGGAAATTAAAAAAAAACAGAAAGATGGCTGAGTAAGATTTTCCAGTACTGAAGGAAGGACTTTGAGATTCTTGCCTCTTTCCATCATTATGACTAAATTTAAGGGGAAAAAATTAAATTCATCTATATATAAAAGTAGGGGAACTACAGTTCTGTAGTTCTGCATCATAGTTTTCACAGAGAAGGTCCAAATTTAATCCCTAGCATAACTAAGTACGGTCAAAAACATCACTGTCTAACCCGACGGACAGTTGCTGCTATTAGTTATGTATTCATTCATTCATTCATTCATTCATTCATTCATTCATTCATTCATTCATTCATTCATATATATTTATTGGCTGCTCAAATCCAGTGGACTCTAGTAATAAAAGGAATTCTAAATTTCAAGAACCAAAGCTTGACTTAGTATAAAGCACTTTTTTATTTACACACACACACACACACACAATTATTTTTGTGAGTAAATAATCCTGACAGTAATGACCAGCATCCTCCTTTTCTTCCATTTCACTCATTGCCTGATGTTTCCAGCACAACTACCGAGGTCATGAAAACTTAAATCCCAAAGCACATGTTCTGAAACGTTTTTAATATTTTTTAAATAAATGTCTCCTGGCAGATCACCTGACACTGGAGATGACTGAAAATGCACAGACAGTAAGAATGGTTTGTTTCTAGTTACCCCTAGCATTTCAGTGCAATAAGTGCTTCAGTTTAATATTAGATACCCACAGATTCATTGTAATGGTGCTTCCAGAAACATGGAGGTGGAAATGAAGACTAAGAGAAAACAGGATGACTTCATTTATGTTTAGCACTAAGCAGACACTGACAATTCAGGATACATACCTGAGTAATTTTAAATGATAACTGTTTGGGTTGCGTAACAGGGTGGTCCCCAAAAGACAATGCCGTAGGAGAGGGGCTGTTTTGCCGAACCTAGATATACAAGCAGTATTTATCATTCATCAGAAAAGTGGAAGATGTCTTTATAAAAAGGTTTCATCTGAAAGGGGAGGCTGCCTGCATAGAAGTTAGTCTCTTCTACCACCAGGGTTTGGAACAGTTAGTAAAACCTGCCATCACTTTTCTCTGTCTCAGTGACATAACTGAGTCATGTGCTTCCTGGTGCAAGTCAATCAACCCATATGCAAGCAAGACAATCGATGATCTAGTCAATCTTGTAGGAGACATTTTCTAGTTCCCTCAGTTGCTCTAAGGGAGTTTTGGAGGCTGCTACCTTGTTACATTTTTCACAGGACAGAAAAAACAGGAGAAAACCTACACTGGTCCAATCAAGTTGACACCACTGCCAGCAAAGAATGGGTGGGGAGAACTTAGCTGACCAGGAGAAGAAATAACAACAACAGTGTCCAGCACCCATTAGGTCTTGAGCTGTTTGGGGCTAAAACTAACCCCCTTTTAGTTGTGAGGGTTACCTATCTGCATTAGGGTTTTCAGTGGGTCAATGGGTGATAGTTACACAACAGGCAAGAGCTTCATTTTTCAATCTCTAAACCTAAAGCTGTCCAGTGATCTACATGAATCATGAGATACTACTGGCAAAGTACATCAAGTGTTTTTTTTTAAATCAATAAAAATAAAGCATCTTAGAATAGAAATGGCTGTACCATAGGGGATCAAGAAACACACAGATAAGGACATCACCAAAGAATAAGTGCTGGTCACTATGCTAGATTTTTGGCTAGAAAGTATGCACAATCCATGGATACAGCTATAGATGGTAACAATTTGTATGGCAAAACATATTAAAATGATTCAGCATCTCTATAATGAATATCTTTGCTATTCATTAAAGCAGCTTGTCTAATTTCAGGCTTTTGGGTGAGAATGAAAGAAAAAAATAGCGGCTCTAGGGAACTGGTAAAATATATAGTGAAAGACCCATAGTTTTCGTTTATGATAGTAATGAAAGCAGAAATCTTTTATCACTGCTGAATGAATATGACCAGGACAGGGAGGGGGGGGAGGACAGGATGGGGATCCTTCTCAGTGAAATCTTTACTTTTCCCAGGTAGAACTGAGAACTACAATCACATTTTAAAAAAAGGGGGGGTGTATTTTCTCTTATATATAAGTGATGGAATTGTAAAGACTATTTACCTCCCGTAGGTATTGCAGCTTCTCTCCCTGAATTTTCAATCTTTATTTTTTAATAGCTTATAGATATTTTCCTCTTGGAGATGAAGCAAAAGCAACCACAAAACTCCTCAGTAAGAAACTGCTTTCATCTTCCAAGATTATGCCACTGTAAAGTAGCAGTAGGACAAAATGGACCATATTTGAAAGTTCAGGACTTTAAATTTATTTAGGCTAAGTAGCAACTTCTAACATTTTAGTTTATTTTTTGTCTTCTTTCTTTACATTTCCTTGCAATGGCCCTTCATCATATGATTTCTGGCACTTCTTGTAAGCACTGACTTGCAGGTATTTCATGCTAACATCACACCAGACATCACATACAAAGGGAATTAATTCTATTTCTGTACAAGTTTATTGCCAAGTAATTGGTCAGTAAAGACATAAAACAACAGGATAAACAATTTTCCTCAAATGACATAATATAAAAACCCACACCCTCTGTAATGTTAAGTTTCTAAGGTGTACAAGAAATTGTATGTTGGATGCTGATCACAATGATATCTGTAGATTAAACTTACAGAAGAAGGGGCGGAATGTGAATTTTGAGGAGAACGAATTGCAGGAGGCATTCCTCTTACTGGACTAGACCCATTTCCACCTTGATACTAGGAAAAAAAAATGATGCATATTACTCAAGCATCAATTGATAGCAAATAATCACCTCTTGTCTCTCTATTATAATTTATTATTTAAACCAAAATTGTTGCCTTCCATGCATTTTAGTAAGAGTTAGATTCTTAATAAGCTTGATCATTATGTTATTATTATTGATTTTAAATGCAACAAAAAGTAAACTGAAAGTTTCTTACAATGATTTTAATTTTTAAAATTTTTTAACTTCACTCCTGTTTAATTCTGAATGCTGTGAAATTCTAGACATACCTAAACTCCACATAATGGAAAGTATTAAAATAAATTGTTTTGAAAAAAACAGATACCTTCTCAAGAAATGCAAATACCCCCATTATAAGATTTTTGCATTGTTTATTTGATTTAGGTGCTGCTTCACTCCAGAGTGACTCTGGGCAGCTCGCAATATAACAGACAACATAAAGTGCAATATACTGGAGATAACCAGAAACAAGATAAATGAAGAACAAATTATATATTGACATAAAAATATACGCAAACAGATCCCACAAGGGGTTCCAACCACCTTAGCCCAGGGCCTGGGAGAACAGCCAGATCTTTAAGGCCCTCTGGAACACCATCAGTTCCAGTTCTTGAATCATGTAACAGCTGTTAAATAGTACATAGGAGAAAGTGACCATACCCCTATATATAAACTGAAACAATTGCCTCAGGTTTATACACACAGAACTAAAACGGAAGAAATTGCCACAGGTCAATAACTCTATAATGCATAAGGTTGAAGTAGAACAGTTTTTCCCCCAAGTTCTCCAGGGGGACTATACAAATATGGGATTGTATATTTGTAGCTTTTTCATAAATAGTCCTGTTAGAAAACTTAATTTAAATATTTAGAATACTTTATCTCATATTTATAGTTTCAAATAATAGTCTAAGTGGCTTGTTAAACCTTTCAGTGGCTTAACTTTATCACTGCTAGCACATCTGAGCTATCAAATGAACCCCCTTTTAGCTCTATGTGAGTCTTCAACTCATGTATATTGAAAGGGCATCAGCAGCACAAATCAAAAACTGTGTGGTTAAAAAACTGAACACAAACTTGCCTTTAT
Source organism: Python bivittatus (assembly GCF_059951505.1). Taxonomy (NCBI): domain Eukaryota; kingdom Metazoa; phylum Chordata; class Lepidosauria; order Squamata; family Pythonidae; genus Python; species Python bivittatus. Next base: position 107,305,928 of record NW_028277075.1, read on the forward strand.
GAAACTGGATATAGCTCAAGAGAACCTCATTAAGCTTAATATTAGATGTCCCAGTTAAATTTTCTTTAACACTAGTGGGTAAATCAACATTCATAGTTTTAAACTAATTTCTGCTATCAAGTACTATCTAGATATAGCAACACACAATGAAAACCAAGCTGAACTTTAATTACCAGTAATATCATTCTACAGGAAGAATAGCATCCATCAGCGGAAATGCATTCCTTGTGCATCCCCAGATCTGTACTAGAATGTTAGGAAACCTTTCAAGGTACATACAGAGGAAGGGGGGGAAGTGGGGGAAAAGATTAAAGGAAAATCACATAGTGCAAGGGGAAGTTTGGTTATGTACTGTTGGATTCAGCCCAATACTGCTATCTATCAGTGACTGAATGGAAAAATGAGCTATAAATTTTTAATCACACACCTCTCTTAATGTGGGCACAGGAAGTCAACAGGAACATTTAGCTATGCTAATACTTTTTGCCAAATTATTTGTGTATTAGTCTTGGTGAAGCTGGGGATTTCTAATTAATTTCATGCAAATAGCTGTGTTAATTTAGCCAGCTTCTCCACCAATCATTCACAGGTTGGCTGCCTAGTATGATCTCAGAATTTTTACAGCATCATTCAAAGCCTAGGGTAAACAGAGCTGGTTCAATGCAAATTAAGTTCTATCCCTCTGGAAAATGTTATGCCATAGTTAAGTCAAAGAACCAATTCAGAGGTAAGAGAAACCAAGATTTTATCATCAGGAGCCATAACATTCTCAGGTGAGAAAAAAAAAATAATGCAACTTAATCCCTAAATTGCTATAAGGACCTAATTTATACAGGATAAGGAACTGCAAGAAAATACCAACTACAGTATAGGGAGGGAGAACATGAAGTGAAAGGGAAAGCACTAATGATCTCCAGGTACAATACATAAGCCCTTAAACTGTTATTCTAGCATGACATCTAAACCAAGTCAAAGAAACTCATATAGGGTCATAGAATCCTTGGTTACTGTTTGTACACTGGGATGACTGAAGGAAAAAGAAGGCAAAACTAATAATAATAAACAAGTTTCAGTCGTTTGCTTCCATGTTTCTTGTTTTCTGCAGGGACCAAGACACATATCAGCAAACAAACTGATTGGATGTAGCACATATCTGCCAGAAAATTATATTACAATGCTTACTTAATATATTATTATTATATTTATATATTATGTATTATTATTATACTGATTTAAAAGTAGATGACTACTATAGCAATAGTAACAATTTAAGATTGAAATCTGAAATGTTTTATGTGTTCCAAGGGGACTAAGGGGGCCTTGAAATACATATCTGTTATTCTAACCCTATCATCCATTGTACTATCCTATTTTCCAAATATTTCAATGCAGAAAAGATTACCTCTAATTAATATAAGTGGTGAAATGAAGATAGGCAAGTTTGTTATCTTTTCCAAGTCTCCACAGTTGACTTAAAAGTGGAGCGGAAGTAGAACTGGTAGTCTTTTTAATAAGAGCAGCTTAAAACACCAAACCTTTAATCCTCCTTTTGAAATTTGCCATTCAGACCAAAACAAACCACAAGCCAAGTTCTAAATTGGCTACAATTCCCACAATACCTCTCAACTGTAGAGTTTAATAATACAATTTGACATTAGGATTACCCAATCCACCCTCATGTTTTAGTATACATTATGTTGTAAGAAAGTCTTGGTTTTTAGCTTGCCTGTGTGAAAGCCAAAAATAATTTTGCAATTTTGGATTGTGAATGAAGATAAATTAATTGAAAGACCCTGAAATAATTATTTGTGCTAAAGGCTCCATTGCTAATATAAACCATAATGGAACCCAATCAATTATATGCTTAATTAGTCATTAAACTGTACCAAGCAGATACACTGGAATGGGGGGAATATGTAAGTTGTTATTTAAACTCAAAGACTGTGACTCTAGGCAGCTTCAAAAAAACAAAAACAAAAACCAACAAAAAACCAAGGTAAACAATATAAAACAATAAACAGTCCTTAACTGGCAATCAGGAACTTACAATTATTATCTTCCAACAATAATCCAATCACACTGACTCCAATGCACAAGGAAAAGCCAGGCTTAAAGTGCCTTTCAAGTCAGAAGACTTGGGACCAATCGTATGTTGGAGGAGACCAGGTGCCTCAACAAAAAGGACATGCCTCTTAGGTCCTAACAGATGATAGTGTTTTAAGGAAAGGAACTAAAGAACGGTCACTCTGTTGGAGTGTGTGGGACAGATACCATTAAGAAGCAGTCCTGCAAGTAAGCTGGTCCTTTGACATGTCTAGAGATATACGACTGAGTATCATCAGTGTCCTGATGATACTGCAGTTCATGCTGACAGTTGACAGTTGACCAATTCATGCCAATAGTTGACCAATTTTGTTATGGCCATTTGAGAGATCTAGTTGCACTGCTAAGTTTGTAAGATATACTTCATACTACTGAAGAAAGACCCCACTAAGTGGTTTAAAAAAATATAAGGAGAGTTTTATTCTAATCTTTCTGCACTGCTAATTACAATAGGATCATTTCCCTTGTAATTAAGATGCAGTGTGGAATTCATCAAGATCTCCCTTCTCTCCTTTAATATTTAATTTGCTGCGGAACCTTCGGCATGCTTAGTAAGACATTTGGGTAATATTCAGGGTATTTGGTTAGCAGGAATTGAACATAAATTTACTTACTTTATTTACGCAATTTATATGGCTGCCCAACTCATGGTGACTCCGCGCAGTTTATAGGAATAAAAATCCCAAATACAAAACCCACTACACTCACCCCACTCCCTGGCAACAACAACACATTTACACTAGCAAATCGACCTTGGATTCCCAGGCCTGCTGGCAAAACCATGTCTTCAGGGCATTGTAGAAGAACATCAAGGTGAGGGCCAGTCTTATCTCTGTGGAGACGATGTTCCACAGGGAGGGAGCCGCCATGGAGAAGGTCCTTCTTCCTGGTTCCACTAGATGGACCTCCTTAATAGGGAGGACTGGTAACATACCCCGTCTCCCCAATCTGGTGGGTCAGGCAGATGAAACTGGGAAAAGGCGGTCCTTCAAATAACCTGGCCCCAAGCCATGTAGGGCTTTAAAGGTGATAACCAGCACCTTGAATTGGACAGGGAAGCAAATCAGCACCCAACACAGCTCCTGAAAGAAAAGTGACACATGTGCAAATCTAGGCTTGCACAAAACTGAAGCTTCTGGATACTTTTCAAGGGCAGCCCCATGTAGAGCACATTACAGTAGTCAACACAGGAGGTGACTAGGGCGTGGGTGAGTGTGAGCAGGGCCTGTTGGTCCAGGAAAGGGCGTAACTGGTGCATAACCTGCAGTTGCGCAAAGGCCCTCCTGGCCACAACTGCCACCTGCTGAAGCAGGAATTGCAAGTCCAGGAGAACCCCCAGATTACACACCAGGTCCATCTGGGGCAGTGCAACCCAATCCAAGATCAAAGATGGCAATTCTCCATGGACCAAAGAACCCCAAACCCAGAGACATTCTGTCTTGCCAGGGTTCAGTTTCAACCTGTTGTTCCCCATCCAGAGTTTAACAGCCTTCAGGCCCTGTGAGAGGGAGGCTATGACATCGCTTAACTTCCCATGGGCTGAGATATACAGCTAAGTATCATCAGCATACTGATATCTCACCCCATGGCGATGGATGATCTCACTCATGTAGATGTTAAACGGAAGTGGAGAAAGTACCAAACCCTGCGGAACCCCACAAAACAGAGGCCGAGGGCCAGACCTCTTGCTCCCTATCAACACTGACTGGGAACAGCCACTGAGTAAGGAAGTGAACCAGGACAACATAGTGCCCCCCATTCCCAACCCCCAAAGCCACTCCAGAAGGATACCATGGTTGATAGTATCAAAGACTGCTGAGAGGTCAAGTAGAGCAAGGATGGAAGCACTATCCCCATCTCACTCCCGCCAGAGGTCATCAAAAAGTGCGACCAATGCCATTTCCATCCCATATCCATCCCTGAACCCCAACTGAAACAGGTCCAGATAATCAGTTTCATCCAAGAACCTCTGGAGCTGCAGTGCAACCACCTTCTCAACAACCTTCCCCAAAAAGGGAAGACTGGAGACACGACAAAAATTATCCAATAGGGTGGGATCTAGCGATGGTCTCTTATGAAGAGGGTGGACTACAGCCTCCTTAAAAGGTTGGGGCACCATCCCCTTCCCCAGAAAAGTATTAATCACCACCAGAACCCACCCACGTCACATCTGGGGAGGCTTTCACCAGCCAGGAAGGGCACGAGTATAAAACACAAGGTGGTTGCACTCATACTCCCTAGGATCCTGTCCACTTCCCTGAGAGCAACAGGATCAACTGTTCCCAGAAAACTTGGCAAGAGCCTGCCCCAGGCACCTCCACTAGACCAACAGCCACACCGACATCTAACTGGGAACGAATCTGAGCGACTTTGTCTTCTAGAAAATCAGCAAATGCCTCAGCGCACCCTGCAGGTAGACCTCTGTATCCTCCTTCCCCAGAAGGAAACGAGTCACCTTAAAGAGGGTCAATGGGTAATTATCTGCAGACGCAATTAGTGTGGAGGAGTATTTACGCTTTGCCACCCAAATTGCCACAAAGTAGGCTTTAATAGCAGCTCTTACCCGTGTTTAGTCGAGTTCATTCTTTGTCTTCCGCCAGCAGTGCTCTAGATATCTCTTAATCCATTTCATCCCTCTCAATTCTTCCGTATACCATGGGGGGCGATGAGGTCCACAGGTTGGGAAAGGTCACGTGGGGGCCCCTGTCACCTTCCTATTCCAGGCGGCAACTAGAGACTCGGCAGGACTACGCAGATCTTCAGTAATAACCCCTAGCTCCTTCTGAAACCTATCTGGGTCCATCAGTTGCTGGGAGCAGACCGATCGTTGCTTATGTCAATGATCTCTTGGCCCTTTTTAATAACTATCAAAGTTCTTAACACAATTTTATAGTAATTTTATTAAAAATTACAATTAAAAAAGATAAAAAACTAATACAAACTAAAAAAAGAAAAGAAAAAATAGTGCAGAAAAGAAAAAAAATAGAATGAAAAATAGAAAAGAAAGAAAGAAATATAGTAAAGAAAAAGAAAAAAATATGAAGAAATGACTTGCCCCTTCATCACAAGTATAAATAATTTTAATAATTTATCTCCTTTTCTTAAAATACAACAAATAATCTCTTCTTCCCATAACACGTCTCTTATCTATAAATAAATCCTTAAAGCCTCCTCGCTCAGTCCTGATTAGCAAAAGTCCATTAAGGGATACCAGAGATAACATATCTATCTTAACCTTGATCAGATAAATCAACTTTATATTCCTTCTTTTTACTTTTAACGATCTTGATCTTTAGTCTCTTCAAATAATGTCCTAGAACTTGATTTCTTTTTGTTTTTTCTTTGTCCCTTCTCACAAAATTCTTCAAAGCTTTAACAAATCTCTTATAAATCCAATATAGGAAAGTTATCCAGGTCACTCTTTTTATTTGTTATCTGTATATCCCTTTTAATTATTAAGACATCAGTTGGTTTCATTTGTATATCCAGTGTAGCATCTTTTTCCATATCATTCTTGTAGCCTGTCATTTTAAAATCCACTTTCGACTCAGTCTGTCTTGTCCAGTAAAACTTGTTCCTTTTCCATAACATCTTTTAAACACAATCTATCTATAGAGGCAGACATTCTTAAAATTAACTTCTGAGTCCATTGTTCAAAAACATCCTTCAATATGTCCATTGTTAAAATATTTTGCTGCATTCTGTATAGTAAATCAAATTTAAGTGTTCTTCTTCTTTAATTATAATCTTTAGTTCCTTCTGGTTCCCTCTAGTGTCCAACCTTCAAGTCCAACCTTCGTCCTATCTTTTTTTTTTTTTTAAAGACTATTCAAAACAAAAGCATTTTCCCATAGGAAGGATTCTTATAACTAATTCCAAAATCTTATTTCAAATCCATCTGCACCATCAGTTCATTTGTAACTTTCCAGAAGCAAAGTTCTAATCATCCTTTCACTGTTTATTCCAAAGAATTTTTTTTTAAGTCCTTAAACTTGTATTTAAAACTTCTTTCACTAAGGACTGAAGGAAACTCACCCAGTGCTGTAAAACCTGTTGAGCCAAAGGTTCCTTATAGCTGAAAAGCAGTTAACAAGCAATTTCCAAAAGTGATTAGGAAAGGAAGTATGCAAACACAGTGTCCTTTTGAAGGCGCCAACCATGGGTTGAGCAAAAAGATGGCTTTCCCTCGTCTCCCAGAGCTCTAAATCTGCTGGAGACTGCTTTCTTGCAACTGCTCCTCTCAAGGAGCAAGTGTCTGGAGCACTTGTGGGCAATCTCAAGTCCTCTCCTTGTCTGGAGAGGAATTACGAAGAGCCGGTCTACTCACTGGCTCTTCATTCCACCACAATTGTCAGCTCCACTTTTAGCGGAGCCATCTTCAGTTCTCCATTTCCTCCCCAGAAGTCCATATTTGTGAAAATATACAGCAACAGAGTTAAATACATGGTATATACAATAAACTGGAACAATCCTAATACCAACAAATTTGGTAAACACCTTATGGAAATATATAAAATCTGGGTTTTGGTTTTGTTAAATACCTGTAAATATTCCAGGGAAAATACCTTGTTTGGTAAATATGCATATCTCAAGCTGAATAACACAAATAAATGGAGATATTAAAGGGGTTAGTGTCATGTTTGTGTGGGGAAAATATACAGAAAATGAATATGGCTTCAAAACTGAATACATATTGAGAGTGATGGCCATGTTGATTTCATATAGATAAGTTAAACAAATCCCTAAATTAATTGTTGTTGTTTTTTTATCATCAAATGGACAAACACCAAGGACTTATCTTTTAAGGCTATAAGCTTCATATGATAATGAGGCTTTTTCCTCCTGACTTTAAAATATATCACTGAATATATTTGTTAATTACAATAATAAAATGCAGTGAAAATTATACTGAATATATATAGTTCTAGGTCCTGCAAAGTTATTATTTGGCACCCCTGAAGACCTTAGTTCCATATGGTATAGGCATTCTATGACATTTCCAGCATTTAAAGTGGTTACATATAACTGAGCAATAAATTAACATTTCCCATGAGAAACTGACACTTTGGAGAGAGATACTGTACTAAAGGACAATGTGCCTATATAAAAAAACATTTTATCAATATTACTCTAATCTGTATAAAGGACTTGATACCCCCTTGGAGAAAACAGATGAATATCTTAGAAAACAAAATTTACTGAGGATTACAGACAAAGACAAATTATGAATGGACCTATAATGATAAGGGAAATCTCAGAAGCAATTAAAAAGAGTAAACCAGGAAAGATGCCTAGACCAGATGGACTATTGAGTTTGTATTATAAGTATTTTGAGGATGAACTTTTACAACCATTAAAAGTACAATGAATTTTATTCTTCAGGGAGGAAGGATACCAGAGACTTGGAAAGAGACCAATATAACATCAATAACAAAAAGGGACAATTTTTGACTTCAATAAGAAATTACAGACCAATATCATTATTGAATAATGACTATAAGTTGTTTACAATGATGTTAGCTGAAAGATTGAAAATAATTTTATTCATGAGGATCAGTGTGAGTTTTTTACCTAAAAGACAGCTGAAAGATAATGTGAGAACTGTGTTGCATATTTTGGAACAACATAATGAAAAACAAGCCACACTGATCTTTTTAGATGCAGAGAAGGCTTTTGACAATTTGAACTGGATTTTTTTAAGGTTTTGGAAGATATGAATTTTGGGGAGAATTTTATAAAATGGGTGAAATCGATTTATACTTCACAGATAGCACAAATAATCATTAATGCAGATTTAACTAAATCATGTGAGATACAAAAAGGAACAAGACAAGGTTGCCCACTGTCTCCTCTTTTATTTTAGTTCTTGAAATATTAAATAGAGATATAAAGAAGATTTGAGAATCACAGATGAAAAGATTAAAAAAGAGTCATACAAGTTAAGAGCTTTCGTGGATGACTTGGTTTTGAATTGAACTTTAATTAGTAAATTAAGAGAATTTGGGGCATTAACAGGCTTTAAGATTAATAAACAGACATTAACAAAAAATATGAAGCTACAAGACCAAACACAACTGATGAATAAGATGGGTTTCAAGATTGAAAAGAAGGTAAAATATTTGGGTATAATTATGACAAATATGAACTGTATGTTATTTCAAAATAATTATGTTAAGACATGGAATGAAATTAAAAAAGATATGTCAAGATGGGACACAGTACAATTGCCACTGTTGGGAAGAATTTCTGTGATTAAGATGAATGTTTTACCCAGAATGCTATTTTTGTTTCAGAGAATATCTGTTTTGATAACTGATGTACCATTTAAACAATGGCAGAAGAATATATCTAAATTTGTATGGCAAAGGGAAAAAAACACAAGTTAAATATAAGGTACTACTAGATGCAAAGGAAAGAGGATTGGACTTACCAGATTTGAAACTATATTTTGCTCCTTGCTGTTTAGTTTGGATGAAAGAGTGGGTGTTGTTAAGAAATAAAAGGTTATTAGATTTAGAAGGTCATGATTTGAGATTTGGGTGGCATGGTTATCTGTGGTATGATAAAGCTAAGGTGAATTTAGACTTTAAAAATCATTATTTTAGGTGGGCTATTCCTAGCATATGGAATAAATATAAGCTCAGATTTTGCCTGAAAACACCTTTATGGCTTTTAGCGCAAGCAGCATTTTATAGACTAAAAATGATAAACAAACATAAATAGTCAACCTAACGAGATGTACTAGAATTTTCTCAAGGGGATTGTAAAATGAAATAAAGAGATTTGATAACGGAAGTATATTCTTGTCAATGGTTTTCTTATATACAATTAACAGAAAGGTTTTAAGTGGATAAAAGATTTTATAGTTTTGAACAAAGTAAGACTGAGTTTGAAATAGAATTAAGTACTAATAATGAACATGTTATTGGTAAAATGTATAAACTTTTGCTGAAACATGAGACAGAAGAAGAAGAAGTGAAAGAATGCATGATAACATGGGCTAAACATTTTGACTATAATATACAAATGGACCAATGGGAAAATATGTGGTTGAAAGGACTGAAATTTACATTATGCTCTAGCCTTAAAGAGAATTTTTACAAAATGATGTATCGTTGGTATCTGTCACCAGGGAAATTGTCTAGAATGTATAAAAGTACTTCGAATCTTTCTGGAAATGTGAACAACATGAAGGGACATTTTATCATGTTTGCTGGACATGTAAAAAAGCCAAAAAATTTTGGATACAGATATATGCATTAATTCAGAAGACTTTAAAGGTTAAAATACAACTGAAACCAGAGACTTTTCTTTTGGGACTAATGGACAAGCTATTAGAAAAAAGTCATGGAACTTTGTTTTTATATATGACAACTGCAGCAAGACTATTATATGCTCAAAATTGGAAAGGTTTGACACTACCTACTGTAGAGGATTGGTTGGTGAAGATGATGGAACTTGTGGAGATGGCTAAATTATCGTCTTTGATCAGAGAAAAAAACGATTATCTACATTTATGGTTGACTGGAAAACTCATAGACTTTTTGCATGAAACAGAAAAAAATGTACTTATGATTTGTAGTTTTGATTAGAAAAAAATTGATAATAGAAAAAAGTGAACTTTTTTTGTAATGATAGAGTAAGAGATAATTTTGCAATTGTACTTATATTTATTTATCATATTTATACAGCTGTATTTATTTGCTGCAAAGGAAATCAGAAGCTTCTTCTATTTTTTCTTTTTTACTCTTTTTTCTGCACTTTTGCCCTTTCTCTCTTCTTTCTTCTTTACTGTTTCTACTCTTTAGTAGTTTGTTTTTTATGTGCTTTGTAAAACTTTTAATAAAAAATTATTTTTAAAAATTGACACTTTGAAATAACCTTTATTTAAAAGTGACAGAAAAAAAATATTTTGGGGGGAACTATAGGTGGAATATGGGATAGTTAGTTTTAAAACAATTGAAATAATTTATTACTAACATTTTTTTAAAATCATAAAAATAAATTTGGGAAATATATTCCAAAAAACTGTTTTACTGTCCTTTCCATGTTGGAGAACTTTGAAGTACTTTAGTGTATATGCTTTGTCATCTCCTTTGGCTGTTCCTTTCTGTTTAGCTGAACCAAGATTTTTGGGGAGCAAATTAAGTTTTAAAGACATTAATGTGTTGTTAAACCATAAGCCTTAAATCTGGAATCTAACCACTTCTGAAGACCTTTCCCTGGATTGTGCCTGGATACTTCAGGTTTTTTTTTCTTCTCAACAAAATTTCCATTTTATCAAAGCTTACTAAATTTGGAAAAATAATTTTAGATACAGATACACCAACTGAAGAGTTAACATGATCTGGAGCAAAAAATCTTGCCATTAACAGGATTAAAAAGAATTTTGGAAAAAGATCTGGAAACTGGTATTGCTGAAAGGGACTGGTGTAGGACTTATGTTTACAAATCTGTATTTTCATCCTCTGCTTAAATTAGAGAAAACTGTATTAAAATAATTTACGGACAATACACAATTCTAGTGAAAATGACATATAATTAAAAATAATTTATGCTTTGCTGGAATAAATGCAATGAAAAAGGCCCATATTTTCATCTATGGAAGATGCACTCATTGATCAGATATTTGGCTAGAAATATTAATTAAAAATAATTTTTAAAAATCTAGAGATTGGGTGATTTATGTGTTGGCAGCAGCAAGAATGGTGATAACCAATAATTGAAAGCATGAAATTTTACCCTTAAATGAGTGGTATAAGAAGCTTTGATATATAACAATAGCAGAGAGCACAATCTAAACCACATGCCTTCTTTGCAATATGACAAGATTTAGTATCCTTCATTAACCAAGAAACTATAGTAAACAATACTGTGCTTGCTATACTCTGATATGGAACAATATATGTTACTAATAAAGAGCCAGAAGGCAATGGTTTGAAAGCCAGCAGACAATGGTTTGGACTGGTAATATTTATAATAATAAGTATAATTTTGTAATATAGACAGTTACGGTACATGAATATTTATATGTGCTATGAAGCCATGTTATGTTTTTAAAACTTTTTAAAAAATAGATACTAGTCAATTTTCCTATCAAATGAAGCACATTTTAATGTATGAATACTTTTTGTCAAAATAAAAATAAAAATCATATCAAAGTAATTTATATCAAAATTGAACTTACCTCAAAATAGTCACTAATTTTGTGTCCACGTGCCCCAATGCTTTTCCCTGAAACAAAATCAAGATTAACAAAAAGACAGTGGGAAAATTTTAAAAACCATAAACAATGTAGCTTATATTTCCTAAGATTTTCCTTACAGCATATTCCTTTTAACTTGGCAGGTATTTAAATAAAATTTCCCTAAGCATGCCTACTTGAGAAAGGGAAGTATGAGGAACAATCTAGTTTTGCCAGATTTATTCTTACAACTGCCTTAAGTCTTATAATGAAGTTTAGCTGAAGTTTTAAGATAGCACCAATTAGTTTGCTGCAGAAAACAAAACTGCAATTCTTGACTAACAGATTTATAATAGCATGAATTTTTATATGGAGTAGCTTACTACTTCTGTATGGCTGGCCAACCATGTTCTTATTCTAATAATTGTAATTAACTTCTATTGTACATACTACCTTTCCAAACTCTAAATATACTTAGAAGAATCAATTTAGGGAGCAAAGAAAATGTCAGCAGTTGTATTAACATTTTAACTTTTGAGGAAACTAGCAGCATGAAAGCAACAGATTAGTTATTTATTAGTTATGGTTCTTACAAAACTAAAGCACTGTAATTTTTATTTCTATCAAATGTTATGATCTGCTTGAACCTGAGAGCTCACAGCAAGACCTTAACAAACTCCTCCAAAGCAAAACTTATAGACCAGTAACTAGCATTCAATCCTGACTTAGATGTTCAACTGGTTATTTGTTGTGACTATTTGCTGACAGTTCCTCCGAGGTTAAACATTACGAGATTCCACTAACATTTCAGGCCTGGCTCTGGAAACAAAACTGCACTGGTTACTCTAAGGGACAATCTTTGCCAGGAGACAGACAGGGAGAGAATTGCTTTATTATTTCTTTTGAAAATAATGGTGGTCTCTAATAGCATCAATATGGTATTATTCTGGACAGGTTAGCAGAACTGTAGTTCAACAGTTCTGTTCTAATGTGGACAGCTGACTCCAGAAACTAGTGCAGAATGGTGAAGCCTTGTGTTGGGTTCCACAGGATTTATTTTAGTTCCCACACTATTCAACATTACATGAAGCGGTATGGTAAGGATATCTGAAAATAAATTATTCTGGAAACCCAGAATGGGATGTTATCAGTATGAGGGTATTCCAGCTCATCAAATCCAAATGAGGTAATAAGTAGATTGGATCAGTGCCCAGGCAGGAGTGCTGACCAATAATTCAAAACTCAATCAAGACAAGATGCTTGTGTTGTTTAGGAGTTATTGGTGAATGGGCTTATTGTATTTCGGAGAGGTTCGATTAAATAGAACAGGTTTGCAATAAGGCGTTTTTTGAATGGGTCTGGCATTGCCCATTCATAGTTTCTGAAGCTTAACCCAATGTACAAACTGCAAATCTATCCTGATAGAAATAACTCTGCTGCATTTACTTATAGACTGATAAACTCACACCTGAGTTGTCACAACATGTTATATCTACAGCTATTTCTGAAAATGTTCCAGAAATATCTGCTGGTTGACAATAATTCAGTAAGATTTTTAACTTGGACTGCTCCATAGGATCACAGTATGACAGTAGTTCATCAGTTGCATTGGCTTTCAATCCAATATGATGTTCTAGTCTTAAACTTTAAAATTCTAAATCATTTGGCAACAGGTTATCTGAAAATTCTCAATTTTTCACATACATCTTTCTGGATTTAAATTAACATTTTAAACTCTTATTCTGGGTAAACATGGCAAATGATGTGATGGGAGGGTACTGAGAAGTTGACCATTTATTATTACAGGATATCTTTCCCATACCGGATTGCATACCACATATGTTACAATCTACTATTTATTTTTTTTAGAACTTTTAATCTTCAAAGATATTTCAGTTTCAAGTTCTGTAAAACTGTTGATATCACTATGATTTTGCTCTCAGCTAGTTAACTATCTTCTTTTTGGTGTTATGTTACATTAGAATTATTTATTTATATGGCTTATTTATTTATATATCTGATCTTCAATTTAGTTTTTGGCAGTTTAAAATTATAGCAACTAAGCCACAAACATTTTCTTAAAGCTAATTTGTAGACAGCACTGAAACTTCAAATTTGTTATGAAAACTTGTTCTCTTTCAGATGGTGAAAAGCATGCAGCTGCATTGTTATGGTTACAAATACATTTTAAGCCTTGTGCTATATTTAAATACACAAGTTGGTTTTGAAAAAATTGGTAAGTATGAGCAGTCACATTTCATCTAAAACATCACATTTCCCAAAGTGCATATTATGAACTAAATTAACAATGAAGCAACCAGATAGAATTTCTGAAATTTTGAAATTTTGTATTTGTACAAAATACTATTTACCAATTATAGAATTAAAAATGTCTAATCAAAATCCTCAACTTGAAAACATTTTCTTCTGATACTTCATGTGTTTTTGCTATTACAAAAGAATGAGACTGTGATTCTTTGTAGATGGCAATGAGCATGCCATAAATGCCTACTAAAAGAAGTATACCAAAACAACAAAAAACCCAACCATGCAGTCCATTCTCTTCCAAAAGGAGGTCAGTTAAAAGGCCTGAAATCCTATAAAGCTAGAACAATCTTCACTTAATGCCATCTTGAGAAGCTTTTTTCTTAAGTTAACATTTTATCATTCCACAAAATATTTAAAATATTTAAAGGAAAAATATGAACATAATGTTGATAATTTACCTGGGCAATCATAAAAGTAAAGAGCCATTCAAATGGTTTTGAAACCGTTCAAAGTACTGTTTGGATCAATAACATAATGACAACTCTGATAGACATCAATTCTTCTGTAAAATTAATTATGGGTTTTGTTTGTTTTGTTTTTGGCAACCCAGCTATGAAAGGTAGATGTGAATAATTAAAGGAACCATGAAACAAAAAGAGATGATGTGATTCACAACAATGCCAATATGGCATTTTGATCAGCTGACAACTTCCATTCATACTATCAAACTGATTCAATGCTGTATATATCATACCTTGACTGCTTTCACTCTGGTTTTCTGCTTTCCTTTTTCTACCCCTAGAAGACTCCAATTGTTTTTTCTCAGGAGTCTGCCAAAAAATTAAAAAATGTTTTTCAATAAATAAGAGCTAGCGACTAGTCTGCATGTATCTGTATCAAAAAGAAGCAAATTACGTATTTACCATATGTGAGCAATTACATAATTACCAAGATTATGTCATTGTATTGGCACACAGAATTTATCTTAGATATTTTAAATTAAACATAAAAGGCTTGTATAGAAATACTGAAAATATCCTTAAATATTGTCTCTAAACAAATACATCTATTCTGTTATAAGCAAAAGACATTAAGGGCTTTTACGCACAGCTCATTTAAAGTCCTTTCCATTTGTTATGGAATTATACATTTATTCTGACAAAAGAAAGAAAAATTGGAAACATGCTATATTGACAAAGAATGCAGCACCCACAATAGGGTATAAACTACATTAGTCGCTCTTGTCTACCAGCATATGGACTGCTGCATTTTGTACCAACTAAAGTTTCTGAATAGTCTTCAAGGGCAGCCCTAAGTAGACTGCACTGCAGAAAGCCAATCGCAAGGTAATAAGACTATGAATAACTGTCAATGAGGATTCCTGCTCTAAAAAGGGACATAACAGGAAGACCAGCTGGAGATAAGCAAAATGTCCCATAGCCACAGCCTCTACCTGGTGGTCCAATAGGAGCCGCGAATCCATGACAATTCTCAAGTTATAGACCTGGCCCTTTAAGAAGGAAGCATATTAACAATATCTCACCCTAAACTGATGGATAACCTATCTCAGCATTTCAACATAGCTATTTAAAAACATGGAGAAAAAAATGAAACTCTATAGTAGCCCATATAGGAGCAGCCAAGGCTTTGATCATTCATCAATCATTACTACTGTTTGAACTGCCCACTCAGGTAAGAGTGGAATCACTAGAAAATTATGCCAATGCCAACCCTTGCAGCTGATCCAGAAGGATATTATGATCTATGGCACTGAATGCCACTGAGACGTCTAACACCAAGACAACTGTACTCCCTTATTAAGAACTTGACAGAGGGCATTAACAAAAGTGAGCAATGCACCTTCCATCCCACATCCAGGTCTGAGATCTGAATGCAATAGGTTAGGGTAATCCATCTCATCTAGCACTCTTATATCTGTATTCCAACCACCTTTTGCAAAATCTTCCCTAAAAAGGGAAGATTCAAAACAAAGCATAAGTTGCCCAGCCTAGTCAGATCTATAGATAGTCTCTTCAGGCAGGAATGTGCCACCACATCTTTCAAGGCTATAATATCCCTCTCTTAAGGAGTCATTAATCATGACCCAGATCCAACCATTCCCTCAACTTTCACTACTTGACAGAGCCAGGTGGCAAGTTTCCAGCCCACAGGTCACTAAATTCATAGTTCAGCATGGAATCCCCCAGGATCTGCAGTCAAAGAGAGGGCACAGCTGGGTGTGTGTGTGTGTGTGTGTGTGTGAGAGAGATTTTATTTATTTATTTAAAAGTTTTATATGGCTGCCCATTTTATTCAATATGACCCTGGATGGCTAACAACAGCAACAACAGAAAAATAAAGCAAGAATCCCATAGAATTAAAACCATCACACTCAATCAAAGCACCATAGCACTCCTATGCTTGCAGAGAGTTATAGAGTTAAGGAAAATGATCTTGATGGAACTAAACTAGAACTATTACCTAGGCAAAAGGGCTAAAACATTTTTAAGTCCAGAGTTATCAGGTTCAGCCCAAGAACAACAGCGAGACAATCCAGAATCAGTTCGGCTCCTTTATTGGCTTACATCTAATAGACAGAATCTTGCCAGACTAATTCTAATCCCCAACAATAGCAACTATAACCATGATGCCCTTAGGGAGGGGCCAGTCTCCTTCTCTTGACTTTCCCCCACTCTGGCTGGGGGCTGAGGAGATGCTTTCCCTAGAACCTCTCCTCTCCACTCATGTCTTCCATCACAAGAATAAAGAGAAAACATTTGGAAGCAACTCAGGCAGATATATCCCTAATTCAATGGATTATAAGAAGGATGATAGGTAGAGAACAATCAGACTTGCAAGATTTTGTTATTATAGCCAATCTCAATAAAAGTAGTTTTAGCCTTCCAGCAGAGTTGATTTCTTGGTCTGATTAATCTGACCTGGGCTCAATTCCCATCCTGGCCCAGTGCATGGGGGAAGAACCAGGTTCAATGCCCTCACTGTCTCCACATTTTAGAGGTCAACAATTGTTCATGACAGAACTGTGTGCCATATTGTAGGAAAATCCCCAAGTGCCCACTGGAACATAGGAGTTGTTTAAAATAAATTTATGCTCTTCCAAGGCAAGTAGAACTGGTTCATTCTTCAAATGCAGCATTATCTACATTTAATATTCAAATAGTTTGAACAAAATTACAAGGCAACAGAAATTAATGTTCTTGCCATTTTCAAATTACTACTGTGGTTTGAATCCCAATGCTTCAACTGATAGAACTGTTTTTATTAGCTGAACTAGGAGAGAGAAGAGAGGGTAGTTGCCTCTTTTTCCTACAACCTCACAAGTACCATTAAAATCTATTCCTACAGGATTTGGGAATCTTTCAGAATAGATCTGGGGTTAAGAAGCAGGAGGAGGAGGAAAGTCTACCTGTGAGAAGCCTGATATTACCCTGCAATCTTAACATACGTAATCAATACCTAAATAAATTGGAACCATTTACTAAATAGACTGCTTAACCAGAGCATTTTTCAATATTTTCTAAATCTTGTTTTCAAAGTTTTAGAAATGTGAAAATTTCCTCATAGGTGATAGATTGAAAAGGTGTTAAATCACAACAGCAGAAATACTGATGTACAGAAAGATACTTCTTTTATTTACAATACTTAAAGATAAAAAATGTTATTAATTACCTTTAATCTAAAAATAAAACTTTCAGGTATTTGATCAGACTGGATTGTATCCATAACAGTACCCTGAATAATAAACCAGTAATCTTGTAAAACACATATATCCTTTTATTCATCCAATGGCCTAAAAAAAGCTTAAGGTACATAGTTTATTCACTTTATTCTCTCCTATATGATGTGCATATGTGTATGTGTATTCTTTCCTACATAACTATTATATTAAGAAAATTTGAATGGCTCATAATTTTATCCAAGCATATACTTTTACAGGATACTATGTAAAATTTTATTTGCTTAAAAAATAATCAGTTAATTCACAATGAAACAATACATTATTCAGAAATAATCCTCCTGTAAGTGCATCAATTCTGACAGGAAGTGCACCAGTTTTCTCCATGTCTTTAATGCAAATATTCTAATTATAACTGTACAGGAAACCCTCCTGTATGTGCCTATCTTTTACTGAGCCCAGTTATACAAATGACAGACTCATGTTAGAACTGGTCACTTAAATATTTTTAAGTATTCCATACCTCAGATTCTTTATCACTTAGAGATCCCAAGCTGCCAAAACTGTGGTTAGAACTCTCATTATTTGTTGAGGCCTAAAGAAATAAAAGCATCAAACGTATGAAATTGCTAATTATATACCAAATAATGCATTACTATTAGATTTCATGGTTTGAAAAATCACATATGTAGAAAGAGAGTTGTAGCAGTAACAATTGCAATTAATTATACAGGATTATGTGAAAAATGAGATTCTACATGTCAAATGTATTTACATTTACATTTTATACTACTTTTCATTAAAGAAGGAAAATCATTTACAATAATGATAATAGATGCAATGAAATATTGGTTAATAACAGTAAAACTAACAATTTAAAACCAACAATTAAAAACAAGGAAACAATTGGGGCAGCTGATACAATCACATTAAGATCTAGGTAAATAAAAACATTTTCAGTTTCTTGCGAAAAAACTCCACAATAAAGGCCAGCCTAATCTCACTAGAATTTTATCCAATAAATTGGGCAACAGTAAAGAGAATACCCTCTCCTCAGCAACCCATGGTTTGGTCAGCAGTGGAGTCTGCAACATGCCAAAATGGTGCAAAAATGAGGACACATGAAATAATGTTCTTGACAGAAATCCCACCCTTGATAGTCAAATATGTTTTGAGACTGATCACATGATTGCCAAGATATATAAAATATTATTACAATTAAAACTGAAAGATGTACAAACTAAAGATTATATGATCAAGTGGGTAAACAATTTTGGATATAACATTGAATGTGACCAATGGGAAAGGATGTGGACTAGGGGACTTAAATTTACATTGAGTTACAACCTGAAAGAAAACTTTTACAAAATGATGTATAGATGGTACATAGCCCCTAAACAAAAATGTTTAACAATACATCAAATATCTGTTGGAAATGTGGAAGGGAAATAGGTACATTCTATCACATGAGGTGGTCTTGCATGAAAGCTAAAAATTTTTGGACATTAATACACAATAGTATCCAAAAAATGTTGGCAATAGATATAGTTAAAAAACTGGAACTATATCTACTGGGTTTAATGGACAAAGTACTCGAAAAGAAACATGGAAAGCTCTTGCTGTATCTGATAACTGCAGCACAGATTATTTATGCTTCATGATGGAAGGAAGAAAATATCCCAACAATTGAAGAATGGACTATTAAGACAATGGACCTAGCTCAGATGGCTAAACTTATGGATCAGTTAAATGACAAGAATATGGATGATTATAAGAATGATTGGCGACCTTTTCTTAGATACATGGAATTAACACAAAAAATAACATTGTGTATATAAAATGTAGTCGTCAAATATCTAATTAAACATAAATATTTATCAGCACCAGTAAAGATGTGAAAATAATATATTTGTAGATACATTCACCGTTCAGACAGTTAGAAACCCCACTTTTAAAATGTTCTGTTTTCTTTTTTTCCCCTCTTTTCCTTTCTCCGTATTTTTCCTTCTTTACTATGTTTCTTCTTTTCTATGTATATATTGTTCTGTTATACTTTTACGTATATATTGTTCTATGTTAATGGTGTTTTGTATGTATTATGCAATGTCTTACACGTATTCATTTGTTATTATATTATACAACTTTATATTGTATTATATAAAGTCATATTATATATTAATAAACTTTAAAAATATTTGTTCGAAATCCCACCCTTGTATACTTGAAATCATACTTGGGTCAGACAAAAGTGTGGTATTGTGTCATGATGCTCAAATGATTTCACCATTTGCTCCCTTTGCTGCTGTCCTACAGAAATCAATGAAGGTCACCAATAACACACTTGTTCCCGTAGAGGAAGTATAAGTCTGGAAGTGCTTCCCATATCATTGTCATGCAGCTGATCCAGGATGCCATGGTTGATAGTATTAAAAGCTGCTTAAAAATTAAAAGAAATAATAGGGTCACAATCTTCTTTCCCTCTGCCACTAAAAGTGACTGACTGTTGCTCACTGTATCATTTTGCTTAATACACACAGAATTGCTCCTAAGTCCACCTATATGACAATAAGCCCTAATGAATTCAGTAGAAGTTGCTCCTGCACAATCATATGCAAGACTGTACATAATCCATATTCATCGAAACAAATAATCAGCTCTTTGAATTTATTTTGTATAGTCCACATTACTTTTACCTTTGCTCCGACACTACAGCTTCCCGTACTTCCAGTACTGCCACTCACAACTCCAGTAAATCTAGCCTCTAACAGTTCTTGCCTTCTTGGATCCAGGCTATGAAGCTCATCCATTGCACCTATAAAACATTTTTAATTTGTTATATAACTGCAAATGATTTTACATAACTATGAATAATCATACTATTTCCCCCAAAATTTAAATGAAATTTTGCATTAAGTAGTCCTCCTCCAGAAATACCTTTTTCCAATAAAAAGGTACCTGTGTTCAATGTACAACACAAAATTGAAGAAATGCAAACACATAATAAAGGATGCAAAGAAGTGGGAAGAAGGGAATTCATGGGGTTATTGCTAATAATATTAAACTCAGTAATTTAGAAATCTTCAAATATATCAGCAGACGGAAAACAGCTATGTAGGCAGTTGAACCAAGAAAGGCAAGACTGTAGAAAAAGTTAAATTATTTGTATTTGCCTTCTCTGCAGAAGATGTAGTTTTCTAGTCACACAACTGTGTTTTCATCAAAGAACTCTGAGGACTTGAGATAAAGTTTATGAATTCTAGAACTTACTGACAAATTGAAAACAAAATGGGTCCAGATGGAATCTATTTCATAGTTCTAAAAGAATTCAAACACAAAATTGCTGATCTAACAAATTTGTTCTAAATATGCTCTTGAGAACTAAAAAATGATTAATATGCCAATTTTTAAAAAGGAATCTAGGAAATTACAGGCTAGTTAGCTTAAAAATAGCCTTTTAATTGTGATTCACTGAGTGGTCCGCTATGCACTGACACATACAGTATACAAATCTGTGCATAGTTTAGAACACAGGTCTACAATTTGAGGCCCCACAAGTTAATGAACTTCCCAAAAATTTTGGAACACACCCCTAAGTCCCAAGTGTAATTTTTAATGTAAACAAAAAGAAAAATTAATAAGAACATGGTAAACAATTAAACATTAGCCCTATTTAATGTACTGTCTTATATTTCCTATACTTCCAACTTAGATCTATACCTCAACACAACAGTCTTACCTACTGTATAGTTTCAAAAATGTACAACTTCAATAA
Source organism: Python bivittatus (assembly GCF_059951505.1). Taxonomy (NCBI): domain Eukaryota; kingdom Metazoa; phylum Chordata; class Lepidosauria; order Squamata; family Pythonidae; genus Python; species Python bivittatus. The sequence continues at coordinate 107,326,952 of NW_028277075.1, forward strand.
GACCATAGTCAGTCTAATATTTTGTCAAAGAAATATAACCATATTGCTGTTTTTTAATTTAGCAAGCTAACAATATCCACAACTGTCTGTTCTCAAGTTGTAATATAAGCTTAGCTTTTATTGACAACTGTGTACGCCCCTTAAGCCAAATGTTTCTATATATCTTAATTTTTGTCTGTTAACAAAACTGTCAATTTCTGTTTCGGAAAAGAGCGTACATAAATATCAGTGTCCCACTATAAAAGTATCACTACATTTGAAGCACTCAGGAGAGTTTACAGTCATTTAACACACCAACAATTTATATTAGTGTTACTCTACTTTCACTAGACAACTGAGAAGTTTCTAAAAAGTTTATTATTCATTCTCTTGCAATTGTTGAATTGTTACTTAGTATCCAAAATAAATTAGTATATTTGTTTTACACAAGGCTGCTTCAAACATCTCAACATCTAATTATTGCCTTAAGACCACAGAACTGCACTGGAACACTCAATGTTGTCTATATTAAATTTTGACTCCACAACACCTTGACTAAAAAAAGTTTATCATGTCTTCATTTTTTGACTTTATACACACAAAACCAAGATTAAAATACACAAAACTTTTCCTATCTCACCTATACCTATGCCAAAAGGGAGGTAAATATATATCCTGTAGTCAATAGCTATTTGAACAATTGTATTTATTTGTTTTTATGTATGTTAGAATTATAGCTTGACTTTTTCCCACGAGCTCAAGGCAATGTACACAGTACTCTTTTCTGATTTTTTCTCTACAATTCTGATTAAGGATGGGCCAAGAGTTAAGTGACTGGCCAAAACTCACTCAGTGCCAAGCCCCATATAGCTGGCAAACGGAAGAAACAAGAACCACATGGATTTCAGAAAAGCATTTTTGTGCTGCTTCTTCCTACACCTACTGAACTTGTTCTCTCATGCCAGCTTCCCACCATCTCTCACATCCAATGTGCTTCCACAGCTGACTGATTATGTGCCATCAAGTTGATGCCAACTCTTAGCAATCACACAGATAGGCCTTGTCCCCAATCTGGCCCTTCAGGTCTTCCAATGGTGTACTCATTGCCACTGTAAATGAGCCCGTCAACCTTGTTGCTGGTTGTCCTTCTCTTTCCTTCCACCTTTCCCAGCATTATGAACTTCACAAGGGATTTAAACCTAAGTCTCACCAGCCATAGCCCAACATCCAATCTGGCAGGCTGGGCACGCTCCGAATCCTGTCAGTTAAGGAATGCAGGCTGGCAGGGCCCAAAAGACAAGACTTTTCTGCCATAGTGCCCACAATTTAGAACATTCTCCATCTGGAGATTAGGTTGGCCCTGACCCTGCTGGCCTTTTGTAAAGCCTTAAAGACCTGGCTCTGTGCTCAGGCCTGGGGCCCCAAATGGATGAAGGGACCTATCTCTTGGCTATGTGGATGATGGTTGGTTTTCTTAGCTGCTGTGTATTTTAATTTTTGTGTATGTATTTGTTTTTTATAATTGTTTGCTGCCCAAAGTCATTGCCAAGATGGGTGGCTATATAAATTGATTGAATAAATATTTAAATAAATGTAATCACTACATCAGCTGGGTCTCAATTATCTGTCTTTTCATATTCTGTAATTCAAATACCAATTATATTACCTTAGCTTCATTTAAATAATGTTTAATGTTATCAATATGTATTTGAAGGACAGCATTGCATTCTATATCATTTTTACAGGCTTAGAAGAAATAATTCTTGAATCAGATGGTATGGCACAAACAACTCAGGGATACAAATAGTCCCTTGAGAACTGTCTTCCTTCAATCAATTTTCTTTTAATCAGGATTTCTTCTCATTTCAGAGGCCCACAATCACTGAAAATGCAAGGCTTTAATAAATAAATACTGCTTTAATTACTTTAATGTATCTGAATGAAACTTCATATGTATCCTTTCCTCTTCTGAAGTCCTCTTATCTTTGAAAGTTAAAAAGAAATAATATTGTGCAGAATGCCTCCTACATATTCCAGATTCCTACTTTTAATGACTCTCTGTTTTCATTTGTTTATTTTCAGGTCTTCATCTAAATTTTAGTGTTCCAAGTATAAAAGTTATTCTATCTGTCAGTTTTTTCCAAACAGTATGGCTTCTTTCAAGAGGTAATGCTACTAAACATAAATATGAAACATCTTTTATTAATCAAATGGGAGTCAACATGAACATGAAAAATAATGGCATATTAGAGTTCTTGAGAACAGTACTTTAATATTTTTTAATGAGCTCCCCCTAAATACTCACTTGCTGTAATAAAATTGCAGAAAGTAAGTTGTATTACAAATGTGCTAAATTAAAACATATAGAGCTACTTTGGTATAGTGGTTAAGGCATCAGGCTAGAAACTGGGAGACTGTGAGTTCTAGTCCCGCCTTAGACACGAAGCCAGCTGGGTGACCTTGGGCCAGTCACACTCTCTCAGCCCTAGGAAGCAGGCAATGGCAAACCACTTCCGAAATCTTGCCAAGAAAACTGCAGGGACTAATCCAAGCAGTCGCCAGGAGTCAAAAACCAACTTGAAGGCATAAATAAATGAATGAATGAATGAATGAATGAATGAATGAATGAATGTTGAGCTTCATGCATGCATTTACACACGTGCACACATACACATTAATACATGTGTGAAGCTCGACACATTCAAAAATGTTAAACTCTTCCTCCTAACACTGTCCCAGCAGCCTGAAGAAATATAGTTGAGAATCGTATCAATTTCCATAAGATGCTATGTAGCTATTCCAATGTTATTTTACTAGGCTGCACAAATGTTCTGTGCACAGACCATTCAACACATGGAATAGCTAGTGTTAGTGTTAGGTGGTCCATGCTCAGACCAAAACAATGTTTTGGAAATGGCCCAAAATGTGTGTGTTTTGTCCAGGCTTGAATCAAGAACACGCACAAGAGGCAGTGGAAAAAAGGTAATGCTATCAACAGTTACAACACACAGCTGAAGGGACATAAAGGAAAAGGATGTGGGTCATATATGCTATGCTTGAATTCAAGCACTGTAATGGTGGCTCAGGAGAAGGAAGGTGCTGGGAAGACTGGGGAGAGGAACAGGTGGGACAGTCAGATATGCTACACTGGAATTCAAGCATGGAAGCTAAGCAGAGGTAATAGAAAAGAAGGCATTAGGAAAATCAACAAATAGGGTGATACAAAAGCCCTGTAAATGTGGCAAGGAGAAAGGGGTGATGTGCATCAGCCTTGTGCTACTTGCCCTGTAAGACTCCTCTGGATTTTGTCTCAGTTGAAATCTGGAACAACCAAATGCTCTGGCTTTTAGTCAGCTGGACTGCAACCCACCTGGAATAGTCTTGCCAAACCTCTGCCTCACAATGTGTTGTTCTGTACACAAATAAACATATTTGCCATGCACAAACCTATTATTTACTGAACTCCAATTCAAAAATTCTTAATTTAGAAGATGTTCATTCTGCGGTGCTTTTGTGCAATTACAATTTCATTTAAAAAAGAAGAATGATAGTAGTTACTGCTTACATATATCCTCAACAATCTGTTGTCCTTGTGCATAACTGGTCTCAGAAACCTATGGACTAGTGTACAGATCAGACAGAACTACCAGCCAGACCAGCTACATCGAAATCAAAAGGTGCCAGGGTATTTTATCATTATGCCTTATATCCATAGGACCTTAAATAGTAAACTGTCTCTCTGAAAGAGCAACTTATTTATAGCATTTTTATCCTGCTCTTCAGGCAAAAGTGCTCTCAGAGATGCTTATATAAAAATCAATGAAAAAAACTAATTCCTACCAACAGGGATATTATTTTAAGAAACATGACACACAAAAAAAGAGATGAGGAAGAAAGAGAAAAATAACAAATTCAGGTTACAAAGGGAAATGTTAGTTCTTAAATAATAGCCAACTGCTTATAGTTCAGGGAGAGGACAAGCCTTCCCTGGTGATTTTTCTCCCTCAGAAACATAAAGCTGTTGCAGCTGCTATATAGAACATATGGATATTGTTTGAATCTTGACAACAAACCACTAATACACATAACACATCATGGTTTTGCCTGTCAGGATTTGCAACATTAATAGTTTTAATGTACAACTTCCAGGTACAGCACAAAATATCAGCTGTGAGTATGACTCTCTCTTTTGGATTAATCCTCCTGATAGTTTGTTTTGCTGTGATAGCTGAAAATGCAAATAATCTGCAAACTCTAGGAATGAAAGCGAAGGAGTACAATGAAAAAAATGGGACTAAGATTAAATATAAAGAAGACGGACCTAATGACAACAGATACACCAACCAGCCTTAGAACTGACAGGGAAGATACTGACGTGGTGGATAGCTTCTGCCTTCTACGATCAGCTATCAACAATAAAGGAACCAGCAGTCAAGAAATATGCCACAGACTAGCACTTGGTAGAGTAGCAACGAAGGTCTTGAAAAATATATTCTGATGCCATGATGTTTCTATACCTACAAAGATCAGAATGATGAAGGTAATGGTTTTCCCTGTGGCACTCTATGAAAGTGACAGTTGGACCCTGAAGCAGGATAGAAAGAGTATTGAAACTTTTGAACTTTGGTGTTGGAGAAGATTCCTGAGAATATTATAGATAGCCAAAAAGACAAACAAACAAATGGATCCTAGAACAAATCAATTCAGAGCACTCGCTCAAGGCACACATGACCAGACTTAAATTATCATATTTCAGACACATTATGTGAAGACTAGCTCTCTAGAGGAGTTTATAATGCTGGGGAAGGTAAGGGTAGAGGAAGGAAAGACAGCAAGAAGACAACCAGCAGCAAGGTGGATGGACTCAGTTATAACAGTGATGGATGCACCATAGGAAAACCGGAAGAACCAGGAACAGATCTTTCTGGAGAAAATCTTTCTATGTGGTCACTAACAGTCAACCTCAACTTGACTGTTATGTATATAGGACATAATGTATCAACGAATAGCTTGCTTAGGAAAATAATCTTATAAATATGCAGTATATGTTCAATTCTATTCAAACAATTTGTCTCTTGTAGGATATTTAAGATACTTCACATCTCTCATCCGTATTCAGCCCTATGCATATCCTGGTGTAGAAGGACAGCCTCAAAGAAGTCAGCCTGAGCTCTTCTTTCCCTTTTTTGTTTTTTCCTACTTTGGGATTTTAAGGCAGCATGAGTAGCTATGGACCACACCTGTGCTCTACCTACAAAAGGAGAACACCTTCAACACTTGAATGTGGGTTTGTGTCAAGAGGAGGTTGTCTTTGTGTGGGACAGTAAGAGAAGAAGTAGATTCAGGTAAGAGAGAAGAGATGGGGCCAGGACAAAATGCAATATACAGTGGAGAACTGGCAGTGAAGGAAGAGTGGGTGTGAATTCCAATGAACCAACAGCTAAAAAGCTGAGAGGTGGAGCAGAACCTCCCTTGTAACAAAGAGAAGAAAAAAATTATTCTCCTTCTGTGTGGTTGGAACCATATCCGGCAAAGAACCTGTCACACCTGATCATAAATGCCCCCAAAGAACCTGTCATACCTGGTGAATGCATCCCTGTGGGAGGGAGGAGGTGGTTCCATCTGCTTTTGAAGGAAGTGGTGATCTGTCCCTTCCTTAAGAAGCCATCCTTGGACCCAACAATACTAAACAACTTTGTTCAGTTTCCAACCTTTCTTTTTAGGGAGGGTTGTGGAAAAAGAAGTAGTACGCAGCTTCCAGGGTCTTGGAGGAAGCACATCTGGACCTTTTCCAGTCAAGATTCAGGCAGTGTTGTAATACAGCATTGGTTGTGCTTATGGATGACCTCTAGGAGGCTCTAGACAGGGATGGTGCATCCATCCTTGCCCTTCTAGATCTCTTTGATACCATCAACCTTGGTATTCTTCTGGACTGGCTTCGAATGTTGGGAGTGGGGGACACTGTTCTGCAATGGCTCTCCTCTTTTCTCTGGGACTGGTTCCAGTCGAAGTTGGGGGGAGGGAGAAGTCTAGGCCTTCCTTATGTGGGGTGTCTTAGGGTTTGACTCTTTCCCTGTTTCTGTTTAATATCTACATGAAACTGCTGGGTGAGGTCATCCTTTGGCACGGAGTGCAATACAATACAATATACCAGTATGCTGATGATATTCAGCTTTACATTTCCACCCCTGGAGATACAAGTGATGCTATTGAGGTTCTTACCCAGTGCCTGGAGGCCATGAGGGTATGGATGAGGGACAACTGGTTGCAACTCAATCCTGGCAAGACTGAGTGGCTTTGGGTTTTGGGGCCCCCTAGATTTGGTGATGTTTCATCTTTAACTCTTGATGAAGTACCAGACAGACTTGGTGCCCAATGAGGCCTTTGCATGGATTCGTTTGTGTGCCAGCTGTGCCTGTTCCTGGACTGTGAGGTTCTGCTCACTGTCATTCACACCTTAGTCACTTCCCAGCTGGATTACTGCAATACACTCTACATAGGGCTGTTCTTGAAGAGTACTCGGAAGCTTCACCTGGTGCAGAATGTGGAAGCTTCCATAGTCTTGGATACTTTGAAGTTTGCCTATGTAACACTACTGCTGTGTGAGCTGCAGTGGCTTCCAGTATGCTTCTGGATACAGTTCAAGATGTGGTTATTATCCTGAAAGCCCTACATGGCATGGACCTGGCTACTCGCAGGTCTACCTCTGAGGGTTTCTGCACGTTCCTTAAAATCCAACAGGTGGGCTCATGCCAGGGGCTGTCTCTTAAATAGTGCGATCTTGTGGGACCAAGGAGGTGTGCCTTCTCTGTTACAGTGCCTGCCTTATGGAATGGCCTCCCTCTGACACTCAGGTGGTCCTGACTCTTGGCCTTCCAGAAGGTTAAAATGCCCCCCCCCCAAATGTTAGGGCCAGGATGCTAGGGGAGCCTGATATATGTGGATGTTCTATCAAATTGTTTTGTGGTGCCTCAAATTTACTTATTTTTTTGTACTGTAATATTTAATGGGTTAGGGGGTTTATATTAATTAGTATGTAATGTTTGCCACCCAAAGTTATGTTCTTAAGATAGGTAGCTATATAAAACTTTCTAAATGAATAAATAAATAAATCCTCCATTCAGAAAATGATGTTTTCTGAACATTACATGTTTTAAGCAAAAACTGATGGGAGTACTGCTAGATCAAACTTCAGGATTTCTGTCAATTTTGCACTTATTCTAGTTGCAACAATTGTATTGACACAATTTCTTTTCCAGGTCAAGTAACAGGCAAGACAATGATCTTTACTTAAATCCACAGGATTCTTTTTCTGTTCTTCCACTTTTTCCAAAGGCAATCTATCCTATCAGCATTATGCAGATTGCTTGTAATCATCATCGTTCACATGAGAAATTCTACAGATGTTTTATCCACAAAAATGAACAGATATGAGGATATCTGTTTGAAACAAGTGGAATTGCCAGTTGCATCATACGGTTATGATCTTGGAGTTCCTTGCTAATTTCAGAATAAAAGGCAAGAATCAATGCATTTTCTCTTAGTAAATTAAAAGAGTAAGGGAAAAGTCTCTAACCCTAACTCTGCCTAGCTTTCCAAGATCAGCAAAGGTGATGCCAATTAGCTGAGCCTTAGCAAAATAGGATGTAGATTACTTTTCTTTCAACTATGCTGGCCAGAAAGCACTTTTAGGGCATCAGCGTTCACTTCCCTCTGGACAACAAAAAAACTGCATGATTATCTTGTGTTGCTTCTGTCACAGCAACTTGGAGAAGGCATAAACAGGTCAGGAAGTAGACACGTACCTGATTCCTGAACTTCGGCATTAACCCAATGATATTCAAACTACCCACTAGATTTGTAAAAAGATGACCAAAGAGTTTTGGGCTTTAGCTTGAACTTTCACTTGTAAAGGCTTAATATTTGAGTCCTTGGAGTTTTGATCCTATAAATGATTCTCAGTGTAAAGGTACACACATAGACCTATTTATTTTTATACAGATTACATACTTAATAAAATGAAGCTTCCTCTACTGATTCCATTCTATTTGGGGCATAATTCATTCACAGGTTCATTCCTATTCTGAGCTAAAGATTATCAAATTCTGATGTCACTATATTTTCTAGATATGGATATAAAGGTGCTTAAAACTTTTGCCAGCTTTCATGCACAATTTTCAAATTGGTGAGCATTTAATTAGATTTCATATAGAGAACAAGATTTAAAGGTCACAATCTTTTTTTTTCAACTGAGCAAATAATTGGCAGGGGTTTCTTAGTAGTAATTGGTCTGGAAAATTTGTGTTCTCACTCATCACTGCAACTTTTTCAAAGCTTTTGAAAGCTTCTGTTATTGCATTCTAAGAACTCAGAAAATCTTAGCAAACTTTTTCCCAACTAGCTGATTTGAAACAACAATTATGAATTAAGTATTTACAAGCTTCAACCTATTTCCATTGTAACATTTTCTAAATGTATGTTATTGACATATGCATATTAGAACTTTCTGAAAGTGTTGAAGTTCATAACCAAGTAATGTAGATAGAAATGGAATCTGCAAGTTTACTGTATTATTTTGGAATGCTTCCTAGCCATGGAGACTGTCTCATATGTTTGTACAGTTGTATAACATTGTCCCAGAATAGCTTGAGTATAAATCCATGGTTTTTGCTTTCATATCATTTGCAATATGAAATAGTGCAATGTTCACTGTTCAGAAAAATACTTTTTTCATAAGAACAGCTAGATAAGTCCCAAGATGCTTCATCTCAAAATATAGCTGACAATGTATAGGATGACAATATCCTAAAGCTATTGCTGTTGGGACTGAAGAAAAGAAAGCTTCTAATATTTTTACTGAAGAAAAGGATACTCTGCATGCTTCTCAAAGCTAAACATTGACCAAAGTTCAATCCATGATCTTTGCCATTATTTCTGTATATAGGCTTTGGTTCCTTGCACATTTTGGTCTTCACAGCTGATTATGTCAGGCATGATAGAAGTGAAACAATTATTGTACAGACTAAATAATTACTGCTGCATTAATTTACAAGAAAAGAAATGTAATTCCATTCTTGGAATACCAAAGGGTATATTCTTTCCTGAAACAAAATATAGTGCTTCAAATACCAAACAGTACATGGCATGGGGCTGGGCTATTTGAGGGACCATCCCTCCCTGGTTACATCTACCCATCCCACTAGGTCTGGTAGGAGACGCATGTTATGAATCCCAACTATTAAGGAGTCTTATCTGCCATGGTGTCCACCCACTGGAACATCATCCTCCCCCCCCCAACATTAGATTGGCACTGAATCTACTGGCCTTTCAGAAGGCTCTGAAGATGTGGCTTTGCCATCATGCTTGGGGATCTGTCAGTACAGTAGTGTGGAGAATGTTAGATGGTTGTATTGCTTATGATGTATGGATTGTAACTCTGCTGATTTTTTTTATGGTTTTAATCTGGTTTTTAATCTGGTTTTCTATGTTTTCTGTTGTCATATTTGTATTTTGTTTACTGTTTCTTGCTGTTGTTTTTAATTGTGTGAGCTGCCCAGAGTCACTTATGTGGGACAGGTGTCTACATAAATTGAATAAATAAATAAAAAACACAAAGAACAGATTTGATTTGGTCATGCTGATATACTGTATATGAAGCCCTCAATGAAATGTTTAATAATTTACTATAAATTATCCTGATAGCATATTTACAGAACGATTACAAATTTAAACAGTAACAAAAATGGAAAATGGATGCTACTACATTTTCCTTTAATAAATTGATACTTTGAAATCTGAACTGTCAGCACATAACAATAAACTACTTACACATATAACTAGTGCATCTTAACTCAAGGTTCTCTAAAGCTGATCACTAGAACCTTTTTCAGATGGTGGACACATCATGGCCATGCCAGCAAAAAACTGCAGATTCATACTGTCTAATCCTTCACATTTGTTTAGAAGTGAGTCCCGTTATGCTCAACAGGAGTATTCCAAAGTAAGGAAGTGTTAAATTTTAAAAAGAATCAATGTAGACATTTTAAATTCTGAGTTGCTAGTTTTATATTGGTAGAAGCAAATTTAAATTTGCTCTCCCACCAAACCTCCAAACAGAATATAGGTAGTCCTCAACCTACAATCACAATTGGGACCAGAACTTCCATCACGAAGCGATGCGGTCATTGAGTGAGTCACGCCCAATTTTACAACTTTTGCCATGGTCCTTAAACGAAGCAATGTAGCTGTTAAGCAAATCATGTGGTCGTTAAGCAAATCCAGCTTCCCCCATTGACTTGCTTGTTGGAAGCCCCCTGGGAAGGTCACAAATGGTAATCACATGACCCCAGGATGCTGCAAGTGTTGTAAATACATGCTGGTTGCCAAGCACCTGAATTTTGATCATGTGACCACAGGGACCTGCGACGGTCATAAGAGCGAGGACCTGTCATAAGTCACTTTTTTCAGCACTGTCATAACTTCAAACAGTCGTTAAATGAATGGTTGTAAGTCCAGGATTATCTGTACATATTTAGAATGTTAGCTACTATACCAGCATCCAGTTTTCATATAACCATTTTTCCTAATTCTATACACCTTTAATATCCATGTTTTTATCGGTCTTTCTATTGTTTCCACGATTAGATTAGAAATGGATTTATTGATTATATATCCATTCTTTTCATTAAGACAGGCAAAGCTAAAAGAATGAAACCAAGTAAACCAAAAATGCAATTAAGAGAATTAAATATATACATATAAATAGTTGTATAATAAAAATTGTATTAAAACAATTCAATAATTATAAAAATTGTATTAAAACAATTCAAGAGGCTAATTACTGATGGCAGACTTGGTGAAACTGATGTATATCCTTACCAACTTACATTTGTTTGTATAAAGTGCTCTACTTGGGGCTGTCACTGAAGGCTCCTCAGAAACTGTAACTGGGACAGAATGCAGCCATTTATCAACTAGCAGGTATGAGACATTTTAGCAGAGTAACACCAGAATTATGGCGACTGCATCATTGGCTGTCAAGAGGCCTTTTATGGGTAGGATAGAAGAGGGTATGCCTCTCCCCAAGAGACAAAGTGGATTATAGGTCTGGAATCAGACACTGTAAATTAGTGGGTTAATTACTGGTGAGTCACCCAGAGTCTCAGATTGGAGGGTCATATAAATATGATAAATAAATAAAATAATTATGAAAAAGCTATTAGTGGTTCTTCTTAAATACAGAGAGTGTGTTCTATGATTTGGGAATGATTCAAGGGAAAGCCCTTTTTCAAGTACCCAGCAGGGAATTTCTGCAAACAGAATCTCTTTGGACAGGATGACAAAGGCAATCCTTCAAATAATCAGACTTTAAGATATTTAGGGTTTTAAAAATTAAAAGCAACAGTTAAAATTAATCCCAGAAAACAGCTAGCAACCAATATCCGACTTTTGTGAGGACATGTATAGTCCATACTCTTGGGCACAGTTAACAGCTTACCTCATATTTTGAACTAACTAAAGCTTCTAGATAATCTTTTAAGGACATACAGTAACCTAACCACAACAAAACCATATTTGTGCAAATATATTAAGTTTATTGTTGTGGCTATAGGTCATAACAACATCACATAAGATAAAAAAAGAATGAAATTAGTAATAATAAGGAAAAAAGGGAAGAAACCAAGAAAGAAAAAGCATGTAAGAAAATTAAGATGGAATAAATACTAACACTGCGAGCTTTAAAATTTCTTTCCAAGTTTAAAAGAAAGCATGGCAAAGGTAACAACCTGACTGCTAACAGCTAGAACAGCATTTGTAAGAGGTAGTTCAGTCATAGCGTTGAGCCCTTAAGTTCATTTATCATCAATATTTCCCCCTTGATTTCATCATAGATAAAGCAGTACGATAATGTACTCCACACGGCTGACACCACAAAGCAGAGGCGGTTCCATTTAATGTTTCAAAATCTCCCTTCAAAGTATGTGGCGGCATGGTCTGAAAGTGGAGAAAGGTAAAAGCCTTCCTCAGTGAAGTGCTGGTGATGTTGACCAGATACTGGGAGAGGCTTCTATGTTTCTCATAATGGTTGTACCAAGATGAAAACTTTGAAATTGTACCACAATAGCATCTCTACAGGTATACCATTCAAAAATGTACTGCTTCAAAACTAAGTTCCCCTAAAGGGGGCAGGGAGCCTTTGAAGTCTAAATCAGTATCAAGGCATAGACAAAACAGTTTACCAATATCAAACTAGGACTCCATCCAGAGTACAGGATGCATCTCTTTCCAAAAACTGTAAATATATTCCCTATTGAAAGTAGGTCGTTGGCTTGCAGTAAGAATTATCTTGATTAGGTGAAAGTCCAGAAGTTCTCATATTTAGATTTTCCTTCATATTACTGTTTTTTCTTAAACAGTATTTTCTTACTTTGCACAAATTACTTTATTTTATTTTATTTTATTTTATTAAGGGATTGTTAATATTCATTAACAGCTATGAAAGAAATCAAAGGGAATACAGCTGATAGTTAAAGGGGAAAACAGCAAAATAATAAATAGCTTTCCTGGATAGGTTTGTAGTTCACTGCCACTGAAGGAACAAGTACAAACCTTAGAAACCAAAATAGCTATAAAAAGTCCTAAATAGCCTGAGATCAGGATGCCTGAGAAAATACATATAGATCTGTGAAAATACCTTTTCCCATATTGTACTTATACAATAACGATCAGAAGGCTGCTCAGTTGTGCCACACCAGTTAACTTCCACTTCACCTAACCTAGAAGACTGTCATTGCTGCTGCTGCACTCACTTTCTGGAATACCTTCCCCTTAAAAATAAGGTATGCATTGACTGTGCTGCAATTTAAACACATGCCAAAATAATTATATTCACCTTGGCAACTACCTGAAACCCTTGCATGATGCAGTTGGGCTAATTATCACTATTGTTTATGTCTGCTTTTTAATGTTTTCATATTATTTTATTTATATTTACATGTAATTTTAATTCTATATTGCCTGTCAATGCTGCATGACCAGTAATACAAAGTTTACATTAAAATATATAATTTTTGTAATAACAGCACTATGTACCATTACTGTTGTTCATTCTACCCAAATCTGAAAAATGTCTCTCAAAAACTCAAGTCAAAGCAAACTTGAAAGTATTCGCCATATGAAAACTTACCATAGCATAATTTAGTTTTAATAAATAATATTATTTAAATCAGAGAATTATCTACCAAGTTCAATTCCTTCAATAAAAGATTAACAATAAATACTGTTCTTTCTAAAAATCAAGGAAAAGTTGATTCTTCGCAATCTTGGCCTGTGTTTTGATCTAGTTTCTCAAACAAAAAAAGGATCCGAAGCACTTTGATAGCAAAGTAATTGCATGCTATTCAGATCAAATAATAAGACTGAAGAGACCAATTGTCCCAAAATAGAACAAGTTCTTGCATTTATAAAGAAGCATTCAGGGTTAACATTTTATTTAGTTCTGACTCCAGGCTCTCTTCACTTACTCCCAAATTTACTCTATAATGGAAGGACATCCTAGATAGAACATAAAGTAAATTAATTATGGAATAATTTCAATTTCTTTAATATGCCGAAGACTGTTTACGCTAACTGGACAACAATTCCAGAAGGCACTCAGATGCTGTTTTTTCAGTTATCCATTCTATGATAAGTACCTCTTTTACTCATAGACATCTCTACTGGGATATGTAATTTTTCCAAAGATTTGCATGATGAATATGCTGTTGTATGGAACCATAACAAGAGGGCTGTGATTCTATTACATCTTTTGGGACAAAGAAAAAAACTAATTTGTATCTCCTGTTTTCTTAGAGATACAAAGATAACATGGTGAAACCAAATCACTATAGGTGCTGTTTCTCCAAGTTGTGAAAATTTTATCTGGAATTATGGACAAGCCAGTAGAAGCTTGACTACAGCAGGTTTACCACAACCTGCAAAAGCACTTATTACTTCTCAGCTTTTAAAAGCAATATATTTCATACACCATGTCTTGTAGTAGAAGCCAATGATTAATATTTATGTTCTTTAATCTTTGAATTACATATTTCCAAGGAAATAATTGTAACACAGGGTAGCAATGGTTAGGACTGTTACATACCCTCAAAGATACTACTAATTGCTTAATAATTTTTCTTGGCTGTGTGTCAGGCAAAGAGCAGCAGTCTAGTATTGGCTTCTTCCTGATTTAACAGTTCAGTGACATCTTCAATACTGCAGTACAGTAATTATCATATATAACTAATGAGATTTCCTTCTGAAGTTTTTCCCTGTATTTTTTTTAATTTTTCTTTTCCAAACAGAAAGAGATTTATTTGATTAGAGGATCCCACCTTAAAAAAAATCAGCTAGTACCTTATCTTTTAAGCTCCTACATGTTCCTTTATTGTACAGCATCAATACAACTATATTTGTTCCAAATTCTATATTGATAAGCAATTATCTTGCTTTGGCTACCTTATAACCAAAGACTTCTAAACATTTCTGCTGAATCACAAAATATGAAAGTAAGTTTTCATGTGACCACGCCATCCAGTAAAACACCGGTCCGAATATAGCTCTATTGGCTTTTAATGTACATTCCTTTTTCTCAATCAGAATTCCTAGTGTTGAGAGTGGACCATGATTTTGGCTAAGAATTCTCTCATTCCATTCATGTTTGTGTCTCCTTGACAAGCTTTCAATCTCAAATTTGCAATAAACTTTTACTCCAAATTTCTTTGCATATTAAAGGTCACTAACATCTAATAGGCCAAAACTAATCAATAGAAAAACACTTCATTTTTTACTATTCAGTACTGAACAAGTTTTACTGTTTTGGTTTAACTTGCATAAAATACGTCAAATATCTCATACTGATGAAGACAAAGATGACTTTGTCCTTGATGTGGAAGATTGTTTTCATAATTAATTTTTAAAAATTGTTAGAAAAATTTCATAATGGATATTTTGAGAATTTGTGAATGAAGGTACAGTAGCAACATATTAGTATATTAAAGTATCCTTATAAAATCAAGATTTGTAAGTTTCACTCCTAAATTTTAATTTACAGAGAATATGCTGATACTTGAATATTATCCTTTTCTGCATTACAGGTAGTCCTCACTTAACAACCACGATAGGGATTGGAAAATTTTGGTTGTTAAGTGGGGCAGCTGTTAAGCAAGTCACCATATGACCAGACCCAATTTTACAACCATTTTATGACGGTCATTAAGTGAATTGCTGTGGTCTTTAAGTGAATCACATGGTCGTTAAATGAATCCAGCTTCTCCAATGGACGTTTGCCAGAATTCGCTTAACAACCACAGTGATTCACTTAACAACTGTCATAAAAAAGGTTGCAAATCGCAATCACATGACTGCAGGGGTGGTGCAATGGTTTGCAATGGTCATAAGTGCGAGTACAGGTTGTAAAGCACTTTTTTCCAAGGCCATCGTAACTTCAAACCACCATTAAACAGTCATTAAACAAGGACTACCTGTAATTCAAATTTCAAAATGAAGTGGGATCATCATGGTTAATAATTTTATTATGGTCAGCGAGTAACAGATAAATGCTATTTGTTTCTTCACACAGGTGATATCAAATACCTGATTTTCATCTGGGCTCATGATTACAGGTAAACTTCATCTACTTTGTAAGAGAACAAAAACTGCATACATAGTTGAACTGCATTAATGAACATAAGGTATGTATGTCTGGGCATACCCACTGAAAAGGTCTTATTATCCAATAAAAAATCTACTTATTCCAAGTACTGAAGTACCCAAAGAAAGTCACCCAATGGCCATCTCAGCTGTTGGGCAAGTTTGTAAAAACAGAGATTTATAGGTCAAAACCTATTGTATGTAAAAACAATTTTACAGCCAATTATGATATTTAAGTACAGTGGTACCTCGGTTCACGAACTTAATTCGTTCCGTGACTCTGGTCGCAACCCGAATTGATCGCGATCTGAATCAAATTTTCCCATAAGGTTCAATGTAATTACGGTTAATCCGTTCTGAACCATATGTATTTTTTTTTTAAACCACAAAAATATGAAACAAAATACAGTACGAAGAGAGAGAACACTAACCTTGCTCGACGCGACTTTTGGCGTGGAGGACAGGAAGGCGGGTGGGGAGGCGGTTATTGCTTGGAGGGAGAGTCCCCCTCCCTACAGGAAGTCACGACCACGTGTCATGGGAGGGAAAATGGCCGCGGATTCCGTTCGTCACCCGATCCAGCGTTCGCAAACGGAAGCAAAATTTTGCGAACGGTGCTGTTCGTGACCCGAATTGGTCGTGAACAGAAGCATTCGTGACCCAAGGTACCACTGTACTGGTCAATTCATTATAACAAGTTCCAAGCTAACATAGCTGCTATACAGTGAATTATTTTGTTCACCTCAAAGTAGATGCTATGACTCCTTCAAAGCCCTATTACCGCCCTCAGTGTTTCCCAACGTTTTAATGGAAAGATAGCTTTAAACTGAAATTGGAAGGATATTTAACATTTAAGAAAATTACTTTTACATTCTGCTTGGAGAAAAAAGTCCATAGCAACAACTCATGCAAAAGACTCAGCAGTTAGTTTCCTTAGAGGCTGGGGCAATTTTGCTGTTTCTGTACCTAGAATTTTATTATTTGACCACATTTTATACAAAGATGAAACACAATTACCATTTTGAGTGGGTTCCAACTGGAAAGAAACAGAATCAAGTAGGAGGTATATCATGCATGTTATATATATCTTGGATGCCTGAATACAATTTTCTTCGTGTTCTAGTGACCTGCTCATCCACTTCCCAAAATTTAATTAAATAAACAACACTCTGAAAATTACACTAGCAGTATTCTTTTTGAATTTTTCAACTGCTTATCAAGAAGCAAAGTTTCTAAAACTTTTTTGAGCACTAAAGTGTCAAATCTCCAGTACAGCAATATAAAGCTTATGCAAGCCATCAAGGAAAAGGAAATTCTGGCATCTTAAATGTGACTCAACTGATTCTCAACTTAGATCCACAGATATGGTGCTCTAAAGTGTCCTAGTGGATTTACCCCCTCCTTCCTTAGCTTTTGGTTTTCACTCATCATGACTTGCTGAAATATTAAGATTAGCACTAGCCAGCTTCTCAATTTTCAAATAACACTTCATATACCCATTTTAAATATGGATAGTAAAAGCTAAACCTAACCCAAAGGAAGAAGCCCATAAGCCAGGGAAGCATCCTGAAGAAAGCATAATCTGATATCAAAACACTTCTATTCCTACAAGCGGAATTCAATTTAAACATTCTGCATATACACAATTCTGCTGAATAGCCTTATCATACTACATTTATTCCACATTCTTATCTTCTTCCTGTTGCTTTCCTGTGTTGAATTTTAAATTTTAAGTTCCTTAGGACAAGCTTATATTTTTACTGATTCTGTAAACATGCTGGTACTGTATAGTACGGTAGCATTTAAAGCCATCAGCTTGTTAAATATAACTTCAAATGATCTAGGAGTACACAATAAAATTTTGACTTTAAGAACATAAGTAAGCAACATACAAAACTTCAGAAATGCTGTACACTAACCTCAGTGTCTGATGGCATTCACATGCATATTGTTCTATTGTTCTAAAAATCATGCAAATCACAATAAACTTAACATCGTGTATTAAAATAGCATGCCTGTAGCCAACTATCACAAAGATGATGAATTCCCTTCACTGAAATTTACATTGGGTAATAGAGTTTAATGTGCTGACATCACAATGTTCTTTTATGACATTCATATCCTTTTGCTCTTTCAGGATACACCAAATATTTGCAGTAGTCAGAACTAGGTCTATTAAACAATTCAGGACACAGTCATACAAACTATATCATTAACTAAAAAGCTAATAGTAATAAAGCTCTTATTATAGCATACATTTTTAGACTAGAGCACAATTGCATTAGATGAGTGAAATGTCCATCTGAGAGTATGATCTTTCTTTGATTAGGAGCCATAAGTGACAAACAGACAGAGCAAGATCAGTAATATAATTGCAACTTTAGAGGAGGACAATAACTTTTTATTGGGTCAGGGTGCTACTCATATTCAGAATTTGAAGACTAAATTCTAGAAAGTCAGACATAATGATTAATTCCAATTCAACACTTTTCACATTAGTGTCTGTCTCCAGGACAGAACAGTAGCTGGCCATGTCATAATTTGTTTTAATCTGATACCACTATTATCTCTATAATGCATCTCTTTCTACTGTATTAAATATATATGTCAAAATAGAAAAGAAGATCATTATCAGATATACAAAAGTCATAGGCTTAATAAGATGCTAAATCACTAGATATTTAATCCTGATTTACTGTATAACCCACAATTAGTTGAGTTTATTACAACATGTTAAATCAAAATATAGCTTGTTTGGCTTATAGTATTATATGAATCAAGACTAAATATTTCAGATGAGAATTTTTCTTAATCCCCTTAACTACCATTTGGTAATACTTGAATGTCCTCAAATTGTTCCCTATATCTGACATGCTTTTTCTTTTTTATCTATGAGTCCTCTGCTATTCTACATCAGTACCTGATGTAGATACTACAAATGTTTTGGGTCATAATTCCCATCATTCCCATCATTCCCAAAATATGATGAAAGCTATAATCTAATATATCTGGAAGACAGCCACTGTAAGACTAGGCTGAAGCTGCCACAACCTAAAGATGAAGCAGGCGTGTAAGCAGAGAGGACAAAAGCCAGGAATCTTATCTATGAGATCCCTTCAGGGAGGTAGATAAGAAGGAAGCAAGTCGTTAAGGAAAAAACAAAGGACCTGAACCAGAAAGAGGAAGTTGGGCCTGAGCACATGGAAGCCCTCACCCCAATCCCATCAACTTGTCCTTTTGGGGATAAAAGGGGTCCCAAAGCCCACCCACTCTGGATAGTCTGAGTCGTCTTGGTCATCTGAGTCATCCAGACTTGGCGGCTTCCATCCCTCTAGCTAGTGCCTGGCAGCCTAGTTGGGAAGGATGTGGGTAAGTGTGGATGAGCGTGTGTGTGTGATGAGAAAGAGCAAATGTACCTTGCAACCAGTAAAGTTTTGCTGTTACTTTAAATTCACTGGGTCTCCGTGTATTACAAAGAACCTCTTGTGCCTCAGTGTTCGGTTGGAAGTGATTTGTGTGTATCCCCAATTATTTCCCCACTGTTGACCAGGGCTGTGTGTCTGTCTGCTCCAGACGCACCTATATGGAAAACCCAGGTAGAAAGCAAGGGGGGCTGACAAGATCCGCATGCCTCGTGCCTCAACAGGCTGTGAGTGTGTGAGTGAGTGTTGTTGTTGTTCAGTCGTTAAGTCATGTCCGACTCTTCGTGACCCCATGAACCATATTGCGCCAGGCCTTCCTGTCCTTCACTGCCTCCCTGAGTTTGCTCAGTTTCATGCTCATTGCTTCAGTGATGCTATCTAACCATCTCATCCTCTGCCGTCCTCTTCTCCTTTTGCCTTCAATCTTTCCCAGCATCAGGGTCTTTTCCAAAGACTCCTCTCTTCGCATTAGGTGACCAAAGTATCTGAGCTTGAGCTTCATTATCAGTGAGTGAGTGACCATAAGCCAAACCTGGGAGCAGCGTGTGTAACACCACAAGATCATGTCTGTCATGTAGGATAAGGTTATTTCTATTATAAGAAGAAGCAATGGTCTTTCCATTGTGAAAACTGAACACTGAGAAAGAGTGAAAGAAAGAAGACAGACATCTTTAAATTATGAATCTGGAGATTATTCAATGGACTACAAGTAGGACCAATCAGTCAATCCAGGAACATATAAAGACTGGCTTTTCCTTTGTAGTGATGCTCAACAAGCAGGAACTTACATATTCTGGATGTGTGATGCAAGCAAATAATGGACCAGACAGTTTGGCTAAGAATGGCAAGGTTCAACTCACTGCCTAATATAGCATGCTGGAAAACAGAGCCATATTAGCATTTCAAATATAATAGAATTCAATAGATTAGGTATACTGAAAGTAATAAAATCTTATAAACTGCAAACATGGATTGACTCAAATAGGACAATTACAGTCAGGAAGGAAAAAACCACTGATTTAAATATAGATATTTACAATCCACTAGTTTCAACAACAATCAAAACATATTGGTTTGTACCTATAATCCAAGAACTTGGATCATGCAGCCCAAGTAACTATTGTATTGCAAAAATTATAGCTGCTTAGAAGTATTTGTTTCACTTGAAGTACACATGATCTAGATAACCAAAATGACAGAGCCAAAATCTCCCATCCCTTTTATAGCACAATAGCTCCTCCCTGCTCTGTCCCTAGATATTTTTATAACATCTTATATGCTCCAAATAGGAAACTATTTACTTTGGCCTTAACTGGGGCACTACCTATTAGGGCAACAACTGGCAGATATATAAGCATCCCAAATGAAAGCCAAACATGTTTCTGTTCAGACACGGAGGTAGAATCTGTCTCACACGTGCTATTCAAATGTCTGCTATACACACCCAATGGTGATCAGGTGTAATACTTCCAATTGTTAATAACTCTAATTGCCATTGTGACCAGGAGACTGTTGCCCTTCTCCTGAGTGATCACTCTTCAGAAACCTCTAAGAAAGTTGAAAAATTCTTATCAATAGCTATAGTTGTTAGAAACCATCTGGTTCCTCCTTCATGTTATTAACTGTTAGCTGCTAACTGCTTTAGGATTTTCTTGCAATTTTAAAATTTCCTTTTATAGTTACTTTATTGTATACTGATTTTTTATTGTGTTTGGTCTTGGACCATAAATAAATGTTATACACATGCAGAGATATTAAGAGATATTAGTATCTGATAGTAATATAAAGAGGTATGCAAAAATATTAAGCAAAATCTTCTATCTGAAATCTAACACTAGTTTTATCCATGTTCATTTCTAAACAGTCCCCAATGAATAAAATTTCAACACACACACACACATATAGCTAAGTTGTTAAGATTTTCAAGAGTTTAAATTATTTCAATTAATATATTAAACCTATTAATTGAAAAGTGACTATCTGAGTTTTATACGGCAGAATATAAGAAAACATATGGCTTGATTATATTAACAATTCCAACCTGCAATTATGGACCATCGGTAGTCTGCAGTGATCCACAGGGCAGGGTGAGATAATATAAAAGTAATACAATCTGTAGGCTGTAACACAGTCACACTAAATTCTTGCTTTTTTCCTAAGCTTGTTAAAAATGGCTTTCTGTAACTAAAATCTGTAATGAATCCCATTATCATCCTTGTGAACTAATTCTACAGCATTTTTGGGTACTGAATTCTCCCAGGACAAAAAACGTTTAAGTTCAGCACATTATATTTTATCCATGAAGAATTAAAAGATCTGTATATTTCCCCTCTATACATGGCAACCACTGAAACAAAAAATGTAGTAGCCCCAACTGGATTCTCTTAATTAGGCAAAGATAAACTAATTCAGCAAGTCTTCTTCACTTGGAATCAAGTTTAGGAGGGCAATATTCAAGAATATAAACAACCTATGGTTTATTCACATCTACCAATATAAGCAAGTAAGCAGGGAGCCAGTGGTTCTCAGGTCAAGGCTGGCATCTAACACTCACCAACTGTTCAGCTTCATGACTACCAAGTGCATCATAAAAGTCCATTAATTTGTGATGAGAATGGGAAAAACTGTATAAGAGCACAGTAGTTCATACTGAAAGCACATTCATACAGGCAATGGGCAATCAACTGTCTGGTTTGGCTTTATGCTTGTTTGCAACAAAGCCACTTTTCAAACCAAGCTATGTCTGAGAGACTTCAGCTGAGTCCTAATCCGGGAGCCTAGTTCAGCCATGTAAAATCTGGAGGTCTATGAATTACTGCCAAGTCCCTGGTTGGAGGAGGCTAACCATAGTGCTAAAACCTGAATCTATCAAGTGTAAGAATTATAGCAATGGAGAGCACAGTGAGTAAAATAAAGTGCATATTTCTATGAAAAGAAGTTATCACAGGATACATTTTTAAATGTAAATGGCTATATCCTTGTTTTTCATTAAGAAAAAAATATTAAAATAGTAGTATACTACGCTGTAGATCTAAAGTCTGTACACAACAGTTAGCCAAAATTGTTCTGAGAGTTCCAATTTCATTATAATTGTTCATAATTCAAATTATATAGCATCACATCAGTGGATTTGATTCAGATTTAAGAGTAGGCAAAGAGATTAGTCATCCTGCTATATTCTATAACCTTTATTTGACAGGCAATCTATATAGTTTGAAGGCTATATTGGTAGCATCTCATTTACAAAACACAACCTGAAAAACAATTTATATGATTTAGTGAAATAGTAATTAATATTTTAAAGAGAATACAATAGACTGCAAGATATAGCAAGATTTTTTCACTAACGTGATTATGCAAATAGATTCACACATTGTACAACTTGGTTTTCAAGCTGAACAATAATGGGCTGAGGTCACACAACATACTAACCCATAAAACTTTATTTACAAATCACAATGGTTGGGTTCACCAAGACTCTAAGCCAAAACTAATCAAGCTACATTTCAGCTTAGTGTACTGTGTGATTCAGCCAATATCTTGCTTAAATAGATTTTGCCAATTCCTGGTAACAAATTAAAGGAATTTCTGTGACTCCGTATATGAATTGTGAGGGGACTACTGCGATATAAAGTTTAATAAAGATATTTAAAACAACACAATGAAATGTCAAAGTTTGAATTCATGATAAAAAGATACTTACAAATTTCTAAAATACACTGATCACTTAGTGTTATACACTTTTGAATGTCATAGTTATAGTCTAGCAATAACAATTGTTAAAGCA